>NC_090284.1:13960994-15229328 GCF_037392515.1 Haliotis asinina
TGACACGGTCCCCATCAGGCTTCAGGCCACAGTAGATTCTATCACCTTATACATTTAGTTAGATGACTGAATGGAGAGCCAGGTTACTTAATGGGTTCATTGAGTCGAGATGACACTTGGGTGACCATGATGAAAAGTGAGTGAGTGTGTTGGGTTTAATGCCATTTTGAACAGTATCTCAGTGAAAGGTTGTTAGGACTGATGCAGGTCTTACATGTTAACCACATGTGTCAGACCCATGGATACAGACTGGTACTGACAAACTTGAAAACAGTATAAGTATGTTTTGGACATAGTGATCATTGGACCCATGAAGATATGGGTTAGAAATAATCAGAAACTCATGCAGGCAACGAACGAGATTGGGCGGTCAGACTCCTGACTTGATTGAAACATTTCATTGTATCCCATTTGCATACATTGATGCTCATGCTATTGATCACTTGCTCCATACTGAGTTATTTACAGACCATTGCCATATAGCTGGAATATTACTGAGTGTGTCATTAAACAACAAACCATCCAACCATAGGAATAGGTAATCTAGGTATCTGGCATTATCAGGCAGAGCAGCTCCTGTGGAGGAGCTGGCTGACCTAGCCTGTCTTCTTATCCCAGTGATCAATTGCTTGTCTGTCCAGGCATGATAAACACTGCCAGTGATGTAGTTGTAATATATGTGGTAAAATGTTACTCCCTTATGTCTGTGTGTTGAGGACCTCCATTGATTGCTTTGTCCAAGACAATCTGGACATGCTCACTGTTGCCAGCCTCCAGACTGTAGAGAACTTGGCCAATCATTCACTTTCTTTTATACCATAGCTATCGATCTAGGTAAATAACACCTACCTTTGTCCTGCTTTGATGTATGGGCTGCTGGACAAGTAGTAGTCTGTCAGGGCACAGATGCTTTGTTCCATTGATTAGGAAGTGGAGACTTTTTGAGCTTGGACAGGGAAAGTTGGTATAGTGAACTGTGAGAGCTGGGATAGGGAGCTGTGTGAGTTGGTATAGTGAAGTGCAAGAACTGGGATAGGGAGCCTTGAGATCTGGGTTGGGAGCCATGAGGGATGGGATAGAGAGCCTTAGGAGCTGGGATAAGGAGCCATGAGAGTTAGAATAGGGAGCCTTGGGAGCTGGGACAGAGAGACGTGAGAGCTGGGATAGGGAGCCATGAGACCTGGAAGAGGAAGCCTTAGAACATGGGATTGGGAGCCTTGAGAGCTGGGATAGGGAACCATGAGAGCTGGGATACAGTGTAAGGACTTGGGATAGGGATCCATGAAAGCTGGGATAGAGCCGTGGGAGGTGGGATAGAGAGCCTTGGCCACTTAGGATAGGGATCCTTGAGGGCTAGGATGGGGGGTCCTGAGAGCTGGAAGAGGGAGCCTTAGAACCTGGGAAAGGGAAATTTGAGAGGGTAGAAAGGGAGAATTGTGCTTGGGATCTAGGATAGGGAGCCAAACTATGACTTTTTCAGGGTATAATGCAACTCAAAAAATGAGTTCTGTACATACAAGTGTGAAAAATGGACATAGACTAAAAGTTAGTTGCTTTCCAAGGGACATGCAATAATATTTTTCTTACCTTACACATAAATGTCGTTTTCTGATTGGCTGAGCCCTCATCAGTTATTTTCAGTGTTCCCTGCTTACAAGCATGGTACATTGCAATATACCCTGCTGCCAATAACAAATCACTCGGTACTTCATGGTAGTTACTTTTTAATCTCAAATAACATTAAATGACGCATGATGCACGGAAATTACTGATGGAAATCGATGGAAGGGAGATAACTCTAAATCTTTTTTCTTGAATCATTAGCAAAATCGGGCGATGGTTATGAAAACATTTGACTCTCTTTCCAGTAAATAAATTTTGACAAAACATTCAAATGTAGTCCCTGTGAATTTTAAGGGGAATTACTGAGACAATACCTACAGGAAATAACAGCAAGATGCAAGATTCGAATCGTTTGATTCACACAGGTTGGCTGAAGTGTACGATCCAATACCTATGCTTCAAACAGTTCAAAATTAACATTGAGGTGTTCAGTAAGATAAATACGTTGTTCACTGGTCCCTTGGAGACCTTGGGTTGAGGTATCGTTAATGTTATTTATGTTCCCCTTGCCCTTTGGGCTCAGGGAACGTAAACCAACATCAAGGATACCTTAACCCATCCCCCGCTCATGACCAGTGAACAACTTAAAATACATATCACCTTTACTTTTTAGGACCCTCATATTTCCTCAAAGGATCACTTGAATTAACTATTGTGGGCCCTGTTGATGGTAGTCTGTAAGTAAATTTAAAACCCTGGCGGTTATAAGTACTCCATTTTACATGGAGCAACTTGACTACTGTTTTTTTCCCCATGATGCACTGTAGAATGCTCGTAGTAGTTAGAACATGTGGGCAGATAAACCGTTGAATCTATACTCACATACAGTGCGTAGCAATTGGCTGTGGAGCTGTTTACTACAAGCTTGAACTGTTTACCATTTCCTTACTTGATTACATTTAGTTTGTTTATTTAGTGTTCAGAATTAAACATGAAAGTCATAAGGTCTTTGTCCAAATTCTAAAATTCAGGAGAACATATTCAGGGATGCGAAAAATTACGGTACAACCCTAAAGGCCCAGTACCTGACACCCTCTTCCCTATTTCTTACACTTATAGCCAAGGAATGCAAGCTTACAAGTCCCGGACTTGGTGTGTTAGTGGACAATGCTATACAATCAGGTAATTAAATCTTCATAAGCCAGAATGATATGCCCTTTTGTCCCCAGCCTAGCCACTGAAACTATTCATTAGTGAGACTAGGGTCATCTCAATATGGCGCCAGGCATGGTCGGTGCAGGTAATCGTTTTCTGTTGTGGAAGATGTCCACAAAACACTTCATACATTATTCATGTTGGCAACTTGTGCCCATTAGCCGGGGATTGACCCAGGGTAATTAACACACCTCCTCCCTATCAGTGAACATGCATGAAGGTGTTGGCTTACCTGAGCAACATGATGATGTGGAAGTATATTGGAAGTCAGTACTCAAGATGTACTATGTTGTCATTGTTCTTGTCATTTAAAATACGGGGGATATTGCTTTTGTGGTCATTTATACGCCTGAGTAATATTTTCATTGTTTTTTTGGGCAATATTATGTATTTGTCTATATTGTAATACTATGGTCTTCAGTAATATGTAGCCATCCATCTGTCCATCCATCTGTCCATCCAACTCTTTCACTTTGGCATACAGTAGCATACATAGAGTTGTAAAATCTACACAATGTCATTATGTTACTGATTTATATCTGAAATTTATATTGATAGCGATATTTTTCTCAGTAGTACTATTATTTGTTATATAATAACATATAATGTCGTCAAATGTGTATGATATTGTTATGTTACTGATTTATATCAGAACTTTTATGTTGATAGTAATATTTTTCATAAAAATAATAATATTACTTGGAATAAATAGACATATATAATGTCATAAAATCTATAACATGTAGTTATTTTACTGATTCATATCAGAACAATTATATTATTAATGATGTATTATTCAGTATGTATTGTTATCATTTGTGAAATAGTAATCAATGTGTAATCAACAGTCCCAGGCAAACCAGTGAGGTGTGCAGGAATGATTGATGCTAATGAGGCTTTGGGATGCTCATGTATTCAGGATGAAGTATTTCACAGTCAGCTTCATTCCTATACAGATAAGGTATGCTGTGATAGGTGGGAGCTGGTTAGGAAACTGAGGTGTAATTACAATCACTGGAGTGTCACTTTATATATACTGGTGAAAAATAGTTAGGGATATATATAAATTTTGAAATTTTGAATAATGATCTATTTGTTCATTGACATATTGATAAAATACCAAGCATAACAATACTAATATCCCTAACCTATTTTGTCCAGTATAGATACACCTGTACATACTTGTTGAAGACACCATTGTTTGGTGCTGTTTCACATTGACAAGATTGTGCAGGTTAAAATTATTTTATGATACTTGATCCATTTCAAAAAGGCATTGTGTATTCATAGGTTATAATCAGCTATATGATAAGCAGACTGAAGTGAGTGCAGGCAGTTACTTTCATTTGACACAATGTTCATGTATACACCTGCTTTATATAAACTGCAAAAAGCCAGTTTTCGCTCCGTAACCTTAAGTTTGTTCTACAGAATATGGAACAGCCCATTTATCTGACATGCAGTCAGTTGGTTACAGGAGTCTGTACTAAGTGTGGTGGAGAAAATATCCCCAAAACTGTAACCTGATTGGGCATATCCAACTAGATGACATTTTGATATGTGATATATTCAAAATCAACTATAATTTGGGCTAAAACAAGTCATCCTCTGGATTAGAACTGTTCTTGACATAACAGACTGTATTTGATTCTGAGAATCAATCCTTCATGTAGTTTGACAGTAGGTCTGGACCTGATACACTGAATAGTACACACTTGGAAAAAGTATTTGTAAGCAAATTTATCCAAGAAAGCCCACACAAGTCCAGTCCTACCATGATAATGTCAATCTGTTGTTGCTGTTGATTCTCAACCATTCTGAATGAGTAAGAGGGACTACATATGTCAATACAGACAGGTTATATCAACCATAAACAGATTTCAGTCAGAGGAACCACACAAATCTGTTGATTCTTGAAGCAGAATTATCAGATTATCATGATCTCACAGTGGAATCTGTCGAACTGGTGCCAGTTGCTATGAGTAGTAAGCTACTAGTAAATTGGACTGAAAGCGTTTGAAATTATTTTTTGCCTTGTTCTAAAGTGTCAATAGCTTGTTTTAAACATATAACTAGTGCTGAAAGGTACCTTAAGACTCACATGTCTTTGAAGAAATATCATGTGTGAAAATATTCTATGATGTGAAGACAGATATGTTTACATTCAGTTGAATAAAGCAGTCAAGTGCAAAGGAAATGACTATATGAACGTCTGTGCCAACAGTTGTCTCATAAACTTGACTTTCGGTATCATCTTTAGTAGGAGTTTGTGTTATCTTCAAAGCTAGTCTGTCATACACACCCTGAAGCAACTATATCCATGAAAGCCCACACAAATGTTGCAAGTCTAGGTTCAGCTTCTGGCAACAAAGAAAGTCTCAGGAAAACTTTTTAGTGTTATTTCTTTTTTTCTTTTTTTTTACCATGTGACTTTTTTCTGTATAATACTAGTTATTAGTCAACTGCATATCTTACTGGACTGAACAGAATGGTATTAGAATCTTGCTTCTGACTAGAGTTGAACAGGCTGCCTGCCTGAACACACATAATGTACTTGACTAAATATTCAGTTCCTATTTTTGTTTCAAGTATTTTCCTTGATAACTTTCATCAGCTCACCTGAGTTATCTCTACGCTAGCCCTCCATTGGGATCCCAGTAGATTAACAGTAGTCAGCATGGCCCTGCCTCCCAGGACCTGTGCTTCACTCACCCCTCTGTCACATGCTTGCTGAATGACTCAATCAGCCCCTAAGTAATCTCCACTCATGTGATCTGATTCTGTTAAACAATGTTTATTACAGAGTAAGGGCAAGTTATTGTACTCCCCTTCCCTTGACTGTCTGAAGGATGTGAGCAGGGGTGCTCATGTTTGTTCGGGTATCGAGACTTGTCAGTGGGTCCTAGGGGTCAGTCTAATGTCATTCTGTCACAGTGGGGGGTAGCAACACATGCTTGTAGATCATTTTTTTTCTGGATAATTCTATTCAGGATAATATCACCCTATATGTATTCCATTCAGGATAATATCACCCTATATGTATCCCATTCAGGAAAACTTCACCCTATATGTATTCTATTCAGGAAAATTTCACCTATATTCCACTCGTTAAAATGTCACCCTGTATGTATTCCATTCAGGATAATATCACCCTATATGTATCCCATTCAGGAAAACTTCACCCTATATGTATTCTATTCAGGAAAATTTCACCTATATTCCACTCGTTAAAATGTCACCCTGTATGTATTCCATTCAAGAAAATTTCACCCATATATATTCTATTCAGGAAAAATTCACCCTAAATGTATTCCATTCAGGAAAATTTCACCCATTTATATTCTATTCAGGCAAATGTCAACCTATATATATTTCACCTTGGACAATGCATTATTTTACCCTATATTTATTCCACTGATGGTATGCATTATGACACCTAGTGTCTATTTGCATCCAGGAAAAGGTCACTCTGCATATGTTCCACTGAGGAAAATATCACCCTGAGGAAAACTGAGTAGGAGATTTATGACAATAGAATTATTTGCATGACATCTTGAGGCTGCTATAAGTGATTTATTTGATTTTCACAAAAAAATCATTTCAAAAAAGATGTGGGTGGCATTTAAGTGTTTGTTGACATTTGAAACAAACTGATAAGGCATATGTATAAATTGAATGCCTAATGATGTTATTTACAGAAGTTGAAGTTATGCTAGAAAGAACCATTGTATATTTTATCCAGTATGAAAAAATAAGCGTAATCATTTTTAGGACAGTAACTTGGTAAGAGGAAGTGTGTTTTCTTGCAATAGCCGTGAACATGAAAATCTTCGTTAATGTTTCAAGCCTGGTTTGTTGCCTGTAGTTAGGCGAGAGACTGAAAGATCCTGTGACCTTCTGTCAATACACATATAAGCCATTGCCTGGTAGTGTCATGGTGACATGAAGGAGGACATGTGTCATGCAACATTGTCATGCCAGGCACGCAAGGTATAAAAATCAATAACCCTGTTGTCCTTCAAATTGTACCTTCTTTATCTCATATTGATTTGTGTCACATAGTACTTTAAAACATTAGAACGTGTCTGTATCAAGCGTTTAATTTGTGATAGTTTTCATTGAGTGATATGTAAATTAGATTGAAAACACTCTTTATTATGAATGTATCCAAACTGTATTTATCCATGGTAATAAATAGTAATATTGATTTCATTTCATTTCGTTATTCTTCCAAATATTCATCCTAATCTAACCATTCCTTAAGTGTTTTTTTAATTTAGATATCCGGTGACATATTGATTTGATTCTCTCATCTTTACATCTTCATCAAATCGAGTGTTGCTGACACTCTGCTAAAGTTTTAGCTCAACTCACCTGTCCACACAGAGCCACACTTACCTGTGTAACTTAGTAAACCTCTCTGTAGGCAAACTCTGATATCAAGACACTTTAAACTAGGAGACCAATTTGCCTTCATGGCTTTTGTTTAAGATTATTGATAGAGCAGTGTTTGCATAAACACAACAGAGGCATGCTCATAGGCTGTTTTGTGAGATAAGTGATAAAGCATTTGGTGGAGGTCTGTGTGTAGACTGAGCTACCGATGCAGGAGGGTTTACAATACGGACATAGAACAGGTGATTCTGTAGGGTATGGGGCTGGTGGAGGGGGCGTGGCATCATTCAGTCACATGCTTCATAGTGGGCGTCTTTGCATAGAACTTTTTAATACTACCTGAGCTTGTCTTTTGAATCGAAAATAGGTCTTACTGTTAATGCATGGATTGTTGGCAGGCAGTCTAGCTAGGGTTTCTGGTTTAAGGGACTGAAGTTGCAGTAATTGACATGAAGGTTTTGGGATTAGTAATGTTCAGAAATTTTCGAAAAGATAGGAAAACTGAAATGCTAATGCTCAGCATGTGAAACACTTCATACTCATGAATGAAAGACTGGACCATCACATACATATCATATTGAACTTCATTAAAGACACACTGAATACTCCATGTACGTACTTGAATGATAGATGTAGGCGTTCACATATGCATAGCGTCAGTCTAGAAGTACGATCCCAGTGGTACATCCTCTGCACTGAAGCACATGCTGCTGAAGCTGACTACAAGGCAATCCCCACATAAATGTTCCACAGGCAGCATGGAGGAAGGTGGTAGATAGGACAAACCTTACCTTGGTCACCAGCTCACTGGGGCTGCAGCAGAATGAAAGTGTGCAGGACAGCCAGCATTAGCCTGCTGTCAGATATAGAGCTGCTGACTGACTGGCTGCCACTCGGACTGATTGATTGGGAGACTTGTCAGCTCCCTTGTTCAGGTAGACCTGAGACCAGGGAATAGTTCTGGGGAATTCCAGGTCAAGTTAGACTGGGATTTCTCCATGGCCAGCCCACATGTGTAGCTGGGCTTGTATTATATGACAATGACTGCCTAATAAAATTCAGGATGAGGAGTAATGTTAACTCCTAGTTCAGCAGTGGAAATCTGTGCGTCTGCTGTGCTGTAGCAGTGGATGTTTGATCTGTGTATCAGACGCACATTTGCGATTGTGGCCTGACTTGTTTTAAAAATATAGGAGTGATTAGGTTTTATGCCATCAAACATATAGGATCGATATCATAAAAATTGTCATTTTATGGAAACTATTGTCTCCTTAGAAAATATGCTAAAACTGATCATTACCCTTCAAGCATTTAGGTGATGGTTGGCTCCTCATTAAGCAAAGGAATTTTGTCATTGCTAAAGAAATGTTTGGGTATGTGTTTAATTAGAAGCCATGAAAAACTGATATGGCCTGAATGTTATATTTGAAATAGCTGTCTGACCTGTTGGTCCGGAGTGAGGCTTCCAAACATCAAATATTCAATAACCGCCTTCAGTTTTAAGGCACAGTGTTGATCTCCTGAATGAAATATCTCACTGCTAATGGCCTGATCACCGACCTGCATGTGACAGTATTGACTTCCGGTATGTGCTCCAACTCCAAAACATGGGACTGCCCTCAGGGGGGGCAGAGGACGACTTCTTAATCCATCACTGAACATCTCACACATCAATAGCTACAGACTCAGAAATGTTCCCTCTGGTAAACTGTAACCTAAATAGGCCACCCTGTCATACAAGATTGGAGAGGTGGCAGAGGTATTGTTGATATGAATATCATCATGGAAAATGTCTGCCTGTTGATTTCGCTGAGTATGCAACATCATCCCTTGACCAACCACTCCCATGTCCCTTATTTTGCTCCCATCCAACCTGCGGTGGGTAACAGCCCTGGTGACCTAGTGGTTAAAATGTTCACTCATCAGTCCAACGCTAGGACAGTTGTAAGTCTATGTGGAAGGATGAGAGTTAAAATCATCTTACGGTCACTGTCGTTTTGTAGAGCAGGGCCCAAGGTTAGATTTCCCACATGGGTATATATCATGTGTGTCCTCTTCAGTGATTTTGCCAAAGTTGTTGAGAGTGGTGCGAAACTGTACTAATTAAGCATCCAGCCACACATTTCACTTTTCCCAAACCTCCTCATAGGACATAGACGGATCCAGGAATTTTCAGTGTGAAGACTTAAGTCATTTTGAGAAACAGAGAGGTGGGGCAGAGGAAGAGGGAAAGAAACACCCCCACCACCCAATCCACCCATGTAGGATCCCATCATATGCAGGATCTGTGCAGCACACAGCCAGTGGACACATTGACCATCCAATCCACATTTGTGACCTTGACATAAAATTCCAATTTGAGTCGTTAATGTAAACTTCCCCTTTGATAAATTCACTCAAATAGGCTTTTGTGCCCTACACAGTCAAAGATTTTAAGGTCAATAACTAGTTTAGCTCCAACTCTTGATTCCCGCACATGTATATAAGGTTCGTAGAGCAGCTGTGAGATTTACATTGCCAGACCCAGCTGTCTGCCAGAGGGCACCTGTTGAGATGACGGCCATGGTGGTGTTGGATGAGTAATACCAGGAACACTTGTTTGTGCAACCTATGTAATTCATTCCTCCCATTACCCACCTGGTCTCTCACTAGCAGGTTTACAGATATATGGAATATATTGATATAGGTCACTGAGATTTGACGTCTTTCATTTACAGAGAGCATTGATATGTGCAATTGAGACTTCAGGTGTTTCAATAGCTGGTTTACAGAGAGCATTGATATATGTAATTGACTCTTGACGCCTCTTGTTATGGCTTACAGGTAGCATTGATATAAGTCACTGAGAATAGAGGTAGCTGGCTTACACAGCATTGATATGTCATTTAGGTTTGAGGTCTTTCACCATCATGGCTTATAGGCAGCTTTGATATAAGTAACTGAGGTTTGAGGTCTCTCACTATCATGGCTTACAGAGAGCATTGATATTACTAGCTGAGACAAAGAGGTCTTTGCTGTCATGGCTTGCAGAGAGCATTCATGTCAGTAATTGAGACTTGTGGTTTCTTACTAGTGTACTACCAGTGATTGAGATAAGAGATATGAACTAAAAGTCTCTTCTAAGGCTTACAGAATGCATTGAAATCAGCCATTGAGACAAGAAGTCTCACACTTTAATTTCATGCTTTACAGAATGCATTGAAATCAGTCTCTGAGACAAGAAGTCTAACACTTTCATGGCTTACAGAGACTGTTCATATCAGTAATTGAGACTAGAGGGGTGTTACATTGCACCACAATCACTCAAGTATGTCTCACACAAACGCAAATGAACCACTGACTTACTTTACCACTATTGCAGATACACCACTCACACAATCAGGAATACACCACTCACACAATCAGGAATATACCACTCACACAATCAGGAATATACCACTCACACAATCAGGAATATACTCACAATCAGGAATATACTCACACAATCACAAATACACCACTCAATCATGACATACTCACAGTCATGATCGCACCACTCCCAAAATCATGAAGATACTCACGATCATGAATACACCACTCGCACAATCACAAGGGCTTGCCACTTCCACACGCTGTGACAATACGAGGACAATAAAACAATAACAAAGGTTCATGGATAGATTCTTCGCAGCCATATTGGTCAAAAATGACCCTATAATAACCTTATGCATTTTACCACCTGAGCTTCATAGATCACTGGCGCCTCCAGAGACCTTATAGAGCTCAGGAATAATCTCAAGACAATGGTCAGGAAGTCAGTGGATTGACAGTCATGAATAATTTACATATAAATAATTAATAGTTACTGACAGAAAGAGAGCTTACCTGCCTATTTTGAATATGGCGCAAGTTATGACTATTTCATACAATGTCACTGAATGTTTATGAAGGCTGTGTTGAACATTTTTTATCTGTAATTGTTGTGACTCATCCACCTGAAGGCAGCAAGTTGTGATCTGTATGGGGGTCAGATGTACAACCAGATCCTCGTGTGACACAAGTAGGCGTGAGTTCAGTATTCACAAGGTGGTGGTTGGAATACAGGAAATAAATGAACAGTTTCGAAACACACAGATAATTAAACAGCATACATAATACGTATTATTGACATGTTATCAGTGTGAACAATATCTGTTACGGAATAAATTTCTCTTTAATTCTTTTTAATCCATAACAGATATTGGTCATACATAACAACTTCTAAATGCCACTAAAAGACATGTTACCAGTGGTTTTAAAAATTCTAATGAATTAGGATGTTATTCCTGTTATTCAGACATTTCCAGTCATGTATACATGTGGTATCAAGATTAATCGTGAGAAGACAATGTTATCCAGACTATACTTGTGAGATAATTTTGTGTTATCCAGGCTAAACTGATGAGGTAATATTGTGTTGTCCATACTATTCAAGTTGTATATCCATTTGTTTTCCAGAATATTATAGCAGTGCGATATCTGTTATCCATACTATTCGAGATATATATATCCATGTTTTTCCACACTATACCAGTGAGATAACTGTGTTATCCATACTATTCCAGCGAGATAACTGTATGTTATCTATGCTATTCCAGTGAGATAACTCTGTGTTATCCACACTATTCCAGTGAGATAACTGTGTTATCCATACTATTCCAGTGAGATAACCGTATGTTATCCAGACTATTCCAGTGAGATAATTGTGTTATACTGTTATAATTACACAGGGTGTGGTTCCTTGATTCAACTACTATAGCAATGAAGGCCCATTGCTTACTATAAATAAAGATATATGACATCTAGGAATGTATAGTGACATGTGTTCTAGTAGAATGGCTTGATGGTCATCCCCATCTTTTGTTCGATATTTCTCTTCTGATATGAAATACAGTGAGTATTTAGACAGTCCATGTCAGATTATCTTCATTGAATGGATAAAGCATTACTTCAAACATGGAGGTCTCTGTGTAAGTTGAAGGTATCATGCATCCTTTTCATTGTATGTACTGTTGGTATAGGTGACACCTTGGATCTCCATTTTAATCCCCAGTTGATCCCCATATAGATCCCCAAAATATATTATCGAAAATCGGCAGGAAATGCAAATATATAGCAAAATACATCTCTTCTTTTTCTGCTGTGCTGGCCTTCATATGGACTGGGATGAAATAGAAGTATTGACTTTGACAACATGGTTGTTGCATAGTTCTGAAATAAGCAGAATTCTTGGACCACTACAAAGTCTGGCGGTAAGATTGTGTAACAGACTCGCGGGGAAACAGTTATATTCCTGAAATAAATACATCAGGAGGATGAAAGTAGGTATCGATTGGCTGCCTACTGAGACAAAAGATTGTAACACTTCAGAAACAGATCTAAGGAAGTAAGTTGAGTTTGATCCCCAGGGATTGAGATTAATCATGGAAGAGTGAGGTCTTGAATTCTTACACAGAATTGCTAGGCTGGGATGAGAGGCAATATCATGATGTCTTGTGTGTCTTCATACAAATGTTGCTGTCTGATCTAGATCATAAGGATGGCTTACATAAACAGATCTGTGAAAAATATTTTTGTAATGTTTTAATTACTAAACAAATATAATTTTAAAAAATCCAAACTAAAGATTTTATGGTGCATAGAAATTTCTGTTTAATTCCAGATACAATATTGATAATGTACTACTAGCTATGAAAGGTTTTGTTTACCTCTTAAATGAATTGTCCCACCCATATTTGTATTAATTGAGGCAAAGGCGATCTTCTGATTGACAGAAACTAGGAAACTCAAATAAAGTTCATTATAGTTAAATTGTCCATTATTATCTAAAGTATCAAATTGAATACGAATTGATAGCTACCATATATTACTGTGTATAAGCCAACCCCATAGATAAGCCGACCCCCTAACTTGACCCCTAAAATCAGTGTCAAATTGGTATGTGTGGTGCATAAGCCAACCCCCGGTATCATACATTTGGCAGTTACAGTCTTGGATGTCAGACATTTGGCAGTTACAGTCTTGGATGTCAGACATTTGGCAGTTACAGTCTTGCATGTAAAACGTAAGTATGCTAAGTGAGAATAGTATCTATGTCCACAAAAATATGTTAAACCTGACAGCATTAGAATTATAAATTATATTCCCAATTTTATTGGAAAAAATTCTCATAGTCATTAGAGCTATGATGATATATCGTAGTATCGATAATCGTGATACGTATTGTTAGTTTTCATTAGAAATTGACAGTTATCTCAATATTTGCACTGTTGCTTGATATAAAAATGTACATTTTTTAAAGAAATAACCAAAGATGGTTTATCATGATGTGAATCGAATTATATCTCATCTTTCCAAGATATCTTGATACATATCGTATCGTGAATTTTCTGTATTGTCACACCTCTAATAGTCATACATGTGCTTCATCAATGGATCCATATCATCAAGTTGTCAAAGAGCAAAGTAACGATGTTTCGGGGAGATAATTAATCAACGTGAATAAGCTGAAGAAAACAACAACAGTACTCAAAAAAGTTGTCAAATCAACATTATAACTTACTACTTCCATCTTTTTTGAGCGATTGTGTGCCGTAATTCAAGTGACATCTTGGCTGTTGTCACCTGGAGCTTGACGCTTTGACACGATGTTTAATGCTAAAAAATGTGCATAAAGCATTTTTGACAAAGGTCGTAAGCTAGCATGATACATGGAGTAAGGTCCGTAATGTATGTATAGGTGGTGATGTGCTGTTTAACACGTTCAGAATAGCATGATTTAACCCAAACACTTCCTCTGAATCTGTAAGTTTATATGCTGTAGTATACAGTATGTTGGACAACAGGTACAGTGGCAACATGTCCATGGCATTCATCTCCATCCCTCTCAGTACATTCACTGGTGATGAACTATCGATGAGGAATGTATAGTTGCTTGTTATTTTGAAGTACAAGATGCCTTGTTGACTGAAGCAGAGATGAATTCAACACCTGCCTGGAGCAGTATGCCCACAGCATACAGATCCTTTCAGCCAGGAGGTTGTTATTGTTAACAGTTTGCCTATCGTTTGTCCTTGTCCTCAAAACAAATTGTTTGTTTTGTCAGAACCCATTTATGCTTTTAGATTTCCATAATCCTTTTAAGATTTAACACTGTGTGACTGTTTGTCCAGAAAGGCTTCATCAGTGTCCTAAGTGGCGGTCAATATTGAACATTCTGATGTATATCTGCCCATCATATGAACATAGTGATATTGTGAATCCATACAGAAGGACGTCATCATCAGATACAGAGTACATGCCATACTGTTTCTTACCATGGCCAGAGCATAATCCTTAGTAGATTCGAGGATTATAATGTGACTTATTTCAGTGTATGAAACAGCGTCTGCCTGGCACTATCCACTGCTTGCTAGTTACATGGCGGACTCACAACTTTATTTTATGTGGGCCAATACATTTTCCAAGGGTCTACGTTTGATCATGCCAATGACTATGGGAAATATTTCAAAAATAATTTACAAATGTGGTAGCTGGATGATGTTTGTTTAGTTCATGATCAATCAAAACATAACTTCCACAGATCAGCCTACCCATTTATCTGACACTAAATGTGATTGGTCTAGAAAATGGTTTCAGCCAATGAACAGTGCTGTTCTTTTCTGATAGTCTGTACAAATCAAACATCAATCCATGAATTACATTATTTTCACACCATATCTAATTGTTTCTGATTAGTAATGCAGGCTGGTTACATGTTAACAGGCCCAGCAACATTTTTCAGTTATCATCTGTGGACTTGCTGGGTATTTTAGGAGTTTCATACACTGCTTATTTCTTGACCTTTTTAGACGAAAGAAAAATTGGAAAAACTCAGTCTTTGAACTTGAGTGGCTAAGGTACCCATAGGAATTGGGTGGATCTCACCAGGAACCGAATTTGATTGTGTTATGTGGGAGGATGTTTACTAGTTTAGAGAAACCATGCATAGGTATTCCACTGAAGGAAAGAATCATTATGTTGGTAATTTGGGGATTTGGTGCCACATCTAAGGTTTCCTGGCATGACTAATTAAGGGGTTCTGGTACATCCACTGTGAGGAATGAGGCCATAGCAACTGGGCCACACTTAGATCTTAGCATTAGCACTGATAGATATTCCATCTTAAAAGCAAGCCTGCCAATGTTGTGGTAATGATAGTACATGCCAAACACCTGATAGAGCAACCTGTTTTAAGCGTAGGTATTATGCTGGGAGATTATGTCCAAGTATCTCACTAAACTGGTCTGGTTGTCATAGTGCTCCAAGATCAAAGTCACCGAATCTAGTCAATATTGGCATCTGCTGGAGGTCAGTGGTTGCTGACCACTGGTCAGATGAGGATGGTGAGTGGTAAATAAACACTGTATCACACTGGCAAACACTGGGTGTGTGTTTATTGGATATTCACAGTAGAAAGACTTAGATATGTCATGATAGAAGCTTTCAAGGAACTATTGGCATTCTGGCTTCAAAACATGGATTAGCACTTTTTGTTTTGGGATAAAGATTAAGATGAAAATGGTGAAATGCTTTTGTTGTAACTTGGAAGAACTACACAAATTCAATATTCCAGATCTTAGGGGTTATATTTATCATCATCAAACACATAGTTCTTCCTTCGTCATGACTGGGCAAGATGGTTATAAAGGACTTGGCAGGATGATGTATGACAGACAACAAGACTGTGTATTGTGGCCGACATTGTGTGTATCCAGGATCATAAATACTACTTCCCTATGTACAGATCACAACAGATAAGGCTTCCCTCTGAATCATTAAACGACTATTTGACTTGTGTTTTGTTGTTTGCATTTGAATGAAATGTTCAAGATTTTTCCCCCGGAGGGAAATCATAAGGCCACTATGTAAACCTTCTTATCTGGTGTTCCTCAGAAACTGTTAACTGTATTTTTTTTCTGGCAAGAGACCACGGAAAGTAAATTACTTTTTATTCAGGAATGAATGATTTAAAATATTTTACTGTGGTAATATTTTTTATCAGATATGGTTACTATCATATGGTGCACCTTTGAAAATATAGCAGACTGTTATTTGCTGTCCGAGTAAACTTCCTTATTAGTGCTAGAAGGAAAAAATCTAGGCATAATATTCCTCGACCTGACAAGATATTGACGCCCAGCAAAATAACATTTTCTGGTGACTTTTTCTGAATGTTTTATCGATGTGTTTCCTACCATAATTTTTGCAGGTTTTTTTGTTTATAATTTTGTTGTGAATTAACGTGAAACAGTTAGACTTTGGGCTCCTCAGACAAAGTTCAGTTCTGCTTAATTTCCTTGTTTCGCTATCAGTACATGAGGAACTGCAGATTGTCATGGAATAACATGACGGTAAACTGGCCAGGATGTGAATCATCGTACCTGGTCTTTGCCAACAGTAGACAGAGTACCTATGAATCTGCGCTGAAACCAACAAGGTCTTTATGGAGTCTGTTCCCAAACTGACTAGAACTATAACGGTTACACCCATACAGAGCCAAGACTTCACAGAACTTGATAGAGTGCATGCAAAAACTTGCCACAATTATTCATAAGTCCTGTACTGTCCAGGCGAAACATTGACAGGACCGCTCTCTTGTTTATATTTTTGGCAGATTTTAGTATTAATATGTAAACATATATATTTGCTGGACTTTCTGGGGAGAATGAAAATGTTTTTAACTCATATTTCAGGCCAGGATGAAGTAGCACATTAAACATTGATGCAATATTGTTGTAGGATACAGCAGAAATGACTATAGCTGAAAAGTGACATCTAGATTTGTAGTTCTCAGAAAGGATGAGATATTTTTGGCTCCAGCTTCACTGAAAACTGGGACATCAGTGAAAGGAAAGTGCATTAAATTCAGAGAAGTGAATATTTCCATGAATAGAACACAAGCAGGAAACGGGCTCATACAAATGTCTATCATAGCCTCGGGACCAGTCCTGTGTCCAGAGTCACTAGACATCTGTGTAATAAGAGTGTTATTAATTATGTTAATGTCCACACATTTACTACTTACTGACTCGTCTGTATCAGTTAAATATCCATATGTTATCCATGCTATACTAGTGATATATCTTGTGTTATCCACACTATATCCAGGTGTTATCCACACTGTTTGGATGACATGTCCATGCGTTATTCTGTCAGTCTGCCCAGGTGGCTTCTGTTGTTTAGACTGAATGAAACAGGTGTGATGACTGTGGTTGAATAATGGTATGTCAGGTATGAAATGAGGTCATCTATTCCTGAGTAAAGCAGGAAGTGATATAACTGGAATATTATAACATAAGTGTTGATGGTTCATTACCTAAGCAATACTGCTGACTTTGCATTGACAAGAAATTGTTAGAAAACCAAGTCATCACCTGCTTGATAATGGTGTTAGTATCTACATCTAAATGTCGCATTCACTGCAATGAGGTCACTATCAGTACAGCTTGGTTTACCGTTTTCAGAAACTTCCAAGCTTGGTTTACCATTTTCAGAAACTTCCAAAAATGTCTCTCAAAGAAAAAAAAGTACTTGACTCTACCTATAATGTAGTATACAAAGATTACCCAAAGTTTCCTTGTATTTGAAATTTTTATGAAACATGTTAACTCTTTATTGTGTAATGGTTATTTTATTTTTAATTCTAACTGAAGTCAGAAGCTAATGATATATGAAATATATTTGAAGCCATGTTGATTTATCTGTGATCCAGGTAAGTAACCGGTAAGGAAGCAGGGTCGGTTTGAAATATTTGGAATGATAAAATGATACCATTTAGAAAGGTAATTTGTTTATCAATGTAAACAGATTTTCTCTGATCAATTTGTCTGGGATTCCTATAGGTGGTCATACTAAATTTCCAATTTAAGGATATATCTTATTTTGGATCGATTTAATCAGTGTGTAATTGCACAAGGCCTCAGTTCAGGTAGGTCTCAGAACAACATGCATCTTGTAACTGCTGGGGAAAGATGGAGTGATGTGTGACGAAGATTAGCTGGGAACTCCCTCCAGCAACATCCAGATGTAACAATGAACTAGAGGGCTCCAATCAATACAAACACAATCAAGTGTGTCACAGATGGCTTCAACATTACCATTCCCATGTTCACTCTCACTATGTTACCTACTCTGCAGACTGGCCTATGTCTTGATCATTGCTCTGCAACTTGTTGCAGGGAATAGTACAGAACCATATGAAGAACCGATCTGGTTACCTCAGGTGTATCAACATCTCTGATATCAGTGTGGACATACTTGATAAGGCTGTCAAGCATAAATCTATTTTATATGTCTTTTAACAGAATGGAGCATTATTCGTGTTGTCTATCGCTGACGGATGTGGTCCCGCTTCAATGAAGGGCAGTGGGGCAGCTTAGTGGTTAAAGCACTTGCGTGTCATGCTGAAGGCCTGGGTTTGATTCCCCAATTGAGTACAACAAGGGAAGCCCACTTCTGAAGTTCCCCCACCATAGTATTGCTGGAAAAGTGCGGGAATAAAACTCAACTCACTCACTCACTAAGTTGCAGTTATTGGTTGGTAGTGAGTGGTGATGGATAACTGAATATACTTGAAGTAGTGGGAAATATCTTCAACCAGTCACCTGAATAAGTAAGACGTTTTGGCCAACACTCCTCGTGAATAATCTCAAGGGTATTGATGTATTGGGTCAAAATGAGTCGGGTAATTGACTGACTGATTAAGTTGTACATTATACTTTTTGTACAGAATAGAATTTGTCTATGACAATTAGTTTCATCTAAAGAAAGATACTACCTTTCACTGAATCCTTGAACACCTTATACAGACAAGCTTAATGGATTGTAAGCAACTAATTGTTCTTAAGAACACATTGACAGTATACCTGTGAGGTTAACATGTACAATTCTGAGTGTGTCCATGTTTAATTGGCAAGATGTCTCTTGACAATGAAATGAGGAAGCGTTTAGTGATTTCTGTGTGTTGACTTAATCCTACCACAGTTGGCAGTAAAGTTCGCCAGTCAAGAATCATGGAGAGTGCCAGCATGTTCCAGGTGACTAAGTAAGTTTATTTTCGGGAGGTTTCCAAGTTCATGTGTGAGTCTGGCGTTTACTCTGCATTTCTCAGTCCGCACAAAGACAAAATGTGTGTTGAAGACTGCATTGGTTCTTGCACACAAACAACAAATCTATCTTGGAGTGTTTATTTTTGGCTACACTTCTCCTTCAAAGAACATCTGGGCTTGAATGAAAGCTGCTGGGAAATGGCATGTTTTCTGTGAACTTTTTTTTCTTGAAATGCTTCTTGCATATTTTTCTGGAATGTTTTGCTGTCTTTAAATGCAGCATAAAATCTGTGTGCATAACAGGCATTCATTGATTCTTATCCAAACATGCTTGGAAGCAACTTCAGCATTAAATCATTTTAAGTTGAAAACTTTTCTAAGTTTTATCATAATGTTGCATCACCCATTGAATTTTTCTCCCTTAACTGTTGACAAAGAGTGATTTGTTACTGTGGCATTGGATATCAAGGTGTTGTGTTTATTCAGCTGATGGAACAATATGGCAGCTTTGCTATATGTAAGACTATACAACATGGCTGTTGCAGCAGCCATGTTGGATATGATGTTTTTTTACAGAAGACATGGGTGTTTATTAGGTGCATGAATATAAGGTGTTTTGATGATGAATGTAAAGTATGTTGTTGGTGACAAGGTACATATGTGTTTACAAGTTGCACAAAGTGCTTACAAGTGACATGAACAAAAGGTGAATGAGTGTTCAGAGAATATGAGCATTCACAAGGTGCTTGTGTGTTTACTCAGTGCAGGCATGTTTACTGGGTGCCTGAATGTTTACATCGTGCACCATTGTTTACAAGGAGCCTGAGTAGCAGCAAGTGACTGTAATAATCCTCCAGGCAATGACCCACTTCCCATACCCCAGGTGGCAGCCATTACCCCAGTCTTGGTGGATGTTACAACCTTACTTTTACAAACAGCTTGGAGGTCAGGCTGTTAATACAATAGTTTCCTAAATAAATACTCGCCCAGTAAATGTGAAGTAATACATTACAGGTGGAATAATGTCAGGAATTTCTCAGTTAATGTTTTGAACTGTGTGAATTTCAATGTGGATTTGAAGGAATCAGACAAGCAGTCAAAATATCGCATATACAGCATGCAGAGGGGGGTGTTTTAAGGATGTACCAATATTAGTGGCTTGTGTGAGGGGTTGATGTCACATGTTTCCTAAAACAGTGTGTGTGTGTGTGTGTTGGGTGTGGACTTGCAGAAAAAAGTGATGGAGATTTTGCTTTCCACCCCAGAACACCTAAAAAAATAGTCCTGAATTTGTTGGTTTCAGTTGTAGGAGGATTACTTTAAATGATGTCTGTGTGGGTGTGTGGAAGCCTGCAGGTGTGTGTGCAAGAGTTACTATACTGTAAAAGTACAGTTAAGGACCACCCCATTCTTTCACATAATAATAGTTTGAATATCTGACATGTGTGGTATAGAAAGGGGAAGCATTAAGCGGAAATTTGTCAAATTAATTGAGAGATTTCATGTTTCTTCCTTCCTACCCTCTGTCTGACTATGCACTGTATTAATGTGTTATTTTCTTCCTGGTCTTTAGGTTTAAATTGAGATTTACTTGTATTGAAAGTTTTGGGACAGTTCTAATTTTCAAAGGCTGCTGCCACCATGCAGTCCCTCAGAAAACATGATACGTATTTGTACATTAGGTGCAGTGAAGGAAACAAACCTCAGAAATTGTGATCATGCTGTCACCACCAACTCATTCAGTCAGTTGATCAGTATTTTACTGTCTCATTCACACAGACTCCCTATCTCACAAGCTAAGCCCCCCTCACTCTCTCCATTACTCACCGTCCCACTAGCCTTGCTCCAAGGAATGCTAAGTTGTGGATGTATTGTAATTCTTTCATGGAACGCTGTCTGATATAAAAGTTATTATTTTATATAAAATTTATTTATTTCCTTAAAGAACGAATAAACTCAATTTTGGGGTACTCTTTTTACCACTACATATGAAAGACTTCTGGTTAGTCATAAACCGAACACCATTTTTAAAAAAAATAAATAAATAACTGGTGGTTAATTAATACCAAGCGCTTAAAAGTTGCTAAAAAGCTGTCTGCTTCTCTCTCGCCCGCAAACGAAACCACAGACAGGTTACGTAACTCCCTGCATTAACGTCATAGAAGGAACGATTTTGAGTTGTATAGAAAATGTGTAGC
This sequence comes from Haliotis asinina, assembly GCF_037392515.1. NCBI lineage: Eukaryota > Metazoa > Mollusca > Gastropoda > Lepetellida > Haliotidae > Haliotis > Haliotis asinina. Next base: position 13,982,473 of record NC_090284.1, read on the forward strand.
AAGCTTGTCATTTTGCTGATTTCTCGACGTCACCAAAGACATGCCAAATTGTTGTGTTGCTGTCAATTTCTCCTTGGGGTCGGGTGATGGTGTCACTAAACAACCATTTAGTTTGTGCTTAAAATTGTTGTTTGTGTGTACGAAGCAAGCGTTGTGGAAGCAAGTGGTATATACTAAATCGACTGGTTCGCCTCCTTCCACGCTTCTGGATAGATAATGGAGCTCAAGTTTCATTGAGTTGAGAAAATCAAGACTGCTTACTACACATTGCAGACCAAAAGGATTTGCATGAATATAGCGCTTTCTTCCTCGGACGCAAGGTTGAAGTGGAAGTGACAATATTATCCTAAGTAATATTATGTCTACCCCCTCCTCGCTTCCAAGAGTGGAATTTTTATCTTATAAGCAATGTCATGCAAAATCCTATTGTCCATCAATAAAATACATATTTTACTATCAGTGAAAAGCAATTTTGATTTTGTAAGTCGGTGAAAACAAACTTAGATAGCATTTATCCTCAGACACGGGCTGCCATTTTTTAAATCATGAAGTCCTCGGGCTAAAGTCATGAAGTCCTCGGGCTAGAATTATTGAGATTATGGTTTGTTTTCATCAAATTAGAAAATCACAACTACTTTTTACTAGAAGTTAAATATGCGTTTGAATCATGGCCAAAAGGATTTTGCATGACACAACTTTTAACATAAGGACTTCTTGCAAGGAAGCAAAGTGGGGGTCGAAGTGACATTTATGTTGCAAGCAATGTTATATTGACCTCCACCTCATTTCCAATTGAATTGTGGCCAAAAGGAGTTTGCATGACACAACTTGTAATATAACGACTTCTTCCACGGAGCAAGTTGTGGGTCGAGTGACATTAATATTGCGAGTAATAATAAATTGACCTCCACCTCACTTCCAAGAGTGAAATTGTTATGTTATAAGCAATGTCATGCAAAATCCTATTGTCCATCAATAAAATACATATTTTACTACTAGTAGAAAGTAATTTTTATTTTGTAAGTCAATGAAAACAAACTCAAATAGCATTCATTCTCAGACAGAGCGCCGCCATTTTTGAAAATCGTGAAGTGCCGGACTAAAGTCGATTTGAATTAATGAGATTATGATTTGTTTTTATCAAATTAGAAAATCAAAACTACATTCTACTAGTAGTTAAATATGTATTGGAATCATGACCAAAAGGCGTTTACATGACATAACTTGTAACGTAACATAAGCGAGGTCAGGGTTGAAGTGAAAATATTGCACGATAAATTTCTTCACTTGCTAAATTTACTTGGTTGGTAAACGTTCACTCACCAGTATGTAGACACTTGTCAATATACGTCTTTATTTTTGGTCTCATAATCCGAATTACTTTATAATCATACTTGTATGCATTTTGAAACTTGATAAAAAGATTACACAATGCCATTTAGAAAGTGGTCAAATGCAACGTATGTCATATTTGGGATTTCGCTTTCTCAGTAAAGTCGCTGTGGCTGAGCGGGTTAGGTGGCTGGCTTTATGTGCTGGCGATTAGGTGCCTGACTCTGAGGGTGCGGGTTCGAATCCCAGATGGGACTCAACCAAAAAAGTACTAGAATTTGTACTTTACTGAGAAAGTGAAATCCCAAATATGACATCTGTTAATAAAGAGAAGCGATCTGCGAATGTATAACAGGAATGTAGTATCTTTTATAGTTTGCCTATATGAATCATAATTCGCACGCACACCCTAGTGTATGTCACCTGTATCATTATACTTCACGACGAAAACAATGATTCTGTTGAAAGCTACGACAACTTAGTAAAAACACAATGCAAATATTAAAATTAAAACAAATTAAAGTTATAGGAGCAATGTCAGGCTCTTACCTTGTTTGAGGAATGTATCCATCAATGTCCACAAAGACGAGTGATATATAATTCGTCTGCAGATTTCCCAAGTGATGTGTCTTTTAACAGTCCAATATACGAAAACGTGATGGTATCGTTTCAGGTTTTTCACATTGCTGTATAGTTTCATTGGTCACCTAAGATAGCACACCTGGCAACTAATTGCATAATGTGCGTCATTCTTTTTAAAAAGTTATTTAGTTAGTCAATAATGAGCATTCAATCAATGTATTGGCAGTTAATCCTTTGAAAGAAGGGTGGTGTTTTTACATAGACACAGACACGACTGAGTGTATTCAGTATAGATTCGTACATACATAAATATACATACATAAACACTACCTTTTGACAAATCCCCATTTAAATCCGCATAAAACTATTTAATCAATCAGTGTGCAAACTGTTAATCAAGACACAAGAAATGCCAAATGGGGACCTTTGTTGGGTAATATAAGTGGCGTTACCACTGATTATATCTGTTATAAATTCACTAGCTGAGCATCAAGTGAATGATGACAAATAACGTGTAGGTTTATACCACCTAACACGGATTACAACCTAGCGATACCAAGTGATTTTGACAGAATCGTCTATGAAAACAAGGGTTGTAACTTGGAAACTAGACTGAGCAGGAGACAAAACTAAATGATAGTAGATTGCGAGAACATAGAGCTTTCATTTTTCACAACAGCTGATGCGATTTCAGGTTTGTACAAACCTGTAAAGGAAATAGTTTAACCCCTCAAATGTAGATGAATACTGCATAGACCCTCATATCTATACCTACTATTACGTCAAGGAGACGCAGATTGGTTGAAATTTCATTTGCGGTTGAGAATTATGCACTGTTGTCAAAAAGGTTGGTGATTAAAGATTGAAATTAGCAGTTGTAGTGACACATTTTCATTTATAACGATGTCAGTGAGTGATTTATGCATTTACATCTCCTAGAGTATATGTGATCTTTAAAGACACAACTCAAACCAACCCCAATCCCACCCAGCCGCACCTCACCCAGCCGCACCGCACCTCACCCAGCTGCACCTCACCTCACCTCACCTCACCTCACCTCACCTCACCTCACCTCACCTCACCTCACCTCACCTCACCTCACCTCACCTCACCTCACCTCACCTCACCTCACCTCACCTCACCTCACCTCACCTCACCGCTCTGCTTCAGTGTGTGATAAGTCTCCACCACCAGCCTCTTGACCTCTACTGATGGGGGGAGGAGCTCTCATCCAATATTTACCTCTCAATCACTTCACACCTCACATGAAGGTCACTGGGATCTCACTGATTGAATTAAACATTTATTTGATGTGTGTGATGTCGGATTGATTACAAGCAGAGAACTGAATGTAATTCCAATTATGACTAGAAGGTTTGCAGAGCCAGCAGAATAGCCCCATCCCATTATATACAGCAGATTCTCTTTACGATTAATCATACCGACAACAAAGTGAAAAGGATTCTGCCGGTTTGAAGTTAACGTCCAATTCCGAACGTTTATCTACATCTCTCAGCCATTATGGTCATGACAGCACAAAAGGCCATCAAACTTTGACTGCATTCACAAAAGTGGAATTACGATGTCTGCTTGAAAACACTTTATATTAAGACTGTCTGAATGTAGAATTCAACTCAGGAAACCTGTGAGTCTCTTATCCTGCCTTCCAAAATCCAGTTATCTTCAGTTTGAATGAAACTTAAAAATTCATAGTTACTATGTTTTTGTCTGATAAAACCCTTTGGGGCCTTTTTCATGATCACAATAAATCTTTTGGAATGTCATAGTGGGATCAGTGTTAGTTGTTTTGAGTAACAGTGGATCAGAGGAGTGCTGCTTCAGTGGTATTTCTGTGACATCATATTACCATTATGTACAAAAAGGGAGGATAATTATGTTGAAGGATTCTGATATATCTAGATTTTTACCTGCAATAGTGAGTGAATAAGTTTAGTTTATGCTTCTTGCAGATTTTTCTGGAATGTTTTGCTGTCTTTACTTTGCAGTATTCCACCTATATGGTTACAGTCTGTAAAAAATCATGTCGACCAGACAGTCCAGTGATAAACATCATGAGCATTGATCTATGCAGTTGGGATACAATGACCTGTCAACCAAGGAACAAGCTTGACCACCTAATGCCATTAGTCACTTCTTACGACAAGCATGGATTACTGAAGACCTATGCTAACCTAGACCTTCTCGAATCACTGCAAGGAGTGATCACTGACACCTGATTGTGTCTTATCTCAACATAATGTCTGTCTTATATTACAGGAGCAACTTTGTTTCTACAGTGACTATGTCAACGGTGGGCAAATCTGTAAGAGTGACAGATGTCTCTTCAAGTAACTGGAGGGGCGGGGTTATGTAGCCTATAGTTAAAGGTCACATGCAGTTAAAGGTCACATGCTACGTAAAACACAACTTTGCAGATTCTGATAACTTTTAGTATGCACTTACCAAAACAAATCATCAAAAATGTCAAGTCACCCTATAAAGTTGAAAAAAAATGCAATGAAAAAAAGCCAGCGAAATTGGATTTCAAACAGTTCACTAATTTTCCCCTAGCGCTGGGGGGAAAAACTGGTTTCAACAGGTATGCTGCGCTCATAATGCATGTGCAGGGTGTAGGTTCGCGGAGCTTGAAACAGTATGCCTGCCCGGAGTATGGGGTCGTGAGCAGTAGTCTAGTCTTGGTTGTGTACATAAACAAGTAAATAATCTACTTGTTCCATAAAAAAAACCATGTTGATTGTGATAAGCAGACTGTCAGAGAGACTGTCTTGTTTATTGACACCTATATGTCTGCCTGCCTGTCTGATGATGACAATATGCAATGCTCAACTTCAATTACTGACCATTTCCAATTTGAAATTAACACCTATTGGGCTTACAAGTCATAAACAAAGAGCTGACTAAGCGTATTGGCAAATGAACCAGTGGCCAATGAGAGAGCCCTTTTACACTTGACTGCACACCCACGATGCTGATGGGTTCGGTATTGCGTCTGCTTCAGTTCAAGGGAGGTCAACCCTAGCACAAAATATTGCGCTCTTGATTTGCGATTATATGCTTATAGTTCTATTTATTTGTTTTTTTCACAATCACCAATGCAATTTATGTATTATGAACCAGTGATAACTGTGTTTTAATTATGTTTGATTTTTTTGTTGCATGTGACCTTTAAAGCATTTAAGACCATTGTTCAATTCCCAACAGGTACAATGTGTGACACCAGTTCCTGGTGTCCCTCACCATGATGTTGCTAGAAAATTGCTAAAAGTGGCATAAACTCACTCAAGTATAGTATTTCTTCAATATTTCTTCCTTGGGGATGTGAATTATGGAAAGGTCTGTCATTCCAAAACCTTTGTTGATTGAATTTGGACAAGTTAGTCAAGCTGGCTCAGAATAGCAGATGTGATTTTACTACTACTTCTGTTTAGGAAAAAAACATTGTAGTCGACTGCCTGACATATCCAGCCAGTTTTGTGAGATTATTAATTGATCTGAGCAGTGTTTCATCTATATTTAGCATGTAAACTGTATTGTCTTGACCAGAAGAACTAGTGGCTGCTGTTATGAGTACTATATTGTGCTGCAGTGGTGTGATGGTAACATGACCACTAATACCGATAACTGCCAAGTCCCAACATGCACTGAGTGACCATGGACTGTTTCAAAGAAAATTGGCAGGACTGATGACACCACAGACTAGTCATGGAAGTTGCAGACTGCTATCTGTGATGGAAAAAAACTTACAGATGATTTTGTTTGAATACTGAATACACATGGCCTTTGTTTTTTTAATAAGTGGGTTCACAAAATGTTGGCTCGGAAAATTTACTGTCAACTGAAAACAAAATAATTTTCCACTTGCAGATCAGTTCTGCTACTAATGAAAACACCTTTTCACATGGCAAGGTAACTGATTGGGAGATTTTAATTCTTTTCAGAATAATGATTTATATACCCGTTTTTCATCATTTCTTCCCATCCATGGTAATAATATCCTGTGTTTAATCAGTTTTCATTTCATCTAATTGTAAAACATTGATGGCCCATTTTTCTTAGTCAACAGTCATATTTTTCTTGATTATAGTTGTTTGCCTCGGTCAGTTTAAATCGTTTAAGGGCATTTAGAAGTGGAAAGCATAAGAAAAGCCAGATTTATGGATGTCAACTTCTTTATTATCACAATGTTTCAGAGCATATGCTTGCTCCCTGAGCAGGTCATGAAGGATGAAGAAGCAAGCATATGCTCCAGATATGGACATCCACAAATCTGGCTATTCTCTGTCAGTCTTGACAGCAAAACTAGGGAAAACATAAGGTCTTGCAGATGTGTTTGACATCTGAGGATGAAACCTGTGATTCAGACGATCCTTAGGACTTGACAAACAGGAGTTACAAATTTGTGAATTAATCTAATATGTTATTTCATCAGATTTGCAAATCTTATTTGTGTACCTCTATTTACAATGGGAATCAAAACAGAAGGTATGTTTATTATAGAGGTGTTCTGGGGTCATCCCAGTCAATTTTGTAATAAATGTTTGTGTAAACTCAAGAATAAATTGGTGATATTTTTCATTTGTGAACTTGAATTTTGACCTGTTATGATAATCCACAAATGGAGCCATGTTTTATTGTTTTGTTTGATTGTCGGATTCAAATTTGTATTGACATCTTGTAAAAATCTTTTTCTTTGAAGTTTTTGAGATACAAAATTTCAAGGGAATATAAACATCAATTTCCTGTTGGGTACAGTTGGGTACATTTCTTTGTCATTTTCTCAAAATTTATTGATGTTGTGACACTAATATTTTGAAAACTGAAATGAAAAGAAATGAATTTTGCATGTCTGACTTGTAAGAGTTTTTATGTGTGTGTGAAAAAGTTCCTGTTTAAAGTATTTGGGAATTATAAAACGTCTGCCAGCCACTCAAAGACATGGTAATGTCATAACCACTGTGGCACTGTGATGTCAGTGCTATTTGACATGGCTAAGTAAAGCCAGGCTTCCATGCTGCACTCTCCTGATATTTACACAGTGAGGCAGCAGGAGTTAAAATATAACCTGTCTGCTGGAGAATGTGCTTGTGGACACATCCCGTTGTGGACCAGTGTGAAGGAGCAACAGACAGGGCTTGCAGCTATTGATCTGTACACTGCTGTGCATTGTTCACAACAAACACCCATAATGAAGTGTGCCATGTTCATCACACTTGGATCAGGGGAAGTTAGAGATTCCCTACAAGTTCCTGCATCATACTAGGCAGATCACATTGTAGAGACATGTCTCATGCATCACAGTTGGCCCTGAAGGATGGGTAGTGTAATGGGAAAACAACTTAACTTTATTGAGGAAATGTTCAGAACACAAGTGACCTGCTAACTGTGGTATACCTGAAAAGTTTTAGACTTTCATTCATTCACATGAATTCGAACCAACTTTTCTGGAAAGTTGCTGGATGATGGTGGTGATGAAACTTTGAACAACTTCTGTTTGTAATCTACATTATTAGACTGTTAGTGGTAGCTTATCTGAAACATAGATATAGTTACAGTGTATTACATACCTTGGCAGTGCGGCTGTAGGGAAGATTGTGAGTTGCCACGGAGACTTGAACTCAGCAGCTGTGTGAGTACTGGGATATCCAGATGAAGACAGTGGAAGAGAGAGAGAGCCGCACCAGTGCACTCCTTACAAACACTAGACTGGCTGTGGGCTCCTACATAGTGTTAGCATTGTTGTGTAAAGCTTATGCAGATGTTCTCAGTCAAATACTGGACTAGTTGTGTGTCTCTATCCCTTGTTGGTATGACAAGACATAGTTACTGGACTGACAATTACTAGACTTGCTGTGGGTTACCCAGTGTTTGCTTTGATGTACCAAGCTGATACAGCTGTTCTCAATCAAATACTGGCCTAGTTGTGTGTCTCTATCCCTTGTTGGTACTGATATACAGTCACGACTTATAGTTACTGACAGTTACTAGATTTACTGTACATAATGAGTACATGTATTTCAGGCAAGGGCTAAGACACATGTCATTAACACTAGACTTGCTCTAGGCCCCATTCAGTATGAGTACATAGATACTGGAGCAAAGGGTAACATTCACGTTACAATTACCAGACATATTTTTGTACTCTGTTCATTGTGAATGCAAGTATATGTAATGAAAACAGTTTTATAAAGATTGTATCTCAGAATCTTTAGCACTGTATATTTTCTAACTGTACACAAACCTAACAGTTGCATGCTAAAAGCAAAGGGAGACAACTAAATTATATTAATCATGTATTACAACTGAATTATTATGTAAATGATGTATTTTATTTTACTTGATAGAAAATTGAAAATCCGCATAAATGTAGATGTATTTACTATTGTTATACTTGAATTGACTATACACATGTACTCTGGGCTGGAGGCCTGGGATACTGAATAAACATCTTGAAATCTTTAACAAGCATATTTTTCAAGACTAGGTCTGACACTTGTGTCACTAATATTAGGCTGGCAGTTGGTCTGAATTCATTCTGGATACATCTATACAGAAGCTATAAGACATTCCTTTAATATATACTTGACTTGCCGCGAGCACCTCTCATTATGTACCATTAGTTTGGTTTCTCAAAGTTAGGTTTATGGTGTCAACATCTTGAAACTTTTTATTACATTGCCCCCAGGTAGTTTATGCGTGAGTATGGCTAATTAAATAAGGTGAGCTGAGGTGTTGTATACAGAAGATATATCAGTTGCACTGTGATAGACACGCGGTGGTGAATAAATGTACGTAATCCTTGGAGACAGAGGGTATATATTGTTCATTGTTTCCAGTGAACCATGGATGGTAGGAAAATAAGAAAAGTCAACTTTTATTTTCTATCTAGAATTCATTATCAATGATATGATCTAATTCCTAAGTCTTGTTAAAAAATAGTAGCAGACCCAGTGATAACTTACTGTTCCTTGATTGGAATTTTTAGGAAAAGCATTTGGACTTTTGTTGCATCCATTGGCAACTTTTATGTGTACTGGACACAGGAATTCATGTCCAATAAATCCAAGGTTAAGTTTGTCATCACTAATTGCATGATATTGTCACACATGTCATCTGCTGTGGATCATTGCACACAATATTATTTACAAGATTGCCTGCTCAAGACTCATGTATTTACAGATTGCTGTCACATAGCTGGAATATTGCTGAGTGTGCTGTTCAACAACAAAGAAATTTATCTAGACTTCAATACCCTGTGACATTGTGTAATTTCTGTGTTCATGTTCAGGGACAGTACAGCCCTCATTACCTCATGTTTGTCAGATGACCTGACAGAGAGGATAGTCAGATGTAGTCTCTGGTTTAGACTTGATTGTTTACAGGGTGACAGGGTGCACCAGGAATCTTGCACACGCCAGGGGTTTAGAACATTCAACAGACCGAGCATTGCTTGCTTGCTCGCTCGCTGCCTCACTCACTCCTGCACAACCTGTTGGTGTCATTGCAGTACAAGAATCTGCTTGTTTATAATACTGCAAGGTTTATTGAGATGTGCCTGGTCATGACATATACAAATTGAGTTATTGATCTCCAATCAATCACTTGTTGTAAGGTATTGATCTCCAGCACATGGCTGATGTCTCTTCCCATCCAACTGGAGACAGGTTAACCGCTGTGGAGTGATCACTTCCATCTGGAACTGTATCACTCATTCCAATCACCATTCACACAGCCATTGGTAGGTATTCACACAGCTCTTTACAAGCATTCACACAGTTGTTGATTCACATTCACATTTCACATAGTGAGTGAGTTTAGTTTTACCTCACTCTTAGCAATATTCTAGCAATAGCGGGGCGGGTGACACCTGAAATGGGCTTCATACGTTGTACCAGTGTTCAGATGTGTGGAATCGAACCCAGAACTTCAGCTTTATTAGTAAACACTTTACCACAAGGCTTCACCCCCCACCCCATCCCCCATTCACATAGCCATTGATAGCCATGATAGCAGTTAGCTGTTGATGCCCATTCATGTAGCTATTGATGCCCATTCATGTAGCTATTGATGCCCATTCATGTAGCTATTGATGCCCATTCATGTAGCTATTGATGACAACAAGAAGCTACTGATAACCAATAATGTATCTATTCATAACCGTTCATGTACATCAGAGGTATGTTAATACCGGCCTCTTATCACTGTTGTTTGTTTGACTTTGTACTCATATGTCTGGTGACAGCCTGTATTAAGGCTGGACCAGACATACCAGCGATTGATATCATGATCATGCATCAGAGACAATGAAGCAAGTCACCATGACCCCTGTGGGACATTTACTGGGCACATTCCCCTGGAATTAAGGGTTCATGGGGTAGCCAAGTGGTTGAAGCATTTGCTTACCAAGCCAGAGACACTGGTTCAAATTTATACATGGGTACAGTGTGTGTTGACCATATCTGGTAACCCCTGCAGTTATATTGATAAAATTTTGCTAAAAGCTAAACTTACTCCCTCACCTGGAATCAATACAGTTCCATTACTGATGGTCAGAAGTAGAAACATATATTGTAAAACATGCTATATTCATTGAATTTACTATATTTATTTGCTTTATTATATTATATCAAATGGACCTTACAATAGATGTGTATATACTTCATAAAAGTATTGACAAACATATGCTATTGCTGACTTTACACTTTACATATCCTCTCCCTGACACATAATTGTTGCTAACCTCCTGTGCGAGAGTTAAGCGCTTCCATCATATGTCTGATGCATGAGTTCATCACTGGTAATTGATCATGCTCTGCTGACCTCATTCAGAACATACCAGTACATGCCGAGAGTGTTGATGTAGATAAAAGAACCTTTTATTTCCAGAACAGTGGTTACTGTTCCACTAAAACCATCCATTTAAGTAAATGGTCTCAATTAGTAATTAATTGTTTACGGACAAATGAATGCATGCTCTAAAAGACCAGAAACAGCCCTACTCTGTCATTATGTTTTCATGGTAATTTATTACGGCTGGCTGAGTAGGCTCTTGACTGATTTTACATTCATGAAATATTTGCAGGTGAATTCAGTTGTTAAACAATGAGTTGGATAGATATGTACACTAATCTGGATTTAGTGAACTTTGTGCAGTTAACATGAAGTCATCATTGGGGATGTATTTGTGACATATTGATGAAGGATCTGTTAATTAAACCCAGTATGCTGCTTCACAGTGCCATACTACTGGCAAACAAGGATAAGTTGGACTGGCACAAAGAGCGCATTTACGAGAAGTAGGCAATGCATGGCAATGAACAAATCCATTTGGCTTGTGAAAGGCAGAACAAATGTAGGCTAGTGCATGTGTAGTGCATGATGATGAAATTAATTCTGCGCATAGGACTTTGCTGAGGGAGGCCATGTCTTTCACCAATAGCACTACACTTGAATGCCGACAACCTGGGGCCCCCTCTCTCACAATGGCAAGCGCCAGTGGGCAGCACTCATACATGCTAATATGGGTCAGATTGTCAGTTTGGTGCTCAACTTATCCTTGTTTGCCAGTTCATGAGTATGTAGCAAGATATGACCTGACCATAACAGAGACATAATCATACTCCACCAGAAGTTATGCAATCATTGAGATAAAGTTTTAAATCGCTTTTTTAAATAGCAAGGCCGAAACAGACACAAAAGAAGGAATAATTGTAAAGTGTGAATTGGTGGGTACATCCTCTACATAGAATATCTCTTTGTCTCTGAATTTGTATAATTTGATAGAAACTAGTAATTACTTTTAAACTGAAGATGACCCACAGTGAAATGGTAGATTGAAAACAAGAGAAAATGTAGACTTGCTTTATGTGGGGTTTTAACATTGCAGAAAAGGCAGAGGGGAAATAATGCCGAAAATAATTCAGATACTGAGGCTACTACCATCATGTCTGTGTGATCTTCCATACTTTCATGCTCTGCCGTTGCTTCTTCTATCATTACATGGATTTTCTCTATTAATTGTTGTTAAATGTTTAGTACAAACTGACAGTTGATCGGTACCGTAGTAGTGATGATGACATAGCTATTGGTGAATTGTTTTAGCATTCTGTACTGTCACTCCAGTGTTCCCATCAAGTGCACTGCAGTTTGAGCTCAGAAAATGCCTACTCTTCCAAATGGAGACAGATAAGCATGAGCACAAATCTAGTAGAAATTCAGGGTTTCTTGAGAACCCCAGTGTAGTGTACAGTCTGATTTATCTTCAATTTCTAATTATGTTTCCCTGATCTAAGATTACATTTCAATATTGATTTCATTACATGAAATACAGCCTGCTGGTTTCACCTGTTTCTGTAATCTAAATTGCATTCCTCAAGTGATGTGTAGATTCCATAGTCGTGGTTGTCGTTATGGATTACTGTAGCATTAAAACGTTGACTGCCTATCACAACTATGGTAGTATCAATTCTATTTTAAAACAAATTTCACATGTTGGCGAAATTGGCACAAAAAACAAATGTCTCCTGGAGTTCTTTGTTAGTGCCAGGAGACGATCGTTTCTTGTGCCTATTTTGCCAATATGTGAAACGTGTTTTAAAACACTACTGTTAATGAGATAACTCGTCATGGCAAATTCGACCAGAACTGATACTACGAGTATAGTCATGGTGGAAGTGAACATGTTAACTAGTAAACCTGTCAGCACTAGTTAACCTTCAGTAACCCCAACAGTCTATACTGTTCCTAGAAGTTGTTACTCTGAGTATTGAGTAGTTGTCACAGTTTGATATAGTGTCCTGTCTCCAAGTTCCACTCACATCAAGCATGTGATTCACCAGTTGTAGCAGATTGCTGTCATAAACCATTATGGCAAAACAGTCAACAGAGAGAGTCCATCTTGTACTTTTGTACTTGACAGTGGTCATTTATCACTGGGATTTTGGTTAAACATGTTTCATTCATGACTTCATTAAAATAAGTTAGGCTTTAAATTCACTCGATTGATAGTCATGTTTTAAACATGATGGAAAAATTGATTTTTTGCTTGACCATATTTTAAACAAGAAGTGAAAATCCAATTTTCATTGTGATAAAAAGTCCTTTGATTTGATGTGGAACCTCCCATTATTCTGCCACGACGTACAAAATAAACTTTTCACACTGAAATTCATGTAACAGTTATTCCAAATGTCGTTGGATGTGCAACAAATATCATCTAACCTGAATTTCATTTAGTTTATCATTTACTTGATAACAGTGTTTGTATCTAAACTTTGCATCCACTGCAATAAAGAAGTTGTTTATCGATAAAAAGTGCTCCTCTCCTCTAAATTTCATTTGCTTTTTTCCATTTTCCCTGCGAGAATCTTGGAGTAGGGAGGCACAATCCCATTTCGCATGTTGTAATAATGTATGATACTACAACTTATTTTCTGGTGAATATCTTTGTGGATTCGATGATTGCTGTAACAGACCAAGTGTGATAGAAGAAATACTAGTGTGGATTCCATGATAGGAGCAGTAGAGTAAGGCTTAATCTCTGAATATATAATCGTGATTGTTAAACTCATTTAGAATGAAAGGGAGTCTTATGGAGACCAGAGATCCAGAACCTGTTAGGAAATCTAGACTTGCTTCATTTAGGGCTTTAGCATTGTAAAGAGGGCTAGGCAGCAGGGAAAATGATGTGGGTCAGGCACTGAGAGACAGACTAGGAGCAGGACAGTAACAGACCTAGTCTGGATGGTGGGGTGGGGGGTGGGGGGGTGGGGGAGGGCTGTAACAAACCTAATGTGGACTTTGATGGAACAGGGCTGTAACAGACATAGTGTGGACAGTGACAGGGGCAGGAATGTAACAGACCTAATGTGGACAGTGATGGGAGCAGTGCTGTAACAGACATAGTGTGGACAGTGATGGGAGCAGGGATGTAACAGACCTACTGTGGACACTGATAGGAGCAGTGCTGTAACAGACATAGTGTGGACAGTGTTGGGAGCAGGGCTGTAACAGACCTACTGTGGACAGTGTTTGGGGCAGGGCTGTAACAGACCTACTGTGGACACTGATAGGAGTACTGTAACAGTCCTGTAACAAACCTAGTGTGTACAGTAACAGCAGGGCTGTAACATATCTGCCTGATCACAGGTAAAACTCCCAGCATGCCTGCAGGGGAGTATGAATGTGTTTGCTTCCAGATCAATGTCAACTCCTCCATGCATTGATTTGTCTAAAAGGCCTGGCCTGGTAATCTGCTGATGGTCATGATGGCAGAAACCCCTGACAAGGGGCCATCCAGTCTGATGTTATCTTGAATTCTCTACACTCTGCACACATCAGGCTGGAGGATTCTTTGCATGCAGGTGCTGACATTGGCTAGTGGCTCGGGAATTGTCGTCTACATACAGCTGAAAGTTCTATAATGGGATCCATTGTTAGGGTGAAGAATGGTTTGTGACTTCACAATGGTGGCACGGTTACCTTAGTCTCCATTGTGGGGGGTTGTGTAGCCCGGTGGTTGAAGCTTTGGATCGTGGCACCAAAGACCTGGGTTTGATTTCCAAGAGCACAATGTGTGAGGACAATTTCCAACATACCCTGCTCTGATATTGCTGAAATATTGATATAAGCAGTGTAACACTAAACTCACTCACTCATTCCATAATTCACAATGTCGTGTTGAGTCACTTTAGCACACAGAAAGAGAAAAGGTTTGTTCAAACCCTGGTTTGTTCCAACTGTTTCTAGCTGTACAAGTTCCCTATAATCTGAGTCCATGGGTTCCCAAAGGCCTTTCGCCCTTCCTTCCACACTGACCCTTACACATAGTGACAGAACTGGAATACCTTTGAAACAGAATTAAAACCGAGCTCACTCACTCACTCATTCTTTACTGTGCTATGTTATTCATTTCTAAGACATTGTTAAACGAAAAGCTGATGAAATTTTAAATGTAGTTATTCCTTATTAAATAGATGTTTTGGGTGTCTTCCATGGACAAGTATTAAATTCATTCATGTTTTCAAAAGAATGATTTGCAAACTCTTCAGTGTTGTGTTACTTTCAACTGTACCATGATGACAAATGGCGTGATTCCACGGAAGATAGTGGACATGGCAGTGCAAGTGACTTTTAATGTGAGGTTAGCTCTTCTGACCAGTGTTGGTGGTCAATCAGTCAACTTCTTAATCAATTAATCGCGACTTGACTTTCTGAGTTCTGAGACAGCGCCTGGCTTCAGGCAGTTCTATCTGTAGATTTTCACAGGAATGTTAAGACTAATTGATGGATAATTCAAAAAACATTGTATCAGACGTGCATGATGGATTTTGATTTGCATTGACAAGTGCAAATTCTTAATTAAAAGATCATATATCCATCAGTTTGAGTGTTTCAGTGTAGAGTCTGTAAATCTGGAAAGTTTTTATCATGCAAACATTGCAAGTGACGTTTAGCCACAACTGCATCTGGAAAGTTCTGTGATAGTCTATTGATCAATAACTGAAGATCAAAGATACTGTGTATTTCTAGGATGTGGAATTGTTTGTTTCTTTCTGGTCCTAAGTCACGACATAGATGTGTGTGTTGCCTAGTTCCCTTGGTACTGTTGTAAATGCTGAACTGTTACTATTCCAGCTAGTTCTCATCTTCAATATCTCCAGGGTATTCATTCCGATAACTCTCCACTATACCCTGGATGCATCTACGGCTCATCAAGATAATTTTATTACCTCCCTTGGCTGACTCCGCATTCTCACAGTAACCAATCAGCTAAGCTGCTGTTACAACTGAGCTTGCCAGTGTCCACAAAGATAGCAGTTGCAAATGTGAAGGTTTGTTCGTAGTGCGACTCACATTTTGGGGAAATCATTCAGACAAATTGACAGGTTCGAAACTTATGAAGCTTTTGAAGCATAAAAATACATGCACAAACTCCTTCTACCTCATTCAGGGTACCTCCGCATCATTTGTACTGCCAAGTTTAATCGGTTAGATAAAATTTGAAAAGTGAAAGTGAGTTGTGATTGGTTTGCTCAACTTCCCAGCGTAGACACCTGATTTGGTAAAACGCCAGCCAAGTGAGGTAATAAATTCACCTGGCACTGTAGATGCGTCCAGGGTATGGTGGAAACTTATTGGAACGTATACCCTGAAGATAGGATGGCTAGTTCTTGGCATGTTGCTATTTTCTCATAATGTATTTATGGAAACACCATGCGTTGAAACTTAAAGGTCACATGCAACCAAAAAATCAAACATAAATAAAACACATTTATCACTTATTCATGACATATAATATACATTGCTGCTTTAAAAAAAACCAAATAAACAAAATTATAAGTGTACAATCGCGATTCAAAAGTGCAATATTTTGTACTTGGGCTTACTTCCCCCGAAACGAAGCCCTCGTGAGACCGAACCCAGTCATAGCGGCCGGATATGCACTCAAGTGTAACAACGGCTTCATTTGCTCATACGCTGAGGGCTCATTGTGTGTACCGAAAGATGATCTGTTTGATGGGCATTCTAGAAGTATAACCGGTCACAAGAAAGTAAGATTCTTTATGGATAACAACTTCTTTTTGTGTACTTGATGCGTCGTTTCAGTATGGATTCATATACTGTTGTCAAACAAAATCATATACACTAAAAGAAGTCGTTATCCATGAAGAATGTATATAGAGATGTTGGGTTTGGAAAATACATGTTCTCTGAATTTGCGCTCGATTTAGTGAAACGTTTGAGCTCCGATTTCGCGGGCTTTTATTTCATCGCGTTTTTTTTTTCAACTTTATAGGTTGAATTGGCATGTTTTATGATTTGTTTCGGTAAGTGCATACCGAAAGGTACCAGAATCTGCAAAGTTGTGTTTTACGTTGCATGTGACCTTTAATAAATGTTTGTTTTAGTTGACTGTTTTAGTTGACTGTAGTTGATGAATTATGTTTTCCATGATCACAGTGAATCATCTCATGGAGCTAGGTTGTCTTCCCATTGTTGAAGCAATTGATTTTGTGTCACAAATAAGTAAAACCGAACCAGATTCAGATGAATATTCAAAATTATAAAGAAATATTGTCAAGAACAGGGGACCAGAAGTCCCATCACTTGATGCCCGTGACAAACCAGTTTTCATTTCGGGCAATCAAATAACAGTATCTTACTTGCCTGTGGGCTACTTGATAATTTCTGCTTACGATTTCAAACTTCAAATACACTTGGATTTCATTTCATATCTACTCCAAATGTACCTATTAAATTTCACAATGATAATAAACTGGAACTATCATATTTTTTTGTAATAGTAGTCTCAATAAGTAGTCCACTTGACATCAAATACCATGTTGATATAATCTTTCATATATCATGATTATGTCATAAAAATCAGGGCAGGTGGAAAATTAGTCAGGCAAGTGGCTTTAAATTTTCTTCTTTTTTTTTGAACCCCTGAAGGATGATTACAATGTTTCAGTTGAAAATATCACTCAGATCTTTTGGTTTATGGGAGTATAATTCAGCATGTAGAAGCAACATTCTTGATTTCACCATATCTTAGCTTCAAGACTGTTCAAGGGCTTGTTGTTGAATTGCTCTACTTTCCTCTAGTCAACATGCATTTTAGTCTAGACTCCCAGATATGAACCTGTCATGTGACAAATTAATGCTGTCCGACTGAAGGCATTGCATTACTGAATGGAAGACTGTCATGAGTGTTAACGATGATAATGCTATGTAACACCTTATGTTTAGTTCGTTGATGAGATGGATAGACAAATAACCTAGAAATTAGTCAGAGGACAATGTTACCCTATACATTTTCAATTTTGGCTGGTTCTGATTTCTGAATGGATAAAATAAAAATAACTTAGAAATTTCATTACAGCTGTTCATGAAAAATGGTGAAGTTACTGAACAATAGTCAGAAGAATCGTCTTCTAACTAACTCTTTGCGATTTTAAAGCATGTGTTTTTTCATTATCAGTAGATGTTATGGAGGTTGAGTTGGTTTGAACATTGAATTTTTCTGCCATGTACATAAGGTATAAAATCAAAAGTAATTAAAATGTATGAGGCCTAATTGATATGTGAATGCACATACCGTGCATGAACCTGACATCTCAAGCATCCAGTGAGGGAGTGAGTGAGTTTAGTTTTACGCCGCACTCAGCAATATTCCAGCTATATGGCAGTAGTCTGTAAATAATCAAGTCTGGACCACATAATCCAGTGACCAACAACATGAGCATTGATCTGCACAAATAGGAGACGATGACATGTGTCAACCAAGTCAGCGAGCCTGACCACCTGATCATGTTTGTTGCACCCCTTATGACAAGCATGGTTGACTGAAGATCAATTCTAACATGGATCTTCATGGGGCATCAGCCTCTGAAATTATATAATTTTGATAGTAATAAAAATCCCATTTTAATTGAAAAGGAGCCCCAGTGAGTCTTGAGAACATGATGAATATACACTTGTTTCATTTAGGGCTCAAGCACAAAAATGCAGGCAGGGCTAAGCAGGTTGCAAATGATGTGGTTCTGTCGACTGTGAGACAGACTAGCAGTATCTCTTAGTGAGGAGGGGGTGAGCATGAAGATAGGAACATCGCCATGGCAGGGAATTAATCACACGCATTAACTACCAAGACATGAATGCTAATTACAGCGTGGTAGCAAGGTGCACATTACGATAAGGGTCAGGTGGCAGGCTTGTGAGGTCAGTGGTATTTAGACAAGCGGGACACAACTAGATACCGTCTGTTGTAATGTATCACTGTATGAAAAGAAACTTGAGCCAGAACCTTAGAATTCTTTGCTTACAGTAAGACATTACAGCTTTATGTACCTGTGGTATCAAGGGAACTAATTGTTTTCACTCAGGTAAATAATATCAAGTTGAAGCGATGGAGAGAAACAGTGGGATGAACAGGGTTATACTCATGACACATCACATATATAGGAAAACACAGATTGAAATCTCACATATCATTCATCACACATTTCACACATGTATCACTCATAACTAGGAATGCCACAATACATTGATGCATTGATAGTTTTCTAAGACATTACAGTTATCGATGCATTCAAAACTGTTGATACTTAGTTTTGAAAGTATCAATTACATTGCAAAGGTATCATGTTTTTTGATGCTGTGAAAGTTATAAGGACTATTTTTCATGCATTATGATGGGAAAATTAGAACTCTAATCTGAGTGAAAAATGTTGATCTTTTCGTGGAGAATTATAAAATATGAAATATTAATGTTCAAAAAGTGATAAAATTTATGCAATAATGCAGCAAAAATATGTATCAATGTATTGAATCATGGCATGTTATCGTGATACATGTTTTTTCATGAAGCTTATGTTTCACGACATCCTTACATATAACATACAAATGTATCATGCATATATCAACCACATAGCACCCAAAGTTTCAAGGAGTCCTGTGTTATGTCATATTTAGGCTCAATTACCTTTCTTTTTGACATGCAACAGAACAATATCAAATAAATAGCTGTGGAAACAATTCGGTCTTCAATGTATACTGAGTGTTTTTTGTATACCATGTTTTATTTTGGTGTTTTATCCAGTGTGTGGATGCCCCAATACGGGGCAGGGGTGGGGCAATGGTTAAAGCATTTCCTTGTCACGCTGAATTCCCAGGTTTGAATCCCCTCATGGGCACAATATGAGAAGCCCATTTCTCCTTTCCCCCTCTGTGAT
This sequence comes from Haliotis asinina, assembly GCF_037392515.1. Classification (NCBI taxonomy): domain Eukaryota; kingdom Metazoa; phylum Mollusca; class Gastropoda; order Lepetellida; family Haliotidae; genus Haliotis; species Haliotis asinina. Next base: position 14,002,140 of record NC_090284.1, read on the forward strand.
TTTGCTTTAATAGTGCTAAAAGCACTGTAAAACTAAACTCACTCTTGGAGATGAACTTAGGTGTGTTTCATAGTCCCTGAACCATACTATTGTCTGCTGTGTGAAAGCTCTAAATAAGGCAAGACTTGACTGTTCCCAGGTTCTAAATCTTCCAACACTCTGGGGCTCCTTTTCACTTTAATTCAGTCAAGTTATTTTTTTTTCTATCAAAATTTTATGTATGTTCAGAGGCAAAGTGATATTGTAGATAAACTATTGTAAGGCCAGCTGCCCCTTGGGTTTTCCCATTGTAATCAGAATCAGGAAGAAGTTCCTGTCTCAAATTCCATGAAACCTGTGTTAAACTCCAGGGACTTTCATAATCTGGAATATGTGTCATTCTTCCTTGTAATCTACAGTCAGGGGATGAAGACTGAGGCTGAGACTGGGTGATGAAATCTTGTGTTATACCCTAGGGAATAACATTACCCAGAGTGTGATATGTACAGCTGAAGATTTGGTGCTGTGCCAAACCCGACATTGTAGATGTATACAGGTATTGAGCTGGCTTCACGCCTAGGATTACATTCCAGTCAGGGGAACACAGAATTTAGGTCTGTGTAGGCTCTGCCACTTGAGTCCATCATGAACCTTTATTACTGCTCTCTGGGATAGATGTGTCATGGTCCTGGTGATGTTGGTGGTGTATAAATGAATACTGAATGAGTTGATGGGAGGTTTCAGCTTCTTTATGCTTTCTGATCATCAGTTTGTGTTGTTTTTCTAGCAAGTGATCAATAACTGTGTTAGGCAATGGTATGCTGCTGATATTACAGACACATTGGGCTGTGTCGAAGTATGTAATCACCTGAGTCCTACATCACTTCAGGATTTTAATCCTCCAACATACAGTTAGCTACCTTCTTCAGTGTCTGTGGTTAATCAGAAGTGTGTACAAAGCTGTGTGGCTCACTCACCCACTTGATGTATAAAACCCATTGAAACCTCTAAGTAAAAGATACTTCCTTCACAATTTCATCAGGTTTTAGTAATATAATTTGGACTATTACCAGCTGAGCTGACAAGATTAAGTAGATTTTACAAGATTCATGGTTCAGACTGCAGTGAAAAGTCATCAACTCTTTTCTTTGAATATTGTTTTACAGTTCTTAAATGATAAAAATATGATTGCATATACTTGATTTTTCAGCTCACATCATGTTCCAATGACAATGCTGTGACATTGTCCTATGGGATTATAGAAGTACTATATTGCCAAACATTGATATGAACATGAGTCAATTCAATCCAGCATCATTTAGTCTGATCATCTCTGACAGGAAATTACCCTTGGCTAAACTGCATAGTGGTGTCTCCTTATTTGCGGAAAAACAAAATTGCCTACATTCAGAGATCCTTGTGAAAAGGTTACAGTGCTGGCAAGACACTATCCAGGAAGTGTGGCCTCCTCGATAACCTGATTTAAGTGGCATCAAGCCAAACTTTAGGGTCGTTAATAATTAAATAAGACCCTAGGGTATGCAGTTCTTCTCATGCTTGGATGTTCCATTACAGCATTACTTTCTATGGATAAAGTTACCCATTTGTGCTAGTTTGCTAACAACCGATGGAATTGTTACAAAAAAAAGAACACATTTGAATTTTATTGGTCTTTGTGTTATAGGAATTGTTATAGGCTTGCAAAATGGTGTAAATGTGACTTCTGATTCCTGTAGTTTCTCTTTTTGTGAGTATGTTTGTGAGTTGGGTTTTTCATTGCTTTTAGCAATATCACAGCAGGTAACACCAGAAATGGGTTTCACATATTGTACCCATGTGTGGAATCGAACCCGGGTCTACAGTGTGACAAACAAACGCTTTAACCACACAGCTACCCCACTGCCCCAGTTCCTTTTTGAACACTACCGGTATGTTCTGTACAAGCAAAAGCAAGGGGTGTCCGTGTTTGTCTAGGGCTGCACTTAGTAATACCCCAGCCTATGTCCAACCAAGCAGGGGCCAGACTGTTCTAGGGGTTGATATTGTGAGCAACAATCCATGCTGTCTAGGTGGGATTGTTGCTAGTGACCACGTTGTCACGCCGAACCATGGGATCCATTTGTCATAGTTTATTTATAACTCTTGTGACAAATGTAGGTTTCTGGCTGTGTAACCTTGATTTCCCATAGGGTCTCATGTTGGTGTGTCACCTCCACTGATACAGGAAAATCCCATTAGGACCTTGTGTTGCAATTGCTTTCTAGAAGTCCATGTTGGTCAGCAACACAATATGACATGACACGACACAACATGACAAAGTACAGGACTGCACAGCACTTCATTCATACAAAATGAAAGGCAGCCCAAATTTTCAACTTATTAAATAAAAACAGTTATTTTACTTAAGTTTTAGTATTACTACACATGTAAGAAACCGTATATGCCACTATCAACAGACGTGAAATAGATATTTATGGATCAGCATGACATATCATCAAAGACCAATGCATGAAAATGTCTCGCCCCACCGTAATGCTATTAACATATTTGGACAGTAGCATGCAGATTTCCCCACCAGCTACAGACTCATCACTGACTGCAAAAAGTAATATCTGAAATGAACAGTAAACAGACCTGTAACGAGGATCATTTTCATGCATCTTGTTGCCTAGCAACATATCGTAATGTTCTAGTGTCATGAACGGTTTAACTCAAGTGGAATGGGCGTGTTTACTTGATCCGAACTTGAGTGAAACTTTGTATATTTAATGATCCAGCTGAGCCTGGCAAAACATCACTGAATTTGGTCTACAGGGAGTTTGTTGTTGCCAATGTGACCTGAACATTGACCTGACTTTGCTGAGGCCTTAAGCGTCACCATGTTGTTAGACTTACAGCTAGTCTCAGAAAGTGAACATTTTTATGGATAAATAAGTTCACTGTGAAAAAAAAATGTAATGAAAAAGAGCCCTGAGACTTTCTTCATTGTCCTGGAACTGTGGAAATCTAGATTTGGCAGATTTTCTAGACTTGTGTGGGCTTTGTTTGATGTATCTGCTTCAGGGTCTGTACGACATCCATGATGTATGCATGTGTTATTGTAGTTAGCATGGTAAATGTCATAATGTTGGCGAGGCCATCCTTAGATAAGTGTTCCATGCTTTAAGGGGAAATGGAGGTAACATAGTGGTTAAAGTGTTCACTCATCACGCTGAAGATCCGAGTTCAATTTCGCACATGGGTACATTCTGTAACCCCCCACCTTGATATTGCTGGAATGATGCTATACGTGGTGTAATATGAAACTCACTCACTCACATTTCTTGGTAGACGTTCAAAGCGCCTTGACTGACACAGGGGATAAAGTATGTGAAACAGACTGGTTATTTTCAAATTGAGCTGCCATGATTTATGGTTTTGTTGGTGTAATTAGAATTTGGATGTGTTGTTTCTGTGTTGATGAGGTGTTTCTGTTGACCTGTGAATGTTAGTACGAGTGTTACCTTGTGTTGTTACTTGTTGTTGCAGCCACTGGTCAAGTTCAAGAGCCACCTGTACTTCGAAGAGAAGGACTATGTGACAGAGGCAGAGAAGTTGCTCAAGGAGTCGACTGACAGTGAGGTACTGCATAGTAGACACCATTCACAGACTGCACAGACGACACCATCCACAGACTGCACAGTAGACACCATCCACAGACTGCACAGTAGACACCATCCATAGACAGCATAGTAGACACCATCCATAGACAGCACAGTAGACACCATCCATAGACTGCACAGTAGACACCATCCATAGACAGCACAGTAGACACCATCCATAGACAGCACAGTAGACACCATCCATAGACAGCACAGTAGACACCATCCATAGACAGCACAGTAGACACCATCCATAGACAGCACAGTAGACACCATCCATAGACTGCACAGTAGACACCATCCATAGACAGCATAGTAGACACCATCCATAGACAGCATAGTAGACACCACTGTGCAGTACACGTGCTATACACAGTACACACCAATTCAACCAATAACTCTATAATCAGTGAATTTGGGTTATGTGTTCCATGTTTATAAGAAAGGTGAAGAGCAAAGTTGATACAGGTGTTGTCATTTTGTTAAGAACCTGAAACCTGAGAGTCATGATTGGGATATTAGTGAGCCTTGCTCACATTTAATTGATTGTTTTTTAATCAGACTGTGTTGTTTCCAGATAATTATGTACAAGAATGGGAAGTCTCAAGGCATTGCATTCACTGACATATATGAAGGAGTATACTATCCTGCAGTCTCAGTATTTAAAAATGCTACGGTAAGACCTGTAAAATAAATTGTACCAGAACAGACCAATTATTTTTGTTCTTTACAGATTTAAGTGCTTTCAAGTTACCAATAAAATATTCATTTAACATAAATGTCTCACAGTATTTCATGATTTTTCAGTTTTGGAGCTTCAGGCAACTTGTTTTCCCAAACATACCCTCACACACCAGTCATTCTCTCTATGTGTTGTGCTTTCAGGTGAAAGTCAATTTTGGTCCTAAGTTCAAGTACCCACCTAAAGATATCACGTTCCGACCTGTAAGTATTACAAAAAAATTTCAGCATTCTTGACTCCCTGGTCAAAAATTGTATTTCAACTCATCCATATGAAATCTGATGTTGATTTCGTTTACACTGGACCCGAGAAGGTCCTGGGGTAGAATAGGCCTTCAGCAACCCATGCTTGCCATGAAAGGCTACTATGCTTGTTATAAGAGGCGACTAACGGGATCGGGCGGTCATGCTTGCAGACTTGGTTGGGACATGCCGTTGGTTCAAAATAAAATTGTGCAGATCATGTTGTTGATCACTGGATTGTCTGGTCCAGACTCGATTATTTACAGACCGCCTCCAAATAGCTGGAATATTGCTGAGTGCGGCATAAAAATAAACTCACTCACTCACTCACTCGTTTACACTGCATCAGCAGTATTCCAGCTGTATGGTGAGTCTGGATCAGACAACCCAGTGATTGACATCATGAGCATTGGTTTGTTTTTTATTGAACACCACACTCAGCAGTATTCCAGCTATATGGCGGTGGTCTGTAAATAATCGAGTCTGGACCAAACAATCCACAGCATGAGCATTGATCTGCACAAATGGGAACAGATGACATGTGTCAACCAAGTCATCAAGCCTGACCACCTGATCCCCTCATCTCTTACTCATGACCATTGAGCTACAAAGTTAGCACAGCATGACATGCATCAAGCAACTCTGCGGGCCTGATCACCTGATCCAGTTGGTCACATTTTACAAGTATGGGTTGATGAAAACCAGATAGATGAAATTGTTCCCATCTTATACTGGTACGTGTAGTCATGAAGACCAAGGGATTCTGGAATCGTCACACAATATGATCATAGATTGTATATGTTATACTAAGCCTTTCTGAAAGTACGGGACCTTGCTTAAAGATGCCTTTGTAGGATGGCAAAGGCAACGTGCTTGTGATTTGCGGAACTGACTTAACCTAATAGCCAGGATTTGTACAAGTCACTGGTTTGTTTAGGTCAGACTCCTTTATATAGAGAGATCATCAGAATATGGCTGAATATTTGTTAGTTAGTCATCAGTCAGGTCTTGCAGCAAGCGCAGTGATTATCAAAGGAAGGCATACACTGGTTGAGGATGATTTTATGTGTGCTTCCTATGTTGACTCTGTTGATATAATCCTTTGGAATTCTGGGTTGAATTTTCCCCCAACAATCTGTTTGTTTGCTTGCTTGCTTAATGCTGCACTCAGCAATGTTCCAGGCATCCAGTGCTTGACATCATAAAGATCAATTTATACAGTTAGGATACAATGACATTCATCAACCCAGTCAGTGAGTCTGACCACACTATCCTGTTAGTTGCTTCTTATGACAAGCATGGGTAGCTAAAGACCAGTTTTAACTTGTACTTTTCTGTCTTAGTCGCAACCATATGTTTCGTATAGACAAGCATACCCACATGGCATCTTGTTGTATTGTATCAGTTACTGGATTGCCTGGTCCAAACTTGATGATTTACTGTATTTAGTTTGAATAATACCATGATCAGCAATATTCAGTCTGGCAATATGAGTTTTCTCCCCTGTTGCCAGGTGTCAGAGGCTGCCCAGCAGGCTGTGGTGGACTACACACTCTCGGACCTCATCTACCATATAGAGAATGAGGGCAAGCTGCCTGAGTTCTAGTCTTTAGAAGACCATGAAGTGCAGACCTAGGAGAGGTGAAGACAGAATGATATGTCTACCCTTGAGGACCATGCAGTGTTCACACCTGAGCATCTTCCCAGTGCCTCATAGTGCATGACCTCACAGGACATGACATCAAGTGACAGAACTGTAAAGTGAGGAAGAGTTACCCCCCCGACTTGAAGGGAGAGTTGTTCCCCCTTATCCGAAGCCAGAGAACCCTTTTCAGCACTCACTGGACATTAAACACATGCTTTAAGCCTGCACAAAATGGAGAACAGTTTATCTCGAAATTGCTGCAACATGTGCTGATGTGGAACTGACCTTATGTGTCAATTCTCAGTATTGGATGGTGTCCCTTAATGCTGTTTTGTGAGGAAGCTGACTTAACCACTGTAGTTGTGTGTTCTTCTCTACACCAGCCACCAGCCCTTCTACCATCTGCTCTGCTAGACGATCACTAGTAATAAAAGTACTGTTTTAAGACTCAGCTACTAGATTTTATATTGCTTTTCAGTATTTTATTTACCTATTTAAATAAAAAAACAAACTGACAAAACCTGACAAGTAATTTGCAGTGTGTATTTGTGAGAAAACCTCCGTGTAGCCATTTTCTTATCAAGCCAGAGATCTGTTTATTTTGGTTTCTTGCAAGAATATATGTCTTAAAAACTTGTTAAACTTAAGATGTTCAGCATGTGCCAAGGTTGATTTTCAGGACAGGCTTTATGAATAGGTACATCATACATGTAAAAGCATGTAATAGTGTATGAAAAGGTAGATTTTTGAAGAATATTTTCTGTAACCAAATTTAAGCTGTGCGTTGATGTGAGTGTACCAAGTTGTGATTGCTCATCAGTTATGTTACAGAATAATTGGTTCTGAGGAGGAACCAGTCTTGATATTGCTGCTCTGAATATGTCATTGTCAGTCATTGCATTGATGTTATAGCATTGTTCAGTGAATCGTGTCCGTGAGTTGGGTCCATTCTTTAAGAACTTTAACATGAAACAATTCGGTGTTGATGTCCATGTCAATGTTCATGCTAATGTCCCATGAATAAATACTGAAATAGCGATTTCAGGAAATACTGCACAAGGTGTTACTTTATAGTGGGGGTCCCCTGTAAAGTGCAAATCCAGGGGTCCCCCATAAAGTGCATGTCTAAGGGTCTCCGGTAAAAGTGCGAGTTCAGTGGTCTCCAATAAAAGTGCGAGTCCAGGGGACCCCCATCAATACATTTTATAGGTCCCTGTCGAGGGTCCTGTAAAGTATTGAGATGGTAGGGTGAAGTGTATTTTAAATCATGATAATGACTTCAGAGGCAGGAATGAATAGGTGGTCATGTGGGCAGTGGTCATGACATGGGTGAAAACACACAGGTAACTCCCATTGCACTGTAGGTATGTTGGTATGTTTGACTCTCTTCGGATGCAGTATTTTTGGTTTGCTGCAAACAGTCCCTATATTTGGGGATGCACATTTGTGCATTGTGTAGAACCCTGACTGCATCCAGAGATTGACCACCAAACCATTTATTTGTCCCAGACAGATTGTTCTTGAAGATATTCGATAGTGGCACTTTGGTAACTCTGCCTGTTGTTTAGCATTAGCATCTGAGGGAGTAATTCAAGTCAAATTGTCAAAATGTGACGTGATATCTCACTGCTAACAGGCACTAGGGACTAATGTAATGTATGAAGGAGAGTGGTTCTACACCACTTTCATCAATATTCCTGCGATATCTTGATACCAGAAATCAACTTCACACATTCTACCCATGAGAGGAATTGAACCCTGGCCTTTGGCGTGATAAGTGAACCCATTAACCACTATACTACCCTACTGCCCCAGGCTTGTTCAGAGAAACACACACATACAGACAAACACATACCAATTATAACCAATCATAGTATAAAACAAAATGAACTTCATTTGTCCACATTTAATCTGTGAGTGGAGTGAATATTTCCTGTCTGAGTCAACAACATCAGGACAGCCTGTTAGGAAACAAATAAGGAGTTGGAGGAGTTAAGGAGGAGTTTAGAGTTTAATACCACGCTCAAAAATACCCAGAGCTGTCCCAAGAATGATACAAGCCAGGGTCCAAGGACCACAGGCCCCAATCATGTCCAGCGAGAAATCCTAATAGGGAGCACAAGGTACAAACAAAACTACTTTCCCAAAAACATGGCAAAAATAGGTTATCTCTGTGAAGGTTAATAGATTAGATAAATATATTTCGGTAGATCAGAGAGTGCAATCCTACATAAAAAAGAATTCTATACATTTTAAATTATTTTTTTTTAATGAATCAGTATGATTTTAGCAATCATTTTTGTTTTCATTTGTATTTTTTTCAAAACTTTTTTTTAAATATTAGTGTGAGAACATCTGCCCCAGGTCTTTAGTGTGATGAGCAGACGCTTTAACCACTAGACATCCCTACCATTCCAATTCTGTGTAAAAACAAGGCAAAGATGGATCATCCTCACAAGACTTTAATCAATGCACAGAAATGCACGGTTTCAAAGGGAAAATGGACAAAGAGAAGGCAAAGTCAATGGTAAAACTGCATAACAGAAAACAATGCATTGAGTATTAGGCTGAACCACTCCTGGTACATCGAAATATCACATCTCACGACCAGCATCTATCGCAGCCACAATGACACATTTAGTCTTGCATTCACAACTACAACACAAATCACGATTTATCATTTGACTTCCAGCTGAATAATACAAACCATTAAGAAAGAGAAATATGTAATCCTACTCAGAGATCCTTTTAGAGGGAGCAAAGCCAGGGAAATCCTACAACCAATAAAGGCTACTTTGCATTCAAGACTCTAACCTGACGATAAACACCAATGTTATTTACCCTTCTGTTAATACCATTTTGAGTTTTTATTCTTATACAATGACAGTGGCCCTAGAATTAATTAGACTAATGATGAAATAACCCCACTTTAAACAGAGCGAAATCCAGGGAAATCCTATAATGTTTAAAGGCTACAGTGCATTCAAGACCCTAAACTGAAGATGGGCACCAGTTATTTCCTCTCCTTTGAATATAATTTCAAGACCCAAACACAGCTTCCAATTAGTTAATATTGTTCCTTATATTCCAGTTAGTTAACAATGCCTTGCACATTTGTTATTGGTTTTTATTGTCACTCATATTTTGGACCCCTTTGGTCAGGCTTGAGATTCAAACCTATACAAAGACAAAGAGGAAACTGCCACAAATTGCAGATGAACTGCAGTCACCGATAGACGACATTCATTTGTTCACTTTTGCTCTGCTAGCACTTGCATTCATCATTACATCATCCCATCTGCCACAACTTGAGCACAAGATGTCAACCATCACAGACTTTGCCGTCTGCTTGGCCTGCATCAGTGATGAGGTTTCAGTGTGTCTCTATTGTCTACTATGATTCCTCAGTGTATACTTTCTTCAACTCTCCCACTAGACTTGACAGTGTTGGGTTTCCACCATGTTCCTCAATCAGCTCAAGGGCTCTGAAACATGGGATGCAAAATTAGAAATCATTGCCTGAAACATGGTGGACAGTTTCTGAGGACATCAAGGACAGACTAAAAAGCAGAGGATAGTGATTGAAACATGGAGGACACGGAAATGCAGAGGACAGTGTCTGACGATAGGGTAGGTCACTTATGTTACCAGTTTGTTTCTGACTGATGCATGGAGGACATGGAAATGCAGAGGACAGTGTCTGACAATAGGGTAGGTCACTTATGTTACCAGTTTGTTTCTGACTGACGCACGGAGGACACGGAAATACAGAGGACAGTGTCTGACAATAGGGTAGGTCACTTACGTTACCAGTTTGTTTCTGACTGACGCATGGAGGACATGGAAATGCACAGGACAGTGTCTGACAATAGGGTAGGTCACTTACGTTACCAGTTTGTTTCTGACTGATGCATGGAGGACACGGAAATGCACAGGACTGTCTGACAATAGGGTAGGTCACTTATGTTACCAGTTTGTTTCTGACTGACGCACGGAGGACACGGAAATACAGAGGACAGTGTCTGACAATAGGGTAGGTCACTTACGTTACCAGTTTGTTTCTGACTGATGCATGGAGGACACGGAAATGCAGAGGACAGTGTCTGACAATAGGGTAGGTCACTTACGTTACCAGTTTGTTTCTGACTGACGCACGGAGGACACGGAAATACAGAGGACAGTGTCTGACAATAGGGTAGGTCACTTACGTTACCAGTTTGTTTCTGACTGACGCATGGAGGACATGGAAATGCAGAGGACAGTGTCTGACAATAGGGTAGGTCACTTACGTTACCAGTTTGTTTCTGACTGACGCATGGAGGACATGGAAATGCAGAGGACAGTGTCTGACAATAGGGTAGGTCACTTACGTTACCAGTTTGTTTCTGACTGACGCATGGAGGACACGGAAATGCAGAGGACAGTGTCTGACAATAGGGTAGGTCACTTACGTTACCAGTTTGTTTCTGACTGACGCATGGAGGACATGGAAATGCAGAGGACAGTGTCTGACAATAGGGTAGGTCACTTACGTTACCAGTTTGTTTCTGACTGACGCATGGAGGACATGGAAATGCAGAGGACAGTGTCTGACAATAGGGTAGGTCACTTACATTACCAGTTTGTTTCTGACTGACGCATGGAGGACACGGAAATGCAGAGGACAGTGTCTGACAATAGGGTAGGTCACTTACGTTACCAGTTTGTTTCTGACTGATGCATGGAGGACATGGAAATGCACAGGACAGTGTCTGACAATAGGGTAGGTCACTTACGTTACCAGTTTGTTTCTGACTGATGCATGGAGGACACGGAAATGCACAGGACTGTCTGACAATAGGGTAGGTCACTTACGTTACCAGTTTGTTTCTGACTGATGCATGGATGATGGTGACCTACATGGAGGACATTGAAAGTAAAGTAATGGAAATCTGAGAGAATCTGACTAAAACCTGAAAAGCAATTACTGAAACGTGAAGGGGAGCAATGACTTTAACACAGAACACAGAGAATGAATAAAGGAGAGCAGTGATTCAAACATGGAGGGCATGGATTTGAAAGACAATATGAAAGATGACCACACACTAACCTCTGCTCCAGGCTGACCAGCGTCTGTTTAGTGTAGTCAAAGGACCCAATCTTCATCATGTAGTCCACACAGTACTTCTTCAAATCATTGTCTGTGGTTCTTTGTCGTAAAATGTCTTTTGTGAATTAAGGTATATTGTTGGTTACTTTCTGAAGCAAAGTTATAGGTGTCACTGATCTTGAGTAAAAATTTACATTACAAATGACCTCTACTCACCAGAAACTTGGTCTAAAATATCCTAGGTTCCTACAGACTTGTACCTTAAACGTCATGGACATCCATCACACCCTCTTAACAGACCTTCCTTTCCCTCCCTTCACCCCCGCAGACATTCCCCTTGCACTCCCTCCAACACCCATCCCTCCCTACACACTGCATAGACATCCCCACCCCACCCTCAGACCATCCTACCACAGAACCACACCTTATAGATACATCCCCCACACTCCTGGCTACCGAACCCTTCCGACATACCCCATACACCCTCCTCCCTCCCCTATACCCCTTAAACATCCAAGTGCATTTTCACCCCCTCCCAGACATTGCCCTCCCTCCCCACCCTAAGGATACTGATGATCTGGTTGTTGTCAGGGCTGGACCTGATGGCATGGATGAGTGGGAAGGAGAACTTGCCCTCCGTCAGGTCTTCACAGTAGCTTTTGTTGGCTTCATACTGTAACAGGCCAAAACAGGAAAGTTTGGTCTCATGCTGCCACACATCATCACGTGGATGAACATGGAAACAACATATCAAATAAATCTTTAACTGATCCGTCTCAGATCCCTGCTCTACAGAATTCTGTGGAAACACATGGAAGTGATACGTTGAGGCTGTGGCATTCTCTTCCCAGTTTCTTCTCTTAATCTGTCTCGACTTCATTGTAGCATATAACACCCTGACATTGTGAAAATGACCACAACACACTTCAGTGACACACACATGCAGTGCTCAGTGCCAGTATTACTTTCACTGACTCACCTCCTTAGACGATAGGTTGGCGTAGTCGTCCCGGATCTGGAAGTATAATCCGAGCACGTCTAACAAAGGTTTAAAGTCACTGAAACATGAAAGAAAACATTTTCACACATCACATAAATTAAAAACAAGTTTAGAGTTAGAAATTTGTTCTGATGATTCCAAACATTTACATGTTAAAAACAGAATTAAAACACGTAGTACTGATCTGACCAGAACTGATTATATATTCATCCTATTCATTGTCAGTTTCAGTATGAATAAATCATTTAAATACTATAATAAAAATGTATTAAAGAATTCTCTCAGAGGATCATAGATCTAAAATCAATTTCACAGGGAAAAAAAACACTACCCTTCCCATTAATAAAAATATAGTCTGGCTTTACTTGTCTATAAATTAATCATAGTTATACATACGGATGCTGGGTCCAGGAGATATACATATACCTCTATGCCAAACACTAGTAAGAAGAACCATCACATTAGTTACAGATTACCCCACCCCCACTCCCAACACCCCCTCTCCCCTTCACTGCTCTGCCCCCACACCAGCCACAAATGAGTGAGTGAGTTTAGATTTACGCTGCTGTTAGCAATATTCCATTCACATCAGAGTAGTGGACACCAGAAATGGACTTCATACATTATACCCTTGTGGGAAACAGAACCCTGTCTTTGGTGTGATGGGCTAACACTTTAACCACTAGACTAACCACCCATGTATACCTACCTCTTGTTATCACTAAATAGTTGCATAAGTCGAACTGCTAGCCCAAACAATCCTCCTGTCTCTGAAACACATTGAGACAAACATAGGTGGTCACCAGGAAAAGTGTTTCAGTTGATGACTACACACTAAACAACACCATAAAGACACTGCTTTATTGTCTCCCACATACTGTGCATAAATGCTAAGGTGAAAATTATCCCCAAATCAAACAATTATAGATGTAAGCGTATCATTTTTCATGATTGAGCATCCAGAAAATGCATAGTAAACTTGCATGCATTTCATCACTAAAATGCATCTTACAGCAGACAAATGACATTTGGGTTTCCTTAGAAGCTATCACAATGTCCATGCTAAAACAATGTATCTTTTGATCATGACACAAACTTCATACACCTGACATGTATCATTCCACAATACTCCTGATGCTGTGCAGCCTAACTAAAACATCAGTAATACAGCTGCAGTCTTAAATGGGGCGTAAGTAAGAGTCGACACATTGCCATGTGTGTACTGGATGAAATACTGACTGCGTATAACCATGGTCTTGTAGTCCTCTTCTGTGGGACACAGCACCGTGTCTCTCCAGTAGATGTCCATCCCCTGCCCACGATGAAGCTCCAGCAGCTGCTCTGTAACCATGGTAACACCCAAGATAAACACATCATGATGAACTGTGAAGACATTTTTAACAGTACCTCACTCACTCATTCAGAATGGGTCCACGTTTGCTGAGTGAGTGAGAGAGCGGGTGAGCAAGCGATCCAAAACTTTTGTTTAATATTTCTCACATTTGTTGTAAGAGCTGAATGAAATGAGGATCAGACAACTCTATGGCATAGTTCAATGTAAGTCAAATATGCCGATGACTTGATTATCATTAACAGGTTCACTTTGGATAACATGTGTCATTTACAGTGATATCAGCTGTCTACCAGTGTGAATGGAAAGCTTGTTTTCATGTGATTAAATATGCAAAATGGTTTGTATGTACATCTGAATTTCAAATTTCAAGATGCCTTTTGTTACATACATATATGATGTAACAGTCATATCATCATAGAAAACACTAATGCAGGTATGACATAACTACATCCTGTGAACTGACCTGTAAATACTGTATTGACCTCTGGATGTCCAAGACTATGGAGTTTAGACAATGCTAGGAAGTACACATAATTGGCTGTGTTGATCGTCTGTGGTATTCCATATATACTGTGTGCCACTGCAAAAGTCCAACATATCACCAGAGTCAGGAATACATCACACTTGTTTCCATACCAATAACAATTTTCCAATCATTTAAATTGATAATTTAAATTAAAAACAAAAAAATCTACATTTAATTTTCATGCTACCATTTACATGCATTAAAAAATAAACATAAAGGCATGACTAGTCGTGATTGGTAATTGGGAGTTATCTCCCTTTACCTGCTGCTACAACAATAAGACCATGTTAAACAAAAGATCAGCCTGCTGCCTTTGTGAAGAGTTCAGTGAGGTAGGATGTGATACTTGCATATTTCATAAATCACCATTACCCCCAGTAGGTTTGGATGAACATGTTATCAAACAGACCCTTGTTTTGTTTTATATTTCACTTCCAGTATTTTTCTGCAGAATGTGTGCTGTATATAGATTATGCACAAGTTTATAAGGAATGGCAGTAGCATATCTTGTTATTGACATCTCTTAGGTCAGTGCATATTTCAGTCATTTAGATGCCTTCTGATTTGTTGTTAACACATCACCACTGGAATGGCTGTAAATTTGAAATTAAATAAAGCAGTAAGGTCAATTTGGTTTAAAAGAAACAACTAGATATAACTGGTGATATCATTTAACAGACGTGTAGAATATACCATAATTTCAGGCCTTTTCATAAATTAGAGCCTTTCATAATCCTATCCAACTCTTTTTTCCATAGCATGTATTTCAAACAATGATTTTCTTTACCACTTGTCTGGCTGCATAATCAAATATACTCACCTGGTATTCCTCTCCTCAACTTGGAATTATCTTCAATATCATCTATTCTGTAAACAACAAACCAGTCTTAGCTTTGTAAGAGCGAAAGTCATGATATCATACTTGTGTTTCATCTTCATTTTAAAGCCTCCTTTAGAGGAAAGTTTCTTGAAAAGATAAGAACCTTGCCACCTTCATGGGGAAATGCTGACAAGGGTTGTATGTAACCTATGCTGTGCAAATCAGACATAGTACATACCTCAGCATGGTTAGATATAAACTGTTTTTTTTCTCACTGGCATTTTAAACATTTGTGGATAACCATGGTAACAGTAAAGTTATTTTATAGGTGAATTATGATACACTGATCTGGTTAGAGTTAAACTGTTTCATTAGCATTTTTACAGTCTGAGGGTAACCATCGCAACTGATAAGGCAAATTATTTTATAGGTGAATCATTATACACAGCTCATTCTGATCATATCCTGTGCTGTGGCCCTGACACGGATCTATCTACCCTGACCATATGATACTTCGTCCGGATGACACATGGGGGTCTACTGTGCGTGACACTGCTGTGATGACTACTTACAGGAGACTGGCATTGTGCAGCATCTGTATGACTTCACCAATCTGCAGAAGCTTGTCTTCTGGGATCTTCAGCCAGTAGTTGAGGGCCTGAAACATCCCTGACACTGAGACACCTTCACAGAGTTGTTTTATATCGAACATCAACATTTCCCTGCTGTACATACTGTACTGCAGTGTTCGTGTTAACATAGAAACCTGTGTTTTTTCACCGAAAAAAATAATAAAAAGATGCAAAAAATATCTTGCTTGTGTGTTTTAGACACAAAGATTCTGATCTAATTAATTTTTAAAAAGTTCCTTAAAACAGCAAGTTATAGAAAAAAAATCCTATAAACTGTGAAATGCTTCAGGATTTTAATGAAAAGTGAGTGAGTTTAGTTTTACGCTGCACTCAGCAATATTCCAGCTATATGGTGGCGGTTTGTAAATAATGGAGTCTGGACAAGGGAACCCAGCGATCAACAGCATGAGCATCGATCTGAACAATTGGGAACTGATGACATGAGTCAACCAAGTCAGTGTGCCTGATCACTCGATCTCATTAGTTGCCTTTCGCGACAAGCACAGTTGCCTGTTATGGAAAGCATGGGTTGCTGAAGACCTATTCTACCCCGGACATTCATGGGTCTTTGACACAAGTGATTGACAGATTAAAGACACGAGTATTATCATGATGATGTTTTGTTTGTTTGTGTGTTTGTTTGTGTGTTTGTGGCAGCAACAGGTCAATAATGGTCAAGTGTTTAATGGATTAGGTAATGACTATTAAGAGGCTTGTTTACTAACAGCAGCCAACTTGGTTCTGATCTTCTTGCCTGGAATCTGGCAGATGTAATCATATGGTTCAAGGAGCACCTGGTGAGGAATAACAAAAAAAATACTCATAGTAATATCAAAACTACTTCTCATGGAAGGGCACTATAATAGTTGTTACCGGGTCATGCTAACTGGCAGACAGACAGATCATGTATTAAAGACTCTCTCGTTACAGCAGCAGGTTTATGCACATTTATAAATATATGAAAAACAACATACCCAGTTACTTGTAATAGTTATTGGGGACTATTAAAAACATGAAAAAATATGCACAAAAACATGAGAGTCTTCAGCGATCCCTTCTACTCACATTAACAATGGATGCATGTTTCAGTTGGAGGACAAAGTACAGTCGAGGACATTTTGTTATGTTTACATAGATGCATAGTGTTTGTTACAAAGATAATTACTTTTCCTGTTTTGTTGCCTAAACTTTACCATGATTATACCACAAGTGTACAACACATTCTAAAGGTACAGTAATGAAAGTACAGAAGACTACACACTACATCGCAGGACCAATTTCACCATGATCTGTAAACATGAAACTGATAAAAACATGAATGAACTGCACATGCATAATTAGTCCATCATTTCACAGAACACTCAAACAACAATAACAAAAAGAATTTTTGTCTGAAACTGTCAACTGTTCATTCCTTACTCTGCATTCCTTGAAAACTGTTTGTTAGGCTTACATAATAAAATATATACTGCTTTTTATTCTAAAGAATGTTCACTAAGTTCATCTTCACTATTACACCCACAAAGGATCTGTAAATTTGCTTTATCAGCTCCCTGAGAAATATACAAGATGTGATTTTTTCATTAGTGTATCATGTAATCAGGCACCCTATTGCTGCTTAGTGAACAGAGACATATCAGAAACTGCATCACTTGTTCAAGACACCATCCCCATAGATATTCTCCACAATATTCATCAGATTGTGACCATTGTACTGGGATATTTGAAAGAAGTGACATTTTGAACAAGGTGAAAACAAACAATCAAAGATAGAAACTTTCCAGAAAAAAGTGCATCTTGATATAGTGAATGATAAATATTTCCCAGCAAACACCTCCCCAATTTCAGATAGTGATTATTACAGAACACGGAATTTACAAATCTAATTGCCATGACAATATTTTTTGGATATTTTGGTCTCTGTGCTGATGATAATGAATATCTGACATTCTTCTGGTAACTAGTGGCATGACGATTCATCAAAATGCACTGATGCATCAAGCCATGGGTCACAGGTGAATCAATAAGAAAGTTCTATATTGTCATATGTCCTAATAAATACTTCAAATGGGCCATGATACACCAATGTTTACTTTGGATATTGACATATTATGATATGTCCTTACTTATTTATTGGGGAAATTCTTGCCCCAAGAACTGTGTCAGAGCACTTGGATACAATTACCGTTCTCAAAGTTTGTATATAAAATTGGTTATCTTGATTAAACACTGAACAGCCCTGGCAGAATCTGACGAAATGCGGTAGGTGTTATTTTGACCTTGAGGTGGTTTATGGTAGAATTAAAATTACAAATTTTAGAAGTGTGATACGTATCATACAGGCACCTTTATGTCTGGATCCTTGCTGTACTGCAACTTTAGTGCACAATACTTTGGCAATATATTGTCATGACTAACATTTTAGTATCGGTATGTATAATATCGCAGGTTGTATGCCAAAACCAACACTAGTGGTAACCATTAAATATTCAAAATATATGTCTACTAATCAAAGAATTTGCTTTAAAAATCCTGTTGATGTGATTATATCAGAGCATATGGAATAAGGTCAACAAAGAGTCTGTATAGGTCCCTCCAAAATATCACAACATGAAACAACCATGCAATGCAGTCCATGCAGAGGGAATTTCTCCACAGAAGTGGACAACTCATTTAATCTACCCCACCTTCTCAATTACCTCATCGGTAAAACTCGTCTGTAGCTGGCCAGCATTCATTTGTTTGCAGTCTGGAATATACAAACATACATGAATATCATAAACATGATGAATAACAAGAAGTAGAAGCTTTATTGCGCAGACGATTAACAGTAACAAGTACTGCCTTCTGTATCACAGGATCTCTACACAGGAGAGATAGCAGATACATTGTGCAGACGGGTACATAAATCACCAAAGAATCTAGTGAATTTTGAGACGAGAAACATTTTGCACTAAAAGTTTACAAAGTACAATTAATAGTATTAAGGTGTAACTCAAATTCTTACATTAACTTGCAAATGTGTGGAGTAAAATCGATAAATCACAACAAAAATTGTTCGTTATAAAATAAATACATGAAGAATGAATATATTACTGTTAGATGTCCGTTGGTTGTCTTGCATCTCAAATATATGAAGACCTACTGCAGAGATCGATCAACTCTCAAGTTTGTATCGCGCAATAATACACGCCCACTGACAGCCGAGACTATATATGCAAGACGGTAATGAGATGTGTAACAGTTATACTGAGCATGTAAGTCATCAAGCTACCACCCGGAAACGTTTTTGTCATTCATTTCACGTGTTTCCTGTTTACTACATATGCAGAGTTAACATAAATGTTTTCGCATCCACATTACAAGTCCCGAACAACAAATATAGATATCCACACAAACTTATCTTAAAAATCCTTTATGCTGTTGACTACATGAAAAATGCCGCGTTCTTATCTCGATTTTGTGAATTAGGAAATTCGAAAACACTAAGGTGTGACGATCTTACACTCCTTACAGCGACGTAGATGGCAAACTGAGTGAAATCATCATAACGCGTTGTAAGGAGTTTGTAGTCTGACAGGTGCTTGATACGGAAAATTAGAATGAGTTAACCGGTTGAAAGACAATAAGTCTTGAGGTGAGGGAGGCGAGTTATTTACAGCCATTAACGATTCCAACGTCCCAATGTATTCAATGTCAGTATCATCACTACCGCGTAAGACCTGGGCAAAGGGATCGCATGCCAAGTTGTACATGGGGTACCAAAGCAAGGTCCGTCAGTGTCAGTGGCCTAATCAGCTGATCGCTCGAGACTTTCTCTACTACATTGTTTAAACTGTCAAAATTTTAACTTGGCGATTTTTCGGAAATGGTGACACGAGTGCGATTATAGAATACGTTTGTCACTTAATAATGTTGCTATTTTACCACCATGTTTACCTTATTCCACCAATATTTTGTGCCACTGATAATCAAAAGGGTTGGGTTAGGGTTAGGTTGGGTTAGGATTAAGTTAGGGTGGCGAACGTATTCTATAATGGCTCCTTTACCTTGACTGGAATCTCAACACATTAAAAGCATGTGATAGTATAATAATTGCTGGGATTGGCCATGCTGATGACTGTTTAAACCAGCTCATATCTTGTAACAGCCTGGGATCAAAATGCAGCATGTTGTCCATTGTTTAATTTTCAAGTGATTATTGGAGGAAAGTAAAAATAGTGTCCAATGGGTGATCTTTTTGAATTTATCTTCCCTTCACTAATCCGCTAGGTGTGCTGATCCGGACAGTCCAACCTTAAACTGACAGTGCATGTCGTATGCGCGATGTGAGCCGTACATGTTATTATTACAGTTAGAAACAGTTAACCTGTATAGCCTTCACCTTCGCCAATAACATTCACACCAGTGCATGGACAGCATATCTTTTCCCTTTAACAATGATGTATCAAGTGTTATGTCTTGAAATATTTACTCCATGATTCTGTGATACCCCTGGGACAGTCATGACGACTTACATTGCAAGTAGGAATCGCAGAATTGCAGTTCGAAGCGAGGCGGTGGAATCAGCTGATCTTTTTCAGGTCATGTTTTGTTGTTTTGTTGACGTTTTGCTATCAGTAATTTAAGTCTTGCACTAGATGTCTCAGTACATCAGACATTTAGAACTTCAGTGTATTTTCATTGTATATGTACTCAAATCGTTTTAGTATTACGTCCGATATGGCTGCATTCATGGAATTCATGACAGTGGGGAACTGATACAGTGCACGAAATGTCAAATACTGAAAGTCTTTGTTACGTAAATTTCATCTGATCATACAAGATGGGATTGAGTTTTTTGACAACACAAATATTTGGCAGGTAGAGAGATAAGTTGGAAACAATGGTCAGGTAATTGTGTAATAACAGTAATGGACGAATTATGTCAATCATCGTCAACATGTAGCCAATTTTCAAATGCGATGAACATGGGCATAACTAAAGTCTACTTTTTTATTTTCGTAATGGTTTGTGATGCATTAAATATAAATTCACCGCATAGATAAACAATAATAAAAATATTGGGAAATTTCTACAATGACTGCCTTTTAATGTACCCTGAATTAAAGGTGTCAGTTAAATGTGTTTTTTTCTTAAGTCATAGTAAGGAAAATAATATTAAAATATTAATTTATTAAATATACTACTTCAGACTATTTCAGACAGAGGAAGCAAAATTTCCATTAAGTTAAGTGCATAATCAAGGACACTTTGCAAATTCTATTTTTCATTACACAACTAAACAATACACATATTCATATTGATAATAAATTTCAATCTCTATTATAATAAATGGCCGCGTCGAATGGTTTACATTTTCCTGCAGTGTCTACATACATCAGTACAAATAGGATAAATTGTTATGGATAACAACTTCTTATTGTGTGATTGAGACATTTCGATACAGATTTTTGTACCGTTGTCAAGCAGGAATGGTACATAAAATCCAGAACTTGTATATATATATTTATATACTAATTAAAACAGTGAGATAACATAGTTTACAAAGAAAACACAATTGACAACCGGAGCAACATAATGCCATGATTGGAGAAGCAGAAAGCTGGAGAAGCCAGTAGTACACAAAGGATAGTGAATGGAAGCCAGACATGTACAAATAAAGGGGGTTACAATGAAGGAATTACAATGGAGGATGAGATGTTTATACCACATCAAAGAAAACCCTAATCATCAAATAGAGTGGTCTGACATCACAATCCTAGCCAACAACCAAACGGACTTCACCAAACGCAAGCTCACCGAAGCCATTCACATCAAACACCACAAGCCCACCATCAACCGTGACCAAGGATATTTCATTCCATCTGCTTATGATGCACTCCTCTACCAAGCCCAATCAATTGTAAAGAATTACCATTGGGAATAAAAAAAGGATTGATAACATATAAGAAAAAATTTGATTATTTCATAGATGCGACAACATCTGAGACTTGCACTGCCTCGTGTTCTGTTGTAGGAAATACCATGACAATATACCGCCTTTTCATGGCATCAATTCATACTGCATTTGAAAATTAAACAAACGATGCTTTTCTAAACTAAAAATCAAAGCAAAAAATGTCAGTTAATGGCTTTTGGTCGTAAACGATCATATTTTCAGTGAAGGTGACCACGGCAACGGGTTTGCTGGGTTCTGTTTATTTGTAGCAAGTTGTCGCAGCTCACTTTGAGTCAGGAATCAGACCAGAAGCAAGACGTTGAACTGTCCCCTATATCATATCAAAAGGAGCGTTATCACCCCTCGCATCAAAAAGATCGCCCATTGATGCTTATGCTGTTGATCTTTAGATTGTCTGGCTTGGACATGTTTAGTGATATTTACAGACTGCCCCCACCATAGCTGGAATATTTCTGAGTCACTCAGTAATTGAGTGCAGCATTGAGCAACCAACCTATCAGCAGATTTTAGGTTCATCTCCAAACAACTGTTAGACATGGGTTCAAATCCTACATTTGCCCCATGAATTCTACCAATCACAATGATCATTGTATGTTTTAGAGCTAAAGATAACTTTTTCAGTCACTGAGTTATGTACTTGTGTTCATCTCATATCAACCGGGTATCATAGTTTTCCTTTGAATAACCAAACAAATTCTACCCACTTCAATCAAATCTAATTGGGTATTTTGCCATTTGCTTTTAATTGTGAAAATATAATATAGTCTAAATATTGGTTTAAATGTTTGTTAAATGTTATTTATATTCGATCTGTAACATGAGAACTGATAAGAAAGACTGTATGTTGCCAAGTCCAGTTGAGGTTTCACATAAATATTTGCATAATTTACACAGATATACAGCTTATTTGTACCTCTCATGCTCTGTTGCAGGCCAGTTCAGAATGGCAACAGATGGTGGCACCGTGACAATCCTCAGTCTACCTTGGGAGCATGTTATTTGTCAACACCTCTTCCCCTACCTGTCTGTCAAGGAGGTCTTTCAACTCCGCGTCATCTCTACTCAGTTCCGTGATCTTGTAGATACCTACTTCAGAACAACCTTCACCCTTGACCTAAGTCGAGTGGCTGCACGGGTCACAGCCGAAGCATTCGTTCTCATGTCACACAACAATCTATGTTTGAAGAAACTCACACTGCGCAACTCTAAAGATTGGCTGTCAGATGCTATCCTGAAACCTGTGCTACTTAATAATCCTAGCTTAGTGAAGGTAGATTTAACAAACTGTTCCAACTTGACGAACCTGTGTGTGAATGTGTTGGCTGTGAACTGTCATGAGCTGCAGGTGCTTGTGCTGCGAGACTGCCATTGGGTGAGCAAGGAGGCTCTGACTGGGTTGCTGGTCAACTGTCTAGAGCTGGAACACGTGGATCTGACCGGATGCTGGAACTTGGATGATGAAGTCATCAGTCAACTCATTGTTTATGGTAAAAAGTAAGTCCATTGTCACATCTTTTTAGGTAGGTGCAGTAGGGTAGTATACTGGTTAAGGCATTAGCTTGTCACACTAAAGACCAAGGAATACGGCTATGGCAGCATAAAACCTAAGTCACCTACTGGAATATGCTAAAACCTGGAATATGCTTAAACCTGGAATATGCTAAAACCTGGAATATGCTAAAACCCGGAATATGCTAAAACCAGAATTGTCTGTTTTATGATTTATGGAATTCTTTAAACTAATCTAATAATGAAAATAATATTTTACTATTTTGAACTCATTTTATTTTGTCTCATTTTGTTTATTAAAACAGTGATGAATTAATGTTTGTTTGGTGGATCTATAAGCCTGTAAATAAAGAATTCTTTTCTAAGAATTTCCAGTATTTTGCAAATATCATTATTATAGTGAAGTGAAACAATGTTATTTACATAATGCAAGTGTTGATGCACAGATTAAAATGCAGTTTGAAATTTATGTAGGTATCCCTGTCTTTGAACTTATAAATGCTAAGCAGCAAATGAGTGAATGAGTGAGTGAGTTTAGTTTTATGCCACACTCAGCAATATTCCAGCTATATGGCGGCAGTCTGTAAATAATCGAGACTGGACCAGACAATCCAGTGACCAACGTCAGCATTGTTCTGCACAATTGGGAACCGATGACATGTGTCAAGCAAGTCAGCGAGCCTGACCACCCGATCCCATTAGTCGCCTCATATGACAAGCATAGTTGCTTTTTAAGGCAAGCATGGGTTGCTGAAGGTTCTATTCTACCCCAGGACCTTCATGGGTATAATCAGCAAGTGACAACACCATTACCATGATTGGTGAGGCCGAGGCCAGGGTTTACTTTCCCAAACAAAACTGAGGAAGAGGTTTTGATCCGAGTTATGAGCCAACAGAAGAAGTACTTTAGGTATAATTTTAGTATTTGGTATTTACTATTGAAACCAGGTATTGGCTCAATGTATTGGAAGTTTTGAGTAATGTGATATTTTATCATCATATTTAGTCTGTCTCACAGTCCCTGAACCATTATTTTCTTGACTTCCAAGCGCTGTTTGCAGTGCTAAAGCCTTAAATTAAGCAAGTCTAGATTTTCTCAGGTTCTGAATCTCTAGTTACCTTGGGGCTCCTTTTCAGTTTATGTGTTTTAGTTTGTTACTATCAAAATTATATATATTCTGAGACTAAGCATTAGTCTAGATCATATTCAGTGACAGCAGGATAAAATTATATCAATCATCAAAACAAGTAGTAATTAAGAGTCAAAGGCATTTCCTCAGAAGATCCCTCGGCTGCAGGCAATTCTGTAGAAAATCCATGAGATTTCATGGAAAATGCCCAAAGTATGTAGAGGTTTACGTTTAGAGGAGAATCAGGCGAGACAACAGAGTGACATCACGGTAAATTTATAAGAGAGTGTACACCACAAACGGGATGAACTGTGAACAGAAGTACCTTTTAGAAGGTAGTAAAGTGTTTGGGACTACACTTCCATGGTAAAGTTCATATTTTAATACTTTTGAGATTGAGTCCCATATGGGATTGAGAGTATTGTAGCATGCTCCATATGCATTACCCGGGAGCGACTGTATGGAAAATAGCATTTGGAATCGTTCGGGTACGAACCTTTCTGAGGTAGAAGTTCAGAAGGTACGTGCAAATGTCCACTCTTGCGATTTGGTAAACTGAGTTCTGATTAGTCAATCTCTAAGGTTACCTGATGTGACCTCCTAGGTTTTGTTAGACTCATTAGTGTGGTTATGAGAGCTAAATCTCACGCTTGCATTTGTTTTTTCCATCATAAAAAAACATACTTGAAAAATTATGAACATCCTATAGTAAAAAGTCTAAATGACATGAAGTGAAAATGACACGACAGTAAATTTCAGTATTTTTCAAAAACAATTTTTCATTTTATTACCACAGAAACTGTTTTAGGTGTATCCAGTACCTATATTAACATGATTAATATTTAATTTATTGCACATTCAGGAAATGATGTAATTATGTTGTACACCTTTGTTGTGTTTCTCATTGTGTTCATTTTCACATATTCGGCAAATAAAGCCAATTAAATAAATGGCTACGCCATCTGGTGTCCAGATTTCTCTGCTCATTTTTATAATTTGTTTGTATCATGAATCGATGCTTCAGATATGTTATTTCTCGATGAAAATGAATTCATGGCTTCCTAGTCGTGCTGGTTAATGTATATTTGACGACTTGTTTAACACCTCTTAAAAAAACCCTAGTTAATCATGTCAATAAAACTGTCCAAAAGAATTGGGAAAATCAATTATGCCAACTTGAATAAATTGCAGTAATGTAAAGGGTGAGTAATCAACGTTTTTCCAAGGCTATTAAGGATTAAGTATTATTTTACACAAATTTACTGAGGGCATTGTGAATTATTCTGAATATATTAATGAGATTGTGTGTGTGGAGTGATTGAATAAATGAGAGACAGAAAGAATGTTGTAATGTCTATGTAACAATATCTGTACTTGTATGCATGTATTCATTTAGCACTACAGGACGGCATAATGCTCCATATGTGAAAATCGTATTACAGTAAGGATATTGCACAATATTTTCTAACATTTTTAAAGCAACTTTTGTTTACATAAACAATAACATTACAAAAATATCATAGAACAATGTAGTGATATGTTTATGTGTATAAAACATAGAGTGGCAGATGGAGTCTGGAGATCATAATATCGTGTTAAAAATCATGGTTCATGAACTGGAAATAATTGAAATATCATTTCAATTTATGTAGTATGATGAGTGTATTCCAATGATGGTCATCAGTTTACCAAGTTCATTTCAGTTGTTGTTGTGATTGTTGATAATCCCTTGCATGATGGCAGCCACTTCTTCAATCCCAGAAATATATTACCTCACAAAGTACACAGGATTATCTGATAATAAATTTTAATTGTGACGTAATTCATGGATTGCGGTAATTATTGTGCTATCTTGTAAATTAAGTGTCATATGCATGACAAAGCGGTACTTTTGATGTACACACAATTGCACAATTCCTTACTCCAAATCTCGGCACTACGTGTAAATATACTAAATCTAATTTTTCAGCACTGAGATAAATAGTACATGATCATTAATGCCCCTAATGCCAGATTTAACTTTTACAAAATATCAAGGAAAAAGATACCTTTAGCAATCTTCTCACATCTTGTCATCGTCTTCCCTAGGTGTCAACAGTTATTGCACTGGTCTGTTGTATAGTTGGATATACAGTAACTGACTACGTAATCCACAAAACGTGATGTTACAGTTTGCGTGAGTGCGAAAGGGGGATGGTTGTAAATGGTTTCAGTAAACAAACTTTTCATTCACAAGTAGAATATTAGCCATTTTCAATTTGCTAAATCAATGAATAAGATATTCAAAATGAAGCATTTTACAATAAGATTTTGGCCACACTTCTCTTTGATCTTCAAATCAAGGTTAGGTGAGTGTACCATAGTGACAAAGGATTCTTCCTGATTCTTATTTAATATCTGGCATTCATCTATCATTTTCATTTCAAAACAAATGCACTGTGGACAATGATGTAGATATAGTACTTGGTTATTGAGATCTTGTAACTGTTCCTGTGACGTTGAGGAAGGTGGGGAGAGCTGAAGGGTCCTTGTTAATCGAAGCAGTGTCATACCAAAAGATTCTGATATCCATATTCTTGTTATTAAGGGGATTAAATATATGTTTGTCAGGATAGGGTGTTGACGTGTACTTGCTCAAGTCCCTAGAATAATAATTTATAGTTTGAGTGATAATTTCTAAAAAATATAAATATCCTTGTAGCAGACTGGAGTCCTGGTACTGTGTATGTATCTGAACTTTCCTCTTTAAATGTATTAAAGGATAGAATTGTTATACATCCTGGGGTTTGCCTTCAGTAGAGCCTTGAATCTAATTTTGGTGTCCATGTTAAACTGTGGCATTGTATATCAAAGGGTTGGCACAGTAAAACCAGCATAGTACTGTGACTATGTGTCCCAGTCCACCCAACTGTTAATGGATTCCTCATTAGGAGGAGAAAGCCACAAAAGCTTGGTGTGCCTAGTGGCTGCAAGAGATGCATACTCCCCAGGGAGGTGAGATTGATAATATGATGTGCTGTTCAGATTGACATCCAGTGATCGAGAAAAAATACCAGTACCTCGAGCATGCATTAGTGCATGGATATGTGCCATATGTAAATATCCTATAAATCTGGACCAGTGTAAGTAGCTGTCTTAGTGACAACCTTGGCAGCAACATGAAACCCATTTGGCTTTCACTGTGAGAGGATAATAATTACTTAGCCCCCGCACCTCTTAGCCCAACATAAGACTAGAGCTTAGTTTCTGAAAATATATCAGAGCCAATTAATTCTGTTTAAATTGGAAAGGAGCCCCAGTGAAAATATGAAGAAATCTAGAGGAGCTTCATTTAATGCCATTGCATTAAGGAAAATAATGTGATTCAGACACTATTACTCAGATCCCCCATGGTCAGTATGTCACAGACATACACAAATTATGGTCCTTCAACACCAAGAAATACACATGGCTACTATCTCCAGTAGTCATGGTAACCATGGCACATGTCTGTTAAGTAGGCTAAAAAAATGAAGATATGTAAAAGTCACGACTTGTGTATTTCTCTGATGAACGTGTATTTATCGTTGATGCAGGAGCAATAACTGTACAAACTATTGTTGTATGGACTGTGTGTAAGCCTGACAATTTGTATTCAGGATCCGCTACCTGTCTGTGTCAAAGATCTATGGTTTGACCGACACAGCAATATCTGTGATATCCCATAATAGCCCCAGCCTGCAGCACCTGAACATCCATGGCTGTTGGCGAGTCACCAATGATTCTATCAGGTAGGCTTTAATCAGTTTTGAGGTGGAGGGATAGCCTAGTGGGTTAAAGGCTCAATTGTCATGCCGAGGATCTAGGTTCAGTTCCTCACATGGGTACAGTGAGTGAAACCCATTTTTGGTGATCCATGTCGTGATTTTGCTGGATGATTGCTAAAAGTAACTTAAAACTAACACACTCTGTGTGTGCTTCTATAACTTACAATAAGTTCAATCGTCATCATTACCATCACCTCCACCGCCACCGCCACTGTTGTCGTCATTGTCCTCCTCCTCCTCATCATCATCATCATCCTCATCACCACCATCGTTGACGTCTTTGTCATCATAAAAGAAATTACTTCTGATAAAGGGGCGAGAAGTAACAGTGTAACATTGTTACAAAGAATACTAAAGTTGTCAATGAAAGGATCAATGTCTTCATGTTCATATCTTCTAAGTGCCTGTATAAGACTTAATAAATATCATTTCATAGCTACAAATTGCTGATGTGGTACTAAAGACTATTGACTCACAAAACCATGACACTGTATACAAAACTGTCAAGTATTAATAAAGTATATTGTATAACCACAATAACATTGTGTACTTCAGGTTGTTGGGCGAGTTCTGTATGGGGCTGAAGGCTCTCGAGATAAAAGATTGTCGGGGAGTGAATGAGATCAGCCTGGCCCGACTCCGAGCACGCGGTATAAAGATGGATGTGCCTCCACCTCCACAGGCACAGACTCTCAGCTATCTACATCGAAATATCCATAACCTGAATGTACAGATTTGAAGTCCTCTGTCTTGGAGACGCTGTTGTCTGTGTATCTCCAAAGCATTACACTGGAAGTCATTCAATAGGGCATAATTTTCATTTATGTGTTTCAAATTCAAATTCTGAACATGGGTCAGTCGGTCAGCCCCCCCCCCCAAAAAAAATAATAATAATGAATACAAAATTATCTGAATAATGTTCTTGATTCTCAAGTATTCTTATTACAATTTCTCACATTCTTTGGACTTGTGGCAGCATAATAAAATTAAAGGGGTCAGTTGGGCAATGAGAAACACATAAAATAAAAACGCTGCCCTTATAGACTTTGATGGACATTCCAAGTGTTAATATCTTCCACCAAAGTACGTGCAACTTCCAACATGTAAATCACATTATCACTAACACATGCTGTATGTATACAGTTTTCAAACTTCTAACCAAACTTTTCTGGACGGTGTTATAGAAAAAAAATCCACTTTAATCCACTTTTTCAGTCAGTACCTTTCAGTAGTATGCCATTTGCTTGGTGACATATTTCTCTTTTCTTTCAAAAGTGAAAGGTGGTTGATTGAAACAGTAAACTAAAGGAGTACCACCATATTTGACTTCTGCTTGTAAAATGAAAGATTGACACTTCAGCCTTTTATTTTGTTTTGAGGGACAACTAGGATAGGTTTACAAACCTGTGGAAACCATGTTATGCTATGATTTGTTCTGTTAATGCTGTTCAAATACAGCAAGTTGTATGTTCCCTAAAGGTTGTGAATCATATACCATCTTACAGCGTCATCTTAGTATATTTTGTACTACCTCATTTTAGCACATTCATTTTCTTTTAGTTTTCAGGCTTGTGATTTAATGGATTTTTGGCATGAAATTTCTGAGATGACAGAAATGGGAGCTACTTGTGTAGTAGAGAATTGTTATTGACTATGTATATGCGTCTTGTGTAGTGGGCAGTTCTGTCATTTGGTATGACAAACTCTCATAAGTTGAAGAAAATGAAGACTGCAAAATGTTTATGGAATGTGTTTTTAATCAAGGAAATGAACCAGACATTATCCCTAATAGATTTGCAGTATGATTTCATGTAACATGGTCTGGTAATGTTTTATTTTAACCTGTACTTATTTTGTAATTATTGTGATGATAAATTTGATCATGATATTGACATTGAGTGATGATGCTGATAAGAGGTGGTGATGATGAGTACAATGAGTGATGATGAGTACAATGAGTGATGATGATGAAAATGAGTGATGTCGACAATGAATGATGTTGATGAATGTGATTACTGATGTTAAGGTGGATGAGATGTATTGTCAGTATTTGTGTAGGTACAGGTCACTCTTTCTTCAGGACCTGATGTGGAGTGTTCAAAGTACCAGTTGTAAGAGTTGACCTAATTTGGGACCCACTGGGATCCCATGTTATAATAAATCTCTAACCTATACTGGTTATAGGAGGTGACTTGATTGATCAGGAAGTCAGACTCAGGGACATCTTTGTTGTCCTGTAAATGTCTTCTGATGACTGGATTGCTGCTTCTAATATGAATCACTGGATTGCCTTGTTCATTTATTAATATCTCCTTGTGTTGCTGTAAGTGTATGTGCACCTGTGTTAGGTATTTTGTTGTACATCTGTTGAAAGAAGTGATATGAGTGAATTTTCTTTTGTCAGGTTAAAAGTTGTCAGTTTGTTTTGGTTTAAAAAAAAGTTAAAAAAAAGACATGATAATCATTTGTTGCATCAGTCAGTTTAGACTTGCTATGAAGGAACAAACACAGATTACAGAGACCTATTCTTTTGTGGAATTACTAAAGGAAGATAAGTATTTGGTATTGGAATCTATCCTTTTCTGGAAGGACTAAAGGGAGATAACTGAAGTATTGTACAATCTATAGTTGTACACCAGATGCTGGTGAATCCAACATCCGGACATGCGAGTTGTGTTGAGTGCAGTCCACCGACCAGGGCCTCATAAGTTTCTACAACAATTGTGTTGTGACGGTCGTTTAAAGAAAACATAAGATATATGGAACACCTTCTCCAGTGTACATTGGGTACTGGGGTAGAAGTCTGTGGATATCTTCTGCCTTGGATTCCAGTTGGGGTGAAAAGCATGGGGTCTAGAGATGTTTCCTGCATTTGGATCCAGTACAGGTGACAAGTATTGGAAAAGGAGTGTGATGAATGTTGCTTGTGTTTGTAAATGAAAACACGGATATCTTCACTCAAAGTCAACTATGCCATTACTGTTTGAATCACTGCATCGATGTGAATATTTCTGTTACAGTAGAGAATGAAAAACTGCCATTTGTGTTGATGATGTGCATGAAGTAATACTCATGTATCTAACAAAAGTGAGTATTGTTCATATGCGAATATGTCAAGATTTGTCAGAATACCTGTCTATGGAAGAAAACTGTTTTGTAACATTTTGATTCATATCTAGTTGAAAGTATTGAGATAAATTCATGCATATACCTTCATATAAGATTATTGTTGAATTGTGTATCACAGGAGCTTTATCTGTTTATGTGCATAATGACATAGGAACTACTCAAAACAAGTGGGAGTACACCAATTTTTGCTTTTATTAATTTGTAATTATTTAGTTAATCTACAATGGCTATAAAGAAATCTGGTTTCTTTTGAATAATATCCTCTCAAAACATAAACATAACAATTACTCACACAAAGTTATAATGGAAGGCTCACATTACAATTTCGATTTCATCTTTGCCAAAGATATCGTGCACCTAGATTGCTCACTATGAATGAAATATAGTTTATTCCATTTTTAAACTTGTAGGTTTTGCATATTTTGTTTTAGTATTTCTTCCAAACAATTGAGGACATTTGTGTTTTAGACTGAAAGGTCCAATATCTCATTTACTTTTAATGTCACAATATGACAGAAATACTGATTATAAGACTCAAAAATCATTATTCATTCACTTTTTACTTTAGGCTTTCCACCTTCATAAAGCAAGCTGATGCTCTCACTTTGTTGTTGAACATGTATTGTAGCTACAGTCTTTCCATGCAATGTCTGGTGGTATATTTATTGGTAATAAAGAATGTTTATAATCTGGTTATTACACTTTTTTTATCATCAAGAACTCTCACTAGGAGCAGCATGAGATAGCTTAATGAATAGGTTTCATGCTCTTTACTCAGAGATCTGAGTTTGATTCCCCACATGGATACATTAAACAAAGTCCATATTTGGTGTCCTTTGCCATGATATTGCTTGGTCTTTGCTAAAAACAAGAAGCAGTGAACGCACACTCCTTGACAACCCTGTTGGATTAGCAGGGGCAGATATTATGAGTAACCTCCCATGCTTTCAAGCAGGATATGCTGACAGACCATTTCACAAAGCCAGAGTAGCAGATCCAGCTAAGACACTCATATCACCATATCTGTCACATCCAGGTGAGTTTTGTTTTATGCCGCTTTTAGCAATATTCTAGCAATATCATGGTGGGGGAAACCAGAAATGGACTTTATTGTAACCATGTGGGGACTAACCTGGGTCTTTGAAGTGATGAACCAACACCTTAACCACTAGGCTACCCCACCACCCAGAATGCAAGGGACATATGTAAGGTACAATTCCAAAAGGACACAGACAAGAGCCACAAATTACATGTAATTACTTAAACTCAACTTTGCAGATTCTGATTCCTTTTGGCGTGGACTTACAGTAACAAATTATCAAAAATGCAAATTCAACTTATACAGTTGAAAAGTAACACGATTAAAAAAAGCCTCACGAAATTGGAGTTCAAATGATTCACTAATTTTTCCCCCGCATTGGGGGAAGAAGTGGTTTCAAGAGTTGTGCTGCGCCCAGAGCGCATGTGCAGTGATTAGGTTCGCACGGCTTAAACCTGGCTAGGCATGTGATGCATGCAAGGACTATTGCTGCGGTCGAAGAACAAGAGATGTTTCTTTTGACTACAAGCATTTTGGGCCTGCAGCAATAAAAAGACACTGGTCCCATACATTGTACCTGTAGATGTGCTAACCAAGTCAAGAAAGTATTGCTTGAGAAATACTAATTTCATTGTTAAAAATTGCTCAGCTTGAAACTGAAATGTTTTCATTCATGTCTATGAAAACATGGAAAAATGTTGATTGTGATAAGCAGCCTCTGCCACAGACCAAACTCAATGTCTGTTATATTGACACCTATGTGGTTGCCTGTCTGATGATGACAATATGCAATAAACAACTTCAGTGACTGACCACATGCAATTTGAACTAAACCTATCAGGCTCTACACCATGAACAAAATACATTGACTTATGGCTCGCGCATCAGTGTTGTCTCTGCCACTTTAAGTAATTACCCAGACTGGCAGGTGTGATGTTATTACGACTGTGGGCTGCAAACAAACTGGATCCATTTTTCTCGGATGACTGGATTGGATGGAAACCAGTGCAAACTCAGATTGTCAGATTCAAGTTCTGCTTTGTACTTGGACGAATAACAGTTTCCAGCCACGCATTATTTCACCATCTCAGGATTTGTTGATTGGATTGAATGCAAATGCAGAGAGCATGTATTCACAAAACCTCCATATCCACTAGTTATGGATAACAACTTCTATTGTAATGTTTCGGTATGGATTCTTATACCGTTATCACTCTTGTTTGTCTACGGTATATGAATCCCATAGCAAAACATTGCATCATATACAATAAAAGAAGTTCTTATCCAGAAAGAACCTTACCTTCTTGTTACTCACCATTCGTTAGTTCCACATTAATTTTTGACTCCCTATGTGAGTTGCAAAGTAATGTGAAACTACCAAATACTTCTAAAATGCCAATCAAACAAGTCATCTCGCACACAATCAGCCCTATGGGTATTGGCAGATGAACCAGCCAATGGAAAGTGTTTGGTACACTTGAGTGTACTCCCACCTACTCTGACCTGGTTCGGTCTCCCTGGGTGTTTCGTTTGGAAGGGAGTAAGCCCAAGTACAAAGTACTGCACTTTTGATTCGCAATTGTATGCTTGTAATGTTCTTTATTTGTTTTTTCACTATCAGCAATGTATATTATATGTCATGAATAAATGATAACTGTGTTTTTTATTGTTTTGTTTTTTTTTGCATGAGATCTTTAAATTATCACATCAGATAGTATTCTTACAATAAATATTATTGTATATTCCCTTGATAATGTTTATATGAGAGAACACAGCCATATATATGCTTTTTTCCATCAGTCAACATCAACCTGGTACATATCACAGTCTCATCATCACCCTGGACAACAGAAATAATTCTGTAGATTAAAGAGGTGAGAGGGGAATCTTCACAAACATCTGGAGCACTGAACTAGCCAATCACATGTAAGGATGAATATCACTTCAGCTCTGATGTCACATGTATTTGGCAAGAACTTGACTTTATCATGTCAGTCTGGTTCACAGGTTGTAGCACATACAGTGGCAAATCTTCATCACTTCAGACCATGGTGATAATCTTATTTAGAATCCACCAAACTGTCATCCTGGTTGTCACATATATGATGGCAAATCGTCATCACTCCACCCTGGTTGTCACATATATGATGGAAAATCCTTATCACTCCACCCTGGTTGGCAAATGTATGATGGCAGATTGTCATCACTTTACCCAGGTTGTCACATATATGATGGCTAAACGCCATCATTTCACCCTGGTTGTCACACATATGATGGGAAGTTGTCATCACTCCACTCAGGTTGTCACATATATGATGGCAAATCTTCATCACTTGAGTTATTCTTGTCATCCAGGAACACATCAGGATCTAGCAAGTGAGAGCGCCTTGGTCTCTTGTACTTGCCACATTCTTTGCTGAGAGTATTGACAGAACATTCTGATAATACAAAGTCTTCAGTGAGGAGCATTTTCTGACCAATCCCTGCATCAGCAGCTTTCACACCAGCCATGTTGTCATTCACAGGAGCATCTGGTGGAGTCAAAACTTCCACACTCTGCCCTGAACTGTCCACACCCTGCCCTGAAACATGCCATTTTACCAGTAGATGGAACAGTCTGGATGGGAGATGGTGAGGGTGAGTGAGTGATGTGTTTCCTACTACAGGCTGTTTGACTCAAAAGCAATCTACCTCGAAAAATCATAAACATAAAATACTCAACAAAACGCTGACCATAATCAAAACATCAGACCAACTCTGTGAGGTTTTTGCAGAATTTGTGTACTTAAAGTAAAACAATTGGTTAACGAACTATCATTAAAATATTGACACAGTTCACTGTTTGTTACTAGGGAGGAGTGCAGAGAAAGGGACAGCTATGTGTGCAAGAACGAATGGAGATAGCACAGCACAGGTTAATGACTTAATAACCTGGCTGTTTTGGAACATCAAAAATTTCACAGAGTTGGTGTGATGTTTTGATTATGACCAGCATTTTGTGAAGTATTTCAAGGGCATTAGTTTTTGAGTTAGATTGCAATACATAGGTCTGCTTTTGAGCCAAACTGTATAAACAACACTTCTGTCAGAGATATCAAAGCATGTCAGCTTGCCTCTGGGGCCAAACTCAACATAGCCATGTCACTTCACAGCAAGGAAAACTGACTGCACTTCTGTTTACCAGAAGCTGTATTAGGCATGACACACATGACACATTCTCAGTAAACAATAGATTCTATTACCTTTGTCAGGGTGACTCCCATCTGAGCTCTGAACCCTCACTCATAGTATCAGGCTCATCACTAGCACTCAAATGTAAGCGAGACTTGCTTCACTCACTTGACAGAGTCATGGTAGGGGTGGGACAAGGGGAGTCTCGCTTCACTCACGAGACAGAGACATGGGGAGACTCACATCACTCACATGGCAGAGACATGGGGTGACTCACTTCACTCACCTGACAGAGACATTGGAGGGTGTGTGTGTGTGTGTGTGTGTGTGTGTGTGTGTGTGTGTGTGTGTGTGTGTGTGTGTGTTTCGCTTCACTAACCTTGCAGAGACATTGGGGGGACTCGCTTCACCGAACTGACAGAGACATGGGGGACTCACTTCACTCACCTGAGAGAGACATGGGGGGGGCCTCGCTTCACTCACCTGACAGAGACATGGGGGGACTGTCCTCCTCCTCCTTGCCTCTCTTCCTCTTTCTACTCCTCTTCTTCTTCTTTCCCTGTCCCATGCTGTCCTTATCCTGCCCCTCCTGAGAGGACCCAGTTACAGTCTGACTTTGTCTCTCCTCCACCAATGCGGCCAGCTCCACTGAGGCTGTGGAAGATGCCTGCCGACCTCCAGGATGAGCTGTAGACAGAGGAATGTCTGCCAACATGCTCATGACTTCCAGTAAGACACATTCACTTGTTCACCAAGGGAAACCAGTGTCACTGTACATTCCACACAGATTAAAACTTTCTGTGGCCTTCACATTTTTATCAAAAGAATTTTTTCCTTTCACAACAAAACAACTGCAACCTTTATACCTACATAATGCCATAACTGATCACTGAAGATGTACAATTTGGTGGCAAGGGAAGTACTTAATTATTAATTATCAGTCAATTTTCTGCTTCTGTTTCAGGCACACTTTCTGTGATTTTTTTCTGATCACTTTTAACAGTACCCAAATCCTGTAAATTTATTCCAGCAAGGAGTGACAGACAACTGCTGTGTGACTTGAGAATATTTGCACACATTGTACCAATTTGAATGACCTTCCTGCAGCAGGACTACAATATCTAAAGGACTACCTGTCAAGCAGATTTTCTGCCTGGCTTCTCCCAGAGTTGAGGTAGATGGATCAAATATATATATACGTTCACGCACTTTCCAAAAAATGTAAATGAAATTCCAGACCTTTTGCAGCTTTGTACATGTTTAAATTCTAGCTCTTTCCACAAAATGTAATAATATATAATGATAAATTTGACCAAATGCACTGTTCAAAATATGACAGTCATATGGACAAGCAAAGGTATGAAAGGTATCTGGACTATAATCAAGTAGAGAACTGGTGCGGAGAGTGTTGTATACCTCTACAGAGCTGTATGACTCGAGACCACAGCTTGTTGCGAGACAGGTTCTTCTGATGGCCCACAATCAACAGATGATGTCTGGCCCGTGTCAGTGCCACATTCGCTCTCCTGACAACAGACACTGTCACAATTACATGAGGAAGGTATATTTAGTTTGATGATGATGATGATGATGATGACGACGACAACACCAAACAATGATGATCTACTAAATACCTATTCAATAGACATCAATTCATGTTTA
Organism: Haliotis asinina; assembly: GCF_037392515.1. NCBI lineage: Eukaryota > Metazoa > Mollusca > Gastropoda > Lepetellida > Haliotidae > Haliotis > Haliotis asinina. Next base: position 14,039,218 of record NC_090284.1, read on the forward strand.
AAGGTAAAAGTCATTTGCCAAACATTAGTCATGCTATTTCACTGATAAAGAGAAGTATGAAAGAAAACATGTTTGTTTCTTGTTGCACATACACTATCAATATCATAATGGTCAATAAATAATCCAGACAGGATCCTGCGAATGACATCATGAATGACATCAATCAATACAACTGGGATATGATAACATGTGTAAACAAAATCAGACAGCCTGACTGTCCAGTCCTGTTGGTCTCTTCTGAGTCAAGCATGGGTTGCTTAAGTTTCAAGTCTAACCAGGATCTAAAGGGTTTATATCTATGTATATATTCAAATTGTGTTTATGTAAAAAATAAATGATCATGTTGAAATAGCCATACTTGTCACTGTCTATGAAGCCAATGTTGTTGGTACGGACACATGAGAGGATGATGACATCCTTCTCGGCGCCCTGGAAGGCATCCACTGTGGACACCTGTACACACTTGAGCTCCTTGTTCACAGCAGGGCTGGGAGACACAAACACAGCTATCGATAAATACATGGTGTATTTCTACTATCTCAGTACTGTGGAATTGTGGTTTAAAGAATCCATTGTCATGTCTAGGTTTGAATCCTCACATAGGTCCAATGTGAATCCCCACTCTCGAGAAACTAGTGATTGATAATATGAGCAACACCTTATTACGTTGGGTATGATGACATACAATCTACCATGTCAATGAGCCACATCATTGACTTACTTATGTAGATACCATCCCAAAATAATGCAATTTGGAATAATCAGTAAAAAAGTTAATCATCATCAAGACTAGCCGCATCTGACAAAATGCCTTTGAGTTAAACTTTTGCAAGACATTTTTCTCCAACACTTCTCAACCTGTTAACCTTCCCTTCATATGCTGTAACAATGGATTTATTTGATTACTGGTTGATTAACTGGTTGCATGTGTGATATTGACTGGCATTCAAAATTTGGATAATATTTTCAGGATATACTGCACATACCCATATCGTCATCCTAACAAACTTTTTAGTCAAATATTGTAATGATTCTGCCAAAAAGCATATCTCTGCATTTATTAAGCCCTACAACAAGAATATGTTTCTGGAGAATGAATTTAAATCAGAACCCTAAATCAATTACTTGTCTGTTTGTAAACTTGTGATGATCTTGTACATCTGAGCCTTGTAGAGCGTGATGACCCCGATACTCCCGGCCTCCACCCCTACCATCACCAGGGCATGGATCAGCAGCACCACCAGCCTCGCCTCACTCTCATTGTAGTAGCTCCCAGAGCCATCTGTTACTTCCTGCCCTCCAGCCTCATCGTAGAAACACAGGGTAGGGAATACAGGCTTGAAGAAGAGAACAAGAAGTCTTTAAATGCTGTGGACTTTTTAAAGCTGAAGCACTTGTTTTCACTTGGTATTTCTGTATCTTTTTCAATAGTTGTCTTCTTTATCTTGTATATGTCACTGTCATCATCATAGAGGTATTAATCACTTATAGATAATAATTTAGGTGACACTGAGATCCTTAACCAGGATCCTGGTAAGATGAAGGGAGAAAGCTCCACTACTACTATGTTACTAGAGCCTTTTGAATATTCACAAGAAAAATCACATGTGTTAACCACTAACTGTTGACCAATGAAGAATCATAACTAGGATGACACTGGGATCATAAACCACTATCCTGGTATTCTGAAGGGAGACAACCCTCACTAATGGTCCGTAAGTATCCCCCGAATATTTTCCAGACCACAGCACCAGAATTCACTTTGTTACATGTTATTGGGTATGTTTTAACTAAATCACAGGTAGCTCGCTTCAAAACGAGTGAACATCTGATAGCTATTTCTGGTTTTGTATATATGAGACAAATACACACGATAATCTTAATACCTGCGTATAATACCATGCCTAACAAATCTTAGAACTGCAAAAGGGAAATAATCTGCAAATAAACTGCAAATTTGATGTCTTCACTGACAAAGTCATCTTCTCTTGTTCGTTCATGAGAAGTAATACGTTGTTTTCTTAGTAATTTTACCCCCTGTAAAGATGTTTGATGAAACTGTAATCCACAGACAAGGAGACCCCCTGCTGACCATATTCTATTATGGCACACTAAAATCAACAATACATGAAATGATACTAGTACCTTTGCTTGGAGCAGTGTTTCCCATGACGCAGAAAACCTGTGTATTTGACTCCCCAAAACATGTTCATGACTCTCACTCATGACACCAGGGAGTAATGATGACTGTCAAATTTTTATGCCTAAGGAAAACACTGTTTGGGTAAAACATCTACTACAAAGACTGGAAGATGATAAATGTAATTTCATGACACACATTCTCTAATGATACTGCTCTTGAGACTAGATCCTATGGACTCACAGAGAGAGGCTGTCTGTAGTCCTCGGTCACTCCATCACACAGCTGACCACTGTAGAACAAGGTGTTGGCGATGCCGCTGATGCGAGGGTGACATCGGTACTGAGTTCGCAGCATCACTGGACAGTAGTCCTAGAGAGAACGGTTAGTCATGTGAAGTACAAGGTATGTAGGCCACATAATTGTTTGATTGGCATTGTGACTCAAAAATGAAACATACAGCTTCTTATTTATTGCATAGAACGATGTTTCCATGTAGGTTCTTACATCGCTATCTTAGCTTGATAATAATGTAAGACCCTACATCGAAACGTTGCTCTATGCAATAAATAAGAAGTTGTCATCTATAAAGTTGTGTTTCACTTGTGGGTCACATAATCTTCACTAACGCCATTGTGTATTCATAGGGAATCTATACAAGAAGACAAAGTCATCAATATCCTCTGCAGAAGCAAAATATCCTTCATGAATATGTCTATCAGTTATGATTATGCCAAATGTTTTGGTGTGTATATAGAAAATTGGAAGGAGAGTAATGAAAGGTTTTAAAAGTTCTGCTCCTGAAAGGACCACAGCCACCAATTTCTCTCTCCACGGAAATGCCAAAATATTTTAAACAGATTCCAAAACTACCAAAAAGCACCAGTACACCACTGGACCAATCTATGTGTCAAGTTTGGTGAAGAAATACTGAATGGTTTTCCGCTGGGCTCCGGAAAAGTATACTACCACCAAATTCAGTCAAACTCAAACTTGTTGCCGTCAAAAATAATTTTATTCTGCATACCCAATTTACCAAAAGGCACCAGTACACCGCCACATCTATTAATGTGCCAAGTTTGGTGAAGAAATACCGAATGGTTTTAAAGTTCTGATCTGGACGTGTTTCAGGAGATAATAAGGCAAGTTATTCTTAAAAGAGTTCTATATTGTAATAAACCTATCTGGGTAACAAGAGTAACAGTAAGCTATTGGATTGGTATGCCAAGAAGGAGACACATAAGTTAGGTTTTGATTTGGCTCAAGCTCTCTTTTGACTACAGGGGTGGTGGGGAGGCTCCAGTTCAATTCCACTCATGGATACAATGTGTAGAGGCACTTTCTGATATCCCTTGCCGTGATATAATTATAAAACAGAATACATAGCTTGAGTTTCATAATGGCACAACAGCTGGTTACTACTATGGGATATGGTCATACGGCACAACAGTTTGTTACTACTAAAGGATATGGTCACAAAATCACATCAGTTGATTACTACTAAAGGATATGGTCACAAAGGCACATCAGTTGGTTACTACTAAAGGATATGGTCACAAAGGCACATCAGTTGGTTACTACTAAAGGATGTGGTCACAAAGGCACAACAGTTGGTTACTACTAAAGGATGTGGTCACAAAGGCACATCAGTTGGTTACTACTAAAGGATGTGGTCACAAAGGCACATCAGTTGGTTGCTACTAAAGGATGTGGTCACAAAGGCACATCAGTTGGTTACTACTAAAGGATATGGTCACAAAGGCACATCAGTTGGTTACTAGTATGGGATATGGTCATAATGGCACAACAGTTGTTAACTACTACTGGTAAACACATATAATTTGATCCACAACCTGACAAATGACCCCAATTTGCATACTTGGGAACGCCCCACAGAACGATCCACTTGAAACAAGAGGGAGACAGGTTGTCTGATAAATATCGAGAAGTTCATGTTCCCCGTGCGTTGCATGCAAGTATTGCAAACGCTTGGAAACAATGTCTTTACGTTCCATTAAAAGTTTACGGTTTGACTGCGTTTTTTTGCATGCAAGTATTGCAAACGCTTGGAAACAATGTCTTTACGTTCCATTAAAAGTTTACGGTTTGACTGCGTTTTACGCCACCTAAACCCCATGTCTTTGAGATTTTTTCGAAAACTTTCTTTAGAACCCTTGTAGTTCAACTGGCTCTTTGCCATATCATACATCGTATCCAGAGTGGGTAGTTGTTTTTTTACGCCATATAAACTTTGTACAAATTGACGGACTGCACACCGGTTGAAATCATCAAGTTTGTAACTGCAAGTTTTGGGTTTGCGCAACTTGGTGGGACTGATAAATGTAGGTTCACTTACACTCCTACCACCTTCTGCCTTAATGCGCTTTAAAGCTGCCATTGAGAGTCCAGTAGCAAGGCTACTTTGTAAAAGAGAATCTGCTTTGGTTGTCAATTTTTGTCCATATACATGATAACATTGTATGCTATCTCCCTTGCCTGAGAATGAACTATTTGCCCATGTTTTCCTAACTTGGACATTTTTTACTACAACTGAAATCTGTTTAAAGGGGCACTGATGCGGAGCGAATAATGTTTCTCGCCAACGGTCTAACTACGAAACCAAACCGCAAATTGGTCAGCGCCCGCTCCTTCGACCTGGGAACTGGGCTCCTGTCCATATTAGCAGAATTTCTAAACAGTCAGGAGGCCGGATGCCCATCATATGCCATTTGTTTAAAAATATCCATGGTATTCCTTGTCTGATCGTATCCAAATATCCCAGCAGTGTAGTTCTTTTCGGATGCTTGGATGGTATACTTACTGATCCAATTTGATCCTATTTATGTGTTTTTAACCTCGATATTTAATCATGTTACATGAAAATATGATGTCTACAGGCACCTTGCAAGCCATTTGTTTCAGTACGGAAGATTGCAAAGCTTTTTATTTAGGTAGTTTTGAGTGTTGGTTCAGCTGTGATAGCAAATATCATACGTAAATTTTGGTAGCTATGGTAGCTGCAATGGTTTATTATTTATGATAACAAAAACACACAGTTGATTTATTTGAATTCGTAAACAAAAAACGATGACTTTGCCTTTGGTAGAGAAATCTGGAACTTTTCTTACGTAAAAAACCCCTTATTTCACCTATTTACCCAAGTACACAGCAAATGCCTGTGCGTATTCCTTATGTAACGAAATTCCATTGGTATTCTCCAAACAGTTTCGGCCCATAAGTGTTTTCAGGCTGCATGCGACACAGAGATTACATCTTCCTTGCTGTAACTTGCGTTTGATGGTGTAAACCTACACGTGTTATTTGTCATCATTCTCTTGATGGTCAATTAATGAATTTATAACAGGTATAATTAGTAGTAACACCACTTCGGTTACTCAACAAAGGTTCCCATTTGGCATTTCTCCTGTCTGGAGTAAATACTCAACATTATAAATTAAGGTCTGTAATGGCAAATGTATTGTATGTTATGTAATATGTGCATGTAAGTGATGCAAGAGGGTTTATCAACTTACAAAAACAAACATCGATCAAAGGATTAACCGTTAACACACTGATTGATTAATTACTTTTATCTTCTAGCGGATTTGTCAAAAGGCAGTGTGTGTAGATGACTACACCCTGTCGTAAAGTGTGAGTGCAAAAACAACATCCTCCCTTCAAAGAATTAACCACCCTTGCGTTGATTGATTGATTGCTCATTATTGGTTAACTGAATTACTTAGAATAGTGGACATCATACAATTAGTTGCCAGGTGTTCTATCTTGGGAGACCAATGAGACGTTTATCTGGTTTTCACCAACGAAAGACGTGAAATGATGTGTTACTTTTTCGCAAATGAGACAGTTGTAAGACACGCGACACAGAGCAGGATTATTTACCAGCTGCAGATGAATGGAATACGATTTCTTTTACGTGGATATTGATGGATACATTCCTGAACAAGGTAGTAGCCTGACATTGTTGCTATGAAATTAGTCTGTTTTACATTCATTATTTGCATTTTGTTTTAATTTATTTGTTGTAGCATTCAGCAGAATCTGTATGACAGAAAACACACACTAGATCGCGTATGTGTGTAAAATGGGATCCACACTGGCAATCTATACAATGTATAAATGTTGCTGTTATGTTGGAAATTTACTATGAGTATAAGCAGATCGTGTGTTCTTTTATTAATTTTCAGAATCATACAAATATGACAATAAACTAATTAGGGTTATGCGACAAAATATAGAGACGTACATATTGGCTTCGTTATTTTTCCGTCACCATTTCTACCACTGGCAGATGATTAACCTTCAAAGTGTTTCATTTGTTTTCATAATACATTTGGAATGAAGTAAAAATGACTTCACCTCAGTTGATCTGTCTATAATTAAACTATCAATTGTGCTTACGGACTGCGTAGCAGAGGTCACGAACCAGTCACGAATTCTGGGATATCATCCGGGTACTCACGGGAGAAAAACAATAACAAAAGTTTACACCAGTCCACGGAAATTGCTCCGCATCAGTGCCCCTTTAACAGTATTGAGACAGGCGTAAAACAGTAGCGAAACTGGTGTTACACAGCAGCGAGACAGGTGTTAATCAGTAGCGGTGTTGATTTCATGTCACGGTTAGCATGTATTGCACATGCATAATCGTCAAGCTACCTGTAGCAGCCAAGTGTACTTGCCCAATTCGTTGTACCGCCTCTCTTGTCACAAATGCTTTTAGTGCGCAGGATCATCTAATATGTGTCTAGCAGTAAAGGATATGATCATAATGGCACAACAGCTGGTTACTAGTAAAGGATGTGGTCATAAGGCACAACAGTTGGTTACTACTATGGGATATGGTCATAATGGCACAACAGCTGGTTACTAGTAAGGGATGAGGTCATAAGGCACAACAGTTGGTTACTACTAAATGATATGGTTAACTCACAGTTTCATATTAAGTAAAAGTATATAAGGCAAGAGGCATGAATATATTCCTGCTACCTACCAACTTCATTAACCTGTCAAACAGAGTTTGCTCCAAGCCATCACTGTGGGCTGCCTCAGATCCCTGTATAGTCGGATCTAATTGCTGCAAAGACAAGAGAACAGTGTCATAATCACACCTGCATGCTAAATGTAAATACACTGAAACAAAGTAAAAGGGAGAAGAGTTAGCTTCATTTGTATGAATAGTTCTTATTTCTTCCTCAAACTGTCATTTATTATAAGTATGGTAGACTATGGTTATAAAAACAAATTTTAGTTTGTAACTGTAGACTGTTACAGCCATTTTGATGAAAATATACAACAAGCACCAGGGTCAGCAACAGGTTTTCAGTGTCACATCATTAGTGTTTCAGGGTACTATCTGTTCACCTGTTTAGATAATAACCCTGACCCATGTGACATGTCAGTATCATTTTGGAAGTGATGTCATTGCCACCATTCACTCTGTATTTCACATACTCAGCTGAGTAGTTTGAACAGCATGGCACAAACTGGACTCACAGTGAAGCTATTGATGTAGGCTATTTGAGTGGGATGACACAAAGTGGCACATGCGCACAGGGTATGTACATTGAGAATGGCTGTAGCAGCTATACCTTGGGGTCTCCCACCAGCACCAGCTTCTCACAGCTGAACCGAGCTATTGGCAGCAGTGATGACGGCTCTGTCATCTGGCTGCACTCGTCAAGCATCACAAACTAAAACCAAACAGAGGCATATATTTGTTACAGTAATTGTTCTATTATTTACAGTGGAAGCTGTCAAAATTGGCATCTGACCAATCCGGCAAGTTGTGAACACCAGCATAAAATCTCAGTCCCATCCGTGGAATGTAAATTTATCACCAGCTCTACAATCCGGCATGTTGTCTAAACCAGATTATTTCTTCAGTCCCGATGATTGCTGGTTTAGACAGCTTCCACTGTATTTGTATAATTTCATGTTCACTCATACTTCAGCATTTCCAGTCAGACTTGAAGGCTGACTTTAATTGTCAGAGGGCTACCTAAGTTCTGAAAACTTGTACTCTGACCTTAACGCTGTGAATGAAATATGTTCAAATGAAAATACATAATATAAATATCACAGCAGTTTCTTCTTTCTTCAAGAATTTAATAGTATAATATTGCTTTCACCCCCATCATCATCAGTCAGCCATAGGAGCTGAAATTTTCTGAAACTGTTAACATAATGTACTTCAGAATTTAGGAAATAGGAGCTTAAAGAATTTTGATTTTGGCCCAGTTTGCCTGACAAGGGCATTTAGTTTAGTATAGACCCTAAATCTCTGGTCTAATGTATGTACTTACTGGGAAATGCATGTTGTGGAGGCAGTTGAAGCTGCAGGCTGCACATGTGACCCCTACCACTCTCACTCTGCCTAGTTTCTGCGTAACACAAGAGTAGTGAGCAAGTAGAAAAACATCTTGAACAGTATGTCATGGAGTTGAAATTCAGCCTAAAGCTTATCATGTTAATTAGACAGTGTGCACTCACTATTTGAGGGGTGGGAGGGTGAACAAGGGGATAATGGGATTTTCCTAAAGAATGAATATTTTTCTGTCAGCACTTCAAGGCATACAATTACTATCCACGAAGGGAAGATTTAAATCAGATTCAGATTCAAAATACATTTACAATACATTTATGCCAATCCAGCAAACTTTTTATCACCCTTGACATGTAATGCAGGGGGATATAGTCGACGCCTTGTCTGTCTGTTTCATCTGTTTAATCATTTTGTTTCCAGAGCGTAACTCAGAAACTGTTCAATATTTTTAGTTCAAACATGATAGATATAATAATCTTAAAATATAGTTGTGCCTTTTGCAATTTACACAGCTCGGGCATTTTTTTTTTTTTTGTTTTTCAGTGGAACATTTTGGTGGGGTGGGCTTCATTTCCAGAGCAGAACTCAAAAACTGATATATATTTCTCTGTAAAACTTGATAGATACGTGTGGCAGACCCCAACATGGTGCCTTTTGCTATTTACAGATTTGTGTGATTTATTATTTTCCCAGTTTCAATGGCAATGTTTCAGACTTAGTCTCAAAATGGAGGGATGGGCTTCGTTTCCGGAGCATACCTCAAAACTGTTCAACATTTTTCTGCAAAGCTTTTTACATACGTCAATCAGAACCTAAAGTGGTGCCTTTTGGTACTTACAAGTTTTTGTGATATATTATTATTTCGGTTTCCATGGAAACGATTTGGACTTTATCTCAAAACTGAGAGGTGTGTTTCGTTTCCAGAGCACATTCTCAAAAAGTTCCTAATATCTGTCAGCAAAACTTGGTAGATATATGTGGCAGACCCCAACGTGGTGCCTTTTGCTATTTACAGGTTTTATATGTGGGGGCCAGGAGAATATGTCATCTTCTGATGACTCTTGTTTCTCAAAAGAAGCTCATACAATACACAAACGTCTACTGAAAATGATACCCAGGGACAGGAACTGACTAGCAGATTTGGAACAGACTGTGCCCAGTGAAAGTATTGACATTTTGTAAAACCTGAACACAAATTACTTTTTGCACATATGCCAAACACTGTTACATATTATCTGCATACATCATATTTTGGAACATCATATTACTGTGCACCTACCTTCTTGTTTTCTCCTAGTCTGTGCTTTTCTATGCTCTTCCGTACCAGTCTGTGAAAGTACAAAGACAGCACTTCTACAGTTACTACAAACAATCACACACTGGACTGTATGTGATGACATATGATATATGTCAGTATTTTACATAGTTATATCAGGGAATCTATCATAAGACAACACATTTAAACAAGCTAATATCTGTTATTTTCACACCCAAGACAGTACAGTGTTAACAATCAGTGAAAATTGAGCTGTAACTTAAGAAGCTAAGTCTAAAATCAACTATGGCAATTGTAGTGTTTGGAGTGCTGTGTGGAAGAAGATCCCGGTGATATCAAGGTAACATAACTTGCACCTACTGTTTGTCTCCCGGGGGGATGTCACTACGCAGCATCTCTTGCAGGTCCTTCAGCTCCTGGCTGTCTGTCCCTGAGGCATGGACACTGGAACAGAGAGTTAATGCAAGTGTGAGAGTGAGTGCAGGTGAATGAATGAGTGAGTGAGTGAGTGAGGGAGGGAGGGAGGATAGGGTTGGTTGTTGAGGGGTTGGTTTTTGAGCGAGTCAGCGAATGATTATGGTTTGATAATGTCATAGCATCATCACTATTGGCAGGGATAATCTACAACAAGGATAGGTAACTCGCTTGCTTCCTTTACCATTTGTACTAATCAACGTGTGCCTCATCATGCTCCAATGCATACAGTGACTCGGCTTGTTCCCAGCGCAATTTCAGCTGTGTTTAACAGAACTTCAGCCAGTTTATTGTATCAGTTGGAATTTTACAATGAATGAAAGAATGAATGAATTATAGTAAGAGTTTAGAGCAAGAATTATGTGAATGAAAGAAGGAAAGAAAAAGAATAAAAGAAAGAAGTACGCATGTGAATGAATGACAGAATAAATGACACATCGCAGCATTCCCTCCCAAGACATGTTAATGAACGCAAAAGTATCGCGAGAACACGTGCTAACATCAGCTGTCCTTCTGATCCTTCAAAATCTACTTTGAGACATTATATGCACTTGTTTGCATTAACAATATTTTTTACAAGGTTGATTTTGTCTGTCACATTTCATAAGCACTACAAGCTCGTTCCAGGTCATGACTGAATTTATCTTAAAAGTCCTATAAATTTATGTTCCTAACATTCCAGTCATCCTGTAAAGATGTGAAATTTGCAAATGCATTTGCAAACCTGAAACAACCTGTATTTTCTTTATGTTTTGTGCAATAAGAAACATAACAGGAAAATTTGATAAATGATCCTAGCCAACTATTTTTGATGATTGATCGGCTGTAATGAACCAGTCATCAAATATGAGATCTTAACCAATTCTCAACACCACAACAATCTGACAAATCGGAAATAATATTGACTAAAGGTCTTCATTAGGCCACGTAAATGCTCTTACCACTTGGCTACCCTCACAATGGATGCAGGGCATATGCACTTCAGCTTTACCATGTGCGATTTGAATGTCATACAGTCATACAATCTTTGACTTTCCACTGCACAACTAGCCTTGGGAACACTCTTTTCATTATTATAACCTCGAAGTGTAGGCAAATCATGTAATTGTGGCAGCACACTGGGCTTTGAATCTTTTTACAGTACTGGATAATTTCACAGAAATGTATACAAGAGGCATCTTCTAGAGACTTGCAAATGCCTGAGACAACTGATGCCAGAGCAGCTTTAAAGTGAATGTGGTTGTAAGTTTCTATATACCTGTATGGAAGGACAGGCTTGGCAATTTTCTTCACACTGCCGACACGAATGAAATCCTCAAATCCAAGATTGAGCAAACTGAAATGAACAGCTGATGTCATTGTGATGATAAATATTTTGACACATAGACCTTGAAAAAAATTCATTTCGCAAATGGAGTTTTATTCTCTGGGAGGCCTTGGAAGTTTCAGATTGGAAGAATTCACATCTCATAACATCACCTTGCAAGAATGTTTCTGAAGATACAAGAGCTATTCTGCAAAGACCACACACATATTGTACACACCCCATGAGTACTCTGTCCACTGCCACATTGGTTGTTGAGGAGATGAGCAGTTTCCAGGGAAACGGGACATCCGGTGAGTACGAGTCATTCTTGTCAAACACATCCACAAGGAACCTGATGATGACAGACAGCAGGAAACTCTTTCCGGCTCCAAACACACCTGATATGAAGGAGGTCTCACACAGTACATTAAACACCTTCAGGGTGCTATACACAACAGTACCACTGCATCATAACATCAGTGGACATATTTCAGAAAATGTACATTCAAAACGTTTTCCATGCGAGTTAAATCAAGGGGAGGTAATTCTCTTGGGGGTGTTTTCAAGTAACCTGTACTAAGGGGAGATAACTGCATATGATTTTTTTTTTAAATTATTGGATGTATGCTACATGGTGTATTGTAATTTTGATACTTTTTGTAGGGGGCATCTTGATGATGACGTCCATACTGCAGTTGTGAATGCTATCATCTTCAAATATATGAAACTTTTAACTTGATAATTAACTATTGTCTGTGAAACAGAACTGACCGTGAATCAGCAGGACAGGTTCTGAGGAGGCAGCATCCATGTTCATCATGGCTGCCACCCTCCACAATGCCTCTGACTGGTCCTTGTTCAGCTGGAACCGACTCAGGTACTCTTCGGCCAGCTTCATCTGCAGCACAAAGACCCAGTCTAAGTAAACTCATCCTCAGTACTTTTCGTTACACTCCACTACTGACAACCTTATGGGAGGTTGCGTCAGGTAACCTTTGAGATTGACCAATCAGAATACAGCTTACCAAATCGCGAAAGGGCACATTTGCACATACCTTTTCAACTTTTTATCTCGAAAAGGTTCATAAAGGAATGATTCTGAATGCTATATAGCGTACGCTCGCTTCCGGGTGATGCACACGGCGTACGTACAGCCCTGACAATGGACTTATACTGCAGGTCAAATATCAGTGTTATATGCGGATTTTGTTTGTGGAGAGATCTGTGTCGGTGACCTGAATATTTTGAAAGTCCCTCCAATCCCTAAATAGTAGCCTTTGTCTGATTGGTTAAATCTATTTAACCATCTCGCGTTTGATTGGACGGTCATTGGTCGCTCAAAGGTTACCTGACGCAACCTTCTACTAGATTTTGTTAGACTCAGTGGTGGAGTGAGTCTACCCTTATCACTTGAACGTATCTGGCTACTGTTGACCTGGCGTTTGGTATATCACTAGTATGTAGTATAAGCTGGGGTAAGGAAAGGTGGAAACGTGTAAGCAACAGCTAGGACAGGTATGAACTAGGGTAATTACATCCTATCTGGAAACTGCTGAAGGTCTCTTGAGTATGGTACAACATTTTTGACTCCAGACAGTATCAATGGCACTTTTGCTAAAACCATTTTGATGTAAAGGGGGAAAGATGTCAGCTTCTATAATGTGAGGTACACTGAATGGGCATTTAGAACTTTCTGCTTTATATGTATCATATCTGAATACCATTCAAGTTATTTCAGTGTACCCATGTAACAAATTCATCATAAAGTTCCCAACAGCCCGCTGTGTGTACTCACTATGAAGTGGCCTGGGGTACAAAGCCTGGCGGGTGAGAGTGCTGCCAGTCGTTGTCGCTGATCATCTTCAACTCTGATACATTGAAACAAGTCATTACCAATAACACCATAAGCAGTGAGTGAGTGAGTGAGTTTAGTTTTATGCCACACTCAGCAATATTCCAGCTATACGGCGGCGGTCCAAAAATAATCGAGTCTGGACCAGACAATCCAGTGATCAACAGCATGAGCATCGATCTGCGCAACTGGGAACTGACGACATGTGTCAACCAAGTGTCAGCGAGTCTGACCACCCGATCCCATTTGTCGCCTCTTGCGACAAGCAGAGTCGCCTTTTATGGAAAGCATGGGTTGCTGAAGTCCTCCTCTACACCGGACCTTCACGGGTCACACCATAAGCAATAAACAATAACTGTCATTTAGTGCAGCCTTTGGGCTAAATGTCATCAAGATCAGGAGCATGTGAAGTTGGGCCCAAAATTAGGTCCTACCTGTCCAGGAGGTAGGGCAGTATGGGGAGACAGGACAACTGCACGTGCTCCTCCAGATTCCCCAGGCAGGCCAGCTCAGTTGATGCATTCCCGGTCAACATGGCATGACACTCACCTACAGATTAAATTCATAATGGTTCTCAATCTGGGACTCAAATTGACATTCCTGCATCTCTTTACCCTAGAGCTATGACACATTCAACTTGTGTATCATAACCATGTGAATGCTGGATTTGAAAGGTGATCCAGACAACCAAGGGAGGTAACTATGCACAGGGAACTGTGGTAACAACATGGCCTCTCATATCCAACTAGAACAGATTTAAAAAACAACTATTAAATTGTTTGCTAACATGATTCACTTGCCAGTACCTTAAGCAACCCTTGAGTAGTGAATGACAATATACTTATAATCTACTGGGTTATTGTAAGAAGATAGTGACTTACAGTTGTTGGTCCAGTTGGAAATGGAGAATCCAGATATAGGTTCTATCTCCACCTCATTGCAAGAGTTGGGTCCAAAGTAGACACTGCGAGCGATGAATGTCTTCCTGGGGTCAAACATCAGTGACTGTGACACCACCCATAAGTCATCTGGACAAAATATATAGAAGGTTACATTGTGGAAGGTTACATAGAAGGTGTGGTGAGGTGTGGCGTGGTGTGGCGTGGTGTGGCGTGGAGTAGCGTGGAGTGGTGTGGCGTGGAGTGGTGTGGCGTGGCGTGGCGTGGCGTTGGCGTGGAGCCAACTGGAGGTTGCTGTAAAAAATCTGAATGACAAACTATGTGATACACAAACCTTTAGCATAGTAGGAGGATGCATCCCTCTTGCTGAGCTTGATATACATGCTCTTCTTCCTGCTTTCCTCCTGTCTCTGTCTCACCCAGGCCTACAATCATCAGACACATTCAACCAGGAGTTGTAACAAGATGACCAACACTGTGTGGAGACCTTTCTTACTCTGGATACACAGCCCATTAGAAACTTGACTATTGTTTTAGTGAGAGAAAATGTTGCAATCTCTGTCTTCACAAACTGGTCCTACAATTTTGAAGCTCTCTCAGCGCTAAGACACTCATAAGTTACTGTTAATGTATGGCACTTCCGATTATCTTAGCGCTGAGAGAGCTTAGAAATTCTGGGCCCTGAATGATTACACATCACAAATTTATTACTTCTGTTGCAGATGGTACATACTACCCTTTCTTTGGTCCTAAAGGCAGATGTCATTTATTGGTTAAACAAAACAAACTTACTGGGATGCCCTTTCTGTGGTTGTTGTAGTTGTCCCTGTACTTGTGTAGATACAGACACTGACAGTAGAAGGTGACGGCATGGCCGCGGATGTAGGCGGTGATGCTGTCAGCGCTCCCTAGGGTAGCTCGGGTCACACCTGCAGCAGATGATGTCTTGCCCCCTCCTGTACTGCTGGGCTGGTCCATCCACTGGAAGAACTGAAGACGCAGGCAAACACTGAATGACTGGGTGGTTAAAAGTGAGTCTTGTTGGTACGCATGTGTGAGTCAGTCACTGGTTGGAAATGTGTGAATCAGTCACTTGGTGGGTATAGGTGAGTCAGTCACTGGGTGGGTATATGTGAGTGTTTGTTGGTAGGCATGTGTGAGTCAATCACTGGGTAGGCATGTGTGAGTCAGTCACTTGGTGGGTGTATGTGAGTCAGTCACTGGGTGGGTATGTGTGAGTCAGTCACTGGGTGGGTATGTGTGAGTCAGTCACTGGGTGGGTATGTGTGAGTCAGTCACTGGGTGGGTATGTGTGAGTCCGTCACTGAGTAGGCATGAGTGAGTCAGTGACTGGGTGGGTACGTATGAGTTTGTTGGTAGGCATGTGTGAGTCCGTCACTGAGTAGGCATGAGTGAGTCAGTGACTGGGTGGGTATGTATGAGTTTGTTGGTAGGCATGTGTGAGTCAGTCACTGAGTAGGCATGTGTGAGTCAGTCACTGAGTAGGCATGTGTGAGTCAGTCACTGGGCGGGTATGTGTGCGTCAATCTCTGGGTGGGTATATGTGAGTAAGCGGGTGGACACATGTGAATAAGTGGATGGGCACGTGTGAGTGGATGAGTATATTTGAGTTACAGGGTGCAGGACATACACAGATTCTACAAGGCATGCCTCTACAAATGTCATCTTGACTCAAATTGTCCTGCTCCTCAGTGAGAACAACCCCACGTTCATTGAGAGTGGTGGACAGAAGTTGATGTCCCAAACATGTTGGTCATGGGAGAAAGTTCAGGACTGAGGGGCCATGGCATGCCACCGCAAACCTGTTCCTCATCAGAAATATGACACAGTAACATAAAACTACTCATTGGGTGAGCCTTGCCTTGCACTGCTGGTTTCTAGGAGCCTCACAGGCATAGAAGAAGCGTCCCTTGTTGGGTCCTTCCTTCCGGACTTGCACCAGCTTGGAGGGGATGCCACACTTACATGGAGGATTGGAGCTGGTAGTGGATTTGCCTGGCAGTTTGCTGCTTCCTCCTGTCAAACACAAATATATTAGCAGAAATCAGTGAATATATATAATAGAATGTTTTGTTGCAAGACATTGAAGAATCTCTCATCTATGAATACTTAAGCCTAAATATGTTCTAAATCAAGTTAGATAAGGCCACCCTAAAAAAAGATTTCATACATATATCAAAAATCTTGAATTACTAACAAATTGATATCTGATCGGGTTATGGACTTGACTTAGCTGAGCAAACCATCAATCATCAACATGAAGGGTAGGTCGCTTCAACATCATTTATAAGAAAGAGAAACTAATCACTAACTCTTTACAGAGCCCTCAAGAACGTCATTAATCAGTTGTGTCTGCCAGCAGCCATCTTACCATCTCCGGAAAACTGTGTTATGTCCACTTTGCCCAGAGCACTGTGATAAATCTTCGACAGCTCAAACAGCATAATATTCAAGTGTTCTGCAAACAAGCTTAAATGATTATTTACATATAATGACAGAGGCTGCCCAAGAGCTATATGTTGGATATTGGAAGAGCTTTAATTGCTAAACGAATTCCCAAAAGAAATATTGAGTTGATTTCATTGTCAGCATGACATTATTCATGCAGAAAGGTTAAAATTGTCCTTTCCATCAGTTCGTGAAAATGACCAGCTAAAGACTTGCCATCCACCTGAACCCTTTTGAACTCTTGATTAGAATGTAGGTTCCCAGGAACAGAAGAAAGCAGGGTACAGTTTCAGTCTGTTTTAACACTTGCACCAGGTGCAACCTGTTACTGAAGGTAACCTGCCATTTATGCACCAGTGGAGGTTGCAAAGAACAAGATCACACCCTGGATAGTTTCAGGTAAGGATTAAGTGATGAGGCTGACTGACTTGATAGATGCTCATGATGTCAATCACTGGTTTGTCTTCTCGAGAATTGAGTGAGTTTACTTTATGCCACACTCAGCAATCTTTCAGCTATAAGGCAGCGGCCTTTAGATAACAACATCTGAACCAGACATTCTAGTAAAAGCATGAGCATCAATTAAGCACAATTGGGAACTAATGATATGTGCCAACTAATGATAGGTGCCCGATCCCATTAGTCGCCTCTTACAACAAGCAGATTCACCTTTTATGGCAAGCATGGGTTGCTTAAGACCTATTCTATACCAGATCTTCAGGGGTCTCTTGATAAGAATGTAGGTTTCCTGCACCAGGTGCAACCTGTTACTGCATGTAACCTGCATCTGCCATTTTTAACATGCATCAGTGCCAGTTGTAAGAGAGAAATCACACCATGGCTAGTCTCATGAAAGGATTAAGCGATGAGGCTCACTGACTTGATTGATGCTCATGATCTTAATCACTAATTGTTCTTGTCCAGAATTGTTTGATTTAGTTTATTTTTAGGCTGCACTCAGCAATATTCTAGCTATACGGCAGTCTGTAAATAATCGGATCTGTACCAGACAATTCAGTGATTAACAGCATGAACATGAGAATGGATCTATGAAAATGGGATAAGTCACCTTTAACCCTTTACTGGAATGGGTTTGGGCAAAAAGAAATCCTTTTTAATTGCCTCGTCCATGTTTCTTGGCATGCCCTAAGTGTTAAAGTCCTCCAGTAGTGCTCATAAGATCTCAAACTTCACTGACATCAACTTAACAGTATTGACAGAATCTATTTATATTGATCTTATATGAATGAGTGAATGAGTATATTTTTGCATCGCTTTTAGCAATATTCCAGCAATATTGTTGCGAGGGATATCAGAAATGGACTTCACACATTCTACCCATGTAGAGAATCAAACGTGACATACAAATGTTTGAACCCTAAGGTTACCACATCGCCCTGATAGATAATATGGGGATAACTGAACTGTGAGAGAGATTCATTAATTACATCCGGTCAAAGTTCCTCTAGGTCAAAGGTTAATCATACCACTCTTTAATCTTACACAATTGCTAGAACTTCAACACATATGTTGGGAGCACACTTACTAAATCTGACAATGATGAATATATCATAATGTTACAGCTGATATGGAGGGATTTATCATGAAACCTCCCTCTAGTTATCTGGAATCAGTGGACCGTGCAAATAATAATGGCCCACTGATTCCTTGCAATGGTCCTTTAAATCTTCTGTTGTCCCACATGACGTCATAGCGGGTGACATCATGCTCCACAAAGACGTCATAAAACTTGTTCCATGATCTAACCGTGTTGGGTCAACAGCCCATTGTAAGTTGTTTGAACTTACAATTAAACTTATGAGACTGTTTTGTCTTTTTTAACACAAATTCTATCCATTTTAGTGGAATAGGGGAGTTAACTGACCTCAATCGTCTGCAAATAATGATGCCCAGAAAAACAGCATTACCCCAACAGTGTATTAATACATTTGAGCTTTTGGGTGAATCGTTTTTCATATTGCGATTGTTTATGCCGATTATATGGTCAGAAATTTATGAAACTGAAAAATCAGAATTTGTGTTACATACTAAGTTGCATTAGAATATGACATACATGGAGACTGTCAGTGATTAGCACTGATACCCTGTTTACCTTACACAACCTCCAGTTGTCAATGTTTAAGCAGCAGTAAGCTGACAACAATGGGAGTTACACAAATGTAGCTTGGCTATATCTCTTTTTCAAGTTGGTTGAACATGAAGTATTCAGTTCCAGATTGGGAGTGGCTATGACTGTGCATGACACTTGAACAGAACTGAATATATCATGAATAAGGTACTTTGTGCCTCAAATTTCATTGTGATGGATTTATATGATGATATTCAGTGGATCTTTTGGGGACATGAAACATTACTTTATCAAGAAGTCTGACTTTTTAATTGTTTTTTAATGATACTTGCATATTTGCTTTTGCACCTCATGTAAAATACAGTATTAAACAGTTGTTAAATTGTTGTGTTATCTGCCTTTGCTATGTATGGAGAGGATCCACTTCTTAATCAGCAATGTGAAGTCATATAACAGCCTTGATGCAAATTTTGGATTAGACTTACACAGTTTCAGAAATAAATCTTATTTAAAATATACATACATGTACAAATATATATCCAGAACAAATCCAAACGGAGCCCAGAACAATACTAGGGCTGACAGTGGTCTGAAAGACCACTCTGGTAAAAAACACAACTGATCAAAACCATAAGCAGAAACATATTAATGACAAACCTTGACACATAATACAACCGAACTGGGAGTTAAAACCATGATTACATGTTCCTAGAACATCTAAGGGACACAACTCTGCGCAGCAAACTGCAGTGATTTCAGAACTGGTCGTAGATTTTTTAAGCTCTCCCAGCGCTATGATAGTTTAGTCTAACTTATGACTATCTCAGCGCTAAGAGAGCTTTGAAAAGCTAGGCCCTGAATTGTCTACTGTTCCGTGTGTTTCAATGCTGGGTACCTCTGAGTGCGGCTGTGATGACTTGTTTGTAAGTCTGGAGGTTCAGGAACCTGGCTGGGATGACCACTTGGCGACTAGGCGTCACATTGGCGTCCACCTCGGATAGGCTGGGGAACTGTAACTCCCCACACAGACTTCTCTACACAATACACAAGAGGAGAATACAAGCAGTGAGAGAAGGAAGGATCACATGTTCAGTGTTTGCATTAGGTTTTGTTAGAGTGCGTGCTGAAATGAAATTATATCTGTAGTCCAAATTTTTTGCGCATGAAATTTTCATTACAGTGAAGAATCATTTCAAAATTTCTTTTTTTTTTAATATGTTGCTGTTTTAGGGTACATTTAAAATTAAGCACATCAGAATCTGTGCATCGAAAACAAACACGCAAAGTAATTTTTGTGTGTTTTTATTATCTTTTTGCATGAAAAATGCAGATTTCTGTGATAACGCGAACACTGAAGGTGGGCTAGGGTAGGTACTGCAACCTCCCAGTTGAA
Source organism: Haliotis asinina (assembly GCF_037392515.1). NCBI lineage: Eukaryota > Metazoa > Mollusca > Gastropoda > Lepetellida > Haliotidae > Haliotis > Haliotis asinina. The sequence continues at coordinate 14,059,459 of NC_090284.1, forward strand.
GCAACATAAACAATCTTGGTTAAATGTTAGAGTGCGTGCTGAAATGAAATTATATCTGTAGTCCATATTTTTTGCGCATGAAATTTTCATTACAGTGAAGAATCATTTCAAAATTTCTTTTTTTTTTAATATGTTGCTGTTTTAGGGTACATTTAAAATTAAGCACATCAGAATCTGTGCATCGAAAACAAACACGCAAAGTAATTTTTGTGTGTTTTTATTATCTTTTTGCATGAAAAATGCAGATTTCTGTGATAACGCGAACACTGAAGGTGGGCTAGGGTAGGTACTGCAACCTCCCAGTTGAAGCAACATAAACAATCTTGGTTAAATGTTAGAGTGCGTGCTGAAATGAAATTATATCTGTAGTCCATATTTTTTGCGCATGAAATTTTCATTACAGTGAAGAATCATTTCAAAATTTCTTTTTTTTTTAATATGTTGCTGTTTTAGGGTACATTTAAAATTAAGCACATCAGAATCTGTGCATCGAAAACACACACGCAAAGTAATTTTTGTGTGTTTTTATTATCTTTTTGCATGAAAAATGCAGATTTCTGTGATAATGCGAACACTGATGGTGGGCTAGGGTAGGTACTGCAACCTCCCATTTGAAGCAACATAAACAATCTTGGTTAAATAGGGTTAAAAAAAAAGAGAGGAAAAAATAGAAATGCTCAAAACCGTACTGTTTGTACTGTTTTGATTGCATTTTATCATTACATTTCTAAAACTCCTTCCCATCACAAGTTAGAACTGCAGATCATCAGTTGACTCAGTTCTAACTGGTCAATTAAAGGTGTTCAAATCGCCATAAACTCCCACTGAATGAACCTTCCAATTTGATACCTGAATTATCTTGAAAGCTCATTTCTTTAAAAAAATAAAGGTACCTCTTTCTCTGTCACTAAGTTCAGACATTTATAAATATTTTCTATGTACAAGTATAGGCTGCAAAAAAAAATGTAAACAATATGCGTCTCTGTATACAGGTCGCCACAAGAGTGGTATCATTGGTGTCCTAATAAACAATATGATATCATAATTGTAATGTACAGTGTTGAATAAAATGTTGCAAAAGACAATAGTTTTCTTTTTTCTTTTGAGTGCCACTGTCCACTTGTTTGCACTTAGTTATGCTTGAATGAGGATAAACACGTTTTCATTACAGAGCTATTTGAACATGTATCCAGGATGTATATAATGAAATCTCACACATGTGGGAAAAAATGTCAAACCTATTTTTTGGCTTTGGGAAGTAAAACATGAAGTGGGATTTTGAGGAGGAATGATTTTTCATAATTTTTTGTGCCATATTGTTTATGATACATTTTCAAATGGTTCTAATTATTTTAATGGTATCTAATTAAGTATTTTAAAATATTTATTCCTATTCATGGGAAAAATAAATCAGATGTATTTGTAACCTTTTACATATTTCTGATGGGAAGAATGAAAAAAATAAACCCAAACCATTAGTTGCTAGGGGTTTTATTTTCAAACTTTATTTTGGTTGAGTTGGCACATTTATAAATGAAAGTTTTAATATTATCCAGACTGAAATCAATGTTGCCTCCTCTGACCTATTCCACTGAAGTGAGCAACATGAAGACAGCTAGGATGGCCAGTAGCTGTTCCTGCTACACTAATCCAGATTGTCACAATCAATCACGTCACACAGTGTAATCACTTGATCTCTCTCAGCATGGGTACTGGCAAGCCCAGAATCAACACTGGAGATTATTGGCAAAAATGGACACAGGCAGTGAATGGTATTTTGTTAAGTCAGCAATCATCACTGACCCAACAGACACAATATACTTAATAACATTATTATTAGTTTTCAAAAGACATTTTTATATAAATATAGTGAGATGAAATATCTTTAAACATTCAAGTGACAGTATCTCTAGATATTTGAAGAGGTGTCACATCCACACATGGAACCATTCATCCACTGTAAATTAAGGATAATATGCAAACAAAATTGTTTTTATGTTTTACATTTTCTCAGTGAAACCTAACCATTTCAAGACAAGTTCATCTAAACATGTAGACTTGTTACAAATCAAATCATTGACTCGTAATTTTGTTATATCCTCTGATACAGGGTCACATATATTGCTGGCATGCAGAGGTACTTCGTTGACTGCAATGAAGTCTGGGTAGGAAAGTGTCGTCTGCTCCAACACCTCTCCATTGTGGCCATTGTCTTAAGACGGATCAGGAGTTTGGACTTGACGGATCATGTTGACCCTGAAGTCATGGATTGTTGTAGTAACAAAAAGTTTGTCTGTTCTGATAAATAATTTACAGACTATCATCCTACAACTGGAATATTGCTGAAAATGGCATTATACACAAACCACACACTCACTTCAACACAAAACAGAAAGAGCCACCAACCTGTGATCCCTTGAGGGTGCTGCTTGTGAAAGACATCACCGGAGTCCTGAACTTGCTGAGTCCAACCTTCCTAGAGGTCTTCACACTAGTACTTCGAATTCCTCCTGAGTGGATACACATTGGGCTGTTGAACTTTCCACACACAGTCTTCTGTTCTTGTGTGAGGAACAAATCTGGCGATAATGATGAATCAGTGTTTCTAATGTATTTGGAACCTCTGTATGGGGAATGTTGGACATTTTCTGCCTGTGTTGTCTCTTCCACTGACAGCATAGCCTTGTCTTCCTGTAAACAGTTCTCATCAAAACTATCATCAAATTCATCCACATACTGGCCTGTAGTGCTGGTGTCACCACCATCAACATCCTCAACGGCATTACATAAGAAGTGGTCTGGCTGCTGTGTCTCAGAGTTGGGAACACAGTTGATTCCTCTACCAAAGACATTATCACAGTCAGAATCAAGGGCCTTGTACAATAAGGAATCATCAGATTTTTTCTTAGTTGTTACACAACTATCATTGTCTGGCAGCTTATACTTGTGATCAGAAGCACTGTTTCCTGAAGGATCACCAGCACATCCCATATATTGAGACTTTGGAGCATGTTTACTGTTCCCAACATCCTTCATACTGAGGTATCTTCCCCACCGGGATGTCTTCACCTCAACCTTCTCTTCCTCTTCTTCCCAGATCTGGCCCTGGAGCCTCTGCTGCCAACCAGTTGACCCAGTGTACCGATACACCCCATCCCTAGACTGGTAACTCAGATCACTTCCCACCTCCTTCCCAACCCGGATATATCCCTGCTGCCAGCCAAGAGACCCCTGGTACCTAGTCACCCCCTCCCCAGACCGGTCACTCCGAACATCACTTGACCTGTACAACTCAGAGTCCATTGTGGGTTTCCTCAACACATGTGATGATGCCTCTGGGTCTGGCATGGCTGCACATGGACTTATGACAATCCTCTTGTCAAACACATTACTCTTCTTCTGTTGCGCTTCACCTACGTCATTAAGCCTCTTGAATCGATCTTTGCAATATTTAATCTGTTGCTGACAGAGAGGTTTACTTGACCGCCCATGCAGCTGATCACTATCTACTGTACCAATAGAGCCAGCATGTCCATATGATTCCTCCCTTGTCCAGGTGTCACCTGTCTCGGACTCACCTGAAGATTCCAGGTAAGTGTGATACCCTTCCACCTGTTTCCTATCTGTAGATGGGTTGGTCTTGATTGGCTTCTTCCTCTGTTGTGAAACCAGTGGCAGCATATGCATCCCACAAGATTGGTATGTACCAACTGACTCTTCCAATCTTGGACATAAAACAGTCTTCCCTAAATAACCTGTTATCAATAAAAAAAAAACACTTTGGCAAACAGAACCTCAAACTAGACTAAGCTGCATCAATTATAATAACTAAATTTTATTACATTTTGAGGAAAAATGGCTGTGTAACAACCTTGAATTTGTTTTTTCAATATGGCTGCCATTTCAACACTCTTCAATTTGCTGTATCATCTTCTTCACTGCCCAGTAGTCTCTGAGGAGACAATGTTCACAGACAATGAGACACACCTGAGTCAAAGACATACCCACATCACATTCACTCAGCTGAACTAAAACCATGAACTGTAACTAAAACAGCTTCACGACATTGTTCCTCATCAACTATAATCAATCATAAATGCATGTTATATGTGGGGATACAACTAGCCACCAGTACTTTACACAAGATATACAAACTTCAGATATAGTCCAGGTTAAAGCACTAGGGGAAATTATGTCCATTGTTTTTGGAAGTGTTTTATTAGTGTAACCTATTAACTGTCCTAGGGCAATAAAATTGTACTTATTTTGACAATTTTCATCATGCCTAATACATCACGCATATTAAATACGCTTGCCCGAGGTGAAAGTCATTTAATCACTCTCACTACAGTAGTTGTTTTAATTAACTCTGTTGGTGATAAGCCCTCGCTGTAAGGGTGATTAACCTATACATAATCATACTTTACTCCTGTTCATTTTCACACAAAGAGTCCCGTCATAACATCATCCGTATTTCTGATACTGGCAAACAAAAAATGCTAGTGTTTGCATACACATTTTTCTTTCACTAGTCTAGTTAACTGTTATGGTGCAAAAGAGCAACTACTGTAAATGGTAAAGGGGTAATTCAAATTGAAAAGTCCATCCCTCCTATACATCTGCTTTATACCAGCAGATTAGTATCTATTTTCCACACGAACAGTATTGCAACAGACGCTGTACTTACCATCTAGATCGGGCACCACATGGTTGTTGATGGGGCTGGAGTTGGTTGAGGGTGGAGAGGATCCTCCTTGAGACCGAGGTACGTTCTGTGTATCTTGAGAACTGTCTAGCTGTAATTTACACATTACACATGTCACACTTTCCATAGCCGTTCTGTCAAGAATACTAGTACAGGGCCTTATTCCACATATTGGTGAGAGTTATGGTCAGTGTGAGTTATACTATGAGAGCTATGGTCACATTCAATTCAATTCTTTTAATTAATCTTTTTAAGTGTAGGCCATCGGCTCATAACTACAAAAGTTGCATTGTGTATGGCAAAACATGGTGTGTACAGTTTAGATTGATACTTTTAACATCTTTGATGCATTGAATGATAAATAAAGCTAGCTACCGACAAGGAGTTTGAATTTGGTTTTACTTGGGTTGGTAAATGGTCACATGGTACGATCGTTTTGTGAAATTGTACCCCAGCACCTACTTTTGTCCTAAGGGGCGACTGATGGATCATATGGTGAGACACAGTGACTTTATTAATTGAAGTCAACATATACAGTGGACTGTTTTCAGTCCCTTTAATTCAGTCCCCCATACAACATGTGTTGATCGCCTGTTCAAACAATGTGAGATGTAACAACTTGCCATGATTTAACAACATGATAATGATATCACGTGCCAATGATGCCAATGATGAATTGTCATGTCAATACTTGTGTAACTATATGGCAACACGCTGTCATGAGACTAATGATAAAGTAAATTGTCGAATAGTAATGAAGGGTATATGTGTTCTGTTTTACGTTGGGAGAACATTTAAATCTCTCATTACGTAAATATAACATAAGGCCAGACCAATTTTATTTCTTGTTTTACGGATCCGCCTGCCATATTTTTTCAAGAATAAGAAAAAAAATTTAATTAATTTTCCCGCTCAAAAAAATAAAGTCCTAATGTTTTTATTGGCTAAAAATGTAAACTCACAAGAAAATACTTTTTAGGTTGTGTTGTTGTGTTTTACCCATATTCACTTCATAAATTTCCAAAAGTAAAATACTTTGAGTATTTAGAAGGAATATTACTTTGGTTGGAAATTTTATTTTTATTTTTTTTCCCGCCTGCCTTTAGGTTCTCAAAAGACAAAAATCTGTGAAACAAGAAATAAAATTGGTCTGGCCTAAAAACAAACTGAAATTCATTCATTTATTTTACTAACATGATACTGACTAGCTGACACGAACACCAGATGATTCACAATTCACTGACTGCTGTGGATGCTTGCTTTTTCCATAAATGATTTATTCTCCCCTACAAAGATTGATACCTGCATAGACAGTGTACGACCATGCACAAACCCTGTATGGCAGTACAAGCCCTAAATGAAGCAAGTCTTGATTTCCTTCAGGTGCAGGATTTCCCACTCGTTGGGGCTCATTTTGATTCAAATTGTTTGTTCCTAATAAAATATTGTACGAGGGTTGGCTGAAAAGTTCTAAGCCTCACTGTGAAAAAAAGTTACAAAGTCCACGTTTGTAATTTATTTTTCTACATAGTCCCCTTCCAAGTTCACACACTTTTGCCAGTGATGCTGCAAGGCCCGAATCCCGGTCAGGAAGAAATCTTCTTCAGCTACCCTAAAAAAATCAGTCACAGTGGAAATGACGTCACCATTACTTGCAAAATGGCGACCGCGAGTTCCTTTTTCATTTTGGGAAACAGGTGGAAGTCAGAAGGAGCCAAATCAGGTGAATAAGGAGGATGGTCAATGAGTTCAAAGCCACAATCGTGGATTGTTGACATGGCCACCACCGATTTGTGAAGAGGCACATTGTCTTGGTGGAGGAGGACACCTTTAGCGATCATCCCTCGTCGTTTGGCTTTGATTGTTTCTCGCAACTGGTTCAGTAGATCAGCATAGTATCTGCCGTTGATAGTTTGACCTTTTTCAAGATAATCAATGAGCAGAATACCCCTGGAATCCCAAAAGACTGATGCCATCACCTTTCCAGCTGAAGGAACAGACTTGGCTTTCTTCGGAGCTGGTGAATCAGGATGCTTCCACTGTTTTGACTGTAGTTTTGTTTCTGGTTGAAAGTGATGTATCCAGGTCTCATCCATGGTTACAAATCGTGCAACAAAATCATCGGGATCTGCTTCAAAACGACGCAAATTGTCAAGGGACGTCTGGAATCTGACACGTTTCTGTTCTGCTGTCAAGAGCTTTGGCACACATCTTGCAGAAACTTTAGTCATTCCTAATTCTTTGGTGATAATATGCTCAACCCTCTCATGAGAGATGCCCACTACACTAGCAATATGTCAGTTGTCGATCATCCATTAACATATCGAGCACTCGCGTGATGTTTTCTGGAGTGGTTGCTGTTGAAGGCCTTCCTGAGCGTGGGTCATCATCAAGGCTTTGTCTGCCACGCTTAAATTCTGCAGCCCACTTCTTTACTGTGGAAAATGAAGGAGCATCATCCCCTAGAGTGGAGACCATGTCAGCATGTATCTGTGTTGGGGACATCCCTTTCTTTTGCAAGTACTTGATGACTGCCCTGTATTCAGTTTTGTCCATTTCTGATGATTTCAGAGGGTACCAAAAGAGCTGTAGTTGAGATAAAACTATTAGTACGTTTGTAGTTCTTGTGTCTATGATTCACTAAATGATTGTCCTCATTGGTGGCAAACACCTGTCTCTACCTGGTGGGGAAAACCCACTCAGGCTGAAAACTTTTCAGCCAACCCTCGTATTTTGGAGGAGAAGCACTAGGTTACAACATGGAGAGCATCATATTAATGAAAAATGCTGCTAGAGTATAACCAAACCTTGATGCTGCCTTCCTCCATGTCATATGACCTTGACACCATCTTCGGTTTTCCTTGATTCCAGTCAATGTAGAACTCCTCATCAGTATCCCTTGGCAATATTGTGTCTACAGGACAGAATTTCTCCATTGCAGCCGTCATTTGAATCTGTGTGACAGTGCCTTTCCTCCAATATGGTCTGGTGCATCCAGTGATGGAGGGGTCCCCAAGACGATCCGCTGACAAATCCTGTGTGTATGTGGATGTCAGTGGGTCCCTCCTCACAACTCCACTTGATACCATCCCCTTCACTGAGTAACCATCAAGCTTACGACTAATCTGCTCAAATAATCACAATCAGCCACTTAATGTTTGTCAATTGGATATGTAATGGGATGACATGATTCAAGCATGGTTTGCACACACAATACCATTTCATATAATCATTATATACTGAACATCATTGAAAACGCACCACCTGTAAATTTTGAAATAAGGCAATAGAATCTTTTGGAAATGGAAAATTAATGGTGGGAATTTTGATAATAACACACTAGATCGTAAATAACGCTCTACAGTAAAAAACGGATCGTTCGAACACATCATCGAACACATCACATGAAAACAACAAAATTCATGCACATCACACACGAAGGGCACAAATTGCATGCAGAAAGCATGCTGTTCAGGGGTATAAATGACCTTCGGCACTCATTTTCGCAGTACTTTCGTAAGTAAAGTTTTTTCGCCATGCCAAGATTGTCACCAGAGGAACGAGAACAAGCCTTGGGTATGTTGCAGGTCGGCGCTTCAAGCAGAAACATTGCACGACGATTTGGGTGTCATCATTCAACCATTCTGAGGCTTGCTAACAGATACCAACAAACAGGAACCAGCAGGGACCGGCAACGCCCAGGTCAGGCATGTGTTACCACCCCTCGTCAAGATCGAGACATTGTACGGCGCCATATTCGGGATCGAACCTTGCCCGCTGCCAGAACCGCCAACTCTGTCCAGGATCGACGTGGTTTGATCAGCGCTTCCACCGTCCGACGCCGTCTCCGTGCGGCAGGGTTACGTTGTCGACGCCCTTACGTTGGACCCATCCTGACTGACAGGCATCGCCGTGAATGCCGACAATGGTTGTTACGACATTGGCATGGTGTTCTCCGACGAGTCGCGTTTTCACTTGCGAAATGCTGACGGGCGTCTACGGGTATGGCGTCGACGGGGTGAACGTTATCATCAGGATTGTGTTGTGCAAACCGATCGGTGGGGTGGAGGCAGCATTATGGTGTGGGGGGGATAAGTTATCACCACAGAACCGCTCTGATTGTTTGTCGTGGCAGAGTGAATGTCGTTTACTACCGTGACAACATTCTTCAGAACAACGTCGTTCCCTTCTTTCACCAGCATCAAGATCTGCACACATTTCAACATGACAATGCACGAGCCCACACTGCACCTGTTTCGATACAGTATCTGGCTAACAACAACATTCCTCTACTTCATTGGCCTGCATTGTCACCAGATTTGTCACCCATCGAACACTTGTGGGATTACATCGGCCAACGCCTCGCACGTCGTCCGCAGATCAACAACCTTGGGGAACTCGACAATGCCTTGCAGCAAGAGTGGAATGCAGTGCCTCAGGACTTTATTCAGAGACTTATCCGTTCAATGAGGAGACGTTGCACAGCTTGTGTTGCTGCTAATGGGGGTCATACACGCTACTGACTTTCCATTTTGACCCCATCTTTATTTCATTGTCAGCTGCATTAAATCTTCACTGTTTTGCTTGATTGTTTTTTGCTTCTTTTCTTTATCAAACATTGGTCTACACAAATATGTAAAATTTACATAGATTGCTCACTTCTGCTCTTAGAAATCCACAATTTTAGGGGTGGTGCGTTTTCAATGATGTTCAGTATAATTTCAACATACTCAAAATGCAAAGGTTAATGATCATTTAATATGTGAGGCATGACCTAATCATTACCGGACGATATTTTGTTATTGTTGCATAGATGACAAAAGCATTCTGCATGAAATGAAACACAGCAATGTACTTGTATAACTTGTCTGTGTTATCTCTGTAACTCACCTGACATCGTACATCATGAGTTTGATGAGAGTCCCATGTGTCCCCCTGCCTACGACACAGTTGGCTGGGGGGTGCTGCATCTGCCTCTACAGTCCCTGGAAACAAGAGAGTGCCCTAGCTTGTACAGCTGGGTGGCAGATTCAAGGAAAAGGAGAAGGTATAATGTCATCCTTGTAAGTGGTGGTTACTGTGATTTGAAACTCCTGATTGCCAGTCAGAAACGAGGATATTATAATGGGTAGAATTTGTTTCAAAGACACTGAAAGAAGATGCTCTACTTAGAAACTAGACAAAATTGTTTCCAGGGAAACGGATGCCCCCACAGCTGTAGGAAGCGTTCCCTACTGAGTGTGCTCTGGTGATTAATTCCTAGTAACCAAGTTCAATAAACACCTATGCAACTATGAGATGCACACCTTTAGAGTCCCAATGAAACACACATAGAAGCCCAATCAATTCTGTTGAGCAGCTTTTGTGGAGAAGTGGATACACTTCGTCCCCTATAACACTGTATTCAGAGAGAAATTCAACAAAATTTACGTAAGTTCAAAGGGTATTAAAATTGGAAAAATCAATAAAACACAAAATCAGCATATGAGATGCACACCTTTAGAGTCAATATAAAGTACATGTATACTGTAAATGAATTCCATAGAGTAATATTTTAGGAGAAGCGGTTAACGTACACCTTCCCTATAACACTATATTCAGCAAAATGTGCCTAAATTCAAATGTCTCTAAACTTAGAGAATAAAAAACTCAATAAAATACAAAAAACAAGATATGAGATGTACACCATTAGACTCCCAAGACAGCCAATGTATAAATTCATTGAATTCCACAGAGCGTATTTTGTGGAGAAGTGGATAATGTATATTCTCTGTTTCATACGGATGGATTGACAGACATGGAGGGTAACCCTATGTGCCCCTTGCCATATATGGTAGGGGGAATAAAAATCAATTCATTTGTTGATCTTCACCAAATTATTTGCAGAAGTATGAAACATCTCACATGCAATGTCTTACAGTGGGTATACTATATTTTCTTACTATTTTTTTCAAAGTTTCTCAGGCTTAACTGTCATTCATTCACTCAATACAATACTTCGATCAAAAGCGGAAATGTGTACTCCACAAATTTTTCTCCGTTTTTACATTCGATGAGAAAAGATTGTACATAAACAGACAGCATGAAGCAATACAAGTTACCTTCTTTTCCTTGAAGACAGAAATCCTCCACAACCTCAAACTGTCTCAACCCTGCTTCTCCATCAGGAATACCACAGTCTTCCCTCAGTTCTTGACGCCCATCATGAATGGCAAGGTCATGCCTATGCTTGTGATTTCCATCGGAATTTGCAGGATTAACCCACAGATGTCCTTTAGGAGCAGAAGAGATGTGTTTCGGTTTTTGTCCATCTGCCACAAGGACAGATGCTTCCTGGTCTGGATTACTAACTTTTAGTGAACACTCATGTTGGGGCCGCCCATGCATTGAAATCATACTGTCAGATGTCAAATACTGTCGCTGTGTAGAGGACACAGTCTCTGTCAATGTCCTCTGAAATTCCTGGGTACTTGAAAAAGGACTTTCACCTGAAGAATGGTTACTGACATCTTGACAATAATCCAGTATTGTATCCTGTGATGTCTGACTGCCTGACAGTGGTATATCTGGAGTATCAGGCATAGGGAACGACTTGTCAGAATCAGCAGAGAGGACTTCCACATCCATACTGGGAAGTCTCGCCTGATCAACGTCCTCACCTAACATCCTAGACATCACAGACTCACTGGAGGATGGAATACTGTACTCAATGTCCTGTTTGATTGATTCAGATGAAAACATGTCACCAACAGAATCTTGTTCTGTGTGAGGATTCTGATTATTGATACACTGCTTTGAGTTGTCAAATTCTGGTTTAGATATAGCACACAATGCTTCTTTCTCTTGGTGAAGGGGTGTAGCATTAGAGGATTCGGTTTTGAATTCTTGAAGGTGCTGCTTGGACCATCTGTGTTCCTGTCGAGGGATATGAGAGCAATAGTCATCTTCATGTGAAGGCTGACTACTTGGAAGAGGTGCAGAGTGATTATCTGGAGTATTTGTGACCTCATTCTGACAACTGGTTCCAATACCTTGTTGCTCATTTGATGACATTAGATTTTGAAGGTCCTTACATTCATTGGGGTTGTGCCTACCAGCTTCTACACTCAAAGATGACTTGTTCTGTTCACCTGCAAAGTCAACAGTTAATTGTTCAGGCTGCACATGACTCAATTCTGATTGCTTGTTAACTTCTTTGTGAAAATCAGATTGTCTGGATAGTTTGTCAACAAAATCAGAATGAGATGGGGATTTGAAAGCAGGGGACGACAATTTCCCATTCCTGTCTGACACTGCTGAGGCAGCATTAAGTTTCCCAAGGAAGCCAGATTGTGAGAACTGGGACAATGAACTGTTCAGGTCAAAACTGTCAGGACTGAATTGAAGGTTGCTCAGGGGATTAATGCTATAGTGAATCTCTGGTGATGCATGTGCTGATATTTCAGAGTTGTTTTGTTCTGCAGTATCAGTTGGATATGACTGTGCATTGTCCATCTTCTTAGTAGGTGTGCCACTGTCCCTGGCAGTAACTGCAATTGATCTGTTGGTTTCTGGATTGTCATTAACATAATAATTATTTGTAAACATCCTCTCATGTCTATCTGAACACTGACTATCTATATTTTCAGGTGTATCATCCTTGATATTCCTGGGGACTGTCAATTCTTGTGAATCCTGAAACATTTTGACATTACCTTGAATAAGATCTGCTTTAGACCATGTCTCATTGACTTGAGTTAAACCATTGCCAGCAGACCCAGCACCTTTATGACCCCAAGTAGAAACATTCAACATAAGATCTTCCTTCTCAACAGAGGTGATAACAGATTCACCTAATGTTAGCCTTGCTTCTTCTCTCATCCCAGAGCATTTCTCAGTCTGTTTCAAAGGAACTGCTTCTTTAGGTGTAGCTTCTGCAGCACCTATTGATGTACAAAGTGGATTGTCCCATGATGTTGCCTGCCTTGAATACTGTTCTTTCCCAGTAAGACTCTCCAACTTTTTAAAAGGATCTGCACCCAAGAGACTACAGACTGTCACATCTCCTGCTACACAGTGTTCATTGTCCTCTGCCATTTCTGTATTCTCATCTTTTCCAGAAATATCACCTGAATATTCTGCTGTAGCACAGTCTGAAGTATTGTCATCTGATAATGCATGCTTTGTATCCAGTTCTATTCCAGAAGAATTCTTCACCTGTTCTGTAACAGCTGAGGCTGATGGATTAATTGTTGTAACACATCCTACTGTACTGTGTCCATTGTCATCTGTCATGCTCTTCCTAACACCTGTTTCTCTTCCACAGCTATCAACCTGTGTTAAAGCAGGTGCTTCTTGGGGCCTACCTTCAGTAGTAGGTCCTGCTAAACAGGCCTGCTCTTTCAGATCCATCTGCTCATCATCACCCTCATCACTGGATGACACATGAGACAGAGGAGAGAAGCCAATGTCAAATGTAGCATCAGACAACTCAAAGGGGTTAATGGCACAATCTTCTTCGTTTTCATTATCATTATTATCTTCTAAACATTTACTACAGTCAGAAGTAGAAACCATGTCACTGTTTTTCATCATGTGTGTATCTGAGCCATAATCAGTTCCTGAGACATCAGGGAATCCAACTTCATCTCCAGACTCCTTGATTCTAAAGTCAGTACTGTTATTGTCTTGAGCTACTTCTTCAAAGACATCACTTTTTGGTAATGCATGCTTTGGTATCATATCTTCAGACTTGACATTTTCACTGTTTGCCAAAGATTTGTGCTTCAACAGTGCCATTATCTGATTGGTTGACCTCCTGCTGGAGGCTGCAAAGTTTGTTTGACTTCTGTTCACAGAATACTGAATATGACTCCTAGACCCAAGGCTAACGCTGTTTCTGTCAGCATCAGTCTGAATCATCTCAGTTGCTTTACATTTATCATTCTCAGGTTTGAAAGCTGAATGATTCGTTGTAAACATATTAGTTTTGTTTTGTTCTTGAGAACTTTCATTACTTGTCTGGCTTCCTTGAGAATCTGAATTAGATCTTGAACCAAATGTTCTCCATGGATTACATTTTAACCTCTTGTGCTCTTGCCCTGAAGGACTTCTCTCTCTGCTGTCCATTCTGCCATGGAGCATGGACACGAAGCTGCTGAGTTGAGGGGAGATGTTGGAGTCTTCACCAGTCCCTGGACACTCTGCAGCTAAAGCTGTAGACAGCCCAGGGCTTCTCTGATCTGTTCTACCTGGGCTCCAGAGACTGCCAGGTTGGTCTGTTGTGCACAGAGATGCCCTGTCTTGGAGAACTGCTCTTGTCTTATCCAAAGAGCCTGCTTTAGATGTCTGATCTTGACCCTGAGTGTTCCTGGAGTAGAGGTCCATGATGCTGGTCTTGTAACTGGTCATCCCCTGGAGGGGGCTGAGTCTGGGGGTGCCACCCTGCTGGGCATTGAGGGAGAGGGGCAAATCAGCAGAGGCTGGACCAGCCTCCACTTGCTTACAAATTCTGGGTGGTACAAATCCCTGGAAGAAAAATGTTGATCAGTCTACAACCGGGTAACTTCAACATTTGCACAACCTTTAAAAATACATCATGATTTTACCTTACTATTCACTGTGAGAGGTCACTTATGAGGATTCTAACTGTTTTAATGGTATTTTTTCTGCAAGTCTTCTAATGATCTACTTTAAGGATAAAACTGCAAACTGGTATGCCATCTTGTGATAATGTTGGTTCAAAGGATGAATATGAAATCTGATGTATGTTCTCAGGCTTAAATGAATTGTTTGTTGTTGAATGTTTCAGTCAGGATAAATCTGGTCACATGAGAGTGGTATGTAATCACACTCTTAATCAAGTCTGACCAAGGAATTCACATCATAGACATCAATCTTCACACATAGGATACACTGACATGAAAGTCTGTGAGTTTGACAAGACTAATCCTGTTAGTCTCCTCGCAAATTGGTGCAGATCAGTTCTGATCTAAAATGGGGATCAGATGGTAATAATGTGACATGCCACACTTCATGCCATCATGTGTCATCATGCTTTGAAGGTGTGAAGTATTGCCATTAATCACAGGTTTGTTTTGTTGATATACATATAGCCATTCTGATAATGATGCCAATGATAAATAAAGCAAAATAAAGAACATTCATTCTGTCCTGAGTCCACAACAAGACTTACCTTTCTCTTCCCCCTCCTGAGTCCCAATCCTGGTGCAGCTGGGACCTTGCTGTAACTGACAGGTTGACTCACACATGACGAGGAGGTGGCTGACGGGACGTGAGAGGATGAGGAGGTCTTGGCGTCTTGAGATCGCTTTTCCTCGATGAGGATGAGGTATCGATCACTCTCGATCTGTTCACCTAGGTGCACGTCTGCTGCCTTCACAAACAACGTATCCAGACGAGTCTTCTTGTCATCATACAACACTGCCTGTTGCAGGACATGAACAGGCAATTTCAGAGTATTCATTATCAATGAAAAATTCAGCTATAAAATTACGTCTCCAGCTGTAAAATTTGTAAATCCACAAATTGTTCTAGGTGTACTTTGATCCTGTCATGCAATGAAGGTAAAACTACTCAAAGTCTGATAATAACTGGTAGCTTGGTTGGTGTTTAATGCCACATTCAGCAAAAATCCAGCAATATCGCAGTGGTCTGTAAACAATCAACCTGACAATCCAGTGATCAACATCATGAGCATCGATCTACACAATTGGCAAACATCAGTGTTGTCACTGTCTGTTGCTGTTGTCAAGGTGACAAACTAGTTAAGTTTGTTAAGGACAGCTGTTCGTACCTATATGCATAAATTAGTCAAAATGGGGCTGTTTTTAATTTGTAAACATTACAACTAAACTAGAATGCCAAGGTTTGTCAGTGCACATGAGATGATGTAACACTACACTGAGATCCTGTGTTGGAGTCTGTGGACGCTCCACTGCTTGTCTCAATTTTGCAAACCCTTGAGGTGTTTTGAATCATGCTCCTTTTGAATGGTTGAGTGGTTGAGTGTGTGGTTGAGTGAGTGGTTGAGTGAGTGGTTGGTTGGGTGAATGGTTGAGTGGTTGAGTGAATTTATTTGTACACCGATTTTAGCATTATTCCAGCAAAATCACAGCAAGGAACACCAGAAATGGGCTTCACACATTGTACCTATGTTGAGAATAGAAAACAGGTCTTCCGTTTAAAAGTCGTCTGTGACGTCTGTGTACTTAAAGATTAAACACACAAAGCTGAAGCAGACTGCATCTGTGAGAAGTTGAGGAAACCCATCAAAACTTGACACAGATGCAGTAAATGTCAATGAATAGGGAATAAGATATCAGCAACTGAATCTATAACCACCTGTACTGAGATAGCATTAGACAGTTAAAGACACCCTTGCAGTCTCAGTTATTTACAGACCGCCACCATAAAGCTGGAATATTGCTGAGTGTGGTGCTAAACAAATAACAACTGAACTCATACGAGAGTGACAGAATGACTTCGATTTTACATTGCTCTTAGCAACAATTGTGTAACTGAACATGAAGTTAGAAAGGGTCAGAAAATCATGTTAGTCGCCAGTCGAAAGTAAGAGAAACGTCAAGGGCAGATAACTGTAACTTATTTCGAGGCAGGAGGTGAGCAGTTTTCACGCTGGTTTAAATATGTCAGATAAGCAATATGCAGTGTCATACAAGGATACTAATAATATATACTGATAGTGACAAGGGCGGAAATCTAGAACCTTTCTGGCCGACTGGAGTGTTTACTAAGAATTGTAAGTCACACACAGTGATGGTTACTGACAGCAGCTGGCAACTGCATCGCGTGGGGTCAAGAACGTAGGAGTGCCTCTTCGGCTTGTTGCCTTTTGTCACTGAACAAATAAACATGAATTATGTCTATGTACGTACTTTCATATAAGATTCTGCACTTGACGCACGTTCTGAGGAAACATATTTATGTGCTTGCCCACAGGAACATTTCTCGAGGGTAAGCAATACAGTGTTTCCTGCAAGAAATCTGATAGCTTAATAAAATGTGAATAGGTAAGTGTAGGTTAACAAGTAGGCACACATCTAATTAGTTAAAATACATTAGTTACCGGAAACATGTTTCCTGTTCTGAAACCAACTAAAGAAGAAAAATGCATACAGCAAGTATAGTTAAAATAGGTTGAAACGTTTTCTGATTGTGAACTGGAAAAAGGCTCCAAATAAGCTGATGAGTGATGTTTACACCAAGATTTGTTAAAAAAGAATCCCATTTAACTGTTGTCATGTTACGGTTTGGAATATAATGCCAGTGTCAACAATCAGGCCAAATGAAAAAGTGCTGTGTTCTAAATTATATCTGTTTAAAATTTAGCAATAGGGCTTGATTTAGTGCTTTGTTACCTGTAACCCAATATTACGAGGTGGAACCTAGTTATAAGGCTAACTTGCACCAGGTGCAAGGTAAGGTGTGAGAAACTATTCAACAACAAATCTAACGTTATTAGCATAATTATATGAGCACATGTTTTCTTCTAAGTTTTGAATAGAGTGGCACCAAAACACTGCTATTCATATACACTTCACCTACGACCATCGATACTAGAGAAAGCAAGCACTGAATCAAGTGAAGTAGCTGACAATAGTCATCAAAACTCGAGGCTGGCTGGCAAAACTACAGATGAAGAATTGAAAAGTAAATCTGAGACAAACATAAATCCAGCCACAAGCATTGCTAAAAACATTAAGACTTACAAACTTAAAGAGGAATGGGAACAAACAGGGATTGGTATCATTATGATGAGATTGAAGATAGCATGTCTTGCACGACATGTCAAATGATAAAAGCTGAAGAGTAAGTTTTAGAAGTGGATGCAAGTCAACCAATCAATCAAAGCTTTATTTTTGTACAAAGGCCACCGGGCCCATATACATACAGTTTCACAATTCAATAAGATTAAGTGTGATATAAATCCTTCAAACAAGTGAGGCTAATCACAGATTTGAGCACAACTGAACTAGCACAACTGTGCAAAAATACATCAGTTCTGCCTTTGGAAAAGACAGTTCTTAAAGGAAAATCAAGTTGACACCCTTAAGATTTTATGCATGGTAGCACATAAAAACTATTTACAGATTTCCCCAAAATGCTTAAACATTAAGAGGCTTCAGAGTAAAACATCTAAATGACTGAATAGCATACTCCTTTCATTTCATTACATATTGCTTTAGGCTGGTGCAACTAGGTTTTTATCTCAGGTTGCACTTAGTGCAAGTAGGTTGGCATCTTTTAAATTGAGCCCTTAGGTTAGGTAGGTAGGATTTTTTTCCACATTTATTTTAGATGTAAAGTATGAACTAATAACACAGTTATCAATATGCAATTGCTTATTCAATCAAGCTTGCGACCATCATGCCAATTTTCTCTAACAGAATGACTGATGTCCATCAGTGCTGATGAAAAACAAGGTATCTGAAAGCTTTTTTTATTCACATTGCAGCATTCATGCCAGCATCAGAATTCATGGGTCAGTTGGGTAATTGAAACCACAACATTTTCTCTTTTAGGCCTAACACAAATGGGATCTGAGACAAAACAAAATGTCTCCCCTCCCTTTGTGTGGGATACATAACGAGGAAAGACTCCCTGTTTATGACCCTAAAACACAGAATTCCCTCTTTACGACTGTGTCCATCCCTCCATGTTGTTCACCTGCGTCAGCACACCAAGGACACACACCATATTGACACGCCCCTCACAGTTTAATGTTCAACATCTTATACCCATGATAAAGAGGTTAAGAGTTGTTTTTAATAACACTCAAAAGTCTCTGGAAGGTTGAGCCGCAGGTACATACGGCTTCACATTTCGTTATGGAGGCAATGGCCATCATAAACTTGTCAATTACACCTGACCTACATCGCAATTGAAGGGGACTGTCAACTAGACTGAACCGGTTCCATATTTCACAATCCTTTCATGCCATAAAAAGATAAAATGTAACCTTGTAATAATTGGACATCACCATGGAACCAATATTGATACGGGGAAGTTGTGAACATTTGGGTTAATCAAAATTTCTGTGATAACTGATAGCAAAAAAATAAAAGACTTCTTACAAACCCTAGTATCTGGAATGAAACAAATTTCATGTTAACTAGTGAACGAATGACTTTAGTTTTATGCCACACTCAGCAACATTCCAGTCATATGGCGGCGGTCTGTAAATAATTGAGTCTGGACCAGACAATCCAGTGATCAAGTGCATGTGCATCGATCTGCACAAATGAGAACCGATGACATGTGTCAACGAAGTCAGCAAGTCTGACCACCCGATCCCGTTAGTCGCCTCTCACTCCTGTTAACTAACTAACTTGGGCTGTAACTAGGCTTTGAACTATCAATGGATTGCAACTGTTGAGTCTTTGATAGGAATTAATCGGTGGTAGACATGAAAACCATGGAGGCATTGATAGTATGTGAGAGTATCGATAGTTCAGTACTTGATTTACATTGATAAATGCACAGCAGAAAATACAGGAAGTACCAGATTTAGAGTTCTCTGCCCCTGTTACCCCCCAAACATATCTGATTTGGATTTCAAGTTTCTTGTCAGTTATTAAAAGGGACTGAAACAACAACAGTTTGTTTGGACTTCAAATGGGACAGCTCAAGGAGAGAAAAAAAGTATTGCAATACTATTACCATCGCACTAGTAGCTTCCCCCTAAATAGTCACCCAAGAACTGACACTGATGTAATTCTGGTAAATATGGTAAACACCAACACGAAAGAAGCCTCAATATGTACTGGTACCTAAACAAATAAATAACGTTTCTGTACTCAAGTGTTTCAAGGAGACCTACGAAAGAGATTTACCTTGACAATAAATACCGGTAGTGGGACAAAAAAAAACACCCCAAAACATGAAAAGCAAAACTGGCACAATACTAGTACTGGTAGCAACTTAGGCTTCACGTGACTTTTCTATGCAAAATGTATACACTGTTGATGTCGGAGAATATTACCCATCATCAGTTAATGGGTGGATAACATTTTAGGTCTTATCTTGCATTTATATATATTGCTAGAATGTTGGGTACGAGGATGTAAAACTAACTCTGCTCACTCTTTAAGATGACATGTAACAAAATGACCTGCTGGTCTAAATAGGTAAAGTAACATGTTCAGTTTCATACACGTCATTTAAACAGCACTTATTTAGATACATCCCTCAAACTTTACAGGGATTGCTCAAATTCTACAAACCTTGTTTTGCACTGACGAATTGAGATAAATAACCACTTTTCCAAAAGGATCTGGGGGCATTTAGTTTGGAATCTAGAGAAATCCTGGTCTGAAACAATAGAAACCATGCAAGTCTAGAATATTTGGCAAATCTAGATTACCAGTTTCAGTGAGTGAGTATGAGAACACATTCGGCAATATTCCAGCAATATCATGGCTGGGGACACCAGAAATGGGCTTCAGTCTTTATACACCTGGGCCTTCAGCATGACAAATGGATACTTTTTAGGCTATTTCCAATAAAATATGTTCATTTCCGAAAGTAAATGTTAGTTTTACTGGATCCGTGTTTGCATTCGTCTTCAGTAACCCATGCTTGTCATAAAATTTGGCTAACAGGATTGTCTTGTCAGACTCACTGACTTAGTTGACACATGTCATCTGTACCCATTTGCATAGATTTATGCTCATGTTGTTGATCACTGGATTGTCTGATCCAGACACGATTATTTACAGACCGACGTCATATAGCTGGTGTAATGCTGAGTGCAGCATTAAACAGCAACCAAGACAAACTTTAAAAATCCTGGTCGTATGACGCATGATTTATGTCTAACAATTACTGATGAACACAACTATAAAGTTTCAACATCCAGACCTTCACCGTCAATTTGGACGAGACACTCTGTCGATGCAAGGCAAACATAGTAAATGAAACCATTTACAACATTGTACATGGTGGAGCGAGAGATCATCAGAGTTATTGTGTGGCATTCAGCACTCACAGTTTGTAACAAAAAATATCACAATAAAGGCATCTCTTGAACTAGGCCTCTTAGACTCTCCTTCAAGTTACAAACTGATTGCAGTTGTCATAAATCACTTCTCCGACACACCATGTGCTCCAGTATTTTAAGAAAGATCATGTGACATTTTATTTACAATTTGGCCATACAGACAGTATCATCACAGATAACCAGGCGACAGGGAAAAGAGATCTCTTATCAAATTTACAGCACACAGTTGCCAGATTGGGATGTTTAAAGTGCCCGTAAATAATACATTTGGCATCACAAAGTATTGACACTCTCCATGCTTGCCTACCGGGATGTAAATGTGTGATGATCTCTGGTAAGATGTATTGAACTTGATACAGGTAAGATAGACATGGTCCAAGTTTAGCATAGTTTATTGCCATACATTTTCAATGATTGTTAGCAGTCAGAAATGTTTTTTGTCACATTGCACTAAGTGTGTTGTATTGATACTCCATTTTGTCACCAGCAGACTTCAAGAAATCATATTTCACACCATGAGATCCTTAGCTGACAAATGATAACCATTTTATCCTATTTATGCTATATAAAAAAAGTGAATTAAACTTTGGTTTAAACTGGTTTCATTATTATAATGTGACTTAGAATGTGGTTGATTAGAATAAAGAATTTGTAAAGGTTTTATCTATTGATGGTGTATGTATTAGCTACGATAATATGGAGATATAGTCACATCTGATGACATTTTAAACAATGCAAGTCAGTTGATGTGGTAGGTTAAGGGTCTTTTTGGTGAGGTGTAGATTAAAGCTTTAATGTTGCGAAAGACTTTGAAATATACATATGTAAATGATTAGACATGTTCTTACGGTCTTTTGAAATTCTGTTACATTCAGAATTTTGGACTTGATATGATCAAACACATTAAGACTGATACAGTGAGTTTCAAAGATTGATTTTGAGGTTGAGGTTGACTCGAAAAGAAGATATGAATATGTGTAGTTTCACCATATGTTTTGCCCTGTTTATCAAACTCTCTGGGTGATATCAGCCAATAAAAGGCCTGGACATGGTTATACATTCCAGAAATGTTTGATATCAACCAAACTGTGTGACACCCTGATGTTTGTTGTCTCCATTACAGGGATAAACTGGTAAAGAGAAAGAGAGACTTTAAGAGAAATGTGAAACTCAATGTCTATAGCATGGTTTGCTATTCTGCATCTCTTTTATGTTTACAAGACTGTCTTTCGTTGAAAACATAAAATTATAAATCTGTAAGGTTATCGGCACGTTCAAAGCTACTTTAGACATTTATTCCTGTTAAAAATGTACTGTAATATAAATTAACTGATTTTAAGTACTTACTTACTTACGTATCCATGGCATGTATCTTACTCTGTCTCGACTGAATTAGATCTAGAAATAATGAATTGTTCTGGATTTGTTTTGTTGTCCACAATTAATGTTGTGATGGTGACTTCCAAGGATTCTAAAGTAGTGAGTGAGTTTTATTTTTCCACAGCTTTTAGCAATATTCAAGCAATATCACGGCTGAGGATCCCCGAAATAGGGTTCACACATTGTACCCATGTGGGGAATTGAAACCAGATCATCAGTGTGATGAGCTAATGCTTTAACCACTGGGCTCCCCCACTGTCCCAGATTCCAAAGTAAGTAAGTGCCTAGGGCCAGAATGAGAATAAGAATGGTATTTTGTAAAAACAAACAAACAAGCATCTTAAATTTCCCTTGTTTTGCTATATTCAGAGGACTAAGATTGAAGTTTGCACTGCATTCAATACAACATTGATAAATTTAGGAAAAGAAGACAATTCCAGATTAAGTGCCCTTAGCATGTTAGGTAATTTTTGTTACAGCTTTTTAAAGCTTTTTCTACCTTCTGAGGTATTACAGCAGTGTACTTTAATACTGCAATGAATATAACAACGTGAAACTAAGCATTGTAATGTCCTCCTCTTTACCAGCCTTTACCTGTAGCTGCCATATGGCTGGAAATTTGCTGAGTGCAGCATAAAACTAAACTCACTCACTCACTTTACCTGTAAAATACAAGTAACCTGTACCAAGCCATCATTAATTTCATTAACAAGAATTGGAAAAGATTGTGACATCTTACTGACATTTGCTCCAAACTTGGGATTCAACATTGACTTTAGAGAAGTTAGAGCAAGTTTAGATAAATCTCTGGAAGATATGACATTAGTATCCTCGGTTCATGGACATCTCTTGTTCCTCACAGTCCTCAACCATAACATTTTCCCATCCATTCTTTCCTTTCTATAATGAAAAGTCATAGTGAATCAAGTCTGGACAAACCTCAGGTCCAGACCTCAATCTCACTTGGCTCATTTGCAAGTTCACAACTATATATTTTCAGACAGCAGGCATGGGTCTAGGATGTCTCTTACCTTGGATGCTGCAGAGGAGACCTTTAGTATCCCATCATGCCATGTCTTAGCTTTCTTTGTCTTCTGAGCTGTGTATAAAATCTGAAGAAACAGGACATCATTGCCAAACTACATCATTTTAGATAAAATATTGTATGGTGTTGCTGTTTTGTCATTGTCATACTGGTTGGTTGGTTGCTGTTTTGTCATATTGCTTGGTTGGTTGGATGGTTTGTTGTTTAATTTTCCACCGCACTCAGCAATATTCCAGCTATACGGTGGCAGTTTGTAAATAATTGAGTCTGGACCGGACAATCAACTGATCAACAGCATGAGCATCATCTTTGCAACTGGGATATGACATGTGTCATCCAAGTCAGCAAGCCTGACGATCTGATCCCAACAGTCGCCCCCTTTGACAAGCATGGGCTACTGAAGACCAGTTCTAACCCGGATCTTCATGAGTCCACTGTAATACTGCCAATAGCGTTAAAAAAATTACATAACAAAATAGTGCTAGTGATCTGTAAATCTGCCAATAATCGATTGTGTACCAGACAATCCAGCAATTGACAACATGAGTTTTTCAATCCACACAACTGAGCATATAATGACATACATCAGTCAAGTCAACAAACGTGTTCTTGTCAGTCACCTCTTACTTTAGTTGCTGAGGACATACCCAGATCTTCACAGTATTTAAGAAGCCAAGACTTGAACCCACGAAATAATTAAAGAATGTTGAGATAATGATCACTTACAACAAATTCTTCCTCCTCTGCCATTGTTAATCATGGATTTTATATTCGATGCTTTCCATCTTTAGAACTGCTTTCAGCTGAAACCCAAATAACACTATATCTAACATAAGGCTAATTATCCAAAGATGATATACAGTTATACAAATTTATTAACATTCATATAATTATAATTTCTAGGATGAGGTTTCGATCATTTCATATGAATTATATAATAAAATCAAAGAAAAATGAACATTAAGACATCTACACATGTTC
Organism: Haliotis asinina; assembly: GCF_037392515.1. Classification (NCBI taxonomy): domain Eukaryota; kingdom Metazoa; phylum Mollusca; class Gastropoda; order Lepetellida; family Haliotidae; genus Haliotis; species Haliotis asinina. Next base: position 14,083,591 of record NC_090284.1, read on the forward strand.
AAGGTTTTACAGTTCCTCAAAATGTTTTAGGAATGTTGCTATACGTGTATTGCTGGTTGAGTTTGTATCATTAGTTAACGAGCTGTTATGCAGTTTCACCTATTCAATTTTGAATCAATTCAGTGATGTACACAGTCCTGATCACAAGTAGGTCATGAAGAAAAGCTCAATGAAGTCTTTGATGTGCAGCAGAAGATGGAAGATCATGAAAACAAGCCATGTTTAATAGATAACTTCTTGTGTTCTTTGTCACAACATTCTACAGCAACTTCTTGCCTCTTCAGAAAAGAGAAAGAGAACAAGTGAGAGAGAAAACGAGAGAAACGAGAAGAGAGCATGAGTGAGGGAAAAGAAGAGAGCATGAGTGAGGGAAAAGAAGAGAGCATGAGTGAGGGAAAAGAAGAGGAAAAGAGAAAGTGAGTGAGTGAATTTAGTTTTTTGTCGCTTTTAGCAATATAGCATCAATATCGTGGGCAGGGAGGAGGGAGGAAGGGAGGGATGGGGCGGGGGAGACAGATAGAAATGGGATTCATACTTTGTTCCCATGAACCTGGGTCTTCGGCTTATGAGGGCGCAGGGAGAGAATGAGGGAAAAGAATGAGAAGAGAGAGTGAGAGAGTAGAGATAAAGGAAAAAGAGAATGAGAGAGAAATAGAGTGTAAAAAAGAGGAGAGAAAAACAGCCAGCAAGAGAATGAGGAAAGAGAGGGAGGGAGATTAATGCTATATTTACACAACACGAGGAGGTAACCGTGTTTCAGCAGATTGACTCCACCAGTTTTATTGGGCTTTAGTCTTGCCCAACACTGAAGCACGTGTCATACACGTGACTTTAGGTGCTTACGTACTTGTTAGGATTATGCCTCTATTCACTGAGTGAATGGGTAGCTAGTAGGCTGAGTTGGTCATGCGATTGCTAACATTCTAACATCTCACGGCCAGCCTGGGTTGTATGCCACCTTGGGAGCTGTGAGTGAGCTTAGTTTTACGCCACACTCAGCAACATGCCAGCTACATGGCTGCTGTCTGTAAATAATCCAGTCTGGATCAGACAATCCAATGATCAACAGCATGAATATCGATCTGCGCATTTGGGAACCAATGACACGTGTCAACTAAGTCAGCAAGTCTGACAACCCGATCTCGTTAGTCACCTCTTAAGACAAGTATGGGTTACTGAGACCAATATTACCTGGACCTTCACAGGTGCTGAGAATTAAATTTGGGTGCATAGTGATCATGGATGATAATGGTGTTTGCAAGAGTAGACTTCCTCAGGTTCAGGAATCCCCAATATTATTTCAGCTCCTTTTCAATTTAAATGGAATCATTTGTGAATATTGCCTCTCAGATATTCTTTCACCCACCTTTTTCAGTTGTCTATAATCAGAAAATCACAATTACTTACAAAGTAACAATGTTATTAGGATCAGGTTTTTGGCAGTTACAAAAATAATTTTTTCAGGACCAAAATTTAAATTACAAGGGCTAGCAAGAAAAGACTGTTGATCAGAAGAATAATAAAAGATCATTGATACGGGAATTGTGTCCGTCTGAATGAAATACATGCATAGTCTCTATTTACACAAAGTTACGTCTTTACTCATTGGCACCATATTGTTCAAACAGCTGTTTTTGTTCTTTCGCCACTCGTCAGTCATGTGAAATGTATTGATTTCTTTCAGTCTTATTTTGCATGTTTGTTAAAAGTTACATTTCTACAAGTTATCAGTAATCAACTGATATTAAAGGAATGATTATCAGTTTATGTGACTTTTGACATACCTTGCCATCCTGAGTTAAAATTCCATCTCAAATGCTCAATGAACCACACCAGCATTTTCAGATTTTCCAATTTAACCTATTATCCACATGGTCAAACCTATTAATTACCCAAAATAAAAATTTTATTAGAAAAAAAATTTGAGAAAAAAAAACAAACAAAAAAAAAACACAGATGGCCTGGTTGTCTGATTCACTATGTAGGATTTTCGTCCCTTTGGCATTCCAGAAACATGATTGTGTATTCAAATCCTGGATCATCCCATTCATGTTTCTAGGTCAATGAGCACAATATCTTTCAAAGTGGGTTTCGGAAAAAATGTCTGAAACCTACATTCCTCCAAACTTCCCTCCCCAATTCAACCAGACATTATTAAAAGTGCATGAATCCTGAATTACGCCCTCAAACAAAAATTACACAACTTCAAATATTTCTAAAACAGAGAATATAATCATTTCTTACATGATTACATTAAAGTACATTTAACTCTCAATAAACATCGGAGAATATTTTTTAAGCAGTAAAAACCCCCATGTCACATTTTTCTTAGGTTGCAACGACAAGCTAATTGACACCAATAAACTGGATAATAAATCTGTTTAACCAATGCAGGTTATCTGGAGTCCTATAGTAGGTCAAAATTAGCCTCAGATAAAAGCACCACTCATCTAAGTGCTTGCATTATCAACAAAACTAGTAAATCTTTCTAAAATATGAACCAAATGGAATCAGATTAGTGATAAGTTGAAAACTGATAATAACATCTACTGCACTTCAACACTGTAAATCACCTTCAATTCTGAAGCAAATTTAAGTATCATTTCTGTGTTTGCAGACGCTCCACAACAATCAACAGAAAAACAAATCCTTACCTACTAAAATAGGAAAGCTCAGGAAACAATAAATCTTGTGTTTCTCTTCTATATTTCAGATAAGCTAATTGTCCCATGTTTACGGCATCAATATATCTGTCTGTGGACGAGCCAGAGTCTTCGCGGGGATGTCATCATCAGCTACACCTCAAGGGTCTACTATATCACATGGTGGGGTACATATCGGGATTTGGAGAGTCCCTCTCCCCACTCCGGCCCCGACCACCTCGTCAGACTGGGTACAGAATGCCAGTGTTAATAACGCTTCAGACATGCTTCTTGGTCACTCGCACCATGCGTCCGACAACACCAATGTCCGACATGATGGTACGGACTTGGACTTAACAGCAGGGAAAATTGTGTTTGTGATTTTCATGTTCATTCTGAACATCTTCATGGTTGTTGGAAATTCCATCTCAATTCTAACAATAGCCAAGACACCCAATCTGAGAAGCAGGACTTACTACTGGCTGGTGCTTAATCTTGCCATTGTGGATCTGTTTAATTCTCTCACAGTTGTTCCAATCAACACAATATGGGAACTATATGGAATCTGGCCCTTTGGTATGGACTTCTGCAATATCACCATCTGTGCAGATCTGGCATTCAGTGCAATTGCGAGTTATTCCACAGTTCTTGTGTCCATTGACAAGTACCTGTACATCACAAAGCCCTTCCTTTACCACAGCATCTCTGCACCATGTGTAGCACTTGGATCCATGATAGCAGTGTGGATCATATGGATCACCTTCTCTGCTGTGTCCGTATTTGGAGACTTTGCTCGTAACCCTCATCCTAATGAAACCATCTACAACGGACTGGACATATGTAACTTTGTCATGACTGACTTATATGCAGTCCTCAGCGCTATAGTATCTTTTATAGCCCCATTCTGCATACTTCTCTTCACAAGTCTTAAAATTCTATGTGTGGCCAGGAAACACATTTGCCGCATTGCCGCCAATCATGAAAGTGTGCAGCAGTCCAAATCCAATTCTGTTCACTTTGCCGCCAACTCGTCTCGGCGAAACACAGACACCAATACAACCAGTCTGCCTCGAACCTCCATCTGGACAACCAGCTCCACGTCCACAACACAAACATCAAGCAAAAACAGCCGAGAGGAAGACGGGTCTATAAAAAGGAAATTTCCACGAGACAGTTGTCGAGCTTTTGGAACTGTGATGATCGTTGTTTTGTTCTTTATCATCATGTTTGCTCCGTACTGGTTTGCGTCTGTTGTGGATGTTGGGTGTAGCTGTATAGCACCATGGGTGTACGAGGACTACCTTTCTGTATTTTATTATAGTCACTCTCTGGTAAACCCTTACATCTATATGTTTACAGACCGGAGGTATAAAAAAGCCTTAAGGGAGCTTTTCAGAAAAAAACTGAACCGAAAAATTTCTCAAAGTCACATTAGATCCATGAGTGCACTACAGGATGAATAAAGATGGTTGTGGTACCAATATTGCAAAGACTGGAGGACATATGGTTCTGTACATGGCACCAATAGTTGTGAACCATAGTGTTGTTTGAAATAAACAATGACCATCAAAGTGTTATTGACATAACTCTTGTGACAAAAGTTTAATGGTCCCTGGATTACAAAACTGACCATATAGAACCAACCAAGCCTACAGATCAAATCCGGACACTGTTATGTGACCAGCATCTGGACACTGTTGTGTGACTGGTATCTGGACAGTGTTACTGAGTGTTATGTGGCTAGTTTCTGGACACTGTTGTGTGACTGGTATCTGGACACTGTTATGTGGCTAGTTTCTGGACACTGTTGTGTGACTGGTATCTTGACACAGTTATGTGACTAGTTTCTGTACACTGCTATGTGACTAGTATCTGGACACTGTTATGTGACTAGTATCTGGACACTGTTGTGTGACTGGTATCTGGACAGTGTTACTGAGTGTTATGTGGCTAGTTTCTGGACACTGTTGTGTGACTGGTATCTGGACACTGTTATGTGGCTAGTTTCTGGACACTGTTGTGTGACTGGTATCTTGACACAGTTATGTGACTAGTTTCTGTACACTGCTATGTGACTAGCATCTGGACACTGTTATGTGACTAGTATCTGGACACTGTTGTGTGACTGGTATCTGGACTCTGTCATGTGACTAGTTTCTGGGCACTATTATGCGACTAGTTTCTGGACACTGTTGTTTGACCAGCGTCTGGACACTGTCATGTGACTAGTTTCTGGACATTGTTGTGTGACTGGATTCTGGACACTGTTATGGGGCTAGTTTCTGGACACTGTTATGTGACTGGTATCTGGACACTGTTACGTGGCTAGTTTCTGCACACTGTTGTGTGACTGGTATCTGGACAGTGTTGTGTGACTAGCTTCTGGACACCATTGTGTGACTGGTATCTGGACAGTGTTACTGAGTGTTATGTGGCTAGTTTCTGGACACTGTTGTGTGACTGGTATCTGGACACTGTTATGTGGCTAGTTTCTGGACACTGTTGTGTGACTGGTATCTGGACTCTGTCATGTGACTAGTTTCTGGGCACTATTATGCGACTAGTTTCTGGACACTGTTGTTTGACCAGCGTCTGGACACTGTCATGTGACTAGTTTCTGGACATTGTCATGACACGTCTGGACACTGTCATGTGACTAGTTTCTGGACACTGTTATGGGGCTAGTTTCTGGACACTGTTATGTGACTGGTATCTGGACACTGTTACGTGGCTAGTTTCTGCACACTGTTGTGTGACTGGTATCTGGACAGTGTTGTGTGACTAGCTTCTGGACACCATTGTGTGACTGGTATCTGGACAGTGTTACTGAGTGTTATGTGGCTAGTTTCTGGACACTGTTGTGTGACTGGTATCTGGACACAGTTATGTGACTAGTTTCTGTACACTGCTATGTGACTAGCATCTGGACACTGTTATGTGACTAGTATCTGGACACTGTTGTGTGACTGGTATCTGGACTCTGTCATGTGACTAGTTTCTGGGCACTATTATGTGACTAGTTTCTGGACACTGTTGTTTGACCAGCGTCTGGACACTGTCATGTGACTAGTTTCTGGACACTGCTTTGAGGCTAGTATCTGGACATTGTTGTGCGACTGGATTCTGGACACTGTTGTGTGACTAGCTTCTGGACACCATTGTGTGACTGGTATCTGGACAGTGTTACTGAGTGTTATGTGGCTAGTTTCAGGACACTATTGTGTGAGTGGTATCTGGACACTGTTATGTGGCTAGTTTCAGGACACTATTGTGTGAGTGGTATCTGGACACTGTTATGTGGCTAGCTTCAGGACACTATTGTGTGACTGGTATCTGGACACTGTTATGTGGCTAGTTTCTGGACACTGTCATGTGACTGGTATCTGGACACTGTTACCGGGCTAGTATCTGGACACTGTTATATGACTGGTATCTGGACACTGTTATGGGGCTAGTTTCTGGACACTGTTGTGTGACTGGTATCTGGACACTGTTATGTGGCTAGTTTCTGGACACTGTTATGTGACTGGTATTTGGACACTGCTATGTGCCTAGTTTCTGGGCACTGTTATGCGACTGATATCTGGACACTGTCATGTGACTGGTATCTGGACACTGTTGTGTGACTAGTTTCTGGACACCGTTGTGTGACTGGTATCTGTACGCTGTTATGTGACAAGCATCTGGACACTGTTATGGGGCTGGTTTCTGGACACTGTTATGGGGCTAGTTTCTGGACACTGTTGTGTGACTGGTATCTGGACACTGTTATGTGACTGGTATCTGGACACTGTTGTGGGACTAGCTTCTGGACATGGTTATGCGACCAGCATCTGGACACTGTTGTGGGACCAGCATCTGGACACTCTCATGTAACTAGCATCTGGACACATGTGACTAGAAGCCGGACGCTGCTTTGTGGCTATAATCCAGACACTGTTACAGGGGTTCAAAATCCTTTTTAAAAGCACTTGCCACAGAGCAAGCATCCCCAATATCTCCAAGCTATATGTTCTGACAAGTCTCCACTGTACCCTGGAAGCATCTATGGCTCTCCCTGATCAATCTATTACCTCCCTTGGCTGACAATCAGGTGTCTACGCTGTGAAGTTGAGTGAACCAATCACAACACACTTTCAGTTTCTAAATTATCTAACCAATTAAACTTGGCAAGACAAACCATGCAGAGGTTCTCTGAAAGAGGTAGAAGGAGTTCTTGCATATTTTGTTTAAAGTTTTGGCCTATCAATTCTCTCTATGATTTCCCTAAAAACTGAGTTGCACTGCAAAGAAACCTTTGCAGCTGCTACTGCTATTTTTTGTTGACACTGGCAAGTAACGGCAGCTTAGCTGACTGGCTGCTGTCAGAATGTGGAGCCTGCAAAGGGAGGTAATAAAGTTATCGGGCTGTAGATGCATCCAGGGTATAGTGCAGTGTTCACGATGGTGTTTCAAAGTAACAGGACATTGGGTCCTGTAAGTTTCAGATGTCTGTCTGACCCACTGAAAATTCACAGGACCCTCAGAATAAAGTTAAACAAACATTTCAGATTTAACATTTCTTATAATTGACATTGAAAGTGTTAACATTATATGATAACAAACATAAGATTTCTCACCAGCAAACAAGTGTCACATGCCGCAAATAACAACTTCACACAAAGACATTGTGAAATATTCAGTCAGACACTCAGGCTGGCGGGTTGGTGATTTCTATCTGACCACTGGCGAATCTGCCAGATTTGTCAGAGGGTCAGGCGCTATTCGTGAACACTGTAGTGGCGATTCATCAGAACATATACCCTGGAGATATCGAAGATGCAGAGCAAGTGGCTTCAAGAAAGTAACTTGTCCTAATTTTCCACTAACCCTGAGTTTCACTACATAATCATAATGATGAAGTTATGAAAGAATAAATCAACATATTTGATGTTAATGTTGACTGGAGTATTTATCAAAAAGTGATGAATAACAAAGAAAGATAACCTTCCTTTATTATCATTGCAAAATTTAACAGCTACATTTTGAGCAAATATGAAATGAAATCCAAATTTATTTGCAGTTTGAAATTGTAAACCAAAATTTCATAATAGTCCATGGACAAGTAACATACATTGTTTGATTGCCCCAAACGAAAACTGACTTGTATTGGCCGTTGGGCGATGGAATTTTGAACCCCTGTCTTATGTGGCTAGTTTCTGGATACTGTTATGCAACTATCATCTGGACACTGTAAAGTGACTAGTATCTGGACACACCAGCATCTGGACACTGTAAAGTGACTAGTATCTGGACACACCAGCATCTGGACACTGTAATAAGACTAGTATCTGGACACACCAGCATCTGGACACTGTAAAGTGACTAGTATTTGGACACACCAGCATCTGGACACTGTAATAAGACTAATATCTTGACACACCATCATCTGGACACTGTAAAGTGACTAGTATCTGGACACTGTGATAAGACTAGTATCTGGACACACCAGCATCTGGACACTGTAAAGTGACTAGTATCTGGACACACCAGCATCTGGACACTGTGATAAGACTAGTATCTGGACACACCAGCATCTGGACACTGTAAAGTGACTAGTATCTGGACACACCATCATCTGGACACTGTAAAGTGACTAGTATCTGGACACACCATCATCTGGACACTGTGATAAGACTAGTATCTGGACACACCAGCATCTGGACACTGTGATAAGACTAGTATCTGGACACACCAGCATCTGGACACTGTAAAGTGACTAGTATCTGGACACACCAGCATCTGGACACTGTGATAAGACTAGTATCTGGACGCACCAGCATCTGGACACTGTAAAGTGACTAGTATCTGGACACTGTGATAAGACTAGTATCTGGACACACCAGCATCTGGACACTGTAAAGTGACTAGTATCTGGACACACCAGCATCTGGACACTGTAAAGTGACTATTATCTGGACACACCAGCATCTGGACACTGTAAAGTGACTAGTATCTGGACACTGTAATAAGACTAATATCTTGACACACCATCATCTGGACACTGTAAAGTGACTAATATCTGGACACACCATCATCTGGACACTGTTATGTGACTAGTATCTGGACACACCAGCATCTGGACACTGTTATGTGACTAGTATCTGAACACTTCTGTAACCAACATCTGAACGCTGTCAGATAATCATGTTCTTCAAAAGTGTGTGTTGTTAATTGTTATGATTAGTGATGAGCTATCTGTCAAATTCAATAAACGAAGAAGTGTTTCATCATGAGTGTGAGGATGTTGAGTATGTTAATGTTACAGGATTTGCATGTCGATTAGTGGCATGCTTTCTGCTACCTGGAGTAAACGAAGAATTGTTTCATCATTAGTGGGGTCGTTGTATGTGTACCTGCTTGAATGGCACACCACATTCAATCAACAAAGCAGGGACTGATTGGTTTCAGGCCTATTCATCAAACATTGATATTCAATAAGATAATTAGCCTTGGGGTTCTTTTACAACCTTGGCAGAGAACTACTTTGCTCTGTGAACTGCTTCAAGATTAGTGTGACACAATACTGATCATGCTCAGGGTAGAGCAATGCACTTAGAACAAATTCGACATTGACTTCAGTTTGTCAGATTAGTAGGCTCAATGTTGCATAAGGATCAAATATTAGCTAGGAATCAATGATAACAATAAGAATAACATTCCACAACTGCTTAGTGAGTGAATATTGTTCTACACCACTTAATGGAATATTTATACAATACTTCAGCAATATCGGTGGAAGGGAACAAGAAAAGGGCTTTACATGAAATGGGATACAGTCAACTGCAAACTTTTCCACATTTACATTTTACAATTGATACTTTTTAGTGTTGTGGTCAAGGGACATGTCACCTGATATCAAATGTGCTATGCAGAAATGACATTGATATGTTTGCATCAGCCATGTCACAGAGCCTCACAACCAGATCCTGACTCCTCTTCATTTGACAAGCAAGACTGAGGCATGTCCATTTGAAGGTACATGTAACATAAAATCCCTTAATCTAACTACACATTCTCATACCAATTTTGTTTAATGGGTTAGCAAAAATATTTGGGACACATTCTAACATTTATTCGTAAGCTCTGCATCATACACTGAGATACATTGATTACAAAAATCTATTTTGAATCAGTCTGAAATATTTTTGCTAGGGTTGTCACGATTCACCAATGCAACGGTGCTTCATTGGCAAGCATTGCATGATACGACTCACACGACTCACACTTCATGGTTTATTCTACATGTATCGATTACTATTTTAAGTCATAACCTTTTTGTCTCTTGCATTTTGACACAAAACAGCAAACATGACTTTGAGTGTGAGTGATGGGTACTTGGCTGATGGGCTCTTTCTCTAATGATCTCTGCCTATAACAGAAATGGCATGGATTCGTTGTTTACAGCTTTTCAGTGAACTATTGTGCGAACATCAGACAACTTACCATCAAGGTAATGGCTGCTTGTTATGCACAAAATGTCCAAAATTTTGTATCATGATATGCATCTATCATTACCTCAGTATCAAGATATGTATTGTACTGTGAGGCACCTGTATCGTGACACCCCTAATTTTTACACAGGCTAAACATTTTAATAGTGAAAGTTTTTGCCAAAAGTTGAAAAACTGCACTGACAGGACTTTTTAATCATCTCCAACATCTATTTTGATCAGTAAGTATTAGAAATAATACCCTTGGTATGGATCTTATAAAAAATGTAAATCTGCAACCTGATTTGTAATTATGATTTATCATTGGAATTGTATATCATCATAAAAGTAATAATACCTTTCAGCATCATAATCATCATGTGGGATTTTTACTGTCGATGGTAGCAACCATATTCTTATATGAAGGTAGATAAATCATCTGCATCCAGAAGTAGACAGTCAATCATTTGAGGAGCACATAAAATCCCTCAATGTGCCCACACAATATCATGACAACTTTAAATTTGTCTTTAATTGCCACACAGTATGGGTTTAGTCCTCGAAGCATTTACACATTCACTGACATTGTAAGACTTAGTGAGCCTACACTTATTATCCTACCCAAATATATGACTCTTTTCCAGGACTTTTTTTTATCATGACTTTTTCGCCTATATTCTACATGGAGACATCTAACCAGCAGATCCAGGGTGGTGGCAGATTAGCTCTCCAAACAAGAAAATATTGACAACCTAACAATGACAGAACACCAATGTTTGACAACAGGATTGAGGAAATCTGCAACAGACAATGTTGATGCTTCTTCCCAAATCAAAACCTGTCAGTCTTGGGTATTTTTGTTTGTTGTTAAATGCCACATTCAGCAACATTCCAGTTATATGGTGGTGGGCTGTAAACAATCGATAATATAATCCTGTGATCAACATCATGAACATCAGTCTACACAGTAGACTTCTTACAGTAAGCAGGGGCTGCTGATTCTCAAACAAAACATTCACAGATCTTGCAGAACTTAAGTATGTTAAGAGGATTGCTGACCCAGAAACATAAAAAAAACAACTTGTACAACACATAGAGAGATTTATATACAGTGGAAGCTGTCTAAACTGGCGCTGAAAACATTTTCTGGTTTAGACAGCGTGCCAGACAGCTGACATGATTACCTACAACTAGAACTGAACTAGTTTTGTCGCTCTCATAGACATTGTTGTATTGCATGGTTATCTTACTTACTAGTCATAACAACAGTGAAAGAAACAGATGGGAGCTCATATTCACTTAAAAACGTAAACATGATAAATCAATATGTTTGAAAATAGAAATCATTTTATTTCTTCTTCTTCTCAATTGAAAAATCGAGAGATTTTCTTGACGACATGTTCTAAGTTCTGAGTGAGAGACAGCTAGTGCATCATTCATCTGATAGAAGTCTTTCTTCCTAAAAAATGTCAGAAACAGTTTGGTAATTTGATATTTCATAGCAAGCCCTTATTTTAGATGGCTAAGGGTTGGACTCAAAGTCTTTTATCAGCTTGACTTTCTGATCTAAAGTAAGTTCCAAACATGACCGCTTCAGGGTGCTTGAGTGGCTTTGCCATGTTGACAAGACAAATGACTGTTGGTTATCAAAAGCTGCATCTTATTTAACGTCCTTCATAAGTGATACATGTCAACTCACTAAGTACGTGTACAATTATACTCATACTGAACTAAGACTGAATAATCTTTGTTGGCAATCATGTAGTTTCAACACAGGTTTTATTGGTGACAATACATATCTGTCTGACTACTTGCTGCGCAATGGATTAGACAGTGCTGATAACTCTACGAACACACTGGGTGGAGTGGAGGATGATTTCACGTCAAGATCTGGAATATTTGCAGGTGGTGACAACTTTCCAGATTTGCATGTCACAACCATCCATGGGAGTGGAGTCAGCTTATACTGTCAGTCTGGTACACAAAGTATGAGGTGTAGAATACCAGTTGTCAGATTTTATGGCATTGTGTATCCATATTTTACTGTATCTCTGATCAATACTTACCAGTAAATATATGCTTTTTACAAGATATGGAACTATTTAGATGACGGCACCCCATTAGTCATTTGATCCATTCGTTATATGCCTTAAATAAACATGTCATGGTTGATTGCTGTTACATATGAACCCTAAAACCCCTTTAGATAATATGAAACGACCATAAAAAGAACTTTTTGCAAGTAGATTTGATCCAATCTTTAAACCAGTATAAACATAAAGCATTTCTTCAGTACTTTTGATTTTACATCTATGAAAATGTTGACTGTTCTCATATTTTACACCATACAACCATAAAATCATTCAATTTCACTACCTAGATCTCTGGCTGATAAAAAATATCCATCAGAATCCAGGAACTCCAGAGACGTATTCTGGCTGGGCTGTAAATCATTGACAATATAATCCTGTGATCAACATCATGAACATCAGCCTACACAACTGTGATACAGTTACATGCATCAACCAGTTCATGGTCCCACAGTATGATGAATCTGTTCTCCTATCCACAATACACCCATGGTAAATCCCTGGCCATCCTTGCTAACTCAGACTTCTTAATCCTCACATTTAGATCAATGAACCTAAAGATGTTAGGTGGTTGTGAGTCAGGGTCTTGATCATTAGGTAATGGATCCATTTTTGTTGTGAAGATGACCTTCAAACAAAGCCTACCCTGCATCTCACCTTGATGTCATATATTCTTTGAGTAAACCTGCCTTTAGTGACAAATAAGTAGTGATTCTCCTGTCACAAACAAAGCAAACTGGAAATGGAATTGCATTCCTTCTGTGCTTTTCTAAGAACATATTCAAAACAATCGGTGTGCAGAGTAGACATATTGATTTATATCTGAATATCAGTTGGATCTTGCACAAGAATAGCAGATCCTTGTTGCGCTGATTAATCCACTCCGTTCCGTTTGAGTAGTGGCCTTATGAGAAATTAGCGTATGGCTAATGGGCTAAAACTGTTTACACATTCAAGATGTGTAAATTAGCTCACAGTTAAATTTAATTTGAAATTGACACAATCAGATGGCAATAAATATCTATTCAGCAGTGTTAGATTTGGGTGAAATTTTGAGTGGGTCCAAATTGATGAAAATAATGTTTCTGGACGCCCTTCAATGTTAAGTAGATGGGCAGATGTAAAATAAAGGGGGTCCTCACTGAATTTGATGAGTCAAAACACTCCAAAACCCTCTGTTGAGCCAACATTGTATTGCTTAGATGAATAGCCCTTAGTAATCAGGGTAAATAGCCCAAGGTAACTTGCAGATGCAATTATATACTGCGGTTATTAGAATAATATTTTCACATTTGGATTAGCTGTGTTTACACTGATACTTCCAAAACTGAATGCGATATTCCCATGAAGTAGGCCTTGCTTGCCTCTTACGATAAGCATAGTCGCCTTTTATGGCAAGCTTGGGTTGCTGAAAGCCTGTTCTACCCCGGGACCTTCACGGGTAAGTATTACATTGTGTTTCGATGATGATGATTTTAAGAAGTGGTCAGTCACTTAAAATTTGTTCTGGGGAGGTAAGGGGTAATCAGTTTTCTACACATGAACGAGAACAAGTCAGCACTTTTGTACATGAAATATTGAAAAAAATGTATGGGGACAGGAGGGTCATGCAGAGGGGAGGGGTAGGATCACTTACTTTTTATAATAAATTTCTCCATAAAAATCATTCATCACACACACTCATCCAAACCCCTCCATCCCTCCTCCTACCCCCGTCCCTCCAGACACCCAGTGACACACACTTCCCTACTACCAACTAGTTACATAATATGCATTGATATTTAATCCCTTAATTCATACTGGGTCCCTGATTTATTAGGTCAATGTCCGTTGAATGTCGTGGTGATCACAAATCCTAATATCGTCTCCAGTAACGTAGAGTTCACCAACAGGAACAGTTTTCAGGTAGGCTTAGCTGCCTGCGCCTTCAGTTCAGACGACGTCTGTGATTTGTATGAACATGATCAGTGTCATCTTATTGGCTGCAGTATCTACATATTTTGAAACTGAACTAAGTTCTTTAACTCTGATATACACACTATTCAATGCCGTATCTCTTGCTCAATCAAATATAAAGGAAAGTGCTTGACACCAGTTTGTTTACCTTGAATCTCCCGCCATTGATGTCATGTATGATGAAGCTGATGTGAGCGGCCCATGTCGCTTAGAACGTTAACAATACAGGGGGAGGCAACTCTGTCGGGCACCTGCCAAGTCGACTTGCACTTGGAGGAGCGCAACATAATGAACAAATTCAACTCTGTTACAATTGGAATATTCTTGTCAATATTTGGCAGTATATTGTTTGAAAACATAGCTAAGGGTAAGTAGTAATAAATTTCATTTTTTCATTGTTGTTTTGGTCGTCAGTGTGTCAGTGGGGTGGAAAATCACTTAGTTGATTTTTATGGACTAAATCAGCGATAAGTTTTCCGATGAAGAATGAGTTAACCAAACTGAAAGGTTTGGACAAATTCGAGTTGTTATCATGAATATGTCCCCAGCAACTGTTTCAGTGTTTTTCGGAAAACTTAGAGATGAAGGGGAGTATAACAATGGCATCGAAAGAACAATTTGTCTCTTCAGTGTTGAAGATTATTGCTATTATTATGTGAATCTCCGTGGTAAAAATAAAGTTTTTGAAAGAAAAAGAGGTAATATTTAAAGTATAAACTTTATTCTGTACGAACCTTTCGTTTTAAATTTAAACTTCTGGCAAAAACTGACATATTATGCCGATACAACATGTTGAGATGTAAGTTCATTTGTCAAGAATAGTGAATATTTTTACCATTGGTATGAATATGACCAGAGACCATGTAATGAAATATCTGGATATGGTCTCTGACATTGCTAGTACATAACTGAAACTGATTAGATGAAGTACGTGTCTGTCACAATTCCTCCAAGGATCCTATTGCAATTATCACTCATTCTCAATAAATGGGCGCATTAATCAAAAGCCATGTATATCCATTAACTGTAACTTTATTTCCAAGTAGAGTTGTTTTAAGCATATTATTTTGTGCCTCAAAGCAGTGCTTCAAATTTCCAAGAATGAAGCTAAGTAACATACCTTATTCTGAAAACGATTCATCAGTACACGGATTAGTATTAAACATTTAAGATATATTTTCGTCTGCTACTGTAGTAGGAGAATACTCTGATGATAAAAACCAAAGCAACTGTCATAAATACAGTATCAAAAATGAGTTGCAGTCGAGATCTTCAAAGGGCACTTATCTTGTCAGCCAAGAACCATATCCGTGTTATTTCAAACTATATCATTTGGTTTGTGTGATGTTCACTATATACAAATGTTTGCAGACAAAAGCATTTTTAGAAGTCGCCACTTAAACTATAATATATACAATTATTTCAAAATGTGTTTGTGTCTTAAATGGATTCCATCAACATGTATACATGAAATGTAATGTACATTACAGCCCTTGTGTCACAGGTCTGAAATTATGAATTCTCCAAAAAATATTACCTATTTCACTTCAACAGACAGACAAATTGAGATAAGGTAAATGTAACATAAATCTTTTCAAGCAACTTAAATAATACTTTTAGATAGGTGAATTCTTTTCTCACATCTATGTTTGACACAACATTATCTTGTACCATGACTTATATCGGACATTTTAAAATATGGCTGTTTTTATGAATTGTTATACTCCATAAGATCAGTAAGGTTTGACATAGAAACAAGCAAAAACTCTTTTAAGTATTTGAAGCATTTAACTACAAACCTAACCCTCTCTGCTTTTCAACATGTTCAACAGCATCCAATTTCATCATTCTTTGAAATTTGACTAAAGGTTCATCTACCTTGCGCAAGACATCAGAGTCCATATGACATCATGTCATTTAGGCAACTAAAAATCTACTTTTTCCTCATCAAGAAAGGGCAGTAGGTTCTACCAGTGGCTAAAACATTAGCTTGTCTTGCCGAAGACCTGGGTTCGATATAAATGGGCACAGTGTGTGACACCCATTGCTGAAAAAGCTGGATAATGCCCAACTTACTCACTTTCTCACTTCTTCTTAAGAGGATATTTCCACTTATTATACTCTCCATCTGCTTGAAACACATTTGAAATGTACATTACCATCATACATATTCTCATGTTTGATGCCAAATGCTCTCTAGGGATCTGGAGTTACATTGATGTGCTATATACAATTATCACAAACAATTATGCCTACAACATGGTATGATTATGCAAGGATCAGTGGCTAGGGTAAGCGATTTCCAAAATTCAGTTAGCCCAGAAATCAATAGTTTTCAGTAAAATTGTTTTCTTTTGAATTCAAGACATAAAATGATAAATGCATGAATACATCCGCTTAATCCAATCAGCATACTAGTGAAATGTCAAAAGTATTTCATAATATTAAAGATAATGAAATGGATGTTGTCTTTAAATGTCCATAAATAACTGAATGCTGTGGAGAAATGCATGTTAGCGAGGGTAACATACACCTCTCTATCAGTTTACATGAATAGTTCGTCAGCCATAGTTCAGAATCATCCACGACCAAGATACAAAAGGAAATTGACCCTAGAGGAATTGATTATATGAACATAAGGGTTTCTGTGTTTCCCTTACATTCTGTGAGACACCATAACATATTGGTATCACTATCAGGGTTCCACATGATTTGGTTATACTTCGAGCAACACTGAAGATGTTCATGCATAATTCTGCTCTAAGGACTCTATGGCACTTGATGGGTCAAAATAGTGATGTATGCAGAAGTCGTATTGAGTTGGACAATGTTGGATTAAAATCAGAATGAACTGGTAATGTACATTTCTTTCTGTAAACAATTTCCCCATATCTTTTCAAATTTGTTATTGATTGATCACAAAATGTTGATATCGTGAAAAGACCATCAATGATATAATTAGCATGCAACTTAAATTTGGATCTATCTTGTTTACTTTGATATTATAATAGTTACGTCCATTACATCCTTAACCACATGCAGTTGAAAGGCCTTGTTCAAACAGGGACAGGGCAGAAGCACGCAAACTTATAGGAACCATCAGGTCTATTTTCACAGCTCTTTTACATGGCTACCTCAAAACCGATGTATTATACTCGCATTTAAGTTAAACAGTGCTCCAATCCATTGTAAGCTAAAGAAAGCAGACACAAATGTTCTTAAATTACAACTTGACAACAGACAGTTTAAATTTGACACTAGAGTTATTTAACTGTTTAGTTTCCTTGTTAGGCAAATGAAACGTCTATCATAGCAAAATACTACAGTAATTTTTCAGGGATTATCCGTAATGAAAATAACATACTGATTGCCTTTAAAGTGTGTACAGTAAATGTGGCGACAGTCTCACATGTTTCTAAAATTAACAGTCATTTGGATATGTTTTATTTATTCCTGACAAGTGGCAGACATATGCTCTTTAAATCTTAATAAAGGTGGTGACATCTTGCTAAATGCAAAAGAATCCGCTGAAAAGGAAAGACAGGAGAACACTAGTGCAGAGACACAAATTCGCCCTTTTTAATGAGAATGAGTGTTATGGTGTTTTGGTAACTAACCTATAGTATAATGTGACTGGTCATTAATGTGGGCCTGGATTGAAGTACCATTGTGTACAATGAAAGGGAAAAAATTCTTCTATCCAGGAACTTTCTTCATATTGAGCTGTAGAAAGTCCAGTTCCACAAACATGACATGTTTGCATTCATCTCCCATATAACCCATCTGGCAACATCTGTAAAGAATGATCTTACGACTCCCTATCATGCCTCTTAACTACATGGAAATTAGTAGGGGTACTTAAAACCTCAACATTTTCACAGTTTGTAATGACTTGACTACTCGACTCAACTTCTTTTGAAAAATAGGAAAAAATATGGTGAATTTTTCACTTTGGGAGAGTGAGCATCCTGATTGGTTGATTTGTTGATGTCATTAGTTATCAAATGTCATGGCTATTATTTCATAAGAGAGGGAGAGAGAGAGATGCACACACTCGCACACAGGTATACACATGTGACACAGTCACAAGCACAGACAAACATCACGAGAAAGAGTTTAGATTATTATGAATGCCAAGTCATAAATGCGCTTGAGAAATTGCTTTCTGAGATCGAATTAAATCATCACCATGCAATTGTCGTAGATTTTCACGTCTCTTCTTAACAGTCAACTTATAGCCTGATTCGTTTGAAATTCCCTGAATAGAAACCACTAGATGCAGCAGGTGCTAGGCATCTGCCTCCAGTATTTACATATATTGACCTGCCCTGAGCAAACTATTGATCCTACAGTTATGGTGTGAAAGACTTCAGACAAATTCAGTTACAAGCATAATTGTCATGTTGGTTTTATTTGATAATCTTTTTGTACAAGTATGCCATGTGTGTTTGGAATTATATTTTCGTCAGAACTTGACTGATGTGATATAAACATTTGATAAATGTTGCCTTATTTCAAAATTGTAAACATGTTGATGACTGAGACGTTTCATGTGTCAGGTGAGAGAAATAATGATTTTTTTCATTAATTGTTAACTTTAAGGTTCTTTTCGGATTTTGAAATACTTATATTAAGGTAGTACTGTAATATAGAGAGCAAGTGGTAATTTGTTTACAGCTTATAGCCTTGCGGACAAATATGAAATATAGATATGTTACATTATTAATGTTATACACTGTTTGTCAAGCAGCAGATTGTGCCAAACAATCAAGTGATTGAGATATATTTTCTGCCAGTGAATAATGAAACATTTAGAACATTTTTGTCAAATCAAAACAATGACATTGGAAATTTTGTTTGACTTAGCATCTCCTGTCAACCCATCAATAGTAAAGAGAGATTTTGAGAACGATGACTTCAAAGGTCAACTGCCTGTTGAAAACAGAGAAGAATGGGCAAGATTAGCAAACACTGGGTTGGAACAAGATAACAGGGTAGGAAAGGAACTGGAAGAGCTTGAGGAGAAGAGGAAGGGACCAGTAGAAGGGTATGATGGTGGTGAAAGGATTAGAGGAGACATGATACAAGGCAGAGAGGGGGCGAGTTCCAAGTCAGCCCAGGTGGACGAACTGTTGCCATCCAGGATACAAGAGGGTGTTGGGGAAAGTAGTGAGGATGCAAATCATCAACATGGGAGCCAGACTGATCCTGGTCAAGGTCAGCAGATGGACATTCAAGCCAACTCTAAAGATGTCCCACCCAACCAGGAACAGCATTCAGATAGTGTTCCTGGGGAGAGTGTGCAGGACTTAAACCATGCAAGCCTAGTAGGCAGTGATTCCACCCAGAAGCCACAAGCTGAAGAAACTGTTCAAGGTGCAAAACGAAACCTTGGCCAGTTCTCAAGTCAACAGTCTTTGACAAACCAAGATTCAGACCAACAAGTGCCACTGCATGGTCCTGATCAGCAACTTCAGCAGGGTTCAAACCAACAACTCCATCTTGAGAAGGCTTCAGACCAACAAATGCCACTTCAGCTGGGCTCAAACCAACAACTCCCTCAGTTAGGTTCAGTCCAACAAGGTTCAAACCAACAGCTGCCTCCTCAGCAAGGTTCAAACCAACAGCTGCCACTTCAGCATGGTTCAAATGAACAACTGGCACCTCAGCAGGGTTCAGACCAGCAACGGGACGGAACAAATCAACATCTCCTTCAACAAGGTTCAGTCCAACAGCTGCCTGTTCAGGTGGGTTCCAACCAACACCTGCCCCTTCAGCAAAGCTCAGACCAACACCTGCCACCCGTGAAGGGTTCAAAGCAACAACTTCCACTTCAGCAAGGTTTAGATCAACACCCACTACTTCAGCAGGGTTCAAACCAACAACTTCCACTTCAGCATAGCGCAGACCAATCAGCCCAAACACATAATGTTTTAAGCCAACATCTTCCACCTCTGCAAGGTTCTGACAAGATCGCTGAACACCAACAGTATCATCATGGTGGTGATCAGCAATCCCAGGGGGAAATCACAAGAGGAAACCAGAGAGAAGCCAATCCCAGCCAGAAACTGGAGTTGGACAAAACCCCAAACCGAAATTCTATCTCGAACCCAGACCAGAAATCTTTCCTACAGCTGGATCTTCAAAACAAACTGTCACCAGACCTTCTCCACAAAGACGGAACCAAGGAAACAGGAAATGATGTCCCAGAAGAGTTCAAAGTAGAGGATAATGAACCATTGGATGGTTCCAATGAGCCAGCTG
The DNA here is from genome assembly GCF_037392515.1 of Haliotis asinina. Classification (NCBI taxonomy): domain Eukaryota; kingdom Metazoa; phylum Mollusca; class Gastropoda; order Lepetellida; family Haliotidae; genus Haliotis; species Haliotis asinina. The sequence continues at coordinate 14,104,015 of NC_090284.1, forward strand.
CTCAGTCGAAAGACCATTACTCAAACGATGGTTACCTGGACCCTCCTGCAAACAACCTGGACACCGACAGGAGCCTTTCTGACAAAGGCGATGAAGAAGTTGCCCACAATGCTAATGCTTATGATGAAGACGGTGAAGCAGACACTCGCATCAATAACAAAAATATCATTGATGATAATAACGAACAAGCTGTCTACAATAATGATAATGCGGGTGATACAAAGGCCGAGCAGACGGACGATAACGATGAGAAGGACCAAGGATTCGACAACGACTATGATGACTATTCATATGAAGTCAAAGAGGACAAGGATCGATTAGGTAAGAAAAATGTTCACAATTATTATTTAATAAATGAAATTTTTGTTGTTGTGTAACATGCAACATTCTGAACTTGCATTCCAGTGAATGTTTCAAACTACACTTTTTGAGTGTAAACATTGCAAGGACAGTTTACAGACTAGTTTAATGTTTGACAGGCTGCTGGTCATAGAATAGGATTCTGGTCATAGAATAGGATAATAAAATAGTGCTTGCATTTCTGAAGAGTTAGAGGAACTAGGTAAGAATAACACATGTATCATAGGAAACATCAGTTGAAAATAACTTGTCAGTTGACTTGTTTGAGTGGTATTTTAGAAGTAGGAATGTACAATATAGAACAAACTTTATGAATAATAACTTGGGTTGATGATGTAATGGTAGGACATTGTTTAACACTGATGAACTTGGCAGCTGTGGTGATTGTAAGACAAACTCCTTCTCTTGATACTGGTGGTGATTGCAAGACAGGTTGTTGAACATTGTTTCTCTTGATATTATTGGTGATTGAAAGGTGTTATTGTTTAACAAGTTTAAGGCTGCATAATTTTGTACTAGCTATGACAGCTACTTATTTAATACTGCTTATTTTGTCACCGAAAGGTCATGAGGAAACTTCAACATCGTCAACACCAAACAAAGATGACTGGTATGGAGTCGGCAAGGAAGAAGGTATGTATTAGGAATGTTAAAACTTTTACTATTTTCACATTAGCTAGTTATGTTGAGGTTCAGCATCAGTGATTAGCTGTTTCAGTAAGAAATACCAGTAAGCAAATTGTTTTGGCTCCTGGTTTCACAGTTATTTGGGCTCCTGGACTCATAATTATTTTGTCCTAAACAGTACCATTAAAATATCCCTGATTTATGGGTCATTCAAAAAACAAAGGATCAAGGTTGCCATAGGTACATAAGCTTCACTTAAGCATATTACAGCAAAAGGCGATTGTAAGTTGTACTCTTGTGCCCAATACATTTGTCTCTTTAGACAGTAAAATATGTTTTACACAAACTTTCCTCAAAAGTGGTAGAGTTGTGAAAATTATAAATATATATTTGGAGTCTTCAATTAAGAATTGACTGTGTATTTCTTTCATTGCATTGAGGTATGAAACTAAAAACCAATGTGCAAACTTTTGTAAGAATCCACTACGTAGATTCAACAACAAATTCAACAATAAATACTATAGACTTTCGACAATATTTCTTTAAACACAATCAAATTCATCAAAACAGGTATCTTTGTTACCTCAGATTAACAATTTCGGTGTAAGAATTCGGTAATGGCGTGACATGACTCAGGTGACTCATTTACATAAAATGACACGCCTACCAAACCATTAGTTAATCAGCATAGAGCACCCCCAAACAGCTGTCAATGAACCAAGCTAACATCGTGTGGCAAATCAGAGCGGAACAACACAACATGACGTGTCCCGGTAACAGCATAGTTTCAAGTTCAAACATTTGAATTATTACCAGCGAACTGGAAGACACAGTTTGAAAAGTGAGAATTGGAAATGAAGCCCGATGACATGAAGTTGTTAGTGGCAGCAGTATTTGCGCAATTGGAAAGAGGCTGTGATGTGACTGGGATTGCGATGCCACGAACTGATGTTCCATCGTGCGCATGCTCTTGTCGAAGCGTTACCACATTATTGACGTTCACAGATAATTTTGAGTTGTTTGTGTATGTTAACCACAATGTATCACTTCAATGTTTATCCAAAGTTCAGTAGGGCACCCGAGTGCAAGGGATTTGCCTCGCTGTGTAAAGGTATTCCCCGACATTCCTCGACATTCCTCAGGTCCGAAAGTTCGATGGGCTTGGCTAAGCTTTTCAGATTCATTGGGAAATGAAATGAAAAAAAATGTTCCCGGTTAACCAATCAGATTGCCAGAATTTTAATGAACACAATGAAAATTTAATTATTGCAGTTTAACACTTTTCGTCTCAACCGTTTTTCTTTGCCCTAAGTCTATGTCTCAACCTGCCATGCCGTGTCAGACATATTGCTAAACCTGTCATAGACTCCACTCCCTCTCTCTCTTGGATTTGACCATAAATCAGCTAGAGTGGTTGTAAATAAGTGAGTGTAAATAGTTTTACTCCGCTTTTAGTAACAGGCCAGCAATATAACGATGAGGTAACGCTAGAAAATAGGCTTCACACAATGTACCCTTGTGGGTATTCAAACTGAGGTCTTCCTCACGACAGACTAACGCTTTAACCACTGTAACATAGTGGTCAAAGCATTCGTCACTGCCACTGGTAAATAGCAGTTTCATTGGTTAGAAAATATAGAATCCATATAGCCTGACAGTTTGAGATATAAACCAATACATTCACATGACCATGTACACAAACATCTGTTGTTAATAGGGTGTAACATGATGAAGGACACATGAGGACAAGAAACAAACAACCCAACACTTGTAAGAAATATGGGTGTCCTAATATTTCTGACACCTTTGACTATCACTCTCTCAGGCAATGGACCGTTTGACCTGAAAATAATTCAACTAATTGGAACAGTCACTCCAGGCCTACACAGCGTGGTTCACTGATCGTTTCACTAGAGCTATTCTGTCATTAAATAGCAGGGGAGTTAGCCTTGAATGTCTCTCGGTAGCAGCTTGAATATGTTGAATAGTGTTAAAAAAAATAGGGAGGCTATTTACAACCCCAGAACCTCACTTTATACCCTCTCTACCATCTGTATTGGATGTACTGAATCCTTTAATCTCGGCAGATTGCTGTAATGTATACAGAATGCCTTAATCTATCCTGGATGCTTTAATCTTGACTGAATCCTTTAATCCCTACTGATTGCCTCAATATATACTGAATGCTTTGATCTATAACATGTGCCTTAAACAGTCTTGATCAAAACTTGAATGTGTACTGTTACTTGATTAATATGGGACAACGAATTGTCCATCAATTATTTAATAGCCACAAGACTAATCCATAACGTCATAAAGATTTCTTTAGATCCTGTTTGAGCAAGTGTTAGTTCACAACTATTCATTATTACCAGACACCGTATTATATGGTCTCTGTTATTACTAAACTAATGTGGGTGATGTGTTTGTCAAGTCTTGCATGTGTGATAAGTCAGATTCAACACTCTGCTGTTTACTGTCCTTGATATTCTGTTTATACAACACGCACCGTGAAATATCAATACGTTGGTTAGACATGGTATATGAAATTTTGTCAAGACCATATTTGGTATGTTGTTATGTCTTCAATGCATATACCTAACTGAACTCTGAGATTTTTGTGCAATGTCATCGTGGTTATGTCTAGGTGACAATACTTGAACATGTTGAAATTATAATGTGTTCTTTTAATTTACATGATATGGTGCCAAACTCCACACAGAGTATGCTCATAGTACTAACAATGAACAGCAGAGCACATTATTGCCCTGGATCACCCAAACTGCCTGTTAGGTGTTAAAAGGTTCCTGTCACATGAATGATCACACCAAGTACCCTTTTTCTGCTGGGTGAACAGCCACTGGCCGAACAGCCACTGGCCGTATGGGTCATTGAAAAAAGAAAGGATCAAGGTTGCCAAAGGGTACATAAGCTTCACTTGCGATTGTAATGGGAAAAGGCAATCATAAGTTTTGCTCTTGTTCCCAAAACCTTTTGACAATAAATTGTCTTTTAAACAAATGTTCCCCAAACACAGTAGAGATGTAAAAATGAACACAGAACTAAGATGAACTGTGAGCATGGTGAATGTTCAATGTCCAGTTAGTGTATAGCTGCAATCATGGTAAACTGTAGACTGTGAATGAAAACATGGAGATTCCATCATTACATGTGGGGCAAGCTGTCTAAGGCACCAGGCTAGTGATCCATCAGTGACTGGATGTAAGTCGACTTTATGTGCAGACTCTTTCAGTGTTGTCACAACCACTAGTGTGCAGTACAGAACCCTGAATCTCTTGGTATAAGACCAGATGGTGGCCACATGAATACGTGCAAACATCTAATTGCGGGTACAGCAACATGCAGGAAACTTGGATAAAGTGCTGTAACTGCATGTCCCAGCTGTGAATGGGCACCTTGTAAGGATGGGAAAGCCACATTAACTCGGTGTGAATTGTAGGCAGCAAGAGATGGATGATCCTAAGGGAGTTGACTTTGAAAATGTGATGTGCATTTGTGTTGGATATCCAGCGATCAAGGGAAAACAAAGTGTTTTTGAACAGTTGGATATTGGCGCTATACAAATGTTTGTATGCATGTTTGTATTACTTTATTGTCATGTAAACTGATTGATAAGTTGTGTCATTTTTTGTTTAGATCTTTCATCATCTCATATACGATCAAAATGTGCTAATGAGCCAATGATGACATCCTAAATTCTTTCATATGACAGTTAATATAAAAGAATCAAGTTGTCATTAACTTATTTATTAGAATCCAGGATGATCCCAGTTATACTTGTTCTTCAGTAACCCACACTTGTTTTTGGAAGCGACTAACCTGACTTGGATGACACATCACCATATCCCATTTGTATCGATCAATGCACATGCTGTTGATCACTGGATTGTCTGGTCCGGACTTGATTATTAACAGACTGTCGCCATATAGGTTGAATATTGCTGAGAGTGGCATAAAACTAAACTCACTCACTATTAGTATGTATTAATTATTTAGTTTTTTTTTTACATTATATGGGATGATATTTCATTGTTAAATACATTCAATTCTGACATGTCTAGTAAGTATATGTAAGTAAAACTACTGTGATAGTAAAATTATAATACCTGACAATCATCTGGATAGACAGTGGGAACAGTCCTTGTTGCTATGGTTACAGAAACAAAACAGACCTGTATCCAGGATTTGTAGTGCATGTGACAGCACGTTTAACTTTGAACATTTGATACTGAGCTGTCATACAACAGCAGCCATGTTCAAGCTTGTGAACACTGTAGGTTGTAGAGAAACCAGATTAGGAGAAGAATGCAGTCTGTAATGTGATGCTTGTTTGCACTCTGTGAGTGAATTTGGTATGTTCCTGTGTGCAGCGAAGCATGACAGGAGATAACAAATTAGACCACACATGAAGGTTTTAGTTGATCTCAGCTGCTCTCTGTCAGCCTGCATTGGCAATTTGACACAATTGCTTTAGAACCTCTACAAGGAACTTCAGACATGGTGAACAACTCTTAACTAAAGTCCAGCTATTTTATGGCTGACAACTTCGTAAAGTTTCAGCATTGATTCAGCATACCATTGCACTGCTTGACAGTGATTTAAGGATCTAATTTGGTATCATAGTAGATTACAGAAGACTAGAATAAAAATCTAACTCATCAAATGCCTCTCCTGGATTGTTTCTCAGCAACCTCTGAAGTGCAAATTAAACACGCCATTCAAACTAAACGACAAACTTCTGCCAGTTTGTTTTATTGCAACACAGTAATTATTTCAATCAAAAACCTCTTGAGACTTTGCTTAACTAAAATCAAAATAATCATTTCCTTTTGAAAGAAGCCATGTGACCATTTGGTTCAAGTGTTCATTTGCCCCGATTGTAGTCACTCCTCATGGGTACAGTGTATGAGAGTGTTTTAAGATGAAACCCTGCTCTGACTAATAGGAAATGGCACCAGAAGGGTAGAGTCCTGTACTCTGCACATGGTCACATTGGAAGGAACTAGATGAATTACTTTTAAGAGAGTAGTACATCATAATCTGAAAGTTGGAAGTAGAAATTCACTGACCTGCAGTTTGACCTTGTACCTATGTTTTCTTGCAACCCTTTTGACTTTTCCAGTTTGGGGCCCTTTTGTCGTGTGGCCCTTTTGACCTGTTACCTGTTTTGTAAGTCAGTCATCACAAACAGGTTTCTCACCAGTGAATGTTGTTAGTTGATGCAGCGTTTAGCAATATTCCAGCAATATCATGGGGGTTGGGATGGGATGACAGTTTGACACCAAGAATGGGCTTCACACAAATTTGGGGAATCGAAACCCAGATTTTTGGCATTATGAGCCAACTTTTTAACCACTAGGCTACCCCTTTGCCCCAGGTGTTGAATAAATGTCTGAGATAAGAGGTCCTTTTGTGTCTTTACATAGGATTGATGATGTATCATCAACCCACTGATGTGAAAGCTGCCCACTGAGGCCATTGTCACTGATGTTGCAGATGGGGATGATGATGATGATGTCGATGGTGTTTTGGATAAAGAGGATGAGGACTACAGTGACCCAGACATTGACCAGGAACTGGAGTTCCAGCAGACTCACCAGAAGAGGCCTCATATTGACAACAAGGGGGAAGGTAGGTGTTGAACAATATGTAGGGTAATTAAAGTGTCTTGCAGAGACAGATGGGTGACGGCGGCATGTGAGAAATGGCGGAGAGGTATAAATGTCACCAGTGTTCCTGTAGACAGTTTGTGGGAGGTATAGAGGCGACAGTCAAGAACGTACATGTCACATGCAGAGCTCAGATTCAGAAGTGTACTTGTCAAGTTTTCAGACTTTTTTTACTTTTAGAAATGACCACTTGGAACATTGTAATTTATGCTTGTAATATCAAGTCTTTTCTGTAGAGTTTTTCTATGAGGACATGAAGACTAACTTCAAGGAGGGCGTTGTAGAGAACAAGTTGCTAAAGAACAGGGTCGGCCTGAACGCCCCTTCCAGCATGGTTCTCTTCTACACCTGGATCATACTTATTGTTCTGATTGCTGTGGTCTCACTGTCTGCATTCCGGTACCGCTGCAAGGTCAGTAGCCTACCTTCGCATCCACCATATCACCTACTCACCTACCCTCACATTCCATCTCATCAACCACTTGTCTACCCTCACATCCACTCACCCACCTATCTACCCTCACATTCACCCACCCACCTATCTACCCTCACATCCACCCACCTATCTACCCTCACATTCACCCACCCACCTATCTACCCTCACATCCACCCACCTATCTACCCTCACATCCACACACCCACCTATCTACCCTCACATCCACCCACCCATCTACCCTCATATCCACCCACTCACCCACCTATACTCACATCCACTCACAGACCCATGTACCCTCACATCCACCAACTCACCGACATACCCTCACATCCACCCAGTCACATACCCTCACATCCGCCCACCCACCTGTCTGCCTTCACATCCACCCACCCATCTACCCTCATATCCACCCACTCACCCACCTATACTCACATCCACTCACAGACCCACCAACCTAGCTTCACATCCACCAACCCACCCATGTATCCTCACATCCACCAACTCACCAACATACCCTCACATCCACCCAGTCACATACCCATACATCCATCCAATCACCAAGCCACCTACCTACCCTCATATCTATTCACCTATGTACCCTCAAATCCACCAACCCACCTACCCACCCTCACATCTACCCACTCACATACCCATACATCCACCCACCCTCCACATATCCTCACATCCACCAACCCGCCCTCGTACCCTCACATCCACCAACTCATCTACCTACCCTCACATCCACCCACTCACATACCCATACATCTTCTCACTCATCCACCCACCTACCTACCCTCACATCCTCCCACCCACTCACCCACCCTCTACTACCAAGTTACCTTCTCACCCAACAGCTCGACATCTCGAACTGCCTTCACACTTCAGTGCATTTCAAACTGAAAATTCACAGCCAACTGTTGACATCGTGGGATCAATCAGCCCAGCTGCTTACCCTGTGTGGAAAGTTTATCCAAGTTGCTGGAATATCAATGAACATTGTGCTATGATGAGTTCATTATTGATCATATTGACTGGGTGACACATGGTTCTTGGTTGACAGTATTACTGTGTAAATGGCTCCTTTGTACAACCAGAGTTTTATGTATAAACATGTTAAACTGCAGTCTCAGTTGATCCTTACCGTTGTCAGTGATATTTGATTCATATAGTGCTTTTATGTAACACAGTTTCAGCTTCGTAAGAACCAGTACTTGATATACATGCCTCTTAACTGGCATATACTCCTGAGTTGCACAGTTGGTACAGGTATATTAGACTGGGATTTTTAACATAATCAAGGTTCATATTAACTTTGGCTTAACTGCAAGAAATATTCAACATATTCAACATTAACATATTGGCATCATATGCATACTGCACCAGATAAAGTGAGTGAGTTTAATTCTAGCAATTTAGCAATATTCCAGCAGTATCACAGCAAGGGACTCCAGAAATGGGCTTCACACATTGTACACATCTGGAGAATTGAACACGGGTCTTTGATGTGACAAGTGAACACTTTAGCTACTCAGCTTCCCCACCACCTGTACCTGTTAAAGATTTCATGGCATCCAGGGCACAGCACTGCTGCCTTTGGCATACAAATTTACAGGCCTTGGCATCTTGCGAACCTAAAGTGGACTGTTTGTTTTAGTGGGTTTTTCAAAGTTGGGACGTACAGCATTGACAAACTTTATGGATAACAACTGCTTTTATTTTTCGAGTGCAACATTTTGATACAGATTCATGTGCCATTGGGATGTTGTTATCCATAAAGTTTGTCAGTATCAAACATAATTGGCGCTGTGAACCATGTCACATATTTTTCACAGATGATAACAGCGGTGAGAAATGACCTTCATCTAAATACCTGTAATGAGTATGTGTACAACATTAAAAAAAATGTTTTCTTTATTTCACAGGGAGTGTTCATGAATGGACCAAGAAACTTCAGGAATGGTAACCATGGCAACTACAGACCTGGAGAAGAAAACAAAAGGCTGCTGGAAAATGTGTACACATAATAAGTTGTCCATGCGGTCTCCACTTTGTGTTCAGTTGCTAGGATAGCAGAACATGTTGAGGAGCATTGATACACCGTTCTATGCATCATGTAAATACTTATGTATATGGAAATCTTTTTTTGTTTTTTGAAAAACAAACTGCTTATAATGCTGCCGTTGACAAGTGACAGCTGTATATCTTAAAACAAACTGTTCATTTTCTTTTTTATGATTAATTTTGTTCTGTGAAGTATACAGACTAGTGAGGTTGACACCTTCATGGGGCTTCTCCAGCACGTGATGTAACTGACAGCTTCTCAGGACGTTATGTTACAACAAAATTCTTGATCTGGGGTAAGCTGAGCAGTCAGTTCTGGAAAAAGTTTTCTGAATGAGTGACAGATGGTAGTACTTCGATGTGTTGATGAAAGGTACACAAGGCAAATATGTATATAAATTTCCTAGTTGAGGTATTCACAGTCCTTTCTTTCTAATCCTGTCACATTTATCATGTTTATTACGTTTATCATGTTTATTGTGTTTATACAGAATCTTTTGCATCCAATACTCCCTGAACTTACCAGTGAAACCTCACACATTTCTTACTTAAGTGTGTTGTGCACTCAGTTGATTTTTGTGACATGTTGAAAAGGAAGCAATTTTACACTTTTAAAGAGTTTGTTTTTCATTAAGGTCATTTTTAAGAATTATTTTGACTTATTTCAGTATTTCCTGAAACAGTTTTACATCAGTATTTGCTTTAAATGCCCCAGAGTTCGATCTAACTGAAGTGCTGTTGGATGAAGAGTATTGTCAAGTTGTGTTCCCTCTGCACTATGTTTCATATACCCAGTTATTATTTTTGATAAGTATTACCCTTTTACTGCATTTCAGGCAATTATTTTCCTGTATGTGTTTAATTTCAGCATGTTTCACAAAATATTTACAGTATGTATTGCAGTATCACAATGTTTCATGAAATTAGTTTTGATTAGTACTGAATTTGGACAAAGTCTCATGAAAATATGTTGTTATAATTAACATTGATTTTCTATAGAGTTTCATGAAAATTTTGTGTTAGCATTGACTTTCTGCAGTGTTTTAATATGCTTGTCATGTTTCTCATGATCTTTGCTTTAAACTATGCCTTACAATTACTTTTATTGAATCCAAAGGAGTAACATATTTCAGCTAAACTGTGATGTTGAGTAGAGATGTTGGGGACTGTGTCAAATACATGTCCATGACTAATATGTGAAGGTCTCATAGTGGACAGATATAAATGACATGTTACTAAATTGAAACAAATTTTGAAGCTTCTATTCCACTTAAACAGTTTCCAGGAAATCAGCTAATGTTTGTTGTAAACATTACCCCAAATTAGAAAGGCGAGATACTGAAAATGGGTCGAATTCGAATTCAAATTTTGTATTTAGATACAGTCCCCATAGGTGAGTGCTACCTTTTATATAAATATGTGCTCCATTGGTAACCATGGCGATTGATGATGGATGTGGTTGACAAGATCTTTTAAAAGACAATTAATGTTACGTCATGATCTAAAACCGCAAAGCAGTGACCAAACAGCAAATGACAACACCACATAACAATGATCTAACACCATGTAGTATTCTGATGACGTGGATTGGCTTGGTTGATTAGTGTTTAAAATGAGAATCGCTACCTAGAGAAGCAAAGGTGAATTGGGTGTCTTATAGCAATGTATAGTGTTGTATATCCTGTAACCTGTACTTAGATATCTACTTATGTGGGATGTCATTTAAACATGGTGCTAATATTTTATGCAAATTTATTTGTATTGTGAGGTAGTGTATGTGGGTTTGTTGATTATTTTCTATCTCACGAGTATTAATAGCATCATAGATGCATCATCATGCTCTGACATCACAATCATTGAGTTGCAGTCACACCTGTGACACTGCGTTGTAGTCACACCTATGACATTGTGTTGCAGTCACACCTGTGACAGTTGCAGTCACATGTGACATTGAGTTGCAATCACACCTGTGACAGTTGCAGTCACATGTGACATTGAGTTGCAGTCACACCTGTGACACTGAGTTGTAGTCTCACCTGTGACATTGAGTTGCAGTCACACCTGTGACACTGCGTTGTAGTCACACCTATGACACTGAGTTGCAGTCACACCTGTGACAGTTGCAGTCACATGTGACATTGAGTTGCAGTCACACCTGTGACACTGAGTTGTAGTCTCACCTGTGACACTGAGTTGCAGTCACACCTGTGACACTGCGTTGTAGTCACACCTATGACACTGAGTTGCAGTCACACCTGTGACAGTTGCAGTCACACCTGTGACAGTTGCAGTCACATGTGACATTGAGTTGAAGTCTCACCTGTGACATTGAGTTGCAGTCACACCTGTGACACTGAGTTGTAGTCACACCTGTGACATTGAGTTGCAGTCACACCTGTGACACTGAGTTGTAGTCACACCTATGACATTGTGTTGCAGTCACACCTGTGACAGTTGCAGTCACATGTGACATTGAGTTGCAATCACACCTGTGACAGTTGCAGTCACATGTGACATTGAGTTGCAGTCACACCTGTGACAGTTGCAGTCACATGTGACATTCAGTTGCAGTCACACCTGTGACAGTTGCAGTTACACATGTAACATTGAGTTGACAAATATGACAGTGAGCGAAGTCAACCAATCTCACTTGCAGTCACACCTGTGACAGTTACAGTCACATGTGACATTGAGTTGCAGTCACACCTGTGCCAGTTGCAGTTACACGTGCAACATTGAGTTGACAAATATGACAGTGAGCGAAGGCAACCAATCTCACTTGTAGTCAGTCACACCTGTGACAGTCACAACTATGCATCACGATCAACCATGAACTCTCATCCTTTTCACAGCGTCAGTTATGTAGACCCACTCTCTCTTGCAGACTCTATTATAATATACACCTAGTTTAAACAAATAGAACAATTTGCGCTGTTGCCTTTGCATGCATCATTATAGAAATTAAATCCCTAATTTGCCAAGACACCACCCCTTGGCTTGTCAGCGTCATACCATGTTGTGTTTTCACCCAAATGGTAAACTTTAGGACTGGCGCCGCTTTAGATTTCCTACCACAAAATCTGGTTTTTATGAGATGTGTGATATAGTATTCCAAGTGGCCTTATACCCAGATCTTCAGAGACATATGGGTGTTCTCAAGTGTTCTTACCAGCTAGGATGTAATGTGTCAGTATTTTGCATAATAAATCTCAGTAGTCAAACCAGGGCAATAGTAATGGTGGCTTATGTTACCATGTAGGAATGCCGGAATTTTGTGGGGCTGATGTTTGCCCAGTGACTGGCTGGATGACCGTTTTAACTTGGGTGTGATCTGGGACCCGAAACATTTTGGGGTCATATTTTTGTCATCATATCATGTCAAGGACTTTTACAAATGGATCAAATTTTATGTGTGCTGTGCAATTTTCTTTTCTTTTACTCATGTGCCATCAACTAGTTCTATAGTTGCTTCCTTGATAAATGTGTTTTGCTATGCGACCATATCATCCCACAAAATTCATATGTTCTTAGTCTTGTAAAATTTAGAAAATGTCCTTACTGTAGATACTGAGCTGTCTGTTTGAAATGTTCTTAAAGCAGTTTTCACCCACTGCCTTTATGTCATATTGTTTTAACAAAGGTTATAATCATGTAGACAATGTATACTTTTCAGTGTGAAAAACATTTTGGGGGAAATAATCCTGGTATATTCATTTGTAATCTCAAGTGATCTTAAAATATTTGGTGGGATTGTACCTCATTGTATGGTGAGGCTGTCACCTGGGACACACACGTTATCCTGAGGGGAGGTATTGGGCCATATCCCCTTTTCACCAGGATGTTACAGATGTTTGATATGGATGGTGCTTACTGATGAACAGTCAAGGCTCCCAGTCAGAGGAATTATTTTGTCTCAGTGACATGTGCTTTGCTAAGCATGAAGAGTTTCAAGTCCAGTGGCAGTTAGATTTTCTGTTTAACTACATTTTGTAATCATGATCTGACATGGTCTTCATTTGGGCCCACTTTAATTTTATCTAAAGAAAAAAGTAAAAATATTTTTAATGACAGATGCCCATTTTACTATTTTTTATATCGACCCTTACAACATCTTGCACTACTAAGCTCCTGACAAGGTTAATGTGCTAGCTCTGCTTACAGTTGGGAGACATCAGTGTATATAAATGTTGCATTTGTTTATTTCATCTATTCATACAACATATCCATTCAGCCTGTTGGTGCTGCCTCCCTCCTGAACTCTCAGAACATAATTTCCAGATGTGAATAGTATATTTTCTTACACCAGCTTTTGTTTGAATTTGGCTCAAGTGTCTTCTTCTCACACAAGGAATGGTGGGGTAGCCCAGTGGATAAGGCGTTGGCTCATCACACTGAAGGCCCAGGTCAATTCCCACATGGGTGCAATATGTGAAGCCCATTTCTGGTGTCCCCTGCCGTGATATTGCTGGAATATTGCCAAAAGCGGCTTAAAACCATACTATGCTCTTCTCATACAATGACCTGGGTTTGATTCCCCATTCACAATGTTCGCTGGCGAAATGTTGTTGAAATGTTGAAATGCTGAAAGTTGCATATAACTCTAATGCTCACCCATCTAGATCAGACAGCAATACTCACGGTCTGTCTCATAGTCCCTGAACCACATATTTTCTACTGCCTCATCCTCACTGCAATGCTAAAACCCTAAAGGAAGCAAGTCTAGATTTCCCACCCTCTGAATCTCCCAACTCACTGGGTCTCCTTCTCAATTTATATAGCTCTATTTGGTACTTTCAAAATTACCTATATCCAGGGACTAAGCATTAGTCATGAATACTCATCCTATACCAACTGGACAAACCTTGTTCATGCAAATTTTATCTCTGATGACAGCAATATTGTACAGCTGTTTACTTATTAAAATGCCATTTTGATATTCCGAGCAGCCCTCATATAACACAGCAATGAATACACCATATGAAGCTTCAGCAGCATGCTGTCCTATCTTGCAGCAGTATTGATTTATCTGTTATATGTTTCTCACTATAACATGTGTCTACTTATTCTATGTATGAGCATCCAGAAAGGGCCTATCAATAGAATATGTTCACTGTCTGTGCCAAAAACGTTTGAGTCAACCTCATATTTGTCACTTGTTATCATTTTCAAATATATTTACAATACACAACGCAATGACTCGTCATCTGACTATAGTTCATGCGACAAAATGTGAGAGCTTATCCACATGAAAATATTGTGTATTTCTTTTGAGTATTATATTTAAATATATTAATATATTCATGTTTATTACCTGAGCTTAGCAGACCGACAGAAATTTGACTTCATACTAGTATAAAAAATATATGCGTTTAATGATCGTTTTGACTGTTTAGAAAAACATAACTATTTTTAATGTGACATTGAACTGTGTTCATCTTATGTTGTTTGTTTTTGTTTGTTGTTTAATGCTACTCTATATCTTTATGATGATGGATGGTGAATAAATAAGCCTTGACCAGACAATCTAGTGATTGGTATTGTGTGCATCGATATACACTGTTTGAGCATGAGCCACAATCATCCATGTCCTCGAGTCTGACCACCTAATTCATTCAGTTGCCCATTACAACAAGCAAGACAGGGACCTATTCAAATCTGAAATCAATGTAATATGGGGTCAAGTTGAATTTTGAACGGTCTGTACTCTTGACAGATTTATGAACTGCCCACCAAAGTGACTGAAGAAAACAGCTTAATACTTAACTTAATATACTGAATGACAATTGTTTATGTTTAAGTATTTTAATTAACAACTATCATTTTTATTGTTAGATTGCTATACTGTCGTGAAACTTCACCAATTTTATCAAGCTTTACCACTTTTAGATTAATTTGGGTGTAAGAATCTACAGTGTCGTACCATGTCTCTGTGCAATGTAATGAAGATGTTGGCCATGAAACTATGTGCTTCATTATTGTTCCACCATCTTCTAGAATGCCGATCAATCAATCAGACATAAGTAAATTGGTTAGTGAACAATTGGTAGACACTGTAGCATTATGCCACAGACAATGTACTCTGGTCAGTGGTCTGGGCTCTAGATCCAAAATAATGAATGAATGTAAGTCATTTCCAGAGTGATTTGGTGAGTCAAAATTGCTTTATCTCTAACCTAACTCTTCACATTGTTCTGAGCTCTGTTTGGATATATTCTTTTTGCAGATGTGTGTGTTGATGACTTCACATTGTTTCTTTGACTAAATCTGTGTCTTTCCCATTACGGCATTGTATGAAAAATTCATGACAGCTTGATCTAGAACTAGGAACCATATATCAGACTTTCTCAGATCCTTGTGATATAGCCTGTATACTGGCTGTGTCAGTGTGAGGAGCTTGTAGTGGCTGGTTGGGGGTTTATACTGTTTGTTTTGCTTGGATTTTAATCAAGTATATTTTACATGAGTATTCTTATAAAGTCATTTTAATATGCAAGTCTTTATTTTCATGTGTCACTCACATGTGGGTGTTTTATAAATAAAAATACAAGGGTGTTTATTGAGTTGTGTTGTGTTGTGTTCTGTTGTGTGGGGCAGTTTCAGAGAGAAACTGATTTATCTCATTAAGGTGGGACAAGTTTCAGTTCAGTTCAACCTGATTTGTCTCTTGTTTTAGGGATGGTTGCAAAAGTGATCGTCTGATCTCTGCTTCAGTGGGCCCTTATGACAAGCTACAAACACAGTTGATATCTGGGTTTCTTTAGTTTCAATATCATCATCAATATTTACTTCAATACTCAGAGATGGTGATGATTATATCATAAAAACACTTTGGTAATGTTACGTAATCCATGTTTGACTCCTGTTGGCAGTGTCAGCATGATTAGCCACACTGAAGTGGATCCAGTTTAGTTCAGCAGCGGCCATATAGCTTAAAACTAAAACCATGGAGCTGAATACAAACCATTAGTTCAGTTCATGGTCATTTGGGATCTGTTCATCATGAACCCAAGCTTCAAACATGCAATCACTCCGTCTCATCCAAAAGTAACAAGGAAATTGTTGGATCAAAATTATTTTCAGTACAATGAAATCATGGGCCTGTTTCCTTGATTAGCACTGTTCAGAATATCACACTGGATGCCTGTGGTTACAGGGTATGAAACCGATCGCAGGCATGATCTGAAGACATGAGAAGTTTGAGATACTAAATTCCATTAGAAACAGACATGTTAAAAATGTTTGAAATAACATGAACTAGAACAAAAGTCAAGACGAAGTGGTGTGTTGGATGTTCAGAAAGTCCGATACCGATGTGTCTTCTTATTAAGCCATACTCGATACTGATATGATATTTCCCATGACTTAAGGGACATTACCAAATGGCGCAGTCCAAAAATGACTTATTAACGTATCAAGAAACACGTCTGGTTTTGAATAAAGACCATTCATGCATTCACCCTGACAGACTCTGAGACAAATACATTCAAGGAAGCCTGTGCAAGTCTAGAATATGTGGCAAGTTTTTATTTCCACAGTTTTAGGGAATCTCAGGGCTCCTTGTCATTATGTTATATTTATTTTTTTTATTATGAACTGTTTTTCGGTAAAATACATTCATTTTAGTGACTAGTTGTTAGTCTACACTGTCTTGGTTTGACTGACCGTTGGAGGTCCGCGATAGAATAGGCCTTCAGCAACCCATGCTTGCCATAAAGGGCGACTATGCTTGTCAGAAGAGGCGACTAATGGGATCAGGTCGTCAGACGCACTGACTTGATTGACACGTCATCAGTTCCCAACTGCGCAAATCGATGTTCATGCGATTGATCATTGAATTGTCTGGTCCAGACTTGATTATTTACTAACAGCTGCGGTATAGCTGGAATATTGCTGAGTGTGGCGTAAAACTAAACTCACTGTTTGACATGATTTGCGTTTCTTTTGGAACTGAGTATATTATGGGAAAAACAAGCCCTCCAAGACAAATGTTCACATGGCACATACTTGATATTTGGGGATAGTCGTTTGTTGTAGAAATGTTTATGTAACGTGATGTTGTATTTATGGCCTGTATTGAGAAATACTCCTACTTCAACAACAACCCCTCTTAAGGACAGACCTTTGTTCATGTTTGCTACAGTGCCTGCTGTATGCAGATACCTTGCAGTGTTGCGTTAGGTTATTAAACTGTATATTGGAAACATAAACATATGGAGCATACACTTGCGCAGCCTAGCTCCTCAACACGTCTGCGGGAGGCACAGCGTTCTGTCTGTTCCCAATCCTCGACTTCCTCCAGCCTTGGGTGCAGCTCTCCCACTTCCTTCCAGCCTTGCCCTGGCAGGTTGGACGCACATGGTTTAGTGGTGGATCTATGGTTTCATGTAAAGACCGGAAACACAGAAAGATCCGAAAACTAACAACTCGACAATACTTTGGTAAGGATAGACAATAGATGTCTTCATATAAATCTTCTGCATGTGTGCGACGTTGAAGTTTAGGTATCGTTCTTTATTCATGGTTAGTGGGGATGACGATGATTCTTATGGAGTTGCATGTACAGAGTGAATGACACACTACACCCCCACCCCCTAAAATACATGCACAAATTAAGTGACCCCCTGCTTGTCATGTACAAAATCAATGCACTCCAGAACGTGTACAAAATTGTTGACCCCCCGTAACTCCCCAGAACAAAATGGGTAATCTAAAATTGTTTCGGGGCGAAGGTGTAGCCAAGTGGTTCAAGAGTGTGTTCGCTTGTCAGTCCGATGACCCTGGTTCGATTTTCCTCATGGGATCAATATTTCAATTTACTGTTTCTGTATTGGGTACCTCAGTTTCCGTATTATTCCAGAGTTCAGCTCGGACATATCAGAAGGAGCCATATACAAGGATCCATGCACATCCTTACTTGAGTGGGCGGATGGGATAGCCTAATGGTTAAAGCGTTCGCATGTCATGCTGAAGACCCGGGTTCGATTCCCCATATAAATACATAGTGTGAATCCCATTTCCGGTGTCCCCCGCCGTGATATTGCTTGAAAATTGCTAAAAGCGGCGTAAAACTAAACTCACTTACTCACTCAGTCGCTCAGTTGAGGGGCTTTTAGTCTTTTACCCAGTTTCACTCATAACGTTCTTATGCAAAGCACATGGAAGCACAGAATTACATTTCTCACGACCAAAATGGAATGCTTTTTTCTAACAGGGTGAGTGAGATTTACGCCGGCCATAGCAATATTCCAGCAATATCACGGTGGGGTATACCAGAAATGGGCATCACACAATGGTACACGTGTGAAGAACCGAACACGGACTTCGGTGTGACGAGCGAACGCTTTAACCATTAAGATACGCCACCCAGTTTTAACAGGAAATCGTAGTATTAAAACAAAACTGCCATGCTTTTCTGTCGACTCTGGTCGAGGCTGTGTCATTTTGACGCTGGTCTGTCTAGATTTGAATATGGACATGTCGTTAAATGACTGGCATATTTGGAATCTTCATCTTCACTCCCTAGTATGTTTTGTTTGTTTATACATACAGTTGCCTGTCCCTGTCCCATCTTACCGGCGGGACGGGTAATAGGCCCAAGATTCTAATAGACAGTTGGGGCGAAAGGAAACTGCATACAAAAGTGCATGTTTTCGACTGACACATATTATGTTGTGCCCAAGCTTGTATTCACAATAACTGGGCGTTACCTCTCGCAGTGTCACGGTCCCCTGACATCTCGCGTGGTATTGAACAGCACGGGACATGCTGTTTCTAGGTGTGTCCCGGGGTGTTTAGGTCATTAAACTGTAAACATTTCTGCAGTGGGACACTGTATTGACTTGAACACGTATACTAACAATACATTCGTCGAGATGGGTCACAGTTCTGAGTAGCCTCCCTTTCGTGACTAAAAGCACTGCCAGTGAGAACGGGTAACCCGTTTCACCTGTCCATGTGTGTTGTCTGTGCGTGCGCGCGAGCGCGCGCGTGTATGTGGTGTACTATGTGATTTTAGCTAGGAATAATTTCAAATAACATGTAGGCATGCATTGTAAAAAATCTGATGGAGGTTTCGTAGCCGCTGTTCCTTATAATATGACGATTATTTGAATCTTCTAAAACGTTGGCACTCACAAACTGTATCATTGATAGAACAGAAATCCTGAACTGTCGTGTTTTGAAGAGCATATCGGATAATGGTTTCAGCACAGCTGTCATACACCCTTAAGATTGCAATCATAGCGTTAATTTTGACACATCGAATTATGATCCTTTGTGAAATAAGTTTTTGCTATTCAGTTCATCCTCCTATCACTAATTAGCTAATCTAACCTTACTGATTCAAGTTAACCTTGGATGAGGTTGTGTCCTGTAATGAAACTTTGGCTACTTAACATGTAATGAAGCCCAAGAACAGAGGATGTGACACTCAGACAAAAGACCCCCCTTTACCTTCTTCTCGTCAATGGCACCCGTGACGAGCCACCTCCTCGTGGTGGGTGCTGGGTAACGCTAAGAGCTCGACAGAACCCGTGTGGACCCGAGGGCATATTTGGTCGACCAACCCGTTTGCCGTGGGTTGCGGCCCTGTGTAGGTGGAGGAAGGGATCCTGGTGGTGCACATCCTCGATATCTCCAGGGTATACGTTCCGATAAGTCTCCACCATACCCTGGACGCATCTACGGCTCTGCCAGATAAATTTATTACCTCCCTTGACTGTCTTTTGATCCAGTCAGGTGTCTACGCTGGGAAGTTGAGCGAACCAATCACAACTCACTTTCGTTTTTTGAATTATCTAACCGATTATAACGGCGGCCTAGCTGACTGGCTACTGTGAGAAGGCGGAGCCAGCAAAGGGAGGTAATAAATTTATCGGGCAGAGCCGTAGATGCGTCCAGGGTATAGTGGAGACTTATCGGAACGTATACCCTGGAGATATCGAGGATGGGTGGTGCAGGGCATTGGGAGTACCGCTCAACACACCAATCAACCAATCAACCAATCGACTGGTCATGCTAAGCCCTGTGAATGGATTATATATATTTATATATCTGTATCTGTAATTGCACAAACCTTTATTCGGAATTGTTTAAATTATAGTCTCGGTACCCTTTGTTCATGTAATATCATTTGAGTTTGTATTCTGTAGTCTTAATGCTCATGGGCCAATCCGGTAGAAGAATTAATCCTTTTAATTGTCTGCTGGAGTATATCATCCGGGTAACCTTGGTACTGCAAACTGGAGACCCACTTGTGTTAAGCATTGTCCTTGTGATACTCCGTGGTGGGTGGGGAACTCGAATGATAAACCATTCCTCACTATCCATGGCTTCCTGAACTCCTTTTACAAAGAAACAACGTCCAATTGGCACTGATCCAGGTGATATATACTGAGGACTGTCTACGTCCATGGATTACTGGCCACGCTTTCTCGTGACTGAGACAAAAGATGGCACCACATTAAAGTTTGTTATACAGACAGGCATACAAGGCAGCCGGTGACGTTAAAAATATCAAACGCTTACGTTCAGGTGCACTGCTCATTGAGTGCAGCAAAAGACAACAGGCAACTAACCTAATGACTATTGAAACATTCGTAGGCATTTCAGTATCGGTTACTCTTCACAGAACACTTAACACAAGCAAAGGAATCATCAGAGATAGAGATCGATTGTTCACCGACATGTCTGGTATTGTTTCAGAAGGGAAACATCAAGGCGTCACATACGTTAAGCGTATTACCGAGTCTCCTAAGATGATATCACCTGCAATGTTTACACAAACTGTGGAACCACTTCATGGCACGGCACAATCAGAATCATCTTATGATCGTGATACACGTTCTCAGGCATCTCAGTGACTGAGTGAGTGAGTTTGGTTTTACGCCGCGTCAGCAATATTCCAGCTATATGGCGGCGGTCTGAAAATAATCGAGTCTGGACCAGACAATCCAGTGATCAACAACATGAGCATCGATCTTCGCAATTAGGAACCGATGACATGTGTTCACCAAGTCAGCGAACCTGACCACCCGATCCCATTGGTCGCCTCTTACTACAAGCACAGTCGCCTTTCATGGCAAGCCTGGGTTGTTGAAGGCCTATTCTACCCCGGGACCTTCATGGGTCCCCCGGCATCTCAAATGACACAATCAAACAGAAACATTCAACAAATCGTTAAAAGCAAAAGCAAACCGAAGGCAGATACTTCGAACAAACAAAGTGGCAGAGCCCCAAATGGGTCAGATGATAAAATCAAAATGTTTAACAAATACGGATCACTGACGCCATGGACGAGTCCGAAAACGTCCATTCTAGGGCACATAGCTTGGCGGGGGTGATACGGGGTAGATCCCCTGTTAATCTATTGATGGGGCGACAGGGAGGTTCTACTGTCCTTGTACACCAGGATGTTATTCACAGCCCTGTTGCAGTGCGACTTACTCTGGGTATTGCATCTACATTATGCTCTCTGTATGTCCCACCATCATCGGCACTTCAACTTCAATCACTCCATGATCAACTCCCAAAGCCATGTGTTATTATGGTGACCTAAACGACCTCAACCCGTTCTGGGCCTGTACGATCACTGATACAAAAGGCAAAACACTTAAAGAGTACATTTCCAGTAATGACCTGTGAATGTGTAACGATGATTCGAGCAGCTATCCGCATCCTGCAGCTGGCACGTATTCTTCTCTATAGATTTGTCTCTTGTAGATTCTACCAGCCTGAATGGATTTAATTGGTCTGTTCATAATGACCTTTCTGGAAGTGACCACTTTCCAACTATCGTTTCATAAATACAGACAGTCAGACAGTCAGACAGACAGACAGACAGACAGACAGACAGACCTCTTTATAGGTCTTTTGTATAGAGGCCTCAGGCCCAAAATACAAACATAATTCAATTTCAGTCACTGAGCATATTTTTTGAATTGATCATCTTCTCAGCATGATAGAGGAAATGTGTAACATTATAAAGAGTTTTTGAGTTGGAATCTTTTAAAATGTTAACAACAGACATAAGGTTATGTTTTTTTAGAGTATTGCTAAGGTATTTCTTTTTAATCTCTGCATATAGCACGCTTTCTAGCAAAATATGACATTCATCCTCAGTGACATTTACAAAACACTTTTTGCAGTAGCTACACAGCCTTAGATGTCTATTAGTATTAGTGTGCCATCCCGTTTCTATGGCAATTTTAAACTTTGAACATCTAAATCTGGAAAAAGCAGTTCGTACATGAAGAAATAAATCACAACATAAGTACTTTTCAACATCCAACAAAGATATTTACAATTTGTAGAGATAACATTTAGGTGTAGACTCAAGAGAGGAGTTCCATGCCTACTGTAAATTATCATATAACCACTGCTTGAACATATATATGATAGCCTTTGAATCTCTGACATTGTGGCTTAACCCGTTCTCTTCCCACAGAGGAGGAAGAATTACGTAGGAAGATATATTTTGCAGAAAGCAAGATGAACAGATTCAATAGTTTTACAATAAGATAATCCTCAGACATCTGAACCATAACATAAAATAGGATTAACCATTGAATCGAATATCTTAAAGAGATCTGAACAAAAAGTAGTAAATAATAATAATTATTACCAACTTTCCTCTGGAAACCAATAATTGCTAGTATTGTCTTGTTTGCCTGAGATGCTAGTACTGTTTCCACCTAACTCCAGGCACGTTTCGGAGTAAATGTTAAACCTCAGTAACGATAGGATGAAACTATTTCAACAGGATCTCCCTTGTAGTACCATTTCTCATAAGACCTACACCTAAGATTTACACACATACCTGTATTATTGCAAAATAGTTCTAGAGCATTTATCTTCAACTGTAACTAATAACGACTATCTGACAGAGGAGAAACATCATCTGCAAACATTAAGGCATACACGTCATCTACATTGTGTGAAATAAACACCCCTCTGCCCCTCCATCCTCCAACAACGTATATAAATGATTTATGAATATGATAAACATTTGAGGACTTAAAATACAACCCTGGCGGGTACCGATATTAAATGCAAATGATTGGGACTGGCCAGTGTTTGTTCTCACACAGGCTGACAGACTGTTGTACATGGATGATACAATGTTGAAATATTTACCTGACATGCCTTTTAGCATGGTCATGACACTGCAACTGGTGACGATAATATCCATTATCAGCTTCTGAAACACTTACCTGAACCATGTCTGATGACACTTTCAGATATATTTGATCAAATATGGACGTCTGGGGAAATTCCTCCTTTATGGCGTAATTCCATTGTGATCCCAATACCAAAGCCTGGCAAGGATCATACAGATACGTCAAACTACAGACCAGTATCTCTAATTAGCTTCGTCTGTAAAACCATGGAACGTATGGTGAATAATAGATTAACGTGGTATCTTGGAACCAATAACCTTATAACCAATATTCAGTGATCATTTGGTACGTTTAGATTCCATTGTTAAAAATGATATAGCAAATAAACAACATGCTGTATCAATTTTGTTTGATCGTGAGAAAGCTTATGATACGACCTGGAAGCATGGCATTTTGAAAGATTTGATTTATTTTGGTTTAAGAGGCCGTTTGCCTCTTTTTACATTACAGTTTTTAAAAGACAGGCACTTTCAAGTCCGAGTGGGTTCAACCCTGCCTGATCATTACAATCAGGATCAGGGCGTCCCACAAGGCATTATTTTGTCACTTTATTTAGTATTTAGGTAAACAGTTTATCCAAGGTTTTAAATGATTCAATCGATGGATCACTTTTTGTGGATGGTTTTAATATTTCCTGTCGTAAAAATATGCATACTATTGAACGGCAATTACAGTTGTGTTGAATTAAAATATGTAAATGGTGTATATGACAACGGTTTTAAAGTTTCTAAATCCAAAAACAAATTGTATACATATTTGTAGAGAATATAAGCCCGGTAAGTACTCTGAACTATCTCCCATCAAAGTTGTAAAGGAGGCCAAAATCTTGGGTTTAATTTTCGATTCTCATTTTACTTTCCTACCACACATTAAATCCCTTAAAGCTAAATGCCTGAAGGCACTAGATTTGTTAAAGGTTGTTTCAAATTCAAAGTAGGGAGGGGATCAAACTACCCGCCTTCACTTATACAGATCATTGGTACGATCTAAACTTGATTATGGTTCCATTGTTTATGGTGGAGCCTGTAAAGGCAACTTTAAAATTCTTGATTCTGTCCACCATCAAGGTCTAAGACTTTGTCCTGGGTCTTAGAGAACCTCACCTGTTGACAGTCTGTACGTTGAGGCCGATGAACCATCTCTTACACAACGCCTATAAAATTGTCGTCACAATATATTACCAAATTATACTCTAATGATTCTAACCCAGCCTGTAACTGTGTGTTCAATCCCCTTCATGAGGATTTATACAACAAGAAATCTTCTGTTGTTTCGCCTCTAGGGCACAGAATTAAACTATTTCTTTCTTCGCCGGCACTGAGCTGGAAAATATAGTTCCTTCCCGTCTTCTTTCTTCTCCTCCTTGGCAACTGGTTAGGCCATAAGTTGACCTAACATTAACTACATTTAAGAAACCAAAAACTGATGAATTACAATATAAACAAGAATGTAATCAACTAAAAAGTAAATACAGCAATTGCAAATCCTTATTCAAAGATCGGTCCAAGGATGGTGACGCAGTAGTTTGTGCCACTGTTATTGGATCCAGAACAATGTGTTATAGATTACCAGACAAGAGTTCTATTTTCACAGCTGAAGCTAACACAATATTAACAGCTCTTAAATATGTTCAAAGAAACCCTAAACACAAAGATTATATAATTTATTCAGACTCTCTTTCTTGCCTTCAGGCGATAAAAAAACTATCATGTAACATTCACTTTTAATAGAAATTATTCAATTGTATAATGATCTTACTACTGGCCAATACGACATCGTCTTTTGTTGGTCACCCAGCCATGTTGGTATTTCTGGGAACACAATGACCAACCTTGCTGCTAAGGCAGCACTCAACAAATCTGTGACACCACTTCTTATTCCATACTCAGATTACATAGCTAGTATTAGAACTTAAATCCGTGATCTGATGCAAAAGAAGTGGGACACTCAAGTAGGTACATGTATTAGTAAATTACATGCTATAAAACTCTATATTATTACACCTACTTGGGTTGTCAGTCCAGATTTGAGGAGGTCATCATACTACGATGACGCACTGGCCACACAAGATATACACATGAATATTTGCTTAAAGGTGAAGATCCTCCGTTTTGTATCCCTTGTGGTGAAAGAGTCACGATCAAGCATATCCTACTTGACTGTGTTGAATATTCCATCACAAGGGATACATATTTCCAATCCCGAACTATGAAGAATCTTTTTAATAATATAAGTTTTCATTTCATTATTGCATTTTAAAAAGAATTAGATTTGTTAAATGAATTGTAAATAGGTAAATATTTTATTATCGGTAGTTTAGATTAGTAACCCATATTGTAATTATATAATGTTAATGGCTGTACTCTCCAGGAGGGTTGAAGTATTGTAAAATTATGGTCCTCCTGAGAGGGTACGTAAGTCCGAAACATTTTAAGTAAATTCAAACTTACCAGGATTTTTGGACGTAGTATTCTCGTTATTTTAATTTGGCAAGCATTTCTTACACTCGCCAGCGGCTGACGGATGGCGTAAATCCAACGAGGGTCCATGGAGGTAGCAAAGGTACCCGTGGTCCCTTGTCTGGTGATCTACCTTCTGTTGTTGGCGATCCATAGCCTGTTTTCATATTGTATTGTCCAAATAGTAATATTAGTTTTAACTTTACACGCTAGCTTTAATTCTAATTGCGATATTCTAGTTGTTTTCCTGTCCTTCGTTAATGTCTTCCTAGTGACAACACAAAGTATGAAACGCAGTGTTACAAGAGTTCTGTCCCTTCAACCACAGCGGGCAGATGAAGCTGAGGAAGGGCTCATAAAATCTCGACACCAGTCCATAAATTGAGTGTTGACTTAGATTTGTGATGAGATAGTTCCACTGCAAGCACGCAGAGGTTAGGAGAACAGATGCTTCAGGTACTAATTGTAGATGGGATGTATTGATAAAATTGATTTTAAAAAAATTCCCACACAAATATACATGTAGAAAATGCGGAACAGGAAACCCTGTAAGTGTTAATTCGTCTAATTTTCAGGTGTTTTAGCGGCTTTACAAATAGTCCAGCAATATTACGACAGAGGACACAAGAAAACTGTTCCACACTTTATACCCATGTGAGGAAATGAACCTGGGTCATCGGCGACCATACAGAACATACACGTTATCCCACTTATAGCCCATACAGAACATACGCGTTATCCCACTTATACCCATACAGAACATACACGTTATCCCACTTATAGCCATACAGAACATACACGTTATCCCACTTATAGCCCATACAGAACATACACGTTATCCCACTTATAGCCCATACAGAACATACACGTTATCCCACTTATAGCCCATACAGAACATACACGTTATCCCACTCAGCCCATGCAAGAAATGCAGATCAATTCCATGAAGCCTCCGTGAAGTTTTATTGCCAGAATAAGCTTTCATTTTATTGAAGTCGCATCCCATTTTGTTAGAAGCGCCAAAAATTCCCGTTTTGTTAGATGAGTTGAAAATTCCCATTTTGTTAGAAGCACTTCCCATTTTGTTAAAGCTGTATCTAATTTTGTTAGAAGCGCTTCGCATTTTGCTAGAAAAATGTCTCATTTTGTTAGCAAAGCTTTCTATTTCTATGTCATTAGAAACACTTCCCATTTTGCTAGAAGTATGTCTCATTTTGATAGAAGCGCATCCCATTTTCCCGATGCTCACGTAGCTTCGCTGTCTGTGTAAATGTACACGACTAGGTGGCGTGTACGGCCTTGACTCATTTCAATTTTCTGTGTCACCCTTATGTGGATGACCGCTTGATGTGGGATAAAATAAGACTTGCTGACTCATAATTAGATTCCAAGTGACAGTATATGGAATTGGTTCGTTTGTGAATGTAAAACAAACACAGAACTGATTAATCTGATGTAATTGATTCACAAGAGACTGGTATTCTAATTAAACAGTAATAGTAACTGGTCATGATTAATATACGTTTATGTAACATTACAGGACGATATCTTGATGAAACAAAAATACAATTCAGGATTTTTATTGATTAGACAGACATTTTACTGTGGTGAAGAAAGCGAGGGATAGTTAGTTGAAAAACCGTTTGAAATAGTCGTGTTTTAGAGAACGTTTGCTGTAACGCGAGACAAGGGCTTCACATCCGTACACCTTCTTTACGAGCGACGTCAGCTTTTTTTCCGCTCTGCATACATCCAGCACACCGTGGTCTGGTCGGTACAGTGAGGAGATTTCCTTGACAGGGTTTCACATATAGACGCCCCAAACCTCCATATATCAAACGACTTGATAATATCACATTGAACATCCGTTGACTCGTTCTGTCGATAACAGCTTTCGACTTCCGGTACACACACGAACTGTTCGTACCAACGAACCCTGGTCGCATCGCCAATAATTTGACCTTTCCACTTTGTCCAAGGAGAATATGGGATGGTTTTACATCCCGATGGCCGTTATGTTTATGTAGATACTGAAGAACGTCCAGACCACGTTTCAAGATTTTCTTGGCTGCCCTTTGTCTACCAGCCAAGCACCTCCTGCTCATGAATTTCCACCGACTTACTTGAGCATCAAGACCTGGCGAACTTCACATTGTTCATAGGCCCTGATAGTGTTATTGTGCTGAAGCTGACTCAGCATGTTGAATTCACTGGACCCCACCTTTGACTGTTCACCAGGGTTGGTGTTTTTTGGGTGTGATACTTTTGCTGCCAACACCTTGCCATCTTTAAACACATTGTAAGTAGTAGCTGATCCACCTGAATTTATCACTCCTCAAAGCAAGTAGCCACGGATTCTGTGGCCGAGTGAGTGAGCGGAGAACCCCATTTGTGGATTGAAGCGGAAACTGCCAGTCTTCGAAGTGGCACTGATGGCGAGCAAAGGACGGAACATCCACGGGAGGTGTTTGACTGGACACAGTTCTGCCCCTGAACAAATACTTCCGCCTCGCTATGGACATCTTCAGTGAGTTGAGAACCTGAGGAAAAACATGTTGTCATGGTGTCTTAGTGTTTCGTGAATTGTTATATCAATGTGAATAGAAACATGCTATACGCACGGGAAGATAATTCATTGGGGTTCCAAGTAGCACAGGAGAAAACACCATGCTGAACTTCGGTTTTAGCCATGAGTTGAGGTTCGTGGTATATAATTAAGAAATGCTGGTAAACTAACGCTAAGTGTCGACATACGAATAGTTCACATAGTAACAATTAATCTCATTTAAATCGAAAATGTGCCCCAGTGGACATTCCAAGGCTATCTAGAGGTGCTTCATTTAGAGATTTAGCACTGCAGGAAGGGCTGGGCGTGAGGCAAAATGACGTAGTTCAGAGGCTGTGAGACAGACTAAGATGATAGTTATGCGATTTGCTGCTGATGTTGCGGTTTCTTTTTCAATGAAGGTACATAACCCCAGTTAAGGGAAAACATTACATCCTGTGCCAGCTTACTTCAGTCATGGGTGGACGACAGTCTAACACATATATCTATCAGATTCACCCATAGCCTTTAGCTCCTCAAAGTCAGCTGTAGGTGTTACCAGGCTCCACGTTAAGGTCAGTAAAATGGTGTCTGTACCATTTTATATTTTGAAAACAAAACTAATTTACATTAAATACTGTATTCTAAATTGAAAATTACAAAAAGATTTGTGTGAACTTCACGATAGACTAAGTTTAACCTTAAACGAACAATACTTCAGATTTTACCCATACAAGTGTATTTATTTTGATGCGACAAAACGAACGTTACTCATCAAAATCCACGTCCAAGAAGGCATTGGAAACACGTCCAGGGCAATACGTAAGCAGTTTGATATCAAATCACTGACTGTACCCGTGAAACCGTTTATGACGTCATGCCTCTGTGACTATGCTTGTAAGAAGCGACTGACGGGATCGCGTTGTGAGGCTCGCTGACTTGGTTGACACGTTGTTCCTAATTGCACAGATCCATGCTTCAGCTGCTGATCAATGGATTGTCTACATCCCGATGGGAGACACCGCCATATAGCTGGAATATTGCTGAATGCGTCGTAAAACTGAACTCACTCACTCACTGTGACCTCGGAATAATAGTAATAGTCCTGTGGACTGGTTGCGTAGTCTATCTGCGCAACGTCAGCTTGGATCTGGTCAGAGAGTTGACGGTATACACGCAGGCGACTAAACTAAGCAAGCAAAACAAACACAAACTAAAACCAATAAACAAAATCTGAACAAACCATTAAAAATGCTAAAAAGACACATAAAATTCTGATCGTTCAAACGAGGCTGTTGTAAGACGAATTTAGTTTGGCTAAGATATGTAAATGTTCCATGATGGATAGACAGCTAGGGTTAGCAGACAACTAAACTAAGGATGATGTTACCATGGAAACTGACACTTTGGAATTTACGAATATGAATTATGTAAAAATATGAATTATGTAACAAATAACACATTGTGCATCAATACTGATTTACATTAAATAAATAAAGGTTACTGACTATGATAAGAAGGGACGTGAAGACCACATAGCATGTTTTACGAACGATCGATAACTTTGTCATGTTCATGTTGCAGAATGCTTGAATTGGTGTGAGTGAGTGGGTTGTGTTTGACGCTCTTTGAACAGCATAAATACCGCAAAAGACCCAAGAGATAGACTGAGTGAGTGAGTTAACTTTGCATCGCTGTCAGCAATATTCCAGTAATATCACCGGAAACAGGCTTAGCTCATGTTGGGAATCGAACCCTGGTCTTCGACGTGACGAGCCAACGCTTTAACCACGAGGTTACCCAACCGCCTCCTAAAGACCAAAGAGATGTGGGTCTTTGATTCTATAGTCGAACAGCCGTTCCACAGAAACACTGACTGGGAATCAGTTACATGTAAATGTTTCTCGAGAGTTGTGGACAGCTCCAACACTTCGATTCAATGAGAGATAACTCCTCATGGCGCTTCAGTGTAATTGATGGGGCGGCCCACATCACAGCAATTTTGTACAATATTTTAAAATTCCCGTTGAAATAATTACCATTCTGAAGTACCAGCTCTTTGAATCTCTTTCGCTAAATGAGAGATACAAGTTTATAGAAAGGTGGCCCTAATTTCAAAATCATAATTACAAATAATCCAAATGTTCCGTAACGAGAATTGTGCGTGCTAAAATTATCATTAAGTGAACTACTATGCTAAAATTCTATACATTCGAACTCAAAAATTGGATTCGGTGCAATTATGAGAAATAAATGGAACATGATCCACTGGCCGCCTGTTGTCATGGCAACGCCAATAGCTACTGAAGACGATTTCCCATCCTTGCTTGATTGGACATATAGTTCCAAATGGGACCAGTTAGATCGTGTAATTAAGTCCAAAGGCAAATTATAGCCAAGTAAAATCACAATGAAGAGAATTTCAATTATATAAATTCAAATCTCTGGCATTTATTTAAAGTAATCAATTGTCTTTGATTCTCGGATTTGGTTTTATGTGCGCTCAAGTGTCGATTAATTACCGAAAATATTCCCAAGGACGTCAAATTGGTAATGGTGTGTCGACAATATTTTTATTCTTAATGTCCGTCTTCAATTCTTTGTATTTTCATTAAAAGCCGTAGTTAACGTTAATGGCTATTCGATAACGCGGGGGTATAAATAAATCACTCGATTGTTTAAGCCACGTGGTGTCTCATTGCCGGGTTGAAGCCCGGCAGACCAGCCAATCACAAGGCAGCATGCGAACTTTAGAGGGAAATTTGGTGCGGAGATGTCATTGCGAAAGCTTTGATGCAGACGATAGGAGGAGATATACGTCTGCCTTGTAGAGGAAACTGTCAGATCCCGCCAAATAGTCTCGTTTGGCTGGGATCTCGTGTAATCCTATCCCTGCCCAAGCAACAGGACCGCCATTACCTCCTTGTCGTGTGTCCACTCCGCTGGAGTCGTGCTGGGACGCAGACGTTGTGGAAGGACCTAGTTTGCCTCGTCACCTGACAATGGCGGCAGAAGTTATGATTTATATTCTGTAATACCGCTTGTAATACATCAGTTTTGCTTCATCTAGGATAATTTTGTCTGTTGGAGGCGTAGGGAGTTGTGATTCTCATTTGGCGTGCGTCAGCCTGCGTTCAAATTGAGCTATAACTGTACTATTTGAACGCAGTGTTATTACCCGCCTGCTGTTATTGTATTAACACGACAGAGTTAGGTATTTGTTGCCGTGCTAGCAAGAGGGTAGGTGCTTCTAAATAATACTGACTGACCCACGTCAATGTGTTTGATGCTGGGTGATGGCTAGGTTATTTCGTAGATAAAAAAATTTGCAGATCTTATGCTGGATACCGAATATCACTTAGAATCTTTTGCATGAGTAATGTGACTGTTCCATTCATGTCTTGGAAAAGAAATCATTATATCACTCCGTCCGATACTGTCCATACACTACCCAGTACATTACTGTCCATACACTACCCAGTACATTACTGTCCGTACACTACCCAGTACATTACTGCCCGTACACTACCCAGTACATTACTGTCCATACACTACCCAGTACATTACTGCCCGTACACTACCCAGTACATTACTGTCCATACACTACCCAATACATTACTGTCCGTACACTACCCAGTACATTACTGTCCATACACTACCCAGTACATTACTGTCCATACACTACCCAGTACATTACTGTCCATACACTACCCAGTACATTACTGCCCGTACACTACCCAGTACATTACTGCCCGTACACTACCCAGTACATTACTGCCCGTACACTACCCAGTACATTACTGTCCATACACTACCCAGTACATTACTGCCCGTACACTACCCAGTACATTACTGTCCATACACTACCCAATACATTACTGTCCATACACTACCCAATACATTACTGCCCGTACACTACCCAGTACATTACTGTCCATACACTACCCAGCACATTACTGTCCATACACTACCCAGTACATTACTGTCCATACACTACCCAGTACATTACTGTCCATACACTACCCAGTACATTACTGTCCATACACTACCCAGTACATTATTGTCCAATACAACATCACGTCCACTACTGTCCATTACATTAGCTTGTCTATTACTGTCCATGATACTACTTTCTCTATTATTGTCCATGACACTGCCTTGTCCATTACTGTCCATGACACTACCTTGTCCACTACTGTCCAGGACACTACCTTGTCCATTACTGTCCACGACACTGCCTTGCCCATTACTGTCCATGACAATACCTTGTCCATTATTGCCCATGACACTACTTTGTCCATTACTGTCCACGACACTGCCTTGTCCACTTCTGTCCAGGACACTACCTTGTCCACTACTGTCCAGGACACTACCTTGTCCATTATTCCCCATGACACTACCTTGTCCATTACTGTCTATGACACTAATTTGTCCATTATTCACCATGGCACTACTTTGTCCACTACTGTCCACGACACTGCCTTGTCCACTACTGTCCAGGACACTACCTTGTCCATTATTGCCCATGACACTACTTTGTCCATTACTGTCCATGACACTACTTTGTCCATTATTGCCCATGACACTGTATTGTCCATTATTGTCCATGGCACTGCCTTATCCATGACACTGTATTGTCCATTTTTGTCCATGACACTAATTTGTTCATTGTTATCCATGACACTGCCTTGTCCATTATTGTCCATGACACTGCCTTGTCCGTTATTATCCTTGACAAATCCCTGACAAATATATTTATTTAGTATTCACTAAGCGCTATTGCACTTTAAAAGTTGAAAGCTGCATTGATGGATAACAATGTTTCCGATTAATGCGACATATAACTTGTATTTAATTTATTTTTTGTTTTAATATATGGTGTTTGTATTGGATCTACTTCCCCCCTCCCTCCTCCTCCCCTCCCCTCTCTCTCTCGCTCGCTCGCTCATCTGCTGATGCATAACAACCGCAGATCGATGCTTTTGATATCAGTTACTAGATTTGACGTTTAACAGATTGTAAACACAGAGCTGGAATGCTGCAAGTTGATACGTTAAACTTTTTTGTTGGATTAAAGCATTGATTGAAACAAAGATCCGGGTAGAATAGGTCATCAGCAACGTAAGACGCTTTGTCGTAAGAGGCGACAAACTGGGTCGAGTGGTCATTCTCACCGACTTGGCTGACACATGTCACCGTATACAGATTACGCAGATTCGATGTTCATGATACTGATCACTGGATTGTCTGGTCCAGACTCGATTATTTACAGACCGCCGCCATGTAACTGGAATATTGCTGACTGCGGCGTTTAACAACAAATCAACCAGAATTCAAGTCCAAGGAATGGAAGAAAAAAATGAATAGATTTTACGACTGCTTTAATTAATAATACCTATGAATCTACGTTTACTAAGTTCAGTTTGTTATAGCCTTATAAACGTTGTAATTACACATCGATCATATTTCATATGATAAGTTCAGTTATGGTGTAGGTCAGTAAGAAATGTATATTTGAAAATTGATATAAGTTTCCTTAAATAAGGGTCACACACTACCCAATATGTTCCAGAGAACTATATCCAAATGGTGTGTCAAGACATAGAATGTGCTTATGCAAAGTATTTTGACATTGCATGAAAGTTGGTCTCAAACATGGCATGCTGCATGTTCGTCATATTAACAAGAGGCACGTACATGATAGACCCTTATTCCGATATTGGCATTATTCTGGTTTATCAAGAGTATCTATTTCTTATTTGGTAATATTTCCTCGCGTTGTTGGTTAACTAGTAACCGTGTGGTATGAGCGCCTGGCCATCCCCGGATACGAACCGGGTATAGCAGTCATGTTGGCCCGTGATGGTTAAGCCTCTGATATAAGACCTGACTGGATTATCTCCCTTATACTTCAACTGCTTCTCCCAAAGCAACACAGTTGAATGTCATTCAGGAATTACGCTTTGGCTTGTTCACGAAATGGTTAATTGATATTTTCCTAAATCGCATTTTTAGGGGGGTCAAAATAAAATGGAACATAACTTCTTTGAATGGCGTCTAGAAATTAGAGCAGTAAGGAAGGATGACCATATATGGATGAACATGTTCTTTGTTGATGTTCGATTGGTGTAGGTTCTAACACGATGGAACATATTTAAAAGTGATTTCAGAGTGATTTCGTCAAGTAAAAAGGGCTGAACTTATTGTTATGCGCCAAGTCTGATATTTTCTTAGCATCGTACATAATATTTAAGCTATTTAGTTGACATCTGCTATAAGTGGGTATTTTAAAGAACAGGTTTATTTTGTGCCTTATATGATTGCATTGAATATGACTCCGTAAGATGTTATTGAGACTGATTGTTATAACTGGTTACTAATACATGGTGGTATAGTATGCTGATGAGATAGGGTAGGATAGTAAAATATTCACATGCTATATAACCTGCTCACCCTGCTATATAACCTTCTCACCCATTTGTATGACATATTCACATGCTATATAACCGGTTCACCCTGTCATATGACCTACTCATCCTACTGTATAACATATTCACCTGCTATATAACAGAGTCAACCTGCTATACAACATATTCAGTTTATTATATAATCTTTTCACTCTTCTGTATAACATATTCAC
Source organism: Haliotis asinina (assembly GCF_037392515.1). Lineage (NCBI taxonomy): Eukaryota > Metazoa > Mollusca > Gastropoda > Lepetellida > Haliotidae > Haliotis > Haliotis asinina. The sequence continues at coordinate 14,139,010 of NC_090284.1, forward strand.
ATGCTATATAACCGGTTCACCCTGTCATATGACCTACTCATCCTACTGTATAACGTATTCACCTGCTATATAACAGAGTCAACCTGCTATACAACATATTCAGTTTATTATATAATCTTTTCACTCTTCTGTATAACATATTCACTTGCTATATAACCTGTTCAACCTGCTATATAAACCATTCACCCTTCCATGTACCAATAACACGCTCACCATTAAGTCACATCCGGGTGCTCATGGGTGATTGATCTGTCCATCCTTGTTTACATCCTATTGGATCTTAACCTGTATGACCGACCTTATGTGCAGTTTATTCTGGCGTTTGTATCACTAGTTCACCTTTCACTTCAGCATCCTCATCATTCTCTACAACGTGTTAGCTGTCGTATCACGGTTAAATCATTCTGCATAACCTTTTCCCTATTCCTGTTCACAATTCTGTATAACACGTTGGTCCTTCTGTAAAACATGTTCACCCTTCTGAGCGATCTGTCCATTCTTCCTTGTAACCTTACTCGCCTGTATCATACCGAGTTCACCATTATATTTGGTTTAGCTGTTGGTCCCACCCCTGGCAATGTACATCCTGTGCCAGCGAGACCCGGACTTCAGTGAGGCCGCGCAGGTAAATTGATGAGTATTTGCCTTTAACGCGTCAATCAGGGAAATTTGATGCCAATTACTCCTCTCCCCTAGCTCTTATGACTGAATGACTGCGTGGGGGTCATCTCAAAATTATCTGAGTCATTTATAGCAGGAGTATTCCCGGCTGCGCCAAACGGTGACGTAATTTTGTGGAACGGAATCATAATTCTAACATGTGTTTAACAACTTCATAAGGATCTCTTTTGATGTAAGCTTGTAGATACATGCATACTTAAAACAGGTGAACTGATTTGCCGTTTCTCTCTCCTTCTTCATAAATTCGGGTCAGACTTCATCAAGAAGTGACTCCGTCGTCCGTTTTTTTATCTCGTGTATACCTACACCCACTCCGGCTCTTCCATAATCTAATCTTCAGAGACATCTTCTGAAATAAGCCACGGCTCTGGAAACACGTGTTTAAAATAATTGAATTTGTAACCTAACACTGAAAGTAGATATTGTCTGTTTATGTATAAAAACCCACGAAGAGCTAGCATTAATTCGCCCATGTCAGGCTCGCTCTTTGAGGTGGGCTCTCTAGCAGCGAGGGCAGAGGTAGATTTGTAATTTGCTCGTTTACCCAGGGGCATAAACTGTTTGAAAGCAGTCCCGAAGATTGATTAGTGCAGATGATGGCTTGAAGAAAATGATGACGAATTCGGGAAAGATGAAGCGGTTGGTGCCCGACTGCCGATTTGCTCAGTTTTCCGACAGACCATCTCGTTTCGGCCCAAGCTGTCATTCGTCAGTTGGAAGGGCCAGGTGCTAAAATCAGAGCATTCAGACGAAATTGGTCTAAGATGAAATTGTATTCATCTTTAAAGGGTAATTGGAAGGGCGTCTAAACAATTCGCCGATGGAAATTGTTTATTAAACATGCCATTCATTACACAAACACACAGTCGCAGTGAACGCTCTATCTGGAATTAAAAAAGCTGACGGAGGTCGAAGTTGTGGAAGTTTGGAAAGTTAATAGCCATTAGATTTTAAAAGGGTGAAATTAGAGGAAACTGTCGTTAAAATATTGTTTTAATTTGGGATAGTTTACCGTTATATATGAGTAAATGTTAGTTGTTATGGTAACAGAAAGAGGAAATGTTTTTCTTTTCCTATGTGAGGAATTTTTTAAATGCTAATGACAGTTAACGTATTAAAGGGACAGCTTTAGGTTTTACACAGTATAATGACAGATTATCGTGGGAAGCGGGTGTTGCGGTCGGGCTTAAGTGTGTAATTCAGGTATCAGGACTGCCTATCACATGTCAATGTAAATAGCGTTCAGGAAAAACAGAGTTGTTTATGTGTGTTCAATGGTCGACTGTAGACGCTGGAACGATGGTCTAGAATGTCGTGTGTCGGATCGCAACGAGGAGTAGAACTTTGGGGAAGATTTCTCAGATTACCAACGTTTCCCACTACGGCTACCGTTAGAGTGATGGGTAACCACAAAGAGGTTACAGGGTAACTGGGAGAAAGATTATAGAGCAATCTGAGGTGTCACGACACCGTGCAGAATGTGGTTATGTCAGAATGTGGTAGGTGTTACACACAGAATGTGGTACGTGTTACATATAGAATGTGTTACATTTGGAGTGGGAACGTTGATACATATAGAATGTGGTAGGTGTTACAGGTAGACTGTGGTAGGTGTTACAGGTAGAATATGGTAGGTGTTACAGGTAGACTGTGGTAGATGTTACTTGTAGAATGTGATAGGTGTTACATATAGAATGTTGTAGGTGTTACATTTAGAATATGTTACATTTAGGATGTGATAGGTGTTACAGGTAGTCTGTGGTAGGTGTTACATATAGAATGTGGTAGGTGTTACTTGTAGGTTGTGGTAAAGGTGTTACTTGTAGGTTGTGGTAGGTGTTACTTGTAGAATGTGGTAGGTGTTACTTGTAGAATGTGGTGGGTGTTACGTGCAGCATATGATCACCGTCAAAGATAGAATGTGGAAGGTGTTGTGGATGGCATGTTTATCTGTGACGAGTAGAATATGATAGCTGCATCACGACTACAGTGTGTTAGGTGTTGCAGGTAGATTGTGAAAACTAAGTTGCGTAGACTGTTCTCTGTGGTATGGATAGATTATGGTAGCTGGTATGGGCTGAATGTAACAGCTTTTCCGGGTAGATTGTGGTACATGTAATGGGTCGATTGTAGGAGTTACTATGGGTAGAATGTTCCAGCTAAATATAGTATGGGTAGAATGTTCCAGCTAGTATGGGTAGAATGTCCAAGCTACTGTGAGTAGAATGGTGTACTACGGATGAGTACAATGCACGAGCGGAAGAACACGGCAGTAGGTAGACTTGTAGGGAAACGGGGCTTAGAAAACGCTCTTGCGTTTCGATATTCGATGATTTGTGAATTGATATCCAGTGTAAATAAAAGGCTTGAGATGATTGTTTAGATTATTTAGCAGACTATTGTATGAAATCGAAAAAAGGGATAAAAAAGCATACGTTTATAAAGACGTCACGAACAATGGCGAATCTGATAACTTACACCTTTTGATATCGGACACGTCAGTATGACTCCACGCTAGTTAATTAAGGTAGTGAAGGTATTTTTTAACTTCTTTCGTGGGTAGATGAATTTGATATCGAGTGATTTTTCTTATTCATTCAGCCCCATTCTAATCATTTATTACAGAAATAGTTTTAATACGTTTGTCTATTTGATATTTGAGATCATTTTATGATTTAAGAGCCAATCCAAGCGTAAGACGTTTTTGTTCTTTGAAACCTGTTAAAACATGTGTTTCTCAATAACATATCAAAACTAGGTATTTTTGTTTTGACGCTCTATAAAAAGCATATATCCATTTAGGAAATACGAGGCAGGATAACTTTCTGAATAATTTGTGGAATTGTGAAAAGATTGAGGAGTTCATTACTTTGTTTTTTTTCTACTGCGAGGAAATCATTATCAGTTTGGTGTTTTAGAGTTTTGTGTGATGTCATTTTCTTTATGCGCGAACACGAGTAAAGGTATTAGGTGCGTTAACTGTCATGGCAAAAGCACATGTACTTTGAGTGGCAGACTCAGACTGAGAGACTGGGAGAGGGAGAGAGAGGAGAGAGGAGAGAGAGAGAGGGGGAGAGAGAGAGAAAAGAGAGAGAGAGAGAGAGAGGAGGAGGAGAAGAAAATCCAACGCAAATACTAAACAGAAGGAGAGCGTGAGCTGCAGGAATCGACTACCAATTTTTTAGTTCCCCTTTGAGGCAGTTTTATGAGTTAAAACTTTCAAGCCAATAAGTCAGTAAAATTGAATAACATTCCAGTATGTGCACTCTGTAGTGATAAATCTATCACTGTTGAAAACAACTATAATATAGACACCGTCATCTCTCATGGAAGAATGGCCAAGTTGGAATCTTCATCGTCACTTGATAGACAGGGATGGGATACAAAGGAATTTTAAATCTTCGGAATCATTTACTTGGATATAAGAATCGAAGCTGGTCCGGGTTTTATGCCGCGATTAGCTTATCATTGTATATAATGAAATGCTCAAGAACTGTATGAGGATAGCAAGCGTATTTTCTAATGATTTATATATATCATATTCATCTTTCATTACTTACTTAATTATCAGAGTTCACTGAGATGGGAAAATGATAGGAAATATTGCGATTATATGTAAATTATGGAGTATGGTGTTATGTTAAATAAGCCTTTGTAAGTGTCCCGGTATTTTTTTTAAATTTGAATTTTGTTTAAAAGTTTAACAATTGAAAGTGCTTAGGGCACTTCATTGTACCCAGCACCTAAGTACGCCTATTCACATGTATGGGTTGCAGTAGGTCCTCACGTATGCTGATTTTAAGAGGCGACTTGCAGGTCCGGTTACTTGATACAATACCCCGACTTCGTTGTTCATAACATCAATCACTTGATTGTCGTGTCCAGACTCTACATCATAAGAGTAATATTGCCGAGTGCAGCCTAAGACAACCAATACATGCACTCTTATCTCCAAGTTTAAATTCAGTACATACATACTGAGTGAGTGAGTGAGTGAGTGAGTGAGTGAGTGGGTGCGTGAGTGCGTGAGTGCGTGAGTGAGTGCGTGAGTGAGTGAGTGAGTGAGTGAGTACGGCTCCAAATCGCTTTTAGCAATATTCCAGCAATATCATAGGGACATAGGACGTGGGCTTGACACTCTGCACCCATGTGGCAATATAACCCCGATCTTCGGCATAAGGAGCGTACACTTTGGCTCAGGCTACCTACCCCAAAGAGATTATCCTCAAGAGGCATTGTTGTGGCTTAGAACAATATACGCATCAGTCTTAATTCTAAGGGTAATCTTTTTCATGGATATTGCGAGATTATCACGGGTCTGTGTGTTGGTACAATTTCTTCAAAGTATTTATGAAGTAGGCAACGTCATAGAGTAAAGAGAGCCACACGCCGTGACAATATTATGTCGTTAAAACAGCACCATCATATGCTTGGACGTTGAACCGTAACTGGATCTTCGCATCTGTCTACGTTTTATCGTTATCAAAGTGATATCGTTTAATCTAAGATTAAAGCGGCCTGTTTCAGGCAAACTGTCGAATAAATGGCCCAGCCGATTTGTGTAATTATGTAAATTGTCTCAAGGTACTTTGCCTAAGCGAACTCATCCATTTATTAGATTGTCTGGCTATTTCAGTCCTCATACAAATATCCTCGATAGGGCAACTCAAGCATATACAGTACTATGTTCAGGAAAACCTGTTAGCAATCAGTCTTTCACGATCCGTTTGCTTGTGTTTGCAAGCCCTTGCGGTTACAAGTAAATTGGACCCGTGGTGATGACCGTAATACTTGGTATTCGGTAACCTTGCTTGTCTTAAGAGGGTCAGGTGGTCAGGCTTGCTGACTTGCTTGACACATGACATCCCAGTTGTGACGATCGATGTTCATACTGTTGATCACTGGTTTGTATTGTCCAGACTCGAATATTTACAGACTGCCGCCATGTTGCTGGAATACTGCTGAGCGCAGTGTTAAACAGTAATCAGTGAATCAATGGTCTTAACTTGCATAAGTCCCAGATCAGAAATCAAGCGAAGTTTGGTCCCAGTTCCCTCGCAGCGAAAGGGTACCAGACAGGATGAAATAAGAATGTAAATGCAAAACGTCTTGCGTTTACAAAGCACGGACAGGACGGACTTTGTATACCCGTCATTGAGCTGAAAATGCAATAGCCACTGATCCACTGACTAATGTGACATTGTTAGGGTCGTAGTCCATTCATTTGTCTATATCAAGATTGTAGTTGACAACATTATATAACATAACATACAGAAATACTCAGATAAATACGGGCAGACAAACATGATGTTGAAAACAGATTTTATTGGAAATATAAAAATATCTTTCGCTACTTTTACTCCAGTCTGGCCATATGACAGCAGGTGCCTCGAGTGCTAGTGTGGTGTCCTTGTCCTGTTGTGTCTCTGGTGTATAGTGTTGTTTGTCTAGTGTCTAGAATCGGGTGTCTAGTCTCGTGTGTAGTACGTTGTATCTAGTGTCTTGTGTCTAGTGTCTAGTGTCTAATGTCTAGTGTCTAGAATCAGGTGACAGGTCTCGTGTGTAGTATGTTGTGTCTAGTTTCTAGAGTCCAGTGTCTTGTGTGTAGTGTCTAGAATCTGGTGTCTAGTCTAATGTCTATCATGGTGCGTCTTGTATCAAGAGGAGCTGATGACCACTGGCGTGTCTTCTTGTGCCACGATCAGAGTTCACTGGTCCGCTTTCGATGTTAGTATGAGGTGTTTCGTCTACAGAGTCCAGTGTCTATTCTAGTGTCTGGTGTGTGGTTCCCAGTGTCAAGGGTATGAGTATATAGCAGTCTAGTGTATTTGGTCTGGCGTCTAGACTAGTGTCTAGTAAACCGAGTCTAGAATCTAGAGTCTGCTGTCTAATGTGTGGTGTCTAGAGCCAGTGTCCTGCCTAGTATGTTGCTATTTGTATCTTTTATCTTGTATAACCTAATATTTAGTGTGTGGTTCCTATAGTGTCTAGAGTATGTTGTCCTGTTTAATGTCTAATGTTGTATAATAACGTTCAAACGTCCAATGTCAACTTGCAATATTCCCTTGACAATGTGCTCTGGCTCTGTTCACATCTAAACTTGACCAGTACCCTACCCATCCCTCACACACACGCACACGCGCAAACACGCACACACTCACGCACAAAATACATCTCACCCACGCGCATGCACAAAGTACCACTTACTCTCGTCTAACATCTCAAAAATATATAAGTGACTATAACTTAATGAAGATTTGGTTTTTGTGGAGTCTCACATGTATCAAACCAGTTTGTAATACTTGCGTAGGACTTCCGGTATCGGTCCACCTGATGCAACCTGGAGCAGATATTACACTCGCCCAGACCCCTCCCCCACACCCTGTATTGCGCACGACGCTTAAGGTATTCTACATATATATCACGGTTATTTTTCAGGTATTTCAGATGCTTAACCAGGTCGTGTGGGGACCGGAAGTCGGCTGTGTTGAGAAACAAGTCTTTTGGATAAATTTGAGCGTAGTTAGCTTTGCCTCTCACAATCGGCAAAATATTGTAAGAAAATGTCTTAAATAGTTTTTCTGTCACATAATCTTGACAAAATAGACTTTCGAAGGACAAGTAAAACCAATGCTGGCCATAGCATCTACTGAGCTGGTCTTCTCCGTTGTCTTCCATACATTTAGGCTTGCCACACCTTCCCACAATGTCGACATCAATGTACTTCTGGAGCTCCTCCACGTACTTTTCCCGTCGGCTTCCTGAGTGACAGTTACTCACGAACCACAAAACAGATCTGGTCTTCTTCTTCATGACGTCCGTCCAATTATACGTCACCACGTCCTTTGGTTTTTTCAACGTCAAATCTCCATACGAAGCCACGAAATCTGAGTTCCGCTGGTACGTCAAAGTCCAGTTGAAGATGGTATCCCAGTCACCGCCCGGAAATTGGGACGCATAGTTCGCCCATGGTTCCTTCGCGAAGAAGATCCATACCTGGTTGTGACTGGTTCTGACTGGTTTTTCCTTTACTTTATTCCTGGATAGTAGGAATGCATCCACTATGACAGCATCTGCATCTGCGAGTCTAGATTTATTGCTGCTGGTGACACACTGATATTTTCCACATGATATTATTTTCGAAGGTTTGTGCTTGCGATAGCTAGGAATCATGTGCCATACTATAAGTCTGGGCTCACGTTTCTCGACATTTTGTGAAGATTTGGAGGCACCGTATTTGTTCTCAACGTATTGTAAAGGTTTTGGGACACTCTGTTTGTTCCCAACGTATTGTAAAGGTTTGGGGACACTCTGCTTGTTCTCAACGTATTTTACAGGATTGGAGGCACTCTGTTTGTTCTCAACGTATTTTACAGGATTGGGGGCACTCTGTTTGTTCTTAGCGTATTTTACAGGATTGGAGGCACTCTGTTTGTTCTTAACGTATTTTACAGGATTGGAGACCCTCTGTTTGTTCTCGACATATTGTATTGGTACGGAGTCTCTGTGCTTGTTCTCCGCGTATTGTAAAGGTTTGGGGTCGTCGTTCCTTAGTAATTTAGGGAGACCATGTTGAATACGCAGGTTCTCTTTACGTTCCACCTTCGTGTCGTTTTGCTTTTTCTCTTCTGCCCATAATTTAAGGAAATGTGGGGTATTGTGATGCTGTAAAATACTCTGTGTTGGTTTGGGGACGTAACGTCTGTCTTTGACCTTCAAGTTAAACACGCTGACTGGCGTTGATGCCGGAAGTTTTGAGTGGAACAGGTAGCGGGACACGAACAGCAGTGTCAGCGATGCTGCTAATACTAGCAGTGTCGTCTTCACAATCCTGTAAAGAAGAAGAAGGTTTAATAATTATGAATCAGTGAGTGAGTGGGTGAATGTGGTCTTCTGAACGCCGTCGTGGACTGTTTTCACTTTTATCAGGACGTAGTGGGGGATAACAGCTTAGTGAGTGAGTGAGTGAATGAATATGGTCTTCCTGACGCCTCTGTGGGGGGAGTGTTTCGGTTAGGTCACTTCGTAATGCTGACTGAAAGCTGCTTGAGCGAGTGAGTGAGGTTTCACGCATCAATGTCACGTCGGGAGACACCATGTCGGACATTGAACCGTGATGAGCGAACTCTCTAACCACTTGGACACTAAGACGCAGTCAACATCAACAGAATCCAACACATCAGGCAACTGTGGATAGTGCTGTTATGTACCACGAACTTACCATCAACACATCAGGCAACTGTGGATAGTGCTGTTATGTACCACGAACTTACCATCAACACATCAGGCAACTGTGGATAGTGCTGTTATGTACCACGAACTTACCATCAACACATCAGGCAACTGTGGATAGTGCTGTTATGTACCACGAACTTACCATCAACACATCAGGCAACTGTGGATAGTGCTGTTATGTACCACGAACTTACCATCAACACATCAGGCAACTGTGGATAGTGCTGTTATGTACCACGAACTTACCATCAACACATCAGGCAACTGTGGATAGTGATGTTATGTACCACGAACTTACCATCAACACATCAGGCAACTGTGGATAGTGCTGTTATGTACCACGAACTTACCATCAACACATCAGGCAACTGTGGATAGTGCTGTTATGTACCACGAACTTACCATCAACACATCAGGCAACTGTGGATAGTGCTGTTATGTACCACGAACTTACCATCAACACATCAGGCAACTGTGGATAGTGCTGTTATGTACCACGAACTTACCATCAACACATCAGGCAACTGTGGATAGTGCTGTTATGTACCGCCAACTTACCATCAACACACCACAGATTGCAATAAGCATAATATTATTAATACTACTAAATGCAGTTTCATTGGAACTTTAATTTTAGATCACCCACAGTGTGTACGTACCTGGTTTCCCTAAAATAAACACACACAGACAAACCGCTCGCATTCACCTCACACCTACGCACGCACACAAACACATCACACGAAATGTCCTGACTCTTATGTCACATGTCTAAACAAGAAGCTGAATTTGAAATAGGTTTGGCAAACGCTTTGAGCTGGTACGTTCTGTATCTATTTCTTCCGTCCGTTTAATGCAGTAACTGCATATCAATATTGTGATGTGAAAAAATATATGTATGGCTGTCTCGTGTTTCCCGCCGCTGTGTAAATCTAAGCTCAGGGGATTATCCTCGGGGATACTCACAGCTGAATTTCGATCAGCAGGTATACTTTGGGCTCATGCGAAATAATGATATCCTGGAAAGAGCTCATTCGTGACTTATACTGACGGACAAAAGAAACTACACACTTGTTGTAATCCTGAGATAATCTTCCCAAAATAACGTAAATGTTATGAAGAGCATTCAAACCTAGAAGGGACATTGTCGCCCTCTCACTTTAAATGGAATTCTTGACGGGACATTGTCGCGTTGTCGTATTGTTGCGTTGTTGCCCTCTCAAAAAAAAAAAAGAAAAAGGAAAAACAACTAGCAAAAAGAAGTAGAATTTTAACCATAGCGTGATACAGCGACAATGCAAGAACGCGAAATTTCGGCCATTTGTCACATTGTCGTTGTGTTGCGCTAACGTCTTCGAGTGGCATTTAGAAGTTGACGTCATGAATAACGAGGACAGCTCCATGGATATACAACTTCTTAAATATTAATATGAGCGACATTTCTGTGTAGCTACAAATACTGTTATCAGTATGTGTCGATATGTGTCGACCACGTCTGCGAGCCTGACTATCCAAGCCCGTTAGTCGCCTCATACGGCAATAGTGGGTTACTGAAGATCAATTCTAACCTCATCACGGGTCTCAAGACGAAGCATTTAACCGCTAGCATACAATGCAAAAGTATTCCTTGACAACCAAATACTGCTAAACATGTTGCATGGTATCCATATCTGTTGACACGCCCCTACCCCATAGATATCCATGATAAACGGCAGTGTGTCACGCTCACAACAATATGTATAGTCAAGATATTTGATCCTTTATTTGTGTAAGTATGAACGCCAACAAAACTCTTTATTTTCCCAAGACAGTGAACATTTTACCTCCTTAGCACCGGAACTCATCGTAAATAAGACAGTGAGTGAGTTTAGTTTTAAGCCGCTTTAAGCAATATTCCAGCAATATCACGGTGGAGACGCAGAAATGGGCGTAGCTTAGACAGACGCTGTAATTGGACACAACTTGCATTTAAATTAGTCTTTTTTCTGTGTTTTTCATCTTCCGCTCGACCGGAACTTTCCTTCCGATGTGAAAACCAAAAACCTATATGTTTTCTTGTCTCATGTTTCTCGCCGCTGTGGAAATATAAGCCCAGGGGATGTATAGATACACTCTCTTACTCTTGCACATTTCTTAACAGACTGCACACCTCTTATAAAGACAGCTTCATATATCTTCATCTACATTTATAAACGTGGTTCCGGAACAAAGCAACAAGATCTGTACCATCATTACCAATGCCATTACCAAGTACGTAATCGATATTTAAGCACATCATAAACTAAGGACAAAGTATGGAAAAATCCCATCATGAATACATTTTCCCAAGCCACTCTCTTGGTGAGCGGTGGAGTAGTTTAGTGGTTAAGCGTTCGCTCGTCACGCTGAAGAATCGGGTTCGATTCCCCACATCGGTACAATGTGTGAAGCTCCTAGCTGGCGTACCCCGCCGTGATATTGGTAGAACATAGGTTGATCCAGAGGGAGGGAGGGGCTAACTTTCCCCCACCCCCTCCTCAAAAAGCTGTATCCGCCCCTGTAGAATAATGTTAAGAATCGTGATTAAACTAAACTCACTTATTCTTGCTGCTTTAGGTCGGAGATACGAAACCGATAACTAGATGCTGACGGGTTGAGACAAGTGACAGTGTATATACAGATGTAACAGACGTAAATTGTTATAATGTGGAGGACTGCTTCTATATTTGATAATGATAACTAACAATCAGTTTTACAAAGCTTAAATCATCACATGCATCGATAAAACAACATTAGAGTATAACGATATTGGCTAAAAAGCTAAAAGAAATAGCGACCTTTACTTTTGTCTGATAATTGACATATTCCTAGGACTTCTAAGAGCATTAATAACACTAATAACAATTACTCACTCTAATATTGTAAAGGGACCAAATTGACAAATGGCGAGGAAGAGATCAACATAAAGAATAGCAACGTTATTGATACGGGTAATGACTTCTCACAAAGCTCCGAGAGGAAAGACCTGTCCAGTACCGACCGAAACCTTTCCAGATCAGGTCATGAACAGATGAATACATTCCAATACCCTGTTGAAAATATTTGATCATACCGACCTCCAAACTCAACACACGTTTTTCACAGAGCCCTGTGTTAACGGGTCATTTTCACCGACCATGTAAATGTTTACATATGTCCAATTATATGTTTCAGCTACGCAAAGCAAGATCGAAATTGATCGCTCATGTTCGCCACTATTGGTATAACCCTAGCCTTGCTCTGAGACTGTATGTGACGCTGAGCTCATGGATGTATGTACAGTCATTTTATCCTTCGAAGAGGTAAGTCCAGACAAGTCGACAATTCATTTAAATACATGTTTGTTTTAAATACATTAACAAATGCATTAACTATTTTTGAGAAAGTATCTGTCAAACAACTGATTTTTACTTAAGATGCTTGTGCAAGTCTAGTATAACCCCTGTTATATGAGTTGTTCAATCCCAAATTCCTCATGTTTAAAACATATGGAGCGAAGTACTTAACCACAGTTAATATGGCGGCGATAGCCATGCATAAACTAGGTTCGGCAGAGAATGTCTAAAGCTTTGCAACAAGTAGCGACACGCCCAAACTAGACTTGTCGCCAGTCGATTAACGCTAAACAAACGAATCACTTCCAATTAAAGGTTGGTATATGCATTTAGGGTATTAATAATTACAACGAGAACACTCTTGCCAACATTAGTACAGAAATACACGTATTAGGACCGGAGACATAGCCGCCACCCATACAGGTCTCTGTTCCAATAAATCAGTCATTGAACCGTTACTGTTACCGATGGGTATTGAAAACACGGGTCGGAGGGCAAACAAGACGTATGGCAATGGTCGTACATTTTGTATTATCAGTGAGGTTTTTAGTCAAAAATTACTCACCGAAGACCGTACATCCAGTAATTACATCTTCTGGCATTGGCCATCGCCAAGACTCTCAGCATATCGTTTCCCAGTTTCCAAGGGAGGGTGTTTTCTTTAGGAAAAGCAGGTCACCCTAACATGTAAGCCGGGGGTGACAGCTGTAAACAGATCTACATTCACGCTAGGTTGGTTCTTGAATATACATTGGTGCTGTTTCGTTGTCAATCCGGGATATGTTGTTGTTGTAGTGTTGTAATGGATAAATTGAGCTGTTGTACGGTGTTATATTGAAAGCACCGTCGGTATTAGTTCAACCGTTGAATAGCTTTCTAAAGGGGAGTGGGGGAGGGGCGCATAACCGAAGTATATACCACCACAGTATCAAATTGTTAAGTCGAGCATAACATTCCCTTAACACGTGATACGTCAAAAGGCTGTGTCGTGGATATAGGGAGTATTACATTGCATGTTGAAGGTAACGATGAAGGGTAGTTATTAAATCCAAGTCTGGCTAATTGCAAATTAGCTTGTTAAGCAGATTGTGATAAGTTTGTCTGAAATATTTTTTGCATCGAAAGAAATAGGAATTTCCAAATTTACATAAAAAAAGGGTGAAGTGCACTCTGGCAACTCGCCTAATTGTACTTCTTCCCATATATCTGCCTCAAAACATATACTGATCGAGTTACGGCCCTTTGATATGCAGGGATATGCTGTTTTTTGTGAACCCTAGATAAACTTTGGCTATGGTCGTTGGTCTGCCTGACCTCTGAAAAACATATAATTCAAATGGGTCCACTATAGTTCCTGTCGGGCGTGTAGCAATTTTTTTCGCGTAAAACAACGGTTGCAAAGCTTAATATTAGATAGTACTGGGGGCTTGTCCAACCCTTTTAGCAAAATCCTGTGAAAGCCCAAGCTTTTCTATAAAGGTATAGCTACGTCTCTGCTTATGGGTACACGCTCAACGTAATAAACGTAATAAATAAAGTTCTAATCCAGCTGTATGTTTCATTTTTGACTCACCAACTTCTAGAATGCCCATTAAACAAATACTATGATTGAATTATGTTTTGGCAAGGGTTAACACATCTATTCTGCATGAAACCATAACGGTTCATGACGTATGATCCATGATTTATGATTTCAAAATGACGACGTCGTCTGTGACATCGATCGATTGGTAACGTCACCCCGTGCAGGTAGTTGCGACGGAAGTATGCAACTCCGCTATCGATAATGTTCTATCAACTCCACTGACAAGATACTCCACCTTGAAGTCAGCTCTATCTGTCTGCCCGAGAGCCAGCCACATCCTACTCAGCACGTGGCTGCACACCCCAGACAGGTCACGTGCTCAACACTCACGTTAAAACCGGAAGTGTACATAACCTGTCATACGTTAATCTAAATATCCGGTGTAGATGCGGGCGAACGGATGCATTTAGGAAAAGAAAACATAACTGAACTGAGTACATCTCCAATTAACAACTAATTAGATATGTTAGTAACTGCACGAGTGATCGTTGCGGTATTGTTGGGACGTTTGTCGCCGTGGTCATCTGTCACGTTCATCATTATCTCAACATCAAGTTTTGAACTTCAAGTCCTGTTATGGTTTCAACATTCGGGTCAGAACGACTTTCATGAAAAAAACTCTAGTTATATAATCAATTAGAAGAATTCGTTCCTGAAAATACACAATGTTGACTCTAGCAGGTATACTTTGGGCTCATGCGAAATAATGATATCCTGGAAAGAGCTCATTCGTGACTTATACTGACGGACAAAAGAAACTACACACTTATTGTAATCCTGTACATATACATTCATGTATTTTTCTTATTTTCTCATACAACCCCGTTCGGTATTGAAAGGAAGCAGTGACAACATATACATTCATGTATTTTCCTTATTTTCTCATACAACCCCTTTCGGTATTGAAAGGAAGCAGTGACAACATATACATTCATGTATTTTTCTTATTCTCTCATACGACCCCTTTCGGTATTGAAAGGAAACAGTGACAACATATTCATTCATGTTTTTTTTTCTTATTTTCTCATACGACCCCTTTCGGTATTGAAAGGAAACAGTGACAACATATACATTCATGTTTTTTTCCTTATTTTCTCATACGACCCTTATTGAAAGGAAGCAGTGACAACATATACATTCATGTCTTTTTCATATTTTCTCATACAACTCCTTTCGGTATTGAAAGGAAACAGTGACAACATATACATTCATGTATTTTTCTTATTTTCTCATACGACCCATTTCGGTATTGAAAGGAAACAGTGACAACATATACATTCATGCATTTTTCTTATTTTCTCATACGACCCCGTTCGGTATTGAAAGGAAACAGTGACAACATATACATTCATGTTTTTTTCTTATTTTCTCATACGACCCCTTTCTGTATTGAAAGGAAACAGTGACAACATATACATTCATGTATTTTTCTTATTTTCTCATACAACCCCGTTCGGTATTGAAAGGAAGCAGTGACAACATATACATTCATGTATTTTCCTTATTTTCTCATACAACCCCTTTCGGTATTGAAAGGAAACAGTGACAACATATACATTCATGCATTTTTCTTATTTTCTCATACGACCCCTTTCGGTATTGAAAGGAAGCAGTGACAACATATACATTCATGTATTTTCCTTATTTTCTCATACAACCCCTTTCGGTATTGAAAGGAAACAGTGACAACATATACATTCATGCATTTTTCTTATTTTCTCATACGACCCCTTTCGGTATTGAAAGGAAGCCCCAGTGAGGTGGGAGACTGAACCATTGACGAAAATCTAGACTTACTTCTTTCAGGTCTAGAACATTACAGTTAGGGGTGAGCGAAAGGAAAACAATTTGGTTCCGGGATCCTATCGCAGGCTTACAGGCCCCTGCAAGCTGAAGCTGTCGGTGTGAGTCGTCCTTTCCTGCAATTTATGGTATAGATCTCCATATGTATATAACATTGGCCTGCGACCACTTGATACACGTGAAGACACGGGTTATAATTTTTTTCAGCAACCCATGCTTTGACAACGGGATCGGGTAGTAAGACTGTTGGTGGATGCAACAATCGTAGATCTATGCCCAAGAGATTGATCATTGTCTGGTCCCGATACAGTTGCTTACAGACAGCCGCTACCTAGCTTGAATATTGCTGAGTGAGGTGTTAAACAACGATCCCAATCCCATCCTGCACACACACACACACACACACACACACACACACACACACACACACACACACACACACACACACACACACACACACACACTCACACACACAAGCAAAAAGAACATTGCAAAAATAAACACCACCACCACCAACAACAACAATGTAAAAACAACAACCCCATGCCATTAAAAATACCCCATTGCCTTAAGGTCCCCACGTTGGCATGTGATCAAAATGATTTCTGCATATCGTTGCAATGTCAACACCATGGTGTGTGTGTGTGTGCGTACGTGCGTAACATAGACATGATCATTGTACATGGGAAGACTTTGATATTCATGTTGCAGTGCACGAATATGACCTTGACATTTCTGCTACAGGGCCTAGTGCCGAGGTATTTATACCATGGGGCCCGAGGTTGACACTCATGATTATATTTAGGTGCCCGATAAATGTATTGATATGTCTTTACAGTGCCCTGGGAAGACATGCGTGTTTCCGTTCCAGTAAAGGCCTTGTTATTTGTGTCAAAATGACTTCAGGAAACCTTGATCGTTATGTCACAGCACTCGCACTGACAAATGCCCTCATCTCCTGCAGAGACACTTCCTGCACATTGAGACATTAATGATATGCCTGGCCCACTTGTCGGGGAAATATCTTCGGCATTTATTAAAAGCATATTTTAATGATCAGATTGTCAATGCATCTAAAGCTACAGGGGGTATAAGCTGAAATTCAAGAGCATTAAACTACTACAATTAATGAATTAGATCGCTCTGTTAATCTGATGCGCTGATTACAAAACCACAGTGCACTTGCTCATTGCTAATACTCTTCTTTTGAAAAAAGATAGAGATACTGAGCATAATTGAATCAGAGTGTCGTTGTTGCTCCGCCAAATGACGCTACCTCAACTTGAACACTATTGCTGGACGTATCGCCTAGTCCCCGACTTCATTTATTCATTACCGTAGCTCGTTGGACTGTATAATTAATGATAATTATCGCGAAAGCCTCAGCTAATTGTTGCCAATTTCCTTTTATTGGACTGTTTCTTCAAATCACTAGCTCTTTTGTTCACTGGAGCTTCCAGTAATTTTTCAATGCTACCACATTTTAGTGGAAATCGATGTCCACCCAAAGCCTCGTTTTCGTCCCTACTGGTTTTCTCTCTCCATTGCGCCACCGGCTGTTGTTTCTGTGATGGCGTTGCACTCCGCAACCCTCGCGCTGCACTCTCTCAACGCTGATCTTTGTTTCCAAACACCAATCCATACCTACGTGTGGACTCTGGGTCAAATAGTGCACATATCTCAAGCAAGCCATTTTATCATGGCACCGAGTGCGCGGACTCAAACAAGCATTGTTTTGCTTTCATATGCTCGAAAGTCGATTGTATTCAGACGAATGAACGCCTATTTGAAAACCTACCAGTGTATTTGCATGAATGAAAGGAATTCGACGTTCAGTTGGTGATTAGGGACTCCGCGGAGATCGGTTGTTGAGAGACCAGCTGGTACCAATACAGGTTAGCTCTGTGGGACATTATAAAGTCGTACCTAGATCCTTGATAGGGGGATACAACCAGCATCCATATATAGCATCTCAAGTGCCTCCATCAAAGGACTCAGGACGTCGGCGTCTTTTATGCGTCAGATATAGTCCTGTGTCTTCACGCCATTACTGTCCAATGTCGTTACGATCGTCTTAGTGCCACGGTCGCTTTGTAGAATAGAGCCTGGGTGGTCGGAATATCTGTTGTGAACAATAGTGCTGTCTTCACGGGAGTGAGTGAGTTTAGTTTTACGCCGCATTCAGCAATATTCCAACTATATGGCGGTGGGATGTAAATGATCGAGTCTATACCAGACAATCCAGTGATCAAAAGCTATCCCAATTGAAGGCTATCAATTGGGATATCAACTTATGGATCACGAGGTACACAACGTTTCCGAGTATAATCTTACTTTTTCATGCTCCTTGGTAAACGAATACACTTATGAAATAAACGTTGTCTTGTTCTTTAAACCGCATATGTTCATAGTCTTCCCGATTTGAACTGTTCATCAGTAACCCATGCTTGTCGTAAGAGTCGACTAACGGGATCGGGTGGCCAGGCACGCTGGCTTGATTGACACTTGTAGTCGTGTGACAATTGTGTAGATCGATGCTCTTGATCCAGACTCGGTTATTTACATAAAGCTGCCACATAGCTGGAATACTACCGTGTGTGACGTTAACGCAACATCACCGCTGAACTCGACATTACAGCATATCTCGACATCATAGCATAACCAGACAGAACAGCGTAACCCGACATCACAACATAACCAGTCTGACAGAACAACACGCTATCACAGCACAACTCGACATCACAGCATAACTCGATCACAAATTGTGACCGGTTAGGTATGGCCAGGTGGTTAATGGGTTGGTTTGTCACGCTGTTGACTCGGGTTCAATTCCCTTCATGGTTGCAATCGGAGGAGTCCATTTCTGATGACCCCCTGTGGCTACATGCCTGGAACACTGCTAAAGACGTGGCGAGATCCTGTACTCAGCTGTTCGTCACGCTACTGGTGTGGTACGACAAACCAATTCCTGGAGCCACACTACCACATAGGAGGGGATTTCAAACTGTGACGTAACGTGGTACCTCACCTCCTAATATTGAATATGGACGTTATAGCAAACCCACCACACCAGTAAATCAAAGATTATGCCCATTTTGTGATTCCGTAGAGCCTGAAGTTCATTTTCTTTCAAATTGTGCCTTTTACCATGATCTTAAAGGTAATTTTACTTTTAGCCCAGATGATAGTGATCGTTTGAAATTGATTATGGTAATGACTACTGCATTTTGATGATGCTATTGTTCCGTGGGAGGCAGTTACATTCTTAATATATTTTACGTATCTAGTTTTTATGCATGCTATGAACACAATCCGTCCAGACTGTGCATTGTACACACTTTTAAGTCTGTTTAGTAGTGTGTCGTAAGCCAATATTATTACTGGATGATATATGTTACCTAAGCAACTGAAACCCCGTTTTACCTGTAATAGATCATGTGGCACTTTGATAAAATATGTCTATCTATCTGTCTGTCTGTCTGTCATAAAACTGCAACATATGTCATATTTGGGATTTCACTTTCTCAGTCATAAAACTATATTCATCCGCTCATTCGTTTGTCGGAAGTGGACCGCGGATATTTATTTACGAGTCCTTATGAAATATATGCATTGTGAAACACAGTCACTCACACACATGTAGTATCTACCATTAAAAAAGTAGGGGGTGTTCCATTTTGCGAACATATCATTAACCAAAGTGGTTACATATGAGAAAACGTCATATATATCTATACAGATGAAACATTTCTCATCAACATTTTCCTCCTTGGCTTCATTATATTTTTTCCATTTAACATTCTCGTAAATCAACTATCCTCTACTGTTTTTCAGAATGGTAAACACACACACACACACGTGTGTGTGTGCGTGTGCGTGCGTGCGTGCGTGCGTGCGTGCGTGCGTGCGTGTGTATATATATATGAATGAACTGCTTACTACACAACATGTTTGACACATTTGAGAGGTTTCTGTACAGGACACAATACTGTAATTGTTCTAATTCTCCATTATCCTTTATTCTCTATTACACTTCAACGTTTCAATCAATGAACCATATTGATATTTTCCCATTCTGTTCTTTTCAAATCTCTGATTCAACATTTTGAAATGATATACGATTCCAACGGAAAGTCATTTTGTAATCTTCGATTGATATCGCACCCCGCATACGCAACCATGCCAAATGTACGAGCCCCAAATGAGTATAAGAAATCAAAAACATTTCCAAAAAACGCAATACATTCGAAGGACAACATTGAACCGGTTCCATAGAATTTATTCATGGAACAACATATTACCCAACCTTACACTGTTCCTCACGGCTCGATCCCCAAGTTTCCTTGCCGTATTTGCAAATATAAATAATTCAGCAGATTTGAATATGCCGTTATTTGCTTGAGTCTAACTGGTTCGCGACGAGCTCTCAGTAGCAGGCAAGACCGTGTGTATTCATTACTGTGATAGCCTGAGTGTGTCGAGGCTATAGCCAACGTGCAATCAGTTAGGTCGCTCCATTCACATCCTGAAATACAAATCAGAACAGCCAGGAAGGGGTTTAGAATGTTAATGAAAGCTACGCCATTCATTCCGTACTTTTGCTCAATGCGACGTGTGCAAATCCCTTAGGAAATGGCGATCAAAAGCGGGAGTGCAAATCTATCGACATCAAGGCATTCACTTTTAATCCTTTGGATTATTCATATAAAATTTCGAGGAAATGTCATAAATGTTTTATACTTCGCGCATGTGTAAATTGTGTTTTATGATGATTATCAAAGCTGTAATGACAGCAGTTCCGACTTGCATCCGACATTGGTCAATTGGCGCGTATATGCACGTGCCTCCTAACGACCGAGAGAGATAACGCCATAGTTGACCTTTAACCGCAGTTAGAGTAAGATCAAGGGAGATAATGCGCTGCCATATGACAGCCTGTTCCTTCACGGAGTACAGAAAATTTTAGAAAAGAAGGATTGTTGGTTGAGTATTGGCTTACGAGTTATGGTTTTCGAATATGAGGTTGGACTGGGGGTAGGGATTTGGTTTGGGGATTAGTGGTGGGGCGAACAAACGAGTTTGGGGCAAAAATCCTTTTGGGGCTTTTCTATTAAGATAATGACATAATAAGTGCTCATGTACAAGGCGGACATGATTGAGGTTCCCGTACTGTGAACTTTACAAAAATCGACACTTAACTGTCCAACGTGTTATGTAACTCTTAGCAACAAAATGTAGGTTCTTTTAATAAGATTAAAGTCGGCTTGAAGTAAGAAGTGTAGCTTGAAATCTACGAAATCTGGTAAAAACCTAAGTGATTACAGTTTTTGTGCCTTTCAAAATCAAATGTGCCCAAACCCAGTTTGAATCACGCCAGGGGACACCAGAAATGGGCTTCATACACTATATCAGAATGGGTAATCGAACCAGGACCGCAGGTGTGAAGAGCGAGTGTTGGCCACTAGGCTACCCTACCACCATTTCATCAAACTAGGCGTCTGTCTCAGACTCGTGTTGAAAATACGCCTCGTCTGGGGGACATACTCAGTGTAAATTCAAATTCAATTATTGATAAGAGCATTCAGAACCAACCGCGATCTCCAAACAGCATGGCATGCTTGTGAAGATTGGGCCCCAAGATCCTTGTGTACTACCTGCGTTCATTATTCCTATTGATTATATCATACGTATAATTTCAGTTGAAATATTTCCAGTGAGCGACATCATATCCAAACAATGAACTGTACATGTGCTTAGCGTGCAAAGAATACGTGTATTCGTTTATTTATTGTTTTCGTTTTTTAAAAAAAATGCATTCAAAACCTTTTAAAATGTACAATATCAACACACAACCGCTGATGGGTATCTTGAACATGTGATCTTGAAAATGAAAAACATGTCTTCACTGCAGGCTGTATGGGTACGGACATGAGGTTGCAAATTCATTTCTTACCAAAGTCTTCATACTTCTCACACAGAATATACACAGCCGTATTTCTGTTTTCAATAACATAAAAAGTTTCTTTCACCCTTCAGTATATTATTTTGTTGCAGGCATCACTGTGTCTGCATTATGTGACCAAGAACGTACATAAATAAACACAAGCGCCGCTGATATTGGTTGGCAGACGCTATACAAACCCATCCATCTTCATGTGTATCTTTTGGTGATGATTTATTAAAGTCTTTGTAATGTATATGTGAAATATGTAGACATATAAATATGTAAAGACAAGACGATATAGTTACGACATAACGGCCTCATGCTCGATAACGTCACTTCCTCTGCTTCAGCCATACTTGCCATCGGTTACATATTATGCTTGCTTAAGCAGTGACATTCACGACTCTTTGAAAGTGTGCGGAACAATACTAAACACATGTGTAACAACTGTTAGACGCTCTCTCTCTGCCTCTCTCTCTCCCTCTCTCTCTCCCTTCCTCTCTCTCTCCCTCTCTCCCTCCCTCCCTCCCCCCTCTCTCTCCCCCTCCCTCTCTTCCTCTCTCTCTCCCTCTCTCCCTCCCTCCCTCCCCCTCTCTCTCCCCCTCCCTCTCACCCCCTCTCTCTCCCTCTCTCTCTCCCCCCTCTTCCTCTCTCTCTCCCTCTCTCCCTCCCTCCCTCCCCCCTCTCTCTCCCCCTCCCTCTCACCCCCTCTCTCTCTCCCTCTCTCTCTCCCTTCCTCTCTCTCTCCCTCTCTCCCTCCCCCTCTCTCTCCCCCTCCCTCTCACCCCCTCTCTTCCTCTCTTTCCCCCTCTCACTCTCTCTTCCTCCCCCTCTCTCTCCCCCACCCTCTCTCTTTCTGCTTACAGCTCTTTTTCATTCGTACCGGTGAGAAGGCAAATGCATATACATTCGAAACCAACACATCGTCAGAAATGACGTGAAACTGTTAGACGCTCTCTCTCTGCCTTTCTCTCTCTCTCTCTCTCCCTCCCCCTCTCTCTCCCCACCCTCTCTCTTTCTGCTTACAGCTCTTTTTCACTCGTACCGGTGAGAAGGCAAATGCATTTATATTCGAAACCAACACATCGTCAGAAATGACGTGAAAGTTAGTTACTTGCCCTTACCAGCCCGTCACCATAACTTCAGAATTTGGGGGAAGAAAAGTTGTAGTTATGCATGCCTTTGCCTGCTTCTCCAACAACCAGTCTTTTCCCTTCTCCTTCCTCTCGCTAATTCACTCCAACACTCTCCCTTAATCCCCTTCTCTCCCTATCACTGCCTCCCTCTCACTAACACCATTACACAGAGTAAGGTTTTAACACAGGGTGTCAGATGAAGGAACTGGTAAATGTAAGTTCCAACTGATATAGATTATTTTAATCAAATTCTAATGTCAGACCTATCTATTTCATGCACCTCACAAAATTAAGCCTGCTTGTCAGATATGAGACAAATAAATGTGAACAGTGTCGTGTTGTCATAAATGAGAAATACACCCCCGCCCCCCTCCTACAACCCCATCCCCACCCCCATCCACAATGTAAGAGTGCTAATTTACCACAGTAACACGACAGAGGCAGCGATGTGTTACTGAAGGTAATGTAGACTGACAGTAATTTTATCTTGTTGAATTAAGAACATCAATTCATCAACGGGAAGAGCTTTCCTTTCGGAATTGTTTATTTAACATTTAGATAATTTGGGATGAACTGCTTTAAAAAACTACGGGTCATGAGATGTAATGGTATCGTAAACCCTGGTATGATCAGTTTGTGTAAGGTGATTGCCCAGTGTCAAATGATTTCACACTACTAGTCCTGTTGTCATGTCATGACATATAGTAACTAAAGCGACATGAAAGAATAGGACCTTCTTTTGAACCGCATCTTTCTACATCAGCAGTACATCATCAACCAATCGACCAATCTGTCGACCAACCAACCAACCAACCAACCAACCAACCAACCAACCAACCAACCATATTGTTTAGAATTGTGGGGCTAATGCACTAGCTGACATCTACTTTGTTGTCTCAGGGCTAATGGGCTATTTTCACAGTTTGTCTTGTCGCTTTGTTGCCTCGGGGCTAATGGACTAATTCGCCGCATGCTTTGTTGTCTCAGGGCTAATGGGCTATTTTCACAGTTTGTCTTGTCGCTTTGTTGCCTCGGGGCTAATGGATTAATTCGCCGCATGCTTTGTTGTCTCAGGGCTAATGGGCTATTTTCACAGTTTGTCTTGTCGCTTTGTTGCCTCGGGGCTAATGGATTAATTCGCCGCATGCTTTGTTGTCTCAGGGCTAATGGGCTATTTTCACAGTTTGTCTTGTCGCTTTGTTGCCTCGGGGCTAATGGATTAATTCGCCGCATGCTTTGTTGTCTCAGGGCTAATGGCCTAATTCACCGAAAGGCTTGTTATTTCAGGGTTAATGGACTATTTTCACAGTTTGCTTTGTTGTCTCAAGGCTAATGTACAAATTCACTGCATGATTTGTTGTTTCTGGGCTAATGGACTAATTCACTGCATCTTTGTTGTTTCTGGGCTAATGTATTAATTCACCACATGTTTTGTTGTTTCGGGGCTAATGTATTAATTCACCGTAAGCTTTGTTATTTCAGAGCTATGCACCAATTGAAAGTATACTTTGTTGCTAGAGGAATTATGCATTAATTGACCATATGCTTCTCTTCCAGACCTATTGGCTAATTTTGCCATATGTTTGCTGTTTTAGGACTAATGCCCTTATTGACCATAATGAACTAGTTGACCATATGTTTTGCTGTATTACTGATAAGACCATAAACCTTTGACAGGGCCTGACAAAGGACGCATGTACGTAACACAATGGATCGTGTGTGCCAACTTTCGAGTTATCGGAAGAACAACAGGGGGTCATGTATTTGTCAAAACTTTGAGGTAAGCCTGTCGCTGTTGTTGGCCAAAACAGCTCATGATGATTCTCCACATGTTCTAAACGACATATCCGGTCCATGAATTCCATGTAATTGCAGTGAGACTCACAGACCATAATATAATCCCACATGTTCAGAAAACATAGACAGACATCGCGTTTATGTCATCGATCTATTTTTCTGGAGTTGTTGCTAAGTACGCATTCAACATATATTTGAGTTAAATGTATTCCCTTTAGTTCATTCATTTTGCAGATCTCCATTTCTATCGGCAAATGATTTATTTTATCGGCTGACTTCTTTATCCCATACATACAGCAGCACATAAAATTCTAATTAATTTTTCCTTTCAATTTGGCAGATGCAATTTGCAGTTTCAAAGCCAGTATTTTGGTATGCATCAGTTCCTTGCTGTGGCAGATTAGATACTGTGCAAGAAGACCGGACTCCAATCTCTATAACGACCATGTACGCAATATTTATTGCATTGAATAAAAAGCATTCTGATTATTATCTTTTCGATAGCGTTTATACATCTTCCCGCTGTTTCATTAGAGGCAGGGGGAGTAGTCGACGAATGACGGCAGTGTTATAGCGGGGATGGTATGATTCTGTGATCACGACATCATGGTGCTATGTTTCAAATCATTAGGCAGGCTGAACCATTGTTATCATAATGTCCCCGTTGTCTTGTTGGAGAGGTGAGGTCGGGATTCAATCGGCAATAACATCGGCTATAGAAACATTGCTTTTTCACTGAAAGAACACAACATAAATGAAAGCAGTTCCTGGTTCACTTGGCACTGCCTGTATCTCAGGCTTCTCGTGTATATGTTTCAGTCACATTGTGAAGTCATTTCGTGAAATGACTGAAAATGTCAGCCATTTCCTTAAATGACTTTGAGGGTATATCCAATACTGCTGGCGCTTGATGCCGTCACAGTGACGTATCGGTTCGTCAGGTGAAACAGTCGTAAATGCCGGGGGTTCTTTTTGGGTAGTGACTTTCAGTGTACCACTCTTTGGCCTGTCTGCAGTACTGCCGGTATGTCGTAGACGTGTGACATGTCTTCCGATGGTGGATTTGCAGCATCCCATGTCCTTGTGTCTGTTCCATCTGTAATATACCAATTGTTCTCCCCCTCTGCTCTGCTGTTAAACGAGGCACGTTCCTGGTTTTAACATGATGCAAGAGAATATACCTGGTTAGACATGGTGTGTGAGAGAGATGTGTCTTTAGCTATTGTCAAACAGACTGACGATCATTTTGACAATTTACTATCGTTTTTATCTTGGCCGCTAGTTTAGTTTAAGTAGATTAAGAATTATGTAGTCTTACCCTTACATGAATAAGTCACTATTCACCAAACCCTTCTCCCTAAACTTCACATCCAGTTTTCAATACAGCTCCCTGCCTATACACCCACACCCCAGCCTATATCATTTGGACAAACGGCTTGTATCTCATGACCTGCCACAGTTCATTGCTTCCCATCCGTGCATCGCTGCCTGGTTCATCGTCATATCTCCCACCCCATGACATCAACCCTCTCACCTCGCCACCCCATGACATCTATCCTCATTCCACGACCATAGATTTACCAACCCATGACATGGACCCTCTCACCACGACCATAGATCTACCAACCCATGACATGGACCCTCTCACCACGACCCTAGATCTACTAATCCATGACATGGACCCTCTCACCACGACCCTAGATCTACTAATCCATGACATGGACCCTCTCACCACGACCCTAGATCTACTAATCCATGACATGGACTCTCTCACCACGACCCTAGATCTACTAATCCATGACATGGACTCTCTCACCACGACCCTAGATCTACTAATCCATGACATTGACTCTCTCACCACGACCCTAGATCTACTAATCCATGACATGGACTCTCTCACCACGACCATAGATCTCCCACCCCATGACATGGACTCTCTCACCACGACCATAGATCTACCACCCCATGACATGGACCCTTTCTCCACGACCATAGATCTACCACCCCATGACATGGACCCTTTCTCCACGACCTTCGATCTCCCACCCCATGACATGGACTCTCTCACCACGACCATAGATCTACCACC
Source organism: Haliotis asinina (assembly GCF_037392515.1). NCBI lineage: Eukaryota > Metazoa > Mollusca > Gastropoda > Lepetellida > Haliotidae > Haliotis > Haliotis asinina. The sequence continues at coordinate 14,165,630 of NC_090284.1, forward strand.
CCATGACATGGACCCTTTCTCCACGACCATAGATCTACCACCCCATGACATGGACCCTTTCTCCACGACCTTCGATCTCCCACCCCATGACATGGACCCTTTCTCCACGACCATAGATCTACCACCCCATGACATGGACCCTTTCTCCACGACCATAGATCTACCAACCCATGACATGGACCCTTTCTCCACGACCATAGATCTACCAACCCATGACATGGACCCTCTCACCACGACCTTCGATCTACCAACCCATGACATGGACCCTCTCACCACGACCCTAGATCTACTAATCCATGACATGGACCCTTTCTCCACGACCATAGATCTACCAACCCATGACATGGACCCTTTCTCCACGACCTTCGATCTACCAACCCATGACATGCAGCCTTTCTCCACTATGGAACTCTACCACCGCTCCAAAACCGCCATCCCACAAAGTAGAACCCCCACACCAACATCCATCCCTACCACATTCACCGACTCTTGACCCCTCGAAAATAGGATCCGATTGGCAAAAGGTTGTACAAAAGGGACTACGACAGCGTTATGGATCCAGATTACTTGACTGAACGCTCGATTAGTGATCTGATCCGGCAAGAAGATGGTCCCTTTGTCTGGAGTGTCTGTCCTGCATTAACGTCACTGCAGAGTGACTACCTCTCGGGAGTTACCGCGCGTTAATCACAATACGAACATTGTACGACTGAGAGAACGTCAGTCGTTACGTCGAATCCTTCAGCTTATATGCACAAAAATGAAAAAAAAAAATAATAATAAAAAATAATAAAAAACACTGTATCTCCTGTCGTTATGGGGTTGCAAACTTAAAGAAAAATACTTGTTAAACCGCTCGTAAGCCCACACAGTATCTAATGGATAACGTTTCTACTGGCACATCTCTCCACGTTATATTCAACGTACAGACCGTCAATAACGACGATTACAACCTAAGTGTCATGGCGTTACACTTGACGTAAATCATCCAGAAAACACAATGTATATATTTTGGATCGAGGAAAGATTAATCTTTTTTCATAGTCATTACTCTCACAGCTTATGAATGATATTGAGGTTTGAGGGGAATTAACGGCTTCATTATTTTCTAATCATGATGTTAATGTGTGTAGGCATAGTCGGAATGCGGCCATTAAACAGTGGCATACCGTTCACGGCCATCAATAGTTAATCCTATGGGTATCTCATAGGCATTTCTCTTGTTTAAATAATACGATTGGCTGGAAGTCGCAGCTGTCACGAAACGCCAGTCCGTGACTCGCGGACATTAGCGAAAAGAACGGGGACACCCATGCTTAAACAGAGCCGATAGATTGTATTATAGGCCAATCACATGTCACCAGGTTGTGGATTAGACGACTGCGCTGAAGGTAGTTTGGGTCGACTCTTCGTGACTAATTACTAGTCCTTGCTCGAGTCAAGAACGTTGAAGCCTGTAGACCTGGATCCATTCTGAAACGACTGCGTAGGACGAGGTGAAAGCTTGAAACGGGACTGGGTTTTGTAATGCGATTTGACTATAAATCAAACATCTATGTGTTTGTACCTGGTCGTGGGTGTGACCAACTGCGGCCAACTTCTCAGGGGGATCACGGGCCCTCTGCCCCTCGACTTAATTAACGAAGGCTATGGTTTTGTGTCCCTTGTGACGACATACCCAGTGCGTGCTGGGATTATCCAGGACTTTTAAATCAAAGTGCCTTTTAATTACTATCGTCCTGGGTTCGCGAGGGAGTTACGTCCGCAACTGGAATTGAACGGCTCATGTAATTATAGATCGATAGCAATTTGAGTCTGTTTTCAGTGTACTTTGAGTGCAGGCATGATATATGTATATGTTTACACATTCAATTTATACAGTATTCACGTCTTGCGAGAATCGCAATTGGAGTTGTCTCCCTTCCACTGATGGATCGAATATGCCGTATCCAAACTCTCAAGCAGCGCCGTGAGAAATACTGTTTAATGGAATGTCTTTATGCCTTCATTTTCTTGAGCTGACACACTGCTTCAACATTCAACTTATGTTTTAAATTGAAAAATGTTGGAACTTATAAAGTTGTTGACACCAACGTCCTCGTCCTCGTCCAACGTGAACAACGACCTTGGAAAGACATTGCGTCGTTCCTACATCGTCCACACACGCACACGCACAACACATTAAAACCAGTCTGTCACATGGTGTCGTGAAAAAGGGGAAATTGACATATTCAAACATGACATCATTACGTCTTGATAAACCATCAGAACATACTTCGCGTGTCAAAATGTCACGTTGAGTCGCTGCTATCATAAATGATGTGAAATTTATGATGCTATCACCCAGCTTTCCAGACATAAACATATTCAGATTAAATATAAAACATAATTAGATTCTGAGCACACTCAAATAAACATGCTTCACAAATACAGTGTACGGGCGCTTTTGGTCGTGTCATGGTGAAGATGATGTCGATAGCCAGTCTGACCACCCGATTCCGTCAATCACCTTCTACGCCAAGAATGGATTACTGAAGGCCAAATTCTAACCCAGACCTTCACGGGTCTTCTGTGAAAGATATAACACGAGTTTGTGGTTGGTGTGGTTTGAGGGGTTGGGGTGTGGGTAGCGCTGGAGTGACGATTGCGGTGAGGCGGTGGTGGTAGGTGAGAAAGGGTCCATGGTCCATGATCTAGGAGCCTAACACACCATGTTAAGTATGACGCCTCTCCACCAAGACAAGTGTTCCTCGGAGATAACCCTTCATAACGCAAAACTGTGGTCGTTTAACGATCTTATTGGCTCACTTTACAAAAGTCTGGGTTTGAATCCATGGCCGGATACAGTTCTTTGCATCCTGGTTGTGACAGACCCACAAGTTGTCAAACATGGCGTTTATCCATATTCATTCTCTCACTCACAGCTGGATCCGTGTTTTTTCACGGGGTCAGTCTCCTAATACATATTGAATGACGTAGTTTACGCATGCGTTTTTGAATAGGATTACAGCGACACCTGGTGGTAGATTTCTCCCTGATTCTGGCTCCCATCGGAACAGTGGATGCGGGACTGTGACAACCATCACTACTGACACTCGTGCCGAGATCGGCCTTTGTTCTAACATCAATAAAACAGAAACAGCACAGTAACTGAATACCCTCTCAAAAGAGGCAATGTTGCAGAAACTTATAAAATGTTTATAGCCAACAGTTTATGACAACATTAATCGCATGAATAAACCGCAGTTTGCGGAAAATATCAATATTTCATTATTTCTAGGTGGAAATACAAAGCATGGCGGAAATATTTTGAATAACTGTCCTCGTGATATCAATTTATTTCCTGCAGGCTCCTGGGCTGGACGGACGAAGGGAGCACTGTGGGATTTGAACAATAATGACAAGTCTTGGTCTACTGCTGATTCTCCACACTTTCACATCTATCACCAATCGTGATGATCATAATACACATCAGTTCCAGGCTAAATGCAGCGTTGAGTTATTGATGTATCGATTCAATCGATTTTGTGTTTTAACTCTTCACGTGACTTTTTGGCACCGAAAGTTACAACTCTGTGTCCATGTGCCTACATTGTTTATTACGTATGTCGGGTAATGTGACGTTGACAGCACACTGTGACGTTAAATGACATATGTTACGTTAATGTCAGCTTGTTCGGATTGCAGTACTAACGTATAGGACAACTTGTCTTTTTATCACCTTGCACATGAAGGTGACGTCATATCATCATATTACGGTATATACCACCTTCATAACAGGAAGCGACTAGTTGCTGAACGAAGTGACTAGTTGTTGAACGTAGGGGTGACTAGTTGTTTAACGCAGTGTTGACTAGTAGATGAACGTAGTGTAGACTAGTAGATGGATGTAGTGTTGACTAGTAGATGGATGTAGTGTTGACTATAGTAGCTGAACGAAGTGCTGACTAGTAGATGAATGTAGTGTTGCCGGGTAGGTGGATGTAGTGTTGACTAGTAGATGAACGTACTTCTGAATAGTTGATGAACGTAGTGTTGACTAGTAAGTGGGTGTAGTGTTGACAAGTATATGAATGTAGTGTTGACGGGTAGGTGGATGTAGTGTTGACTAGTTGTTGAACATAGTGTTGACTAGTAGATGAATGTAGTGTTGACTAGTAGATGAATGCAGTGTTGACTGGTAGCTAAACGCAGTGTTGACTATTTGTTGAACGTAGTGCTAACAAGTTGGTGGACATAGTGTTGACTAGTAGATGGATGTAGTTTTGAATAGTTGATGAACGTAGTGTTGACTAGTATGTAAATGTAGTGTTGACGGGTAGGTGAATGTAGTGTTGACTAGTAGATGAACGTAGTGTTGACTAGTATGTGAATGTAGTGTTGACGGGTAGGTGAAAGTAGTGTTGACTAGTAGATGAATGTAGTGTTGACGGGCTGGTGGACGTACTGCTGACTAGTTGGTGGAAGTAGTGTTGACAAGTAGCTGAACGTAGTGTTGACTGGTAGATGAATGTAGTCTTGACTAGTAGATCAACGTAGTGTTGACTGGTAGATGAATGTAGTATTGACTAGTAGATGAATGTAGTGTTGACTAGTAGATGAACGTAGTGTTGACTAGTAGATGAACGTAGTGTTGACTAGTAGATGAATGTAGTGTTGACGGGTAGATGAACATAGTGTTGACTAGTAGATGAACGTAGTGTTGACTAGTAGATGAACGTTGTGTAGACTGGTAGATGAACGTAGTGTTGATTAGTAGATGAATGTAGTGTTGACTAGTAGATGAATGTAGTGTTGACTAGTAGATGAATGTAGTGTTGACTAGTAGATGAACGTAGTGTTGACTGGTAGATGAACGTAGTGTTGACTGGTAGATGAATGTAGTGTTGACTGGTAGATGAATGTAGTGTTGACTGTTGACTGGTAGATGAACGTAGTGTTGACTAGTAGATGAATGTAGTGTTGACTAGTAGATGAATGTAGTGTTGACTGTTGACTGGTAGATGAACGTAGTGTTGACGAGTAGATGAACGTAGTGTTGACTAGTAGATGAACATAGTGTAGACTAGTAGATGAACATCGTGTAGACTAGTAGATGAACGTAGTGTTGACTAGTAGATGAACGTAGTGTTGACTAGTAGATGAATGTAGTGCTGACTAGTAGGCGTACGGAATGTTTGTTGGTTTGTAAGTGAACGTAGTGTTAACTAGTTGGTGAATATACACTATTTGTTGAGGCAATATCAAGCAGTGGACCATCTCCAAAGGTTGTATATTTTGAGAAGCGCCAGTTACTTAACACACAGACTAATGCAATGTGGTCAGCTGACTTTCGACACAGGTGTTCTAGATGTTCAAAGGGAAGTAGGCAGTTGTGTCACTGGTTACCTGACTATCACATTACCTGCGGTTTATGTGGTAGCATTATCCCTTTATCTGGCATGAGAGAATACTTCAGAGCATGTCACATATGCGGACTGTTTTCTATGATTATAAATTCCGCGAATGTTGAGATTATGGGTTAACTTACGTGTGTCTCATCAAACCATCGTTATTCCATCATTCGCCCGAGTGACAAACATGCAGCTTGAGCAGTAAGCCAGATTCGTTTGAAGAATTCCTTTGAATTCAGAAAAAAGAATATATGCCTTTTTATTCATATATCTAAAGGGTGATAAATCTTGTGATAGAGAGCACGATCCATCCATAACGCGGACCACTCATGACGTACACATTTCCTATACGTCGGTATCAAGGGGAACGTATTGTACGCAGGTGCCCCCCGTGCCCTGGCTATCAAGTGTGTGTTGCCACCCCAGGGCAGTTGAGTATCGCATGTTAACGGGATCGGGTAGAGAGTCGGTGCAAGGTTAACGCTCCATATGCTTTGGGCGGCTATCGTTGCCGATCTGACGAGGTTCAATTGCCGACATAGCAGGGTCCTAATGTGTTTTTTGAAATATTGGTTTGTTTGACACTTGTGGCCAATTATTTAAAAGTTTGTTATGAAATTTCCCCCGAGTTTGACATCTGTCAAAGACCGCATGCTGGGACATATATAAACCACGAGCTTTGTCTGTGAGGCGTTTCTAAACCAAAGGCGCGCGGCCATCCTTTGGAGAGCACGTTCTGTTGCCTCCCTGATCTTGAAATCCCCGCCCCACTCAAGATGATTTATATACATATACTCTCGTATACAGCGCAAATATTTTATCTGGCTTGATTTCTTTACCCAGTGCAGTACCCCTCCCCGTGTTAGTGAGGTTCCGCCTCCTAAACAGACATCATCTCCGGCCAGTTAAAACTTCATCTCGGAACGGCAACAGACACCGTCTCCAAACAACAACAGACACCGTCTCCAAACAAGAGCAGACACCATCTCCAAACAACAACAGACACCATCTCCGAACATTGAAAACACCAACTCGCAAGCCAGGAATCACTTAGAGTATGCAATGAATCACTTATCTCGGGCTTGTAACAGCTTGAAGCGTTTCTCACTCTTCCAAAATGGCGGAGCAATTACCGTTTGCTCGCCTGGCCCTAATGATAAAGTTAAAAGAAGAGTCTCGATGACGAGCTGATAAATGTATGATTGTTGACGACTGCACCGAACCGAACTGGGTTGTAAACTGTCTTCACTATTTCCCAGGTGACAATTTTCGTTCAGGCGTCGAATTCAAATTTCCCTTAGCCACCATTTTGGTGTGAGAAGGAAGCGACCTCAACCAGACATTGGAGCGATTGCAAGCGGGTGAAAGTTAGCTCTGCGTTGTCAAACGAATCGTTGTACATCGCTTGTAAGCGATTGGTAGTTTGCAACGCACCCTTAAAATCATCTCGGAACAGCGACAAATTTCATCTCGGAACAGCAACAAATTTCATCCCGGAACAACAACAGACACCATCTCGGAACAGTTAAACCACCGTCTGGGAACAGCAACAGACACCACCTCGAACAACAACAGACGCCATCGCGGAACAGCAATAAACACCGGAAGAACAACATCAATAACAACTGAACTCTGCTTCTAAATAGTAGCAGATCCCCTCACGCAAACAAGGGCAAACTCAGTCACAGCCCCTGTTTCCTTAAAGAAACAATCCCTTTGGTATAGCAACAATCCACATCTCAACACAGTCACAATGTGAATTCCGACAAAACAACAATCACAATCTCTGTGCACTGTAACAGTCCTCCTCGTGGAATGCAAACTGTCCCAATATTTTCAAATAACTCCCATTCGTAATTGTGATAAACTTTATTGTTTACCAGCTAGTGCTGGTATATTTGCATTTCTGCTGCAACTATAACTTTAATCCACATTGTTGTAAAGATTAGAACGGTCCAGTAATTTTAATCCCTAAACAATGAGTGCATGCAAAAAGAGAACGTCCCCCGTATACCCAATACGTAACATGTGGCAGTACAACACTTTCTCTCTGTAAGTGACTTTTGATGAAGATTTATGAAAGTGTATGTAATGAATAGGTAAATGTCACCTTATATGACAAACGCATTTGTTTCAATTGTATCGACGTTTGGATGGTGATTCGAATACAGTTATCTCGAGAGTCGCATCCATCAACATCGAAATGTCTTCAGGTGCAATAAAGACGTTAATCAGCTATGTCACATTGGTTACAGAATACACTAGCTCGCATATTGTAACCTGTAAAGCCCCGTGTTACTTTACAATTGTGAATTACAAATTAATATGTGTAGCACCAGCGTATTGAACCTCCTAAAACTTTCTGCCAGACCACAGGGCTGGTCCGATGTAAATCCTGCCACCAGTCCTGACCAAAACTCGTCTGCCCCCAAATAAGTTAGTTTTGACAAGCGAAGTATTTTATCCATATGGAATTCGTCATTTATTTTTATGAGTGAATTAATAATGACTTATAATACTGAGATATGGTGAATATATCTTCGTAGACATCTCTGAATTTTAACCCGACTGTCGGGTAGGTGAATTTGAGAATTAGGTAGTTCGTGTTGAAATTAGTTCGCCCGGGCGGTAGTGCAGTCAGGTATTTCGAACGCTGGGAGCAAGTGTTACATACGGGACTCACTCACACTGACTCTTTTCTTTCTACAGAGCTTCTCTCACTTACATTCTGTCTCCCCTCACTCTCTTTTACGCATTCAACTCTCATGGAGTCTCTCTTCTCTTCTCTCTGTCTCGCCGACTCTCACTGAATCTCGCTGCTCCCTTTCCCAACTCTCTTTCTCTCTGACACACACACACTCTCTCTCTACCTCTACCTCTCCCATTCCCTCTCCCTCCCACTCTCTCACACTCTTTTTCTCCCACGTTTGTCCCACTCTCTCTCTCTCTCCATCTTCCACCCCCTCTCTCACAATCTCTCACACTCTTTTTCTCACACCCTCTTCCCCCCTCCTCTGTGACAAAGAAATATCCTTTATTTTGTGTTACTTGTTAGTTTTCATGGTGTGTTTTTATTATACGACATGACAGGGTTGGTGGAGGTAGTCCTGTGGCTAAAGCGTTCGCTCGCCCCGCCAAAAACCCGTGTTCGATTCCCCACATGGGTACAACGTGTAAAGCCAGTGCGTGAGGCCGTGGTCGTGCTAGAATGTTGCTGAACTGCTGAACGACGACGTAAAACCAAACTAACTCAATCACTACACAACATCATAATTATTAATATACTACATCTCTGTTTCATCTGACGACTGTGCATGTCGTGAGAGGCGACTAATGGGATCGGGTGGTCAGACTCGCTGACTTGCTTGACACATGTCATCGGTTCCCACTTGCGCAGATCGATGCTCATGTTGTTGATCACTGGATTGTCTGGTCCAGACTTGATTATTTACAGACCCCCGGCATATAGCTGGAATATTGTTGAGTGCGGCGTGAAACTAAACACACTCACTCACTCACACACTGTTACATCTGACAATGGCTTAACAGCAACAGCAATTCCACAACAGCAGCAAGGTAATGCTGTTGAGAACACTCCACGATCGCTGACATTGAAAGTGCAGTTATACATGTCGGGGATCTACGATCACCCTGACACGTCCACTAAATGCATATATGCATGGACGCTCAACGCTGTGATGACCTCTCCAGCGGCCTTTTGTAACCCATTGCTTCTATGACATCAACTGGCCACCATATTTAACGACGTATGCAAACAGATTGCTTACAGATTTAACGACGGATCATGTCTCAGAAACGACCGAAACTTGTAGACATTACAATAGAAAGCTTTTAACGTAGGAAACTATACCGTTAGCACACAAATATCCATGCTTGGGGTATTTTTATAGTGTACTTCAGCAGATTTTGGACACTCGCTGTTTGTGAAGATCAAACAGGGTCTTGGAGGCTTATACACTTAAACCCGATGTATTGGACACCCGTTCACTGTTCGGCAAGCACTGGATTCACTTCAAGTGCATCTGCTATCAGAAATAAAGTTACCCATAAATTTCTCCAGAATCAGTTTTGAGATTCACCATAGCACGGCAAACACAAGTTGCTAGCGTTTTACAATCCAATATCCTTTAGAGACGGAACTTCAAAAGGTATGGTGTTCTTTGTGAGAGTGTATGATCAAAGAAACTGGAATTATTAGTTAACATGTACCAAATGTTGCCAAATTTTACCAAATGTTGAGGCAAATAACAAGGTTTGTGTGTGAATGTTAGTTATACATGTTAGCTTAACGCAACCTTGGATTGTCCTTGAAAGATTAATGGACACTTGGATTGTTCTTGTACAGTTAGCAGAGCCTTGGATTGTTCTTGTAAGGTTCTCATAGCTTTGGATTGTTCTTGTAAGATTAAAGGAGCTTTGGATTGTTCTTGTAAAGTCAACCGAGCCTTGAATTATTCTTGTAAAGTTAACGGAGTTTTTCATCGTTGTTACAAAGTTAACAGAGCCTTGGGTTGTTCTTGTAAACTTAATGGAGCCTTGGATTGTTCTCTTAAAGTCAAGTGAGCCTTGGATTGTCCTTGTAAATTCAAGTGAGCCTTGGATTGTCCTTGTATGATTAGCCAATCCTTGGTTTGTTCTTGGAAAGTTAACAGTGCCTTGAATTGTTCTTGTAAAGTTAATGGAGGATCGAATATTGTTCTTGTAAAGTTAACGGAGCCTTGGATTGTTCTTGTAAGATTAACGGAGCTTTGGATTGTTCTTGGAAAGTTAACATAGTCTTGGATTGTCCTTGTAAAGTCAACCGAGACTTGAATTGTCCGTGTAAGATTAACGGAGCCTTGGATTGGTCTTGTAAAGTTAATTGAACCTTGGATTGTTCTTGTAGGATTAACAGAGCTGTACATTGTTGTAAGATTTTCGGAGCTTTGGGTTATTCTTGTAAAGTCAACAGAGCTTTGGATATTATTCTTGTACAATTATCAGCCGTTTTGGTTGGTTGGAATTAGTAAGATTATCGTAGCCCATGGTTTGTGTTTATAAGATGAACGGACTACGTATTATTAGGATCGATTCTGCTTGAAGGGGCGCCAATTCTGGTGGACGTGCTGCATTATCGTTTGTGGATGTTTTCAATAAAGTAACTCCCATTTAAACTGCATGATACGTCTTCCGAAATGGACCTTTTTCAATATCTGCGAGTCACATTGCTTCAAACACCTGCTGTTATTGCTATCGGAATCAACGGTATCACTGTCGGCACAGACGTCACCTGTCGCCGGCTGCTGAACAACATAAGCTGTGCTTGGTGGGATTCGTTACAGTTCCAAAGGTCAAGGTTAATAGTTAATACTATTAAGGTGGACAAGTCCAGTTCTGTCTATTCTTTTGGAGGGAATCAACTTGTAATGATTCCAGAGGCAGAACAGCTTCCATTTCTTTGCATTCCATCTATATGGTGGCAGGCTATAAATGATCGAGTCTGTACCAGACAATCCAGTGACCAACAGTCTGAGCATCGATCCTCGCAACTGTGGCACGATGACATCCCGATAGTCCCCCTTAGGACGAGCATAGGTTGTTGAAGGTCATCTGCAACCCGGATCTTCAAGGGTTTCGGGTTATAACACCTAGACGACTTTGATTCTTGAAAGTACAGATTGTTGTTGATCAGCCCAAAATCAATGCTATTTCCAGTATGAAAATGAGATCGATGACTCTGTAAAAATACCACCCTGCGTCAAGATCCGAACACAGCCACGCAGAAGGTCACACAAGCTAAACCGTTTGGTCTCAAATTAGCATCTTGGTTATTCAGCCAAGGAAATGTTAGCTCTCTAAAGCGATTCTGATTAATTTTTTCATCGTCTCGTGTGTAAAACGTCCATTTTAGCAACAGACAGCCGTCAGAGACACACAGGATAGTACTCTCATTTGTAGGTAGATGATCACAGCGCTTAGAAACGACATGTATGAAATAATATCCACAAACATTACGTTTTTCCTGCAGTCGTTTTTCCTAACTTTCTAATTATCGTATTTGGCGAAATCAGATATGCTTGTCTGCATGCTTCGCTTATTCCATTCGAGACTATAGGAGCATGGGTACTGATTGACTAATTCGAAAGTATACCCGAACCGATCTCATACTGAGAATACCCAGGAAAGTAGCGTATCCTACTAGTCTCATTTTAAAGCGATGTTTATGCTTGACTGAATTTGGTTTTACGTAGGTTTTGGTAACGTTCCAGCATTATTTTGGCGGGGGACACTGTACCCATGTGGGGAATCGAGCCCGGTCATCGATGTGACGAGCGGACTCTTTAACCACCAGGTGATGGTGCTTCCCCTTAAAACGATATTTCTGGTAACGGTTGAACACAACATTCATTAACTCTTACACTCCCTGGTACCCATCGACCCACTGGCTACTTGTTCCAGATCTTGGTGCATGTAGTCACTGCAACGGACTTTATAATGAAGACAACTAGTTACACAAATGACTCATTCTATCACATAATTAGTCAGCTCCATACAAGAAACCAATGTCTGACAATACTTTACACACGTTAACCCGTATGAGTGAGTGAGTGAGTGAGTGAGTGAGTGAGTGAGTGAGTATCTCCTGCATCTCAACCCTACGGCAGTATAACTTGCTTTAATAGTGTTTATACTTTAAGGTGAAGGTCCAGGGTAGAATAGGTCTTCAGGAACCCATGCTTACCATAAAAGGCGACTATGCTTGTCGTAAGAGGCGACTAACGGGATCGGGTGGTCAGACTCGCTGACTTGCTTGACACATGTCATTGGTTCCCAATTGCGCAGATCGATGCTCATGTTGTTGATCACTGGATTGTCTGGTCCAGACTCGATTATTTACAGACCGCCGCCATATAGCTGGAATATTGTTGAGTGCGGCGTAAAGCTAACATGCTCACTCATTGTTGTAACACTAACGATGATTGACACTTGAAATGTATATTTCCCCGACGCACATCAGAATTAACACGTTCCATTTCTTCCGGGAAATGCTTCGTAATTAAAATTCATCTAATCACGATAAAAGTAATAAATGAAACTGAGCGGTTTGAACGATGACGTAATTTGTAGGCTACCCGGAGTACCTCAAATCAGGGGTTCAGTGTGCTTGGGTAACTTGTCAAACTACAACATCAAGCCGTCACATTCGGTGACGAAGATAGCAACTAATCTCCGAATATATCATCTCGTCATGTAAGTCGATGACTACAATGATATCTACAATCTGGCTGCATCATTCCTTCATGACAGTAGGTGACGACAATGACATCTACAAACTAACTACATCATTTCTTCATGACAGTAGGTGACGACAATGACATCTACAATCTGACTACATCATTCCTTCATGACAGTCGATGACGACAATGATATCTACAAACTGACTACATCATTCCTTCATGACAGTCGATGACGACAATGGCATCTACAAACTGACTGCATCATTCCTTCATGACAGCCGATGACGACAATGGCATCTACAAACTGACTACATCATTCCTTCATGACAGTCGATGACGACAATGGCATCCAAAAACTGACTACATCATTCCTTCATGACAGTCGGTGACGACAATGGCATCTACAATCTGACTACATCATTCCTTCATGACAGTCGATGACGACAATGGCATCTACAAACTGACTACATCTTTCCTTCATGACAGTCGGTGACGACAATGATATCTACAAACTGACTACATCTTTCCTTCATGACAGTCGATGACGACAATGACATCTACAATCTGACTACATCATTCCTTCATGACAGTCGATGACGACAATGATATCTACAAACTGACTACATCATTCCTTCATGACAGTCGGTGACTACAATGATATCTACAATCTGACTACATCATTCCTTCATGACAGTCGATGACAACACTGACACCTAAAATCTGACTACATCATCGCGCCACCATGGTCGGTGACCCAATGACAACTACAAACTGACTACGTCATCGAGTCATGACAGTCGATGACGACAATGACATCTGCAATCTGACTACAGCTTTCCCTCATGACAGTCGATGACGACAATGATATCTGCAATCTGACTACAGCTTTCCTTCGTGACAGTCGATGACGACAATGACATCTACAATCTGACTACAGCTTTCCTTCATGACAGTCGGTGACGACAATGACATCTACAATCTGACTACACCATCCCGTCATGACAATCGGTGACGACGATGACAACCGCAGTCTGACAACTCCCCATTAGGAAAGCTTCTAACGAATCTCGTGTAGCTGAAGGCGACCCTTTGATGCACGTGCATGCGTGCGCAAAGGTTGCCCTGCACGAGCTTCAAGTTTCTGTACCCGGCGCTGTTATGAAACACACAGCTCATTTCTTTGACAATATGAAGCCAGCTAACACAGGCGGGTTGACATTTTAATGGATCGGATTTTACTTGAGCATTGTCTGTTTGCCAGTGGAGGCATACACGACGAGAGGCTGTCACAGAACGATTGTTTTGGATTGAGTAAATGGATTTTCTTAAAGATACTGCGAATTGTTTGTCATGTCTAATTACACGTTTACAATGGCTTGGATGGTGGTACTTCAGAGACTCACGGGAATAATTAACTGTCGCGGAGTTTCCATTGTCTTTATTTTAAAAACATACAAAGACGACATGTGTACCGAATAATGTGTTCATGCATGAAAGATAAAAAACCTATTGATTTAATTTTATGCATTTCTTTTCCACATAAAATCAATCGATCGCCCAGGAGACAATGAGATGGTTGATATTAAAGTACGTTCGTTCGGTTCAAATATATTCTCAAATTGACCAAATAATTTAATGAAGTCTTGGTGCAAATGTATCTGAAGGAACGATTATTCCTAATGGGGATATCCACAAATCGACAAATATGTGTCTTTTAGCTGTTGACTATGTATATCTGATGTAAAACGTTTTTGAAAAACATATTGGTGTTCAACTGATGTGCGGCCCGGTTCAGAATATTGACCAGTAAGTCATGCTTGCCGTAAAAGGCGACAACGGGATTGAATGGTCAGGCTCGCTGATTTTGGTGACACATGTCATCGGTTTCCAGTTGCGCAGATCGAAGCTCACGCTGTTGATTACTGAATTATCTGATCCAGACTCGAATATTTACAGATTTACAGTATTCTATTGATGTGCAGCTATCAAATGTAATACTACCTCAGGCAGATACGCATCATCTTTAAATGTCCTTTCCGCGACCATCAAATGTGATCACCGGAAGTATAGTACTTCCTCCCAGAATCCCTTTGATGCTGTATCCCTACGCCATTTATAGATAGTTCACAAATGAAAACTGGCAGGAGCTGACCTACCAGGGGAGGTAATTACCAGCTCGAGGCACACCCCTGATGCACGGTCATCGGAAGTTACAGGAATCGCCAAGGGTCTCCTGTTAATGTACAAGTCAGTTCAGAACACCGGAGGGGAGCAAGACGTTTTATTTGGATGGAAATTATGTGAAGATTTACTCGCTATTTACGATGTTATTTGCATGCAGGGTGAAGATTGATTGAAGAGGGTAACGAGGGAACTAGGTTGTTGACAGATGGTTTCTGTTCTGCCTCGGGACGGGAGATGTTTTCTGCCCTAAGCTTATTGGTTTAGGGATGTAATTATTGCTGAATGAGCATTTTTTATTATCTTTATAGGTTTTCCTTGACCCAAACGCTCCTGAGTGACCCGGAACCAAAGTGCAATGTTACCACCTCTCTGAAGACTAGAACTTGATGCCTAGGCATTACTGGATCATGGTAATCGCCGACACCTTGTAGCGTTTCCCTGTCATTTTGTCGTTAGTATTTTGGTGTTGAATTTGTCATAATATGAATATTAAGAAGGCGCTTATGCTGAAGATTGTCACTTATTGATCTGGAAGCATGAGGGCTCTATGTAAATCTTGTTTCCATCAAACCTTCTGTGTACTTCAAGCTGTTCATGTCGTCGAAGATTTTTTAGTAAAACCAGTGAAAGTACACGAAAGGATCTCTTGGGAGATTTTATATGTAAGGTTAAGAAGTGTGCGTATGAGAGGAAGAGAGAGAGGGGGGAGGGAGGGAGAAAGAGAGAGAGAGAGGGAGAGAGAGAGAGAGAGAGAGAGAGAGAGAGATAGAATCCAACACAAACACCAGTTTTACATTCCCATACTCTGTGACGTGTGCGTCTATATTTTCTTCGCGTCCAAATGTTTGTTTGCAATGATTGATAGAGACTTGCTTTCAGTGATTGATTGCAACATCAAACAAGACGTTAGTTTGCCATGAGGAGCAATAAAACGTACACTTCTATATTTTTAATGACATGTCAATAATGTGTAACAATGACGCTGTACTGTATGACTGGCTGGTCCTCTAAAGTAGACTGACGAGCTCACTTTGTCCTTCACCATTCTCTCATGACAAATTTTTCGAGGACCTGTTTCTAAAAGATTTGTCCTGCTCATGTCGTCGAGTGTCGTGGATGTCGAGACGCAGTGTTTTTGTTAGAGTCGTCACGAAAATCTGCGATGCCTGTCTAATTGATTACACCAGAATCGAACCCGGTCTTGCCACGGTTATGATGTGCCCAACCAGAACAGATAACGGTACAATGGCCATCCACTCTCACAAACAAAAACAACCCCTTTTCATAGGTTTCTACATTACACTAGAAACGGGCTTCACATTATTAGGGAATCGAACCCGGCCTTCAGCGTGACAAGCGAACGCTTTAACCACTAGGCTACCTCACCGCCCCTTGTTTGGAACAGTGATGACAGGTAACGCATGAAAGTACTAATGTTTTATTGCAGTTCATCACATCATGTGACGTGATTGTAAATCAGAACCATGAAGTTCAAGAAATGTGTCTGTTTGGTGTCCAGACGTGTCAGAGCTTGATACCTGTGAGACAGGTAAACCATTGAGGTATTCCTTTGTCGCACATAGCACTCCCTGATATCCGTGATTGGCATAAACAACATCGTTGTTACCTGTGAATACCTTACTGTCTACACACCTGTGAGCTCCGAGATGTTCCTGAATGCCACGGTGGTTATGTCCCCAACCAGAACAGATAACGGGACAATGGCCATCCACACAAAAACAACCCCTTTCAAAGGTTTCTATGGTAACATCATGTATTTTAAAAAATATGTAATCTCCCAATAGCTCTAACATGGACATGTGTGACTTAATAAGCAATACATATTTGACTAATTTACCAATTGTTCTCTGGGTACAGGGAGTTAAACACATTAACCTTAGCCCCGCAGCAGATGCTTCCCAATGTTAAATGTTAGTCAAATCCAATCTAAAATCATCCAATCACAGCTGTCAGATATCTCATTCCGCACTGAAGGCTCCACGGACTATGCTGGCTGTATATGCTACCCATCAAAAGTCTAGGCTCACTAGTTTAAATGTAGCCGCATACTTCAATCAACTGTTCTAAACTAGTTTTTGCAAAATATTCCATACTGTTTAAAGGTACTGTTTACACATGAACTGATGTTTAATAAAACAAATTCTTAACGTTGACAAGATTATTGTCATGCGTTCAAACAAATGATTAAACTCGGTGAAAAATGGTAAATTCTTACAAAAACTTTCCACCAAAACGCAACAGTTCACATGCACGATATTTGCGCATGCATTTCAGCAATTTGATGAATCATCCTCGTGCAATTAATCTGCATTAGGTTTGCAGTTGTTTCCCCCAAGGTGGTGGAGAAATTCATCTGTGGTGTAACCATGTACACATATATAAAATACAATAGAATATGTTCTAAGTTGAGTAGAACCTTGAGTAGAACAAGCAGTAATTCGCTACAAAGTTGTTTCCGTAGGGAAACCAGACATCTGTAATTGCGGGTTCGAATCCCACATACAACATGGTTATCCGTATGTTTTATCTGAACTACCTATGACTTCCTCGCGTCATATAGATGAAATCCTATTCATTGTGGAATGAACGTTCCCCGCTATAAAGAGGCAGAGAGTGGCTTCTCAGAATGTATCCGTAGGGAGAACGAACTTGACGTATAGCGTGTCTGGCGAACGCCTTGGCCTTTCGGCTACCCTGCCACTCCAACATTCTGACATACGGAGTATGGTTTAATGTTACTTTTACAATATTCTAGCAACATCAGGAAGAGGAACATCAGCAAAGGCCTTCGCCCTTTGGGGAATCTAACTCATGTGTTCTTTGTGAACAGCGAAAATAAATAAATGAATAAATAAATAATTAAATGAATAAATAAATAAATAAATAAATAAATAAATAAATAAATAAATAAATAAATGAATGAATGAATGAATGAATGAATGAATGAATGAATGAATAATAACTAAATAACTAAATAACTAAATAAATATACCGGAATAACTATGTAGCGGCCGTCTGCAAATAATCGAGTCTGAACCAGACAATCCAGTTATCAACAGCATGAGCATCGATCTGCGCAATTGGGAACCGATGACATGTGTCAACCAAGTCAGCGAACCTGACCACCCGATCCCGTTAGTCGCCTCTTACGACAAGCATAGTCGCCTTTTATGGCAAGCATGGGTTGCTGAAGGCCTATTCTACCCTGGACCTTCACGGGTCTTTACCTCGGACCTATGATGGCAACTGCTTGCTAGTGATAGATGTGAGTTTGATTATCTCGCTGTGAAATAAACTCGTTTGGATATATTTACAAACACGAACAGATTTACATGAGAGTGAAAGCAAACACTGACAAACGCACAGATTGTGCACTGTCTACTGATATGAATACACTTAGGCACTCGGTGTTTGAGGTATCTTTTTAAGCATACCATAACATGGCTGTGGGCAGTTTTAATGGGGGTCACGGAGTATGAGTGAAATGTATGAAATGTCAAATGTATGCATATGACACGTCATCAAGACATCGTATATTTCATGTCAAACACTGCTGACGTTAGTTACACAGACTGAATTGTTTATGACAAAACGGCATCATCTTGCCGAGGTGTGTTTGCATGTGAAATTGCTCGTGCTTGACAGGAGCAAAGGATTATATTATTAGTGCATATACCTGCCTATATATTGGAAAAGTTAAATATGTTATGGTGGGGATTTTTCTTTCTCAGTAAAGTAGATACGAGTGTATTCGGGATTCGAACTCACACCCTAAGATTAAAACACGTAATCGCCGCAACACAAAGACAGCGATCTAGCCGCTATAGGTTAATGAGAAAGTGAAATTTCAAATATAGCGTATGCTACCTACGACCAGTATTTCCAAAAGTATTGTCAACACAAGCGGACATTGTGCTTGCACATAGCCAAATACTGAAATAGTAGGCCAGACGATGTGTGTGGGTGAGTGTGTTTAGTATCACGCCACACTCATCAGTACTGCAGCAAAATGGTCTGTAATGCCCGTGAATAATCGAGAGTCTAGACCAGACAACCCAGTGGTCAACAGCATAAGCATCTATCTGGGCACTTGGGAACCGATGACATGTGTTAACCAAGCCAGCCACCCGATCCCGTTACTTGCCTAACCCTTCACGGGTCCACGCGATGTGAACACAAGCTGACATCATGCCTGTAGACACCCAAGCACGACAATAGTGGACCACACGATGTGAACGCAAGCTGACATCATGCCTGTATACACCCAAGTACTGCAATAGTGGACCACACGATGTGAACACAAGCTGACATCATGCCTGTATACACCCAAGTACTGCAATAGTGGACCACACGATATGAACACAAGCTGACATCATGTCTGTATACACCCAAGTACTGCAATAGTGGACCACACGTTATGAACACAAGCTGACATCATACCTGTATGTATGTCTGTAATATTGCAATAGTGGACTACACGCTACAATAGCAGCGTATTGATATCACGGCCTCATGTCACTAGCATACTATAGAAATATAACGAGAGACTATGGTTTTACGCCGCTTTTGGCAATATTTCGTATGAAACATATCACGACGGGGGACATCAGGAATGGGTTTCACACACATTACCCATGCGGTAAGTCGAACCCTGGTCATCGGTGTGCCTTGTTCTGGCAGAGAATTGTAAACGCGGCTCCAAGTTGCTAACATTTTATGAAGACGGTTGTTATAGCAGGGTAATTATTGCGACTGCAAGTTACCAACATCTAATGGATAGTTTTTCAACAACAGCATAGCGATATGACGACTCCAGCTAACGACCCATATAATACATGCATGCAGTTACATAAACGGAACAGATTACTCTAAAACTACTTGAACTGAATGATATATAGGACAGAAGAGGGATTAATTATTACAATATGGCTGTCAAAAGTGAAAGTACAGCGGCATTAAAGTGTCTGTGATTTACATGATAGAGAAGCTTCTTTTCTTCTTTTGCTGAGATTAATGAGGCGATGGTAAGCTATGAACCTGCTAGGTAGGTGAAATAATTCCTGCCTCTGTGAAATATTGGCTCAGCATGACACGAGTTTCCTCCAAATCTCCGTGCAAACAAATAAATCAATCAAACCAGTCTTCCGAGGTGTCGTTTGATTAACTGTTTGATTACTTCATCGTCACCTGCCTTAGGTTGTGTATTACATCTGAAAGCATACTGTTATTTAATCTTATCTGTTGATTATGGGTCGATTGACACGACACTGAAAAGACAATGCTTTTGCCATTGAACATACAACTCGCCAAATGCGCTTGAATCTCATGTTCTGTTTAAATATGAAGTATTTTTTACGCTATAACGATTTCAATAAATATGGCGGGATAATTTAATTCTAAAACAACTAATATTTTACTCAGCGCCGCACGATTTAAGCATATTAAATAATATCAACACGATTAAAACTGTAATTCTATTTTAAATGTTATACCCATATTTGTAAATAACATCTACATTGCTTGATATATTTTCCAAGTGTTTTTGTGCGTTAACTTTATGAAGCAATGATAATTCCCCCAATCTTGTTATTCGTTATATTTACTGTTGTAATATTGTAATGTCTCATGTAACATTGTTGATGGTTTACGAGAATAAACTATGCCTGTGTCTGTATTGTTTAATGTTATCTATATTGATTATATGGCAACTGACACGACATTGAAAATACAATGCCTTCGCCGTTAAACATGCAACAGTTACTCGTCACGGATGTCTGTAGTCAGTCATACACATTCTGACGCAAATATATCCAAGAAAGCCCACGTAAGCCTATAGAATGTGGCAAGTCTAGATTTCCACAGCTTCTGAAAATGAAGGTCTCTCCTTTTCATTATATTCTATTTTTTACTATGAACTTTTTTTGAAAACTTACCTTCATTTTAGAAACTAGTTGTTAGTCTAGGATATCGGCTATTCTTTTTCCTTTACGTTAACACAATGTATTGTTTCGTGGTTACATCACCTGGCAATGAGATGCATATACTGCATCACAAAACTGTGGGTTGATTTACTTGAACAGAATTGAAAAGAAATTTTCTTCATTTACCGTATCAGTATTTTGCTACCATCGTACTAGAACAGCTTTGTGGTATTACCTGTGGAGGGAAATAACAGTGATGAAAAGCGATTGGTACTTGTGAGTATAGACTGATACATTTTCTAAATCGTATACTGGGAGTTGTTAGATGAATCGGTTATCAACAGATAATTTTAAATAAGCATGATATTATACATTAATGCATTATTCTGATTGTTTACCTGGAAACAGATACATGATTCCAAAGGTACTTTCGCCAGAGATTTGTAAACAAAATAGAACTATCTGCTGATCTTGCAGTTGTGATAAAAACTTGTGTCAGTTTTGTCTGATTTTTCAGAAAAAAAATTAATAAATAATTATTGCAATACGTTATGACTGTGGGCTCAGAACGCTGCTGTCATCATTATGTCGAATACTGGTTAAAACGTCCTACTGAACAAACTGAGGAACGTTATAACTGGTATCAATACTGACAGCTGTTCACCTTCGGGTCAGTTTTGGGAATGAATTTGCTGTCAAGTCAATACTGACATGGACTGACAAACGGGTACATACTGACACGGATACACTATCGAGTAATTATTGATATGGGCACGGTGTCAAAGGAAAAGTTACATTATGGAGCTTGTTGCACTGTCAGGTAAATATTGATATGGATACAGTATAAACAGTATTTACCTTGTTGCACAGCCAGGTAAATATTGATATCGGTACAGTATAAACAGTATTTACCTTGTTGCACTGTCAGGTAAATATTGATATGGATACAGTATAAACAGTATTTACCTTGTTGCACAGCCAGGTAAATATTGATATCGGTACAGTATAAACAATATTTACCTTGTTGCACTGTCAGGTAAATATTGATATGGATACAGTACAAACAATATTTACCTTGTTGCACTGTCAGGTAAATATTGATATGGGTACAGAACTAAACAAATATTTCTCGTATTGCACTATTAAGCAATTATTGATATGGGTATAGTGAAAAATAAATCATTTCCTTGTTGCACCATCACGTAAATGCTGATGTGAGTATAGTGTCGAACAAATATTTACTTGTTGCAGTATCAACTAAATATAAATATGGGTACAGTATCAAACAAATATGTAAATATCGACATGAAATACACTGTCAGATCTGCAGTAACATGGATTCGCCAAACACTATGTGTATATATAACACATTTGATTGTCTGGTAATAAATTGAAGATGGTTTCCCTCAGTTGACCAAAAACTGACTAGCCTCCTTGTTATCGGAATTGGTTCTTATTACAGTTCTACACTCATACACACGTCTACAATATCACTTTAAACGGGCTCTCTGGCAGATAAGTGTATTATTTCGCAAGTGAACGCTACTTACGCTGCGTTATAAAATTCTAATCATGATTATTACTATAAAAGATGTCGAAGCCATGAATAGATACGAAACGGCCACATTCCAGCACCACGGAGTGTTGTCTATTTGAGAACATGCTTTTGTGTATGCGAGTATTAAATCTGATATTCTTCAGGCAGTGACAACAACATAACTTTAATAGAATAACTTGCCCTTCAAAGGCGACCCATTTCCTCTTTTAAAATCCAACAGCGACATTCTTGGATAAATTTGAATACACGCACATCCATCAATTTTCATACAAAATATTGACATTTCGAGAGTAAGCTTTTGATTAAAATTTTGCTTTGATATGAAATATTTATGATGTAAGCATATATTGCAAGCACCTGAAATATTATTATGTGACGATAATCGCCTCATATCTTGTCTCTTTTTTACTTTTAATGTACTTTTATTACTTGTATTGATATCAATACTTTAGCAATAAATATTCATGATTAATCGGTGTTTATAATGTCCATTAAACGCGGTGTCTGGTGTAGTAGCAAGTTGTTTTCTGTGGTCAACAGCGTGTGGATAACCGAGTCATGTAGTTAAGAAGATAGTTTTGCACACGACATCATCATCATCATCATCATCATCATCATCACCATAAACTAGAATGCTGTGTTCAAGGACTGAGAAGAAGATTTGCCTTCAACTCACTGAGCGACATCGTCAAATCGTTTCGATATTGGAGTGTGTGTTTCACAAAATTCACGGGAACTTTCGAATTCGAGACAGCAGGGGACTGTCACACTCAGGGTGACGTGTTTACCAAAATATTGACATTTAAATTGTATTTGTGTAATTTAAAACCACGGGTTCATTTCACAATCAGTGATTAGATTGTGTTTGTAAAGTTAGTAAAAGGCTTTCTGAGATTACCACATGTCGTCTCAAGAGATTGTATTTCACTTGGAGGTTACGACGGGCGCCTTTCTGATTGGACAAACTTAAAGTTTTAAAATAATTTAAAAGGGAGAGAACCGCAGAACCATCAAATTCGTTTGAATGTTTTTACGAAACGTCATTTTCATCCAAAACAGATATACGTCACTGTTACAACATACTTAGGATTGGTGCAACATGTTTACTTTCTGGATACGTCCAGAGATAGTGGCCGGCGTTTAAATAGACTCCGACAAGTCTCCATACAAAAGGTAAAGCATTTTTGCTGTTAACTTTTGCTATTTTCGTAAGGTATTTATTTGCGATATTATTTGTCAATGTTACCGGTTTGTCGTGTATTTCTGTTGTATATTTGTTTCGGTATATATTTAAGTGAAAAGTTTATGGAAAGATTAATTTGTATTATTCACAATGAAAGTTACGATATATATTTATATCTACCTGCATGTCTGTTAGTGTTTTACAACATTTAGTGCTGAAAGTATATGGCGAAACTTGCTTGTGTATTTCAAACTAATTGTTTATTATGTCAATAATCCAGACCTGTTTCTTATTCTTTAAATACCTGAAAACCCAACTTCATTTTGAAAAAATTCAAATGGGTGATTGACAGTTTCTGTGTAGGATGGATATACGATAATATTTTTAAATATTAAATTTTGTCAAAATTAGAGACTTATTTTGTTAATCTTTAAAATATCGCAATAGTTAACTAGTTTTTGCAATATTTCGAGGTGAGTTATTTGAAATTTTGTTGAATTGTTAAATTTAAAATAAATTTTACAA
Organism: Haliotis asinina; assembly: GCF_037392515.1. NCBI lineage: Eukaryota > Metazoa > Mollusca > Gastropoda > Lepetellida > Haliotidae > Haliotis > Haliotis asinina. The sequence goes on from NC_090284.1 coordinate 14,189,653, forward strand.
AACGATGTGGATATTGGTGCCGTAAGTTAACAAACAACGAAGAATCTTTAAAACATCTCAATCCTCAATTAGTTTTTTCTATAATGAGATTGAGGTGTTTGTATTTTTAATATTTTGAAGATATTACGTAACAATTGTATATAAATGTTAATTTCTGTCCGTCAAGCTGATAATTGAGGCGTCATTATTCTGTCACACATCTCAAAGCATAAACAGATTTTAAAATGATCCGAGTTGGTGCGTATGTGCACGTGGTCATTTGTTCATCAGTTCCATAAACTTGTTTTTTTTTCGTTTACACAAAGAATGTATGACAAAATTCCGAGTACTGTGGACGGAGCTTGACGACAAAGGGATGATTCTCGTGTCGAAACTGAGATTGGTTTGAAAGAAATAGTCCAGATAACATACAGATACAAATACTCACAAATACTCACAAATACTCATAAATACTCTTTGCGTTAACGAAACTTCGTAGTTTACGTTGATATTAGTCAATGGCAGGAGTCTACTTAGGTAGGACACAGGGGGATTTACGTGTGTTTGTTAGCCAGCGTCGTATCAGGATCCGCTCACCTTTTCTAAAAAATGGCACCATCGATATTTCCTGGCGATTCACGGACCATGCTCTTGAAATTTTATATTAATCGAGTCTGCTTTGTGTTTTGACGATATAATTTATTTAAATATTTTAGATAGGTTAGGGACAATGTTTTAGAAACATTGCATGATATATTCCGCAGTTCCATACTACAGTATCTGATAAAGAAAACACTTGGACTAAGAACATTTTCTTTCTAAAATGAAATGCACCTGTGGTAATTAAAATCACTATTAGAATTAATAATTAAAAGTATTCTGTGTTTTAAATATGAATTTAACTTTTTGTCCCCATTCATCCGCAAAAGTCTGGGTGAAGACGCTGGGTGAGAATTTTGCCGGTCCATTGCTTTTTTAAATGTAAATACAACAGATTTGCGAAAGCGTTTATTGGTATATATACTTGTATGCTTAAAATACTGTATACCATTTGTATAATCAAGACAAGTTTGGGTGCAGAAAGCCGGGGTTGAAATGTAAACAAATTTCAGAGTACATTGTTTAAATGTTCTTGGAAATGATTTTCTTCACAGTAGTTTAAAATCAACATTTAGAATCACTTGTTACAGAGCTTTTGAAGGAACCCACAAAAAACTCAGCATCGAGTATTTCTTAAGCACGATTTCACTTTCCGACGCTAACAGTAAAAATATCAATCAAATCTTAGATGCTGATCTAATAACCTTGTTAGAAATATACCACGGCACCTTTCTCCGTTGGAAAGATTTTATTACATCACAACGTTCCTCCACATTTTTGAGAATATCAACTTACTATTCAGAAGATATCTGCTCTTTTCACCCTTTTCTAAATAATAATCATAAAAAACAATAGCAACGATTTAAACAGTTTAATTTGACACTTTCGCGTCGAATAAAATTTATCCCTCAAAACCATTCTTAAAAATAACGTTTGGCCAACGATGTAAGTATTGGATCTGGTGGCGAGCGCTTAGTCAGTTGTTTTTTCTCATGATCAAGAAAGTGTTTTGCTTTTATTTACAGAATGAATAAAATATCTCAAAACGAACTTACTTGTCAAATTGTTTGCTCAACAGAGTAGTTGTTTCAAGACATGCATGTAAAGTTGTTATTTACAAATATTACGAATTTAATCATCATCGAGAATGGTTATTAAATTAAATTTAACAGCGAACGAAAAGAAAATATCTTTTATCTTCGGATATTTGATATGTTTCAAAATGCGAGCAATAAAGTAAAAGATATTGATACTGTTTGTGAAGCCGAAAGCAGAGGCTATGACTAAGAACTCTTGTATCAAAAAGTAATTATAAATGGATGTAGTTTGCCCCTTTTTCTGTTACAAAATATCATAATGTTTCGTAAAAAAGCCCAATATTTCAGTTGATACAGCTTGTCTTCTAAAATATGGACAAGGCCATAAAAACTTTTTTCACAATGATAGTTATAGTGTTAAAAAATGATCTTCCGATTCTGAACATTGAAAAACACCATGCGTTTTGTGTCGAAGAACTCAAGGTTAATGTTTCTTGTATAAGCCTGATATTTGCTTTCATAATGTTTTACACGAACGTATATTCTCATCCCCTGTAACGTTTAACTTGAAATTATAGATTCAGGATCGACAAATTATTCTTGTTACTGATGCCCTGAAAACAAGCAAATGGTGTTTGAAACAAGGAGTGACTGAACTCTCGTCATGTTCATGGGAATTCTCTCAATTTCTTACACGTGTGACATGCATTTAAAAATAAATGATCAAAAATAGTGGTTAATAGATGTCTTATTTTTTCAAGAAAAATCTTATCGCAAGAAAACAGTCGTTTTTATTATATGCCGAACATTTTCACTGGGCGAAAAAAAAACGAAAATACTTGTAAATGGATCATTGATAATGATATGGTATCCGCTGTTGACAAATAGAGAAACAAATAGTTGACAAATAGACAATGGTCAGTACCAGTAGCACCTTCAACGGTGACTCTTAACATGAAACAGTAACTGTGTTGTTGTCTCATGCCGCATAGAACAGTCTGTAAATAATCGAGTCTTGACCAGACAATATCTAATAATACCATGCAGCCTAAACTAACTGAACACGGAACTATATAATTAATATGGTTGTATCATCATACTAAAATATCAACATTGGAAACGGATTCTTCCTTGATTAAAATTGCAAGACATTTTTCAGTTCGCTAACAAATAATGTTAATAATGATTATAATACCCACTCGTTTAAGTTTTAATTTCTTTTTACAGAAAATAATTCCTAATGGTATTTTAATTATCGGCTAAGTCCATGAACGTTATTTAATAGTAATCAAACAGATTTACATGGACAAATAAATACACGTGTGAAGAAAAGTGTGAATTGTTGGTATTGTACATTTAAATCCTGACAACATCGACAGTGCTTTACCCACAAATTGTTATTAGCTATGTTGCACGCAGATCTAACGGTCACCGGTTCAACATCAAAGCAAAGCCGCCATCTGTTACCTGTCCATGCTAGGTAACCGGGCACACACAGCAAATGTACCCGGTCCAGGTGTGTGGAGCATGACGTAGAGGGGTATGCATAGGTAGGATGAGTTGTCGGGACGTGACATCGTGTGACATAGTGTATGTGATGGGATCAGTCTGGAACATATGTTGGTGGGGTGGGGAAGAAGAGGGGTGAATGGATGGGGTAGGTGATAGACGAGACAAACTCGTTCTGAGGTTATTTCATTTTTACGACATCCTCATTGGTTTGCGGCATTTCTTTTCACTTATGTTAATATATTAACTGACTGTGATAGGCTTGAATGCAGATGAAACACGTTTTGAATCAAGAAAATGGATAGCGGAGCCAAGGTGACATGGCAAGGCACACGGAAACAGTGATGGTTTGTGGCAGTTGCATATCTTTACTGTAGCTGTCTACCTGAGCCTGCACGCTGGCTTGTGACGACACTTGATGGCCGAGAGTATGGCCAAACACGAGCATGCATGTACTAATTGTATGTCGGCTTTCATTAGAAAAAATATTAAGATCCACCAAGGGGCGTGTTTATTTATTTACTCTGTCAGATGGTGCCGGTACAACAGCAATAAATCTGGTCGATCAAACCATCCGTTCAACCATACATGCGTGTAATTAAAACAGCAGAGAAATAATCTCCTGCAGATCAACATGTGCATATATGGTCTTTGTATTCGACCGTAAAACAAACATGTCATACACGTGTACCTTGGCTTGTAGGTTGTGTATATGTAACAAGCGACTCCCATACAAACTTATTTCACATATGTAGTTTGACATGCGTTGCACAACAACCCCATATAGACATGTCATACACGTGTGGTTTGACTTATAACCTGTGTGTTACCTAACAAACACAAACAGAGACGTCATACACTTGTACCTTGACGTATAGCTTGTGTGTTACCTAACAAACACATACAGAGATATCATACACTTGTACTTTGACGCATAGCCTGTATGTTACATAACAAACAGATACAGACATATTACATACGTGTACCTTGACGTATAGCTTGTGTTACCTAACAAACAGATAAAGACATATTACATACGTGTACCTTGACGTATAGCTTGTATTACCTAACAAACAGATAAAGATATATTACATACGTGTACCTTGACGTATAGCTTGTGTGTTAACTAACAAACACATAGAGACATGTCATATACATATTGTTGTGCTTGCTATTGGTCATTTTATAAGCTTTATAAACATTAAATGTTTATTATTTGTTTAATTCAGAGTCGTGTCTTTTTTGTAATGGTAAAGGGAAGAAACTCTTGCTGAGACGTGGGTTTTGATCCAGCAGTCCGGATGATTCGCATTCCGGACGAATTTGCTGCAAAACACAAACGTCCGGATTAACGAGGCTTCACTGTACGTGTATCCCGACATATAGCGTGTGTGTTACCTGACAAACCCATACAGACGTGTCACATACGTGTACCTTGACGTATAGCCTGTGTGTTACCTAACAAATCCATGCAAACATGCAATACACATGTACCTTGACGTATAGTTTGAGCGTTACCTAACAAACACATACAGGCATGTCATACACGTGTGATTTGACGTATAGCCTCCGTGTCACCTAACAAACACATACAGGCATGTCATACACGTGTGACTTGACGTATAGCCTCCGTGTCACCTAACAAAAAGATACATACATGTCACACACGTGTACACTGACGTATAGCCTGTGTGTTAGCTAATAAACGCAAACAGAGATGCCATACGCATGTACCTTGATGTATACCTTGTGTGTTACTTAACAAACACATACAGAGATGTCATACAAGTGTACCTTGACGTATAGTTTGTGTGATACCCAACAAACACATACAGACATGTCACACACGTGTACCTTAACGTATAATCTGTGTGTTACCTAACAAAAAGATACAATCGTGTCATACACGTGTGGTTTGACGTATAACCTCTGTGTCACCTAACAAACACAGAGATGTCATACACGTGTAGCTTGTCGTATAGTATGTGTGATACCTAACAAACACACACAGACATGTCACATACGTCTACCTTGACGTATAACCTGTGTCTTACCTAACAAACACAGACATGTCACATACGTGTACCTTGACGTATAGCCTGTGTGTTACCTAACAAACACATACATACATGTCGCACACGTTTATAATTCCCTATGTATGAATAAGAATCTCTTACTTTTAAGAAGAAATGTATTAGGTGACTTGTAACATGTTCGTTTTACCTATTCGACTGTTGTATTATGCTGCTATTTTTTTCTGTACGTGTACAGCTCAACTTTAAATCAAAGGACGCAGTTTCGTTTATGTGACCCGTGTAAGGGATATTCTAGCTTCACGATTGTGACGGAAAACCAAGTTCGATGGATAGTCAGTTTCGTTATTGCAATGAGTCGATGTTTCGGCGTAGGTACTAACGCCGTTATGAAGCAAGTAATTGTGGTCTGTAAATAATAGACACTTGGCCAGACAATCCGATGGTTGATATCACGAACATCGATCTGCACAATTTGAATACGATGTGAATCAAACACGTTGGCGAGCCTGACCACCCGATCCTTTTTGTCACCTCAGGTGACAAACATGAGTCAAGACCAGTTCTAACCCGAAACTTTACGCGTGTAATCATCTTATCGGTTGCTTGTATCCGTGTTATCTTGTGTTATCTGGTTTATGATTTTCTGTTTGTGGTGTTTTATGTTTACGACATTTGAAGGATTAATCACTTTGTTTTATCAAACTTGAAAAGCTTCAACAACTTAATCTCCCCTCAGGCAATTTGTTGAACAGGAAAGATTAAAGCTAATCTCTCCTCATCTGAACTGTTACCTGGATATACTGGGGCATTCTCATTTTTAATGAGGGGTGAAAATCCACAAATGCCTAAATGGAATTTGTGAGGTTCGCGTTTAGTCCAAGAAAGATATTTTGACAAATGTATTACGATAAAACCCAAATGGCCAGGAACATGATCAGCGTCAGTGACCATTTGACAGTTCATCGTAACGACGATTTACGTTATTTTTTAATGGGGGCGTCACACGAAAGACCCGGTTTCGATTCCCCACATGGGTACAATGAGTAAAGCCCATTTCTAGTGTCACAAACCCACTCACTTATTTGTAACGTGTTCGCCAACCTGTCCATGCGATATGGTGTGAGTGATCAGGCGATACGGAGTGACTGACTGAATGAATGAATGAATGAGTGAGTGAGTGAGTGAGTGAGTGAGTGAGTGAGTGAGTGAGTGAGTGAGTGAGTGAGTGAGTGAGTGAATGAATGAATGAATGAATGTAACGGACATGTGTCCATGTTACGAAATTCATTTCAACACATTTAGTGACACAAATAAAGGAACTCAAGAAACTTCGAGTTTTTCTTTAATATTTTCCAGTTTTCATCACCAACTTTTAACAGCAGCTTTGAAGATCCCTGTGGAGGAAATCTGGGAATAAATAAAGGGACATTGCAGTAAAGTGGTGTTCCCTTACTTGTGTCCCTAAGTATATATTTATATAGTATATATTAAACAAAACCAGACAGGGTCCCCAGTATTGTTGGGATATGTAGCAAAGAGTATGTGCTCAAAATATTTAAGGGAGAATGCTGGAAAATTACTAAACTGACTAAGAAAGAGTTATCAGAAACATGTACCCGAATTTTAAATGGAAAAGAAATATTATTTATATTTTAATCACGAAAACAGTTCATCCTCCAAAATATTATTGCTCTTTGTTTTTTGTGCTCAACATACGGGGGCAGGTGTTTCTGTATTCCATGCTACTCATGTGTCAGAATGTGGACTAATATCATTACACGTGAAACATGCAAGCACACGTGTTCCGTATATAGCCTGTATATCACGTGTACATTTCCATATGCTAACTTCTGCGGATATCAGTCATAGATGTAGACAGGTTTTGCATTTGTGTAACACGTGCATCCAGGGATGCTATGTACACGGAGCACGTGTTTTTAGCTTGTATCAATCAGCTGTCTACATATATTAGATATGTCACTCACAATTGTCCATGTCTATTTCATCTACAGTGTGATTCGCTTATGACAGCTGTCATCTTGAGGACGTCAGATTGACAGCCTCGTTATAAGAGACATCATCGTCTATGGTAGCTGACGTATCTGCTTAATGAAATGTAAACGAAACTGGAACGTATATTTTTTGTTCCTTGTTTTTGACGTGTGATGTCATAAACTTGCGTAATAAACACACGCATACTATTGTTTACATTTTGAAACAGAAAACTGAACAATGAATACTTACGTTGACGATGGTAGCTGACGCATTTGTTTCAAGGAATGTAAACGACGCTTGGACGTTTATTTCTTGTTCCGCGTTTTTGACGTTTAATGTCACAAATGCCGTTGGGATAATAAACACATGAATACCTTTGTTTATATTCTGAAACAGAAAATTGAATAATGAATACTTAAAGGAAGGCCCCCTCCTGATGCAGCGATAATCATCACTCGAAATTGACTGTATCATATTTAAACTGTTACAGGCTTTCATTTGAGCATATCGGTTAATACATCATTATTGAAATATATCCTCTTGGCACGTGCACCAGCTCGTACATTTCAAACACCGTTTCTACTGACGGTTGTAAATTATGTTTCTGAACCATAGTTCTACCTAAAGTGTCGGGAATCTGAGGCTCCATCGACCCTCCCACTTCGCTCAGCTTATACAGAATTCATCAATATATCCCATTACCCCCAGCAACTAATGACCTAGGCTATTGTTGCCTTTTGTCTCCCAACCCTCTGCTCCCCTTCCCCCAAAACCCGCGTTATCGCTGCGTGAACAGGCTCCTGTCCGTCTCGCCATGTGACAGATCGCTGTACTAGAATTATGACCATAATTATTAATTTATCAATCACCCTAGTATCGCATGGCCCTCTTGGCTGATTTATTGCACATTAATAAGGAAAATATTTCATGTACGTTTGATTTGTCCCTATTCATAGAGTTGGGCTCTCTGTGACAAGGTCGCGGCCATTGAGCCTCATTATGGATATATCACGTGACTGTGGAGCCTCTTGTCAACCATATACTTCCGCGGTGGTGAAATATGATATATGAACAATGGAAAAGCAGTACATTGTCAGCTGAATTGATCTACAGTAATTGTTGGGTGTCATTTTCCCCCAAAATATATCATACGCTTTAGTTATCTAGTCCGGTTTTCCAACCTATCTTTCGTTTTGATTGATAGCCGTTTTATTGCAATTAATATTTCACCAATGCCTCATATAATCCGAAATAGTTCCGATGTGCAATTTGCCATTCAATCGTTATTGTTATAGCGTCTTTGCGAATAGGCAAGATGGCGATATCTATGTGAATAAGATAATAGATAATCCCTTCAGACACATTGTATCGATATTTTGTTTTTGTTACATAACTTGATGGTAGGATAACTGGTCGGTTTTGGTGATGGCACTTACGCTATTGTCTCCTTCCAAATTGTCTCCTGACTCCCCCCGCCCCCCCCCCCCCCTTCCCTCACCCATCGGTAAATTACCATCGCAGTCATCTGTAGGGAAGATTAATTATACTGGATTTTAATATGCTACAGCCGGAAAGAATTAAATAGCCTCTAAGTTCTGCTGACTACACGATTATATAAAAAGCAGTGTTAATATCTGTTCAAGGAATATTTTACACGATATGTGTTACAAGAAAATGTTGCCAGCAGCTCAAATATGTTTCACGCACAACGAAACACAATATTCTGCAGACCAAGATAAAAAACGCCAAATCATGTAAAACCGTAATCGTTGTTATAATACATCCGCTTCGAATGTATTCTTATCGTATCACAATCCTATGTACGCTTCACAAATCTTATTGATGGTTTACGCAGCGACTTTGATTACAACATGAATGTTTGCAAGTCAGCATTCGTTTACAGTGTATTAACATTTCATGGCTGCTATCAATACAACAGGTATCACCGAACGGAAAGGGAACAATTTTGTGGATTACGTTGCATGTCTTTTATCAGTGGTATAAAATATTCAAGACTTTTTAACGAGGTTCTCGATCGTTTTACCTTCCTCTATATACTTGAAAGACGGACTTCTGTGAAACACAAACCGTGGATCGTATGGCAGTTTAGTTAATTTTCACAAGACTATATCACATAAAACATAAAGAGTGTACATGTAAACATGTTTGTGATTGTTTCCATGTTATAGGATTGGGTTCAGAGATACTTGTGCTTCTACAGATGCCCTTCTTCTTCTCTAGATCGGGTGATTACGGAATGCTTGAGGGGACATTATCGCGTTGTCATGCTTACAAGTCTAAAGAGGAGTGAATCAAAGCCTGGCAGCGTGACAACCCAACAGCGTGACATCGTGACCCGTTGTCGCGTTTGAAAAAGATTTGTTTGTTTTTATCACGGGGCGACAATGAGACATTTACGACAATACCACACCGCGACCTATGAGGTCAGTGCATGTCGCGTTGTCATCTTTTGCACAACTAAAAATAGTTTTCGAAATGCGACAGTTCCCTCTAAATGTCGCGTTGTTGCATTCTCACGTTGTCGCAATTTATCACTATGGTTATTGGGGTGACATATTGCGACAACGTCACGGTGACCCATCTGGGCTTCCATATCTGTAGCTGGAGGAAAATACACAGTATGAAGTGCATCTTTACGACAAAGCTAAGGCTATCATGGATCCATGTTTCTGGATTATCTGATCATGTTCATTTTTATATATTTCCCATTAAGAGTTTCGACTCACTTAAACCAATATATATATAAACCACTATATACAGAGTGGCATATATATATAACCATGTAACCATACATATGTAATTAAGTGGTATGGTTACATGGGAGATTGATTTCTCCACTAACTTGGGGGAACCAACTTCCAGCCTTGTGCAGATGAATATCACGACGATGACGCATGGAATTCCTGAAGAGCACGCGCAAATATCGAGCACGTGAAGAGTTGCGTTTGGGTGCGAAGTTTTGTGTAGAATTCGCCAATTTTCACTGATTTTTATCATTTATTAAACTCATGACGATAGTCTTTTCGACGTTACGAATTTGTCTTACCGTACATCAGGTTATGTATAAACAGTACCTTTAAACAGCATGGACTATTTTGCAAACTCTGGTTTAGAACAGTTACCTGAAATAAGTGGTTGCATTTACACTAGTGAGTTTAAAGTTTTGATGGGAAGTATATGATCTGATTATTAACGCTATGGATACACACATGGCCCTATATAGTGAACTCGATACTAAACTATACGTGAAATGCTGTATGAACGATGCCATGTAGACTATAGTAAGACTGCAGCATATCACATGACAGTAAGATATTTTTAAGCATTGTACTGGAACAGTATATTCCTGTAATAATCCAAACCCAGGATTATACTGCGACCTAATTCGGCCTGGACCAAGCGATCTTGTGATTGACTGCACGATGTATAGCATCAATCAAGTCAATGAGGTACCTGACAATCCGATACTGTTGGTCGATTTTTACGCTCAGAGACATTTCACAGGACATACTTTCAAACAGAAAATGTGATATTTTTTCTGCAAACCAATTATTATTAGGAAAACGAAATAATATATATTTTCGGGCCAAGGGAATTTTACACATATGTTTGATTAAAGTTGAAACATTGGCAACATGGTTAATTTTAGTTACAGGTATGATCGTGTTTTGTTTTTTTCAAAATGAGATTGATGTGTTTTTGGCGATTGTTTTCAACAACAACGCTTTTATAACATTTATAAAGCGTTGGTCCAATGTGTGTGTTCTATTTTGTTTACCTGCAACCAGCAACACTGTTCTATACTCACCTGTCATTGTTTTCTTAAACGAATACACCACGAACACTTGATATTAAGACCTCTGACTGCGATTCGTGCATGTCAGTGACTGAGTGAGTCTAGTTTTACACCGCACTCTGCAATATTTCAGCTTTGTGGGTGAGGTCTGTAAATGACCGAATCTGGACCAGACAATCCAGTGACCAACTGCATGAGCAAGGATCTGTGCAGTTGGGATACGATGACATGTGAGAACGACGTCATCGAGCCTGACCGCTCGAACTCGTTGGTCGCCCGTCACAAGCGCGGGTTTGTGAAGAAAATTTCTGACCCGCATCTTCACGGGTTTGTGCATGCCAGCTCTGGAGCTGGTCTCCATCAAAGGGTTTTAGGTCCATACAGCATTAAGAAGCATACCGACCCCGAACCCCCACCTCAGCTCTGGGCTTTAACCTTTGTAGGCCTTCTAGACCGTGCTGCTATGTCAAAAGGTAATTTGCTCCACGGTCGGGTGGGTACCCATCGCCAGTCAAGGTCTAGACACTGTGTTATGCATCATATGTGAAAATGTGGACTGATAGGCTGATATGCAAGCTTATTCACAATAATTTACAGATAAAGTAGTGTTTGAAAATTTAGAACAAACTTGCCATGGTTGTAAGTTGAACAGCGTCCTTTCAACAACAGCAACAATATTCTTTCCAAATTCATAAATGAAATTTCTGGGTCAGTGGGGTAGCCTAGTGGGTAAAGCGTTCGTTCGTCATACCCAAAGGCCTGTATTCGATTCCTCACATGACTACAATGTGTGAAGCCCATTTCTGGTGTCCCCCATCGTGATATTGCTCGAATGCTAAAAGCGGCGTAAAACCATATTCACTCAGTTGTAAGTTTCTGAATTACTATCCGGTAGTGATCAAACCTGGGGTTCGCGAAAAAGTGAGCGGATCCTGTCCAGGGGCCCTTTTCACGAAACAGTCTTTACTAAGGTTAACCTGTACTTCCATTGCCCTAAGGTTACCTTTGAGACATACGATCACCTCAGTGCTTCGTGAAAAGAGGAGCAAGCCCCTAGTGGTAACCGTCACAAACACACGCAGGTGCATGGCAATGGTTCAACTAAAAAGGCAACAACATGCAACAAACAGGTAAAAAAACGTCTGCAAAAAGCTTCGGAGCATGTGGCTATGTAAAAAATACGGAATCGCATTGGACATCACGTTTGCCAGTGATGCGTCAAGTTTGGAAATGCCCGCCACATGTCTAACATAAATCATGTAGAAGGCATTCCTGAGACCTTGAATGCTGTAATCCGATAAACGTAACCACGACTCTACCCGCAGACTAAGATGTTTTTTCCTCAAAGAAACGAAGTTTGTATCCCAGTCTCATTCGTGCCCACTCGCCACTTTCCGTTACCTGCACGAAGGAAGATTCGTCCCCCATTGATGACATTTAAAGTAATCTACCATGCCCCGGTATATCTACATATATTTTATAAAGACTTTGGTAATCCTTAACATGTTCGGAGTGGTATATAGAACACTGACGGCGATGAAAACCACGGGAACCTACACTTCGGAGGTTGGAAGTCGGTGAGCTAGCCTTGTGGTTAAAGTATTCGTTTGTCATGGCGAAGGCCCGGGTTCGATACCTCATATGGTTACAATGTCTGAAGCCCATTTTTGTGTCCCCCGTCTTGATAATGCTGGAATTTTGCTAAAGGCGGCGTAAAACCTAACTCACTTACTCACCCACTTACTCCCTTACTCTAATAAGGTTTGTGTCCACACATCTTAGTTTCATCAAGGCTGTGTGCTTCTACTTATTGACAGGCGGTTTCAGAGACACACATGACACACATGACACACGTGACAGGAGAACGTGGACAACGTCGTTGTCGTTTCGTTGATGGAAATGGTGAGGTTGACGTAATCACAACACGTCGCCACGTTTTACAGCCATTACTGTACAACAACCAACGTCGGTGAAGTTGTCAATGCTGATACAACAGACCCTGAGAAGATGTATGAGTTACTACGTGCGGACCTCATGGGGGCTGACTTTCATCATTCTTTACGACAACACCCGTGAACATCCGGGTAAGAAGTGATCCTCAGCAATCCATACTTGTCTTATGACGCAGCTAACGGGATCGGCTGGTAGATCTCGATGATTTTATGACGCATGTCTTCGTATCCCAATTTCTTAGGTCGATGCTCAAGATGACAATCACTGTATTGTCTGTTTCATAACTATCAAACCTTACTAGAAAACCGACAAATATCTCGATGAGTGTTCCCTCACACACACATCTACCTCTACAGAATTCTACTTTTTGAAAACGCTACATTCATATCTTTAGTCTGAAAATTAAAAAATGCAGTTAAAGCAGTGGATGTCCGAAGGAAGTTCTAATCGCAGGAAATGTTGGGTTAAAGTCAACTATCTGTTCATTACGATTCGTGAACTAACATTGTCCTGTAAATGGAATTTAACAAGGTTTACGAATGCCCAAACCATGCTTTACACGACGAAACTCAGTTACAGATGTTTAAGGTTAACCGTGTCGTGACAGCTAGATCAACTCACCTGTAATCGTTACAGTACGATTTGTAACTCGGTGATACTGAACATTGAACTACATCGAAAAGCGTCATATGAATGGAAGAATAAGGCAGGCAAGGTTTAAGATTGTGTGAGTCTACTTTTACGCCGCTTTTAACAATATTTCTGCAATAGCACAGAAGGGGGTCACCAGAAATGGGCTTCACACATTGTACCCACTTGAGTAATCGAACTCGGGTCTTCGGCGGGACGAACGAACGCTTTAACTACTGGGCTATACCAATATCCCAACCCTTCCTTCCACCACGTCACTGACGCACGCACGCACGCACGCACATAAACAAACAGCGATAGAAAAAACCATACATATTTGTATGTGTGTTTCTGAAGGATCTGGTCGACTGGGACCTTTGGAATTGTAAAAGCATGTAGATTAGCTACAGAACCAGACAAATTTCCCAATGTTTGGGTGTCATGAAATAGGGTTGAACGTCGTAGTTGAGAATAATTCGCTCATACGATGACGTGCATGCGTGTGTATGTATGGTTGCTTGTACTCGGCCAAGAGTAAGCTGGTTTTATAGTGCTAGCTCACTGAGATACCATGCCACAGTAAGCATTGATACTCTACACATTATACTGATTCCGAGCCAACCTGTACTTGTATCCATTAATGCCGAGTGCCAGGCAGGGAACAACAAGTACCATGTTTTAACGTGTCTTGTTATGACGTAGGCGGGGATCAAAACCACAGAGGCAAAGGTTTAAAGGCATTGAGATGCAATGTTTGACCAGCTAGTTTAGATACGACCATTCTAGAATTGATGAGATTAGCGGCATGTCCACTTTCCATAAGGAATGTCGACGTCATAAATCTCAAGATTCTGCCAAAAGTCTCAATCTTGCTTAAAAATGCACTACAATGAATGAATGATATATTTGGCACACGGTTAGTCAGGGTAATAACTTTAAAATTTTCTCCTCGAGAAGAAGTTTTGTCTAGTCAGTGTTAAAAATGGTTTCAAGTAAACAAATATGATATGATACCGTGTTTCATTTTCCGTACAAACTGATATTATTCCATTACAGCTAAAATAATTTTGCTATTGAAAAAGATAAAGGTCAGAGTTAAAGGCGAGGTATGTTTCAGACCTTTCAAACTGGTAAAACCACAATGGATTAACTAAAAATGTATTACATAGATACCGCATATTCACATATTTTTTTATCAGTTCATGCAAAAAGTCTTTAAACATTCGAAAATAAGTTGTAATAGACATACACACATATATACATTAACCCTACAGAGTTATCTTAAAACGAAGTACCACTTTCTCGCTACGGATAAAGCATTTTTCACAGAATCACAATATTTTGGGGATTTATTTGCCATCGACGTTGTTGACAATGCATTAAACATGTGTGGATGCTACTTCCGTTAAAAGATATCCTGGAAGCCGAATTAAAGTTTCATTGCAACCCCGAGATAACCAGTTATCGTTCTAACTCAACAAGCTATCTACCATTTAATCTACAGAGCTCTTCTATTTATCTTTTGTGCTGGCTGTAGCCAGGGTAAGAAACCTTTGTACAGACCTAGAAGGCCATGTCATGATTGTTCCTCTGATAAAAATATGAATATATTGAATATGTATAATTCAAACAATTTCAAGAGAGGTGAGTGCTGGGAACTGTTTGGTTTATAAAAACATCATTAGTTAATGAAAATATCAACGATAAAGGAAGATATTCGAAGAAATGTATGCTTTTCAACTGGTAAGACATGCAGGACTGTTATGATGTTGTGTATTAATGCATGAAAATCTTAAAGTTAAACTGAGGATCAAATGAAAAAAACTAATGTAAACATGTACACATGACGAATATTCTGTGATAATATCGAACACTGGAATATTTTAAAATGTAGCAGTCAAGCTTAAAATGTCATTTTTTAAAGTGGATTGTCATCGTGAAGCATGATCACAAATGGCTATATTTTTTGTTTTATCGGCATTCTAGACGTTGGTGAGTCATAATGAAGCATACATGCTAATGAGTGACAACCAAATCGAAATTTGCCGCCACAAACCTTTGATCAACCAAAGGCACTACATACTACTACACTACATACATCCACTTACTAAGAGGGACGGTGGGGTGGTCTAGTGTTCGCTCACCATGCCGAAGTCCCGGGTTCGATTCCCCATATGGGAGATGCCTGGTGTCCCCCGCCTCGATATTGCTTGGATATAGTTGAAAGCGGCGTAAAACCTTACTCACTTACGAATACTTAATGAAGCTATAGATTCATAGCACCCTATCAATTTGTATTTAATATTACTCTTACCTGTTTGCAGATGCGGCCTTAAACAATATTTATTTACTCCTCTTGTTTATTGGCTCCACGATCAGTGCTATATGTCGCTCTTAATCCCACCCGGCCTCATCCAATTATGTGCCCATTGTTGTTCAACAACATATCAATGTTAATATTAATCTATTGTTTGCCATAACATACAACGCATGCAACTTCTCATCTCTTGGTTGTAGTCACTTTTAGCTTGAAAACAGAATAAGAATGTACATCGAAACGTGGATCTTTCCAAAAAGAAATTTTGAGGATATGAACTGATCACAAAGTTCTCTTGAAGACATTCAAATATCAAAGACACAACCGGCAACAAGACATCACAAACTTCTGATATACATCTTCACACCAGCAACCGCCATGATCTCAACCGCCATGTTATCTTTAACATAAGAACGTGACAATGATATTTCTTTTCAGCAGTGAGAAATCATGACCATCCACTTTCAACCATCTGCAATACCTACAGGGAATACAACAAAGGGTTTTCAGAAGACTTTGTGACGGTTCCTTCATGGGGTCTGTGACCTCGGGAAATGCTAGCACTCTGGACGCGTTTCTGTGTGGCTTCCAGAGAAGCGAGCTACCATTGAACTTCAGTCGTCATTTATATTTGCTGAACTGATTCTGGAAACATTAGATTTAAACTAACACAGCTTGCATCCTCCTTCACATTAAGCTCATCTTTTTCTGCTGAAACTAAATATTAACGTCATGAAGTGACCACTAGATGGACATGTAGAGCTGTTTATGGGTGAAACATGTTTCTCTAACGTGACTGTCGAGTCTGTTAATAGGCGGTGGGGTAGTCTAGTGGTTGAAGCGCTCGCTGGCATGAGGTAGACCTGGATTCAATTCCCCACAATGTTTTAAGCCCATTTCTGGTGTCTCTCGCCATGATATTCCTCGAATGTTACTAAAAGCGGCGTAAAACTAAACTCACTCACTCCAGTCTCTTATTTTATTCATTCACCTGAGAACAAGTGATGAGAACAAACTAATGGTCCGTTCATAAGCGACCCCACTACATGTCATGCACAAAAAACAATGACCCCATCTCGACCTCTAATATTAAGCATATTTGTACGAACAAAACTGCTAACACCCTAAAAAATGATGACCCTCTACGTCCTTAGAAGAAAGCCAAATGGGTGTCACATACAGTGTGGGTGTGTGACATTTGTGCGTGCGTGTGTGTCGTCATCTATGTGTTTTTGCGTGTACATAATTGTGGACCGTTCATAATTTATGGCTAGGGGTCAAACGCAAGTGGTCAATCAGTTTGCACATTAATTTTAGGGGGCGCCATTCACATTGTATATGCAGCTGTGTGAAAATCACCATCACCCCACGGTGACGTCGTCAGTTTCTACACTTGCAATGCTTCCTCCTTCAGAACTGCTTCAAGCCAATGGCGGTCCCAGAATCGTCGGCTTCTAAAATTGCAATGCTTCCTCCTTCATTTATCAGCTGAACTGCTCCAGACCAATGGCGGTCCCAGAATCGTCGGCTTCTAAAATTGCAATGCTTCCTCCTTCATTTATTAGCAGAACTGCTCCAGGCCAATGGCGGTCCCAGAATCGTCGGCTTCTAAAATTGCAATGATTCCTCCCTCCTTCATTTATCAGCAGAACTCCTCCTGACCAGTGGCTGCAATACATTGGCAGCACATCAGGGTAAACATTAAGAAATGTGAGAAAAACGGTACTTGTCAGTCGTTTATAATGTAGATTTTACAGCTGTAAAGTTTCGATGGAGCTATTTGCCGACAAACCGACAAATCTCGACAAGAGCAACATGGCGCACAGGGTTAGTCCAGGCTTGGAGTAGTGTGACTAAACTTTTGACAGAAAGACATACTACAAGCATGAATGGATAATTGAAATGCAAGTGCGTGGAATGGGTGTAGTTTTTTAAAGTCTCCGTGATTTTGACTTTATTTTGTTTGTTGGTTAACACAGTACAACGGCTATGTGACGGCGTTCTGTGAATAATCGAGTTTGGGCCCAATAATCCTGTGATTGACTAACACGTATTGAGTAAAGCTGAGGTCAACATTCCTGTTATAATATTCTAGATCTTGTAGCGGAAGTTTCTTCCTTGCAGTGAAGTTTCTCTCTGTGTAGTGTTATCTCCCCTTTGTAGGCGACCCTGGCCCTGCAGTATTGCGGTCCATGTTGTGCTGCAATATCCTTGGTTGAGAGTTATCGCGCCTGTTATATGAGTCTAGTTTTAGTATTGTCTCCCTTGGTATTACCTCACTTCAAGTTTAACCCTATTGTTGTATTTTAATGCGTTGAAAGAGTTCAATGTCCTTTTGTGTTTTTGTTAAGTTTACATTTCTCACTGTTGGTAAGTAATATTTTACATTTGATAATTATATAAAGTAGCTTAAAGGAAAGATTATGCATTCAAAGTGAAGTTTAAAGAAACCGTGTCGTGCTTTTGAACTGCGGTGGGTGTGTCTCTTCACATACATGCATGTATATCTCTTGATAGCGGAGGATGACATATTATCCTTTTCGTGACCAATTGATAGTCAACAATAGCTCTTAGTGATCAATACATACACTTTACACAACTAATTTGTCTTTCACGCCCAAAGGACTTTTAACAGATATCACACACACACACACACACACACACACACACACACACACACACACACACACACACACACACACACACACACACACACACACACACACACACACACACACACACACACTGTACAATATCTTTGCAAAGGGGTACAAGTAATTTGTAACGAATTTTTCTAAATATACGGCATTGTGTATCTAGTGACGGCCCCCGACTATGCCACATCCGGGATATTATATTTACAAACATATTCTTGCAATATATTCAGATATCTGTGGCGTTTAATGGCTGGAAAATGTAAATAGCACACTTGTTATCTTTTTAGATAACGTATCATCTCAAACAGTGGTTTACTTAGATTTAAAGACAAGCGATAATAAAACATTTCCACAATCTTTTCTTTTTATTAAACGTCCATTCTATGAGTCCAGCTGTATATTGAATATAGTTTATGAATGACAAGTAAAGCTTCGTGATGCCTGCTGTTCGCGTAATGGGGATCGTATGCTACCCCACGTATCCCAAACACATGCATGTGCAAATCAATTACTCAAATGAAACGTAAATTTTGTGATTAAACTGTCCCATGTAACCATGTTTCTGGCGTATTAGGGGCGGTGGGGTAGCCTATTGGTTTTAAACGTTCGCTCGTCACGCCGAAGACCCGGGTTCGACTCCCCACATGGGTACAATGTCTGAAGCCCAATTCTGGTTTTCCCCTCTTTTATATTGCTTCATTATTGCTACAAGCGGCCTAAAATTATACTCACTCAGCCACTGGTGTATTCAATACAACGTGAGTGATTGTTATGGAAGCAGTAACTTGTCCCGGAAATGAAGGGTAAAATCTGCCGGATGACGTCATAAGGAATCATTGCACCAAGTGGCATCTTTCAGCTGATTCAGATGCCCGCAAAAGATACTGCAGTAAATCATATATGAATATGTTTTTAAAAATGCCTGTAAGTACATAAAATATATTGTACTTTGTTATTAAACATGATACTTTTTGAAAAAAAATGATTGACACAAGTGATTGTTCTCGTAACGGCTGCTGATTTGAATGGCGCCAATCATAAAGTAAATGACGGATAGATTTGCATAATTTTATCATTAATTGAGCAGAACGAATGCACTATGCTCTCAGCAGGAGGTAAAGTTTGCCACGAATACCTCAATCGTATCTTGGCAATCGCCAGTACATAGAGCCCGCCCATATGCACGTGGTCATCGGCTGTCGCCGTGAAGAACATGCATGACCACTCGACCAGAACCAAGAACATCTGTTTAAAAGATAATATGCATGGGTTAATCATTCTTTGGGTTTGCAGTCCATTAACGCATGTAACCAGCGAAACGTGGTCTGTTTCATTTAGTTCATAATATCAAATTAAATTTTATTCATTAAAAGCCGAACACTTGTATCAGTGTGGTGCACGTTGCTAGATGAGTCGATGCCTGTAGTCCAGAAGGGGCAGGCTGCTGTTTCCTGACTGTGACATCATATTTTTCTGACTGACGTCACACACAATGGACCTGCTCGTGCGATGTTCACTACAGACCTGTAACCATCGAACGCTGTTCTTTGTCTTGATACATTCAATGACATTTTAGTGTTTGTCATGACATTCAACTGTTTACAGCTGCGTTCTATTTCTGTCTTGTTGAGTATGTCATGTTCGGGGTTTGCGTGTTGGACTCCATTTTGGAAGTATTTTTTTTTATTCCTCCTAATAATTTTAATGAAATAAAAGAACAGTATCGTTATACATAACCATTGTATGTGTGTTCATGATCAAAAGGTTCTGACTAAAGGTAAACGGGTCGATTCCGTCTACTGTGACTAATTCATTGTGTACATTGACACACCCTCGATTACGTATCTTGTCTCAGTTCTCAACTCATATAGGATAAATATACTTGACAATTGAGAATGACATCGCCGCTTAGTAATTTTTCTTCGAGTTGAACATCTATTATATTCTAGGTTAACAAAGAAACTATTTCATGTTGGCGAAGTCTTTTCTTAAAAAACCCCATCTAATTATAATGATAATCTTCAGAGTAAATATTAAACGTTTTAAATTTCTTTTTCATCTACGATTTGAGAATCAAACATTTACAAATGACTAAACCATGATACATTTGGTGACCCTTGCGCTTCATCCAACTGAGAAATGCTAGTATGTTGCATACGTTAATTTCACGATTTCTAAATTTGCTGTTACAGTGTGAAAATACAAAATGTATGTTGTGCTGAAAGATGAAGGCTACAAAGTCATATTTAATACGAAGGGGATCCTCCCCTTTGTGAATGCGATCATCCCAAGAGAAGGTTTAAACGGAGGTCACCAGTGCCAGTAGCGCAAATTATCTTTGTAATATCTGAGTGGCCATCACACAGTGAATACTTTTTATTCGGGATTCAAGACTGGAGGACGGATAGAGCTATACTGCCAATGTTCTATAGTATTTTGCACGAGTCACGTGTTAAAACTCGTCAAAAGCTTTGCATTCCCATGTCACAAATATTCTTTACGTATTTCTTCAAAAAACGGTTTCTAGGCGGGTTAATGACCTAACCATATGCACGCTATGATTGATAGAGACATTAAATAAGACACTGCCAAAAGTCCCTGGATGTCATTTTAATGTTATGCTTTTGAAAGACGTCGGTAATTGAATGTACACGCTCCCCAGTGCGAGAAAGGTAGTCTTAGCAATGGGCATAGAGAACACCTTCAGAGCCAAGCAAATGAGCGTGTGTACATCTCTCACTGTCATGCCCGACCTATCTACAAAATATTAATTTTTAACGAAAGTCGATAGGGGGAAATAAAGCTATTAATTGTAATTAAAGACGAATGCGTGTGGGTTTGAGTATGACCTGTTTGTACCTACGTTTTAGAAACTGGATGAATATCATTTTATGCCAACCCTTGTGTCTGGCAATACCAGCTTCTTATAGTAAATAACGTGTGTTATTTAACACTGCGTAAGTAAGACTTCCAACAACCTGAGGATAACAGATGTTACATCGAAGTATTACATGAGTGTCATCAACATATACTATCTCAATAACGGCAGTTTTTAAAGGTATCTATAAGAAATTTGAGGTTTTCCGTGAGTCATCAACAATCACAGATTTAAAGTCAGTGGATACGTCCAAAGGTAATTGTAGGAAATGAACTTTCAATGAAAACACAATTGTAGATTAGTAAGTAAAAGATCACAATGTTATCCTATTTTATTGATATTTAAATGTGTAGTTAATATAACCTGCACAGGTGTCTGCGTGTACTCTCTGGCTTAAACACGAAAGCGTCTGGTACTTTTCAGAAAATTTCATAAATATGTGAATGAGTGCACCTTCTACCTAAATTTATACAATTATATTTTGAGTAGCATTATCCAGCTTTAGGGGAACTAACTATAAATATTTTTCTCTTGCCTCCGATGAGGCTTCTGATGAATCAAATGCGGCAATGCCGTTATAGAATTCAAATCCAAAGGCATTTGATACAATTTTAAGCTGCATAAACAAATTTCTAAGCGGTATAAACCATAGTAGACAGCAGAATATGGCCATATTCATACATATATATATATATATATACAGTTACTTGGAATAAATGTTACACTTTGTTTATTTATACATGTTATCTTACCGCATAACTATGTCATTGTTTAATGCCTTTTAGGCTTGTGGCCATTTGATTACCGAAATAGCTACATATTATATTCATAAACTATAATCATATTCATATACTCACAAAGAGCGTTCATTCTCCTTTCTTGAATATTGAACATTGCGTTTTCATTGCCATTTTCAGCGTATGTCGTTTATAATACCAAACTAATGTGACCACATCTTGAACAGAGCGCAATGAATCCCTCACAGAGCTACGCATATGCCTGATAGCTGTGAAATGTCAATACACTCATAGCACTTATTAGTCCTTAACACTAAAAATACAGTTTATATCAAGTTATGCAATACCCATGTTGTATCGTATTTATATTTATACTAAGCCGATACTCATTTGGAGAGTTATTTTTGTTTTGGGATCGCCTAAGCTAATGATGACTGAAAAATTGTTTTATTTTTGAAGCCAGTTGTAGGAAGAAAATGACTTCCTGTAGTTCGTGGCCTATCTTTAACAGTGAATTTTAGTGACGTACATGATCGTCTTGAGGTTCACTGAAGTAACCAACAACTAGTATTGTCTGGATCAGAATATTTAGCAGTCGTATATTGTGATTAAGGTTTACACAAAACAAACGTACAGATTCCGTGAATTCGTTTTCGAAAACATGATAATTCTTAACACGTTTTTTAAACTGAAGATGAAGGAATAGAATATTGTGCTTCAAACTTTTGACTGGGGGATCGAAGTTAAATCTCATAATGAATTCAGAACATGATTCTCTGTGATTTCTCAAAAAATAATATATTTTTTATTTCCCGTAATAATTCCCGTAATTCCCGATCGATTTTGTTTTCTTTGTATCTTATCTGAAGTCTTTACTGTGGCATGTCGTTAAGAACGTCATATTTATTCTTACCTTTTTAAGCTGACATTTGATGCCAGAAATTCAAACATTTATTTTGCGATAAAGTTAACATTGTGAAAAATAATTGAAATTTTAATTGATATTATATTTACTACATAACGATGACAGACAGTTGAACAGCGCCGAGTCTTATTGGGTTTATAAATAGGTTGTTCATGCCTAGTTGCTTCTTTGTCTGAACAAACTTATTCTTTCTGGAAATATGGGGAAATGATCGATTCCTTCATTTTACCGTTGCTAGTAAATACACCTAAAAGTATGGAAAATGATTGTTATTAATGAATTATGCATTGTGATATATGGTTTATACACTTTATTATGACTGTTATTATGTTTCAACTATAATTACTATGATTGACATTTACAGCTAGATTTAGATAATAACAGTAATAGTAACATCTTCAATAAATCAATTTATATAATCTGGAAGTGTATATAAATTGTTTTCGACAATATTTGATCACTAAATTTGTCTGTAATGTCCTGTTATAAGCAAGCATATTAAATAATGACATGAAGTTGACACATGTACAAAGCAAAATTATGACTAAACCTAAACGTCATTAAACATTAGTTGTGTTCGGTAATGTCCCCATTCCGGAATTAACCCTGTGATCCGCTTATATTCTAATCTCCTGTTTTAGGAGAAACATGCATTCATTTAACATGGCATATGGTTTTATAGCTTGTAGATCTATAATTATAATGCCTAAATTTGATTTACACACACACGCGTGTGCGAGTATGTGTGTGTGTGTGTGTGTGTGAGAGAGAGAGAGAGAGAGAGAGAGTTGTGACGAGAGATAGTGCCATGTTGCAATGCTGACTGTCAGGTAATCCTTCTTCCTTCTCTATTAGGGAAAGAAGTGACATTTGCTCCAGCCATTGGCCGTCATCAGTCGGTCGCATATGGTGAAACGTTATACATTGGTCTTAATATCCGCTTTCCTCCATTTCTCCTAGTAAACAGTATTTGATATCTGTCGTGGTAAATGTCAACCGATCTCGCCACTCAGACAACTTCTCCAAACCGATTCTGTTGTTTATCTGTAGCTATTTATTCCGGTGCCTTCCTGCTGCCAATTCTGTAATCTAAACACTAAATTAAAGATACGCAGCGTGCCGTATGTCCACATACATAAAACATAAATAAGAAGGTTTCCAAAGAACAAAAATATATACATATATGTGTAAGGCTAGATCAACGGTGCTGCGGGCGCATTTTACAGCCTCAGATGTTTCATGTCGGTATTGAAATCTCCCGAGTGCAGTATAAAGCCAACCACAGTCGTCTCAAATTAAATTGAATGTAAATGTCGTCCATCTAAATTAAACATCACAAACCTGGGTTTATTTGACAATGAAGAGGCTGTGAAAACATCGCATTGTCGCCCCCCTTTGTTTATGCATTTTATGAATAATATTGATATCAGGTAGATTTGTGTTGTGCATGATGACGCCAGCTGTTGCAGTCTGGTGGTCAGGGGTCAATTCTTATCTGTCAGTTCCCTCGTGTGGACAGTATAGTGGACACACTTCACTAAACCTCGCACATGTGGCGGCGTATCTGACGTATATAGAAGGATCAATTGTCATAGGCCGTGTATATTACATGACGCCACAAGGACAAAACTCTCATATCCACCTTTCTCTGTTCTTCTGTCTGTTCATAAAATGTCCTTTTCATGTTCAGATCCTTGATTGTATTTCACCACCACAGCGTAAAGAAATAAATGAACACTCAAACGAACATTTGATTGTATATGTGACAATATATGTTGTAATTAGTATTATGTTAAATGAACAATGCATGACGTGAATATTCGTAATTAAACTATAACCATTTGGGGTGAGTGAGGGTGAATTCGTGAAAATTTACATCTGCCATACGTTAGCTATATCATGAGGAGAATTTGGATACAAATACTAAATATATTGTAGTAAAACGCCTGTAATCGATGGACTGTGTAATATCTACATTACCTCAGATACAATATAAAACTTGTCGAAACTTGATCAAAAGTATGCATTATTAATCGTCATCACAATATAAAAATGTCTATAGATCGCCAGGGACGGGAATAAATATTTTCATCACACCTGCATTGTAAGCAATTGTGAGCCATGACTTCCGTTATCATTCAGAACACAGAAAAATATTTGTTCACAAATACATTTTTATCACATTATACCACATTATACTTATAACATCGCTTAAGAACAATCTCCTTGAGTACATCAAGCTTATAGGTATATTAGATTATTCATACAACATAAATTGAGGTATATAACGCATGACTACAAATGAAGGTCTACACTGGTGTAAGCTAGTTCTATTGAACAAGGGCGTTCTCAGTGTTGCACTGCCACAAATACGCCGGTCTATCTAGCCGACAAACACCCTGATTCAGACAGGCAACACTCAGGCGAATTTCGAATTTGTGTAAATTTTTGGATTATGTTGTCATAGCGAATAGCGCGCTCTGTCAGATGAAAGTCGTTGGTGTTTGAGGCGTATGTCATGGATTTGTCCCGACTTTACAGGTTTAATACTAATGAAACTGCCGTTTATGATGATCGGTGTTATGAGTTTCCTGTAGATGATGAACCCTATCTCCACGTTAATCTCGTAAGACACTGCCCAGACTGAGATAACTGGGTCCATGGATGTTGAAATGTTAACGGGCATGAGAGGCGTTTTGTTTCACACATATTGCTTGGAATGTGAACCTATAACATGGTGTTTCGTAAAAGAATTGGATCGTTACAACGCATTTGTAAACTCACGTTGTTTGTGCAAGATGATGCTAAACAATAAACGAATAAATAACTGAAAAATATTGTCTGTTTTCTGTCGATAAATGAATAAAACAATTGTAACACATTGTCTGTTATCTGTCTCACAAGTAAAACATTTAACACGCTTAAAATTGTATTTGTATAGAATCTTTCATTGTATAATTGTATGATGAAAATAAGTTGCTATTTCTTATGAATGGCATTTAACTTCAATAGCTTGTCTTCAACACGTCTAAAGATGGCAGAAAATGGCAAACGATGTCAGAATGCATTGCTTATTAAATCTGCTTTAGGTTACTAGTGTAATCTATCCAATAGTTGTAAACACGTTTGCGTGTAATATTACCCAATGATACCTGGACATTCTATATCATATGTATATCACATGAAGTATATGTGTACAGTTGGGCGTGAAACCTTAATAAAAACATGCTTAATGTATTATTACTACCCCTGCTGACTCTGCTCCTTCTACTACAAGCACAACAGCAGCACCTACTACTACTACTACTACCACTAATATTGCTGCTACTACTACTGCTGCTGCTGCTGCTACTACTACTACTACTACTGTTGCTGCTGCTGCTACTACTACCACTAATATTGCTTCTACTACTACTGCTATTGCTGTTACTACCACTACTATTGCTGCTACTACTACTACTGCTGCTGCTACTACTACTACTGCTGCTGCTACTACTGCTGCTACTACTACTGCTGCTACTACTACTACTGCTGCTGCTACTACTACTACTAGTACTGCTACTAGTACTACTACCCGAACCAACCAAACTACTATTATAACCTCCCTTCTACTACCCCTTCAGAGACAAACTATCCCTGTCTTGCTGTTGGAGAATTAAGAACTCTTTGTGCATAAATACATTCAGCAAATTTACAAAAGCACATCGCTTAATCTGTTTCATTACCTAAATGTTTAAATCATCTTATACTTTAAAATACTTGTTTTCGTATACAGTGTGTAGCATCTGAAAGTACACTCTTAAAATTGGATTGGGCGTTTTTATTGAATTGGCGCACTTACCCAATGAAATGCTGTATGTCACATGTATTCAAATATTCATAGCTACCTGCACAAAATAATTTAATTTTTCTCTCTCTGCCTCAACAAATAACGATTTATTTGGGTTTTTTTCATTTCTTTCAACTTTAGTGGCAATATAACCCGATTATATTAAAACAGGATATACATTGTTTTGCCAGGCAGTTTAAATAAGAGATAACGATTGCAGCTTGCATGAAGTCGGGCAATATTTTCTCGTCTACAACTAATTACATAATGACCTTATAATTATTTCGACCATAAACAGACTTACTTCTTTGCAATAATTGTTCCTTGTTTCCAGGGAAAACATCTACTCATTTATTTTTTTCTTCGTGTAAAACATGTTGCAGTCGCATTATGTTTAAATCCCAATTGTTAAAGGAATGTACTGAAACAGATCCTGGAAAAAATAAAATTATAATTTTTGACATATGATAACTGATATTATTGTAAACATTGTTTGTTTTCCTGTATTAATTTGGTCAGAAACGGATGTTTCGTAAATAGAGCAAATGCAGAAATAAAAAAGCGGTTACTAAGTTGTGTTCAGTTATTCATAATTAACATTCAAAATGTTCTTTTTACGATTGCATAATATTATTTTGAAAAGGGATTAATGGTCACTTTCAGCGTGGATGTATTAATCTACAAAACGGATAATGCCCTGTAAAGGGCAAATGCGAAAGAAAGGGAAAATGGTTCGTTGAAAAACAAAACGCACGATGCAGTCCTTGTGTTAGATGTATTTATCACTAATTGGTCGGGTATAAGAGATGGAATTGTTTGTCACATATCTAGAATAAATACTGCTGTTATAGCATACTCTACGAGACTTGGTGGAACCGCTTCTTGTAAGTTCGAATGGTTTCCCCACGATGAGGTAAGTTTCAATTTTAAATTTTATAAAATGAAAAATATGTTACATGTAAACTTCAAAACATTTAACATGTTTCTGTCTAAAGTTTCGTGGTGTATACTTTGAAATCAAATATCCCCACGGTTTTGGAACATTATTCCTTACGATTCCATGAAAACATCTCATTTGTTTCAGAGAGTCATGAAATAACAAAAGTAACAGCAAAAGAAATGGGTATTGGTTGGAATCCTTATATTTCATCAACACATCTAGAAGGGCGAGGGAGACAAAATTGTTTGGGCTTATTAACAGAATATGTCATGGCTAACACTAACCAAACGATGCATTCAGGTTTGAAAACAGGGTTACATTTGATAAATATAGTCTAAGCTTGCTGTCATCATTGGAAAGAATGAATCTGTCTTGTCCAGAAAAGTTAATATGTAGAGATAGTGTTAGAGTCATACAGACAGTTCATGTTTGTTGTGGTTTTTATGGTTAAAAGGGAAAATGTCTTTCTTGTTTTCACGGTTTATATGTAAACCTCACAGCGATAAATGCCAAGTTGAGATTTAATGCTGTGTGTCTGAACGATGCTATCTAAAGAATTTGAATTACCATCTTGTCAAATATTCCGTAATATTTTATGATGGGCCTTACAGTGTTAAAATTACTTTAAAAACAACTGTTTTTTACTCTTTTTATTGCATCAATTTGCAACAGATGCCACGTAAAAAGCGTGTTCTCCGCATACATATGTCAAAGGAGACGATGGCCAAGGGAAGGATTTGATTTTCTGTCCTCACTGAAGACGACCAATTCAAAATGGCGGCTGTTGTCGGTATTGCGTGTGACTAGCAGTGGCTGTTGCTCTCGGGGTAATTTGTCTTAGCTTAGCTACAGTTTGATCAATACCCGACTCTCCCCCAATTTGTCAGCCTACACAACGTCAAGCTCTCCATACTAAACAAATATCTTGTATTCATTTATTACTCCAGAGTCACCCGAGCAGAATGTGTATATTGCATTAGTATTTGAAGATAGTTGTTGATTACGTGGACTGTCGGGCTGGGTGCCTAGTGACCACTCATTGTTATCCTAATCAACAGACCGAAGCCCGAAAGTCAAACTGCGTCTCTCCCTGTGGTGGAGTCTCATCTTTTCCTGGTTCAATGGTAGTCCCCGTCCTTCGTCTGATACGAATGCGACCCTGCACCTTTGCATACTCAAACTTGTGCACTTTGCTAATTAACAATTGATAACAAGGCGACGCCCTGCGTTAACGGAATATTGAATTTATTCTTTTCAGATACCTATTGAGAGAAATGCGAGTCACTCACCTACAGACTATAAATTTCCGGTCTCTAATTGGTTGATTAACTCCGAGGTAAAAAATAACAATCCCACGATCGCGTACACAAAGCCCAAAGTAGATGTGTAGGTCAAGGTCACGAGAGGACTGGCTTGTGAGCCGAGTTAGTGGAACAGCCTTCACATCCATCATTGCCGGGCCCAGGGAATCAGATAGATGGCCTGTCACTCATAAGCTCCGCCTACCAGAATGAATGACAAGTTGGCTGGGGGCCAAAAATGACTGACGATCCTGCCACATAATTACATTCATTAATTGATATGTAAAGTGAGAAGCATGCGGCCGGGGTGTGAGAGAGAGTGCTGTTCCAACTGTCACTGGTATCTTCAGCCTATATTCTCTCCCCAGCTCTTGTCGTCTGCTGCAAAGGACCTTCTCGTCTGCTTGCTTACTCAGGCGGGAAGGTCCGCCATTGCAACAGACGAGAGGGAAGGCGAGCTTGAGGCGTTGGATATAGGGTTACCGAGCATCTCGCTTGAGAGGTTTCTCTCGACCCACATCGACTAGCGGGGTCAGCGGCTTCAAGGACCAAGCAAAGCCAACCAGGTCAGCAAGCTTCATGGCGGTGATCGATCGGTCAAACACTCCGTAGCATTGTTTTAACAGACTGCACCTCATCTGGGGTAGTGACCCACTTGTTAAATGGAAGGGCATTGTTCACCGGGAAGAGAAGATAAAAGGTCTTACATTCTATTCTGTGTGGCTGAGTTCCAAGCAACCAGGACTGTTACGTGAGGTTTTCAAGGCAAATGACTTAGAGCCTGTGGCCAGTGTTTGCTAGGAGTGCTGAGCCATTGCTCGGGAGCTGGGATAGTATTTTGAGTCAACATCTCTCCAACAGGCAAAGGAGGAGAAACGGGTGTCTCTCGCCTGGTGTAGAGAACATAACGTCATGGACACAGGTTTCACATTAGGACGTAATGGAGTGTTTATCTGTGAAACCATCATTTGAATATGTACAAATGATATTAACAGCGGTTTGACCTAGATTTTATGGTAAGTTTGTTCTTGTTTGTTGGATTCAATAAAACGTGAAGCAAATATTTTCTCTGTACTTTATTATGCGGTTTATAATCATCTTAGTATATTTTGTCAGTGACCTATTTAACATGATATTGCTAAGTTAGAACTCGATAGGAGCACTGCAATACGACCTGTATAATAAATTGTATTTATTTTGTATTAGTGCCAACCTATTTGCTCATTTAATTTAATGACGTTTTCATTATTTTGGTAAGATACTTAAAATATGAGCCTAAAATAATAACCATAGAAACAGATGTAAACATTGAAAAAAGAGTTCGGCGATGCAACATTAAGATGAGGGAGATTGTTTTAGTTTTTATTTTAAAATAAAAAATGTATTTCTTCTTGGAGTGATGTTCTAGAATTAGTTTTGACTGGGTTTATCTTGAGCGGGTTGGTCATTTTCGCGGGTTAACAATGCAGGTTTTTTTTTCCAGTCATTGTCTCCATTTCGTCACTGTTTCCCTGTCTTTGCTATCACAACCTATGTGTATGAATTTACCTAATAGTTGTCGATGTGTGATCATAAACATTAACAGATATTTAGATGTTTAATCCACAAATGAGTTCCTGTTTTATCAGGAACATATTTTTTCATTTCTCATTGAAAGGAACAATATCAGGGATGTGGCAATATGGTTTCACAAAATAATAAAATAACACAATCTTTGCTACTTAATTTTCTTTGAATCAGTTTAAAGTAGATTTTTCAATCTGTGGATTACGACTTGGCCAAACATATTTTCAAATTGCGAAAGTGATGTCGTTTTGTTTCTTTGCTATTTACTATGTTATGATACGTGACATGTAGCTGTTTTTGCATTACAATAACAGTAGAAATTAACTAACATTTTTTCTTGAATGTATTTGATGACTACAAATATCCCTATGATATTTTTGTTATAACCGTTTCAAGATACAGTCTTAAGGATAATTATTCAAGGTCATATTTCAGTAGAAAGAATAGAATACGCTGTTAATTCTGTGATTATTCGCCTCAGAAATTAAAATAAACACAAACAAACGTGAAAGCAGTATTTTGTATTTTTTTCTATATTTCTTAAATCAGTATTATATTCCTGCTTTTACACAAAAAGTCTCATTTTCGGAGTATGTTGGGTAGTGATAAACACTTTTTATTTACTCGAAAACAATGTTCGGTCTGTCTCCTTTCATGCGTATCTGTTAAATTTTTATTGTCAACTCAGAAATAAAAATGACATATTCCAACTGTAAAACTGTAAAATTTAAATTTTCTTTTGTTCTTTATAGTTGTCATTGTCAAAAACAAGCGAGGGGAAATTTACGTGTAATGAATACAATGCAATATAACCATCAACAGGAGATATATTAAATGTGTATATTGAGGAAAGGACAGTTTCGGAATATCTTTCATGATGCGAGTTTTCAGATATTATGTTTTCTTTCTTTTACTCACTTTTACGAGATAAAATATTCCAATCTTACAGAATGTTTGATAATTACTTAAACATGGTATACAGCGCGTGTTTAATTTACTTGTGAACATGCTTAATCAGTTTCAATTTCATATTAATCAGTTTCGATAATGTAATAAATTATACATATTTAATTTTATGAATTTTGTATGCACATTCAATATATCTTGGTCATATCTTGTATCTAGATGCTCTTAAAATGTACTCGTAAAACAGCATTATTTAATCCACCAGTGGCTGATATCTTGTAATTGTGCACATGAAGCTTGAAAAAAATGCTGCAAAGAAGTATTTGCCTCCGAACAAAAGGATGATATCAAAACACGATAAAAATAGGTGAAATATTGTCAGGAAAAAGAAGAGTCTGATAATTCAGTGAGGGAAGATTACACAGACTACGAATTTAAAAGAAAGTGTATCTCTTTAGTCCTATATAGGTTACGCAGGCATAGACACAATGTAAATTATTTTCAAAAGGAAAAAAAATATGCACATATACTGACTTCAAGTAAGATTAATTGTAAGATATACTGCAGTATTGTGGTACTATGTATTTTAAACTGTCATGGTTTATGTGATGTGGAGTTAATGCTAGTGACTTATTTGAAATGAATGAGTTCAATGAAAACAGAAGCGACATGTTAAACAAACGTGCATGATCAATATAAAATGTCGAAAACACATGCTCACAATAGATGTGAGAATATCGGTATTTTTCGTTAAGCAGGCTTTGTATTTGGTTAACTTGTAAATTTTAAAATGTGGTGTTGTTAATAGAATGAACGGATTGCTTCCTTTTTTTTTGCTGTCAGTTATTAAATCGTATGTATCTATTTTTATTATATTTGTTGAACGAGTGATAATTTTTGTGGATCGTGATTCTAGGGAGGTTGTAAGTAACCATGACGTCGTTCTCGTCTACCAGAATCTGTCAGACAGAGAATATTAGAACAGTTGGTATGCATTTCTTTATCAGATTCTGTTCAACAGTGCAGTAGAATAATGAGTGCGACGATGTTGGGAAAGACGACGTTGTTGATGATGAATGTTGCAGTACGTCACTCGCAATCAGACAACTGCTGTCGTCATACGAGCAGAAAATTCAATCAAACGTACTCCGTATTTGATTTGAGTACTTGTTAGAACGGGCGTTAAAATGCCAAGCTACAACGAAGGCTTGTTCGGCGAAAGCTATGCGGACCCATCGTTATGGTAAACTTTGGAACCGTTACCAAGGGTTCTTGAACATACATCTCAGGCGAGCCCAAGGAAGCGTCGATTGTGTCAGAGCGAGACCGTAATTATAAAACAGGTCGTCAAAGTGAAATATTCAGACTTCGAACGGTCAGAATTACCATGACGCTTTGGCTTTACAGTACATTATCTCGCCACGGATAACTGCAATATATCCTCTGCAGCATAAAGCATAAAGCATTTTGTGTTGTGGTGTATTTGTTATGGTTCTGTGTTGTTCCCGTGTCTGTGCAGATGGAGACGTTTTATTACAAGACATTCAACGAAGATCTGGGATAACCAATGACCGAGATTAACATCTCTCTCACACGTACACACACACGCAAACACACGTGGGAAAGGTTTAGATTACTGTCGTTTCTGAAATGAAAATTATCTTCGCTGTTATTTTATTGCATTGGGTATTTTCACTACCGTCGTTTTTTTTTGTAAACTATATTCATATATATTACTATATGTTAGTAGAGTAAAGATGACATACATTGGAAAATGCCTTGGCTTTGTATATGCGTTTATTCTATGTTAAATGTGTGACTATGGCAAGGGATGGTCCGATATCAGATGAGGTATTTCAGCAACGTCAGTCGTGAGCAGCCCAGGTATTTGTGAACATATCTCACTTGCAAATAACCTGTAGACGTGCAGTCCTGAATCACTTTGTCTCTCGTCTCCAAACCCTGGATAATTCAATTTCCATACTCACGTATGTCAAGCAGTCTTGCGCGTTCTAATCAGGCGCCAGCCCTTGCTCTCCGCCCCTCCTGTACCTCTCCACCCCACCCTTTGCCCCTTCATATCAACCCTCGTCCTCCACCCCACCCGTACTTCTCCACCCCACCCTCTTTTGTCCCTTAATATCAACCGTTGCTCTCCACCCCACCCGAAACCCCCTCACATCTCCCCTTCATATCACCCTTCTCTGTGTTCTTGGCTCCCCATCCGTCCCTTTTGCTCTCCGTCCAACTTGCACACTACCCTACACCTCGTTCTCTACCCAGCCTTCCCAGGCCACCCCACCCCTCGGCATGTATCGCTTTCCACGCCCTCACCTGTTCACGTTGTGTGGGGCGAGACAGCGGCATGGAGGTACCTACAAACTGTTCCTTCACAGCATGCTCAACATGGGGACCAACACACGTGTCACAAGAATGGTTTTATGAGATTTTTATGACGAGATTAACGGTCGATAAAGTTCCCTTTTCATCCTTAAATTGCAAATTTAGCCGGCGAGTCCCCCCAACACTGCAGACACCTTCTTGTGACACGCCTATAGCACTGCTCGATAACAACAGTCTTATACCGGGACAAGGCTGTATAGCGAGACCACAGAATACCTCACATGTATACCAACTTGCTGGGACAAGGGGGTACAACTAAACAACGATATTCTCTAATCACAGAGTGACATCCCAGATCGACATGTTTTTCTATAATCAGACTCGAACATAAATAAACCATTGATTTAGATTGTGCTTTTTTAAATTTTAAAAAATTCAAACCAAACCAAACACAAACAGCACCCCCCCCCCTCTACACACCCACTTCAGCTCACTCCCCCAAAACAAGCCAACAACAACAAACACCGATAAAGCCCCCAGACAATAAGTACAATATACTACATAACGACACGTCAGTTTTAGCGTATCTGTATTTGAGAAGTAGTTTGAAGAAATACCAAACAAAAAATATCTATAAACCGTCGGGCACAAAGAGTACTCGTAAACCTGCATCAATCCAAAAATATTAACATAATCAAAACTGCAGGAAACAGTCACAGAAGCACAGCACTATTCATGGTCAAAAATACAGCTGTGATGCTCCAATAAAATACATCACCCCTAAATGTCCATTTTTTCAATGTTTTATTTCTAACCATTATCAGATACGGGTGTATACTTACACTTGTCCACGAGTTTACATTTTAAACACGGCTTGTAGTTCCTGCAGTTTCACTGATATATAGACGGTTGCTAAATAGCAGAAATAGAATACTGACTACATCGGAATGTGTGTCGGTAAAAAAGTAACAGCATTCCGAAATCCTGAACTAATGTGAGCATTCTTTGTGCTCATACACTACGTCCTGTCTTCGCCGGTTTATGATAGTATCTACCAATGGGGGACGGGGTGGGATGATATTGCATGAAGAACACGGGTTAGGCGAATCAAATAACAAGCACATTTGATAGCTAATTTGACATGTAAACATTTAATTTTCATGTTCCGATATTTTTGTAAACATACATACAATAAACCAACGTGACGCAAGGACGATGGTACACCAGTAATGAATTACCATGCGTTCTCTGAACTTGTGCAGAATTTGAGACGAATGAAGAGAACACATATTACCTCGCCGAGAAAATTTCAAGATGGCGACCAGCCTGCGCGAGGTCGAGAAACGTTCCACTTCGCGGTAGAACGAGGGCTTATTTCACGAAGGAAATGCGACGATATCAAAATCACATCAATTTTCCCACTATCTCGAAGTTCGAGCCGAGGTGTTGAATGGACTGTCACAGTAAAATACTATGAATTGTGACCAGGGCGCATCTCGAATGTCCGAGGGAGAAACGCGGTAGGCGATGATAGTCGACTCTCTTTGAATGTCTAGGTCGACCGCAGATATGCGAGTGCTGCGAGTCTCTTGGTTTTCTCAGAGGGAATGAACCAAGAAATATAAACCCGAGCTGGTCACTGATTTCTGGTGTGTATGTTAATGACAAATATTTTAATGTGCCATTTTCTTTTGGTTTTGAAAAAAGTACATTATATAATGAGAAAAATGAACGATCTTTCTGTGGGAACACAATGTATTTCCAAAGAAATACGTATTGTTTACCACAACAAAGAAAAGGACCTTCGTTATGACAGTGTTTATTGACACGACTGTCAAGTTTATTTAATACATGAAACATGACCAAACATACGTTGATGAATATGTATTTTCAAAATATAAACATTTTGAAAAAAAACAACATATTTTTCTAACAAATTTTATTTATAATTCACCTAATTTCAAAGTTGTACTCACATGAAATTTTGTTCTCATAACTGGAAAGACAGCTGCTTATATTTCTATTGACTTATCATATTCTCACAAACACACACAAGTATGCTTGTCAGCAAAATGAATATAATGCAATTTATATTAAACATAATAAATAATTGCAGAACAATTCTAAAGTGCATTCGTCTTAGCTAATATCCGTGAACACAGCTGTCGTTATTTAAACCCAGTGCTCTACATTCGTTCTTTATAAGGAAAGTAGACTATCAAGCTATCAAACAAATTAAATATTTGATCTGATGTTACCCACACACAGGCGGTAATAAGATCAAATAGAGTGTGGCGTTAATTTTATTCCGATTTATTGATGTGCATTGAACGAGTTAAAACAAGGCAGGGAAATATGACTAGCGACCATTCACCTGGAGGTATTCATTTAGAAGGATGATTGAACAATATGTCTGTTGATAAGAAAACAAACACATTTTACAATGTACGACTGAGTGATGTAAACCAAAGTCCTAAGTAGAGTTAGGGACTTGAAATTTAGTGCCATGGTGGTATAACAATTTGATCCTGGTTGCGCAAACACCTGGTGTCATCACGAATTTCTGGTGATTCATTCTTGTTCATTTTATCACTGGTTTCCCTTTTATGCCAAATGGAATTTGTTTGGGCATATAATCGAGACTGATTATTCTGTTGAGCTGACGAGCTGACGAGCTGACGAGCTGACGTTTGAATTACATGGAGGAAAAGGTGTGTGTGTGTGTGTGTGTGTGTGTGTTTCGATGCTCGTGTACGTTTGTCAGAGAATCCACACCGACCTCCATACTCTAATAAGGGTCGCCTTTGTGAGTGTAGGAAGGAGCTTCACAGACCAGTTTCTGCCATTATTTGGGGGCTTGGATGATTTTGATCCGCCCAATGATAACCAGAAATAATAACACAAGACCTGACTTTTAGCTATGTTGGCAAGCGATGTTAACAATACTACTGAACAAAAAAAATCAATGATGAAGAACTATTAGTAATCCCAGCCGCAACCAACGACTGTGCCCAGTGGAGACCCGTTGAAATGTCTTGATAATCTATGGGTCAGCACACCAACTATTCCCTTTTAGCTGACATTAAAATTGCCTGGACACTTGCAAAAACAATTCCACTGGGGTATCTAGAATGAAGAGTGTGGAGGGAGCGCCCAATCCATGACAACGCCCTTGAGCAATCTAAGGATGGACAGCAATGCACGTGTTCCCAGCATATACTTCTTTCTTCACATCCCAGTATGTTTAAATGAATGTATGCGTCAAGAAATAACAACAAATCGATTAGATGCAATTACATCATTTTATTTAACTGATCCCTCTAGATTGTACATATGCATCAAATATAAGTCTACCATTCCATCTCTCCGTATACCGACCAAAAGATACAAGAAATAAACTTTACAAAATCTAAATTTGTATAATAAACCATTGATCGGTAATTCGGAGTTGGGTATTCAAGTATGGGATATATGTTATGCAATGAATATGCAATGCGAATGTTTTCAATAGCATTTTCCTGTTGTACCACGTTTTAGATACACGTGGTGTATGTTTTGCGATTAGTCTGAAGTCAATATTCTGCGTTAGCTTATGTATACCTTGAAGACTGTAGCATTCGGTGCAAACTATATGTTAGGTTAACAGGAATGTTACACATTACCAAAAACCGACTGTGGTGGTAATTGCAGTGATAAAAGCGCCCATGTTCAGCTATTGCATAGACGGCAGAACCTGTCAGTAAACAACCCCTTTTCGTGGGGTTCACATAAACACGTATTTTCACCTACACTGATAAGTCTGAATAACACTGTAATAAATAGGCAATACTACAGTATCTCATTTACAACTAAACGCCTACTAAGAATATGTGGTTAAACCATCGCACATGTACAAGAAGAACAATCTTTACTGATAAGATTTTCAGTCTCACTTGGAAGTGTGGGTCCACAGTTAACAAAAAAAATAGTGATAATAGTTTGATATCATAGAATTATAAATTGCTCTAAACGTTATACTGATTTAATGTTATCATAACATGCAATCATAAACATGTATTTAAATGCTACTGTTTATTTAACAGACTAGAATGAAACTGTTTCAGTGATAAAACGACAAACTGTTATTTCATGTAAAAGAATTTCAGAGACTATTACGTATAAGAACAATATGTATGCAATGAACCTTTTGATGTTTCAGAAAAATGAGAATTGAAAAAAATGTTCGTATTATTGTAACGTCTATTCAAAATACAATGGCGTTTATGTCGGTAAATGTCAAATAAATTATTGGTTTAGAACATGGATATAAACGCTGAAGATGGCATGCATGGCAATATGAGGTTTAACCTGATTACATGTTAACTGTACAATTAATAACTCAGTCAATAATTCCTGATATGCAAATTAAATACGTCAACACCAGAATATAAAGAGTGGCGATTATTTAATGTACAAATCCCATGTGGGTGAAATACCGATGACCATATGTGAAACAAGTTTTTGTGAACTTGTATTGAAATCTGTTCCTACTGATTGTCTTCTTTAGCAACCAAATTACCCCACAGTTGAAAACGTTTAACTATTGTTTTCCTTTACCTCTCACCACTATTTGACCAACACAACATGCAAAGTAC
This sequence comes from Haliotis asinina, assembly GCF_037392515.1. Classification (NCBI taxonomy): domain Eukaryota; kingdom Metazoa; phylum Mollusca; class Gastropoda; order Lepetellida; family Haliotidae; genus Haliotis; species Haliotis asinina. Next base: position 14,228,242 of record NC_090284.1, read on the forward strand.
TTCATTGTACGACTGGGTTAAGGAAAAACCGGACACATTGATATTGATGTTGCTATGTAGCAATTTGTCATGTCATCGTTGAGTTGTGTATCTACAATGGCGACGTTTTCACTGGTATGGAATATCTGTCATGTTTGCTCAAGAGGCAAAATGCGGAAAATGAGGTGATATAAGATAAAGTACTTAAAAAGAGTTAAGTCTGACAGTTGTCCTGTCACATGTATGACTTGTGAACTACAGTAATATACAAGAATCAGCAGTCTTCACAGATTAACACATAGAATCGGCGGTCCTTCACTCCTTTTGAGTAATATATACACACAACATTAATTAATTAGAAACTACAAAGTAAAAACTGAATAATTTTTAGTAGGATATCTTATTTTTCTAAAGAATGCACCTTAAGGTGTGTGTTTAAGACTTGAGATTTTTCCGAGAATTATTTTTTTTTCTAATAGAAATTTCAGTAAGAAAATGCATACATAATTACGTTCATGAATTCTTATGCTATAAATCTCTATGTCTAATATACTTTGCTACTTGAAATAACCAATATATTCATAAATAAAACGTATTTCAATTACCTAGATAAGAATATTTTGTTTCTTACAGCCATTGAAACTGCATCCAGGATTAAAATAATGGCGTAGAATGGGCATATATCCATCCGTACGCCAGTACACTAGAACTAAAAATATTATATCACCAACAGTAAGTAATCAAGATCACAGCATAATGTAATTTAACATGTTGCAATAAGAACTATTTTTTTTTTAAATTTACGTTTTAAAATATAAATATTTTATTTGAAATATTGTAACACTAAGATTGAACGTGCCTGTTGGTTGTGGTGTTTTAGGTAAATTATGACTTATCTAGTATAAGACTGACATGAGCTTGTTTTATGAATATGGATAATATCTTCACTTTGGTCGGAATGCTCATTTACATATGATTTGATAAAGCGTTATTGCAGTTCATCTAATCAGTTGTGTTATTAGACACGGCAGGAGAAACTGGATAACATTCATTTCCTTCACGTATTTTATTCTGGGAAAAGGTGTTTCAGTGTTTTTACATTTCGAGAAAGTCATACCTTCTCGTGTCAACTTCATTTTTTCATATTTATGATTTTACATAGCGGAAACAACATTGCGCAATAAATATTATAAGAGTCACTTCGGAATGTGTTGCGAATGAGATCGGTAAAGGTGTTTGATGTTGTGTTGTGGCAAGTGGCCTGTCAACGTCAATGTTGAAATTGACATTGACCTTATCAAGATGTACTTACATGTCAATGAGATTTCACTGTAAACAAGTTATTGTCTGACAATTAAAAAAAGTTAAATGCATATTTTCTTCAGAATTGAATGTTTTAAGAATGGGAGTGATTGAATAGGCTTTGAGAGTTGTAAAGATAAAGAACATCAATAAACATGAGTGTGAAAACAAGAACAAGACTTTACGTTATAACGAATGCAGAATATTCTGTACATAATAAGTTGTTTATTTCCTTTGAATTGTTCACAATAAAGTCACTCATCATTATAGTTTACAAACACTACCCACACGTTGAAATATTTCCAAATAGAATGATTCAATCTTTTGATATGCTGGATGTTATATAGTGTACTGGTGATCTGTTTGATGGTATAATCAAAGTTAGTGTCATGTAGGAAAGCCAAGTTCTAAAATCCCTTTCAAAGAAGTAGTGTCATGTGTATCACACTTCTAATTTTAACATTAAAAAACCCAATATGTAAAGACATACATGAGTTTCAATAAGTTTATAAAATGAATGGCTTCATGATGGGTTATGACGTTGTAGATAACGATTTACGATAAGTATAAACCGTTGGTTAATATTTGATAAAAATAGTATTGCAAGGTCCCTGTAAATGTAGCATTTACTTTTCTTCTACTGAATATTGTTACATCGGTACAAACATCAAAGCACCGCTGAGCAGGTGTGGACTGTCCACCTGTATGTAACACCTGCGGCCACGGCAGGTATGAAGCATGTCTGGAACGCTTGTGATTGAGTAATAACATACCTTGAGAAGAATAACGTTTGGGGGACGTGTTAACTTAATCTCTGTCATTATTTCAATCTTTGACACATCCATTTTAAAGCGCGTCCTTTAAACAACAAGTCCCTCCGCGTTATGATAATTTAGTAGGGAAAAGGAGAGCCGTGAAAGGAAGAAGACATCCCATTCTTGAAGCAATATAACGTAATTTACACACTCAACCCTAACCTTACGTATTACCAGGTTAGGCCTTTGTCATTAATGTGGACGGGGTAATTCCCCTTAACACTGGCGTGCAACACGTGCACACAGCTCGGAGCCAGTCTAGTCATCCAGCCAGTCTAGTCATCCAGCCATTCTAGCCGCACGCACGACCATCTAGCCCGTATTTTCATAAAACTGGAAACAGAAAGCTATACTTTCTGTAGATATTGGTAGGATGTGAAGGAGGTATGAGATATAAAAGAGACATTGCAGCTTTGAAAGAAATTGCGAGGCTTTATTACAATAGGGTGATTTCCAAGAAATGACTTACGTGTCAAGGATTCAGAAAACTGAAGAATTTTCCTAAAAACAAGGAAGTGGTAGTGATCGGAGTTAAACTGTATTGCAGAAGGGGAACTCAAGGACAAAACAGACAGAAAATTCGAGGAAACACGGAGTGATTAACACTAGCTTTATGGGAATAACAGAAGAACCATCTCAAGTTTACATAAAGCATTACAATAATCCTTACAACCGACAAGACAAAACTAAAACTGTAAATTGTATTTACACGTTAGATTAACAGGGATTTTTTCATCTCGTAAATATTTACACATGGTTCATTTTGTTCTGCGTAATGATTGTTGAATGTATTTAATGAACCCAATACCAGTCTAAATTATGAACAACGTTGCAGAGCCAGATGTATTCAGTATTAGGTAAAACAGGGGAGGTAACTGTGTAATCAGCGACAACACACTATTAAAGCTTCATTCGCCAATGGAGGCATACACGTGGAAGAGTTTTTTTTTCAGAAGGATTTGAAAATGGCGTTAAATGAAGTAATATGCTCATTATGACGATGACCTTTTGCAGATAATTTATCAAATATAACTGTATCCCTTAACGTCATAATATGCTCATGAGCTGCTCGGCGCCAGTTGTTTCAAGACTAACGTAATGCTACATAATGTAGTAATTGTTGTGGTCAGCGTTAGCGGACTTGAGTCCACTAAGATAAACCGATGGACGTTTCCTTTATCGCTGATAACCCTGCCCACTATCAGTGTGCACATATATAGATTGCTTCGTTTTACGTCACGTGTACCGTCGTTGCTAGGTTACAGCCTCGTTCAAGTCGTGACGTCACCCGAATTAGCCAATTGTTGCTTAACAACCGACTTAGACTGTGTGTGCATAACACGACTGACCGGATCTGAAGGTGTGCGTTTACATACAGGACACGTATAGGCAGTCTGTGCATAGCGTGGCGTAATACGTCGCGGTCAGGTCTGTGTTGGGTAGAATGTTGCAAAGAGTGTTGTGTGGGAATTGTTTCATCTGGAAATGTTGTGGTCGCACTTTGGTGTATCGATAGCGTTTTATAAATATTTTAATGAACCTACCATTTGTACCATCTAGTTTAGAGACAAATAGCTCTGAGGCAAAATATTGCTGCAATAATTTCTGAAATAAAAAAAATATGTAGTTCCCATAGGCGGACACAGTAGGGTTGTGGGTAGGAGTGCGCACTCCCTTTTTGTCTTGAAGGTTTATTAAATGAGCACTGAAAATCTCGTGAAAACGGGTGAAAATGAACTGTGCACCCCCATCCCAACCCCCCACCGATTCTCAAATAGCCCCAGGTTCTTTCATGTAAACTCCACCCACCCACAACCTTCACATGTCAGGATGTCAAATACCAGAACCCTTACCCTGACTCAACTCTACAAGTGGAATATGGGGTAGTCTGGGCTGATTTATATTTTATCTCTGGAGTTGATAGTAAATTCTCTTTGTTAGACGTTTTATTGAGATATTTGTCATTAATGATATCAACTGACACTTAGGGCACATTAATTGACGAAGTCCTACATAAAAGACCTGTGGCCTGTGGTCACATTCTGAGGAAGACAATCAATATCGAGCGGGGAGGTTGTGCCGTATATCTATTTACATCCCGGCTGAGCAGGAGCCATGTTTTATGCAACGGTAATCAGAAAACAAATTGGCGCCATTGAGTACTGTTATGGTATGGTAAACTGGGCTATTCTCCTCTGTACCCAGAAGCTAACGTCTACAACACCAACGGCAACAACAACAACAACTACCACCACCACCGCCACTGCCACTACTACTACTACTACTACTACTACTACTACTACTACTACTACTACTACTACTACTACTACTACTACTACTACTACTACTACTACTACTACTACTACTACTACTACTACTACAGGTGTCGAGCCAAAGACCCCTCCCTGTTTGATTCTCCACATGAGTACAATGAGTGAAACCCTTTTCTGATGTCCACCCTCGTGATATTGCTGGAATATCGCTAAAAGCGGCGTAAAACCACACTCACTGGCTACTGTTGCAACTGCTGCACCGTTTTTTCCTGCTAACGACGACGACGACGACGATGATGGTGATGAAAAGAAGACGCAGAAGAAGTAGAAGTACCTGAAATATTGTTTCTTTTTCACATATACAGCATGTAATGTCCGGCCAAAAACCCTTTGCGACACCAGTTTACAAGTGAAGTGCATTAAGATAATCCTCGTCTACGACATGAGACAAAGATTGTAAATTGTATTTAGATGTTGGGTTTAAAGGAATGTCTTTCTCGTAATTACATGAACACACATTTCTTGGTTTTAATTTACAGGTTCTGTGGAACAAACCAAACAAGCAGCTACGTACAGAAGAGAGAGAATGATGCTGTGTAATAATATTTTAATGGATTTTTTTTGTCTTGGTTCTAGTAACATATATCATTATACTGAGATCAAAGTGAAATACGACTTGAAAGCAACGGATATGTAAGTAAAATATATGCATCCAATATACACAACATACATACATTTACAGACCTTAATGGCGAGACTTATTTGTCTAGGCTTGGAGACTGGATATTACAATTTGAGCTGTATTTTCCAAATATTGAGAAGTACGTGGAATCATCTTTGAGAAGCATTTGAAAGCTAGCACAGTAAAATAAAGATAACAGACTGACACGATAACGGTGTTATAGAAACTACACCGGAACGTAGGAAGTTGTTCATCCATATATTGTTATCCTTCATCACGTGGAATCAACAGGTGCCCGTAGTATTTCTCAGATGACTTGAACTGTGCCATATTTGTTCTAGATTCTGATGGAACTGCGTCACATTTATTCTACATTCGGCTGCGTATGTAGCCCATAAAGTGAACACACCCTGGTTAAATATGATAGTGGACTTCTATGTAAATAGATCTCTGGTTAATGCTCATTTGTTCTTTGAAGCAATGTTAACTGTGAAAATAACTGGACGCAATTATACCTTTGAGACTTTTTGTTATTTAGAAACAGTTTGGCTCTCGTAATGTCTAAATAGACTGTTTCAGATGAATGTAAACATTTGGCAGTTTGATGATTGAAACAAATGTTGAAGAGCTGATAGGGCAAACTAATCTAAAGTTGTTGCTTACTAGTAGGAAGAATAATTTAACAGTTGCCGGTATATGTGTGTGCGTTTGCTTGTGTAAGAGTTGAGCCAAAATGGGTGCAGCACCAACTTTGATTGATCAATCGATCGATCGATCGATGAATTGATTGATACCACATTCCGCATATGTCCAGCTGGCGTCTGAAAACACTGGAGCAGATTATCAGGTGATTAAAGCCTGATGTCATGATGACGTCTGTACCCGAGGCCAATCGGTAATATTTCTTTGGCTCTTTCATGGTTTACATTTGGTTATCTTTGGATTCGTGTGACGATCTGTTACTCACATAGGACAAGTTGAGACAATCTTTCATTAATTCAGGTTAACTACCAACTGCGAGATTAATACCCACACTCAAACCTGATTCCAAAAACAAAGTAAGTGTGCGTTTAATGTCTCGTATAATATCTGCTTGGATAGCCTTGGTGCAAGAATGTACTGAATGCTGCGACCATAGATGTATAGTAATTCTAACCTTCCGAGAGGCAAGTCTAGATAACTGGAACCCAGTCTGTTATTTAATATTCTTTAGAAATTAAAACTAAACATTAAAACTATATATTATTCTACACGTGACACTACATACGAAGATAAACATCAACGACCCTATACAAACAATATACAATGAATTAAAGACGAGAATCTGCCACTGAAGGAAACAAAATTTTGGTATTTTCTGTTCACATAATGTGACGTATCAGTAAGCCCATGGGATCAAGACGTCCACGTGATATTGTCCAAATCACGTGTTTACTATATATGGCAGGCAGTCGTATGGCCATATATGCCCTCTGTTTAGCACTTCTTCACATTGCCATTAACACATTAATGAGGGAAACATAGTCTACTCTCTCCCCCCACGGGAGAACCGGTTTGGTTCAAGTTAAGGTAATGCCTTCCAAATGCCTGTTCTTATTTGATTAGAGTCTGAATCATGTTTTGATGTTGTGGCTGAATGAAACCAGTGAAGTTTGAAAAAGAAACTTGCATGATCGATTTTCGTCCTGAGGAAGATTCAAAGACCTCGCAACGAACATTCTGAGATAGATCCATCTCAAATTGGTCTGTGCAACAAGATGTGGGATCTGAAACCAGAAGAAACCCGCGGCACAATCTAGTCTGTCAGGATAAGGTACAGACGTCTAGAAGGTCTAGAAGTATAACCTGTCAGAGCGTAGGCGGGAAGGAGTTGGTAGAGGAGTAGAGAGGGGTGGGGAAAGGTAGGGTTGAGCCCGGGTAAAAATACCATGTTCGATGGTAGACGTAGAGTTTGTAATACTGAAGGGACGGGGAGGGGTGGGGGGTGGGGGTGGGGGTGTAGCCCAGTGGTTAAAGCGTTTCAGTTTGTTTGTGCTAGTGTGTAAGCCATGGATGGAGGGTCTGTGCTAGCCAGAGTTAGGATTCAAGGTCTCTGAAATTAACAACCGGGGAAAGTAACGGAAGGTGTGGCTAGTGTATGAAGACACTGTGGAAAGCATGGAGTGTCTGCGATAGTAAGTGAAGGCGCGTGTGGAGGACCTGTGGTTTGAAATAGTGTTTGAGACAATGTTTGATGAACCTGTATTATTATGTCGACACATTGGCGGATAGTCTGTGTTGGTGTGCCAAGAGTGAATGGTCTGGTTAGTGTGTCAGGACAAGGATCTAATGTCACTAGTAGTGTGTCAAGACAATGGTGGAGAGTCTGTAGCAATACGTAAAGATAATAGTTGAAGGTTTGTGGTACTGTTTCAAGACAGGAAGTCGAGGGTCACTGGTAGTGTGTCAAGACAATGGTGGATAGTCGGTGGTAGTGTGTCAAGACAAGAGTGAATGGTCACTGTTAGTGAGTCAAGACAATGGTGGATAGTCGGTGGTAGTGTGTCAAGACAAGAGTGAATGGTCACTGTTAGTGAGTCAAGACAATGGTGGATAGTCGGTGGTAGTGTGTCAAGACAAGAGTGAATGGTCACTGGTAGTGTGTCAAGACAATGGTGGATAGTTGGTGGTAGTGTGTCAAGACAAGCATGACCCTGCAGTGTTTGCGTGTTGAACACGTCGTGGAACGCCACACTGCCTACGCCTGGCCTAAAATGTAACACTGAATTGCTACATTTCGGCAATTATCTGTCTGTACTGATGAGAAACAAGTGGCGTTATGTTGTGACAATGTTTTGAACTCCCTCACTGACCCGATGACTCCTGAGGAGTAACAGTCACGTCTGAATTGTGACCTCATGCTAACGCAGAGCCAAGGTTCACCCGCCTCGAATCATGTATCCGAGTTATTGTGAACCAACCAATCGCAGTCGACTTACCAACTGCCCAATCAGATAAGGATTGCGTCGAATCGGTCAGTTGACATGAGGATGTGAGGACTTCCAGTCTGAAACGCCCGGGACCCTACTTCTTAGCATTCTTTTTTTGTACGTCGGCAATAAATCGTATCTCGTTCTAGGGAGCGTTTGGCAACTACGTTTCGTAGAAAAATCCAATATGGCGGCATTATGACATTAGGCGTGAATATACAGTGATGGATCGTTAACTTTAGTCCGGTTACTGAATGTCCCAGGTCTTGAGACAGCACCCTTCTTGCCTAGATCTACGGGGAGTTTCGTATGCTTTCGACTTCGAGGAAGACCGGTCTCATGTTATTTAAATTGTTTTATCAAAACATCTCGTTCTCAATCTTCTTGTCTGTTCTTGTCAGACACACGCACGCAAGCAAGCAAGCAAGCAAGCAAGCAAGCAAGCACGCAAGCACTCACGCACGCCCACCCGATCTCGCAATGCAGTCGTTATAGGCTCCATGTCTGTGAAAGGTGTCCGTGCAGGCATAAGTCTAAACCTCGTAATAATATAAAATGCACTGTGATACCCTACTGCTTAGATGCAATCTGAGTGACGAAATTATTTTGAGTCCAAAATGCAGCAAATGCTTCTGTAAAACGGAAATACAACACACACTAGTTGTCAGAATTTGGTTACATTGTTCAAAAAGACGTCTTTGTGTAATCGATACCTTGATATCGGCCAGGTAACGAACCCTGAATCTGTGATATCAATCCTTCACTCACACGATATCAATGCAAACCCACAGTTCACCCAATCGATGCGGGGAAAACACAATATGTGTGGAGCAAGCCTCGTTCCCAACACCATGTCGTCCTTTTTGGCAGACAATCACGTATTTTCGTGACGATGGAGCTATTGTCAATGTTTTACATCGTGATAAAGTTCCACCAAATTCTTTTCCATTTTTTCGGGGCAATATTTGGAAAGCATGTGGACGCCTGGCAGTGTTATGAGCATTTTCAAGTGGTTCTTACTGCGGTGCTCTGCTTCCATTATAACAACACCGTAACGTTGTTTCCGTGTTGTAAGTAGACGGTGTGAACTGGAAACACGTCTATCGTATACAGGTGACACTTAGAGCTTTAATGACTTTACTATGTTTTTCTGAACTTAAAGCGAGTTGACATCACAGCGGTACTAATTTTACTACGTGTAGGTGACATCATCTGGCCTTAATCACTTTACTACCGTGACATCCCTAGCCTTAAAAGCGAGGTGACGCCTATGGTCGTAATTAGTTGCGTCATGTGGCTTTATCACAAGGATCCATCAATGGCCTTCATGTGTTCACTTTACCATTGTGGCCTGGTACAAGAGGTCATCCAAGGCCTTAATGAGTCTTATTGTCATATTGGTCTTATAACGAGTGGTCATCCGCGACTTTATGACATGCGACAGGTGACACGCGACAGGCGACACGCATTCGTCCCCGAATTCGTTCACTGGGTCCCCGTGGCCTTATAACCGCTGGCTATAAGTTTATTGTTTCTGATTAGGTTTATATTAACGCTTATGGTGTCCACCGCCGCGATATTGCGCTCACTCACTCACTCACTCACTCTGGACTGAAATTAGGGATAGGAACCTTCATAAAACTAACCAATATTTGGCTCGAAAAAATGTTCGCCAACAAATTAAAAACACGGATTGAATTTGTTGCTATGCTTCGAAATTCGATCAGAAAAATGTTTCACCACAAAGATCTAGAACTGAAATGAAACCACCCTTTTTGTTGCCACCTTACCCAATTGAAATTACTACGCGGAACTACGCCAGGTGAAGTGATATGATAGAAATCTTTAATCGCCTGTCCCCGCTTGTTCCCTGTAGTGAAGTGTTACACTCGTGTTTCAAGCTTTTACACAATACGTGATAGACTATTATGTACTGCTTCGTATCAGCTACCGCTCCTCTCGCGCATCCCGACAACAGATGGCGCTCGTCTTTGACCTTGTTATATCTCTGTCCACGAAAACTTAATGAGGAATCTTGCATGACTAGGCCATCATGAATTTTGAATTTGAGGATATTCAGTGGTTGTCAACTTTGATGAAATATACGCGAATACGTTCTTTGTCGGGAACACATGTACCGTCCGATCGATCATCCCCTATCCGCGCGGCCATATTGTATCCGGGGAAATAGCGCAGCTTGCAATTTGTATTTCACACCTTTTGAATCTTTTGTTCCTGAACGTGTTACACAATCGTGTATCGCATACATCTAACAGTGGTTTACATTCCATTCAAAGAAATGCCATCAATCTGTTATCTGAACCATCTTGAAATTTACATGATAATATTTGAAATGTCGTTTTTATTGAAACAGGAAGCGACGCTATAAAATGCAACCAGGAGGCGGGAGGAGGAATTATGCTGCTTGGTTTGGAAATAAAAAATCCGAGCTAATGTAGGGGGAGATAACTGTGTGTTCCTCTGAAACAGGGAGACAACTAGGTGAAGATGACGAGGGGCGATAACTCTGTGTTTATGCATATGATCTAATTGTGAGTAGTGTTTTAGGGACAGGAAAAGGCAAAGGAAAATTAGACTCTGCTTTGTGGTGTTTGTATGACGAATTTGAATTCTTGGCGGTAAAATAGCGTCAGAGGTGAATCCGTTTGCTTGTAAAGAATTAACCCTACTGTAAGAACTCTCAATGGCACTGGGGCGGTGATTAAAGCGTTCGCTCGTCACGCTAATAACCTGGGTTCAATTCCCCACATGGGTACATTGTGTGAAGCCCATGTTATGGTGTCCCCCGCCCTGATATTGCTGGAATAATGCTAAAAGCGCCGTAATATTTAACTCATTCACTCAAACAATCACAGATCTTCACACATGGAAATGTGAGACTACAGTGGCTGCTATACTAAATTACTAAATTATTTATTGTATATGGTATGGTATCTTCACACTTACGCACAGTGGAATTTGCATTCCCCCACACACATTCCCACACGAACAAACAGACCAGACCATCTGGCAGCATCAGATTGGAATTTATGCTGGAAAACCTTTCGAACATTCCAAGGAAACATCCATATGACTCTTTAATTCGATTCGGACTATATAATGGACATGTCACAAACACATGCATAGGCATGTCAATTAGTGACTGTCACATTTGACACTCGGGGAGTCCTACTTCACCATTTATCGCCAAGGGCCCCATTAGAAAGCACTAAGTTGATAGTAAGTCACTAAGGTAAGCTAAGACAATGTTAAAGAATGGAAGTTAAGTCTAACCTTGAGGTGATTTCGTGAAAAAAGCCCCGGTTGTGTAAATCAGTGGAACGGAAAGTGTCTCCTGAACGTTGTCAGATCAATGATATTACTGAAGTCTTGCTTACAGCTCCGGGATAAATACGGGAACAGATCAGGGACAAGACGAGTACAACTTGTACTGGGATGTCTAAATGTCTTATTACCTAAATTGTTACATGCATGTTATCAATGAAGAAATCCAGCATTTCACACACGTATACCTGAGGAAACTTCAGATGACATTAGTTTTCGTCCCATGTCAATATCCTAGATTATAGACCCTTTTGGACGGAACGATAACAACATGTGTTCCATTTTAGTAATTGCTTGTAGCTGTTTGCGGCTGCATATTTTACAGATTCCAAACTACCAGACTCGTTATACGTGACGCTTTTCTATACATAGAATATCGATAATCGACGGTTACCAAGACATCCGAACAGTGATACACGACGGTTACCAAATCACTGACAATATACCGGGATATCAGAAACACTGACAATATTCCGTTACTTGGATACCAGAACAACAACAATGTACGGTTGCCTAGATTCCAGAACATTGACAATATACCGGGATATCAGAAACACTGACAATATATCGTTACTTGGATACCAGAGCAACAACAATATAGTGTTGCTTAGATTCCAGAACAACAACAATATACGGCTATACCAGAACACTAACAATATACGGTTACTATGGTTACCTGGATACCAGAAAACTGACAATGGAGGGTTACCAAAAGACCGTCAAGTGAAGGCTACCTGATACCAGAAAACTGACAATGGAGCGTTACCAAAACACTGTCATGTGAAGGCTACCTGATACCAAAAAACTGACAAATGAGGGTTACCTGGATACCAGAGCATTACTGTTCACGGTTACCTAGATATCGACACATTGATACTTGATGGTTAGCCGTTTTCCAGAACCTCGACAATCGACAGTTACAGAACAGATGGAAGAACACAGATAATTGATGGTTTCCTGTATACCAGAACACTGACAATTTACTGTTACCTGCATACCAGAACACTGACAATTTACTGTTACTTGTATACCAGAACACTGACAATTTACTGTTACTTGTATACCAGAACACTGACAATTTACTGTTACCTGTATACCAAAACACTGACAATTTACGGATTTCTTGTACGTGCACCTCCATTACTCTAATATTAATGAAAGAAGAAGCCCACAAACCGTTGAAAGAACAACTTCAGAAGTCAAACGAGATATCCCGATCTGTGCACATCAATTCCAAATGAACGCAGCCTCTATGCAAGCCGCTCGAGTCTTTTCGATTTTCAAATCGGGATTTTCGAGCTATGTAGCATCGGGTTTAGCCAATGGCGCCCACATTTCTCGATGGCTTATATACATCATATTCTAAACTCACGGAAAGACACATTTTGCCCTCAAGTAAGCTTTTCGATCAGAGTTCCACTGTCAAAGGTTTGGTTAAGTCCATCCAGAAAATTTATGGCAGACAATCAGTAGTATTTACTGAAGAATATGGAACATCGCTTTTCAACATGACGCGCTTCTATCCAATGCTATAACCTTACATTGCCTTTTCATATCCCCTTTTTAGTGTTTGTTTTAATGAAGAGAGTGCAGCAGGTAGATAAGGACATACTTACGCTCTTTGCAAACACCTGGTGTCATCACTTCTTATCGATGATCCACATATATAACTGTCATCACTTCATTTATGCCCAATTTTCGTCAGAGATCCAGTCACAAGATCATAGGAATAAACTAGGGTCCCGATCCACAAAGCGTTCGTGATGTTTCGAGCTATCGTAACTGTACACTTTTCATAGGCTTACTAGTTCAGAGGCTAGAACTAAAGGCGCTTTGCGGATCCTTCCTCGGGATATTATAAGACCGCATCATAAAATACCAGAATTGGAGAAAATTGTCCAAGTACTTCCAGTGATGCCAGTCGTATAATAAAAACTGCCATGATGTGTCGCATCAGTGGTCTACCAGACAGATATGTCTGCTCTGAGAACGGAAGGCAGGCCGTTCAAGGTCATACAAAAAGACGTCAACAGACACCGCTTGTTGTTACCATGCCTGATGCTCGGGATTAACTGGGTGACAGAAAGACTGCTCAAGTCCGTGTCAGTATACTGTGTCTGAGTGGGGTGACCATGCTCGGTTGAGACATGGTAAAAGAGTGAGCTAAACTGGACAAATGCAAGCAGGAACACATATACGTACCTGCACATACGTACCGTCACATGACCAACTCAACACAGTTGCTGAATGTGACGTTAACCAAACACAACATTAACAGCATGGACATTATACGGGCGTAAAGACGAAGTATATAGATGCTATCTCACACCTGAGGTGAAGATATATAGAGATTCTGTTTCACACAGACGGTGAAAGAAGAGGCATAGCGGTGTCTCATACAGGAGGTGAAGAAGTATGGTGTAGAGATATTGTCTCACACGGGAGGTGAAGAAGTATGGTATGGAGATATTGTCTAACACGGGAGGTGAAGATATGTATATAGATGGTGTCTCACACAGGAAGTGAAAATAAGTATAGAGATTCTGTCTCAAACAGGAGGAGAAGATAAGTATAGTGAGTCTGCCTCACACAAGAGGTGAAGATAGGTATACAGAAGTTGTCTTACACAGGAGAAGATAAGTATATAGACGCTGTCTCAAACAGGAGGAGAAGATAAGTATAGAGATTCTCTCTCACACAGGATGTGAAGATAAGTATAAAGATTCTGTCTCAAGCAGGTGGGGAAGATAAGTGTAGAGAAGCTGTCTCACACAGGAGGAGAAGATAAGTGTAGCGATTCTGTTTCACACAGGAGGTGTAGATAAGTATAAAGATTCTGTCTCACACAGAAGTTGAAGATAAGTATAAAGATTCTGTCTCACACAGAAGTTGAAGATAAGTATAAAGATTCTGTCTCAAACAGGAGGAGAAGAAAAGTATATAGATGCTGTCTCACACAGGATGTGAAGATAAGTATAAAGATTCTGTCTCACACAGGAGGAGAAGATAAGTGTAGAGAAGCTGTCTCACACAGGAGGAGAAGATAAGCATAGATTTTCTGTCTCACACGGGAGGAGACGATAAGTGTAGAGATTCTGTCTCACACAGGAGGAGAAGATAAGTGTAGAGAAGCTGTCTCAAAGGGGTGTGAAGAGTCAGTTTAGGGAAGGCCATGATGTGGAGATGATGACGTAGAGATGCTGCCACGTCCAGGTCGTGCATGTGTTATGGAGATGGAGACGTCCAGGTTAGGATCAGCAGGGCTCACTGGTCTTAACTTAAGCATGATGAGCACATGCGGCACCTGACCAATAAAACTCAAAGCATGTACAGACTGAGTACTAACGAGGTGGCCTGGGTTTACATGTTGTATACAGTTACCTTTACAACATCCACGTTCCGCTCCAGCATCTGAGAGGCCATATGAGAACGCCTAACGAGCAGTTTCTAGATACAGGGTCAATAAATCGTATCCCTGTTACACCGGCGCGAAGGTTCAGGTACTGCAGATTTGACAGTGGGTTTAGTTGGTAGGTTTAGTGCACTGGAGCGGTCGTCAGCGCAGAGAACCACATTGTAGTAAAGCTTCCGATTGCAACAAAACAATGCATTTTGGTATACGGCCCACTTGGATCCGCTCGGGATTTTCCGTTAATTACAAAATACCTCGACTTCAATGGAATTTTGATGCAGGACTCGTCAAATCTATATATATGTCGCCTATGACATATATGTCGTTTATGAACACAGGTTGTTCAGTGCAGGACGTAAATTAAGAGAACTGTTTGATTTGAAAATAAATGCGAGCGGAAAACAATTTAAACAATTAGGTAAGGGCCGTCGGGTTGGTCTGTTATGTAAGTGTCATGTGCACGAAACTGTTTTCAAAATGGATTTCTGTCAGTGCTGGCAGAGGCTGGACTGAGACGAGCTGAATGTATACTCCGTGTCTGTGTGTGTAACGTTAATCTGCATGGTGTCTGTATCTTGACCAAGTCAGGTTAAACATTACAAGGTTAAAAGGAAGTGAAAGAAAAACGGTTACATACTGACACAAATTTTCTCATTCAAAATGCATCCCAAAGACATTGCTGCAAAGGATTTTCATTATATCATCTGCTATTTGAATGACAATATTTCCCCCGTTTCTTGAGTAAAGAAGTGACGTATCTGACAACTATTCTAACATGTATGTGAGAGTTAATATTGTTTTATTACGCAGTTTTTCAGCTGCTTGTGGTGAGAGACCACTAAGAGAATCGGGTCGTCAGGCTTGCCGACATGGAAACTTATCGTATGTTATCTTAGATAAGTAGATCACGTGTCTGGTCCACGCGTACAGATCATCCTTACATTACTGACAACAACAATAACAACAACAGTAACAACAACAAACGTCATGGTAGTCTGAAGGGTCCAGACAAACCAGTGACTGACAGCTGAGTAACAATCAACGCCGTCGAGCCAACCAAGCTGGGTTTTTTCTCCCTAAAAAGTATCTTAATCTTAATTTGTCGCCATGAGTCAAAGAACACTTAACCAGAAGACAACATTACGTTCATCCTCCTGTCATCCTCTCCTCCCAGTCTCCGCATCACAAGAGCCTGAGAACTAGTGAGCGTAAAAAATGCCGAACTCTTTAATTAGCCGCCATGTCTGCTGGGTGTACTGGACTCCAGTTTACGAGAGTTTATTAAGTAGCGATGTATGTGGCCAATAGAGTCACGTGACCATAGACGCCATTAACAGTTAATGAAGTGTAGTTTGTAGCTGCGGGTCGACATTCTGAAAGGAAAGCTTACACAAGCTATACTTACCCTTTCCACATTCCTAATAGATCCGGAGTCATATGTAATCTGAGATTATTAAAGTTAAATGCTTGCTGTTGGCGTCATGTGATTAAGTGCGTTTTAGTTAAACTTATCAGATGCAAAAATATTTTCTGGATTATTCTTAAAGCAAGGTTTTTGCTCATCCGTGATAAGATTTGCTGATATGAAAGACGATAATTTTAGATCCAAGACTCAAATTGTTGAATCATCCGCGAATCAGTCTGATAATATAAATCAAGGTCGTTAAATCACAAACCCAGTTTGCAGAATGTTTCTTTTCAAAGCACTATGCTTTTTATCTTAAGTGTACTTTACTTCGATCAAAATAGTTTGATGAAAAATATTATCTGATATCTAGTTTAGAAATTGTATCCTAATTGTCAATATATTTCATAGCTTAAAGGAAGGGCAGTCATTTGCTTATCCTTCGTCGGTATGTAGCAATGACTGGTATTGGGCATTTTTTCATTTATCTTGTTTATGTAAGCCTCGGGAATCGACACATAGAAAGAGTTATTCGTAGATCGTTTAATATTATATTGCCGTCCACTGCCACGGTCTCTTTCCAAGTCTCCATGTTTTTGAAGTTACATCCTTACGAAAACCAATGTGAAATGTCTGCGGTTTCTCGTGTGATTGTACAGCATACAGCTTTACCCATATATCGTGCGAGCGAGTTCTAAATGAAAGAACGCCCTACACTCAAATATCACTCGACTGATTCCTAAGTGAAAGAACTCCCTAACCCAAATATCACCCGTCCAATTCCTAAGTGAAAGAACTCCCTACACCAAAATGTCACTCGACCGATTCCTAAGTGAAAGAACTCCCTACACCCAAATATCACTCGACTGATTCCTAAGTGAAAGAACTCCCTAACCCAAATATCACCCGTCCAATTCCTAAGTGAAAGAACTCCCTACACCAAAATGTCACTCGACCGATTCCTAAGTGAAAGAACTCCCTACACCCAAATATCACTCGACCGATTCCTAAGTGAAAGAACTCCCTACACCAAAATATCACGCTAGTGATTCCTAAGTGAAAGAACACCCTACACCCCAATATCACCCGAGCAATTCCTAACTGAAAAAAACTCCATGCACCCAAATATCACCCTAGCGATTTCAAACGTGAAGGAACAATTCCACACCGGTATGACTGTGAAACCATAGTCGGTCCCTTAGACACTATCGAATTTATAAGAATCAGTCCTGTCGAAGTCTCAGTTTCCTCCGTTCTTGGAAATAAATTACTATTCTGATAAATATATTTGTCATTTATATTTTGAAATAAGATACCACTATTTGTGTGTCCTCATGTCAGTGTAGTAAAACCGATGTGAACGGGTAACATGTTCGTTGTCTCAGGAAAAGAAACCGTGCATTTCAAGCTTCATGTGTCCATGCAATTCCTGATGTGAATAGTGAAATGGCGTTATCTGACTTACGTGAATATGTAACCTCACGAAACTGTTTCCAGGATTTAATCAACCAAACATTTCTCCCGACTCACTAGGAATGCGTGGCAATACGCATCATGTAAGTATTTAATGCTGGACATATTTCCATCTTGATTTGAATTGGTACAAAACTCCCGACATTTAAGTAAACTATAACTCCTAACCATTTTGAAGTGAAGTGTGACAATAAATAAAGTTCGAAATATTTTTTAGTATTGTTTTGGTATCGCCTATCAGTACGGATTTGCGTTCGATCCTAAAGTGTTTTCGTGTGTGACGAGGATGAAGTCAAAGATTTATCTCATATCCGATAGATACTCTAAATGAGTCAAATTCCGAACTTATCGAAAACATGTCGTTATTAAACAGGAATTCCAGATCGTATGGGCTTTCTTTCTGTCACAGTATGGATGGGAAAAGTACACTCAGATATTTACTGTTTAGTACACATCTGTCACACCTCACAGCAGATTGGTTTAGATATTAATATAAAATATTTCCAAGGCCACATCTGATAGTTTTATCTACATGACGCCTTGACAGGTGTGTGGTTCCCAATCTAGTCCCAACCATATACATCACGAACCATTGTCTGCCAGTGATCTTGTACAAGATGGTTGTAAGAGGTCGAGAAATCATGACAGTGTCCGTGTTGTCCGATGACAACATTTGGCAAGGCAAGCGGTAACGGTGTTGTCACATGACAGTCTCTGGTAGGGTAACCAGTGGCTGTATTGTCACATGACAACAGTTGGCAAGACATCCAGTGTCGATGTTGTCACAGGAAGCTATTGGGAAAACATACTTCGTGCTGAGGGAAACCTTTGCCTCTTTGTTTCTCGTTGATAACTACATTGGTGACAGCGGTAAATTCTGCATTGACATCTTATCATGCAATGGACGATTGATCACTGCTGGGACATTCACTAGAATTAGGCCAGATACAGTTAAAGTAGAACATGGTATGCTGGATATAGCAATTATACCAGTGGCGTATATTTCCCACAAAGGTTGAAACAACAAATGTGACGGATACGAAAAAAAGTGCCAAGCACAATATATACATTTATACCACAATAAAACAGTGTTATAAGTCACACAATCAGAGTTTACCCGGTGCAACACCGTTTGCTCAAAGCGGTGAATATGATGTGAGTATTTAGCAGGTCCTGTGGGTGATTTGGCGTTCATTCGCGACTGTCGCTCACACATTTCCGGAAAACGTCGATGACTACCGATACCGGCCGATGATTGACGGCTGAGAAGTACTGCAATCTCGGGAAGTAGATTTACCCATCGATCGGTCAATATTAAAAGTGATCTGTCAGCTGTAGTAGGCAATGGGAAGGTAATCAGTATCAGATGCTAAATGTGAACGAGAGGCAGGAGTATTTTGTTCACTGTTGTTGAACGGCGGTTGAATACTAGTATACAAAATGAATGTTTTACATAAATCTGCACATTAAAATTCGATAGTATTGTTTGCTTGAAATAAGTGAGCAAGTAAGTACGTACGTAAGTATGTAAAACAAACAAACAAACAAACAAACAAACAAACAAACAAACAAATAAATAAATAAATAAATAAATAAATAAATAAATAAATAAATAAATAAATAAATAAGAGAACGACTAGTTATTGTTCAGTTTGTTTCACTGAGATGTAGATGCTTCGTTAATAAAGTGAAACTAACCCAAGGAAATTAGGTTACGCTTGCAAATCATACTTAAACGTTATTCCGATGTTTATCAATTTAAATATTGTTTCTATGCTGGGAAACCCTTTGCAAGGAACAGAAATCAGTACAGTTAAAAAAACACAAAACTCTTTGCTCGTGCAATGTTACGTTTCAAAATATTGCTTTTCAGTATCTAAAGTATACGGTCATGTTTGATGGTTGCTGACAATAAGCGAAAAAATGAAACAGTCATTGTATAGGGATGTGTTGATGTTTTGATATGTTACACCGTTGCACCTTGGACCTTATGTTGCAAGGGCTGCGGGGTAGCCTAGTGGTTAAAGCGTTCGTCCGTCATACCGAAGGCCCGGGTTCGATTCCCCACATGGGTACAATGTGTGAAGCCCATTTCTGGTTTCACTCGCTGGAATATTGCTAAAAGCGGCGTAAAAGCATGCTCACTCGCTCTTCGAATTGCAATGTTTCAGCGACAGTTTTCGATGTGAATACGTTTCCCAATCCGTGTAATCGGTTTAGCTTCTTTCCAATCTTTTAACAACAAATTGATCATATTTCAACAAACAATGTTTTATTACAACGACATATTTAATACAAACAATCAAGAAATAACACAAGTCTGCATTAAGACATCTATTATGTGTACGATTAATCTGGCTTGTCCCTTGGGACCGATTCGGGGCTTAATCTTCCCCGATCATCAACGGGAAGTTCCGAGTGGATGCGGATTTTCTGGACAATTGCCGGATGCAGATGTTCGATGAGTAAGTAGTACAGGTTCTTGTGTAAGACCTCTTCTCTATCACCTACCTTCCAGCACATCATCCTGGTGCTCATATTCAGTGTTCTTATTTTCGGAAACGGACTTTCGTATTGAATCATCTGATACTCTTTGAGCAATTATACGCCAGAAGGTTCGTGGTACACACAGAGATGTTCAACCTGGAGAAAATCACCTTGGCGAACATCCCAGATTACCTTTTTTACGTTAATGTCACGCGCTAACGTTCCGAACAATGTCGTTCACGAGCTAATGTCACGTGCAATGTCACGAGCTTATGTCACGGGCTGATAACGTTTAAATGTATTCCCTCAGCAAAATGAAACCACAAACGATATCGAGAGAACATTATTCTTTTGGACAAAAACATATCCATAAACATAGACCTTCAAACATACGACTCATGAAGAGTTAAATAACAGTCGATACTCATGATCTGTCGTGCAATGGCAGATTAGCTTTAATATTTTCTCATGTCTAGACAGATTAACCATATGAAAGAATCTCATGTTCTTAAACTTCTTTGGAGTAACAAATTTTAGTGCCAGTTATGTTTTCTTATCTGTTTTTTCCATGGAATTCTAGGCTTAACCGTTTGAATTTATCGTTTTGAACGTTAATTACGTTCCGAAGTCGAACTTATTCTGATGTTGCTACGTTGGGAATTGTGTTCAACAATATATAACGCTTGTGTCAAAGTCCAGTTTTCTGTCATGTGACATTGTGCCAAATATGCTGTTTAATCACCATCTGACTGGCGATAGTTGCATATAAGGTGGATTAATCCGTCATAAGGAGCGGTCCAACTGAACCATATCGTATTACTGAGGCGTTGGAGTGTCCTGGTCAAACTCGGTACATTTCAATGAAATCTATTTTTTTCCAAGCAAATTTTGATTCATGCCCGCAGTTGTTGTAAAATTATGCATAATATTTTGTGTATATGGTTTAGGTGTTGACTTTGAAATGCAGTTCTCAAAAGCGTCTACATAATTTTCATGCTAATATTTGTGACATATGGTTGTGAATCATTTCATTCCCCACGTGGTGTTGTTGTGGTTGTCAATGTACGCACGTCAATCATTTTCTTTGAATGCAAAAATTTCAGATATAAACGCTATTAATCATTTTGAGCACATAGAATCGGATAGAGATATTCAGACATCAGTATTGGAACTCGATATGGAGATATGTAGTCAATACACAATCTCCATCTTTAGAGATCTGTTAGAGTGACACAGATTCATTTGAGTAACAATAGAAGGCATCAGACTTTGTCATCATTCAGAGACGGTGAGCTGAGAGGTGTGATGCATTGCCTGTCTAACAATAAAAGTATCATTTAGTGAAGAACAGACGGGGCGACGTTTTACAGTATGTCTGGCAACACTGGTGTCGATGTTACAGAATGTCGAGATACACTGGCATGAATGTCACAAAATGCTGAGCTACAATGGTGAGGATGTTACCGAATGTCGACATGCTCTGGTGTGAATGTTACAGAATGCTGAGTCGAGTTACACTGATGTGAATTTTACTAAACATGGTGCGACTCTGGTGTGGATGTTACCGAATGTCAACATACACTGGTGTGAACATTGGGTTGGTGAATGTTACAGAATGATACGTGACCCTGATGTGAATATTACCAAATACAGAGCTACATTGGTGTGAATGCTAGAGAATGTTACACTGGTGTGATTGTTACCAAATAAAGAGTTACACTTGTATGAATGTTACTGAATGTCGAGTTACTCTGTTGGGAATATTACCAAATATAGAGCTACATTGGTGTGGATGTTACCAATTGTCGAGTTACGCTGGTGTGAATGTTACAGAATCTCGCGTTACACTGGTATGGGTCGAGTTACCCTGGTGTGAATGTTACAGAATCTCGCGTTACACTGGTATGGATGTTACAGGATGTCGGGATCAACTGGTGTGAATTTTACCAAATATAGAGCTACACTGGTGAGAATGTTGCAGAATGTCGGGGTACGCTATTATGGATGTTCAAGAATATCCAGAGTGTCGACATGCACTGGTGTGAATGTAGATTTAAATTTGCGTGTATACTACGTTTACAGTGTGTCGACACACTTTGATGTGAATGTTACGGAATGTCTAGTTACACTGGTGTGGATGGTACAGAAGTAGGTTAACACAGGTGTGAATGTTGTAAAATGTCGAGTTACACCGAATGTTACACAATGTCCAGATACACTGTTGTAAATGTTACAGAATGTAGGGATTCACTGGTGTGGATAGTACAGATGTAGTAACGTCACATTTGGCACTGGTATGCCCCGACGACTTGCACAGACGTTAAAACACGTATGACAGTGACACCTACAGATTTAGAAAACGTATGACAGTGACACTTACAGAGTCTCACAAGGTATGACAGTGACACCTACAGAGTTACACAAGGTATGACACATACAGAGTTCAAAAAGGTGTGAGAGTGACACATGGAGCGTTATACAAGGTATGACAGTGACACCTACAGATTTAGAAAACGTATGACAGTTACACTTACAGAGTCTCACAAGGTATGACAGTGACACCTGCAGAGTTACACAAGCTATGACAGTGACACCTGCAGAGTTACACAAGGTATGACAGTGACACATGGAGCGTTACACAAGGTATAACAGTGACACGTACAGATTTAGAAAACGTATGACAGTGACGCAGAGTTACACAAAGTATGAGAGTGACACAAGGTATGACAACGACACCTACAGAGTCACACAAGGTATGACAGTGCTACCTGCAGTGTTACACAAGGTATGACAGTGACACATGGAGCGTTACACAAGGTATGAGAGTGACACAAGGTATGGCAGTGACACATACAGAGTCACACAAGGTATGACAGTGACATCTGCAGAGTTACACAAGGTATGACAGTGACACATGGAGCGTTACACAATGTATTACAGTGACACCTACAGATTTAGAAAACACATGACAGTGACACAGAGTTACACAAGGTATGCCAGTGACACAAGTATGACAGTGACACATACAGAGTTAGACAAGGTATAACAGTGACACAAGGTATGACATTGACACATACATAGTTACACAAGGTATGACAGTGACACCTGCAGAATTACACAAGGTATGAGAGTGACTCACGCAGCGTTACACAAGATATGACACCGACACCTACAGATTTAGAAAACGTATGACAGAGACACAGAGTTACACAAGTTATGACAGTGATATAAGGTATGACAGCGACACATACAGAGTTACACGAAGTATGACAGTGACACCTGCAGAGTTACACAAGGTATGACAGCGACACATACAGATTTAGAAAACGTATGACAGTGACACTTACAGAGTCACACAAGTTATGGCAGTCACACAATGTATGACAGTGACACTTACAGAGTCACACAAGTTATGGCAGTCACACAATGTATGACAGTGACACTTACAGAGTTACACAAGTTATGGCAGTCACACAATGTATGACAGTGACACCTACAGAGTTACACAAGGTATGACAGTGACACGTACAGAGTTACACAAGATAAGACAGTGACACCTGCACAGTTACAAAAGGTATGACAGTGACACATACAGAGTTACACAGGTATGTCAGTGTGACGAAATAGTTACAGATATGAGAGTGAGATATTAAATGCACACTGGTTTGACAGAGGCACGATATTGAGTTTTAAGGATAAGAAAAAACAGAAGAAAGACCAATCATGCGAGCATAAACACCATCGTAAGATCGTGCCAAGTAATGAAGTATTTCATTTTGTGGACAGCAGACCTCTCAATACCGTCTTCGTGGGCGTCGCTCTCGTCGTACCGTCGAGGTTGTAGGATGAGGTAATTGTTGCCCCAGGCAGCCATTATTTAGATATTCAAATAATCCTTCGTGACCGAAGTTATCACCTGTATTAGTGAATTGTCAGTTTTATCATTCAATCATATAATAGATCAATAAATAAGAAATGTGAAAACGGGTTGATCAAATATCGCGTTTTGAGTTGATACGAACCGGAGAGTTAAAGCAAAAATCCCGATTTTGTGTTAGACAAATTAATACTTGTTGTGTGTCAGAGTATTAATACTGCATTCAATCTTCCTGTGTCAGTATTCAGTGTCAGGATGAAAAAATGGCAATGTGTAGTTTTCCAGTGGTGCCATTGTCGTTGTCTGCATCGTGCGTTCATACTGAATAATATTTGTCATCGCATACACAAAAGACGTAATAACAGGGTAATGACACGGCCTAGTGTTTCCTTTTGCATATCGCTTGTAGATGTGAACTGAATTCCTTGAATGGAATGTTTTCACCGTCAGTATTATGTGAAGGTACTATGGACTTCCCCGACATACCAGATTGTTAGTGTTAGAGAGTATGACATTAAACCGTTTTCAGCAATATTCCAGCAATATCACGGCTGGGGACACGAGAAATGGTCTTTACACATTATATCCATGTGGAGAGTCCAACCCGGGT
The DNA here is from genome assembly GCF_037392515.1 of Haliotis asinina. NCBI lineage: Eukaryota > Metazoa > Mollusca > Gastropoda > Lepetellida > Haliotidae > Haliotis > Haliotis asinina. The sequence goes on from NC_090284.1 coordinate 14,252,871, forward strand.
CTTCGGGTGAAAGCTTTAACCAAGGAGGCTACCACAACGCCCGTTTTGTTGCAAACCGTAATTATCCTCTGTGTTGGAGTAGGATATCAAGGGGTTGGATTGATACTGATTAAAGGTCGTCATATATAATAATAGTACTATAATCATGTGATTCTGGTCGCTTAATACTATATACTATATATTAAAATGCTGTAAAATACCATTGCAAATAATCGTTGTTTAAAACTATTTTAATTTAAAAGTAGTCTCGTATCACGTCAGTTTCTTAGGTTAAAAGTATGCATACTGCTTCTATAAACCATGCTACATTAAAACTGTGTAAACTCTCTTTAATTAGTGGAATGAAAGGACTAAGCTATTTCCACATAAATAAGAAAATCTCTTCGAAAATCAGAGTCGATTTCGACATTCATGTGTTTGTGAATCACTAGCAAATAGTGAAGAGATTGGAAATATACACCTTGCCAGTTTCCTGCTTATATATGCTTCTTCTTTATACTTTGCTAAACAGTTTTAGTTTTGTGGATAAATTGTTTCTGAATTCAAAGGTAAACAATGTCATTGTCGCGGAAATATAAGTGGCATAATTCTTCTATATTCTATGTATTCTGGTGACCAGTTTCGTTGTTCTAACGTGTGTGAAGTTTTTCTTCATTCGGTTTAATAATAACTGTCTATAATTCGTCATTATTCTTTGGTATACAATATCAGTTTCGTGGTTTAATAATAACCACATAATTCACCTAATTTCTTTGATATACAATGTCAGTTTCATGGTTTTATCACAACTGTGCATAGCTCTTCTACATACCTTGGAAATAATGACACTATCATGGTTTCTTAACTGTGCATAATTCTTCTATATTCATTGATAAACTATGTCAGTTTCATGATTTGACAATAACTGTATAATTCTCCTGTATTCACTGGTAAGTCGTGTTAAATAGGTAAATACTATATATGTTTGTCTGTACTATTTTGTAAATGACGTCATTTTCGCGTGTTGACACCGTGTTTTTTTTCTTTAATACAGTGAGTTTTCATAGCCAGCTATAGGACACACATGCGAGTATCCTAGTGTGTATTAATAAGTGTATTTTCTCTCGTTATCCAGGTGTATAGCAATCTACCTTTCGTCAGAGTAATGTGGTTAATAGTGACTAGAAAAAATAATTTTTTATCAGAAAACATTTGTACACGTATATACATGTTGGATATACGGTTAAAATTTTTTTTCAACAGTTAATTACATGTACATCTTACCCAAGTTTTGTGTTAGTGTGTTGATAGCAGCGACGGTGTTATAAACGACTAACTTTACCTCTAGTCTCGAAGTTTCCTTTCGTTACACCTATACATACATATTTGCTTACAAACTTCATACAAAAGAAAGTAAATTTCACTATGAATAAAACCACTTAGATGCCATATGCAAATATTTACCTTTGACAACATATATACATATAACCTTTATGACATTTGATTCACATTCATGGTTTTCAAAACCAAATTAATTGAATCAACATTTTCTTTCAGTTTCTAAGGGTTTTATACGTTAGATGAATGTTAAATGAATTCGTTTTGGTGGGGGTTTTCGCAGCTGTGAATGGACTGGTTACTATAGACACAAACTATCGATTCAGTAATGCCATGCTATCTTGTGGTAGTGTGGTTTCATAACGTTGCGGATAAAATACACATACGCATGGCTCGACAGGGCATCGTTGATTTAATGAAAAGTACATCGGATATCGAAATGTACAAGACTGGCCTTAAAGTCAGTTCTGTTTCCGACATCGGGAAAAGCTGATATCCGACATTTTCTCTGATAGTAACATAGCAAAGGATAACGCTGTTTGGAAATCGTCTTCACAAAATATCGTCTTATTCTGTCCGCCAAAAGCGTTATTTTTCACACATACCCTTCCCAGCAAAACGAAACATTTGTACTGACCATGGATAACGCTTCGCGTTCCTGACAATGTTTTTTTTATGTTTTTCTTCTTTCTGGGACGTTATTCTTTAAGTAAATGAACCCATTCTAATGTAAATGTTCATTTTTTTTAAGTTTTAAATTTTCCTTTGACGACATGCCTTTGTCACTGGGTTCTCGTCAATGGGATCACGTGGACAACGAGTTTTAATGATTCACCGTGTTCAATCTTCAAGTATTGATATTACTTATTATTTTGTTTGATGAATCTGTCCAGTGGGATGTGTATTGTTATTTTATAGAAATGTATAATTGATGGTTTATCTCGTGCTACAGATGTTCAAATGCTTCAACATCTATTCTTCGTCCAGTGCAGCGTATCACTGACTGAGCGGTCATGTGTGTGAGGTGTGTTATGTACATTGATATGTGGTGTGTCACGGCTCTGGGAAGACTGTAGCTATACAGTGTCACGAACTAATGCAGATATCCTCTCTTTATTACGTCCACTTACATGAGCACTGCCATCGTCTTGCTATTTCTTCGCATTACGCTGTTTCCATCATTCCAGCCAGAAGTTTTATATTCTCGAAAATATTTACAGGAAACGACCGATTTCGTTTTTCACTAAATAAACACTCTCACATATGATTTAATATGTCTAGGCGTAATTGACTGTATGTTGATGTTTTTAAGCATGTGTGTGTATGTTGTATACAGCTGAAGAGGGGATGTAATGCATGCACAGATTAACTGCATAAATACATTCAGCTCAGTAGACACGCATGCACAACACATTCAGCTCAATGCACACACTTATATACAAGTATAACATGAATTCAACAGCCTGGTGTTATGACTGAGTAAGGTTTGCTTGTCTGTCCTGGGACTAGGTTCGATTCCCCAAGAAGTGAAGCCCATATCTGATGTGCTCAGCTGTGATAGTGGTGGAATCGTTACGATGGCCTAAAACTATGCTCACGAAGAGAATGGATTCGTTGACAATGGGTGTGTAATGAATACACGTTTCGTGTACTTCTTACCCTGAAGCAGCATCTGTGTATTGGGAGTCCTGTACCACCTAGACGCAGAGCATACACTGTGATCAGAGCGACTATGGGAAACTTTGGGATTTAGCACTTTTCAGCTTTAACCACAGGGGAAAACATCCATTATTCATATGTATATTTTCTGTTCGAATATTATGTTATACTTAATTAGATTCGACGTTGTGTATATACTGGGTGCTTCAGGCAGTATGTGACAGAAGTGAGCCTCTGTTTTTTATATATTAAGTTGTTTTATCTATTTTGTGTAGAATCTAAAAAACAAATACCAGTTTTCTTTGATAATACATCAATTACTAATTACCTGCTTTAGTTGAACATAGACATTATTTGTCAGTATAATTACCTAGTGCGTAATATACAGCCATCAGACTCGCAATGCTGTATTATTAGAGATCAACATAAACAACAGTTATTATATACTGGAAGAATTAAAGAAAATTGCAAAGATTTATCTTGTCCTTACGCTGTCCTGCGTCATGTCCTGCTGTAAGTGGGCAGCATTTCTGACCGTCTTCATCTGTTTCGTTAGTGAAGTGCTTGTGAATCCAGACGCAGACTCGTCTCTTTTTCAAGGGAAAGGAGAATTTGAAGCTGCGAAACTCCTGCCATTGACTATGAGTGTGTTAGCATAAGCCAGCCCGGAGTAACGACTGTAAAGATGAGCCTGAAATTATCTTCACCTCTGACGTCACAGGTTTCACTCGCTAAAGATCGTCGTTGCTGTTTAGTTTATGGACATTTGCAAAAAAACCCAAATCGATTTACTTCCAAGACAATTTTAAAGAAAATGGATTTGATTTTCCTCTTTTTCTCAAACTCGTCTGTACGTATCGTCTCTTGGAAGAACGAATCCCATGATATATGCGCTTTGTCCGTGCATTGTATCTCTCTCGCCAATACTTCATTTGCTCGTCTATTGTGTTTTCTCGAAGAAATACGACGCTCTTTAGAGGGAAATATATATCAATTTAGACATGAATATAAAAACATAGTCTCAGTTTTGAAATTTTGCCAAAGAGACCCCAATATAACCTACACGCAAGTTACTACTTTTTAAACTATGGTTCTCTTCATCATTCACAGAAATCCTTGGCAATCCCTCCGTCATACATAACTGGAATCTCGGAAGAAAATTTAGAATAATGGTCAAGAAAGAGTCGAGCTTTTTTGTAAGTGGAAAACAATTCCGCATGTAAATTAGCAGAGTAACATCAAAGCATTTTCTAAATGTGTGGGGATCTTTCAAGATCAGAGACTGTGGACAAATTGTTACATTTTGCATATCTTGGTTCACTAACTGGTCTTTGTTAATGGACATGCATGCTCTTGGTTTCTTCATAGAGACGGAATCTCGTCTACGTACTGCCCTTCACCTGTCTACTGTTAAAGGAATGTACTGTTAAAGTAGGAGTTTGGGTTTTATCGACTAATTCCGTGCTTGCATGTAATTCACTTTGAGCTCATTTTATCCTCACCGCTAATCTCATTAAGCGTTAACTGTCAATACATTTCAAATGTAACTGAGTACATTTATTGTGAGCTGTTATTTATTTCAAATGTTCAGTTCACTAAGACATCGTCATGAATTCAACAAACTAACAAACACAAAAAAACCCCAAAAAAACAAATAGGGACTGTCAAAGTAGAAACAACAAGCGTTCGCTTACCTACACATTAAATGTTATACATTTCCTGCCTTGAAAAAGAGGTTGGTATAAACGTGTATCTATGTTTGAACACTTTGAAGATTTTCACTGACCTTGATTTTGGCAGTGGTCGATGGTAAATCTTAGCTGACAGTATTGTACATACCCTGGTCGTATGTTAGTATCAATTCGGAATCAGAGATGGGTGCCCACACAACAGAAATGAAATCAGTAGGAAAGGAAGGTGTTTTTCAATACACGACATAGCATACAAATGCAGTGGCAGTAATAATCACAAAAACAAGTTCAGTTTCTTTCGTATAAAGGTTATTATTGTAACATTAGTCAAAATCTGTTCATAATGGTCATACGCAACAAATACCATTATTTCTTGCATTTAACTTTCAAATGAGTCACTCCGCCGGAGGAAAATGGTTGGTACACAATAGAATGTTTAACAAGTCGTCATCGCTTATGAAAACAAATTCACATTTAACTATCCCATTTCACAGCGTATAGACATTTTAAATATATGAAATATATTTATAACAAAACATAGGACTTTTATGCCGAATTCGTTTCTGATTATTGAGAGTCACGGTTGGTGAAGAATTTTTTTTCCGTGAAATACGTCCTCGTATTTTTGGTCAAGTAATAGTTCTGTCTAAATGTCATCATTATAGCGCACTGGCGGAGTTTCAATGTAAATTAAGATCAAGGCGAAAAGAGAACTATGTTTATCATAGAATACTATTATACAAGGTAACCAATATTTTTCAAAACTTTTTTTCCGAAAATTAATTTCCTTCTCCCGCCCTTATTTTAGTATATTGTGTTTCGGTGGAACGTGACAATAACCTTACTGGTTTCATTTTCGGATATTAAAATTAATGGATTTTGACAAATGATACGGGGAAGTATTAGGGTCAGGGACACTGTAATGTGATTCACAGCAAACTGACTGACAATCGAACGATATAAACCCATCTCACTGAATGTTTTAAAACGGTATCTGGTCATCCTGTTTCGAAAAACTCAAGAGGATATGCATTACTATAACGAAATATAGTGCCGGAATATTTACCTTACCAAAAACGTCGTTCAGACTCGTCAGATTTGTAAAACAAAATCTCCCCAAACATCCATGACACTCGGATCTAATAACATATTACCAATTCTTGGTCAAACCATCAGCTCACATGAATGTATAATTCCATTTGCCGGGCACATTACAACGTAAAACATGTTAAAACGCATGTTGGCAGTTAGTTATGATAGAGGTAGATTTTACTGTACACATACCAAAAACCAAAAACTGTACCTACAACGTATAGCAAAAAAAGAGAATGACCTCTACAAACAATCCTTAATCATGATCAGGAATTTTGTTACACTGCAAAAATGAACGGTTCCTCACAGTTTTCAAAAACATGTCAAGAATCAATAAACTGTCATCATATTTACAATTTTTAAATGAATTCTGTGTAATGCCATAGTCTCCTAATATTGTTTCCATACCATACTACATTGTTTAGTGAAATTGTTATTTTGTACATCATTAATACGTGAAATGTATCGGTATTTCTATATCTTAGTACCTACTGTGTTTATAGGTGCGGTTGACAGAATAGTACCAAGTTCCTTCATGGAATAAACTCTATGCAATAAATATCTTATCATATCTATACAGGCAGAGTACAGAAACAATTTGCTGTAATTACAGTAATACATTATACAGTTTAACATATCCTGCAGAAATCACTTGATGCTATGTTAGATCATGATAAGCAACTCTAGTTTTATTCGCCTACTTCGAAACATATCAATGTTCTGGTGGCATTTTAATATGAAATAAAGTTTATAGCAGTTACGGTCATTTTAATATAAAACGCCAGTGCAAACAATACTCAGTTTTGACTATCATCAGAAATACATTGAAGTAGGTGCAAAGGGAATAAGAGCTTAAAAATCAGTTCAACATTCCTAAATTTGGAATACTTTATTCTATTCCCGAAGTTAATTACACTTAACATCGTTCAGGGCAAAACAACATTGGTGCTTACACTGCAAGTCCGGATACAGTTCTACATTTCTTACTCAGCTAGCTCTTCCTATATTTCATTTCATAGATTATCTTTAAATACTTTAGAAAGTCATATACAATGCATATTTATACTTTATGTTACTGCATACATCCTTATGTTAATTCTGTACAGTTTATATCATGGCTACCATCACCATGATTAAATATACGTTTTTCATATCATATTATCAATTATGCTAGCTTTCGCTTCGTATTTAAATTATTGATAAATATTGCAGATTCCAAATACAAGTTACATACCATATGATCTACACGTTAAATATGCAATTACTTTTACTGTAATTGAAATTTTCAAAACTGTACATAGCATGTCCTACCGTTGTCAATAATTCACGGAGTTTGATATCACCTTGCAGTTGCTACTACAGTTAAAGACACGTCATTGTGACATGCATGTGCCTATTTCTTCACGCCGAAGACATAATGTCAGATTCATTCATCCTTTCACCTGTCAGTGGTTTTGTTCTTCATTATTCATTGTGCTAAGTATCATTTTACATTTTATACTAATTTTTGAAATTCCGAAAATTCATCATGGTATTAATTTCAGTAAAAAACATGAATTATAAGTTATAACAAATTCGAATTCACACCTCAAGTAGTCCCTAATGTCAGGTGCCATATAAACATAGAAAAAAATATTTCACACAAAATGTGCAGACATGTCCCCTGCACATAATTACACGTTTCTCATCAATTTCATATTGAAAGAGGACAGGTTATAAAGGTTTCCTTCATCATTTCCAAGACACCCTTTCACGAACATGGCCACGTTTTGAAACTGCGAATGAAAAGAGGCAAGGGAAACTGAAATTAACTTGACTGTTTTCTTCCAACAAGGAAAGATAACTCTAATTGTACAAAAAAGAAACATCCAAAAATGCAGAAAGTTAGCATTGGGAAGGCTGGCTTCGGAAAAGGCAAAAAAGTCTTGTCCTGTTAGGTTACATAGTGAAAATCACAACAATGACAAATACATTTTTAACCTCATACATAATTTTATCATCGATATGAAGCTAAAAAAATTCGAAACGCTGTTGAGTACTTTCATGAACATGAAACTGTCTGAAGCAGAATGTCACCATGATGGTAATCTACCCGTTCCGAGAATATTCCCGCGTATGATATCATGTCTCAATCTTATCGGCGCAGCACTTCAGAGACATTGGCTGTTAAAATTTAACATTTACATCCAACGATCATTAACTGCACGGCCATAAAAAAAACACTGTAAATAAATCATAATAACGTCAAACTTCCCATGTTGGAGAAAACCGGGGGCTATACCCGCGTATCAGTTGCTCGTTACCTTTCTCTGGGCAGTACAAAGTTGAGGCTAACAAAGAACAAACATATTTTAAACGCATCTGATATTTTTTATTTATTTAAAAAATAAGATAAACATAAGACAGTAGCAAAATAATATTCTTGACAATTTGTCAGAATTATTTTATATGTAATATTTAAGTCAGGTAAACATATAAAGTCATCGGTAGAAATATTCAGTGTTGATTAACAGCTAAAACAGATTCCACTCAGTGTAGTGAGCAGATTACTGATGAAAATGATATGAATAAATTAAAAAGGCGCCTTAACAGTATGAATATTTTAAAGGTAATGTTTCGTTCATACAAACACATATTCGATTTTTTCAGTCAGAAACATCCACTTCTGATATGGTATGGTAGAAATGAGCGATTTCGGAAGAAGTCTGCATGTATCCTCATGTAAACACTGAATATAAATACGTCCACGACATAACAATTTTAACACGGCTGTCAGTCTAACAACATATACATAATTAAATGAAAAAGAACCCCAATTACTTCCCTCACATATAAAATCGGATTTTTACTGCCATTCAAAAGCATGTCATTTAAAGCATAAATAATTGCCGACAGCTCTAAAAATCAAAAGAGATTTTTAATAGCAATGCTAAACAAAATCCACTGCTCCATATATATTCTCTGTATATTTATGGTCTTTATCAAAGCCAAACAAACAGCCCATATATCATTATGAAGAGAGGAATACACCGTGAAATCAAAATTTCAATTCAGATGTAAATTCTCTGCAATTTGAAAATGTGATCAATTAAACTTGTGAAAAATCTCAAGAATAATACACGGGAAATTATGAATATTACTAAACAATTCCCAGGCCCTCATGTAATTTGAATAAAGAGTATATTATTTTTCAGTCAAATTTACAGCTTGGCCATGCGTTAGACATAGTTCGTAAGTAACTAGCTATTGAGCGACGCGTGTTGCATTCAAATTGCTTACACAATTACGGTAAATTTGCAAAGCAAGTGGAGACAAAAATCTGGCCCTGCTTTTGAACATCCACCTTGCGGGACACAAGTACCTCGCCGGCGCCATTAAGAGTCAGTAAAATTTGTTTGAAGCTCGTAATGAAATATATATTCATGTTGAGCAGAAATAACCAGATTAGCATTTACGCGTTTTTATTCTCTTTGTTCCGACAAATTAATATGTAAATGAGCTATTGATACTACATTAATAAAGACAACTATGTAAAACTCGCTCTTTTCGGTCACACTGTCACCAACTGACATTTGTGTATTGCCAGTTTGATAAATGTAAATTTCCGAATGCGTATTGTAATATATATAAATATTATATCCCCAGGTAAAAGAATACAAAGGTTTAATGTAATAACCCTGTATTCATATGAAAGGCACAGTGTTTCCTCTCTTCAATGTTAACGTTCTGTTGATTTAAAAAAAATCATACTAAACACTCATTATTGATGATGTGAATGATATATACTGAAACAAATAGCCTAAGAAATTGAATTCTTTATTAGTTGCACATAAAACTTCAAAATCAATGCAAAGAATTTAGACGTGTTATTATACTCTCATTTCAAAACTACGGATGCGTCTTTTTTTCAAAAAAAAAAGTCATAAAACTAACACATGTCACTGTGACAATATTTTCAAATGTAATCCTATATTTATTTCTCTTCATTGAAGTTAATACTCTGATACAATTGGCATAATTTTACCACATTTTGTCAACTGTAGTTCCGTCTGGGTTTTTAGCGTCTTTTCGTTGAGGCCTTCCTAAACAGGCCTAGTAACAGAAACTTGATTATAGTAGAGATTAAATGTCCTATGCCGCATTCACGTAAAACTGATATTAATCTTTAAAAATCGCGCATTTGAAAAAAATCTAAGTTATTTGTAAATAGTAACAACAAAACTGTAAATGAAATTGGTGGGAATTAATATAGGTGCCTTTAAGAAAAAAAACAACAATTCACTATTGCACCATTAATAGCATGAGTCGACTATTTATATCTCAGATCACATTCCCCGTTATAACGCGATCTCGTGATACTGACCTTGAAACGCGCTCCTGCTGAAAACAAAGCGAAGCTATAGCCTCCATATTTACATGACTCTCCTCTAGCTCACTAAACTCCCTAGTGTAGAGCTCATCACAAAATAAATATCCTCATTGTGAATTCCAAATGCCACAGGCAAAATCCATCTCCAGTGTGCTTTGAGAAATCCATGTGTCACATTTGCCGTTACGGGCAGACGACATGAAAAACAACATGGCTTCCACTCCATGATAGCGCGATCGCCATTTGCAATGGCTCGTTGGAGCGAAGTGAACTGTCTAGAGTTCCCTCTGTCAAAGCTTCGGCGGAGCGTTATTACCATACCGACTGCAGTCATTTGGATCGTCAATATATTCGGCGTTTATGTGAGTACGGGGCTCTTGCTTCCATAAAAATACGCCTGTACTTGGACACACTCCTGAGCATGGCTTTGAATTGTGAAATTGAGAAACCTATTGATAGCACGTGATAGAAATCTAAACAGCAGCGGTTTCGAGGCACCCCAACCATGAGCCAGAGCCTAATTAGCCTAGAAAGAGGCGGGCCTAGCTCATACCACCCACCGTAACATGTGAATAAGTAAACACTGAGCGCTTTAAAGAGGAGAAAGTTGGTTGAATTGAACCTGCTTGCGTAAATTAAACCCTCTACTTCATTAAAAGACTCAGAAACCGGATCAAGGCGTCTCCCTGGAATCCAAAATAGTTTCTACCGGCCGCAGCAATATTTTGTTTATAGTGGGGACCTAGAAACCGTTTCATACCACATTGCATAGGTATGTCCCCAGGGGGTAGAGCTGAACCAATCAGAAGGCTGTTTGCAAGGTGCTTGATAGACAAGCCTGTTCTAACAATAACCGATGTCTTGCTCAGTTCGGCAAACCGAGGCAGGCCTGATCTCCAGTACTGCAGTAACCTCGTACACACCAGACGTGTGCTGTTACAACCGCAACCGTTGCCGATTTTGTAATTTTACCGAGGTAGGAATACCTTCCTGGGTGGGGCATACCCTTCTACCCCCGGGATTGTGTTGTCACGAGGGTGAAGCCCTCGGTGGAACGTGTTTCAGAGCCTTATCGTCTATCAAGCATTTAAACTACGCAGTTCGGTTTAAACGAGGATAGTTTTCCACCCTCTCATTATTCCTACAGCGACGTACGAATTTTCCCTAAAACGACAACCACCAAACCTTTGTGATCTTGGATTAAAGTTACATGGAAAATTGTTTACGTTTCAATCTGTCGAGCCGATTTGGATATATTTTGTTTTATTTCTGGGCTAAAATCTGTCGCCGATCAGCTGGGCGGCCGGGAGTCTAAGGACCGGCTTCGCTCCACTCGTGAGTAGAGAATCATTTCAGATATTTAGCCCGTAACCACATCTTCTATCACCATCCATTGTCATTAACATCATATTAACCAATGCATATTTACATTTAATACATTTATCATTTCTTACGTTTTTATGTAAACAAGAACTTACTGCGCAGTAAACATACAAAATGCATTTCTTAAAATAGCATAACTGCGAAATCAGTATGTAGAAGTGTTTAACGCACACATAGTATGTTTACTGTTCTGTCTGAAAATATATGCTATTTAAAATATGAAATTGCATTAATTTATCCTGACATTTGCGATCTATTCGGATGGTGCCATACCGTCATACTGTCATAATGAACTAGATATTACACACTATGGATACGTGAACAATTGGTCAAACTGAACTGTTTCAAAACCCGAATTTTCAAACTTTGAATTGACAACAGGATGTGCATGAATTTAAAACATCAGTTAAAAATAACATCCTGTTTGTACGAAATTTAAAGAAAACGTACATGTAGTGTCACGTTTCGAAATAAATATCTTCCAAACTTAAAAAAAATCTCAAAGTGCAATTCCTTTAAATGATATGTGTTATTTCCTCTGCCAATATCCCTGTTTCAATCAAAGAAACACACTCACACATAATGATTTGTAGCGACACGCAACACGTTTGAACTGCCTCGTGTGATCTCATTGCCTTGGATCGCGTGTCGGTCTTTTACAATATTTTCATATTTACAACAAAAACAACACTTTTCCACATGTATCAGAACTGTTTAAACGTGTCTCTGTATCCGTTCATATCGAAACGGAAATCACTATAGTTTCAAGCTTGCCGTGACGACTACGAAACACACAAACCCTCTCTACACGCTGACGTCCATCGCCATTTCAAGCCAGGGCCACCCCTTCACGATTGTGATTGCAGTTTTGTATTAATTTGAACGATAGTTCTGTTTGATAGAAAATATGTGATATACATGATTTTTGCGTAGTTTGTGTACATGTATTTGACGTGTAGGTGTTTTTGTTTTGTTTTTGTTTTTTTTGTTTTGTTTTTAAAAAAAACCGATTACCGGTATTTCTGTACTCAACCCAAGAATGCCTTTTCAAAATCTGACATCAAATGTACACGTTTTGTTTGTGGTGATAATATACTTATAGAAACATATATTTAAGATGGTATATAGAAACCGGTCTAGACACATTTGTGATGCAGAAAGTTAGGTAGTATCTGTATTTCAGCGGTCACCAAGGATGGGCGTTAGAGGCTTGACTAACGACTGGCGCCAGGACCGTTGTAGCATTTGAAACACTGCACTCAAATCTAGTTTTGAATCCTCTGATATCCTCTGTATTGTATAGTGGGCAGTTTATCAGGTGACGTCATGATATTGTGGTATGGGTTAATGAAACCACACTACACAACCTATCGCCCTCCTCGTTAATTTGTACCAGTATATCTGGCATAACTTCGATGGGTTGTTCGCTGTATCCGAACCGTTGCAATTTGCCTGGCTTGTTACTTGTCAAGTACCATTTCAACTATATCGGCGGCAATTTCATTTCGAGGAAATCACTAATTAGCCTCATTGTTCTCGACTCCTGCTTATTCGGTTCGAGAGAGTCTAAAATTGACTGTGCTCAAAGAGTAGGATATGCAGATATTTATGTTTTCATCACGTTAGTGTTTTAGTGTTGGAGTTATCATATAGCCTAATATCACATCGTTACTTTTTTAATTCGGTTTACATATTGAATGCTAATATAGAAATTCAACTATGAGCATTTATAGCGAACAATGTGAAAACAGGACATCTGAAAAAATACCTGTCACCACTTAACCCCTGCAATGTGTGTCAAACAGAAATTATTTTGGCGTCTAATCCTGACTGGGAAATGGCAGAAAGCAATGATCATCTCGGTGTTAAAAGCAGGATTTAGCAGAAGCCATCACGGTGAACAAATAGGCTGTTTTACTTCACAGAGTAGCTGCAAGGTTCTCGTAATCGAAAGCAATTTCATCTCAAAAGTAGTTCGATTTAATTTGCATTTAAGAATCAGATAAACAGTTGGCAATACATGTAAATGTCTTCACGTCAACTTGGAACATTTAACTTCAGTGAACTGATTCTTGTCTTTGCGTGTAATTTCAGTCGTGACGTCATGTCTTTCATTTCCGAGCTTACAAAACAGAATGAACACAATAACATGGATTTATTTGTGAGTTTGGTTTATCTGCGTTTAAAGCGAATCTTAGAGGGCTGAAGTGAAAACTTGTCAGTCGGAACCTTTTCTTGTGTGTTCTGTTTAAGAAATGTCATGCTTGGTGTCATTACGTACATGTGACATGCGCATTGGTGCATCATGACATATCTCCCTGACATGACAACATAACCCTCTGTATGTATCTACCACCCCTACCTCAAACCCGTCTCCCCACATCCCGCCCTGCGTTAGCACGGGTCTTGACTAGAGAGAGACCACATACAACGTGATGCTTCAACTACACGTGCTTCACTACACACGGAAATCACATGGTAGATCCAATTTGATTTGAAAGATCCACAGAATCGATGACTATAGATTATTTCACTATCACAGTCTTGGATTTCACTTGCTAATTTCATATACTGAAAACTAATGTTGGGAAAAGGTTTATACAGTCACGCCTATATCGAACTGACTGATAGAACGAACTTCACGTTGGTCACGATCATTTGTGTGTATTATAAAGCATTTTGGTTATGACGAACTGAAATAAGCTGTCCTAAGTTCGTTGTAACCAGAGTTTGCTTCGGTTTATTTCGAATGTTCGACAGACACGTTATTCTGACTGTACAGTGAGAGCTGTATCCTGCGATGAAAAGCGAGCACTGACAAGGGTGTGGGCGGACGTGATATGGAACTCACTGCATTTGAGCGACAGAAATAATCACTCTCCACTACACAACTGTTACCGTTGTACAACAGTTATCACTTCGTGCTTTGCCTGCCATGCCGACACACCAGTCTTACTTATCCTTATAGATATAGTGAGAACTATATCAAACACCCACTTACTAATAAACATAGAGAAAATCAAATTGAACTTTAGATAAATCAAACAAGTTGCTTCTACCGAGATTAAAAAATAGACAAAATATGAAATAATGCAATTTTTTGAAAAAATATCAATGTTCTGTTATTGATTAGAGTCAAATGACAAATAGAATTACATTTTTTGTCATAAACATATGACCTAATGTTCCGCCATTTTCTTATATTGCCAACTGTTTAATTAAAAAAAACCGGTTCTATTTCTGTTCTCAACATTCAAGGTCTGTGATTGTCTTCCTTGAAACCAGGGACGGGGTGCTACAGGCAAGAAGGAACCTGTATTGGGCGATGTATTCTAATGCTATCGTTTATAAGGATTTCGCGATTATCATTACTTTCATATTTTATACGCAATTTCTACTCGACTAGTCGTTAAGTGCTATCTCAATATAAAGTTAAGAAGACGTAATTTGGTTTATGCCCATGATTCAATACATCTCTCATCAGCCAACTCCAAGAAAGTGCCGCCAAGCCTCCGAATAAAAGCTGTGCGGTCATTGTAAGCAGAATACCAACTCTTTCAAAATAGCCTGTTGATTCCAACATAAAACTTCGCTGAATTAATGAACACTCATTTGTCTGAAATCGAAAAGAAATTATCATTGCAAAAATGTGAAAATATTGAGCTGATATGTGAAAGGCCTATGAGGGGCGTTCGGTTCGAAGCTATACAAACGTGTCCATATTGAGAAAGTCATGAGCCCGGCGCCAGGCCATAGACAAGGAAAGGTTATATCTGTGAGCCAACTGCATTCCTTTCAAAACCAGGCCTTCATGGTGTGGAGGTATTTTCAACGCACGTCCATTTCCCATTTGTCCCCGGTTTACGTAATTAATACCGGGTCGTTTCGCTGACCGAACCTACAGTATTCATCAGATTGTTTGTTTCTCTTGCAGCAGTGCCCGTTCGCTGGACCAGGGTAAATGTCGCCCAATCCCCACCCTCGGAATTTAGGTGTGTCAGGGTAGATGGAGGGTCGAGTGGATTTCCCTCTGGAGAGGGGCCGACTCCTTGCCCCCGCCCTACCCTCGGGCACACTTGGACCCCTGGGTGCCGCCTATGCGGATAACTCTACCCTTGGGAGACCAACTGTCTCGGATATTACCAGGACGGGGACTCCGTCGACATTGTCAGCTCTCGGACACTACACCAACCGTTACATGCCTCCTTCAATGTCTGTTCATTCCCAAGGTAAGCTCTTATTTATATTTTGGACAAACCTGAATCCATTTTCCTCTAAATAGTAACGTACTAGATCCTTATGTATAGCATGCCCGAGCCGGTAGTAGACGGGTTTATTCGCGATGTTTTAGCATCAGACTACGGGTTACATGTAGTGTCTACATTACTCGTTCTGCCGTAGCCTGTTAGTTAGGCATGTTGATTTTTAATCTCATAGTTGTGATTTATTTTACCGGGTTCGTTTTCATACACTATCACAGGGAACTTATTAATAACAGACATGTTTTGTTCATAATGTTTAAACAAACATAATTTTAGTGCATGATTGATAGATTGTGTTTGCTGTGGCTGCAAAAAATAAATTTTGATAAGAATATCGCATGAAAAACAGTGTCAAGCCGTTTCTAAGGGTTATAGGACAGCCTATAGCCAAGGTTCCTTGATGCAGACTAATAGTCAGGGTACTTAAAGTATGCATGTAATAACTTCATCGATTGTGCAGATAAGAAGTGAGTTGAGTCATATTTCGTTAAAAAATCAATAAAGAGTAAGTTTAGTCTGTCTGAAGGTGTTATTTACAATAAGCAGAGATATAAGACTGTATGTTTAAATCAGCGTATTTTTATACACGCACTGCTCAGACAATGTAAATCATAATTGATATCGTAATCAATAATGTCACAGAAATCTTAAAAATATCATATTTATACCATAAATGTGTTAGTGATCGTCAACATCTTTACGAATTCAGACCACTGTCCAGGACATTGCTAATATTTATATCTTTTTAATACAAATGTATGTTTATCAAGGATGTTTAAAATATTTAAAGTTTGCTATATCAGTTCTATAATGGTTCAGTCGGTGTGTGGGTTGCTTGTTAAGTGTGCAGATGATGTAAGCTACAATACACAGCGCTGAGTCCCAGAGTCTCATGCGCTGGCGGAGGTTTCTATGAGTGCACATTAAAGAGGAAACCGCTGTGTCTAAAAATAAATGTGTTCCTGATAAACTTGATTTCTAAATTGCTGTGATAATTTTTCTGTGAAAATGTCTATATACATATGACACAAATTAAGACTATACACCACAGTGCCGTTTTTAACATACTGAAGCTATCACCAGCCAGGCCATCCGTTCCCCGTTCACACTGGGAGCCAGGACTCGCTATTTTCCCCGAGTCATACAGTCTACCAAGGTGTATTTGCACGGACCTGTTATAAATTTTCGTTATCACGTATGGAAGGCTAGAATTTCCTGCTAGTGGAGAGAAAATGAGAGAAGCATATTTTCCTCCAAGTCTCCGGTAACAGTGAAAATATCTCAGCCCATCCTGGCCTTCGCTTGAAGGGAGCAGTCAATCTCGACCCGGCGCGAACCCGTCTCTTTTCTTACCCTGACTCAAGCTGTGAATGATCACCTAAATTATCATTGTTATTCCCCCTTTCTTATTAGTTTAGTGAGCCGGTCAGCCGGATGACCTTGTCCACTTTTGGCCGGTTGCCAAGGTTCCCACACACAACCTCCATTTTGGCTGGCCCATCGGACTGGCTGGACAGTTACGTATTAGTTTAGTGTGAAAGCGTCGAATTTCCCAACCACATCCGAGATTCGCTTGTTCGTAGGAGAAGGCTCCGAGTGGAATGGAAACACAGGCATTTAAGATTAGAGCTTGACGAGACATGGTTTTTTGTAGTGGCGACGAAAAAAAGTCCGGGGAAAAAACGACGTTACTTTGTTTGGTGTGTGATATCGATTAGTTATTTGTAGCTATCGATCTCACAAGTACATCGGAACAGCGAAGGCCGCTCATTGGCAGTCAGCTCCATACTACAGGACGGAGAGGGGCGATCTCATGACGCTGCCGAGGCATGAGGGGGTGTATAATGACAAATTACGATTTGGGCGTTATATCTCCTTTGATGTGTACAGGAATACTTCATTTTGCTTTATGTGATAAGGTATACATGTATTAAACCTGTCACAAATAGATTTCCCTTCATTCACTTAAGACTGTAAAGCTCTAACGCAGTTCCTTAATGCATCATGGAGAGTAGTATAACACGACATCGACAGGCATAACGCGGTGTGAAAGGGATTTAAAAACCCAATGAAACTGTAATGAAAAACTTCCTGAAATATTTCGTAACACGAGAGAAAGGTGAAAATACAATGAAATACAACGCATCTCAACCTCAGCGTTGAATCCCAACCCCTATTTTGTGGACACTTCTGCCTATCCACTGTTGAAGAGTGACGGTCTTCCACATCTGTTTATTCCGGACAGTGCAGTTCCAAATGAAACCACCCTGATTAAAATATATCCGTATAAATAAATCATGCATCCAGTGCATCTTTGGATGTAAAGGTCCAAAACTGGAATATGCTGTGAAAATATGTTAAAGAAGACTCCGTTCTAAAATATGACTGTAGCTGTCATAGCTGTTTTGGGAAAACATATCTCAGATTTAAAAAATATTGTGAGTGGTATATATAGATGTTTTCAGTTATATCTCCTGGAAAATTGGACTTCCGGATTAATCCGTATTACAAAGGTTTCACTTTAGCTAATTAACTATGATCAATGCATGTTTAAACTTCCCTTTGGTAGGGCTCACCAGAGCCTTGAAGTCACATGCTAGGTAGACGTTGCGTGGGATTAACAAGCAATCCAAGTAGATGACTTGCAGTCGGACTGATATAGGGGCGCGTCTCCCAGTTCGGCCCTACCCCAGCTCTCACCCCTGTTCTGTGATTCATGGTACCATTTAATACCCCCATAGCACGTGATGGAGCCCTATAAGCCCATACACAGACATATTACTGTCGATTCTAGTAGTTAATTATACTATTCTGAAAGACGCTTGCAATTTTTTATATTTTTTCGTCAGAACGAAACCCGCGTGAATTGTAACGTTTGATAAAGTTTGTTTGTTATCGTGGATGGAACGGTGTTGTAGAAGCTGTATCCTGCAATGTAGGTGTTTACGTGAAGATAAATGACCATATAATGTCCGTGGAAGTATTCTAATTGGTTCTGTCCGAGACCAGCTTTGACTGGTAATAAACACACTCTTGCTTTGTGGTGCCGATCAGAGGAGAAAATAACATGGCAATTCCGTGCGCAAGGAGTTACTCAAACAAGCGGGATTGCGCACAAAAGCTTTGGGGACAAAGAGCATAATTCTTGGTAACCTTTGCTCATACAAATCTAATGATTTTTATCCTTAGAAGGTATGAACTTGAGAAATTTAATTGCTGTGGTTTAAGCGTTTTTCCCAACAATTATATTTGGCAAGCGGCAGTTGAAAGCCCTGCTGTGCATAACCCAAGTCGCGACCATTCGGTGGCCGAGCTCGTCTTACACATGTACTTTGAAGCTAGAGTTCACACGTTCGAACGGGGGGATTAACATTTTAGCTGATTTTACTCTTACCCCGAGTCTAAAGATTACTCGTGTCTTGGAGCGTGCAGCCAGTGGTCACGTGATTACCGGGGGCTTTACCCCCATATGAAGCGGACAGGGGGTCCGGAGGGGGCTCGGCAGGGGTCAGGCTATGACATTGGTCATCTGGCCCGAGAGCACAGCTCGCAGGAGCTGATTAGAAACGTCCCGGACAGTTATTTCAAAGAATTTAATTTGTTGTAAATTAATTCTGATAATGATTTTGTATCTCTTATACGTGGGTTTTGAACTCCATAGCTGATTTGCAGATCGCGGCACGGTGTTTAAAAAATAAAAAATCAACTAACAAATACATTAGCTTGACCCGTAGAATAATGTTATATCTCGGCTTGCTATATCCTCTTTCATTTTGTCACACTGTATAACTAGGTGCGTTACAAACATGGACCCGACGGCTTGTTTGGATCAAAGTACTCGTAAGGTTTAATAAACCCTTTACCTAAAACCGTGTGAGATAATAATCCCACTTTCGAAGTTTCGCTGCTTGATATAATTTACTTATTATCGAAATCACATATCATCAGATGTATGAGAAAAATTGTCCTAGTTATTACTCATATTGTGAAGTGATGCAAATATCAGAGGCAATATTTGTTGTAGTGGTGTAACTAGTGTAGGTTCACAGTGAAGAAGTGCTCTGGTGTTTTTTTATGATATCTACGTATGTTTTATATATAGTATGTGACACACAAGAATATTTTCTCATTCTTCTCCTCTAATCTCGACTTTTAGTTTATAGTTTCTGAAATCGGGTTTCACAAAATCCAGTTCCAGGTTAAAACCATTGTCAGACTGGACGAGTATTACTGAATATTAGTGAAATTTTAATGAAGAAAAACATCAAGTCGTTTCTGTTAACTATAGTAATTTACTTCTTCACCATATGTTTGATATAGGCATTAGTTGTATATCCATGGATATGGTTGGATATCCGTGGTTCAGATCTACAGTCTGATATGTGTATGTTTGTATCATGTCTTATTGAACAGAGACAAAAAAAATGGCTTCTAGTATCGCAACCAGGCAGTACATCAGGTTCTTTTTCCAGTAAGAAAACGGGAAAATGGATATTGACCCACTTGTGTAGACATATTCGTCTAGACAGAGGTTCAGGGTCGTGCATGGTTGTGCATCCACTTACCCACCCTGGTCAGGCCTCCCCTCAACCCCCAGCCGTGTCTGGTCAAGACACCCCCACCCTCTGCCGCCTGCTAGCATTGCCTGGGGCTCCAGGATTAACGATGGACAGTACGTGTTAAATCCTGATTTGGAATCAGTCTGCGAGTCTTTGTCATTAGTCTCCATTCTATCGCCATTGTATCCCCCCCCCCCGCCCCCAGCTGTATTGCTAGGGGAAGGAAGGAGGAGGCACAGGTTCGCGTGAAGGTCGCATGCCATCACCGACGTCGTTACAGGTGTAATCTAATACTACGACTGACCAAGCCTTCGGGACCAGTAATGTGATGTAATTATGACATTTTCTTGAAAAATCATAGTTGATATTTCGAATTGAATGTTTGGTTCTCTCATTGTCCACACACCGCCTGTGTATAACAGCCCTGTGAACAGCAGACCTCTGTACAACAGCTCTGTATACGATAAAATATTCTAACGGTAAACAGCTCGAACGATAACAGAACATTCGAACGTTGTTATATTATATATTTTCCACTTCGTTCAACCACATACCGCTACAGTACATTTATCGTATGATTTGTGGGGAATGACGGCCTTAGAATTACCCTGTACCGTTATGGCTGCAGCGAGCAATGGACTATCTGTCATAATACAAACTGACCATTGAGAGACGATTGCTCCACATTTTGAATAATTAATTAAATAAAAATGGCCTAAAACCCAACATCGATCGCAAATGGAGACAATAATGTAAGTCGTTGGTGAGGAAATATATTTCCTCTGTTTTTAGGCATAAAAATAATTGGCAAAAAATTATCATTTGTGAAAACCAAATTGGACTTTCCACTGTAAGGAAGATAACAGTAAAATGCCATCTTTCAAATTATCCCAACTTATTAATATTTTTCGCTACATTGAGAAAAACATGTGAGATTATTTTTATTTTGAAAATCATGTCGTTACAAAGTACAATTATTTATGTTTATTGTGGTACTAAAACGAGACCTACGCATCCTGTCAATATTCTTACATAAATCAAGATAACTGTTTCAACAGATAATTAAAATTGCCTTGATCTTGCAGTCATGTCAAGAAGGTGTTTTAAGTGTTTATTACACAGTAATTGAAAAATTGTGACGGTGGAAGGATGTTGCCTGTAGTAGCTGAGTTAAATGTTTGCATTAAAATTAACAAATTGCAAGAATCTGCATCTCTGGTTTCGTGTTTATACAACTGAGCAAAGTGACAGCTAAATGAATTTTCGAAATGTTCTTTCAGCCGGTGTACGTGTGTGAAATAGATTAGTGATGTCATTAAATTGATGATTTCCCATTGTTGTAAATTGTTTGCACAAGTAAATAAGGACTTTTCAAATTCAGTAGGAGTCATCTATTTTAAAAAATCCATTACTCCAGTAATTTGAAGCTGGGGCGTATTGATCACTGACTTTACAACTACAAAGTGAAAACTGGCCTGCTTCAAATCATGTGTTTTATTCCCAGAGGTTTTAATATAAAACGTTTGTGTGTGTATTGCTTAAATAAATACAGACATACATAATAAATCAAGGAAATCACAGCAATTACACCCTGAAACTGTCAACCGTTGTTATACATGAATACAAGAATACCCAAGAGGGTGCAGTCATTTCGTTGACCATTAGGTGGACTTTCGTTTGTTCTTAGAATCAGTGGCAGCACGACCACGTGATCGATGCGGCTGTATGAATACAGGTGCATTATCTATAGATTTATCGTACAGTGTGCTCCACCATTTAGGAAAAATTGAGTTTCCCATGATATCCATCCGCACGCCTGTTTACCACATGGCGGATTCACACAGAGGTTGTTTGGTTATAATTGCTTAAGAATTTCGTCCGGTATCTTTTACCTAGAACTCTGTGATTGCTGTCGCTAATGGCATGGTTCTAACCATGAGAACTAATTAACAAAACAATACATGCAGGTTCTAAAACAACCTAAGACTTTTAACACAAACGCTCTTATTGTTTACCGTTATTTTTGTATGACGGTTGGCATTCATAGAGCATTGTTCATGGACACAGCAACACAACAACACGAATCTCCTATATCAGAGCGCATTGACCCAAAAATAATAGTCAAGTCGTTTTTCTAAGACATATTTTCGTTTAGCTTGAATCATTACCAAACGTGATAATTTTGCGATCGTTGGATATCTATCATTTCTATATTTGACAAGCGCCTATTTTTTCAGCTTTTAGCTCAGGGGCTGTGACATTTATCATGATAATTTTTAGCTTAAGAGTTTGAAATCTCTGCTATTATTGCACGTTACACTCCAATTCTACAAGCTATTTGCGTTATCAAGGCATGTACGATTATGTAGTTTTGGCTATGAGTAATTGCGTTAATTATCTCAAGATAAACATTTCAATGTTTAGCAGTTAATCTTTATAGCTAACTTGGCAAATGGTCAGGTTCATGCTATAGTTATTGACAAGCAGGCGTCCTCCTCGTTGCGAAGAAGACAAAGTTAAAACACTGACAATCATATTCAGTTTATCCAAAAAATGTCGACATTGCTTGTTTTACGTTTTCAAAGAAACAATAAAATATCCAAAGTAACAAATTAATTTTCTGCTTGAGGTATTTACTGTTTCATAATGACATGTGGGATTATGTTTTTGTAGTTAGGGGAATCAGTGGGATTTTATTGTATGAAATTAATTATTTGACGCTGGATTTGCACCTGAGGTGAACAAATTTCGACTATATTTAATGAAGCAGCATTTCAATAAATGTGGCAAATTAAACAGCTACACTGGTGCTGTGACGATCCCCGTCTGAGCCACCTGGCCGAGATTGGCAGCTCCTCTTCTTTCCCTATTGTGCTCATACACTCTCAGATGATTGAGGTGATCTTCAAGTGGGGACCGTCTCAACGTACATCTTACTGTATATGTTACAGATGTCTATCCTCTAAAGATTTTCCTGATAAACGGTGCATATCCTTATGTAAACTCGTTTCAAGTTTGCAGAAACAAAATAGACATGTACATACACGGTTTGATCGATAAGGCTAACATATTGATTCGAGTAATGTCTCTGTCAATTTCAAGTTAAATAATTATTTGTGGCACTTACTTTGATACAAAACATGCCCGAATGACGTCATGCTTTAAAGTAAATATTATTCAGAAAATTGAGACAAAAGCAAACAAAAAACATTATTGAATTGTTAATGATTGCCTACTTGTATGTGTCAATTTCATCGCTGGTTGCTAAGTTGTCGCAGTAAATACCACATTCATTGTTTGCCGAACCGATGAAGGGATTAATCCATAAATACCAACTTAACGCATAAAAATTAACACGTGTATTTTTAACTTTGAAACAACAGTCAAAATAGATTGAATACTGTTAGGAAACTAGTATTGTGAAACAAGTAATAATACCCTAACAGTATGCCACATAAATAGTGTGGTTATCACTGCTGTGTTGTCGCCACGCTATGTTCGCGGAGAGACTGTTGACTACTATCCTTTAGCTTGCTCATAAAGTCTTCTCACTGAGGAAGAAATGCCAGGCCCATCCTTTGCTAGGCTTACAGGCTGAATACACTGTAGCTTGCTTCAATTTAGAAACATAATTAAATTTACAGGTCACGACTTCGATTCCACTAAAATACCACTCACATATACACAAGTGCAATTTTGATTTCCATCCCCAGCCTGGCTGGCTGTAGGCTTCGCTGGTCGCCTTTTGAGTCGAAAGGGACTTGGACGAAACCAATTTTGCCAGTGTCGGTTGTGTATACAAGACGTTGAAATTCCGGGTTTGACTCTCACCTCCCCCCAGCGCCGCTTCCCCCAACCCTCCCTCCATACGCACGCTACAACGACCGGTGGCGCGCCTGTGTGCAACCCTCCCTCATGCCAGCCTCTCCCCAGGGATATCTTAATGACTATGTATATCAATTCTAACTGGTTTTTGTTTGAAGCGAGCTCATGTTACGAGACAAATAAATTCAAAATTGTTCATTTTCTTCTAAAACCCGAACTGACATATACATTCTACAGTCAGTTCCCCTTACCAAAAGTAGCTATCAGTATTTTCAACAGCTGTTACATCTTGTAAGTTAGAAATTGAATTGCAAACGTCTTATATTCCAAGTGAAAATTTAATACCTCGAGGACAGTTTCGTCCACGTGATACATACCAGTGTCCGTTTAACATGTGGTGGATATTGCTAACGGGGTATAATAGTCCTTTGACGAAATTGGCATCAGAGATTTTTGGAGAGGGAAAACAAGGGGTGTTGAGACAAAAATTAAATACACATACATACAATACATACAATTCATTTATAAGAAATGCCCAAAAAAAAATACTCATAAATTCAAACATACAATTAATTTATAAGAAATGCACTGAACCTTGAAAACAGAATTAGGAGACATATAAAAATCTTTATAACAAGTTTTAACCGTATAACAGTTCTTTTCTACGTTTTAGAATGAGTGTCCACCGTATATTCTCAACCTCCCATTTTCATCTTAAGAACCTGTATTGTCGGAAAATGCTTGAGTCTCTTGTACAGTGATCGCGACGATGATTCGCTAAGACTCTATTTTCGCTACTATATTCTGCCACTGAATCATGGCTGATGTCTTGTGATGGTGTCCGTTGTTATCTGATCACCTGTTGTGTCATAAACGCGTTGGTGTCTCGATGGGAAGGCTACACAATGATGTTGGAGTGTGTGTGAGCGTGATTGCGGTTTTACGCCGCTTTTAGGATTATTTCTGCAATATCACTAGATTTCAAATGAGATTGGCAAAATGTGCCAAATGACTAACGGAATCTATGTTTAAGTGTAGGTCGTTGTCGGGGATGTTGCTATTGTAATGCTGACTTGAATGTCAGACACCAGGTGTCGGAGACATTGGCGCCAGATTAACGCTGGAAGACATCAATAGGGTTTTACTATCGCAGGTAACTTTATCATCCAAGGCCAGCATTTCATTCTTGCTCAGTATGCAAGCGTGTTGGAGTGATGGGGCTTAACTCATTATGACAATGGTAAATGGATATTGCAGAGCTTAGTCCGTCATCAGCGCAAACCTAACGGGTTGGGAGACATGA
The DNA here is from genome assembly GCF_037392515.1 of Haliotis asinina. Taxonomy (NCBI): domain Eukaryota; kingdom Metazoa; phylum Mollusca; class Gastropoda; order Lepetellida; family Haliotidae; genus Haliotis; species Haliotis asinina. The sequence goes on from NC_090284.1 coordinate 14,278,331, forward strand.
CTAAGTTATCCGAGTCGATGGAGTGGTCATCATATACTGGACAATTTGTCCGCTCTGTTCTAATGGTCAGCGGTCATGACTGCCACCTTCCACTTACTGTGGACGCGGATCCGCCGATGGGAGTCGCGCTAAGTCCTCGACTACGTCATAGCGACGTGCCCATCATCGTTGTCTCCACTCAAGGAAGACGCCATCAAGTCCAAGACGGGGGACAGTTAGTGTCCATTAAACAAGGAACTAAATGAAATAATGCACATTTTTACGTTGTGTTGTTTATCAATTTGAACGTCTGGCACGTTCTCATTATACTAACATATTAGAATCATATATCATTTAAACGACCTACCATATGTTTCATAGATGAAACTTGTTCTGAAACTGAGTGTTTGATTACAATGTTGTGTCACATCTGAGGTGATTTCAAGAGTTAAGTTTAACAATCATAAATCGAAACTGTTTGGACAGTTTGTTTACAATTGTTTACAATCGATTAATTGTCCGAAACTGGTACTTTACTGTTTCAGACAAATCGATAAATATAAGCAGAACGTGGAAGAGAAACTTTAAACCCCCTCGCCCACGTCTAAGGGCTTGCATTCATCGGTTGGTATTGACTGCCTTGATGTGTTCGCCAGTCAAACATTGAAGCATTAATAAAAGTATCAATTTACCAATTTCTATTAATATTGTTGCAAGAATATATAGGAGTTTGTGAACTATAGGATCCCGCTGCTTGGAGCAAAGTCTGTGAGTGATCTCGTGAGGGGCTGCCGTCTCTGACTCATTCTGATTACAAGTTAATATCACCCTGATAAACAATTACTCAACGTCACTCAACTGTATCTTTCCCGAGGCATGTGAAGAACAGCCCGTAAAGTCAGTCCATTTGAAGACTTGTTATCTCTGATAGATATATTAATTACATTCAAAATGTATTTTGAACAAAACTACTTTGTTGCGATCACGATTTATTATGTATAGACACACGAAGTGTCGGTTTCCTAGCAACGTGTCCATTGGATGAAGACAGTGACATTTCCTGTGTGTTACCCGTATTCCGCGAAGTAATAACGGGGTCAGCGATCAATCACTGAGTATTTATTTGTTATGTAAACAGTGTAAAAGGAAACCGATAACAGGATATTTATGCTGACATATACGGTAGAGCCCATTACCTGGATTAAGAGGAAAATTGGCCAATCCCATGTTTGTGAAAACCAGATATTTATGTGGACAGTTAAGTGTTGTCGGTATTGACCATTGAGCAAGACCAGGGTGTGTCAGAGAGCGTCATTTCTCAACTGTCAATCACCTGAAGATACGTATTTCACTTGTAGAATAGAAGAGTGTTTCGTTCATTGTCGTCTTCGAGAATTCATTCTGGGGCTAATCCAGAGTCCAATAAATAATTATGTCAGTTGTAAAATCATGCGAAAACCATTAATGGAATCATTAATTTATGTAAACAGTTATTCGGAATTTGAATACTAGAATGATGTCGTGCAACGATCACATGATTAAATCATTACTGGAATCATTTTGTGACCATTATTTTCTTAAGACGCTCCGCGTAGATATTGATTTCAGCTAGAGAAGTAGCAATGTTGTCGGGAAAATGAATGGATCTGTTTAACAGAATGAAAACCACTATATCCTTGTATATCATCACAATATATCTTCGTAGATCGTCACAATTGTTTGCCATTCAAACAATGATGATTATCCGGGTAATTACCATGGACATGCGCAGACTGTTCCAGCTAGGTGTGGTTTTTAATTCGCTTCGCATGAATGACTATAACGTTTGGAGAGAGAAACATGGCGACACAGGGGTGGGATTGAATTACCCGAGGTTTCTATTGCCGGGGGTAGCTGGAGGAAAAATGCTTTTGAATCGAAATTCTTTCCTCATTTACTGAACTGGAAACTTTTGGATAAAATCCACGTTTGCGATTTCCTGCTAATATTTACAGAATCGGAAATAGATAGGGATCATTTTTCATTGCCGGCCGGTCGAAACTTCTCAGGAGTTGCCGAAGTGGGGGCAAAATGCATCAATCATTTTTTTCAACACGGTTAAATTTACATTTGGTCAAAACGCTGTGAGATTAGAAAAACAGTTTCAATTCGATTACGATCGAAGCAAGAGAAGTTAGTGCGTGTCAGGCATATCATTAGTTAAACAGTATTTCATCCAAACTGCCGTAAACCACACGTTCGCGTTTGGACTGACATCACGAGAGTTGCTTTTCACGAGAGTCTTGCAGCATCATATGGTCAATTCCGTGTTGCTCTCTTCAATGGCGGAGTACAAATGGCCACAAATGACCAACCCCCTTTCGCCGACTGGGGAGGAAAGGCACCGTTGCCGTGACACAGCGCCTAACGGTAAACTACAACCGAATATGCCTTTCATACATTCTCAGTAAAGGTAAACAGTGGAACGTGCTTGCAGCGGCCGTGCTTTCCCGCCAATTGTGCCTGGAAAAGATGAGCAGACGACATCTTTCCTGGTTTTCACTTGTCTGCTGCTAAAACATGGAACTAATTGAGAAAGACATATTGATCTCGGAGTCAAGTGCTACAAACACGAAAATAATTAATTGCGTTTTGAAAAAAATTCTTTCAAACTCGACCGAAGAACGAACTAACGCCGTGCTGTTAAAATTCCCTTCTATTATTGGCGTTTTGTAGGTGAGGTTTGTCTGTTGTACAAACAGTCCAGGTTACACATTTCCCTGCTGTGGAGAAAATGTGCTCCGCATGTTGTGTTCTGTCATATCAGTTTTCTGCAACTAACGTCATATACGACTCGCTCCTTCCAGCAATGACCAATCAGTTGGCAAGTGGTCAGAATTATTTTATTTTCCACTCTCAAGCTACTTTTATTTGGCAGCCTCTCAAATACTTAAAACGAGAAATTGCTGATATGTGACGGATAACTGCATGTTAATACAATTCACTGTCCCGCATTACAAAATAGTATTTGCTAGCTACGTCTTCTGATGATGGCGTCTAGCTGAATCCTGGCCCATATTTTATGCCCGAATCATGTGATCCCGCCCAGTGTGACACAACTAACCCTATGATATCCACCTTTACTTGAGTGAGTCAAAGTCAGTGATTGTTGTAAAAAGCATTGAGTAAAATATATTTTTCGGCTATGTTGTTCGCTGTGTTTCTCAAAACCAGTAAATGTGAGAACTCTGTATGCTGTCATCTTATTGGCAATATTTAGTTCATCTTCATATACCATACTTGAATGTGTTACTTAATATACCGTACGCATTAACAGACTTGACACGAAACTTCCAAATGGTTTCAAAACAATGAAATTTTCACAACATCTCCCGAGATAGACGCCCACAGAAATATTCCAGTTTCCTAAGTACTGTCAAAGGTTATCTCATGTTATTTATTATGTTTCGTTATCACTGACAGTTTGAAATTTAATAATTATATCTATATCGTTGGATTACCGTAATATATCACATCACATATTTGGCTTTTGATCTCATTTCATGCGTGTGTCTAAAAGTGTCTTAATTCCAAATTGGATATTTTCCCCCGAATATCATCTTATTTTGACCTTACAGCGGCGAACGGAACGACTTTATCTAGTTCTGTCACACCAATAACAGCACAAACATGAGCGTGAAGAATCTTGACGGCGGAGTGTTGTTCACAACGTGTTCATGTATTCACAACGTGGTCAACGCCGGCTTGCTTCCAAATATACAATTTGCTATTTCGTTACCTAGGGTTATTAGACTATGTAAATTTGACGGTCGTAGTTGGACATTGACATTGCCACGAGTCTGTGGAGGTGAGTCCATTCATTGCGATTCTGCAAGGACTCTTCTGTTGTCGGCCTTTTCCTGCCCCGGGCAATGCTATAGAGGGGACATTGAAAGACTTGGGAGAATTTTCTGTTTCCGACCAGCTTACAGGGATGTGTAGTCAGGAGTCTAGCTGATGTGCTCTATGTACCTGTTCAAAGCATCTCCGATTTAACTCAAAGTAGATGGGAGAGATAGAATAGAATCACTTAAGAGTGGAGCGACAGAGTAAACATGCATCGCGAGTTGTTGTGTTGTATGGTTATAACCTATGTTTCCCCACAGTTTCTTCTTAGAAAAGCGTTCATTTGAAATTCAATTTTCCCTTTTTTATATTTTGGAAAATATTTTACCACGCGCGAGTTGACAGTAATTGGAATCAAATGACATTGATGTATTTCATATACATGCTGAATGTCATCAGAGTGTCAATATTACCTACGTGAATGTAGAAGTGTGAATTATCCCGCGTCAGAGTGTCAGTATTAAATACAGAACATGAGTTAATACGTCAGTACGAATGTCACGTTACAGTGGTTTGATATGCTGCATGGTACAGTTTATTTCAAAAAGTAAAATATGATATTTTGAAATTAATTCGAAAAGTAAAAAAGTATTACCGGTTTACTATGTTTTAATTGATTTATTAAATACGTATTATTACATAATTCTAAAGTTTATCAAATAAACAAAATAATCTTAGTTTGTTGCGGCAGTGCGTGTTTTACAAAAGCAATAATAGAGAGTCGTTCACAAAAATATGACGATAGATTACGTAATCATGACATAGGTTATCATGCCACGAACTCGAAGACAGTACAACAATTCAAGGTCGATTCTACTATAATGCATTTCTACCCGATGTGGCCAACAGATGGCATGACATCAATATTTTTCAGGAGTTCTGTTTTCAATATAAACACCGAAGATATCTGGTTGCAGTGTTTATGTCAAATTAGAGCTAGCAGTTTTACAGGTTTAAAAATTAAATGAAAGAAAAAAGGTAATTGCCGACCTGTTAACGCAGAAAATGATCATTACCTGTTGTACAACTTCATTCTTAACTCACAGTATATACATGTACAAAAGTTCTGTTTCAAACATTGGATTAATGTTCTGATGTGATGTAATGTAGACTTAAAACTGTTATTTATTAAATCATAAAAATATTATTTAATGTTTATAAATTTATCTTAAATATACTTTGGATGTTTGGTTTAACGAAAATACTTTCCCTTTAACTCGTTAGTATAAGCCATTTTGAATTAAGCAATCATCAATTATTTGATTGATCATTCTTGACAGCTTGTAGCACAGCTGAGTTCCCATATTCGCCATAGCCGTTATCTATTTTTAAGAGCTTCCAAAATTCTCAGAAGAATTATTCGATTTTCCTTAAATTAAAATCAAAATCTAAAAATAATCAAGCTTTCTCACAACAATCATATTGGAAAATTCCAATTAATATCTTTTTGTGAAATTGTTGTATTTTGATTTTTAAAAATGTTTTAATAAAACCATTGTTCTGGTTGAAATGATTGTCCTTGATATATTTATTTGAGCAGAAAAACTTACATGTATGTCTAATAGTTAAACAAAATCCATAAATCTCTCCACTTTGACGGTCGTTGAAATTGAATGTCAGATATAAACATCATCATTGACAGTATCCCATATAAATGTATTTCTCTCTCACTGCAGCGAGCAAGTGTAAAGTGTCTGAAGCTTTATGGAAGAAAACTTTGTCAGAAATTTGCAAAACGTGTAAATTGTCTCTTTCCATGATAATAAAAAATGAGTGATTGGCCTTTTATTATATTCCTAATGCACACTTGTGCATAATGGTTCGTACAGCGTGTTATCTGGACGGCCATCGCCGTCCTTCCCCCGTAGCTGTAGTTATATGCGGGCTGGCTATATCTACATCGGAGCGCACATCGGGTGGGTACTGTCCTGTGTACCCTGTCTTGAAAGCCAAGTCGTTGTACAAAATGAAACGATTGTCCACCCATATGTACAGCAACAACTCATACTATATTGCAACCCTTCGTCCAATATTGCAGTAAATCTCCGAGATGCTGCAACATTATTCAAAGCCAAATAACATTAAGCAATAATTCTTGGAGATTTCAAATGTCGGCTTCGTTAATATCCCGTGATTCACACATTGCCCTGCTTGCTGTTATGCACTGGTTCCAACAGTTAGTTTGTAGCCAGTTTTTACGCTGCTAGCTTCGTTGTGCGATGGGTCGGTCTCCCAAAAGTCGATATGCTGGGTTATAAATCTGGGCTACGGATATCCTATTAATTTGCTTGTGTCATGCCGTTTTTATCCGCAACAATTAACACAGCAATTTTATTTCCTGAGCCCTATCTGTTAGCTAGTGTTGTACACGACCGGCCCGGCGTCTCTGCGAGCTAAGGCTCGCAACTCGCTTCTCAACAACTCGATTGTAAGTTATAATCTTATAAAGGGCAAAATGCCAACACTTTTTGCAACTCTTTTGAGTGAAAGAAACGTACGCGACATAACAATCGGGGTCAAAGGTGAGACCGGAGTATTGGTGGATGTAAACAGACACGTGGGACCTCTCTAAGCACGTGGCCCCAACTCGCTAGCTAGCTTCCACATATTTCTTTTTCATTTTAGGAGCAAGTTTTGCGTTGATGGGCGGTTACCTGAGCGGTACGGGCCACGCCCCCGAGGGCCTCAAGTCACTGATGCCTGAAATGCCGCAATTTTGGGGACCCACCCACACCGACGGTAAGACAAAAAACTTGCATAACTTCTTCAACTAGTTCCTGTGGTTCATTTTGAAGTAGAAATCATTATTAATGATTTTTTTTCTGTCCTACATATTACCCGTACAGTGGAATAGCGTTACTGAAATCAGGCTCTCCCTATGAGAGAGCCACTCCCTTCCATATTGTGATTCTAACTAATGGTAGCCTATACCTTCGCTTTGAAATTAAACCCTATAGTATCTAGTTTCTCCTATTATTGAATTTTCTATCCATTTCGTTCATTTGTTCTGTGTGTACGTGATACCCACTGACTGTTAACAACGATACTGACTCGACATCAGATGGAGGGACATGTGTTTCTATCTACAGAGATTAGATCCCTTCCCCCAAGAGTACGATCACTAATGAAAAAAATGGTTTAAAGTTAAAAAGAATACTCAATGACAGACCATCCTGTATGGCATATTGATTAAGTTAAATTAATGTATTTTTTCTCTGTGATCACAAATGTCTATTTTGTAATTTGGGATCGATAGAAAACATATGATCTGGTTAATAATCGCGTTTCAGTTATTATGCACTAAATCAACGAAATGTATGTTTTTAAAATGTCATGTGTGTAGAACGTGCCCGTCACGTGCACCTGTCGCACGCGCAGATCCTCCCGTGGTGAGTGCTGCTCGGGAAGAGAAATAAGGGGGAGGGGGGTTGAAGGGGGAGACTTCGTTCGTTCCGATCTGGTTGATCCTCTCGCAGATTGTTGGCTGATTCACCAGCAAGTCTCATCTACTATTCATTTCCGATCACTCAGTCCGATAGCCGTTTGGAAATATGCACTATTTGTGATTGTGTATTTGTGTTTGGTGAGTTATAATCTCTGAGAGCGATGTCCCGACTTCCTATCGCGCGGACCAGGGAGAAGACACCATCTGCCGGTTACGACCAATAGGAATGTTGTATACAATGTGCTGAGGATATATACGTTATGGCGGCATGTACATGTATTCTAATAATATCACGTGGCGTCATCGTTTTTCCAAATCTACACATTATGCTTTTTTGTTTATTTAACTAAAATTCTCTTCCTTTGATATCCCCTTCCACGAACTATCATGAAAGAAGGGCTGTTTTACCAATGACACAATCTGACCAAAGATTCAAAAGTAGTTTCTTATGTTTATCTGAAACAACTTTCGCCTGTATACATTGTTTATTTCTCTCCCGATGTTTGTTTATAATTATGTGTATAATACATACGAAACACCAATTATATTGCCCGATATTGAACACAAGCATCCTCCCATTCCAAGCATTCTCATTTTCAACAAAATAAACAGATTCTAAATTTCAAAGACAGTATTTCAATAGCATTATGAAAGTGTTCTTTACATGTTAACCGATGAACTCGAATGATGTTGGAAGGCTAAAAGTTGGATAGTACGGTCCAGTGAGCACTATTTATTGCAAATTCTAATCAGAGATCTAACATAGGAAATTCCCTTCTCTAAACTACCAATTCCCCGACAACATAATATTAAGGCACTCGTTCAACATCGAAATGACATAAGTGGTCCATGACTAAGCCAGGTATTACACGACATTTAAAGTAAATGGCATTGTTTACGTTGATTGTAAATGGGTGTGACTTCTTTTGATAGTGAATACCGCAACACTTGTTGTCAGCTGTACCCAAACCCCACTTATCCAAACTCCATGTCGCAAATGATAACGGAATTTAAAGATTTTAGGAATAACGAACCATAAACAGAGGAAACAGCAGTAATTCTGTTTCAGATTAATGCTCTGTGTATACATTCTCTATTTCGAGTAGTAATTGTCCTGGAAAGCGTGTTCGGATTAGAGGGGGTCCGCATTAACCACACAAACATTACAGATTTCTATGGCAACGTCACCAGGAATAATATTTTCCCTTTTAAACCGCATTTTTGTGTACATGGTCAAGTTTTCAAACAGCGTATGACAGAACAATAGACACGCTACTACAAGACTGGGGCCCGTTTCACAAAACGCTCGTAGCCTAAGATCTCGTAAGTTTTCTCGTAGCCATTGTACCTCCTATACTGTAACACAGGAGCTATGGATGCTACGAGAAAAGTTACGAGATCTTAGGCTTACGAGAGTTTCGTGAAACGGGCCCCAGAATTCTGAATTTTAAAGAGAGTAAGTCGCATGACGGCGCTCAGTGAAGGGAAGATAACTCTTCCTGAATACTAAACTCTAAAATGGGGACAGTTTTCAACTTTGAAAAGAAATCATTGATCTGCAAGAAAAAAAATGACCAATACGATGATGAGAAACATTTTTCATATTCTTCTTTTGCCTTACACGAGGCTTCGCTTTAGTTTACGTGACATTTTATGGGAAGAGGGGACAACACAAGGAAGACACAAACACAAGACACAAGACGAATCCCATCAATTTAAGAAATCGTTTGGATGTGATCTCGCGTCAACCCCAGGGGTACCCTGTCCATAGTGTCGGGTTTACTGTAAGAATGGGGTTTTTGCCCTTTCACCCGACCGTCGATATCTCTTCCAAGGTGATCACATACCTCGCCGTCACGGTCACCGTGGTTTATGTGGCGTTCAGTCGACCATGCCAGCCACGCGGCCCAGGAGATTTAGTCATTTATTCCTTGATTTGAAAACCGTCGTTGCTGTAGTAACCTGTAGATGGATTTAGCAGAACCGTTGCTGTCCTGTTTGGACGCCTCCACAATAACCCCTTCTTAACGCGGATTAATATATAATATCTGACCTGAAAGTATTTATTTAGTTTTATTATTGCAGCCTCATTATCTAGGTGTCAAGCCTTAAAATGGCCATTTTATCAGAGACCCGTGATCGCGAAGGGCTTGTATAAGAGTACTGTGTTATCAATTTAGCAGTCGCCTGTTCTCCCCGACCTCAAGCTTTTCATCATAAATCAAACACGTGATACAGTCTCTACGATGCGAATCGCTAGAATGAGGGCCTGCAATCATAATATATTAGTGGATGTGACAGGCTGGTTTGACAGTCGTCACACAGGTCTGGACTTATCGTTTCTACTGTTTCCTGGGTAGGAGATACACGTGGTACCTCGATACCGCCTCGCAGCGCAGGGGAGCTAACTCGCTGTAGGACCAGCAACTGAGTCGAGGCGTCCACAACGGTTTACCATTAACCTTTAATATCGATGTAGCAGTCGGATATACGACTATTTGAAATATAATGGAATAACTGAAATATAAAAGAAATCATAGCATGTGGCATATCGTTGTCGTAAAGCTGTCAGAAATTGAGAAACAATCCCGGATTCAAAATCAAACAATTGAAACCCGAGATGAATAAAAATCATAGACCATGAACGTTTGCGGTTAAATCTATAGGATTTTCAGTTAATATAATAAGTTTAATAATTTTGAGCAATAAGACCTCCCAGTTTTAATGCTGGTTTTTGAAACCAAACATTTATGAAAAGGAATGGAGACTCTATGGCGATTATTATTTATTTCATTAAACATTGGTAATTGGGGAATGATGTTCGTAGAAGAATTTAAATGAACACCTCTGTGTATTGTCTATCCGTGAGACACATTCAATAGCAGTCCAGTGGTGTATCAGAGTCTGGCGACATTCTACCCATCCCCCGTCGATTATATTCCTCTTATGGGGAACTCAAGCACCCTCGGGGTAGGGTAAAGACTGACTCTATCTCACATAGTTTAAAATCTGCGCAGGGAGGAATGAGGAGAAGAGCCCGTGCACGGCCCCTTGGGCACAAACTACAATATGTCCACAGTCTTAGGAAGCCTGTAATTTTAACTGCTCTTTCATTTCGACCTTCACCCTCGGGCTAAACTCTTCCAGAAGGGCACCCATGTAAGAAACAGGATTAAAGTAATTATAGCCAAGAAACATTTGGGGGTGTCCCATTACCCGTGTTTTGTGTTGTGGTCTTCCCAACAGATCGCGTTTCAGTTCCGGCGATGGGGGAAGAGCTGTCACTGTCGCCCCCGTTTGATGAATCCGAACATATCACGTAGTTGTGTCGGAAAAATTCCCAAACCCGACTTCGAAACTAAACTTGGTCAGTCAAAGATCTTTTAAGTCGATTATTCTTAAGTTGTAGTTAAGCAAAATTTAGAATGATTGAAAACACCGATCTATTTCGAATGTGGTGTGAAAAACCACGCCTTCATTTAAGCGAAATAAACGATATGCATTTATAATGTATATGTTTTTTACGAAAAATGAAAAAAAGCCCCACAGATCCACACGCATCTAAATAAATAAGCTGACTAACAATGAGGTGAGGTGATGTGAAAACATATACCCCACGCGGCGAAAAGTTGTGCTAAAGTACGATTTTGGATTCGAAGTAACGAAATTCATTGAAGGGTGCTTTTAGATATTGCGGATACTTACGGGAAAAGAGAGTATTATCTGGACGATAGAAGGCCACATGTACACGGGTTTTCGAGCGGGCCACACTTCCGGGGTTCCACGGGCCTAATTGATTGCAAAGGTCGATTGCCGACTCGCTATTCTTTCGTCAAAGGCGAATATTTTTGGTTGACATCTTCAAATCAATATTTTATATGCGCTTATCGTGAAGGGGCGTTAACATGTGAGGAATGTAGGGCATGTAATCTCGGAGCAAGGGAGTGACAACCTTCTCATAGGTCATGACATTTCACAAATGATCATCCGATTTTTTAAATTTGTGATTCCTGGTAAATTTGATTTACATTACTAAAAAGCTCGATCTGAAATAACTGCCGATGGGGAATATGATGTTTAGCTGAATAGCTGAAGGCCCTGTTAATGCAGTCAAATCAACAGTAGAGAGATCTGTAGACTGGGAACCAAGTGAATTCTTCGATGTGTCCCATTCTATCTTCATTTAGGCTATTGCATTACGTTGTGTATTTCTCAGCGCGCGGCAGTAATATGCGTTCGCATTTTTTCAAGACCAAATCAGAATTCGCTTCTTATTGTGGCACGAGTGAAAGGTTTCATCAATGAGTGAGCTCAAATTAGATCCCATCCTCCAAGAGACCCTACTTCCGGAGTCACCTGCATCAACCCGCTTCGGGCATTCTGTCCATGCTCTCCCCGACCACTGTGTACCCGTCATGCTCTTCCGGTGAGTGAGTTTAGTTTCACCCCGTTTTGCAATATTCCAGCAATGTCACGGCGGGAGACACCACAAATGGGCTCCACATAACTGAACCCGTTTACAGGGAATAAAACCCGGGTCTTCGTCGGGACTAGCGAACGCTTTAACAACAAGGCTACCACACCTCCCCGACCCATCTGTGGATGAAACTCTGTGCACTGGTTTATCCATGCTTATTGCCAAAATGCCGAAGGGTATTTAGGTCCCTGTTCAGTGGTTCTAGAGGGATGACCAATGTTCAGTCTTAAGGGTCGACATCAGCAATGTTACACGGTTGATCTACACGTGAAGATCCGAATTTGAATTGATCTTCAGCAACCCATTCTTGAAGTAAGAGGCAACTAAAGGAATGGAGTTGGTTGACACGTCATCGTATCCCAACTACGTAAACAGATGTTCGTGTTGCTGATCACTGGATTGTCAAACTCAGTTATTTATCGACCGCCGCCATGTAGCTTCAATATTGTCGAACAGCTAACAAAAAAACCCCAAAACATTGCTCATCTGCTAACGTCGGCGTCAAGTGTAGCAACTCTGCGAATTTGTCACGGAACTGAAAGCTGAATAGAATCAAATTATTCAAATGATCATTGGCCCAAGGTGTTAATGACATGCTCATTCCACGTATGTAGTAATTCCATTCATTGGATTCGTTAGTATAGCCAACAAATGTATTTGAATGTCCAGCATGTGTGTGTGTCCGCAAGTTGAGCATGTGTTCAAGTTGAATTTCTAACGGTGAGGGATATGTCATGTCAAGCCATCCCTTACACAGGCCTACAGGTAGAGAGGAGGAGGTTTCTACCCGAAGGCATCTCTACCAGTCTGCCGTGTACTTGAGACAGGCTGGCTAGGCGTTCCTTTTCGCCTGCCGCAGGCTACTCATTAGTCGAACGAAACAGTAGTACTCGAAGAGCTTCTATCGCTCTACAAGCTGGGTTAAAAAGGATGTAATTTATTCTTTGAGTGTGTGGCTGCTTGCTCTTCATGCATAAATGATTGATGCTTTTCAGAAGCATGAGATGAAGCTGAATATTAATATTTTCTGACATAACACACACCAATGAGCGAAGTTTCCTTCAAATAGGGAATTTTTCAGTTTTCAACAGTAGAGAGTATTCAAGTTCCGTAACTCCCAAGGGCTGTTTGCTGGGGCCCCAATAGAGGCGACATTTGTAGAATATATAGCCCCCGGCCTGTTATACACATCTTCAAATATCACCAGTCTAAAATGAGAGAGGGTGCACGATTCAGTTTCTGTGTTCAGCAATTGGTGTCGGGCTGGAGACACGCCCTTGCCTGGCCGTATGACGAGTGCATTCACTCATATCCACGACTATTTACATTGCTGACAAATGCCCATCTAGCGTTAATTGATTTTAAGCGGTAATGTTAGCGCCTCCGAAATGTTCCCATTGTAGGAGGCTATTAATATGATGTTATTGCAAGGCAGGAATTGCCAAGGGTTTAATGAACAACCGTCAGCTATTATTTTCATTAGGCTATCGGAACATACTGAGTTAGAGACACGTTAAAATTGGTGATTACGAGAAGGTCGATGCCCACAATGTGGTCACACCCTTTATTTACAGCTCTTTCGGATTTTTTTCGGTTTAATTTCATTTTGATAGTGAGAACAATTATTTCCGCTAATGTCTAATTCTTTTGTATGACATAACCATCCTGCAATTGGCCTGCAAGGGTCATATTCCAAGCGTGTGCTGTTTACTTGCGTACTTCAGACGTAATGCATGCCACTCAGTCTGATGTTTACTATTTTGATTTCTATTGTTGTTATCGTATGTATACCACTCAAAAAATGCTATGGATTACCGGAATTTTCATCTTGTTCTAATTAAGGAATCTTGCCATTCTTGCATATTGCTATAGCTAATCTATAGGAGTGAAAACAGGATGCCCGTAACGTTTTTAGGAAAATATGTCCACCTTATTGTTTTGGACCGTTTATGAATGTTATCTTCAGTGAACTCAAATGGGGTTCCTTCGTCAAAACGAAGGTTTTTAATGTGCTCGGATTTCAGAAAATGTCTTTCAATTCTACCATAACACTTATGTACATTGATTCAGCGCTGTACCCTTATTATATACCCATTCCTCATACCCCCTCTCCCATGTACCTACCCCCTCGTAAGGATTTCCTTACCCACTTTGGGCCTAGCGTTTCAATACTACTGTTCAGCTATCCACCATAACTGTCTTGCCCGTTCCGTAATGACCCCAGCCTCTCCGAACCGTCCTGCGACCAATCTGCACACAGGACTGGCTGTGACATCAATTAGCGACCATCTATCTAACGATGTTCACGAAAACTGGGTCAGTGATTATGTCGGCCCAAGCTTCGGGGCGTTGCTCAACAGTTCACCTAAAAAGTACATGTGTTCCCGGGTTCGAGCGCTTGTTTATCTTTCCAAAGTGGGCGTGGTCACTATGTGTCAGTTGTAGGTTTCCGCCTTGAGTGACAGGTCCCGGTTGTTGAATATTGCTAGCAGCACATGGTGGAGTGTTTGGGCTGTGTTTGAGAGCTCCGTCCCACATTGCTAATTCGCGTCGCGATAACCTTGTTTGAATCGATCAACTGGTCATGCCGGATTCTCTGGGAAATACACTAATGTTTGCCTTCAACAAATTTGTTCAGAGAAGTTGCAACATACAGATGCAGTTAGAAGTCGGTCAGGTTGTTGCGGGGAGGGTTCTGGTAACCCAGGGTAACCCAATAGTGTGGACGTTCGTGGAGCGCCATCGCATACTCTAGCCAGCACCATGTCTGAATGTTGTTCATCAACCTCATGTTAACTACTGGGTTTGGTGTCCATTCCTGCGGAAGATAAACCTTTGTCGTCATTTCTATCAGGCGGGATAGCATTCATGGTGGATCTGTTTTAAATATAGGGATGGTGCAGCCGAGTGGTATGATGGTATCCACCCAAGTCCCGATTTTCGGTTGGTGAAAAAATGTATTAATATGAAAATGTTAACCCATCAACATGATTTAAATAGTATTTGTAGCTCCATTGTTGAAAGGTGGATATGACTGTACCGCAAGCCCGATATCCCGTCGCGGCAGGCTAATATCAGAGGTTATGCTTTCTGAATCATTTGTATGTCCATTCTTGAAACATGGAAATGACAATATGACATGTCTGATATCTCTTCGTGAAGAACGACACGACAAATGAAGCCTGTACACACAACATTTGTAAATCCATTATTGATTCTGGACAGCTCCAAGTATTGAGCTCTGTTAGTAATAAACTCTATACCAAATGAAGCCTACTTAGGTATTTGTAGATCCATTCTCCACAGATGTACCCAGTTCTGATACCCGTCCGGAAAAGGACTATACACTAATGGAGCCCACCTTGATTGTGTTGACAGATACAAGATACAATACAGATATTACTGTATTCATTAACAGGTTTCCATGAAGGTGACCTCCCAAGGATACGACCATTCAGCGCCACGCCTCCAGATAATCCTCTATACCAGAATATATATGACAGACAATCGCGATAGAGCTGTTTTCATATAAGACGGTGTGCTGTTGCTGAGATAAAGTATTCCTTGAGGTTTCCGCCATGTTCACAACAGCTACGCCTGTGCTTCATAGTGTCAAGATCGCTATGCAATCACCAGCTGGTTGCAAGATTGTTTCCATAAAATTGCCACGTGGGAGGAAATAAATCCAAATGGCAGGGTAGGGCTTCCCTGTAAGCCATACTACCCCAAGGTAAATAGATCTCACGTTCACGAGCAAACACACGCTCGTGAGTATGCCGAAACCTGAAGATGACACCCCACATGATGGCCACGAAGACGTTGTATCTGCTTTGCCATGGTAACAACAGCGCCATCATGTTTTCTGAGATAGTTCCCAGGAGGAAGATGAGGACATGTTGCCCAAACGTATATAAATCATATCCCAAGTAGAATCTTTCACCGATTTTAGATTCCTTTTTTTCTTGGTCCTTGGTTTATGGAACTCGTTTGCATGAAACAGATATACCTTGCGCTGATTCCTTCGTGAAGAACCTGGCGTTACTGTTTCATTTACCAGAGTGTCATCATGGCGGTAAATGAGCTGATTCGTGGATAACACAATGATAACATTGCAGAGTCGTGTCTGGGAAACCAGGAATCGACGTCGGTAATGATGCAGCGCTTGGAGATGCGATTCCAAAGCATCTAAATCTCTGTTACATAACATTCAGACACCATCAGTCCCCGCTGGTTGTCAGCGCTAACGGCCAAGCGAGTCTTCTAATAAAAGTGCATATTTAATATTTTGTGACTGATTAAATTTGCATTAAAGACTCCACTTTTCTCCCCCTCGACAATCGTGAGGGATCACCCGGATTTATTAGTCGGTCGGCTGAAGGGTTTTCGCAAGGCAGGGGAAGCGCTTTGGTGAGAACGTTGCCTAGATTGGACTGATTTCATTGTGACAACTTGGCGTTCAGGCCGCCCACCCTTCTCTTTTCCACAATGGTGTCTATGGCAAGAGGGGGAAATGACCATTTAAACTTGACACTCCATTTGCATTTAAAATTATTTAGCTTAAGAGTAGTATTCGGCCCAATGCTTAACACGAAGAGATATTATGTGAAGAATATTAATAACCAGAGTCTATGAGCGTTTTACATCCACCAGTAACACTGGAATGAGAGTAGCGCCACTGTGCTCGAGGTAGTTTGGGAAATCTCTGTTTAATTCTGTCACATTAACGACACTCATAGCACTCTGTGTGGTCCCCTTCAGAGACAAACTCTTCATATTTCTTTAGCGTCATTTGGGAAATGGAGTACGTGTATTCAGGAGAGGGACTGTTTACCCTCCATACGTGCGCACGCCTCCGCTGAGTTGAAAGTAGTTCCTCCCATATTGACATTTAAATTTTTGCTTGATCTGCGGGGTTTAAATGTTACAAGAATTTAAACAGTGTATTCCAGCCATAGATTTATTTACAAACACAATTATCAGGTTTTTGCTGAAAATTTGAAAGTATGTTTTATTCAATTCACGGATTGGTAACGAAACAGTTTATATCAAATTCGTGCAAGATATACATATTTATACAATATATACACAGACACGAGAGATATACATGAGCCCACATCGATTACGAAACATTACCCGTATTGAAAACTCATATCCGTGTTTTCGTTCTCTATACGTATTTTTTGTATGAATTCATCCGTAGATATTGGTTTAGATATTAGGACTAGATGATTACCTCGTAACACGACTAGCACACGGGATATCAGCTCTGTGCCGGAAAGTATTGAACAAGAGGCGTTCCGTCGATGTGACTGTGCCGAGTCACAGTGAATAACTGAATGAGTTATCGTAAAAGTGCAGATTGTTCCAGGCCGTTACAAGAATAATCATTGATTACCTATTTCAGCCAATTAGAGAGTCTGTTGCATAATGCTAATTTGATGTTTCAATAGGAATTCTAGACCCTGACTCACGGAGCGAGTTATAACTAACTTGCTGTCTTTACGACAGTCCATAAAACGGTCATTTGTTGTGCACAGGGACTGGGATGGTGTCGTCACATCATTGAATAACGCACCCTGCTGGGTTTTGAAATTATGTTGGTGATGGTCTCTTCCATTAAACTATAATAAGAAATTACCTGGATAGCTGACGTGGTTTGGAAAAGAAATCATATTTTAATTAGATTGCGGTGGGTTATGACATCAAGAGGGTCGGGAAGCTTTAGCCTGCGGGTCACTGCAAGAAAGGTGTCACGTCCGACAGAAAACTTTGGGTGGTTGGTGTCACGTCCGACCGAAAAGTGTGGATGGGAGTGTCACAAATAACAGAAAGCAGAACCGGGACTCACAGCCAATTGGCGAAAGTTTTTGGATAGCGATGTCACAGAATGCAGAAAGTAAGAAAGTAGGGTGAGTGTCACGTCTGACCGAAAGAGGATTGCGGGTGTCACAACCGAAATAAAGGTAGAGGTATCATGGCCTTCAGAAAGTGGGTGGGGTATCACGGTCGACAGAACAAGGAGGGAACTGTCACGCCCGAGAGGACAGGCAAGGGGGAACGGGAATTCCTATTATGGGGCCATGAGGTTTGACTGAAATTGCTTTTTAATTCAATGAGACTATAATGGGTTGGATCTCAACAGTAAAAGAGAATGACGAGATGTAAAGAATCTTAAACGCATGAAGGGGATCGACCACCGACCTATCTCGCCACGGTATTCTCTCTCCTGAACAATGTAACATTCAGTGTTCTGTATGGTGTGGAGTGAAGGGTTTTACAATGTCTCGGAATTGAATCAAGAGAGCATTCATCATTCGCCTAACTCAGATCTCACCACACTTACGCAGAATGTGAAATGCCTGTCAAGACATTTCTCCTCTCACCTTTAAATATTTGTGCTGACCCAAAGGGGTGTAAACTCAAATGTTTGCGATTTGATTTCGACCCCCATCGACTCTAGCATCATTCCTAATACATGGACACACACACACACACACACACACACACACACACACACACACACACACACACACACACACACACACACACACACACACACACACACACACACACACACACACACACACACACACACACACACACACACACATACACACATACATACATACATGTGTAATATTTGCGATATGGATATGAAAATTCTATCTTAAAATCTATGAAAGGCGAGTTATAATTTGTAGAAATCAGGTCGCAAGAGTCTTGCTTCTAGCGGAAACAGATCAATTTGTCGAATATCACAAAATAACATATTTACTTTTTAAGGTTCTACAACTCCCAAACAAAACTTCAGTCAGTGTACCATTGAAAGACTATGAAAATAAACATTCAATAATAATTTAGTGTCCACTCCATAATTTCATTATTGCTTTTGTAACATAAGGCATTCTCGTCGCTTTGGAGGGTTTTGTCTCATTATGCGATATTTTCCTTGTAAATATATTGACACGACTCATTGAATTGAATATACCTGCAGCATTATCGTGGGGTATTTCCCCGACGTGAAGCACGTGCTTCCTGTAGTGAAATGTACAAGGGAGGCACGCACGACCTGCACGAGGAAGTGTACCACAGTGTGTCGAGGCGGGGCATTTGAGTAGGCCACGTGACCTGTGCATTCTCTTGCGTAAGTTTGTTCTAGCTTAAAATATACCTTGACTCATCCTCTTTCCTGACAGACTTCAATGTTTCACAAAACCCTGAATATACATGCTCTCCAGAGTTTCCAAAACGTTGAACTAGTGAAAACATTACTATAGCACCGCGTTACATATGCGTGTAAAAGATGTTTCTGATTTTAAGGGCAAGTTGGAAATTACTTTCACCAATATATCCAATAACTCTCTCAAACATAATCCCTGTGTATGAATACGAAAGTTTCATATGTGCGTTTTCTGACAAAACAAAACACCAATATGTATAATGCCAAATCTATATAGAGAAAAGTTTATTACTTCTTTAAAATATTTATAACGCTTTTGAAAACTATGAATGGAAGCTAGTTTGAAAGTGAACTTTTATACCATTAACATTTACGAAGTTATATAGACTTTTCTTGCAGCCCGCCTTTATCACGCCATGCTAAATAGCACGCGGCTCTGACCAAGAACATGTCCGCACACAACGCTTTATTTAGCATAATTAATTGGCTGAACATTTCCCCTCCAACTTTATTACCTTCATTTGTAACCAATGAAGATAAAGGCTGACAGCATTAATAGCCCAGCACAAGGAAAATGTAAATGATCAATGCTTATTATACGAGGAGTATATTTGGACATTCAACGGAGGTTTTGTTATGAGACATAATACTGCGGGATAGCTTTCCGTTCTTGGGTTGCGTCCGGGTTTTTGAGTTCACCCATTGTTCTGTTGCACTTTGTGTCTTCGACTACTACAATTCGTTCATTGGAGCACAGAAGGATATTTATTATAACTTTATTCGTCCCCATAATGCATAAGAAGGGCTGCGATATGCCATTGTGAAAGAACAGAATAATATCATTTTTCAGTTTCATAAATTTACATAATTATGCAGTTTCCACGATTTCCTTGTTGTGCAATATTTCATGTCAAGGTTAATCCCTATAACCTTACTGTTCGGTTTCGGACAATGAAATGTCTTAAAAAGGAATAAAGTTATTTGACGTCATTTCTTTACAGAAACGTTGAAATGGAATAAAATACACTTTGAAAAACCACATGAGGAAGCGTTACCTTACGCAGTACAACTTCTTGTACAAACTTATACGAGGTTGATCTGTGAATGTATAAGTATATATCTGTATATAGATCGTTAAGAAAATTACACACCTTAACACAATTAGTTTGTCTGCTTAAATTTGAATTTTAGTAATACGAGACGTCTAAAACTTGTCATTCCCTTTTCAAAAACAAACATCAATGAACGTCTTTCAGAATGAACAAACAACTTCGACGATTTTAACATTCTGACAGATCGTGAAAGGTATTCGGCTACAAGATGATAATTTCATGGTTTTTTTTATTTCTTTTGCAGGTTACCATCGTTACGTGATCAACAACAATATGTACCCCCCCTACCCCTTCCAGATAGGGGCGGAGTCCCTCCCCCTCCTCCCCAGCGGCGTTGGGGGTACGTCCGCTCCCGCCCAGCAGTCGTCTTTCACCCACAGAATATATGAACTGCATAAAGGTTGGTTTATTCTGGTTCAAATAGGTTTATAGTCATTTATTGGCAATGACGATAAGATCTGAGTTTTCTATTATCATCACTTTTGTTTTTACTATTTATGTGTTATTATTAATAATTTATGAAGAATATATACTGTCCATGTTGATCTATACTGGTTCATATGGGTGTATACTCAATTACTGACAAATCCGAAAGTATCAGAGTTCTATTATTGACATTGTTGGTTTTGTTGTGTTATTTTTAATAACTGGATGCTGATCAGTGTCATGACCATTTGTGTATATATAGCTGTGGTCATTATGCTTAAAACATGATCTATTAATCTATTAGTTGGGTAATATAGATAATATTATAGTCGACGTGCTTGTTACTTAAAGTGCTGTCTGGATCGACCACTCCAGACTCGTGTGAGACAGACCTTTTAAATGTATGTATGCCAACGCAACAATGTCTAAATATGACGCTGTCTCGTCATTAGTAAAAAAACCCAAACAAACAAAAAATAACAAGAAAAAAAACAAGAAAAAACCCAAAACAAAAAACGAAACAAAACCAAAACAACAACAACAAAAAAAACAAAACAAAAAAAACCCCCACACATTTTGAATCACTCAGGGCAAACGGATTTAATCAGTTAATGTACTGACACAACTAATCCATATCAACAACCGAAAAAAGTTCAGCAACGCTGCTACACATTTCCATATGAAATGACCTTTGTTTTAGAGCTGTATATTATATTAATTTTTAATCTAGACGGATTTGAGTCTGATCCACATTACTACACTGATATATAGATAATAAAAAACAACAGAAAACAAAATCGATTTTCTCGCAACATATTGTTTAAAGACAATTGTTATTTGATTACCCTTTCAATTGCTTCCAAACTGTATTTGTTTCATGCGATGTTACCAAGTGCTTCAGACCCTCAGGAAGGACATTCGTCATTTCGTATATCAGTGCTTGTACTGGTGATATCATTATCAAATTGAGGCGAATGTTAAGTTACGTATAACCAACAGAGACTAAGGAGACATAAAAATTAACGGAGCTTATTCTTTCATACGTTTATATTCACATATTATTCACAAATTTGCGTGAATAGTTTAAACATTTTGTACAAAACAAACAAAAACAACAAAAAACAAAACAAAAAAACAAAAAAAAACAACCAAAAAACCCCAACAAAACCAAACACACAAACAAAAAATAACCCGAATTTATTCAATGATTGAGTCGTCAATTGCCATGTTATACAGGGCATATTTTTCAACACTGAACATTTTAATATTGTATGAATGTTCAGGATATATACCGATCAGGCTATACGCATTTTATTAATGAATGTAGATAATAACCAGCGTCATGCTTGCACAGTATTGTTGGAATTTTCATTACTTACATACTTCCCTACGATATTGATAAACTGCAATATGCATATATGTATTATTCTAATCATGACAGAATAATAATATGTCATATTGTGTGCCTAAAATGAGAATTCATTAAGATGTATATGGGTGGTGACAGCTGTCACAATCATTTCATCAAGTTTAGTTCATGACCTTCCTCTCTGCACCCACCGCTCTTTGTTAACCGGACTCTGATTGGATAGCTGTGTTTATTCGATATCTCTGTAATGCTAATAACGTCATTTATTTTGTTTCATAAATACACCAAATCTCTTGATAAAGAGAAATCTTAGACCGTGTGTCATTAAATATAGATTAGACTTGAAATGACGCTTGCATATCGTTTGTCATTTTAATTACCGACTGTTGATTTGTTTTGAAACATTCAAGGCTGTTTTTTGTGCCGTCACTTCAGATAATAACTGGAAATGGTCGAGATTTTTTAGAAACTATATTTCTTTAATTCTGAATATTGGTTTATTTCGTATTTCTTTCTCAGCGTCACTTGAAATGGACACCGACCTATTTCTTTCGCCCCTCTAAGTATTTATGAAATACAGAATCTTCAAATCGTGACTTTTTCTTTGTAGGTTTTCTCTGTTTTTTAATACATACTAGGGTGGTTATTAATGTGATTATGCTATCAGCTTTTAATTCTTAAAGTTAAGCACGTAGCGGAAATAAAAATGTGAGAAATAGTTGGTGCGCGATTGTCGTAAGTCTTACCTTACAGATACCAGTAGATATTTCATGCCTTACCACAAGCTAAAGTTTAACATTGAAACGTTTATATATCTGTCAAGGGTTACAATAACTTGATGAATATGTTTTTTATAAAAAAATCAACAGTCATTTGAAATGCATAAAAATATCATCAAAGAGGAATTTTATTAAAACCACAAGTCGTGCTGGAGACGTAGATGTCTGTGTCTGTGACATGTATCTTTGTTGGATACATTGCTTTGTTAATTTCACATTGGTGTATATAGCCAGTTATCCAATCTGCAGCAATCGGCAACACGTGCGCTGTATGTTTCATATACATGCATGTCAGTAATTGGTGATTGATATTTCATTTCACAATATAATCACCACCGGTCTGTTGTTCACGGGGATGTGGAGATTATTAAATCCATATTTCATTTTAAGAGTGTTCATCAAATGATATATTATATTTTTACGAGCGACTCTGGATAAAAGATTTCTATAATCCTCCGTATGTCGCAGATGCTGTTATGATTCAAACCACAAAATATTTGTATAATTTCAATGATGAAATGACTGTATTTTTAGAACCCGTGACTCACTCCTAGAATAAACTACCTGTTTCCCAGACAGGCTCATTGTAAAACTATTGCATCACAAGCGAAACTAATGAAGGTTAATGATTTTTTATTTGAATATAAAGAATAAAATAAGGACAATAAATCCCAAAATTCCCACCTGTAGTCACGTGCACGGGTTAAACGAAAGCATGTTGGAATACATTTGCAAGTTTAGATCTTACTATGGAAGTGATGCAGTACCATGAAAGAATTCTCTTTATGCAATATTTCGTTGCATATAAAACGATCGAGTATCGTTTTAGGGTTCAGCTGTTCAGCTATCAAATAACGTGAACATGTTGCCCTAAGGTGGAATACGTCGTTTTGCCTTGCTATTGATGCTTTCTTTCAAAATGTCTCTGACTTAAATTGAGAACTACGTCCGAGACGGCATGTCTAGCTAGACACACACTGCTTGCTTCAAACACTCAATCTGATCTCAGATTAACAACACTATCTTGACACGAAAATCCTTAACTGGCAATTTGGAGACGGAGATATTAAAAAAGCGACCCTGAAGAAAGTAATTAAACCTTCAGATTCAGGTGTAGCGGTAGCTTAGTCGAGGTCATTCAAGGTCACATCTAATCCGTCATTGGCCTTAGTTCCCACTCGAAGACAATATGCACTAACCGGTTTAATATAGAGCGGTTTGTGATCCTAAATTTAGCCGAACTGGAATGCGGATTTTAATTATCTTGATCTGATTAACAAAAGACTGACTCTTCATAAATACCAATGAAAGCATTATTAACAAAGATGTGATATATTAAAACTGGTATTTGGCATTTTATTGATCATATATTACAAGTTTTAATCCCGAAACGTTTATTATTTTTTGTAAAGTTGTAATGTTATAAGTTCGTTGATCAACATGTTATTTTGCATTGTGTACACCGGAGGCAACCTTTTCTCGAATCCTTGGGTGATTTTCAGTCCAAGAGATTTAAATCTAGAATCATGTTCTCCAGACATATCAGGAAATAAAACATACAAAGACAGGAGGGATGGGGTCATCAGCAGTCTTGAAGCCAGACTAAATCTTAGTCCATGATACGTTATTTTGAAAGTAACAATTTTGAAAGTAATCAAATTGAAAAGGAACCCCATTGAGTTGCAAGATTCATAGGAAATCTAGACTTGGTTCATTTAGAGATAAAGCAATACAGGGTAGACTTGGCAGTAAGGAAAATAGTGTGGGTCAGAGACTGTGAGACAGACAACATGCCACGCATTGTAAATTGATTTCACGCATTGTAGCAGTTTTGGGAATTGAACCGGGCTTGAAAACCAACACGTTTCACACTTCCTATCCCACTGGATGTCACGAGAAAGCGATTTTTATTAAATATTTTATTTTCTTCCAGATCCCTACCTAGCTAACACGGGATCTGCTGTGTCTCAAGCCGGTGGCTACTTCAGCCTCCCTGGGAACCCCGTGTCCCTCCCCAGTCGCCCCTCATCGCCCCAGCCCCAGCCAGGAATAGTCACATTTAAGCAGGAGAGTAAGTATGAGCCTATAGTGACAACAGAGAGGCCTAGTAAACACGAGAAACGATCGCACAGCACCAAACATGAAGGAGGCAAGACCGAATGCAAACATGGGAGAGACAGCGAGAGAAAGGAGAGAGGGGAGGGCGAAACTAAGTCGGAAACTAAAGACAGTCATAAGTCAGAAAAAGGTCGCAGTAGAAAAAGTGAATCTACGGACGCCATGTGCAAGAAGACGAAGGGACACGACGCGCATGAACACGAACGACAGAAGGATGTGGGGGTTGAGGAAAAGGTGTCTGACAAGACGAGCAGTAAACACTGTATCGGTCCCACCCCCATCTCTGGCAATGTGAAGACACAAAGTATTACCACTCTCCCCACTGTCACTGTCACTGCCAGCGGGACAACAGCCTCGCACTCCACTTCCGCCTGTACCGGAAGTACTCAGAGTGTTTTCACATGCGTCCAGCCGGTCACTGTCGCCACAACTCAAGGTTGGTAATCCTAATAAACCAACTGGACATATGCAGTCTCATATATTTGATTTATTTTTATTTATATCTTACTCTATTTTTGAAAGTACGTTTACTTATATATGTAAGTGATATTTTTCATTCAAATATTGTATTTATTTAAGTTTTGTTTCTTAATTTTTCAGGTTCTCAAATGTCTTCTATAAACAGTGTGAAGGCCCAAGGTAAAACGGCTTCTGCTCTGCCATATTATCACAATATGTACTCTCACCCCCACGGGAACAGTCCCCCTGTCCAGGGGCCGAGGAAAGTGTATGCTACAACGTTTGTGCCTGAAGTGGGGACTGTTAACGGCCCACTTGACAAGTCGTTACCCAAGTTGTGTGAAACTCGTGTTAAGTCAGAAATAGTTCGGACGTCTTGTTGTCGTGAGAAACATAGCACTGTGACTTGTCCTCCGTCCTCTGACCAGCACACGGACAGAAACCCCGACCCGCCCTCCAAACATTCCACCAGAGCTTCGAAATGTCGGACAAGCAGTGACACAAACTCGCGGTCGTGTGATGACAGACAAAATCCTTCTCCAGTGTCGAGCACAGGTGAATCATGTGTTGTGCGAACAGGATCCGATGCAACTGGTGTCAGTAGCTATGACGAGAGAAGTAGTGGTAGGGCCACTTCCGGTAAGACGGAGCATGCGTGTGAACCGGAAGCGCTGGACTACACGACGTCTACTGTAACGCAGACAGCTCGAGTGTGTGCACGACATCAGGTTAAGTCCTCAGCTTCTAAATCAATGTGCCCCACGAACGCAACCAATAGGTCAGATCAGAAGATATCTGCGCATGTACAACCAACAGGTCTCGTGAAATCTCATGAGTTTCCGCCTGTACACGTAAGTTCGTCCAGTCCCGACACCAAGCCAGATTCAACCACTCCCCAAGACCTCTCGGAAAACCAGACGGTTCCAACAAAACAAGAAAAAGCAGTTAATAAAGACAGTGCAGAAACGAACGCTGCGTTAAATTTGACCAAGGCCAAAAAGAGTAGCAAAGCATCCGATACCTCCCAAAAGAACAAAGAGAAACAGTTAGACGGGAGAAAGACAGAGGTTCCTGTGGAGAGGGGGAAAAGATGCGGGTCTGCGCCTCCCCAGACAATTATCTCATCGAGTCAGGAGGAGGTGGAGATTGACCCCGGTACGGAACAGACGGACGGACACACAGAGAAGGTGGAAGAAAACCTGGAACATACAGGTAGGCAAACACAACGTCCTAGCTGGTTGACAGTTGGTAGAGTGGTGGTTGAAATGGTCTGTCGCACCGAAGACCTGAGTTCGATTCCAACTGTACAAAATGTCAAGCTATCTTGATGACGTTGCCGGGGCGGTGTGGTAGCCTAGTGGTTTAATCGTTGGCTCGTCACGCCGAAGACCTGAGTTCGATTACCCACATGGATAAAGACTTTTTCTGGTATCTGTGATGTTGGTGGAGTGTTGCTAAAAGCGGTGTAAAACTAAACTTACTGATGTCGTTGAAATATAAGTGGAATGTGTGTGTGTGTGTGTGTGTGTGTGTGTGTGTGTATCCATCTATCTGTCTATATGTATACACACACACACATATATATATGATGTATAAGCAGATTCAATAATAACTGATTCAATGATATGTGCTTCAGCGCGTATTTCAGTTAAATGTTGATTTCGACCTCATCCCCATAGTGGGGCTTCTCTGGACGGACAGGTTCATATGACATGGCTGACTGAAACGTAACTTGTCCTGATGACGTCGGTGGTTGATGGATTCAGTCAATGACCATTTGTCTCTGATTCCGTTACTAACAGGCCGCCTGAAATCTTGCAGCGTCAAAATACATTCACTCAACGACTTCCTCTCAACTGTCCACATTAACATGCTCTGGTTGTATCGTGTAACGATGAACACGTCTTCGTTCCATTGTAGGTGGAAACATCCCTGTTGGTATCGCTGTTGCCCGCCAGCGTGCTGAGCAGCCGAGAAGTCAAGGTAAGATGTTTCATTCATGCGCCTAGGTTTCGTCACAATTTGCTGTGACCAGAGGTTATCGTCCTCGCTTACGCGTAATGGTGACTGTCCATTTGCAGAACCAATTGTCCGTCTAGTGCCGGAGACTTGTTCGCACATACAGCTCTTCTCGCTTTTCCGGCCCACTCGGAAAACCTCGGAAACGCAATACGACGGTTTAATGTGTGTTTCCGTGAAGTTTGAACCATGTATTCACCATGCACACCAACATCCACAGGATTCGCAACAATACAAACCAGGCTAGTTTTGCAACGAAATAGACGTTTACCGGAATCAGCTGTTTCCTACGTGTTTCCTACTCATAAACATCATTAAAATATCTTCGCCATAAAAACCTCAGTCCCCGCACGGTGTTTGAGGCTGGTCTGATGGTGGTTAATATCGTTGCGGGGAGCCAGTCAATAACGATTAGTGCAGTAAAAGCGGGCGACACCTGTAGGTCAGGGCCTTAATCCCTCCTCATTCTCTTTAAGCCCTTTCAGCACACCGCATACACTGTTATTCATGTGTGACGTCATGTTTCAGATCCCCATGGCGCTAGGGCTCAAGCCCCGCCTCCTGATGCCTCAGCCCGGGGGTTGGGGGAAGAGGATTCGGCCGGGAGACAGTACTCCCAAGATAGGGAGGAGTTCCTCAGGTATAATACGAGATGTACTTCAAAGACTACAGGGTGGTCCAACACAATTAATGCAAAGGAATATCTTAATCTGATGCTTCAAATCAACGACAGGCACTGGCATATCTTTCCGCGATGAAAATTGTATTAAATCGTCAGATCATTTATTGGGTTATAATTTAACTTTGAGGTTGTGAATAAATTTTGTATGTTTTTTTTATCCACCGTCAGTTCATTACTTGCCACTTAAATTCAAAGTTTACAGTCTCGCCAGATGTGCATTGGTATCTTAAATCCTTTGAAAACTTGAACACAGTGCTCTTGTACCTGAAAAAAACCCTTTTTACATGTGTTTTATCCAATGTTATTACTAGGCAGCAGAAGGCCATTTTGTCTGGCCAAGCCAAGGTCACGGTCAACACTGGACTTCCGCCCAATCTGGTCGTCACAGGTAAGTAGTTTAAGAAGCAAGTAGGGTAGACTCGTGGTTATTTGGTTTCCTCGTTAGCGGTTCGATTCGCAAAACGGTCACGATATTGGCAATGCCGGAAATACGTTTATGCACATTAAAACCATTTTTCAGTCAGATTCAAGACGAATGACCTTACAATACCTATTGTTAAAAGCGTTTTATTTATGGCTCCTGGCTCCAGTAAAATATACGACACAGGTCACAGGGCTCCCGAGGCTCCAAGCTGGGGTTGCTGTGATGTGTTTTTGTGGTCGTTTGAAGTTGCTTCCCTATCCCGGGTCTTCATGCTGCATAACGCTGAAATCTATATTTAATACCATTAAATATGGACCGCCATAAAACCGAACAAAAGTGAGATTATTATAATGAAGCATGCATAATGAGTAACGCAAATCATTGTGCGTGTGGACTTTTATGTATTCAAGCGAGAAGATATAAAGATCAAACCATCTATTTCAGATAAAAAATCCTTTGTCGCTACTACCCGTCATAAAACAACATTATTTGCATCAGGATTATGGAAATATGAAAATGATATATATGCTGTGTTATCATTTTATGCGCTTTCTATGGTAGTCGAATTACGAACAGCCATGTAGTGGCGCATAAATGAATTTTAGCTCATCTTAAATATCAAATTGTGCTTTAAGTACTCGCTGGTGCTTGAAATGCTGAATGACAAATTGCTGTTTATACGAATATTTCGTGCAGTGCACTTGGTTATAAATTATTCTCCACTGATACAAGAATCTATGCTTGTAAGCTCAGCTCTCGGCCTGGAGCCGGCTTTAGACTTTGGATGAAGAGATTGAACACGTGGAAGCCGATCTGCTATATGTGCCACTTGTGGAGACCCTTAGTGTAATGACTCTTTTATTGATGGTGGACAATGAAGGGGATGCAATAATTTAGATGCGTTCTGAATATATATATCAGTATCTATTTATCAAACTTACAGGCCGTTCGGTGCGAAAATAATACCATTTACAGAGCAAGAGAAAATTTTCATTTGATTAAACACTTACGCAAAGCATATTGATTTCAGTATATATTCATTACGTTTGAGTAGCGAAACATACGCTTGGCGAAAGCATCCTAGGAATGTTGTGTATATTTCCACGGACCTATGTATAGGAAAAGTTTAATTTCATGGGACTATGACGCGCACAGATTTATACATGTGAATACAACGTTCTAAAACATTTTCTCTTAGTTTGTCTGGTGTTAACATTTGAATTAACTGAGCATGGTCGAAGGTTTGCGAATGTGTTATAATGTATTTCGTGTGTAAAACAGACAAGCCAATCATGCCATTTTTGTTTTATGAGTGTGTCTCACGTTACGTTTGAAAAAATCCCGAAAACGTCAACAACCAGAAAACACGACTTCACTTGCAGAACCCCGGAATTAAGTTTCATCTCGCTTTCCCGTTGCCATAGTAACGATTTATGCGTTCCCACACCAACTGTAGTCATGAATAGCTAACTGTATCTCGGAAGTCGTTTTGATGAAGTATTTGAAATGAACCATTTGGAATGAGGTATTTCTAATGAAGTAAGTCACGTGAAACAAGAGACAGCTACACAAACAATATGGCGGAAGGACCCGTGATAACGTGTCCTAGCTCGCAGCGGAAGCGATACTAGTATAAGGAATATCGGAACTTCCCGGACTTAATGGAATGCAAAGTGGTGTAGTTGGGTAATCGCTTTTGAATTTTGTGGTAAGGGCCGAAAAGAAACAAAAGAACTGCTCCAATCCATATTCCATGCAGTACACTGCATATGTCAACTATCAGCGCACAAAATGATATTGCAGTTGACCTGGCCATATTATAAATATAATATCGATCTATACCGTTATGTGAAGATGAAAGTTTAGTAAGTAGAAATATTGACAAGCAGATTTGTGAAACAAGTCACTCGAGTGGGGATCTTGTGCAGCCATTACGATTAAACAATTTTGTTATTTTTGTTCGGTTTGTTGTTTAACACCGCACTCAGCAATGTTGCAGCTATATGGTCTGTAAATGATCAGTTCTGGACTAGACGATCCAGTGATCAACATCATGAGCATCTATCTACGCAGTTGGTAGCCATTACGAAAACAGATGGTATCAATGATGATTGTTTCAGGAAGCGTTGCCGGAAATGACACCGGTCTTCAAGACGAGCTACGTGTGCGGCCTCTCGCGAGTCAGTGGGTTGCTGCAGGGCACAGCGTGAACCCCAACCCCTGGCTGTCCCAAAACCCCTTCGCTCTCCACCCAGCCATTACAACAACCTCAACCTCAACGTTGGATCCCAACCCCTTCCCTATAACCGCGCCAAGTGGCTTTAAGATAGCTCAGGATTCCTTCACGGGAAACCTGTTCCTAATCCCGGCAGGTAATGCTCGTTCAGGGCATCATGTTAATATTAAGCCACTTGAATCCGACACAACCATGTAATTTATAAAACAGTCCTACTTTATCTTGTAATGTATATTGTATAAGGCTATTAGATTTATGATGCTGATTAGTGCGCATGCGCATTCCATGTTCATTACCCATTGTGACGAGAGTTCATGTTCTAAATGAACGTATCGCCGTCATTGAAATACGAGTCGTAAATATACAGCTCTGTTGTTTCATATTCAAGGATAAGCAGATTGATTGTATTGGACTTTGAAAAATAGACACAATCATAAATAATGTACGTATAGTTTATGGAACGTAATTCTATAGTTTGAGGTGATTTCCTTCAAAAGACGCGTACCCCAGTTTGTGATTGATCGCTTGAATAGGGCGTTATTTAAGCCGGGTTGGCAGTTGCTTATTTCAAACGTGTCGCATATGTGATCGAATATCTACATATTGCATACATGCGATAACAGAACACGTTATGCTTGTTTACCAGGAAAAGACCTTTGTTGTTTATGTAGGTTGATAACATACATATTGTGCTATATATACGTCTATGGGAATCATCGCTGTTTGAACAAGAAATCGCACTAAATGGAAAATAAGTAAACAAAGCGACTCATAAATCTGTCTGTTGTTGCCACTCAGTCAGTGTCAGAGGATCTGCTTATTATTCTGTAAGATCATCAATTTTAAATGTGAGAAGTCACGTCTTTGAAATATTCAGTACACATAAGCCAACTCTGAACAGGTCAGATGTTTAGATTCAAATAAACCAGGATTATGCTATTCAAAGGAAGCTAAAGTACACCGATTCTTTAATATTGATATACACAATCTGTCAGCTTTAGGGGCAGTGGGGTAGCCTTATGGGTAAAGCGTTCGGTCCCGATTCCCCCCAACATGGGTATAATGTGTGAAGTCCATTTCTGGTGTCACTCGTCCTGATATTGCTGGAATATTGCTAAAAGCAGTGTAAAATCATACTACTCACTCACTGTCAGCTTTAGCTGTAGTTATATGAAAGAACTGGGTGTTTAACTAGTAGTATAATTATCGTAATATGAAACAATCGGGTATTTTATTTAACTTATTCTGACTGGCGTTTACGTATGTTCACTGTTGACTGTATTTTACCGTTACTGCTGATTGTTTTCAGATTATGTTGAGCAGGGCGGTGGATTATGGCCTTTCCCTGCCACCCACGGACCCCAGCCTCCCCCCACACACTTCCAACACCTCCTCCAGACTTCCCCTGTCCCCCACCTAGCCCAGATGCCAACCCTCGGGAGTCCCCAACTTCACGAAGATCAGGACACGGAGACACCCGATCATACACCCGTAAGTTGACAGAAACACTCGATTATATATACGTAAGTTGACGTAAACACCCGATCACACACCTATAAGTTGATGGAAACAACCGATCATACACCCGTAAGTTGACGGAAGCAACCGATCATACACACGTAAGTTGACGGAAGCAACCGATCATACACACGTAAGTTGACGGAAACAGGCGACCATACGCCTGTAAATTGTCGGTTTAAATTTGAAAAAGCCACTGAGCATTATTTGATTTTCATGAGTGACGTAGTGAAAACTAGTCCTTTTCTATAAAAGCGTGTCTCGTCGACACGACTACGCATGTCAGTTATCGTGAAAAAATATCCGCTAGTAACTGACTAGCTAGTACATTTTGTGTTTATCGATCTGTTTCACGAACATGGGTTTTGTGATGAGGTCACTAGATTATGACCCTGACGAACCGAGATTCAAACTCACATCACAGGTATTTGTCAGCTTAATTGGCACAATAGACTAACAACTAGTTCATAGTGAAAAAAATAATATAATGAAATGGAGCCCTGAGTGAAGCTATGGAAATCTAGACTTGCGTGTGTTGTCATGGATATATATACTTCAAGGTCTGTACGACAGACTATTGGCACAATTCTCCACTGAAGTCAGGGACATGCTGGAGTTCAGCAGTTGACGTTGACACTGTCGTAAAACAGCGGGTTAGGCGGTACCTCGCCGGCCTACTAAAATATATGAAGAAATTAAAGAGTGATTTTGCACGTCTAAATTGCCCCAGGGCTTCAATCGGATTTTATGTCTTATTGTGTTGATATATTTTTAAAAATACGATAACGTTATTCTTCGAACTTCGGAGCTGACAAGACCTTTTGTTGAACAGTTTTGATGTTTATTTATCTAAAAGGCTATGGCAGTCTAAATATTATAATACAACTAGGAAAAGGACACATTGGTCATATGTTTTTCCGTGTCCCCAGGGTAGTAGACAGAGCCCTGACACAGGGGAGCAGCGGGAGGATAGCGACCATGGATCCCAGGGTCAGTGTGGCAGTCGTTCTTCCACCCCTGGGTCCCGGCCCACCTCAGGATCAGGGAAGGAGAAGACCCCTACCCCTCAAAGTCCACCTGGTACCCCCGGGAGTCCCCAGGACAGAGAGAAGCCCATCAACCTGTCCAACCAATACATTCCTGGTAAGGAACCCTTAGGACGAAACCTTTAGTACTAGTTGTTGGAAACCTTTAGGACGAGCTGATGGAAACCATTTAGGACGAGTTGATGGAAACCACTTAGGACGAATTGATAGAAACCTTTATGATGCAACAAAATATGTCTTGTTCAAAGTCGCCCTAAATATAAAAGTTGACTGTTTTATGTAGTGTGGATACAATTAAGTAGATATAGATATGTTTGCTTGTTGTGTAACGCCGCTCTCTGCAATATTCCATTATATATGACGGTAGCTTGTAAATAAGTCGAGTTTTAGGATAAACCAGTGATTGATAATGTGAGCACTGGATCACGCCCTAGTGTGACCTTCCAGACAATATCTTTCGGGACTATTAGGTTTAAGGGGAAATTATCACCTTCCCGTGGACTTCTATCCCTACTATTCATCAGTACTATTTTTCCTGTTTTGTTAGCGGAGTTTTATTTTTTCGGACAGGGCAATATACTGGGAAGTTTCTTTCGATGGAGAAATGTCATGAGTTGTATTTTCATCAACAGATATGGCCGTGGCGCCACCGCAATATACCTATCCATACCCCACGGGACATCTGCCGTATATGTTCAACCCTGGCCTCATACCCGTCCAGGGGATGCCTGTCAACCTGTCCGAGCCCCTCACAGTCAAGACAGAACCCCCCTCAGTCCAGTCACGTGGTACCTCCCCGATGGTTCTCACGCCCCCTCCCTCCGACGAGACAACAAAAGTGGAACCAACTTTCAAAGAGGCTGCAGTTTATGCGGACTTCCCTAAACCAGTGACCAAATGCTGTGCTTCTGTACAAACTTGTGACTTTGGTCCCTTGGTACCGAGCAGGACGCTGAGAGAACAATGCAGCCAAACATGTCATGAGCTTGACTTATCCAAAACCGAAACATTACTGAAAGCTGCTGAAAAACTGAGTAAACTTTCAGACTGTGCTTCACAAAGTGAGCCTGAGAATCGTGCACCTAGTCCAGCGGAAACACCAAAGACTGACCTACCCAGTTCTAGTTCCAGCCTTACAAAGGCAACAACAGATTACAACCCTTTCACAGACCCCCTTATACTGAAGGCAGCAGATGGGTTGGAATTGCTTAGTGCGTTAGCAGAGAGGAGAGCCAAGTGTAGCTCTCCAAGTCAAACACCCGGTGTCACCCCATCGACCACCTCCACCCCCGTCCTCACATCCACATCCACATCCACATCCACCTCCACTACTAGCGTCCTCTCCTCGCCCACCAGCCTCCCTAGCGGAATCACGTCGCCTAGCAACATTCATAACATCCTTCCCTCACCCAGCGACTCTTTTAAATCCGACAACTTCACAGCGGAGGAGACGTCATCAGTAGACGCTGACGTCACCCCCAAGCGTGACGTCAAGAGGGGTATCACGTCACCGAAATGGACTTTCCCAAAGAAAGACACGAACCCATCTGTACTCACCATCGGTGGAATAAAGATCCCAACAGGTAGCTATCTTAAATGTATTAAACGTTTAGAATTACGTTTGAGGTAGCTTTTATATAATAATGCACTTTTTATAGTAATTCTCTATCCATGAAAACATTTTCGCTCTCTCTAAACGAAAATCACAGAAGGTACTGTAGTTCACATAACAGCAACTTAAAGATACCGTTTCCACCTTACTGTAGTTGTAGCGGACTATCTTCTATCTCACTTTCCTGATTCTCGTTACAAACTTACTTCTAAATGACCTTATCGTTTTGTTTACTCTTGCACTGTTTTGTTTGCCCTATCGGCCACTCTTAGACTCAGGGAAGCAGATCTTCAATCTTTTCTTGACACAGGGTTAGACAGCATGGACGCCATGGAGGTGGAAATGCGCATGCGCTTGGCTGAGTTGCAGCGTCGATACAAGGAGAAGCAGCGGGAGCTTGCCAAACTGCAACCCAAGGTCAAGGACGGAAGCAAAGAACGCCGGGAAAGCAGAGACAGCAAAGAGTTTGTACAGGATGGCGCTAATACGAGGTACTACTACTGAAAAACACACAGTATTGTGTGCAGCTTGTGAATTAGACGGGTTTTTCGAGTTTCAGATTCAATGTATTACCCAGGGATGGCAGAACATAATGTTTTATCGTTTTTTTAAACCACAATAGAACACCAATTTATCCTAGATTTTCAACAGCGACATTTTACAAATTCAATAAACTATCAAAAACGCATGGACAAGCTCGCCATGCATAATAATTTTTAATGCTAATTTTGATATTTTTTTGAGCCCTGTTCACATCATCTCAAAGCGGTCCTTATTACGCTGGCTATTTGATCAGCATGCAGTCCCAAGTTGTCTAATAGGGCACTAAGAGGTTAACAGTCACTACGATATCTCATCGGGTACCCATCCAGTGCTGGGTAAAAGCTACAAGGTCGGTTATCTCAGGAGGCACCGCGTGTAACGTGTGCTTCAGTGTGGGGCAGACCCGTGAAGATCCGGGTGAGAATTGATCTTCAGTAGCCCATCCTTGTCGTAAGGGGCGATTAACAGGATCGGATGGTCCGGCTTGCTGACTTCTTTGACACTTGGTAGATGCTCATGTTGTTGATCACTGGATTGTCGGGGTAGAGACTCGATTATTTACAGATTTAATGGGACTATTAGGGAGTTCGGTGTAAAACTAAACTCAGTCACTCAGAGTGGGACAGGATGGCATAACCTCTAGCCAGATTTTGTAAACGAATGACATCAACCAGATGTGTATCATTTTTCAGTGACGACAAAAGCTCAGCTAAAAGAAAGCCAGGCCGCCCAAGGAAAAGGAAATTCTTTACTAAAAAGAAAGACGAGGACTCGTAAGTAATACAATAGTACCTCATCTAAATATCTGAAGAGCATTAATGCGATCTGTTTGTCTGGACATCATATTACTGTCTGGTTGAGCTCATGAGCCGGTCTGATGAAGTTGTTCGTCTCTTTCAGACCCTCCAAGACTGCATGCAAAGAGTCCCACACGAAAAAGAAACGCCTCCCCGAAGAACTGGTGGATAGAGTCTTCAGGAAGGTAGGTCATTAACACCAATTCGGTTCCCGGGGAGGCCCTCAATAAGGTTCATGAATACACAGAATAGCTTTACAATTCGTGGGTTTTTGGAAGCCAGTTGAAAGAAGGTCCTGTTGCTTTCAAATGAATGGTGGCTTTATCCGGGTTATTAGAATTCAGCCACGAAATTAAATTCTGCACGTCCATGTATTGGTCATTGTGTTATTGTGTTCTCTCGCAGCTTCCTCCAGTGAAAAGTGACAAACTGAAGTCGATGAGGACGAAATCTGGCTTGTTTCTGAAGAGGAGGAGTAGTAACTCCAGCGGACGGTCCACGACAGGTACGGTGGATCATCATAATCCCAGATGTAGTTCATCTGCGGGTGGGGGGACTTTGACATCAGTAGGATCCCTTGTTATGTTTACGCAAAGCGATCCCTGATTTAGGCTTTGTGTTGGGACCGTGGACCTTAAAGGATCTCTTATGTCTACACTACCCTGATACTGACTTTGTTTTGAGTAGGGACCTTGAATAATCTCTCATGCCTGCATCACAGTGATATTGGTTTTGTGTTTGTCCCGGCATCTTGAAGGATCTCTCATGCCTACACCACACTGATAAAGGCTTTGTGTTTGTCCCGGCATCTTGAAGAATCTCTCATGCCTGCACCACACTGATATTTCACTTTGTTTTTGGGGTCGGGGACTCAAAGCGATCTCTCAAGCCTACACCACCATTATACTGACTTTGTGTTGGGGCCGGGAACCGTATAGGATCTCTTAAAGTTGTTTTTCATGTGGGACGATGTGTTTTGAATGTGTAATGTTAAAGATTTACTGGATAAAGCAGAACAAGATAACAAATTATCGCGACTACAAGAACAGTTGAAACTAAGAACTCTAGCTCCTATAATATTTCCCGGTGTATGGGTCATTTTAAAGTTCACAGGGTAGTGGAAGCGGCGGTGTATATGGTTGACAGCTTGCTTTTACATGGAGCTGCCACTGGTGGCTATCACCACGGAGTAACACACAATGATTTATAGGACAAACAGCCTATATTTGTTGTGAACTAGATGGGAGTTTGGTGGGGGGAGTAAGTTTGTTCTCGCTGACTTGGTTGACACGTGATCGTATCACAATATAGCGATGCTCATGCTGTTGATCATTGGATTGTCTGGCTCAGGCTCGATTATTTACAGACCACCGCCGTGTAGCTTGAATATTGCTGAGTGCGGCGTTTAACAACAACCAGCCAAGCAATCTTACACACAAAGGAAGACATGCAAGATATATCATACAATCCATTACCATCAGTCACTGTGTTGAAAGTTTCATCATTTGCTGCCGGAGGTGTTCACCTACTACAGTGTGTTCAAGCCTGTGTTTTTGTCAGTTCGGCAGATATATGATTGGGGAAAAATACAGTATGGGGCAAAAGAAAATAGTAGCTAAAAGCGGAACAATACTCGGGTATCACAGACATGTTGAATGTATGGCATTGGTGAATCTCACAAAAGGTGACATACCTGACATGAGATCATGGTTCTACTTCACACAATCGTGAGTTTAGAGAGAATTTTCAATTGGACACCTTCTGTTGCCAGAATCATGTGCATCTTCATTTAAGGCGTATCAGTAGTTGGATAATCAAACATGTCTGCGATTGTAAGACCTTTGCAGGATTCTTTGTTTACCATAACCTACGGTTGGTCTTGTAGTTCCAATTACTGAATGCGTATTCCTACTGCTTTGTTCTCTTAGTGGGAATTTCTTCTAGCTTTATCCACATAATGATCAGTCTTTGATTCTAAGTTTAAACTTTAATTGAGCTAGACGACAACATTACATGGAAACAGCAGCCTAGAAAGTCTTTCTTTATCTACACGAGCCAAATCTATCCTTTTCAATGTCTTGTTTAGAGGAATTCGAAAACGACCATGCTGTTTTACCTCTTTTGTAACTTTGAACTCCGAGATTCGGTTGTAGTTAGCTGTCCATGAAACAGTGGTAATCTAACTCAACGTGTCCCGCCGACCTCGGCGTTGCGGCGTCCTTCCGATCTTCAAACGTTGAGACATACGACGTGACGAGGTAATCACCGCTTCCGGAACCAGGGATCTAGCTGAGCCACGTGTTCACATAGTTTTTGGATTAACCTTTCAAAATGAAATTACACCAAGAACATTGGAGTGTTTTTGTTGGCGTTACATGTAACGGCTGCCGGTCCGATCTCTTATCATGCTTCCAAACCAGGCATTCACAGCGTATTTGCTTATGATAAATTATTCATAGCTGGGCCTTTATGTGTGTGACACAACGGATAGGATTTCAAAGTTGATTAGAGTCTTCATCAATAACTGCCATGTATTGAAAGTGGAGGGGTTAGAGTCGATCCGTGTCTCCCCCCAGTCAGCGCGGCACAAGATACATCCCCTTGTTTCTGTGATAGATCGACCTCCGTATCTTCTCACAACTTGCTCACTCAAATTGAAAATTACATTGGGAGTTACTTTGCAGATCTGCATATTTGAGATAGTAAACTGCTGGTTTGCTCTGACTCTCTACTCCAGGGGTTCCCGCTCTGTCCCGGGACGCGAGAGGCCGACTTAGATTTATCACGTATGCGGAAAAGCGAATTCATGTCATACACCCTCCTATCGATCTCGTCTCCGCCTGTATGCATGGAGCGCGCATCATCCTATCTCCGAATCGTCGAAATATACTGCCGCTGGGTACAAAACCCCATTTGCTTTCGTAAAGGCATTACACAATACTGACCACTATCTAAGCGGAATGGATATGTTTAATGCCCTCACTTATGAGGGCTTGCATATATACCCTCATTTATGAGTGCTTGCATTCATAATGCTTCCCCGAACGTTCGGCGCAGCTGATATTGAAAATAAGCACCTTGTACGATTACAAGCATAATTATTTGGTTTGAGCTTTGTTAGTTTCATATGAAAAGTTAAGCCTCATGCCAGAAGCTTTCATCGTAAGCCTTTTTCGTTTTTGCCTAACCCTGGCATTTTGAGTATTTATGTGAAGGTTTATGTTGAGCTGTTCAGCGGTTCTCGTTTCCAAGTGCAACAGGGACCTATAGCCCTCTTGTGGAATGCTATTAAGTATGTCGGAATCAGACACCTTCAGTTTTACTGCTCCAAACTTAGAGTTTTTACTGGCTGATTTTGTCGGCTCAAGGTGTAAAATTGATTATTTTACAGTCGGAGACAGTAGATATCTGTCTGGTGCATTTGCTGGAATCATTAAACTCTGATTTAAGCGTCTTCTGGGCCTTAAGTAGTCTTGTATTCCGCAAGGACATTGTTAGTGGTTTGTGTAGCCAATAAAGTAGTTTTAAATCACTAGGACTAAACATAAACTGTTTTATTTTTTAAAAACACGACGGAGGTGACTGACTTATATTTGAGGTGATGTTGATGTGACGGGGAACAACCAAATCCACGACTGTATTCAACGCTGCTGTTTCCTTGTGACCCCTGTCACACCATCTATCAAAGATGCGTCGGTGTTATGCGTTTGTACGTCAGATAACGCTGTGACTTTAACATTCACCTTCCCGTCGACATTCCGTCCTCCCCCCTCGTTATGCATGGGTTATGGTTGATGAAACAAGCAGGGTTCAGTGTTGACGGGGAAAAATGGTCGGATTAATAGGGAGGTATCTTTAGCATCTATCAAAGGTGATTATCCTCTAGCAGGACACAAAACATACTTTGCTTTCACTCCAAAACGCACACAGTCAGATATCAAAGGGTGGTAGTTCCGAATGATTTAGCTCACCTGATTTAAGGTAAACAATGAGTGAGTATGGATTTACGCCGTTGTAGCAACAGTCCAGCAATAGCACACGGGGGAGACACGAAATGGGCTTCGTGCATTGTACCCATGTGGGGAATCGAACCCGGCTCTTCGGCGTGACGAGATTACGCTTTGACCACTAGGCTACCCTCACCTCCCGAGGTAACGAATGAACTACATCAGTGTTCGCCGTGAAACGAATCCAATAAGTCGCGTCATGTTATGGTTTCTCGTAAACACTTGAGATCAGATTTCTTTATCGAATTTCAAACTG
Organism: Haliotis asinina; assembly: GCF_037392515.1. Lineage (NCBI taxonomy): Eukaryota > Metazoa > Mollusca > Gastropoda > Lepetellida > Haliotidae > Haliotis > Haliotis asinina. The sequence continues at coordinate 14,318,700 of NC_090284.1, forward strand.
CGATATTTTAGGCGAAGACCCCATTGTCATTAAAAAGGATGAGGACAAAAACTACCTTGTCTGTTCCATTAGAAATTCAATAGGCATAAAAATCTTATAAAACGATCTAGATTTTTCATCAGAATGCTCCATAAAAGACTCAAATGAGTAAGATAAGTTCCGATATCTAATATGGTTGTCTGTACACCGGAGGCTGTTTGAACTCTGTTCGTGATAGCATATTGTGACTTCGATCTTAGCTGTTCCAGTTCAACCCACTTCGGTGACCAGTTGAGTTTTTATGCTTATGAAGATCGTTAGTAGACTTTGAAGTTCGACCACACCCATTTATGCGATGCATGACTCAATTTCATTTCTGTATTAACCAGATGGGACTCGCCCAGCCTGGGTATCTGATATACGCTGGCTATGTACATTCTCATTCAATAGCACATACATAATTGAGTTATCAGATTTGATGGACCTGGAACGAGGCCTATGTCTGTTCCAGTGCGATGAAATATTTATTCTCATGATGAGAATATGCGTAATTTGATCCATAGGAATTGGTCCCAGCTTCTTCTATTATGAAACAGTTATGTCAAGACCTTAGCAAGATATAAAAACGTCATGCCTTGGGAATTCCATGGGCTGGATTGGAATATCTATAACACGGTTGCGAATACGTCAGTGGCGGGGTAGCCTAGTGGGTAAAGCGTTTGCTCGTCTCATCGAACCTCTGGGTTTGATTCCCTACATGGGTACAATGTGTTAAGCAAATTTCCGGTGTCCTCGCCGTGATGTCCCTAAAACGGTGTTAAACTATGTTCACTTGCTCTTGGTGGGCTCCGTGTGAGTATGCAGTGTCCACCAAGCCACACTTTGTTGTGTAAAAGTAATCAGGTTTTATGGTGTTATGAAGGCGATTCCTCAACACCTGGTGTCTTAACTGATTTTCGGTGATACATTCGCATAATTGTACCCCAATTTTTCTTTAAGCTCATAGATTCCTTGTTCCGTTTTTTCATGTTCTTTATATTTTTTGTGTGCAATGACCATTTTTAAGTATGAACATCAGTGGGTCTTGTCTCTGTTTCAGACGCAACCAGTTCTTCGAACGAAAGTTTCCTTTGTAAATCCGATAGCTTTGGCGACAAGAAATTCTTCCGATCCAAGGGTGCAAATATTGCTAAAGGTAAATTTTACATTTGCAATTCGTAAATCTGATTTAATGATTTTATTCTATTGAGAAAGAGAGTGACCTCCTATAGACATCATTTCGGCCGCCCATGGACGAAGTTTTCTCGGGGAAACAGCATATTTAGGACCCTTTAAATCAATTATATTGTCGTACTTTAAGTAATTCGTATGACACCCGGTGTTGTATTTTAGGTAAATTCAAGCCGTTTGCTAAGAGGAAGGAAGAACCGATCAGTATGGGAGTCGAGAGAGAATCAACCCAGACCACCTCTGGTAAGTGAGTAACTGAGTGAGTGAGTGGGGTAGCCGCTTTAACCACTGGGCTACTCCAACGTTTGACTGTAATTACAAAAATGACTTTGCATGTAAACTGTTTTCCTCCCTGTGAATGCGCATATAAACAATATTCCGTTGAGAATAACCGGGAGTGGACCAAAAACTGAATTGCGTCCCGTAAAACACTGGCATGAGATTACTGACCCGCGACTGGCAAGCTCGCCCCAGCAACAGTGACCAGTGTTTGAACAGTTTCCCATTTCCCGGATCAATTAACATTGATATTCCGTCATCAGTTTGAGCAAGCTGTTTTCTGATTGTGTTTCAGACGCTGGGAATCTGTTTTCAAACATTGAAAACTCTCTGGTGGAGAAAAAGCGCCCCAAGACGATGCTTAAGGGTATTGAACGCCAACACTCGTCAGAATCAGCCGAAATAGGTCAGTATGGACACCATTGTCCAGAATACCAAGTGTTAGCTCTGTCCGTCCATTCTTGACGAGGGATATTGATAATATTATTCCATAATCGGGGCTGTTTGTTTAGTTTATTGATAGCGGAAACTTTGCTTTGAGTTAAAACCTCCGCAAAACAATCGTAATCATTACTAAACACATCATCAGCATTTTTTCATATGTCGTTAAAGAAGAGTCGACCCTGTGCAGGATTAGCGGTTCTAGTAATGTTCATACCAAATACGAAATATGTCTGATGGTCAATGCTGTTCTGTTAGAGTCCACGAGCCCAGCCGCGGTCTCTCCGTCCATGTTAGAGTCTGGTCTCGGTCTCCTTGCCAAGTTCGCCACTTCCGCTCTCACTGCAGCAAATATGAAGAAGAAAAAACGGAAATTAGAAGAAGGTGTGTTTGTCGAAAAAGAAGCTGATGATTCTAGGCAGGGTCCATTAAATAAGAGAGGTACACCTTTACACGACCAATCAAAACTCTTCTGGTGGTGCATGATTGTCACGTGGTGTGACGTAGAACGCAAACATGGCGGTTGGGCTGGGAAAAGGTCATGTTTGCCGACTACGCTCTCTGGCGTTCTTGCTTTCCTGTCGTCTATATTTCGTCTCCTGTAAATTGTGGCAAGCGTTTTAACAACTCTTAAGTATGTGAATCAGGAATGTCTGTAGGGACGTTAATGATATTATAATTCAGGGTCTATATTTGGCTAACTTAGTTAATTCAGTCCAACTCTGTGCCACAGTCAATGCAGACGCATGACATATCAGCCTGACATTTAAGAAGAATAATTTGAATCAGACTTAGTATGTGAATCAGGAATGTCTGTAGGGACGTTAATGATATTATAATTCAGGGTCTATATTTGGCTAACTTAGTTAATTCAGTCCAACTCTGTGCCACAGTCAATGCAGACGCATGACATATCAGCCTGACATTTAAGAAGAATAATTTGAATCAGACTGATGAATATCAGATTTTGTTATTATGCCGTTAAAGGGAGAGAAAAAGCTCTTGGGCAAATGAATGTAACATTTAGTAAAACAGTTCAGCTTGAATAATCTTTCAGGCATATGAATATAACAAAACATTTTGTTAACAATTTCTGCGTTTCGCATAAGCAAAGTTTCGATGTTAGTTCTCAAGGTTCACTGCGGTGTTGCAATTTACATCGAAGTACTTCAGATGTAGTAAAAAGTTGTTATCCAGTGAATTCTTTGTTTTCTTACTTGTGAATTCCACATTTCTGTACTATCTTGCTCAACAAGAAAACTTCATCTTTTCATGTTTATTTCTTTTCTCTGTATGTGTGTGCTTAAAATTCTCTACTGTATGTTGTCCCGTTCGTGTTTTCATACGTATACCGTTAGTATGGAGTAGCTGATGTGTATTAACATTGCAACAATCTTTAAACGAGATGCCTGATGGTTTCAGTTTCTGACACGGAAGCGAGTGACCCCCAATGTACCAACAAGAAACGGAAGCCGGGTCGGCCCAAGAAATGCGCACCCATTTCCTCAGGGGGAGGAACAGGTATGTGACGTCATGCATTGTCCAAATACTGTATACATTCGTTCTGATAAATGCGTTACGGGTAATAACAAATACGTTCCACGTTTGGGTTTATACAACATCGTTTTGTCCGTTGCAGAGACTATTGTGGCGAAGAAGTCGAAGACGTTGGGTTTGCTGCAGTTGCGGGAGGTCGGTCAGACAAACAAGGACAAGAAGCCTGCAAGCAAACAGGAGCAACGGCAGATAAACGTGAGTGTTAGAACTGAGGCGGCGAAGGGGTAGCCCAGAGGTTAAGCAGTCGATCGTCACATCGAAATGTCGGGTTCAGTCCAACATATGGATTCAATTTGTAAAGTTCTATTCTGGTGTCCCTTGCGATATTGCTTAAATATTGCTAAGGTGGCGGTTTAGAAATACTCACACAACATGCTCTGGACTCTGAGGCAACTGCTCCAACCATGACTCAGCAATACCTCACTTGAGGTGCCAGCATTGTAATTCACTATTTGCTGTTGCTCCCTGTGTGTAATCTTACCGGACCTTTTGTGTTAACGAGCGAACACTTTAATCGTTCCTTACCCTAAGCGGAATCGATGACGAGCGAACATGAACGAGCAAAATTAGTATTCGTTTCCATGTAGCACAGATTCTACGTCAGTATTATACATTTCTTCAGGTCGGGTAGAAGTAGTGGTCATTTTCGAAACGAAAGTTTTATACAGTCAGGTGATGTAGTTACATTCAGACTTTCATGAACTGGCACCACCGATCCTGCCGAATAAATGATACTTATAAATAAGTATATTTCTTTATATATTAGTATATATGTTTATGTATAGGTATATCTCTCATCAAGCAATTCCAGTATATTCCATGCATATATGTTCCTGGTCATACCTTCCCAATAACTGACATTGTGTATTGGTTAAAATATCAAACTTGAATTACTTTTTGGGGAGAATAGTTTCGTGGACTATGACGGGAGTTGTTGTTAAATGTTTTGCGAATACTTTCCGTGGACCCTGGTGTTCGAACTTTCAAAGCTCTCGAATACGTGTAAGCTGATAAGCGATATTAGATATATTCGAAACAGGCTGCGTCAACCACGAAGCGTCTTATACGCGGAATGAACTTTACATACTTTTCCATATGGGGAATAAAACCCGGAAGTGATGAACGATATTGCCAAAAGGTTGAGTGAGTGAGTATGTTTAGCGCCGATTTTAGCAATATTCAAGCAATATCACGCCGGGGACACTGGAAATGGACTCCACTCATTGGTTCCATGTGTGGAATCGAACCCGGGTCGTTCGCACAAGGCTATCCCACAGTCTTTCAGCAGTTGTAGAGACAGAAACATTTGTAAACGTTGGGAATAAGAGTGAGTGAGTGAGGTTAGTTTTACGCCGCACTCAGCAATATTCCAGCTATATGGCGGTGGGAATAAGATCATTTGACAGTATAATTATGGATTAATGTTATATTATAATACACATAGACAGGAAAGTCATGTTTCATCCCAAATATAATCATTCTCGGCATCACTGAGACTTCAGCAGCGCCATTTTGGAGGTGGCGGCCAGCTGAACATTGTACTCTTCAAATCTCGTGTCACTTTAAATCTCGCTTGACTCTCACGTGATCTTAGCATTCCGTGCATTCCCAGTTTCATATTTCAGGTTTAAATATTAATTTTAAAGTGAAACAGAACCCTTTTAATGCGCGTTTAATAATTTGGGCCCATTAAGTAGAATTATGCTTGACTAGGGTCTCTCGTGAATTTTGTACCATATTAACTTTGATGTGTGTGGGAGTCCAAATATTGATGATTGATGAGAGGATCTCTTCATTTCTATTATTGTAATCATCCATGTTGGAGGGAACTTTCCTAAACAGCTGTTTTCAATCATGTCACTCTTTATGAATTTTAATTTAAGATTGATCGTTAATTTTTTGTACATAAAACGTTTTAGATCATGGTCTCCTCGTCAATAATTGTAGGGAATTCATTGATTTCATTTTGTTCTGCCTATTCAGAGTGTTTGGTGAAACGTCCACAATGTGTCGGGAATTTCACCGACAACAAATACAGTGTATGTTGTTTTGTGTGCTTAATGTGTTTCGTCGCCTATTCGCGAACAACATGAATGTGTCATTCGGTAAAATTGTGTGATGACACGTGTTTGTTAGCGCCCTTTCGCTACAAATCAGCTGCATGTGAAAGAGATGTGAATTTTAATCCGTCCATGACTGTTGCGTTACAATTTGCACCTACGTGTCAGTTATAGTTGGGAATATAACGATCGGAAATATTCGTGCAAATTCCTGATGCTGCAAGAGGTCGTGCCACCTCACTTAAACTGTTCCCCTTTGACTAATGCTAAGTTATGTATACTTACGTTGTGTAACTTTTCGGTAAAGCGGGTGTGAACAGAGAGCAACACTGCATCATTTTGGTTTTGTAGTATGTTTCAATAATATATTATATAAGTCTTCGAGTTCTCGGATTATCTGCTTCCATCTTGTACACGTGGTCCCAGCATGAAAGTCTTTAGGTTTGTAAGTTTTTATAAATATTATTCCATCCTCGATACTTAGAATAATAATCAACGCACGATTTTCAAATTTGGCTTACCGAACATTGATCTCGTGGATAGCGAATCCTTCATTCAACCAATCGATCAAGATAACCAGTGAACCAACTGAGAAATCAGTCAACGAATCAACCCATTAAGCACTCATTCAATCAATCAACCATCAATAAGTCAGCCAATAAATAGTGAATCAACCACCCAACCAATCGAACAGTCAGTCAACCAATCAACCCATTAAACAGCCATTCAGCCACCAAGCAGTGAGTCGACCACTCATCCAACCAATAGCACTCAATCACTCATTCAACCAAGTACACACCACGTAAACTGTGCGTGTCACACCACATATTTTTGTTTTTCACGTTGAATATGTCCTGGCTATCACCTTAAAATGAAGTAAACGTCTGTGTTGTTGTTGTTGTTGTTGTTGTTGTTGTTGTTGTTGTTGTTGTTGTTGTTGTTGCTGCTGTTGATGATGATGATGATCCCTCTTCTCCCTCCTCCAGCTTGATGGCAGCACCGCTCTGAAGCCTCTGTACCTGGACGAGGAGTGGTGTCTTAGACGGAGCGAGCGGATTTTCCTCAGTGAGCCGAGTCCCCAGCCTTCACCCAACAACCAGCAGCCAGGGGCAAAGCAGGACAAGACCTTCTTCACTCCCCGGCCCTGCAAAACACAGAATGACCGGGACAGAGCCAAAGTTCAGAAGGCCAAGAGTCTCCAGGAACTGTCCCAGAAGGTCAAGCGGAAGTACACCAAAAACATGAACAAGAAGACCAGTTTTTCAGAGGACAGATTTAATGTAAGACTTAGTTCATTTCCTACCTTTCTTGGCATAAATCTTGTTTAATGCCGGTGTGCAATACAACTAACTGATATTACAGTCGACCCTGTTAATTCAAACGGGTTGGCGTCTGGTTTAAATAAAAACGACACAACCATTTCCATCATCTTAAGAAATGTCGACAGGAAGCCGTGTACAGTGTACGATTCCAACCGCTACGATAAGTTTATAATTATTTTCATAGTGATGACCCCAGGGTCCGTGAGAAGGTCAGAAACACTCAGAAACATTTCCTAAACAAATGAATCCTTTTTCCTGCTGCAAACAGTTACTGAAAGGAACATTATGTATGCACGTGTGTCCAGCACCTAATAATGTCTTGATGACAAACGTTCACGTGTTTAGTGGCAGTTATACACTGTCTGTTCATGATGTGAATTCTTGGTAGACCCTTAAGTTCTATGAATAGAACCAAGTTCTATGAATAGTCAGTCAACTTCTTCTTTGAAATGAGTGCGACGTTTCGGCGTTGGCGCAAACACCGTTGTCGTGTAGTTTTTGGTGTATGAGATAAACCCATTCTACTATCCTTAACAAGATTGTTATTTCCGAATGCCAATTTTGTCTTTTTGACATGTATACCCACCTCCTTTCCTATTTCAACCATTATCTTGACCCCACAGCGAGGCAGCATGAAGGCGAGGCCAAAGGAGACCCGTGATTTAGCGGAATCAGCTTCGGATCAAGACAGCGGAAGTGATGGAGATGACATCCCCCTCAGCGCCCTCAGGCGGAGACCTGATACACCAGGTAGGGAAGACAACTCACAGAACTCACAGAATCAGCTCTTGCATAAGATTTTCCAGAAGGATAGCTAACATAGCCCCATTAAATCTACATCCTGAATATATCAACTTATTAATCATAAAATGTCATGAAGACCATCTAACCCACAGTTCTAGATGTTGTGATTAATATCTGGTCAACCTAAGACACTGTCTTAGTAATTTCTGTAATCATTAACCCTGATCATAAAAATGTAGGCAAGTAGATACTGGTATTGTGGTCTGCGAGACTTGAATCAGATGTGTTGTGTCTGCCACTTTGCCCGAGACAAGCTTACGTGTAATTGAATATTTCACCTTGATCCCATAGAGCCCAGGTCGTGCGTAATGAGACTGGATGACTTGAAGGATGGTCTGAGGGTGTTGGAGTTCCAGGATGGGCTATTCTACGAGGGAGCTCTCAAGGCCATCAACCCTCCAGACATGTAAGTTTGTATCTTTGTTGGTTAACTTCTGTATACCAGCCTCGGAGTATTTAGGACATCCAGCCTATCAAACACCGTTCCACGTTAACGAATCATGAATGAGTGGTAATCATTTAGGTGTATTTTTGTGTGTTTGTTTGTTCCGCAATGTTGCCCTCAGTAATATTCAAACTATATGACAATATAGTGATTGATATCATGAACAACGCTTCACATCCCCTGTGTACGATCAGTGAGTGAGTTTTGTTTTGACGTCGCACTCAGCAATATCCCAGTGATATGGCGACGATCTGTATCTGAACCAGACATTCCAGTGGTCAATAGCATGAGCATCGATCTACGCAACTGGGATTCGATGACATGTGTCAACCAAGTCAGCGAGCCTGACCATCCGCTTCCGCTGCCTTTTGCGACAAGCATGGGTTACCGAAGATCAGTTGTAACCCGGATCTTCATGGGCAGGGAGCGGTCAGACACGGTCAACCAGTATCTCTGAACTAGACCAGTCCATCTATTCCTTAACCTCTTTCGACCAGCACATCCTGCCACAACAATTCTAAGCCTTTTGATATGTAAAGATGACCCCGGTGGCAATCATCTGGGTTCCTGGTTTCACTCGAATTCAAAACGAAAGTAACTCTGGGGAAAAAGACAGTATACAGTCATGTTTGATGTTGGCTAAAACATAAAGAACAGGGAATTGTTTTTATGGTCAATTAGGTTCTTGGTGTTTAATATTTTTGGACCTTTAAATTGGCTAAAACATAAAGAACAAGGAATTGGTTCTTATGGCGATTTAGGTGATTGGGGTTTCATATTTTTTGGACCTTGAATGTTTGACTGTTTTGAGCCTGGACACGTTTTTGTGACGTTTGTAATGTTTTTTGTCAAACAAATGTTTCAAGGGGATGCCGTTTTTTACCGGGTAGTTTAATACTTGCAATTGTGGTCGGTGAGAGAACCATTTGCTCTGAAGAAACTCATTTATTCCACATGGAAAATAGTACAGGAAAGTTGTTTTCTCTCTTTGTAAAAAATGTTTAGAATTCATAACTTTTTCTCGACATTGTGACTAGTTTTTATCAGTTTATCCCTAAGGCCGTTCTTCATTGAGGTAACTTGTCGAGGTTTGTGAAGCGTCTTCACTGGTTGGTATGTAAAGCACTCTGATGATATTTAGACAGATTCTTGCTGTGATGTCCGCGACAATAATGTGACTGACTTCTTCCTCTTCTTCAGCTACGGAGTTGTGGTGGACAACCAACGGGGAAACAGACCTCATATTTACCCACAGGAAGAGATCCTTAAAAACGTGGTACGTGTAACCTAGGTTTATTTCCTTGCAAAATTCACGCATAAATGACCATCGGAAGGAAAACCGGAACATCTATGCATATTTTATTAGTTCGCGGTGTCACAATATATTACAGGGTTGGGAAATTGTTGAACAAATATTGCAGATGGGAGGACAGTTGTTTATCCTTGCTAAAGTCATAATAACGTTTGAACATGAGGATACATGAGTAAATAGCGCATTAAATGGGTGTCTTGTTTCAAATCACGACTCTCGAGATTGCCCTTCGTGTCGATGTGTTCGGTCGGTGAGTTTGGAGAACACTAGGCTCCTTTGCCCACTCAGTCAGAAAGAAAGAAGGATTAATTTACTTGTATTGCGTGTTTCGGACGCCAGGAGGCGCTCAAACTAACCATCTCTCCCTCTCTTTGGGCAAGATCGTCTGTCGTCGATCCAAAAGCTGCAACCAGCACGCGAATATCCCTCGCTTCCTCTTTCCTCCCCTTCGAACAGAAACTCTCCGGCATTGAAGATCGATGTGACATAATCGGGGCGAAACGGATCAATTCGTTTTGAATGAGAATGTAAACGTTTGTGATTCAGGTTTAAATGGCTGTTGTCAGCTGCGACTTCTGTAGAAGTGTAAGGTACATTGGTGCATACGGCTCCAGTAAATGCCGCTAATTTACACATTGCATGCAGGAGTACAGATGTCCAATAATATTTCACGCTTCTGGGAAAACGAAAGTACGGCTAATTGAAAGTTGTGATGGCTCTGTCTGTCTTTGATCGTCGGAGTGGAAGACGTATGATTGCTGATGTCTTTGAATGGCACATTTGCTGCCGAGCGTAAGATTTTGTGTGCAGGTTTGCCGACATTGTTGGCGACATACCCCTGGAAGTCGATTGTGTGACTGTGTGTGCACGCACGACAACCGTCGGCTATATAATCCCGTCTTTCATCGCCACAACCATCAAAGTGGTGCAGTCGACATAGCCCGCCTACTGCTCACGATATACTCTCTGACACGACAGTCAAGGCTATTATATGTACCCAGAAAGATAAGCCCCACATACAACCAATTACACTGGCCTGGAATGAAGCAAGAAAACCCGATACTGATTTCCATACAACTGCAGGTCATTAGCAAACAGCCAGCCGTAAAACAATGCCTTCTATACATATAGAAGTCCTGTCGTCTAGACAGGGTCTTCTGCAGAAGACTGTGGTGTCCTGTGTACATATGTACAAATAGATTAACCAGTTCAAAAGAAACACTAGATTCTATGCAGTTTTCTGTTATTTATGCATTCCACTTCGAAAGTTAGTTCCTTACAACATGTTCAGAGTATACCAACGGCTTGTATTGATAATGAAAGTACATGCTATGACAATACCATTCCGCACACAGATATGCATTATTTAAGTGAGTGAGTGAGTTTAGTTTAGCGCCACACTCAGCAATATTCCAGTTATATGGCGGCGGAACCAGACATTCCAGTGACCAAGAGCATGAGCATCGATCTGCGAACCGATGACATGTGTCAATCAAGTCAGCGAGCCTGACCACCAGATCCCGTTAGTCTCCTCTTACAACAAGCATAGCCCCCGTTTATTCTACCCCGGATCGTCAAGGGTCACATCATTTAAGTAATGAAGTACAAACAGGTTTGAACATGTCTGATATATTTCACAACGAAATAGGAAGGGAAAAGAATATATTCCGAATCAGCCTGTTCCTCAATATAGAGAAATGGACGTCTATATAATCCTTGCCTTTCTGTGTATCACTTTGAAACAATTTTCTAAGCATTTTTAATTTGAAATTACTAGTACAGAAATGGACCTTTCCTTTCTCTTCCTTTACATACCAAGTGAAGTGATGTTTATAGTAAACTGACAGAAAGACAGGCGTAGCGACAATTTTCTCAAAAACAGCCCGAACTTATAAAAATGATTGTTGTTCAAAAGGTTGAGCCAGACCTCAATAATATCGAAATACATGTATATATCTTTGCAACCTGTCGGAAAACATGGGCTTGCTGCGATCCTGAAAGATAATGGCTGAGCAAACGAGACATCAACCTCAGAAGCTCGCAAGGAACACTGTGCATGGCTTTCTGATCCAAGTTTGACAAATGTTGCGGTCCTGGTTTTTAGGGCTGTATGTGACGTTTTCATGATCTACTGAGCTATACTTCTTCTCATACATGTAATCTCTTCCCCAGATTGTGGACGTGAAGCCAGGGTCCCCCCGTTTCCTCCCCGAGGGTACCCGCGTGTGTGCCTACTGGAGTCAACAATTCAGCTGCCTCTACCCTGGCACTGTGGCCAAAAGTAAGATATCTCTCACAGCGCTGCGAATCCTCTAACGATATTTTCTCTTCGTCGTCTAATGGTTGTCATACTGCTACAAAAGCATCATCAAGTTGACAATTACGAAAACATCAAACCAGCTTTGTTTATTAATGGCCATAGCTGGAGGTGATGGTGACATTATTCTTTGAACTTTATCATTCCCGCGAGTGCGCACGCAGTGGTAATATGGCGATATTGAGGCGCACATCCATGAACGGTTTAATGCTAGAATTAGCTCGCGTTCGTACTAGCTGCACCTAATACTCGCATACAGCTTATTCACTTCACACGTCACGGCTAATTTAAATTCCTCCATTGACAATTTATGAGGCGTAATTGTAAGATTTCACTTCTTAATCTCGCTAATGCACGTCGATTATGACTTGAAATGAATGGCAGCAGGCCTTGCGGACTCATCATGCAGTCTCCTGAAGAGCCAGCCGCCGTTTGTTGTACTCGTATGTTGTATGTAGACTGGCAAACAGCAATATAGCACACAGCTTGCACTAAACCCGCCCTCAGTTGTTACAACCATAAACAGCCATCACGTATTTGTTTGATGACAAGAAGATAACTTTCTGCCTAACGACTTCAGCCGTAATTAAATTGAACCATTTTTACTGCTCGAGATATGAAGGAGATTCGCGAAGGCTCGCCATGGTATTTATAACAGTGTTGGGAGTTATTTAAATTCTCTGCGTTATTTCAGCGAGTCCCAACCCCCATGCCGACAAGTACTCCGTCAATGTTGAGTTCGACGACGGCGACTCAGGCCGGATTCCCATCGACCACATACGGCTACTGCCTCAAGACTTCCCTCTAGTCTGTGAGTCCTGTCACGTGACAACTTTCTGTTACACCCTGTTACACTGGATTGTTTACGTAACCGAAGGCAACATACTCACAACACCTCTGATACAGTTTGTAGCTGGATCTTGACACTTGAAACATTAAACTTGTAAACTCTGTCATTGAACTTTCACAACTTCACATGTTAACGTTGGGTTGTTTCTTGAGGTGTAACGAAACATTGTTGACGTTATTAGGGTTTGTTTACATATTCCAAACAGCAAAACACACGTACATCAGTTGGGATTCAGATCAGATTACGTTCTCGTCGCTCTGTTGCTTGTCGTAAATGACGACTTCAGTTTTGTCTGTGTTCCAGACCTTATAGAATAAATCGAATAGAGATCCTACTGAAGTCTAGAATGATTGTCAAGAGTGAATTGCTACAGCACCAGTCTGAAATTACAGACTGCTCTAGGCTCTTTTTGGAGTTCTTTTTGTAGATACATATTATTGAATCCGATAACTATTTATGGGATATAATGTCAGTCTAACTTGGGTTGTGCGGACACATTATCTAGTTGAGAGTTGGTAGATTAACGACTAGTCTCTGAAGACACATATAATGTTGACTGTAAAAAATAAACCCATTTAAATTGAAAAGGAGCCTCAGGGAGACCAGAGATTCAGTCTGCACCAAGAGAAATCTGGACTTGTTTCATAGGCTTACGCATTGCAAGGAAGGGTAGGCAGTAGGCGAATAATGTGGTTCGAGGACAGTGAGACAGACTACGTTGCAGGGAAGGCTAGGTTGCAGGGAAAATAATATGGTTCAGGGACCGTGAGACATACTAAGGGCTTGGACGTTCTTCAGAATGTAAAAAGCCGATTATTCACAGGCCTCAGTATTATGGTTAGAATATTTCTCATTTCAGTTTAAATGACCTAAAGAGTTTGACTTAGGGATTTTTGTGGTTTCAGCATATGATCCGAACCCGTTGTTGAACCTGAGTAAGAGACGGCGGCGGACGACATCGGATGACTCAGAGTTCCGGAAGTCGAGTGAAGGTTACTTCAGCTTATCGGAGAGCAAGAAGAGGCCATCCAAACGGGATAGCTTCTCAGGTCAGTTTGATGGGGCCTTGGAGGAAGATTCAGAGGACCCGGATGTGTTTGAAGCAGACGTCAGAAAGAAATCTCAATCACGTGACCACAGTCCGAGAAGCAACCTTCACGATGGTGGCCAGAAAGCAACAAACATCTTAAATCGTGACGGACTAGCCCCCGGGAAGGCCACTTTCGGGAAAAGTTTTCAAAACAAAGACAGTCTCAGTCTGACAACCCTCAGTCCAAGACGAGAGGAACCCAAGCCGTCCTCAATATTGCGTCCTTCCGCTTTTGACATGAAAAAGCTTGGTCTTCAATATGGCGGCGGGTCGGGACAGGACGAGGAGGATAGTAGCTCGGACGAGGATATGGATTCTTCTGACGAGGAAGAGAGCGTTGTGGCTTCTCAGGGTCAGGAGTCTGACTCTGACAGCCCGGATGAAGACACGAATGTCGCTGGGGAAGGGTCAAAGAAAACGGGGAAGAAAGCCGCGTCAAAAAACATTACCCAAAGGAAGAAGCGCAGCGAAAAGACGACTTCCGTCAGCTCGGAGAGTAAAGGTCTTGCAGGTGTGTTCAGGGAATCAGTCTAAGGGACCCTGCGTAGTGAATTTAGCGTTCATTTTGCCTTAACTATAGTGTTTAATCTTACCCTCAGCATTAAACATAGGCATAATTTAAATGATGTATAGGGAATTTCATAGGCCCAAGGCGATTATGCTTGTCATATGAGGCGACTAACGGGATCGGGTGATTAGGCTCTCTAACTTGGCGGACACATGTCATCGGTTCCCATCTGCGCAGATCGATGCTCATGCTGTTGATGAGTGGATAGTCTGGTCCAGACTCGATTATTTACAGACCGCGGCAATATACCTGGAATATTGCTGAATGCATCGTAAAACTACACTCATTCACTCACTCAAAGGCCCATGGACACATATAGACAATAATTTATAGGCAAAATAATATAGACAAAACTGCCTTGGTTGATATTTTTCAATGTCTGTATTTATATTCATAAGTATCATATCTTGACGCAGGACTTGGGCTTGATGCGAGCACTTAGTTTCAATTCCCCATTATATTTGCGGAAATTGCAAGCCTGGTAACCGAAAATGGGTCAAGAAACTTATATTAGAAACCCATGGACATTGTTAGCGCGATAACTCGATACCTATCAAACGGAATTAATTATCATTGAATGTTCGCTTGAGATTTTTTAATATTCATCATGAATAAATAACACGAAAGTGTCTGACCAGCTGTAGATGACGAATGTTAATATGGTGTGTAATGTGCCCCCTCTTGCCTCCAGCGTTCCTGCCGGCCCGCCAGGTGTGGAGATGGTCCGGGAAGAGCACCAAGCGCCCCGGGCTGAAGGGCAAGGCGAAGAAGGAGTTTTATAAGGCGATACTCAGAGGCAAAGAATTCATCAATGTTAGTATTGGGCCTAGGCCATCTTCAGAAATACAATATTACAATTACAATATTTCATGTTATACTAGCTGTACCCACATGGGTGCAATGCCTATGTCGGTACCTCCTGACCCCCAACATCACCACTATCCCCATCCCAGACCCTAATCTGGCCTGATATTGTGGGAATGTTGTTAAAGAGGCGAAAAACCGAACTCCCTCACTCACTCAGTGGCGATATAGGTGAGAGCCATGACCTGACCATGAGGATCAGATGAGCTCATGTATACATATGGGGAGAAAATACGGAACGCAGAAATAGTGCAGAAGAATTGTGTCATATCAAAATTTAATGTTTCTACATGCCAAAAGTATAGAGACACTGATATTATTCTGGGACAAACCTTGTAGCATTAAGCTGTTCCTAGTCTGTTTTGTGGAATATTATTGCTGAGGTATGCAGTTATATCTATCGCATTTGCAAAGATCGGTGCTCATGATGTCAAACACTTATTTGTCTGGTCCAGACTGAATTATTTTAAGGCCGAGTAGGGGTTAAATAGCAAGCAACACACACTGTGCTTTCTTCTTCAAAAAACAATAACAAGCATTCTCCATGTATCCTCAGGTGGGAGATTGTGCCGTGTTCAAGTCAACCGGAAGGCCTAACCTCCCCTTCATCGGCAGGATCCAGAGCATGTGGGAAGCATGGGGAGGGCAGATGACAGTCAAGGTCAAGTGGTTCTACCACCCGGAAGAGACGAAAGGAGGAAAGAAACTGGCTGATCCCAGGGTAAGTATTAGAAGTCACCAAAATTCAGGCATTTAAGATATTATACTGGGCAGTAAAAGAAACTCTGCATATGCTTTTTTCGCAACGTTGTCTTTCCACGGATAGTTTCTTTGGTGCTGAGTATATGTTAGGTAACGCCCTGTTATAGTGGTTATGTCTGTCATTGCGCTGTTGACTTCTTGTTTGAGAGGCCCACACTACATTATGTAGAGGCCATCTTGATACAATTATTTATTGACTGGCATACAGGCAATATTGGTTCATATTCCTCATGGTTAAAACTTTGAATTGATTGACTGAGTTATATTGCGCCTGTTGGTTCAATGTGTGATTCCCATTTCTGGTGTCCCTCGCAGTGATATTGCTTGAATATTACTAAAACCGGCGTAAAACCATAGTCACTCACTCTCATATACTTGATTAAGTGTTCGTCATGCGTGTCATGCCTCTCCTCCAGGGTGCGTTGTTCGAGTCCCCCCACGAAGATGAAAATGCCGTACAGACCATCTCCCACAAGTGTGACGTCCAGTCCTTCTTGGAATTCAAGAGGCGTCGCGCAGACGCACAGAAGAAAGGCCAATCATTGGACGATGTGACTAACCTGTACTACCTGGCGGGTTATTATGATCCAACCATAGGCCTTGTAAGATACGAAGCTGATGTATTGTGATCTCTGATTGGATAACCGAGTCCTGTATTACCTAAGGTGCTAATGTCCTTCACATGAACATGACAGACAAATTCGCGTTCGAACTTGACAGTGACAGTGATTGAAACATTGAGAGCATAATAGTAAGTTGCTGAGACAATATTGTGGAACAATATGCCATTCATACTTTTAAAGGAAATGTCATGTAATGAGTGTTCAGTGCCACAGTGCTTGTTTCCATCAAGTGTTTCAACTCGTCGTGTTCTCGATGGTAGCATGTACGTATTACGGATACCCTTTATCTCCAGTGTGACCTTGACCTTCATCTCCAGTGTGACCTTGACCTTCATCTCCAATGTGACCTTGACCTTCATCTCTATTGTGACCTTGACATATATCTTCATCACGACCTTGAAGGTCTTCACATTGGCAACATTTAATTCTTGCTTGTGGCAATCCGATTCCTCCAAATGAATATTCCATGGAGACTTAACAGTGTGCCATGTCAACCCCGGTGAAAAAAAGAAATCCGAAAAGCAGGACAAAATGCTGTGTCTGTGTGGCAGCAGTTTCCATTGGTGCATAAATAGTCACGTGACAATGACGCAATGATTCCAAGATGTGGTGTGTATACATTTGTAACCGTGTTGTGATCTGGAGATGATGGAACAGCCTGTAGTGCAACACAAATAGCTACCACACGCCACCTAACGGGGGGCTGTTCCAACAATTGCTCACTATCCTTACGTAATCCTTTTGTACAGAAGCCTTAAGTTCACCGTACAGAAAACAACTATGTACGTGCTTGCTTCTTGTTGGCTTGTAGTTTTCCGAGAGCTCATACATATTTTATTTAGAAGCTATTAATATAAGACCTGTTTATATTTATATGATATCGTGTACTAATAGAAGCAAGCATGTCATATCAATTATGAGAGCCTAACTTTTAAGTGAAATAACAATAGGCATCTTTGCTTTTAAAACTGTTGATTTGTTTTAATTTGATCCTCTCTGTTTAATCATAATCTTCAACAAAATGGTTTATCAGTCGTGTTATTTTAGTTAAAATAATTATTTATGTTAGTACTCGTGTTTTCCTGCTTTGCTAGAAGTGCTACGAACTCGTTTATTTAGTTTAGTTTGAATGTCTTTCAATTCTTAAGTTTATGTTTTAATATAATTCAATATTTTAATCGATTGTTATACTAAGATCATGATAGATTCCGTACAAACGAGGCAGTCTTTCACAACGTGTGGCAAGTAGGTAAGACTTACTTCCCTTTGTTGTCATGTGATCACAGCACGTGCAGAACGTGTTCGTGTTTGGTAGTGCCGTACTGGAAGATGTAACATAGTACTTAATGGATATGTTTGTTTCCGTGTATATTTCACTGTATCATCATAGTGTAAACTACACAGTGTCTTTCTAACCTTGTATTCTACTGGTTGGCTTCGAGTATTAACTCGTGAGTCCTTTGTACATAACTCTTTCTACACGCCTGTGTTCAGCTGTCAAGTGCAAATATGAGGATGGCACTGAGGCGAGATGGGAGGGGATGGGGAGACAGTCTACTCTTCTCGAGAGGTACTATTTGTGAAAGTGCTACGAAGATTGGATATTTACTGTTTGTAAATTTATCCTGTTATGCAATGTCTCAATAAATCTATTTTCACTGATGATGTTTGTGTTGAATGGTGGTTGGCCTTTAACGGTACACATAGGAGCCG
The DNA here is from genome assembly GCF_037392515.1 of Haliotis asinina. NCBI lineage: Eukaryota > Metazoa > Mollusca > Gastropoda > Lepetellida > Haliotidae > Haliotis > Haliotis asinina. The sequence continues at coordinate 14,336,916 of NC_090284.1, forward strand.
TTGCTAAGACGGTCTTATGTCTATGTTAAAGTATGGGAGGTACGGTCACTTTAGCTCGGTGCATAGAGGGTGGTGGGGTAGCCTTGTGGTTAAAGCGTTCGCTCGTGACGCCGGAGACCCGGGTTCGATTCCCCACATGGGTACAATGTTTGAAGCCCATTTTCTGGTGTGTTCCGCCGTGATATTGCTGGGATATTGCTAAAAGGCTAAAAGCGGCGTAGAACTAAACTCACTCACAACGGTGCTTAGGTGTCATTACAAACTTCAGTGAATCATTCACTGGTATTAGAGTTGTTCCTTTTGTATCAGTTGGAAACTGTCGAGGCTGGTTTATCTCTAGCATTGACGTTTTATATTTACGGCATTGATAGTTACACCCCGCTCTGTTTGTTTGTTTGTTTGTTTATTTGTTTAACGCAACCTTCAGCAATATATCCTACTGGATGACTGCGGTGTGTGAATGGTGTTTAGACCAGACAATTCAGTGATGGTCATCATGGTCATCGATTTTTGATACAATGACACCCCCTTTACATTTAACTAAAACAGCATACCCTGCGCAAAATCGAACCTGTAACACCATAATATTAACACAATGACAAACATTTAGTTGATGAACAGAAACACACGGAGAGGAAACCACAATGCGTCTCTTTGTTTGCACTGTACTGTGTTCTGGCTATTTCCGGTTTGAGGAGTTTCCCAGAGTGCATGCATTTCGCAAGAGGCGACTAAGTTTTTAAGCACGTGATTTACCGTTGTACTGATTCGGGTAACGAAGGTGTACATGTTTTGGTAATTGTGGCAGCCAGCTTGTGCCACAGGTTGTTCATGGCAGGCTGACCGGGTTGGGAACACCTGGGGTGATGGTTTGTTAACGGCAATCAATTCATAATTCTTCACCGCTTGTTTGCCTTTATGCACATTGGAATCTGTTTCCACTAATAATCGAGTCCGATTTTTGTGTTGCGTTGACGTTACACATTTACAATGTGTGATTTGGCCAATTGCCAATTGCCAACGATGGGGTTCTGTGTTATGTTTATCTGCTTTAGGACTACATAGCATCAAATGCTATCTAATCTTCACGGAATGCAGGTGACCAATACCTGCCAAATACACCTCTGGTCAGCACGTAATTATCCGTTATGGTCAAGTCACTATTGGTCATTATGATTCAAACAGACGACCCCAAGGAAGCAATGCTAGGCGGCTAAGTCGTCTAAGGGCTGCCGATGCAGGCGTCAGCGAGTGACACCAGTTGTCTGGAATGTAGTCTGTCTCCATATTAGTCCCGACTACTCATCTGGATAGTTGCACATGACGCATCGCTGTCAGAGTAGATAGAATCACTAACAGTAATGGTTCTAGCAGAGGGAAACATTACCAATGTATGCATAGATTTTCGCCTCTGATAACATTATGTCTTTTGCTCTATATTGAATTATTTTCATTATTCAGTCATTGAAATGTTACAGATAATGACGATCATATTCCCTGTCTCAAGTTACAGTTAACGTATAACATTGAGAATTATTCGATTAACAAAAGAAACCACCATCAACAGTTGACAAACCATAATTTGTGATTCAAACACATATTTTACAAATGTCTTTTTTTATATCCGGTGCATAAACATGTGTATAGACTTCATTTTTCCAACTGACTTTACGATTGGTCAGCTCGTGTGACGTCACAGAGAACATAGAATGTATTCCCCATAACGTCTTCCAGCATATCACATAACATGATCACTGAGGTGGAAATCTGCATCGACTCAAAGCATGGTGGTAAATCTTGCTGGATGTCAGACTTTTATCAAATTTGTATCAATGATTTTATTATTGCCTGCACGCAAGTCAATCATAACACACTGTGCCGCTATATATTTTTAATTAGTACGTTCTTGGCATGCATCGACAGAACCTGGCTGTGTAGGGGGAAATAAGACAGTTCTGGGCAGTGTAGAGGTGGGTGGGGGGATTTCTGGCAGACATCCTCTAGTCATGAAAACATCTCATTATATGAGAGTTTATAGCATACTTAATGTGAGTCCGGCGTGAGTGATAAGAAAACGTCATGATATCTGGGGAAATTAGAATGTTTTTCTTAATGATATGATTGTATGTTGTGACCACACGAATTGCTATGGCTGATGTCTTGCCGTAGTCGCCTTTATGATGTTTTGTACACACGTGTAATAAAGACTTCCACATGAGCGTAATGATTACTTGAACATTGGTGACTGGAACAGAATGTGATTAACAACTTATTACATTACAAGTTGTTGGGACATGTGCTGCTCTCCAAATGCGTCGTCGTTTTGAGGGCTTGTGGTAAGGAAAGATTATCAGCCTGGATTTTATTTGTTGGTTTTTCTCATGGAGTGATGTTTATATATCTTATACATCACTATTGAAGAATCACGCATCACATACTGAGTATCCCGCATCAAACCCTGAGTTCAACGTATCACGCATCACACACCACACATCATGCGTCACACACTGAGCACAACGCATCAAGCATCACATACCAAGCAGCACGCACCACGCGTGACACATCCAGCATCACACACCGAACACAAGGTATTCACACATCAAACATCACACACCGAACACAAGGCATTCACACATCAAACATCACACACCGAACACAAGGCATTCACACATCAAACATCACACACCGAACACATGGCATTTACACATCAAACACCGAACACAAGGCATTCACACATCAAACATCACACACCGAACACAACGCATTCACACATCAAACATCAAACACCGAACACAAGGCATTCACACATCAAACATCACACACCGAACACATGGCATTTACACATCAAACACCGAACACAAGGCATTCACACATCAAACATCACACACCGAACACAAGGCATTCACACATCAAACATCACACACCGAACACAAGGCATTCAAACATCAAAGATCACACACCGAGCATTACGCATCAGATATCACACATCCCGCACTAAACATCAAGCGTCACATACTGAGCACAACGTATGCATCAAGCATCACACGCAGATCATCATGCATCACGCACCGATCAAACGTATCAAGCGTCAAACATCACACCGAGAGCACGACAAATCACTCTTTATATCGCTCATTCTTTGATAATATGGACTGTAGAGACAGAATCAGTGCGCAGCACCCTTCACCAACACACAACAGCACAGCCCACGCTCCAAGCATACATTGTTTGATAGCTTTGAGAATTTAATTAGTAAGAAGTTGTAACGCCATTACATTTCAGTGAGTGAGTGAGCGTGTATAGTTTTACGCCACACTCAGCAATGCTCCAGCTATATGACGGCGCCCTGTAAATAATCGAGTCTGGATCAAGTAATCCAGTGATCAACAGCATGAGTATCGATCTGCGCAAGCAAGCATGGGTTGATGGAGACCTTTCCTACCCAAGATCTTCACGGGTCTTCTAATCACATTTCTGAATCGGTTTAATGTAACATGTTATTGGTCGTGTGTTGCATGAGCTGCCAGTAGCCAGCTCCAGATGTCAGCTGTAATATTTAGTCAGCGCCTTGCAAAACATGTTTGGTACTCAGATGTATCACGCCAACATCACTAACACAGTTAAGTAATATATCTATGAATAATTAACGACTAAGGGATTATTGAACAGACTTCCAGGAACTGTCGGCACCAATCATATTTGGTTAAAGTCTCCTTTCATGCTGCCTTTCGTGGTGGTAATTCTTCGTGGTCACAGATGTTGGTATCGGTACTATGAAAGCGCCAGGGTTGGAAAAACAAGTATTAGTATGAGTGACGTTTTGAGGAATACTTTGAATAATACTTTACTAATGCGGGGCTGTAGGGGAGATGGTTTGGACAATGCATCGGAAGGAACCAACACGTGGTTGTAGGGGAGATGGTTTGGACAATGCATCGGCAGGAACCAACACGTGGTTGTAGGGGAGATGGTTTGGACAATGCATCGGAAGGAACCAACACGTGGTTGTAGGGGAGATGGTTTGGACAATGCATCGGAAGGAACCAACACGTGGTTGTGGGGGAGATGGTTTGGACAATGCATCGGAAGGAACCAACACGTGATTGTAGGGGAGATGGTTTGGACAATGCATCGGAAGGAACCAACACGTGGTTGTAGGGGAGATGGTTTGGACAATGCATCGGAAGGAACCAACACGTGATTGTAGGGGAGATGGTTTGGACAATGCATCGGAAGGAACCAACACGTGATTGTAGGGGAGATGGTTTGGACAATGCATCGGAAGGAACCAACACGTGATTGTGGGGGAGATGGTTTGGACAATGCATCGGAAGGAACCAACACGTGGTTGTAGGGGAGATGGTTTGGACAATGCATCGGAAGGAACCAACACGTGGTTGTAGGGGAGATGGTTTGGACAATGCATCGGAAGGAACCAACACGTGGTTGTAGGGGAGATGGTTTGGACAATGCATCGGAAGGAACCAACACGTGGTTGTGGGGGAGATGGTTTGGACAATGCATCGGAAGGAACCAACACGTGATTGTAGGGGAGATGGTTTGGACAATGCATCGGAAGGAACCAACACGTGATTGTGGGGGAGATGGTTTGGACAATGCATCGGAAGGAACCAACACGTGGTTGTAGGGGAGATGGTTTGGACAATGCATCGGAAGGAACCAACACGTGATTGTAGGGGAGATGGTTTGGACAATGCATCGGAAGGAACCAACACGTGATTGTAGGGGAGATGGTTTGGACAATGCATCGGAAGGAACCAACACGTGGTTGTAGGGGAGATGGTTTGGACAATGCATCGGAAGGAACCAACACGTGATTGTAGGGGAGATGGTTTGGACAATGCATCGGAAGGAACCAACACGTGATTGTAGGGGAGATGGTTTGGACAATGCATCGGAAGGAACCAACACGTGGCTGTAGGGGAGATGGTTTGGACAATGCATCGGAAGGAACCAACACGTGATTGTAGGGGAGATGGTTTGGACAATGCATCGGAAGGAACCAACACGTGATTGTAGGGGAGATGGTTTGGACAATGCATCGGAAGGAACCAACACGTGGCTGTAGGGGAGATGGTTTGGACAATGCATCGGCAGGAACCAACACGTGGTTGTGGGGGAGATGGTTTGGACAATGCATCGGCAGGAACCAACACGTGGTTGTGGGGGAGATGGTTTGGACAATGCATCGGAAGGAACCAACACGTGATTGTAGGGGAGATGGTTTGGACAATGCATCGGAAGGAACCAACACGTGGCTGTAGGGGAGATGGTTTGGACAATGCATCGGAAGGAACCAACACGTGATTGTAGGGGAGATGGTTTGGACAATGCATCGGAAGGAACCAACACGTGGTTGTAGGGGAGATGGTTTGGACAATGCATCGGAAGGAACCAACACGTGGCTGTAGGGGAGATGGTTTGGACAATGCATCGGCAGGAACCAACACGTGGTTGTGGGGGAGATGGTTTGGACAATGCATCGGCAGGAACCAACACGTGGTTGTGGGGGAGATGGTTTGGACAATGCATCGGAAGGAACCAACACGTGATTGTAGGGGAGATGGTTTGGACAATGCATCGGAAAGAACCAACAAGATGGTTTGGACAATGCTTTGAAGGGATAGTACAGGAGAAAGTTTGGACAATACTTGGAAAGGCCGAACACGTGGTTGTAGGTGAGCTGGTTTGGACAATACTTTGGAAGGATCCAACGCGTGGTTGTAGGGGAGATAGTTTAGACAATACCAAGAGTGCAAAAAAATTGTTTGTTGCGGAGTTGAGTGGAAGGAACCAACACGTGGTTGTTAGGGAAACGGTTTAGACAATACTTTGGAAACAACTAACAGAGGAGTTAGGGGAGATAGTCTGGATAATATTTCGAAACAACCAACACGTGGTTGTAAGGGAAATGAATTGGAAAATGCTTTGGAAGGAAGTAAGAAGTTGTTGTTATTTGGGAGATGGTTTGGACAATACACAACCCTGTGCACTTACAAGAACCCACGAATCCGTTGGTATATTACCAGATGGTGGCCACATGAACACGTGCATACACCTAGTTGCGGATACAGCAACGTGCAGTAAAATTGTACAAAGTGCACAGTCCACCCAGCTGTCAATTGGGTACCTCGTTAGGATGAGAGAGCCTCAATAAACTCTGCTTAGTGGCAGCAAGAGTTGTATACTCCCCAGGGAGTTGAGATTGAAGTACGATGTGCTGTTGAGATTGACATCCAGTGATCGAGGCAAAATTACCAGTGCCCTGAGCATGCACTAGTGCGTGGATATGTGCGCTATATAAATATCCTATATCTATCTACTTTAGACAGAACCAAGACCTGTTTGTCGGGGAGATGGTTTGGAAATTATTCGGAACGAACTAACATGTGGTTGTAGGGGTTGTGCTTGAGAGGTAGACATTTGATTGGGACAAATCCTTGGAATCGAAACTATAGTCTGGTTAGCTTCAGGCTTGTTGTTTGCAATTTGATATTGTAAGTTGTTGGGTTATATATTGGACATATCTTGTAGTTTGGATAATATCGTTATTACAATTCGAGGACAACTTTTGCGTCCAGAAATCATCAGAAAAAACACCAGCTTGACTGGGGTTTTATAGTTATACGACTTTGATATTTGGCTCAAAATCACGTTTGGTATTAACTGAAATGTCGCATACCATCGATGCCAAAGCATAACAATTTCTTGATACATTTTGTGAAAGCTCCACATGACGTATCCGAGAACGTGTGTGATTTACCAACAGGTATTCCAGTCACATGATGGTGTATCAAATGCATGTAGGAGGAACACCGTATTTAGCAATTTTGTGATACCAAACCCTGAACCGTTATCAATGAATATATCATTTGAATCCTTGATGAAAGGGTCTATTATCACATCAGTAAAGTCGACTAGTTGAGGTATTCTTCGTTTCTTCAGCACCTGCAATAGAGAACATACTCATCCATGTACTTTGTCCTGTCCTAGGGTTAAGCTGCCGATAAATCCAGAAATTCGACCCCGGGATACGAACCCATGTGCCAAGTCTTACCGTATTTATGAACCTACAGGTATTTATGAACTACTGACCTAGTTCCCATAGTCTACATGCCTCGTAACGCTGCTACTACGTTGTATGTAGTACGTTCTGACAAAATTATACACGATGCTAATGATAACTTACAAGGGCAATGGCAAAGCCTAATGGATAATGTGTCCGTCTTCACGCTGAAAACCGGGGTCGATTCCTAACATGGGTACAAAGTGTCCCCCGCGGTGCATATTGCTGTTATATTGCTAAAAGCGGCGAAAAACCATACTCACTCACTATCTGACAATGCCAAAATAGACAATATGTCATGTTTATCCGCCAACAAAGGTAGACGCCGTTGTCTGTGGCGTACCGACATATACAAGGCGTCACGGAAGCAATCTCTGAAACCTTGGCTGTGCAAAGTTTACGACGTTGGGTACACTAATTTCACCTTAGACCGAAGAATGTAACTATCGGATACAATGTGATTGTTAGCTGGTCCCAAAAGCGTACGTCCCTTGCGCATCAAACAGCTTTACACAGTCTAACACCTGTAGACACACTAATGAGATAAATGTCCCGCCTTTGTCGGAGTGTATGTCACTAGGTAACTAGTTGTACGTGTACATACTATAGTCTTGTTACTGGCTCTGAAAGTCACAGTTCAGTCTGAAAGGAATCCTTCTGCTTCATTGTGTGTTTTCAGCATTGCCAGACTTTAACTGAAAGAATTTGATTGTAACGATGTTTCGTGATATTTTAAGTTGTTGTTGTCCCTTTGCTGCTTGCGGCGCTCATGACGTCAAACATGACGTCGCTAAATGCACCCTTAGAATAAAACTGGGACACCTACTCAACAACTGCAAAGCAGTGTCAACTTGATGTCGATGAGATCCTTTGACTGACTTGTGTGTTAGAATGGAATGGAATATGTACATTTGACAAGTCTATATACACGTTGCGTTGTGTGAGTGAGGGTGTTATCGGCAAAGCGAAACAAGCTTACCTCTCTTCCAGCTAAAGGTGCTAGTGTTCAGTGTCAGTGATGACTTAATGTACTTTTCACAGTCAAATAGAATCTCTTTCGTTCGATTATAGGGACTAATTATTCTCTAATATTAAGATTAAGTAATCTGATTACGATAAATCTGATGACATGCATATTTAATTGTATGCATTATCGATCTTAAGCGTCAATACGGAATATGAACTTATCTACAATAGAAACCACACACTTTGGATAACGTTTCGAAACAACTTGCACACACGACATGTGATATGTAAGTCACAATAAAAAGATCTTCATTTACTTTTCGATTTTTAAATTACTCCAATTGTGATTTTTCAGTTTCATCCGCTTCATAAGACAAAACATGACAATACACCATAATGCACTCATGTAACACAACACATGACAATACATCATAATGCCCTCATGTAACACAACACATGACAATACATCATAATGCCCTCATGTAACACAACACATGACAATACATCATAATGCACTCTTGTAACACAACACATGACAATACATCATAATGCACTCTTGTAACACAACACATGACAATACATCATAATGCACTCTTGTAACACAACACATGACAATACATCATAATGCCCTCATGTAACACGACACATGACTTTGTATAAGCGTACCACAATGAAGGAAAATAAAGATTCCAATGCATACACTTGCAAAACTCTGATACTATGCAGCGTGTTGTGTTAGAATACCAGAACCACCGTTACCATTTTACTTGTTTTGCCTGCGCCAAATCCACGTTCTTGTTTCACGAATATGGTAGAGTCTCCGACCTCTGGATCGAGGAGGTGGGAACGTCACACTAAAGCTAAACTCCTCTCAAAACTGCGTTCCTATCTCACAGCCATGAATTTCATCCGTAAGGATGACCATTGTGGCATGGGAATTTTGTAGCTGGTGTTGGGTGTATTACACAATGAAAAAAACCCCAAACATTCGTTTGTTATTTTGAGAACTCAAAGTACTTTGAATACACAATGCCACCTAGAAATAGAAGAATGGTCAGATGTAACACACGTATGTGAGTCAGTTTACATGTACTTATTTTGTGTACTGGCGATTAGGTACCTGACTCCGAGAGTGTTGGCTCAAATCCCGGATGGGACTGAACCCAACTCAGGTGCCAGAATCTATACTTTACTGAAAAAGCAAAATCCTAAATGTATATATAACGTGTGTTTCACTTAAGTATTTTAATAGACACATACTTATATTTGTATACGCCATACTGTTGGGCCAGAGGTTGAAGTGTTCGTTCACCATGCAAATGGCAGGGTTCGATTTCCAAAGGTGTAAATTTCATTACTGATGTCTGCTGTCGTTATGTTGCTGGAGCATTCTTGAAAGTCACATACAATCGCCTTCGCTCAAAATAACATAAATATACTCAATCTTGCAGAACTATGTTGTTCACAGGTGTCGAGGTGGGAGGGTCACATCAGGCTAATATAAAAACAAAACTCATCAAATAAGCTCCCAGCGGATGCATAAATGAACCACTTTCCCAGAAGACCCTACTCGTTGAATGGAATAGCCCGGGGTGCCTCTCTGCGTTCATCGCCATATGTGTTTACGCACCGTCCAATATCCGGGTACGTAGTCAGCCTGGGGCGTCACTGGTGACCTTCACCTGTTCAAGGCTGCCTGCGTGATCTCGCGGGAACAGAGCCCGTTTACCCACGACATGATTCAAACAGTCTAGTATTGATGTAACTCAAGTAATATTGTTCGTGTATTGATGTACACCATGTTCTGTTGTTATCTAGTATTGACATAACACATGTAATATTTTTGTTTCACGTTTCATGTGTGATACAGTCTGTTATTGTTGTCTATTCTGATATAGTCCCTGTTAAATTGTTTTCAACAATTATCGAATATCGATGAAGACAATATATTGTCTTAATTGGCTGAATGAAATGTGTTTAGGTAACGGTTTTGAGTTGAGTTTAAGGTTGTCGAGGTCTGTGTTGGTGCTGTGAACCTATATCTTTAACCTATATGTCTAACGTTATGTTCGACTACATCTGTTTTGTCTTCAGTAAATTAAAGGGGTTCATGAAGTTATTTTTTAAAAAAACTGATGGATAGAGTAGAGAGCAAACACTGTTTAACTGTTTCTGTGATACAGGATATTTCTTTCAAAGCTACACATGTTGAAAGCTGTTTTAATGGTTTATGTATACCCTAGAGACACGTTCATAAAACCTATCTTGCGTTATATACATGAGAAGGTACTTCGCGATATCACGTGGAGAGGTGACGTAACAATGACGTCACAAGGCGGAACAGGGCGCCCCAACTCAGTTAATCACGTCACACATGGCGCGGTGTGTAAAACAGTGTGTGATCTGAGAAGATAAAACCCCTGAGAAAATTGCCAAGAATTTATAATTAGGCGCCCATAGCCACATCAGTTTCTGAGGCGTCGAAAAATCCACACCAACGACACATACGACTTGAACACTCTATGTAAATATTAAAACTATTTTAATGCCAAATTATACGAATACTATCTTTTAATTTGCATATCAGCAAGGTAGGTATAAATTACAGCCATTGTCATTGCAACTGAATGAAGCATATGGGAACTGGTTTCGAATTTTAAAGGGGATCCTAATGTAATGCGGTAATGGTAGTTCAATATAATTGTACATAAATGTCGAGCAGTTTGATGGTTCGTGTGCAGTGAAGTATGAATAATTAACTCCGGTCTACGTGTCTCCCTCGGGTGTAAACACTGCCTACATTTTCTATTATAATTAAGTGCAGTTCTGCCTATTACTATCAGCGGGAGTATTGAGTGCTCGTACTTCTAATATACTCAGTGCCTTTATTGTGCAAATCATGACGTCACTAATTACCATAAATAACCCATCGGAATATTTTACAATCATGATATAGAATATCGTTTTGATTACAACCTTGCGAAACCAAGCAGTGCGCGTATTTATGTACCAGGTAGTTGTGACGGAATTAATCTTACATATTTCTTTTACTTTAGCTGGTTAAAGCACATGATTCAAGCATGTGTGTATTACTTTCTCACCACCTGCGTGGTGGTGATATATGTCAGGCAAACTCGCCTTGTTTAGATATGGGCGATTTTGTGGTGTTTTAACGCAATGTTCAGTGTTGTAGTATTAGTACCAAATGTTTCCAGGATTGCAGTTTTCATACCATTTGGTGTCCTAGACACAGTTTTCATACCATATGGTGTCCTATACCATCTTTGACAGTGTCGATAGTGCTCGTACAATCTTGTCAGTTTCACAGTACTGCAGTCCTCATACCATCGGGGGCCATGAACGTACTAGTGTGTGGATAAAGCAACATACAAATGGACATAATTGTTATTATTATCTTTTGTCAGAGCCACAGCCACAATAACATCTGGTGTCGGTATGGCAGTATAAGTTTCAGCTGTTGCCAGTGTCACAGTGGTCATAACACCTGCTGTCAGTATTGCAGTATTCGACCATATGTTATCAGTGTCACTGTTCTAGTAACAGCCGTTGTCACTGACACGGCACTGATACCGTCTGTTGGCACTGACACAGTACTAATAATATACAATGTCACTGACACAGTAGTAATACTATATGTTGTTACTGACACGGCGCTAATAATATATAATGTCTTTGATACAGTACTCATACCATATGTTGTCACTGACACAGTACTCATATCATATTTTGTCACTGACACAGTACTTGCATATATGTTGCCACTGACACAGTACTTGTATATATGTTGTCACTGACACAATACTCATATCATATGTTGCCACTGACACAGTACTTGTATATATGTTGCCACTGACACAGTACTTGTATATATGTTGCCACTGACACAGTACTTGTATATATGTTGCCACTGACACAGTACTTGTATATATGTTGCCACTGACGCAGTACTTGTATATATGTTGCCACTGACGCAGTACTTGTATATATGTTGCCACTGACGCAGTACTTGTATATATGTTGCCACTGACGCAGTACTTGTATATATGTTGCCACTGACGCAGTACTTGTATATATGTTGCCACTGACGCAGTACTTGTATATATGTTGCCACTGACACAGTACTTGTATATATGTTGCCACTGACACAGTACTTGTATATATGTTGCCACTGACACAGTACTTGTATATATGTTGCCACTGACACAGTACTTGTATATATGTTGCCACTGACACAGTACTTGTATATATGTTGCCACTGACACAGTACTTGTATATATGTTGTCACTGACACAATACTCATATCATATGTTGCCACTGACACAGTACTTGTATATATGTTGCCACTGACACAGTACTTGTATATACGTTGTCATTGACACAGTTCTCACGCCAGTTAGTGTCATTGTTGCAGTTAAGTAACAGTTGCTAACACCCAGAGCTAATGTTGCGGGTATCGCTGTACTTAATGCAGTGGTTTACGTTCTCAGGTGATGTCTACATTTACTTCACAGTGCCGGTAACGACACCTTGGATGCCAATATCGCTTGCTTTCAATATATGCACAATGCGTCAAAGCATCAACCTCAAAGCGAATTGAAATTAAATTTGAAATGTTGGTTATAGTTCATACCCAAACTACTTATTCACGTGGTTCTGGCGAAATGACTCCTAATACATGTCGTGTGAACTTTTTGTTACATATCATTGACCTATTACACGTGCATGCTTCATATTTCTATATAGAGACTCACAACAAATATTGATGCGTGCTGGAGCGAATATCTCTGATATTACATTTCTCTTTATAACCGCTACTTGCTATTGATTTATCATTTGGTTATACATGGCATCAAGCATAATGCATATGCATTTATGCCTGTTATTAAATGTCACATACATTACATATATATTGCATACATGTTTTATTTATCGTATTTCTCTTTATGGCATGTCGTATAGTGCCGGCATGTCATAACATTTAATTTGTTTGTCATCGTATTGATATATGACATGTTTATGTGAATGATATTGATATATTTTACCTCTCTCGTGTGCTATCGTGTAGCGTGGATTTATCAACGTTTGTGTGTGATATATGGTATATTGATGCGAATGATATTGATATATTGTATCTCTCTTGGATTTATCAGCTTTTGTGTGTGATATCTTGTCAAGGGTTGATTTATCGTACCCTTTAGTGTCCTATCTTGTATTCTCATAAGCTTTCTGTTTGTGTTATACTGATTTATCATACCTTCCTCTGCCGTAAGGTATTATATATCTTGTAGATTTATAAATATTTCTGCGTCATATATTTTATAATATTGATTTATCTCATTGTTCCCTAGGTAATGCTTTGTATTATATTGGTTTACCAACCTTTCTGTGTGATATGTTGATACTGATTTGTCATACACTCATGTGTGATATCTTTCATCGTATGAGCGTATACCTCTCTGCGCGATACACTGTCAACTATGGAAACATCACACATTTCATCATGAAGCCTTGCATCTTGTGGAGTCACCATGCCTTGTTATTCAAATGTTTGCACTATACGATCTTGGTTCACACTGATTTATCATGTGTTCCTTTCGTGATGTCTTGCACCATACTGATTTATCATAGCATTTGTGTGATATCTCGTTTGATACTGATAATCATACTATTCTTTTGTGATTTCTCGCAACATACTGATTTATCATACCATTCTTTTTGGAGTGCCTTGCATCATGCTGATTTACCTTACCTCTTATGTGATATCATGCATTATACAGATTTAACATATCTTTCATGTGATGTTTTGCATCATACTGATTTATCATACCTTTTACTTGATATCTTGCATCATACTGTATTATCACGCATTATCATATTTGTTTCCCATGTTGCATCATACTGACTTATACTACCTTTCGGTATGATATCTTGCGCCATAGTGAATTGTCGTACATTTCTTTGTGATATCTTCCATCCTATCGATATGTTATACCTTTTGTGTGATATCTTGAATGACACAGATTTATCATGCCTTTCTCTGAGGTATTATATTGATTTCATATCTTACTACTTCCTGATATTACTCTCGAGTGACACTCTAGTATGATTGTCATATTCTTTATACCATGTGTGTATGAAAAACACTGCAAAACCAAAATATGGTTTCCTTGTACAGTATAGACTTATCACATATTTCTCCGTGTACTATGTAGGTTATCATTACTGTAGCGACTGTAACCTTCTTCAAATTCTCTCCTCTTAGCCACGGTGGTTTAGTCTGATTGTTATGGGTACTCGTCACGCCGGATACCCAGATTCGACAGTGTGTGAAGTCCAATTCTGATGTCTCTTGTCGTGGTATTGCTGGAATTTTGCTAAAAGCGGTGTAAAACCAAACTCACTCACTCTTCACTTTGACATTTTAACCTGTTTGAGTCCACACTAGTATATGCTTGTTGTAAGGCCAAAGAAATGGGGGGTGTCCAGTTACTGACTGTGCACAAACTGTCAGCCACCGGAATGACCGTTTCGGACTTCGACATGTCGCATCTTTCACTCACTCACTCTTGGTATGACAATATATACATGAAAACAAACAGGAACAGACATCCTGCTATTGTCGTGTAGTTCTGTCCAGCAAATTTACTCTGTGTGTGCTTTCAACGTTGAAGTAAATCCACATGAGACAGTGACAAAACTAGTTTAAGTAGGGAATCTTCTTTTTTTATTTACGATTAAACATATTTAGGAGGTTTATAGGAGTCTATCATTGTTGTTATGATTGAATGGTTTGCGAGTACACCACCATTTGCACCCCTTTGCAGCCATAGTTGTCTGGAATGTAGTCGCTTTTGAAAGATGACTGGGGTATGGCATGCAGTTTGTATATATACGATTTTAAAACAAACGACTAGAAACAATCACTAACACACGTGTGATGCACGATGAGTGTCAAAATTAATGTTCTAAGTGATTTCGCGACCTTCTTGAAAAAAACGTCAAAATCAAGAATGGGACTCCATGCACGTGTATCGGGCTTCTGCGTTGTGCACGTGCATATCATGTGTTGTGTTTGGGGGTGGTAATAGAGGAAAATGGTGGTGCGTTCATAAGATATCTGTCCTTGAAACGTTTGTTAAAGTTTACACTTCCTATCCAAATTGAAAGTTCATTATCCTCTACTTTATTCAAGAGTATATATTAACTATTTGTTTCGTTTTCATGAACAATCGACTAGCCTCTGCATGTGTTAATGACAACTGTCACCCCAGGGAAGAATATACCCTTATCTTTCACACCTAGCATCACTATCTGATACTGATTTTGGTGATATGGTCGAAATCGTAGCATCGACAAAGCTCATGTCGGAGATGTGGATAAGTCAAGGATTTTGTTGGTTGTATTTTGCTACCAATAGAAATGATCTCGGTGAAACTCACTTGGCAATGACAAGAATGCACTCAGTGTCACTATGTAAAGTGTAACTTCGTTTATCTTACCTCACACGTAAATGTCGCTGTCTGATTGGCTGAGCGTTCATCTGTTATTTTCAATATACCTAGTGTACAAGCAAGGTGCATTGCAGTACACCCCCCTGCCAATAGCAACTCATTCGGTACTTCATGGTAGTTGCTTTCTTTTATCTCGAATAGCATTAAATGACACATGATGCACGGAAAGTATCGATGTTTTGCGAATGGAAATCGATGGAAGGGAGATAACTCTAAATCTGTTTTTCTTGTGTCGTCCGCAAAATCTAGCGAAGGATACGAAAACATTTGACTCTCTATCCAATAAATAAATTTTGACAAAACGTTCAAATGCAGTCCCTGTGAAGATGGGAAATTACATCGCGACGACTTACTAAGACAACACCTTCGGGAAGAAACAGCAAGATTAGAATAGTTTGATTCACACAGGTCGGTTGATACCCATGCTTCAAACAGTTCAAAATTAACATTGAGGTGTTCGGTAGGATAAATACGTTGTTCAATGGCCCATCGGGGACCATGGGTTGAAGTACCCTCGATGTTTGTTTATGTTCCCCTTGACCTTCGGGCTCAGAGAACGTCAACAAACATCGAGGGTACCACAACCCATGGTCCTCTTGTGACCAGTGAGCAATGTATATTATCCGGACGCTATCAATCCCAGTGAAAGGGTGTGCACTCTCCTTTGCCTTTCGTATGGAAATAGGTGTTCCCAAATGTAAATGGTCGGAGAGTAAGGTTTCTGGGTTGTCGGGGTCTCAACTAACGAGGTATACGTATATGATCTTCAGCTGCAGCTGCAGCTTTATCAAAGCTTATATTTGCATCATTAGGGCTACATCCGTCAGCCTATTCCTGAACACCCCGTGTTAACACTGGTTTTGTTGATCAAGTTTACAAGTGTCCCCTCTACCAAGAATCTTACCATAAACCTTCCAGAATACCGGGTATCATTGTCCGGGAATTATTACCATTATTTTAAATTTGTGTGTTACGACAATGTGAACAAGTTCCGGCAACATAAGAGATAATGGACTTATGTTGTAGCTATTCATTGCTTCGTAAATTGGAGACATGCTGATTGAACAAATACAAACGTTATCATGTACAGATATACTTTTTAATCAGGTACCCGTTAATCAAGAGACTCACCTTTGCAGACCAGTGGTGGTGTCGTGGATACATGACTAAATATGACGGAATGTACTTAATATAAGTCTATAGGATACCACTTACGTTTACTTACTAGGTATGATATATTTGAATGTATTGCGCATGATGTGTACAGTGATAAGCAACGAATGATATGTATTGCAATATGTTTCATATGATATGTACTGTAATATACTACGACTGATATATATTGTAAAATACTACGTATGATATGTATTGTAATATACTACGTCTGATATGAATTGTACTATACTACGGCTGATATATATTGTAATATACTACATCTGATATGTATTCCAATATACTACGTGTGATATATATTCTATTATATTACGTGTGATATATATTATAATATACTACGTTTGATATGTATTGTAATATACTACGTGTGATATATATTCTAATATACTGCGTCTGATATATATTGTAATATACTACGTGTGATATATATTGTAATATACTACGTCTGATATATATTGTAATATACTACGTGTGATATATATTGTAATATACTACGTCTGATATGTATTGTAGTATACTACGTCTGATATATATTGTAATATACTACATCTGATATGTATTCCAATATACTACGTGTGATATATATTCTATTATATTACGTGTGATATATATTATAATATACTACGTTTGATATGTATTGTAATATACTACGTGTGATATATATTCTAATATACTGTGTCTGATATATATTGTAATATACTACGTGTGATATATATTGTAATATACTACGTCTGATATATATTGTAATATACTACGTGTGATATATATTGCAATATACTACGGCTGATATGTATTGCAATATACTACGGCTGATATATATTGTAATATACTACGTCTGATATGCATTGTAATATACTACGTGTGGTATATATTGTAATATACTACGTCTGACATGTATTGCAATATACTACGGCTGATATATATTGTAATATACTACGTCTGATATATATTGCAATGTAGTGCGTCTAGTATGTATTGGTTTGTACTACATCTGATATATATTCTAATATACTACGGCTGATATGCATTGTAATATACTACATCTGATATGTATTATAATATATTACGTCTGATATGTATTGTAATATACTACAGCTGATATATATTGTAATATACTACGTCTGATATGCATTGTAATATACTACGTGTTATATATATTGTAATATACTACGTCTGATATGTATTGCAATATACTACGGCTGATATATATTGTAATATACTACGTCTGATATATATTGCAATGTAGTGCGTCTGGTATGTATTGGTTTGTACTACATCTGATATATATTCTAATATATTACGTCTGATATATATTGTAATATACTACGGCTGATATGTATTGTAATATACTACGTCTGATATATATTGTAATATACTACGTGTGATATATATTGCAATATACTACGTCTGATATGTATTGTAATATACTACAGCTGATATATATTGTAATATACTACGTCTGATATGCATTGTAATATACTACGTGTTATATATATTGTAATATACTGCGTCTGATATGTATTGCAATATACTACGGCTGATATATATTGTAATACACTACGTCTGATATATATTGCAATGTAGTGCGTCTGGTATGTATTGGTTTGTACTACATCTGATATATGTTCTAATATATTACGTCTGATATATATTGTAATATACTACGTCTGATATGTATTGTAATATATTACGTCTGATATGTATTGTAATATACTACAGCTGATATATGTTGTAATATACCACGGCTGATATGTATTGTAATATACTACGGCTGATATATATTGCATTATACTACGGCTGATATGTATTGCAATATACTACGGCTGATATATATTGTAATATACTACGGCTGATATGTATTGCAATATACTACGGCTGATATATATTGCAATATACTACGGCTGATATGTATTGCAATATACTACGGCTGATATATATTGTAATATACTACGTCTGATATATATTGCAATGTAGTGCGTCTGGTATGTATTGGTTTGTACTACATCTGATATATATTCTAATATATTACGTCTGATATATATTGTAATATACTACGTCTGATATATATTGGAATATACTACGGCTGATATATATTGCATTATACTACGGCTGATATGTATTGCAATATACTACGGCTGATATATATTGTAATATACTACGGCTGATATGTATTGCAATATACTACGGCTGATATATATTGCAATATACTACGGCTGATATGTATTGCAATATACTACGGCTGATATATATTGTAATATACTACGTCTGATATATATTGCAATGTAGTGCGTCTGGTATGTATTGGTTTGTACTACATCTGATATATATTCTAATATATTACGTCTGATATATATTGTAATATACTACGGTTGATATGTATTGTAATATACTACGTCTGATATATATTGTAATATACTACGTGTTATACATATTGTAATATACTACGTCTGATATGTATTGCAATATACTACGGCTGATATATATTGTAATACACTACGTCTGATATATATTGCAATGTAGTGCGTCTGGTATGTATTGGTTTGTACTACATCTGATATATATTCTAATATATTACGTCTGATATATATTGTAATATACTACGTCTGATGTGTATTGTAATATATTACGTCTGATATGTATTGTAATATACTACGGCTGATATATATTGTAATATACCACGGCTGATATGTATTGTAATATACTATGTCTGATATGTATTGCAATATACTACGGCTGATATATATTGCAATATACTACATCTGATATGTATTGCAATATACTACGGCTGATATATATTATAATATACTACGTCTGATATATATTGCAATGTAGTGCGTCTGGTATGTATTGGTTTGTACTACATCTGATATATATTCTAATATATTACGTCTGATATATATTGTAATATACTACGGTTGATATGTATTGTAATATACTACGTCTGATATATATTGTAATATACTACGTGTTATATATATTGTAATATACTACGTCTGATATGTATTGCAATATACTACGGCTGATATATATTGTAATACACTACGTCTGATATATATTGCAATGTAGTGCGTCTGGTATGTATTGGTTTGTACTACATCTGATATATATTCTAATATATTACGTCTGATATATATTGTAATATACTACGTCTGATATGTATTGTAATATACTACGGCTGATGTGTATTGTAATATACTACGCCTGATATGTATTGTAATAAACTACGTGTGATATATATTGTAATATACTACGTCTGATATATATGGTAATATACTACGTCTGATATATATTGGAATATACTACGGCTGATATATATTGCAATATACTACGGCTGATATGTATTGCAATATACTACGGCTGATATGTATAGCAATATACTACGGCTGATATGTATTGCAATATACTACGGCTGATATTATTGCAATATACTACGGCTGATATGTATTGCAATATACTACGGCTGATATGTATTGCAATATACTACAGCTGATATGTATTGCAATATACTACGGCTGATATGTATTGTAATATACTACGGCTGATATGTATTGCAATATACTACGGCTGATATGTATTGCAATATACTACGGCTGATATGTATTGTAATATACTACGGCTGATATGTATTGTAATATACTACGGCTGATATGTATTGCAATATACTACGGCTGATATATATTGTAATATACTACGGCTGATATGTATTGTAATATACTACGGCTGATATATATTGTAATATACTACGGCTGATATGTATTGTAATATACTACGGCTGATATGTATTGCAATATACTACGGCTGATATATATTGTAATATACTATGAATGAAATTATACTACGAGTGAAGCGCACTGCATCATACTGATTTATCATACATTCATTCGTTTCTCATGTGGCATCATGTAGTATTGCAGTATGCCATACTGCGCATATTGTATTATGCTACGTCTGATATACTACGTGTGGTATGTATTGTAACATACTACGCATGCTGTGTATTGAATATACTACGCATGATAACTATGTACACGCATTGTAACTACTGATATATGTTGTATTGTAATGCACTACGCATGATATGTATAGTAATATACTACGTATTATATATATTGTAATGTACTGCGCATATGTATTGATATATACTGCGCATGTGTATTAAAATATACTATGTCATTCGTAACTACTCGGGTCATTCCGGAAAGCCGGATGGCGTGCAGGTTACGGAAAGAGGCGAGTAGTTACGATTGATACTATGTATGATATGTATTGCAATATACTACGTATATCTATATTAATATAATACGCATGCTTCGTATTGTATCTATTGTACTGCAATATACTACATATTCTATACATCTGAGCATAGTACGTGTCTCATGTAGGTATCTTACGTATCTGGTGCATTGTAATGCACTAGGCGCCATATCTGTTAAATATACATATGTGCACGTTAGTGTGTATCCCATGTATTGAAAGATATTACGTACGTATTGTAATATAATGGATATCATGTTTATTGTAATATAATACGTACCCTAGGTACTGTAATTTACAACGTATCCGATGTGCTGTAAAATACTACGTACTCTATGCACTGTGAGATACCCGGGCAAAGTGCCACCCGGAATACTACCCTTTTTAAAATGACGGAGACATGAGCATTGTTGGTCTTTGTTTAAGAAATCATCTTTTCCCTTTCTTAATTTGCTGTTCATTACGTTACGAATATGAACACTCTTGAATCCTTGACCTTTGTACAGTTCTGTAAATATAGTGTGTGTTGTGAAATGATTCTACAATGCACGCCCGTCTGTCAGCTGTATGGGAGTAGCACCGTTGATTGGGTAAGCTGTAGAATAACTCCTTCAAGTGTGTCTTGAAGTGCCATTGCACGTGCCACTGTTTTTAGGCCAGCTGAGATAAGAACTGTGAAACATTAGGACGAAAGTTTCATTGACAGTATTCACTGTTGATTGTCTTTTAGCACACGGTCCCATCTCAAGTATAAGCCAGTTACATCTGCATTGTCTACTTTTCACTTTTAACGCTGCAACAAACCTAGCATGGGTAGTACTACTACTACTACTACTAGTAGTAGTAGTAGAAGTAGTAGTGGTAGTAGTACTACTAGTAGTAGTAATTGTTAAAGCTGTCTTAGTACCAGCAGCAGCAGCAGTAGCAGTAATACTAGTAGCAGTATTACTACTTTTTGTTTCCAATGATTATTACAGTAGCGGATATTACTATTATCATTATTTGTGTAAAATCGCCATTACCATCGTTATTATTATTATTATGATAAACAGACGATCTACCTACAAATGAAAAATATGTATATACCACATACATGGTAGAAAAAACAAACAGAATCTTATTGTTACGATTTACAAATACCCATTCTTATAATATTATTACATCTGATAGTTTCAGAATACACACAACCTGTTTGGATATTTGATGACGTGTACTGGAACGATCAAACAGGCCAGGAAGCGGGTGTTGTCTGCGGAGGTGTGTTGATGGGTTGTGTTTGCGTTCTATGTTCTATGCATTGTCCCCGTGTTTATATAGCCTGCAGCCATCATGCCCTGTCTGTAACAGCCATCTGAAGCAATACCTCCCTTCACACGCACTAGCCTCCATATCGTTATCAAACATCTGGACCACTTAAAATATTTCCATTATTCATCAAACATTAAGGTCTGAAAATATTAAAATTTCATCTAAATGAAAACACTCACGTGGAAAATTCAATCATCCTTTTTTCTCTGTTACATATGTAAAAGTTGAAATGTAATTTATTATCATTATCGTCTGTGTTATAATAACAGGGCGCGTCGTGTATAATATCATAAACCAATTATTATTCAAATTTAGTCCTAGTCATAAATATGAAACATTATCCTTTTCATATATCGTATGATTACAATCATATACTAAATTACTGCCCTTAGCCATTTTCGGAGTAAAGACAATGCGTATGTACATTTTCTATCAATAATATGTAATGCCATGATGAATCACAAACAGGTCATGCCCTGTAGGTCATGCCATGTATACACTATTATTTCAACTAGTCTTAAAGTACATGGTAAAGCTACACCTTCAAAAACAATTATATTAACCTGAGATAACAACAATAAATATTGTTTCCAACTGATAACAGTAACAACGGTTCATCGCGCCTTCTTGAATAGCTTTACAAAATCCCAAGCGACTTGTTCCCTACCGCTCTGTTAAGTTACCTGTCCATAATATATATACACAAAGGGTTCTGTTTGGCCTGGCCAGTCAACAAAACGCAGAGGTCAGCGTGGTCAAACATGTCCGTAGTATCATTGACAAAACTCGACTGACCGTGACCCGTCTCTCGAGCGGAAGGACACATTATATCCATGTTTTCCGGGTGAATGGTCTGAATTTAGAACCATACCACCCAGAGCAGTAATACACGTCTGTGGATTTTCACATGTAACATTCAGAACTACGCTTGTGTGTGTCTTTTGTCCTTAAAAGCTTGTTACTTCGGTATGTGGTATGATGTACATGGCAACTGTAGACAGCGGTCATAATCTCAAGATGCCACAATTCAGTTTTGATGTGCATGTAAATGCTCTCCATTTTTGAACTTGGTCCAAAGAAAAGAGAGTATTTTTATGGCTTTCGGAACGAATGAATGCTATGGGCAATTTGCTCAAAACTTGGCATACTTCATCAACCAGAACGTACTTTCACAAAACATACCTTCGAATAGGTACAGAACTATTTTGTAGAACATTTTCCTCAACAATAATCGCAAAACGTAAAGAGAAAGATATTTGCAGAAAATATCCCACGCTTGTCGTGTTCGCAACGCACACGTTTACCAATAGCCTTGACCATGTTATCAATATCACGTTTTCATCTCTACAATTTCTGTTTCTGAACAACACCCTCCCACCCCCTAAAAAATAATAAATAAATATAAAAAAATAAATATATAGAAAAAAAACCAAACCCTACTGCCAAAACAAAACATGCCCTCGTGGGCCCTTGTTTCGAATTAATCGAAACAAAACTCATAGTACTTGTATCTTAAGCTCAACATTTGACTGGATTAAACTTTGAACAATCGATCATGTTCACTATATAAAAGTTATGTGTAGAGCATAAAATTCACATTTTTTCATTTACCTAAGTTAATGTGTGAAAAGTAAAGAATTTGTACCAAGTAAGTGTAGATTTCTATCCAGGAGATATATATTATTATATTTGTATTCAATTCAGCATTATACATAACCGTGTTTGATTATTTAAACATTAAACTCTGAATTTTCGAAATAGAAATATAATAGAAGATTGTTTTATATAGGATGTGATTCTTTTCTCATATGACAATGAATAGAATAAGTGTTAGCCATAAAATTGAACGTGATATGAAATATGAGCTGAATCAAAGACAGTCTCAGGCAAATTATAGCATGATGAGTCAGGTAGTGAAGAATGGCTGACAGTACGGTTCATGTATTGACGTATGGATAAATGCATGCAACGCTTATCACAATAATGTCATTTTAGTGTGTAAAACAGAACCTAACATCATATAAACAATTCTACCGACAAAATAATGTTCGTAGTGACAATTCTAATCTACGTGCATCACGAAATCCGACGTGTTCTTGTTTGGCTCTGTTTCAAATCACGACCAAGCGCCACTGTCCCTCGTACGTCGTTCATCATAACAAAGTCTTAATTGTGTGTCCGTAAACACGAGACGGAGCCGCTTACATGCTCGTGTTTACAAATTATCGATAATTTCACAACCGAACATCTAATAAATTGTTAATTTTCAAGTATCAGTAATAACAATTATTTGCCCCAAAGTTTGCATTCCGCGCAAACAATTTTACACATAACTTTTTGAAGCATTTGAAGCATTTGAAGCGTACATAACGTAATACGATATCGTGCAGTTTTGGTTTGGGTAATCTCTCTCAAAATTATTTGCAGTAATACACTTTTTTCTGTTATGTTCTTTTCAATAAACCCTCTCTAAGGTGTTTGCAGGGCTGTTGACTTTAACTTGGCAAACAAGTTTCATTATGTTGACAGAAAGAAAGTTCAAATTCACTTTAATTAGCTGGTGTGTGTGTGCCTGCATGTGTGCATGGATGTCTCTGTGTGTTAAAGACAATATGTTTCGTTTGTGTCAACATACTGAAACAGGTAAGCAAAACAGATTACGTTTAATATCGTAATTAAATATTTTTCGTTTAACTTACGTACGGTGAAGCATGACCATGTCAAATTGAACAAGTATTCAAAATCAAATCATTTAGTTATAAAACTATGACTTATTCGTGCTTTTGTGAATGTACATATATGACATATTTTCCTGAAACAGACACTCTTGACGCAGCACGGGCTGCAAAATCATTTTTTTTAAAAGCATCATATTCAAACTTTGCACTTCAGTTGAAACCAAGTCTCCAACCTTTGCCTGAATCACAATTCTTAAAAATCAAATTATTTCATATGTCGATACTTTTCGAAATTTTAAAACACTGTAGAGACATGTACACACGAAACCATTTCTGTTTGATGTTTACAACATAACACCATTAATTTATGCTAGTCAAAAGATGTTAAGGGCAATCGTTTCTTTAATATCACTATATATTTAATACTTTATGCAGTGTGTGATGCCAATAGCAATATGAAAGAACCGGATGTTCCATAACTTGTTCAGAAGTATATGACAGGTATACATGAAAAAAAATTCTCTTTTCCAAAAAAGCTGTAATTAACATTTATGATCCAGGAATTGGTCCGGTTCTAAAATAAAAGTGATGGCGGGATGTAGGTATTTTATGGCGTTGTATCAGCTTTGTTATACATTCAGATGAAACTTTCCTTTTTTTCTCATCTGAAGCTTTGGCAATATAGGAAGTTTTTTTGTAAGATGCTTCCCGTTTTAACAGACGTCACGTGACTTAATTTCAGGAAAAATGCAACTTCACACCTGCAACCATCCATCTCCAGTGAACTATGACGAAGGCCGACTAAAACTTTCCTTACAGATCGAGCAATATACCAACAGCTCTTGAGTTTGGTGTGTACATTTCCTCTACTATAAGAGATTGGTAAAGATGATGGTGCTGTCGCTTGGTTACATATTATCATTATCATTATCATTATCATACGATAATAATTATATGCTGTGGATACCCGTAACTGTTACATTATATTTCGAGGAATGTAAAGAATGCAAGAAATAATGCGGTTTCTGCGGTAAGCAAGCTGACAACAATCAATTTATTATCCACCTAAACTTCCGCTGTCATACTTTCACTATATCTGACATTCCAACACGTCCTTGACGATGAATGACATAAAAATAAACTAAAAAGAGAAACTAACATCAACTTAAAAAGGGTGATATAAAAGTGTCTAAAACGCAGCTGTAGAAAAGAACATGAGATGTTTCACTATTTACATACACTTGCAAATGTCATAAGCGCTCTGTTTTGGTCTCATAAAAACGAACTCAGTGTAAAATACAACTTAACATCGACGCAATACATTCATTCACGTCATGTCCCAACTTCTGATGAATTAATTTTAAAAGTCGAGGGATAATTTAGTTATTTTATCACTGAGTGTTCAGCGAAGCAAAATAAGAGACAGGACAATGCTTGCTGTAAATATGCATTTCATAAAATATTTGGATGTTAAATAAATTTAAATATTGCCTGATTCCAATAATGAAATAAATAAAACATATTGACATGTATAGTTAGCTTGTCTCAAGGATATCTCCCCACAGTAGTCCATGAGGGCCCACTACACAAAATGTCTACTACAAGCAATGCCCCCAGATGATTTCTAAACCCAAACCCAAACCCGCGTCAACAAAACAAAGGCATATCTTTCAACACATATTTGTGTACAGTTATATTTTCGCTCAAATGAACGCTACTCTGTCGCAATTTCAGTTTATACTGAATTCAGACATGTTTTCAGAAAACCCCAAATAATATCGAAATTGTGATTCGTGTGCACAAAGTTACAACATCTCTAATACACACAGCACATCTTTACACTACTGACGACAAATTAAACACGATAGTGTTAACATGCGCGGTTTACTTTCGATTGTTTTCCAAAAACAACTGTTTCGTTGTCTGACGCAAAAAATACGTTTCTCCAGGGCTACATTTCGAAGTATTACAACATGACATGCGAGACTGTACCCGGGACGCTTCACGAGGTGAGCCAGGAGAGAATGCGCGACACCAAAGGATTTATTCATAGTTCGACATCCGTATTAAAAAGCTGAGATCTTCCACCTTGCCTTTGAGATTTTACGACGACACTGGGATTATTAAAATAAGAATATTTATATGTGTGTGCATGTTAGAACTCATCATTTAAGGACACTGCAAACGTATACATGTAGGACAGCCTACCTCTCAGGAATCGATGATGACACATTGCTTTGAGTAAAGATCATTTCAAAAAACATTTTTTCCAGATTGGAAAATCCTTTACCGATCGTTTAAACCATTTGTTGACATGGTTCACGAACTAAGAGAAATTCATCCCAAAGAGGCTATTTCACAAAATGTTGTTTCGGAAAAACTGAATCTCATGGACCAGATAATGGTACGATACATATGGATCTATTCGCTGTAACACAAACATTGTATTCACTGGGAGATGTATCATATAATAAATTTGCTAGAGAAAATAACTAAATACCCCTGGAAAGCTGTTTTGCAGACATTTGAAGGGGAGAGGGGAGAAGGGAGAGTTACAATATACATACTTGTACATAGATTGCTGTTATCACGTCCAACCCAACTCTGACGGTCAACTGCAGTCGAGGAATGTTGCCCACTTTGTCAGAGATTCAGAGATGACAGTTCATAATGAAAAGGAATTGCTTTGAAATCCATGTGAGGAACTATTTTGTTGTTTATTCTAGCAACAAAATCAACATGATTATTTCCTGTTCGAATACCATAAATAACGTTTGTTAGATGCACACTTTCACATATTACATTTAAGAGAACGTTTCTTACAGCGCTATGTCTTGCAAAAGTATGAGTACAGTCTAAGCACTCAGCAGGGAATACTTCCTCAATCTCTCGCACACAATGCTGTTTGTGGTTGCATATATGCTTCTGTACAAGACTTATGCGAATTGATTACAAACACTTTGATTTATGACACACATTTTCCTGGTCGGAGCTGAAGTCGTTTGAAAAAGCTTTTTATATTCTATCGAATTGAAATGTCAAAAATACAAAATACGACATCATAAATTATTAAGTAAATATAAATATATTAATATGAATCATCGACATTTTCAGTCGAAAAGGTTTTAAGACACGCAAATCCTGGCTTTGAAGAGTCACCGCACATAACTGGCACAGAAATGTCTGAAAATGTAATTTTTAACATCAACTTAGGTGAATGTACGGTATTAAGAGTGGCACTGGTCGTGCATATTTAGGAAATAGTTTTGTTTTCATTTCTGCAACATCATTGTTGCTTTGGTTGTCACATAGCAGTTCTGTCTATTCAGGGCAAAAGGTATCCCTTTCATCTCCCGACCTAGCCAGGTAATGCAACCACCAATAGCACGACGGGCAAACGTCTCCCCTGAAACGTGAATATCGCCTTTTGGGAAAACATGACTGAATGTACTCTCATAAGATCACGCCAAGTTCTCGTTAGCCCGCGACAAGACGCTTCCCCAGCCTGTGCACCATGGTCAGGTGATGACTAATTATAGCTTTGTTTGTCTTCTACGGTTTTCTCTCGGCGCGATATATCACTCTTTAATTGCGCTTTTAACTTGCTAGAAAATACTTGAAAACAGAAGCTGGGATATTTTAGAACACGACAAGAAAGAATGAAATATGTTTGAATCTAAAATAGCTAAATCTACCAGGAACCACCGGGGCATTCATTGAAGGAATGAAAAAAACTGCCAGCGTCTTTGTTGTGAGTTTTATGACAGTAAGAAATAAGGACAAAACGCATTTAGAGGGAAATAATTGCTCTCTGGGCTCATGATGCGTTGCCATGACAATGTATGTTTCAAATGGGCCAGTATTGAGGCGATAAAATTACACACGCAATAAATTTGTTCCTGGGCTGAGATGAGATTATTATCATCCTGAAAAGAGTATTTCTT
This sequence comes from Haliotis asinina, assembly GCF_037392515.1. Lineage (NCBI taxonomy): Eukaryota > Metazoa > Mollusca > Gastropoda > Lepetellida > Haliotidae > Haliotis > Haliotis asinina. The sequence continues at coordinate 14,365,858 of NC_090284.1, forward strand.
AAATATTTAATTCACTTAGATAGAAATAAACTTGTAAATTATAGACAGGAAACTATTATAGTAATATGCCTTGGTATTAATGACGGGTGGTGGTGGTGGGGGGGTGGGGGGTGGAATTGACAAAATATATACCAGATGTGTCATATTGTTAATGACACAATTAATGTTACTTTTCTGACGAATGAACACAACTTGTTAACACATAGTGAGACACTGAGATATAACAGACGCAGATACATATTAGATGTCGCAGGGTCCGACGTTATTGAGAGAGACCAAACCTACTGTTTTAACATGAATTTGAACTGCTTCCCTATAAACATGTCGACACCATGGACATCTATCAAAACACTATATACAATGACATCAAAATTATTAGTACGCCAAAGACAATCGGTTACTGATATGAGACATTAGATTCCAGTTTGTCATGACCGCTTAAAGCAATACTTTCTGTATACTACAATTAATTAGAGAATAAAATCTACAAAGCCTTAATTCCGACAGTTAGATTGTTCCGAGCGTTGTCTGATACTGGTACTGTAAGATGCCTTTTAGTAAACAGCATATTATAGAATTATTCAAACATTCAAATCGTTGGAGTTAATTTGTCAACATATGCGTGAGAGTGAATTTCTGGATGTTAATAACACATTCTAAAACCAACAGGAAGAATAAAAAACATTCATACCAAATATTAACCGAAACACAAACGTCCGACCATGTCAAAATTAAATCGGTTACAAAACAGTTAAAAACAATTTGTTTGGATCTGCAATGGTTACCTTTCCATACTAACTCGTACTATAGGCTAAAAGGCTAGAAAAAAATATTTGCATTTTCACCTTCAACCTTGACATTTGTGTACTTCAATGAGAAAATATTTTTTACAAAATTCTTCCTTGAAATATATTTGTGTGTTATAAAGAGAAAATATCCTAAGGAAAATATTTTTTGAAATACAGTCAGTCACGTTTGAGTGACACAAAACGGTAAACGTAGACTTCGTTAATATGCCGCAATGTATATAAATATTTGGTTGAATGTCAGTTCGTTCTGTTGTTTAAAAGAGTGCCATTTAATGTCATACAAACGATTATGCATTAACGTTACAAATCAAAAGTGCGTTCACACAAACAATAGTGTTAACACACTGTATAGACAGTACTGAATTATTTTCGAGAGACTTTTTATAAATTCTAAAATTGAACTTTCTTGCGAAATATTTGTTCTTAAAAACAAGGAAACGAACAAAGGAAAGAATGTGCTAGAGTTAGTGAAAAACATATTCTTCTTTATAAACCACAATTAAATATTTTTGGGCTATATAAAGAATGTAAAATCAATATATAGCTTTCACGAAATCCCTCTTCTTTGTCCTATTTTTTCATGGAGTAATATTTTCTCCGAGTCGTGACCCATATTAGACCTGTAACACAAAGTTTCCGATGTCGTTCTAACCCCGAGACTCTCAATGTCAACCCACTAGCTTGCAGGGAAGACGGGATCGATAGCTGCTGTGGATCAATGGCCATGTTAGGTTTGGTAAATAGGAGCGCCATAATGGTCCAAGCCCGTTACCACGACGATTGCATCTGTCGGGTTTCGGCAAAGGAAGTTCAACTAATCCTGGTGATATAATGAAAAACATTCGCAGACATTCTTTCTCTCGCTGCCGACCTTCTTAAATATGCACGACTTGTGCAAAATGCACGAGAATTTACAAGAAACCAACAACAAAACTCAAAGGAATTTGATGCAATGTAGCTGAACATTTACCATTTATTACCTTCAAAATCCTGTGAATGCACGTAGTAAATCCACTAATCCATTTATCATAAGAATAGACGCCGCGCCATTAGTGAGAATGGCCTGCATCGCTTGACCTAGTTTCAGTCGTCGCTAGTTTCATATGTTCAGCGAAACACCATATCCTCTTCGTAAACACCCGCGAGCGCCGCCATTTTATCTGGCGAAAACCACTCTCCAAATCAATGGATTGGTGTAGAGTTAGGCGATCCCTCTCAGGGGCCTGGGACCAACAATAATATCTTGATCCACTCTATCTCTTGTCTATCTGCCGCCATGTGCTAGCTTCTTTACATATCAATGCAAACGTGATCCTGTTACCGAGAATAAACATTCGCCATCGACCTCCATACTTCGTCATTCGGGGGCGGGGCCACATGACTGACAGTCTTGTAATTGACTACTTCACCAGAACGGACTCGACACTTTCAACATTCCTCGCTGTTCCGCTGTTCGCTCTGCCTCCCTCGGAATGCAGAGTATCAACTGCAGCGTATGCAACACCGCAATGCATTATCCAGCTTGCATTTTGCACCCCTCGGCTTTTATTTACCTGTTACAAGCATCAAGGTCGCTCATTCTGAGAACTGAGTTCACGTGAGGAAGGGATGTACGTTGTGTTTATATGGCGGCCTTGAACTTGGGATATTTAAAGAAGCAATACTTCAGATCTTTGAGCAAACATTGCTGGCGTGTATGAACAATGTGTTGGGTGCTGTTGGATGAAGCATCTCGGGACAGACTGTTCAGCCCTTGAATCAAATCTTTAGATGTGCAAATTACAGAAGAATATGTGTAGATTTAATTGTTGATTTTAACACCCGAGGAACCGTGTTAGAAGAAGCCGTATTTCCAATTTTAAGTACCGTCACTATGTATTTCAAACAACTAACCAGTTTGAAGTAGCGACTGACAAAAATCTTTCTTCGTTTGGGATATTCATGACATTTCATTTGTTAACAATTTCCCACGCTAGAATGACAAATTAGCCATAACATAATTCATACCCGGTGCATTACTCTTTTTTGTTTACGTTAATATTAGACAGGAAAATGACGTCTTGTGTAATTTAAAGTCAGTTTTCAGCGGTGTAATTAATTCCTCAATGTTTGTCTACTGATTACCTCTTACTGAATGATTGATAAAATATGACACGTGAGGCGCCAAACTTGAGGGGAGTTTATCCCCATTAATCCCAAACATGACCTCGTAGCGTCAAGGTCATCCACATACGGGCACCTGCTCTGATAACTTGACACGGGCTGTTTATCAATTTGATGACGTCACACAGCTTCCTGGCACATTTATTACAAATTATAAATTGCTGAAAATGGCTTTTATACATTATCTCTGCTTCGCTCTGTATGTGTTTATTTTCTCGTAGCTTCAGTGATTCTGTTGCAATCAGTAAAATTCATTACACCTCTGCAGGAATTGCGTCATTTAATTTTGAGAGGCGATGTTCTTGTGACGGTTGAAATAACTTTATGATATATCATCGTGATTTAGAGGGCCCTTGCATCCGGGTACTTTGTAAATCAGCTGGTATGACACTCGCTATGGGCAAATTCATATAGCACGTGCGTATCATAAAATCACTGCAGGTTCAACGTTTATGACTGTTGCCAAATAAATTTTGTGTAAAGTGAATCGAAAACTATCAGCTAATCAATGCCAAGCTGTCATATTTTACATATTTCATTAAACCACAGCACTTTGAACAGGAAAAACTACAGGGGTGCAGAATGCATCTCCGTATTCCTGTTAGTGCCTATTCCAGTCGAATGTATAATGATTTACAACGCTGGATATTGCAATCAGGATATACGAGACGTCATTGATTATAGTCTCCAGTTTATGAACATGGGATGAAAGCAGCATCACAGATTGTAACTTCATTTTGAAATCTTATATCTCGTTTGACATTTTCTCGTTGCAAAAGAATATAAATTACTTTTCCTTATTAGCATAATGCTCTTTCCGATATCGAAGTAATGAGTAATTTGAATGCATCGTCGAGTTACCATGTCGTCATATTGAATGGTATATGTAAGAGCTTTACAATTAGTATACTAGCTGATTATATATTAATTGGCGACAAACTCATATGATATGTTATGATTCTATGTTATTCCCTGTTCGAACGAGTAGACTATTTGATATCTGTGGTTGGAATTAAACTTAGTTAAACCCAGTCTCCGTTACTCACCGTATATAGTCGAACAAACCGATGATGCTATCTATACTTACAAATCTGCACATGTTATTCATTATTTACATTATTGTTATTATTAGTTGCATTAGTCGTATCGCGTTGTGTTCGCTAGAACTAAATATTCAATTCAATGTTATTTTTAGTAGGTGTGTGTTTAGTGAATGAAAAGGCACAATTGTAATGAAATGAGAGAGGGAGGGTGAATATGTGTGTGCGCGTGCGTGTGTCCTCTTCATGCCAAGCAGCAGACAAGGCACCAACAAGTACAATCGTTAAACGTTCTTCAATACGACATGACCGGAGAAGGAAGATCTGGTCCTCCGCTTTCCTCCCAGACACCTTCCCACTGAAATCATGTTCTGGTCAGTGCATAAAGTTGGTGGAACAGATATATTCTGTTAGGTATTTCTGAACATACTTTGTTTAGATACACGAAAATATTTTGTTCAGTGATATAAATACATTCCGCGAAATACGATACTTCTGTTCTGAGTATCCATTCTTCGATTACTGATCTTTACAAAATATATATACTCGACATATTTAGTTCATTGTAAAAAACGTTTGACCCCAGACCACAGCAAGTAGAATCTGTTATTCAGCAACCTTTGTTAACTCAAAGAAGCAGATCCCGTTCACACAAAGTTTCCCATTAAATGTTTCCATTCGCTGGAATTGAGTGTTTATATTCTTGATAAATATAGACCCATTCTTTTTTTCTCTCACGACAACGTCATACTGACCGAGACAGCAATTCGCCGACGCCATAAAGAACAGATTATGTATTTATGTAACTCTCTACACTCGATCGTTGGAGAAGACATAGGACGGATTGATTAATTCACGTGTGTTATAAAATATATATCGTGGAAAAAACATCCGGTTTTTTTCCTTTTATCTGATTTGATCTCTTTTGGGGCGGAACATAAGACGAATACTTACAGCCTGTTTAAAATAAGACCGATATTTTTTTGTAGACGGCATCTTAAATCACAGTCGAATCGTGAAGTGACTACAAATATCCAAGTTTGTCATTTTGGAATTTGACGGTTGACAAACAGTTTAATATTTGATATGTTTGATCCGAGGTCTATCAAACTACGGAAGTGTGCATGTTCGGAAATAGTAACATCCTAGTATAGTCTGTCGTGCAAACCCTGAAGTATAAATGTCCAAGAAAACCCACGCAAGTCTAGAAAATGTGACAAGTGTAGATTTTTCCATAGCTTCTGAAAATGAAGAAAGTCTCAGGGCTTCATTTCGTTATATTATTTGTTTTTACTATGAACGTTTTTTCAGTAAAATATGTTCATTTCAGAGACTAGCTGTTAGTCTGTTGTTAGCAATGCCATTAGCACTAGTATACACGTCCTTCATAAAGTAATTGTAAAACGACTTTGCCTTACAAAATATAATTTTGAATGATATTTATGAAACAACAATTTGTGATTAAATATGCCTGTATTCCGGTAAATGTAGAATAAAGCTCACACGTAAGATTGATTGTATATCTGCAAAATGGTATTTTATAACTGTTTTTACGACTTATCTGATATCTGTGAAACACAGCTGCAATGTAAGATCGATTGTCCGGATAATAACTGACCATGAACTTGAAGTGTGCTATTTATAATCATCAGTCGAGCGTCACGTCAAAACTGCGTCATTGTCTGCACCCACTACAACTGCACACAAGCCGTTGTATATAGACTACACCACTGGTCTCCGAAAAGAAAATATTAGATAAAACGAACCGTGCAATGCACTGAAATAAGTCATGGTTACAAAAGAACTAATAGCGTATCATGCATAATTGAAATTGCGCTGCATGCATTCACCGTATGTTTCAAACCTATTGATCACAGCGAAAAGATGTTTATCAGACTGCCACGACTATTTATCAAAATACGACAAAAGTGTAATATAAATGCATTGTATTATATAATGCGGGTAAAATTGTCAACAGAGAAGCACTATGCTGAAAAATATATTTCACAGCTATTTCTCTTTTATTTTACATCGAACACATTATGTTTCTGAGGATAGTAAAGACTGGGTATTTATTTGCACTTATGTTACACTTTTTGTACGAGACAGAAGTAGGAATTTTACTTCTATATCAACACCAGCGTCAAAAATGATATAACAAAAATAACTCTCCACAATCATAGAAACGTCTTTGATAAGCAGAGGTCATGTGTATTGTGTTCGCGAACACCTGGTGTCATCACTGATTTTTTGGTGATCCATTGATTTAATTTCCAAACATATTATTCTCTCTACACCGAACGGAATAAAGTTCTGAGAACAGTCAAGACTGACTGCTCCTTTGCACTAGCGTTCAGTTTTGAATATTGTTTATGCATCGCTGTAAAAGTATCAAGCGCTATCACTGTGAATTTACCAATGACGGTTTAATAAATCACTGAAATATATGTACTGAGTATTACTAGTAACTACGGGGCGAAAGAAACTATACCTTTAAGCTGATTATATATATATGTTCGAGTTTCAATCCTGAATATCTTTAGTTTGCGTTAATATCTAAGAATACAATAATGTGTACTTGTGTTGCGTCATTTGTGAAAGAACACTGCCTGTTTTTATTTTTTAGATATAATTTGAATTTAAAACTTTAAACATTTAAAAACATTGTCAGTACACATAACTACTCATGAGCATCTCATCTTTGAAAAACATTACTTTCTGCCCAATTTTTTATTTCAAACGTTGCAGTGATCACCTGGATGCACATTGTTTTTAGGTCAGTTTTATTTTGAAGCAATATACCTTCAAATAAAATTACCGCGATACGGATTACTTTTTACACAGTATTGGAGAAATGACTGGTGGTTAATATACGTATTACACTTAACATTTCATAAATTTTCAATTACATCGGTATTCTTTTTTATGACCCTTAGTTCAGACATTAGCCATTGCGCAAACATGCTATTTGAGTCCAAATGAGACCATAATCTAAAGCGATATACACTGTTGTGCTCCAAGTTAGCAAATCTATCCCTTTAACAAAATATTCATCAACAGCAAAAATCTGTAAAATGTTGTACAAACACAGATTTATGAAATTCATTTGTCGAATGATTGGATAAGCCTTTGGAAATATAAAATATATTCAATAAATTCTATGTGTTATGTCCATAGATTACCTTGACTACATGTGTGTGCTAAAAAGACATGGGAAAAATTAAAAACGTCATCGCTGTAGGCCACCCAGTCAGGGTATCCACAGGTACCATAAGACGGATATGACTGTCTTAAAAGGTTACCTACATAATTTTCGTTTAATTGGAAACGCATATTTCAAAATCTTAATATTAATTTGATATTTTCAAACCACACTGTCTTCAAAAGAAAGTGTACATTTAAAAGTTAAATTTGTCCCAAAGGTCGAAAACGTATTCCAGCGCCACCATGGTAAACCGTCTCCAATACCCATCAAACCTAGGGACCAAAACACAAGTACATGTACAGTCGAACCCTATTGTCTCGAACTCGGTTGAGACTAATATACCAATGCCAAATACACAACCTTCAATAAAATCTTTTCTTTCATATTTAGCGTTCATCAAACATTGGAGTAAACTTTCTTTTGTCCAACAGTTTAATCCTGTAAATATCAGTATTTTAAAATGGGAACTGCTTTTTTGTATACTTTCCATTTATAGGCTATTATACCATTGTCAACAGCAATATAAATGTTCTTGTCATACGGAATAACCCTTTTATTATCTGTGTGAGATTGTTGAACATTCCGTTTTAATCCTTAAACATACATCAGTCTCTAAACGTCAGTGGTGTAGTGGGTCTCTATTGTTTGTGCTGAATGACACGGGAAGGACTCACTACTAAGCACAGATTATAGCTACCAAATCTAAGGCCGTCCTGACGGTGGACCACCAACAATGCGAGTAACCCTAACCCCAACGTTGTCACACACCCACCCCCTGCATAATTAGACACGCTTCCCCCCTTCACCCGCCCCCTTTCTATCTGTAGTAATGTTTTAAGACAAATTAATAAAGAAGAGTTAGAAAATGGACAGCAAATATAATATAATAATGACAATATCTGAAGTCCGACAAATATTTTCCGCTTTAAAGGATAGACACGAATATTGTAGGAGTATTTGCTTTACCTTTGCTCTTTGGGAAAGGCAGATATTGAATTTATGGGGTCGTGCATTTATGGGGGTCAGCGGTTCCAGAGACTGGGTTTTTGGTATCTCGTTAAGGCTTACAGCGTAAGCGTATACGATGCCTTTGGGTTTTACGGCCAGCTTTGTGTAGGAATATATAATAATTTATTTTTATGCTTAACCAGGTATAAAATTATTATGCTTACACAGGTACGTGCATTGTGATTGAATTACACGTATATGAAATTATTTTAGTGTTATTTGCATTTGCATAGTATTTAACATCCACATTTTATCTTGCTTCAAATATATAATTTTACATAGAATATATTTACAGCATATCAAAAATACAGCGGCTATAACCAAAGGTGGCTTGGGGGTTGACGTACAAGGTCAACGGATCTTTCCACGCCGTGTATGAAAACATACCAAAGCAGGGTACATTTTATTGCGCTTCAAACAATTTAATTCAACCTTTCATCCTTGTGTGAAGGCTGACTGACTGACTGAGTTTGTTTTTACGCCGCGTATAGCAATATTCCAGCACCAGGGGACACCAGAAATGGGCTTCACCCATTGTACCCAAACAGGGAATGGAACCCGGGTCTTTAACCACTAGGCTACCCCTCGATCCCGTGACGAGTCAATGCTATCACCAGGCTAACCTCCTGGATGACTTCAACTTTTCAATTGTCAGCTTTACTTTTATATCGCGAGACACCCCGATATCTCCATCCTTTCATCTACATATCAAACCTTATCAAGTATAATAAGTATAATCCAACATGTCCTTTCTTCGAATGTTTGAAAGAGAGTCACCTGACTCCTGCTCAAACACTGTTTGATCAGGGTTAGCACTTTCAAGGCAAAGTTTTGCTTTCAACAAGTGTTATAGTAGACTGTGATATACAGAGAACTTTCCAAAGTTATCGCATCAGTGATAAAGTGTGGTGCAGTTACCCAGGCACTTCTCCTGTCTTTTGAAGCGAGTGGATGGCGTGCCTTTACATGTGTTTGTGACAGAACCTGTAGGTGGACAGGATACGATTGTACCATCATTGTTTGAAAGCAATTGACTTTGATTTAAACATATGTTTCTTACGATTATGACACGCTAATAGTTGTAAGTAGTCATTTCAGACGTTTTTTTTTAAAATGGCATCACTTGTTGATATTACTCATGTTTTGCGTAAACGTAAGCGGTAATTGCCATACATTTATACGTTTCATATACACTTACATTATTACTTCCAGATATTTACACTATGTTTTTGAACAATTGATGTTAATTGTTGTATGAGTATCAATATCACAATGGAATCTTATAGTTATTGGTGATTTGCATACGGGTTTTTTAAATCTAGCATCAGTTGCATACAAGTCTATTGATTAATAGCACCTGTTTCCACCCGGTTACAAATATATTACCCAAACGCGTGGTAACAGAAATGGCAGCCCACATACAAACACATGATTATGCAAATGTACGACACAGAAGAATATATCCACATAAATTGTGACAGTTCCCGTCAGATAAAATGAAAATATATAAAAAATAACACTCGTCGTATATATTACGGCAAAATTGTTTTATTGATAATAATTTTATAAATTTTCAAATATATCTTCCCTTGTCTGCCTCATGACAAGAGAATTGTAAAGATTCAACGTGAAAAGGTGATTTACATAAATATGCAAATATATACCATTAATTCACGTGGGTGCACATATGTAATAATACTATGTCGTGTAATTCAGGTTTATTACCATAAATGTCTGAATTTATGAAGTCATTTGCTCATTTGTAAAGAATGTTGATACATAAAATTTCGATATAAATTTTATATATTCAAGGCACACCCGATAATAGCAGAAATTGAATCATATCTGTACGTCTCTTAAATAACTGTCATTGTGTCAAAGTCAGTGTAGTTTCACAATATCACTGGAGCAAGCGATCACATCTATTGTTTACTTACCAACATATAGAAAAACAGTGGTACATCATGGTATTATTAACATGTTGTTAGATATAAGAATATTATTGACAAATCTGTAAATACATATACAGATATATCTAAACTATACCATCATGCTGTGCTATAGGTACCGTTGTACTGAAACAATAGCTTAATTTATTTCTAAGAGTTAACATATTATTTCAGAATCTGAAGAAATTCTCTTTGATTACACAAATCGAAAATTTCAAAATGTAAGAAAGAGAATTCCAGTGTGTATTTAACATAGGCATAGGATCATGAGGGTAGTTGACCCCGCAGGTATTGTAGTTTTAGGCAGCGTACGAATATTACTATTATGAACAAATTTATCCCGACTGATACCAGTAGGGCTGCGATCCTATATTGCACCACACAGCGCCGCAAACAGATATCTACTGACACATGCAGCTCCAAACCGGGACGTTGTCTTTCTTTGTTTTGATTCCAGCATTCAAAAATATATATTATAAAAATAAATTATGTATTATTATACGAAACATTTGTATACCGCCTATATCCAGTTCGCCGATATACAGTTAAACAGTTCAAAGGCGTCTTGTTTTTCCCCGTCATTGCACGTCCGTCACAGTGGCACATCGTATTTTCTATCTCAGCTCCCTGGGGATTATACAACCCTTGCAGCCCACTAACTGAGTTAAGGTGGCTTTCCCATCCTTTCGAGGTACCCATTCACATCTGGGTGGACTGAGACACATAGTCACAGTGCTTTGTCCATGTTTACATGTTGCTGTACACGCAACTAGGGCGTATTCATGTGGCCACCATCTACAAACGGATTCATGGGTTCTTTTAAGTGCATAGGGCTGTGTATTGCATACTAGGAGTTGTGACAACACTGAAAGAGTGTTTTTTTTCACAGGCGGTTCGATCCCGACACCTCTAAGCTCGCTGTATTACTAACCTGGCGCCTTATACAACCCACCTACCGCTCTCACAAACAAACAAATACGTTTGCAATATGTAGTTTTTATACTGAAGTATTTCCTGGTGTTTACGTGGATTTATTACGTTTATAACGCAAGTGTCTGTTTCGGTTCGTGAATACAAACATTTGTTTCTGTTTTCGCCGCGCTCAGCAATATTCCATGTAAAATAATCAAGTCTGGACCAGATAGTATCCAGTGATCAACAGCATGAGCATCGATCTACGCAACTGGGATACGTTGACATGTGTCAACCACGTCAGCGAGCCTGACCACCCGTTCCCCTTAGTCGCCTCTTACGACAAGAATGGGTTAATGAAGATCAATTCTAGCCCGGATCTTCACTGGTATTATCTGGATAGCCTGATCCACACTCGCTTGTACACAAACCGCCATCCTATAGCAGGAATATTATTGAGTGAGGCGCCAAACACAAAACAGAAAAACGAAACCAGCATTTCCCAGACTGTTGAAGGCTTCAAGAGCTTTCCACAGCAGTTACGTGACCGAGAATCCCTGGAGTTGGATCACCAAACATCTCTTCCACCGAAACTACTACATCGGTTTATATTTTTATTTGGAATGTGACGCTTGTTCCTTTAACGTGTCACCCAGGAAACAGCACATCAACAAACGACGTATGTAGTGTTTTTTCGACACGCATGGCAACAATGCCCGCTGGACTGTCTGGGAAATCCATACATTAAAACAGTCCCTTTTTGCAGCCTGTGACTAAACCGTAACCAAGCAACACGGCAACATGAGCAACAAACAAACAAACAAACATGAATAGATAAACCGACGTTCGTTACATCATGACAGTACCAACGAAACAGACACGATTTAAGAGACATTTAGAAGCTGGTATGATGAAAGAGCAGTATGTTTATGGATGGACAATTTCTTTATTGCAATAGAAGCGACCTTTGGTGTAGATGCTTAACACCGTTATCAAAGCAAGGTATCTATGCCTAATCGTCGCATCTGTTGCTATGAGTCTATCCATAAAAAGTGTTCCTCTTTTTCATACCAGCTTCTACACGTCACTGGAAGAAGTCAGTTTTCACGTATTCAGATCGTGTCTGATGCAATAGGGAAACTGTCGATCAATGAAAAGTGTCTCTCTTCACGTAAAAACTGGATAATATTTTCACTCTACAACAAAGATTTTAAAATGTAGCATGACAGAAAACCCCCAAACAAATTTCAGGTATGAAATTTCGATTTTGTAATTAGCAGTATATGTTGTAACAGGGGGTTTTATTTAAAAAAAATATTAATATTTGTGGCTCGAATTGTGATAGTGTTGAAAGCCCTGTCTTTCTGATATAGGGCTAAGTGCTTTTTCGTTCAAACTGCACTCTCCCAAGCTTGAGATCAGCTCGACAGCACGAATTACAACCATTGGCTGTTGAAGTTCGTAATTTACTGTGAGATTTTAGATCTGACATTTCCGATCCTGTAATCTAATAGAATCACTTCCCATCGTCTGTGAACGTGTAAACGTAGTAATAGAGAAAGACGCCTCATCTCGCACAATTCACCGTTGTTTACGAATTAAAGAAAGTTTGGAAATTATCACGCTCTCAGTTATGCAAAATTTATGTCGAGTATTTTGAAAAAAAGTAATTTTGGACTACTTTCAAAATTATTATTGAATTAACGTGAGTGGGTTTTTTTTCAATACAAAGCTTTATCTTTCCAATTGCTTTCGTACACTGGGTCGATTGTTTCGTCCTTACATCACACGATCTTCAACTCGTTTTTGAAATATAATATCAAATTTGTTTAATTATTTCATAAGTAATTGTTTGTCACTGTTCTTTTTGTAAACTTAGTCGGTAATATCTTAGTGTATTTACATGGTGAAATGCGTTTAAAATAAATCTCAAGCGACTGATATTTTAACAGGACTTTCAACATGTTTTCCACGCTACCTCGAATATTGCCACAGTTATCAAATGTAGAGGGAATGTAATGGCGTCATAAAACATAGGACAAATCTCTGTTGCTTCAAAATGGAAATATAGTGTACTTAGCGCTGAAGGACAAACCCCCGAGACAAAACGAAGTTCAAAGTGAGTGAGTGAGAGTTCTTTTTCTTTGTGCAACATCCATAAAATATCACCAGAGATGAGCTATGACACATTCCAGTCATGTAGCTAGGGAATCGAACCCAGGCCTTGGAGCTGACCACTTGGCTTCTCCGTCGGTACACAGCGTCAGTACCTGCAGGTAATTCTCCTTCGATACGCCTTGACAAAATAACCGTCATCGTTAGGCCGTATCAGCCCGTCAATATTCTGTTTCAATGATTCCTTTATTTGCTATTGTGACGATATAGAATTGACTTGCAGTAATAAAGTGAGTGAGTGAGTTTGGTTTTACGTTGCTTTTAGCAATATTCCAGCAATATTCACAGCGGGGGACACCAGAACTGGACTTCATATATTGTAGTCACGCGGCAAATCAAATCCGGGTCTTCGGGATGAGTTTTTCTTCGGATATTGAAACTTGCTTGCTTGTGTCACAAAGGGAGATGTGGATGGTCTACATTGTTATTTTATTCCGATATTAATTATGACATCAACATGATACCAATGTTGTATGATTGATAACACGTGTTATTTCAGTGTTATCCATCATCTTGAGGGTACATCTCCTGTCAAAAAGAGATATAATAGACAGTATAATTGTCCATTGAGCTATTGTCCATTGAGATGAGGCCTTTTCGACCATCCCAGACAGCTGTGCAACTGACATCGTCATGGAAAAACTGCCACGCTCGTCAGCTTAGGGCTTTCAGTAACGCCATCTTGAAATAACCCTAAATCTACCGCTTGCCAACACTCAACGTCACCGCGTCGCACTAGCTGTAATTTATTCCCACTTTTCTATTGGATTACTGAGATTGTCACGAATTGTGTTCCCACCCGTTTTCCGTATTTCACGTGCAGAAGACAGTGGTATGGATTTCTGACGAGAATGCCGCTGTTCTACGCTCTTTTGGAGCATCAGCCTCGTTCTGGAAACAACCTCGATGCGACTTGAGACTGGTACTATGACCCTTTGACGATGCCTTATGATGCGAAGACGATGGCATCTTTATATTACTTCACTCTGAAGCCACAAATGAACGTTAATGTCAACTGTAAGTATCTTCAGAAGTCCAGGGATTGACTGTTACACGGACACAGACATTAAACATCGCCCAAGTACAAGTTATATCTCGCCGAAGGCGAAACACTGCTTTGTAAATCAGAGCAATGACCAACCAACCTGAGGTTGAAGACAAATTAGACCTGTAATGACAAAAAACTCACAGAGGGTTGAAAAAGAATTGACGTTATACAGTGTTTTAGTATGCACTTGAGTGAGTCATTAGGGTTCAACGCCGCTTGGAACGGAAGACATTTTATGCATATCACGGTGTGTCTGTTTAAAGTGGGAGTAAATCCCGAAGTGATGCACCTCATAGAAGGTTGACACCAAATGACGTTAAACGTTGTTTTAGCATGCTCTTAAGTGAGTGATTAGGGTTCTACCTAGCTTTATACTGAATGTACATTATATATCACTGTGTTTCTGTTTAAAGTGAGAGTAAATCCCGAAGTGATGCATTTCATAGAAAGTTGAAAACATTGTTGAATACATTGTTTTAGTATGCGCTTCAGTGTGTATAAAGCCGCTTCGAGCAGAATACCGTTTGTGTACATCACAGTGTGTCTGTTTAAAGTGGAAGCAAATCCCGAAGTCATGTATCAGATGGTTATCTGATGTATCACTTCAAACTGAAACCCAGAAGCATGCAATGCATCTGATAAACGTAGGAACATAATCGGGGTGAACCGGGTTTCTAACCCACAATTATAGGTTTCTGATATGTCAACGGGAGGCAGCTCTACACAGCGGTCTAGTGAATCGAGTTTAGCTACTTTCTAGAGCGGGACATTAATAGATCTACAATCCAGAGCGGGATGTTAATACAAAGGTACAATTTAAAGTTGCCGGGGCCTGTCTCTCTACGCGAAATCTATATCAATAACTTTAATATCTAGGAAATAGAATAACGCATCGCAATCGGAACACCTGATTAACTGTCTCTCGCGAATGTATGTTAACAGGCTTCTTCGTCAAGGCCTGACATTCGTTCATTAGATCAACTAAATTTAGGTCAGATGAACCCCACAACTTGAATTCGAATTCTGCAGACATATTTTTAACCCATTTATTCACCGCGGCTACACACATATCAACATTACAGATAACTGTCATCTCAAACTTTGTGTAGTGGTGGTTTGTGGTCCGGTTTTCTTTGTTTGTTTTACGGTTGTTTCCCTTTGCATTTGGGGGCTCTATTTGTATTTTTTCTTGCTTGTTTTGTGTTGTTGTTTTTTTATATTGATTTGTGTGTGTGTGTGTGTGTGTGTGTGTGCGCGCGTGTATATCTTTACTCTGTTTTTCTCTTAAATGAAGGATTTGTTAATGTTTAAGGATTCATGTGATTTTTGTTTGACAGCTAATACGCTGATGCTAAATTGGAAACTCTTGTACATGAGTTTCAGTGTGTGTAGTAACGGAGTTTAGTGCGTTTACTTATTTCATATAACAGTTAAATACATCACACATTATCGCTCATGTTGCTGTATGGCTGTAAACAGGACAATTTCAATGTATAGATTTCCCAGACAAACCCGCGCTCACTGGTGCCATACGTGTCGAAAAAGCAGTAAACATCATGTTTGTTGATGTGGTGTATATTGGGGAACAATATTGTCACATTCAAAAGAAGAAACAAATCTGTTGCAGAAACGTGCGGACTACTTTTGTTTATTGGTTGTTTACTCAATATTCAACCTAAATCATCGCCATTTGTAAATGATTTTCAGACAATCCAGTGATTAACATCATGAGCATCGATCTAATCTACAGCCACGTCAGCGAGCCTGGCCACCTGATCCCGGTAGTTGCCTTTTATGACAAAGAATCGATTGCTGAAAATCAAATCAACCGGAAAATCATTGTCTCACCAGGGATTCAGCACCCAGAGTAACTTGTAGCTAGCTCAATTCGTTCTTCAGCATGAACAAAGCTACTTTCAGACATGAAGTACTTACACAATTCTGTTACCTAAACACTTATACATAACAGAGCTGATATCATACCAAGGACGTCATTCGAATTCGACGTCGTGGCTGAATATTGTTGACGTCATTGCACAAACACAAATTCAAGCCTCTGGTAACGTTGAAAAAAATAACGTCATGATCATTTTTTCCGATAATGATAGAATCCAATGTTTTTAATTCTTGTCGCCCCAAAAGTGAAAATAGAGGCAGTCAGGCTGCAGGCTGACACTGTTATTTACAGTCAGTATAGCCTCGATGGATTCGAATCAGCGGTAAGTTGACAACATACATTGACATTGCAGTGTAGTCTATTCAGTAACGTTTAGTTTAAGTATAACAGGTGCTGTTTGATTTATTTAAAGAAAAGTGAAACAATATCAAAAAGACTGTAAGAGAGCTGGTTTTATCTGAAACCCAAATTCATGCATGAATTAAGAATGGCTGCATTATTGTTCTTCCGCTATGACTGCCCACCCCTACCCCCACCCCCAAAACGTTTAATAAACTGTTCCTATGCCTATGATATTGGTAAAATGTCGTTTGTTTTAGATTATAAACATACTTAGCTATTTCATAATTATCAGTTTGTCCTCAATTTTATTAATCATATTTATATTTCAATACTGAAAGCAACGTTTGTCAATTCTGCAAGTGGTTGTGTTTGTTGGCATTTTGAATTATCATCAACAAGGCCGTTGAAGTGCATGTCGTACCTTTCAGTCAGCGTTATAAATTCCAGGAGACATTCAGCTTGACCTACCCTTAGCTTTGGATAATTATGGCAGAAAAATAATATTACTTGCTAATCGCATATGTAGGCTAACGCCGTACTGATCCAAAGTTCCAGCTATACGATTACTGTCAACACATTACCACAACAGGACTAAACATCCTTCTAGATGCTAGATACTCGTGAGATGAAGGGACAAACGAAGATTTCAAGTGTCTTAGGGAGCAGATTATCCCAGAAAATCCCAGCATCCCGCCCCAGATTATCCGACACAATCCTAGGTAGTACAGGCGTTTGGCAATGACGTTATCTCTCACTGCTGAAACATATCGCCTTGAGGGCTGCGTTCTCACAATACTACCTCGCATGTGTTATCAACAACACATGATTGGCATGGTGATTGATAAGCTGATTGACTTGCAATAACGCCGAAGAAATGCCCTGACAATACGCGTGCCTGTCTCCCCACGGTATTCCCGAGGGTCGTCCCCGTATGATGGATGAAGGCGCTGTCGTTGCTGACACCGCAGGGGGGCCGAATGGCTGACTTATATACAATTAGTAACTGATTAGCACTTGGACTGGTCGGTCATTAGATTTAAGATATTAATTAATTTCCATCACCTTTTCACGTCAAAAGTCCGGCTTATCAACTCCGATTTCCTTCATTTATTTTGCTTTCTATACTGTAGGGTTATATTTGCTTTAATATGTTCGTGTTTTTAATGGTTACAAACTCTTCTTTCAGGACGGGAATACAACGAATATTTCCAAGGCGTCTTGGCAAAGTGATTCGATTTGTTGATTATCGCCCCCTAGACATACAAGGAACCTGCATCAACATTGCGAAACTCACTCACTCACGCTACTTTTGTTTTGGACAAAGGACCTTATAAAAATTTAATCTCATCACGTAATGGGTATGTTTTTTTAAAACATAAGAGTAAATCTAAAATATTAAACATGAGATCCAAATATGTAAATTATCTCGTGATCTGGCAACAAGAACCTGAGACACTATGCATCATCAAACACTAGTTTTCGTTAAATCAACCACCCGTGGTATGTTTGACTGAAGGAAAGCATTGACTGACGTCACGGTTGACGCACACGGGATGTGTTATCTGACGGTGTGAAAATGACAACCATTAGTGCTAGCTACAAACGCAACATGTTAAAGATGTAATATATTGATTGCACGTGTTTTACATGCTTGTAAATTCGATCGTACGTAGGGTCTGTGGGGTAGCCTAGTTGTTAAGGCGTTATATCGTCATGCCGAGTATGCTGGTGTGTGCGTGTGCGTGTGCGTGTGCGTGTGCGTGTGCGTGTGCGTGTGCGTGTGCGTGTGCTTGTGCGTATATGTGTGAACGCATGCATACGTGCATCTGCTTGCAGTGTTTCGGACAAAAGTCAGTTGTTCAAGCGAGGGGTTGGGGTAGCCTAGTGGTTAAAGCGTCACGCCGAAGACCCGGATTCCATTCCCTGTTTGGGTACAATGTGTGAAGCGTATTTCTGGTGTCCCCTACTGTGACATAGCTGGAATATTGCTAAAATCGGCGTAAACTTATCTCACTCACTCGATCGTACGTATCACACCCTACAACGGGTACAGTCCTGAGAAAGGAAGATTGGTACACTGGTACCCAGCATTAAGGTGGACTGGGGTCCGACTTCGTGGATTGAGTCTGGGTTTGGTACCCATGTTAAAACTATACACCAGTGTATCTCGGCTGTTTGAACAATTTTGAGTGAATACTGTTTTACGCCGCTTTTAGCAATATCATGGCGGGCGACATCAGAAATGAACCTCACACATTGATTCATGTGGGGAATCGTCCCCGGGTGTTATAGGTGTAACGTTTCAACCACTATGCTACCTCAGCCCCTTGTTTGAAATAATACATGCATGCATACACACATGTGCAAGCACGCACGCGCACACGCACACGCACACACAAGCATATTAGTCCCCATACAGATTAAATAATATTGAGTGCGAAACACCTGTCACCACGTCCTAATAGATATGTAAGGTACAGAATTTGTGTACGAATTTATCGACAAAATTTAGGTATGACGACTGTTTGGTACCAAGTGCCTGGTTGCTGTAACAACAGAATAGCTTTGTACCGAGCTCTTGTTAACACTATGTTGTTACATATTGATGCTGTAGTATATGTACTCGGTGTCTCTGTGGGGTGAATAATGTTCATTACTCACTGACTTCTACCCCGGACCGTACCTATATTTGCTAACCATTGATTACAGCGCCAAGATTGTATGGTTTTAAGTGGGAAATCCTTTTTTTAACGTAATGGCCACCTTTATGTTGTTTGTCTTAATGTAAGAGTGACGTTATTTATTGATAGTTCATGCCGTGTGGCTTTAAACACGCTCCTTAACACTACATTCAATTTCGATAATGCATGTTTTATATTGGCGATTAGAAAAGATCGGCAAGCGAAAAACGCATTAATAAATATTCTTGATAAACAAACTTCCAAACGACACAAAACAATCACTGGCGTTAACGCATATTTATAGCGGTGCTTTTTTTCGTTCCCATGGAAACCAGGATAAACATCCAACGAAAAAAATAAACGAAGCGGTGACACAGAAAAATACTTGCTTCGGGGTATATCGACATCGCAGTGTGCGCTTCATGCAGCCTGAATTCAGAGATGCTGTGTCTTCCGATTGTTTGCCGCAGCAGCAGGGGTCTTCAAAACCTGATATAGTTTGAACAATCCGAATCAGCTAGCTAGTGTCTGTATCTTGATGTAATAGCCCCACATTGTGAAAAGCTGCTGCCCCGGAAACATTTGCCCCGGGGGCAGAGCTGGGTAGGACGAGGGAGGGGGCTTGGAATGAGCTGGCTGCCACAAAGAAGATTGAAATTGTTCCCGTTGGGCTCTAGGCATGACAATGGTACGTGATGTAGCGTGCCGCTCTCTCTGCACCAGTCCAATGACATCCATTATCTTACCAGGAGAGCTATTTTACTGTATGTTCTGTGAGCTGAAAAACGATCAACAAAAACTGATGAAATATTCCTGAAATATGAAAATCGAAACTATTTATTGAAGAGCTCAATGGTTATGTCACCGCAATGCAGAAAGAAAAGCATTCAGAATTGGGGGCAGTAAGGAAAGATGACAATATACAATGTATCGATGAACGACAAGCAACATGCACCGAAAAGTCCCCCTCTCTGGAAAAAAGTTTGTCATCCATATTGTTATCCTTCCTTACAAGAACATTGTTTATGAAGACAAATACCAATGACATATAATAACTTACATCTTAATAACCTTTAGAAACACCGATTTTATGTATGATATCTACAATTAATATGATTTCGAGAAACATATGGATGTGGATTAAAATGCAGTGTTAGCTTTACTGAAACAAACTTGGACATCTCATAACTGCCCCTCCCCCACCGGAATTCCCCACCCCCTGGTATACCCTGATGGGTTTTGACAGTGCATGGATAAAAGAGGGGCGTGCACCTGCCGCCCTCGGTGACTACCATATGGGGTGTCCCTGCATGGCTCGCATGCAACGATGTCGTGGAAAGGTCAAGTTTAATGGAAGTGGATAAAATCATTGTTGACCACGCGTGCAGGACAATGGTCACTGACGAGAATAGATTAACACCCCACGAGACTCGTGGAGCGGATTAGTTTGTAATTGCTGTAAATAACACGTTATTACAGGGGGGCAGGCGGATTTGGCCTTAAATCCCCCAAACTTGAGTTGATGCCTTGGAGGCTTGACATGCAGACACACCAGCGTGAAACTGGGATCACATGAAGTGGAAATGTAGGGTTACTTGATCTCATTCCCTTTAGTAAGAAGGCGAGGAGAGTGGGGCAGGCGCGTGTATAGTGGAGATATAGGAAGCTGCTTTTAGACCGCTTTTAACAATATCCCGGTAGTATCACCAGAAATAGGCTTGACACATTGTACCCATGTGGGGAATCGAACCTCGGCTTTCGACGTGGCGAGCGAACACTTTAACCACTAAACTGCCACGCCGTCCCGAATGAAATGTATGATGTATGAGGTCTGTATAGGATGGAGTGCTGTTGTAGGGATGGGGTGCTGTTGTAGGGATGGGGTGTAGTTGTAGGGATGGAATGCTGTTGTAGGGATGGGGTGCAGTTGTAGGGGTGGAGTGTAGTTGTAGGGATGGGGTGTAGTTGTAGGGAAAGGGTGTAGTTTGAGAGATGGGGTGTAGTAAGTTGCCGGGGTGTTGTTGAAGGGGTGTTGTGTAAGTGGAGGTGGCTTGTAGTTAGCTGTGGGTGTAGATGAAGGGACGGGTTGTAGTTTGAGAGATGGGGTGTAGTTGGAGATGGAGGTGTAGTTATCTTTGGGGCGTAGATTAAGGGATGGGGTGTCGTCGTAGGTGGGGTGTAAGCAGCTGAGGTGCGTTTGTGGGATGCGGTGTAGTCGGAGGTGGCTTATAGTTGTGGGGATGTTTCTGAAGTAATGGAGAGTAGTACAGGGAATGGGTGTAGAAGGGTGTGGAGGTGTAGTTTAAAGGATGGGATGTACCCGTCGATGAACAAGTCACATAAGGCTGGTGAATCTTCTTGGCACAATAGCGGTTAAAAATACGCGAACAATGCTTGTTAATCAAATTCTCACAGTATACTTAAACCATTCTTGCACAAGATTAAACCTCAAAGCAAGTCCCCTAGAAAAGAATAAAGGGCGCTTTCGCAAATTATCATGTTTATCCATGGATACAACAGGGCACATACAGCCAGATGAACTGATGATTAGCACTGTACTCGCTGACGTCAGATAAGATACACCATGAAACCTAGCTCAGTGGCAAAAGTTTGCTTACATATATCTCGGTTCGATTCTGATATACATTTTTGTAGCATTTCGTGCACTGCTAGTGGAAGGCCGGTGGGTTAGCCAACTGGTCAAGGCATCCGCTTTTCACAACCAATATCTGGATTCGAGTCCCCACTTGGGTACAATGTGTGAAGCCCATTCATGGTGTCGCCCGCTGTGATATTGCTGGAATGTTGTCAAAAGCGACCTAAAACCATACTCACTCATGTACTCACTAGTTGACATACAGCTGGTATATTGGTACAGACCACGTGAAACAACACCCACTAAATCCCTCACGTTTCAAAGAGCGTAAGAATGAACGAATATGTTTTTTTATATGTAGCATCTTCCTGGAGGTTTAAGATAAGAGGCGTTCCACCTTAGTGAGACCTTATGAACTTCGACTTAATAGTCTGTCAATTTTGAAACGTTCGAGACAATGTGGTTTCACTTTATTCTACATATAATATGGACACAGACAGCAAATGGATGGAACGATCCTCAGATTGCTGAACGTTGGTGATATGTTACCGCGGTGCCACCATACTGTTCGATTTGAGAAGGTGATAAACCTGTCCAAAGCTAACACGTAGAAACCACAAAATATAAAGGGTAACCAGATTTTTGTTCAATTTTCTGAAGCTATGGAAATCTAGACTCGCCACGTTTTCTAGACTTGCGTGAGCTTTCTGGGATATTTATACTTCAGAGTCTGTACGACAGACAAACCCAAGCTCTTCTTGCGGAAATATTTGTGAGCATTTTATCATTACATATCTGAGTGTCATATATAAACTGTTCTGTGTGAGCTAATATTGCAGTCGAGCCCCGTTTATCCGGACGTTTCGGTTTCATTCGGAAATCGGCCGGGCAGCAATACGCCGGGTTATCTGGAATAAACAAGCAAAACTTGAAAATTAATTGAAAGCAATGTCATGTACATGGCAATACAGATCTGTTCGCATAAATCATCTAAAAGCGTTGAAACATATATTTGTCAATCAAAAAGATTCTTTTGAATATTACAATTGTTCCACTGTTTCCACAGTTGTTCTATTCTGTCCCTCGTAAGCAATATTATGTAAATACTACGGAAAGGGTGTTCTAAGTTGTATAACGTGTACCTAATCAATTTCTCGTGAATAAAACATGTTAAAAACAAAACAAACCAGCATAACTTCGGACGAGTACAAAGACCAGAGCACGCACGCACGCACACACGCACGAAATTAAATGAAACAGACTTAGGAATATACCAATGTTGACTGTTAAGCACTAATGTTGAGCCAGACGTTAAAGCCCGATTCACCTCACCTCGTCAGTCAGGACACCCCGATACAGGACAATTTACTACTGAAGGCACGTACATGTTTTGTAAAATACCAAAAATATTCAGCGAACATGATTATCTCTCACAAGGTTTAATCTGGTCCAGAATAACGATTTTTCAATGTATGAACGTATTCCCTTTAAATTCTAATTAGGAAGAAAGGACTCACGTGATGCAATTAATGGCATCCCCCAAAATTAATAAAAAACTCGGATCCATAGATATTTTCTTTCATTATGTCCAGCAAGCACTACATGCCCCTCCACTAGCTATTAGGTGAGACGTTGCAGTATTTAATCAAGCTAAATATGAACTGATGGCGTTTATTAAACGGTCCTATTTCGATGTAAATCATTTCTAAGGATGTTCTTAATGATTACATGATTGACAGGTGTCAGAGTACTATGTAGATATCACGTCAAATGTTCATCACATCAGAACATGCACCAGTGTGTTTGTAAAGTCGACAAACACTTTATTGAAATCAGTCAGTTTTAAAATGATATTTTCATTATGCCCTTTGAGAATTCAGTGCCCAAATAAACTTTGTAAAATGACGCGGCGTTTATGAGGCTCGACCATAGCACATTACCATCAGCCTCCTTCCTTTCTCATGTAAAATCAATAAAACATCCCATTTATTTTTTTCTTAGGTGTAATTTGAACAAAAACAACAATAGACCTTAGACCATCCCAATACAATGCAATAACGATATAATTCCGTATGCATGGTTCATCTATCTGTGCTGTTCGTGATTCTTTACATGTGCCAAGGGAAATTATCACCATTTTGGCCGCATCAATTAAGACATACTTATTAATTATACAGCACTCTCTATTACTGTTAATTGTCTTTGTATGCTACATTATTCATGGCTTTTTCAAGCGCGGTGTTTGTTTAGGCTGAGCTCTCATTGTCCGAGAGGCGACGGAGTGTCATCCTATGCAATGGCCACGTTTCATGCCGCCGAGCACGCCGTATCTGACAGGCAATGTAATTAGTTTCTATACATATAATGCATGGAGGCTTGGTGAAATTATACTTTAAAATTCGGTTTCAAAACAACACATACTATACCCATTAGGACGTTTAAAGCCCTGTGGCACGATTTGTTGTGGTTACCATGACAACGATACTCTGATGTTAACATGTGAATAGGTTTAGCTATCATTGAAATAAATGTTTAGAAAATACGCATCAAAACTTCGAAAGGTTATTGAAAAGGAATTCAAATGATTTAAATCAAGTGAATGTGTTTAGAAACGATTATTCATAAGTTGGACGCATTTCGGTTTATCAGAATCCGGATATCTGAGTGAGTCAGTAACAAAGAAAGAGAGTGGCGTGAAGGTTCCTCGTTGTTAACAATATTTTATCTGCTTAATGCGGATTGAAATCCTATTCTGACACAGTTCGATGATATGTACATATGAATACGGAAATGGCGATGGGAGAAGATATCCTGAACCACTGTCTCCTGGTACGGTAAAGGGCCATAACACCTTACAGAGAATTGACGTACGATACGTCGCTGAACCGCAGTCTGAGAGCTACAATGGCGTAGATTCAGGAGATGCACTGAGTGAGTGAGTGAGTCAGTGAGGTTTACCCGCAACTTTTAGCAATATCACGGCGTTGAACAGCAGAAATAGGCTTCCCACACTGTACCCATGTTGGGAATCGAACCCGGGTCTTCACCGTGACGAGCGAGCGCTTTAATTACTAGACTACGAAACCACTCCTTGTTTTATGGACGAAACAAGTTAAAATACATACCGGCGTAAAAGAGTATCTGGGGAACTGTTAAGACAGATAAACTGTCAAGGTTATCGAAGACCAGTGATTTAAAATACCGCCTGCATTCATTATTAAAATATCTCCACTGGCGTCTTTGTTGATAATCAAAATGGCGATCTTCATGTCCGAAATTATTACATGAATAGCACATCAATTACACGAGAAATGAATACTGGATTCATGAACGATAATTTAACATTAAACAATGATTTTTATTAATGCTAATTAAAATGGTATAGGGCTTATCTCGCGGACAAATATTTCAGGTACATAACGAGGTATTTGACGTACACTACTTGGGTGACACAAACACAAGGACGGCGTTGCACAAAGGGTGACATTTAATCAATTGTCCACTCTTGACCGTGTGACTACTGGCCTTGATTGGCTCATTAACGACGCAATAACGCCGTCCACTTGTGTAAGTCAGTGAGTTTGGTTTTATACTGCTTTCAGCACGTCGGGAGATCCCATAAATGGGCTTCACACATTGTACCAATGTGGGGATTCGAACCCGGGTCTTCGGCGTGACGGGCGAACGCTCTAGACACTTGACAACCTCACTGTCCCATGTAGGAAAACATCATGTTTGGTGGACACAAAAACTCAGGTCACTTGTCTACAGTGCACCACGTATTTGTAGTACGTATTCTTTTCTTCATATAGAATTGTCATTATCTAAAGTGTCTGTTTTTATATTTTGCCATACTATCAGTAAATACTCTTTAAAAAAGTACGAAAACTTCGTTTTTAACTTCCGACTGAAACAATGGGAAGATATAAATGAGTCAACGAATGTTGATATCGTGACAATGAATGTTTTAAGAGTGCATCACCACTTGCATTTCCTTACAATCTTAGACGTTTGCACAGTAATCGCTCTTGGCAGATGATGGTGTTTGACTTGTAATTTGCACGTATAGGATTTTTATACTCAAACACAAAACCGACTAGAAACAAACACTAACAACTGTGTGATGTAAGATGATCGTCATATGTAATGGTTTGCAGTGATTTATCGACCTTCTTGAAAACAGTCAAAATCAAGAACCACATCCCATGCACGTGTACGGGGCTGCTGCGTTGTGCACGTGCTCCCCATGCGTTTTGTTCAGGGTGGTAATGGAGGGAAATGGTGGTGTGTTTGTTAACCTTATACTTCCTATCAAAATTATAAGTTCAGGTGTCTAAACTGTACCCCGTATTATTTTTCTGACGAAAAGTATTTGCAGTTGCAAATTTTGAATAGCACCAAGATACGTTACACATAAAGGATGGTCGATGATTAATAGATGCCAACTCTAAAATTATGGTCTTACTCTTTTTTCGCATTTGTATGTGTTTTCAAATAATGTCTGTATAAGGGCATACAAACAGAACTCAGATACGTTATAAAACTCACCTTGACAATATATAAAACTGTTCACGGCACTATTTGACGTTCCATTGTACTGTTTGAGTCGGCAAGCATCTTGAGAACCACATTGTGCTCTTGCACTGTTCTGGAAGCCTATATCAACGGTATCTTAGATATCAGTAAAGGCATATATTAAAGATGAAGGAAAGGTACCATGTGCTTTTCTGGGTGTACTTATACTGACAGGTGACAGAAAGATTACACGATGTTTGATGGTGCTTGAAAGCCACTTGAAATTATTATTTCATGTTTATGTTTTCATACAGACAACACAACTTCACAGCGTTACGGAGACTTGTCACCATGGTTACGTTTTGATAATGTTTGAATGTTATCATTAAAAATTAAATTTCAGATATACAATTTCTACGGCTTGGTAGTTTGTGTGTTATTGTAGGACAAGCTGCGAAAATGTAAATGAGTTCAGCGTTACAAAACACAAACTCAGATCGGTAGCAGGACGATAGGTGAATCAACAGCCGTCGGGTAAGTTCAAAATGCTAACACCAGTGTAAACAGTTTCAGTTATAACCTGAAACAGATTCCTTTTGGGTTTGTTTGTTTGTTTGTCTTTAACCCGCACCCAACAACACCCAACACAGCTACGTGAGTGAGTGAGTATGGTTTACAACACTTTCAGCAACATTACAGCAATATAAAAAATGGGCTTCACATTAAAACCATGGGGGAAATCAAACTCGGGTCCTCGACGTTAAGAAACAACACTTTAACCACTAGGCTACTCCACTGCCCCTCTACTATACGATTAATCGAGTTTGGTCCATAAAATATGTGAAACAAACAATCAGACCAATGCATGCTAAAAACTCGGGACTATAACAGATATGCGCTGAAAGGGTAAACATAACTATACCGTAGTTACAGCATCTCCAAAACTCAAAACTGATCTGGTTTCTCTGGGATAAAGATCCGGAGACTTAATACACCAGGAGTCAGACAATGCAACTACTAGATAGTGCTCCTTGGTCTCAGACATCCATTGAACATCAAAGACTGTATACTGCCGGTCACATTACATTCATAAAACTGAGTTGTTCTCGTGTGTCACTAATTGGTTGTCTCGTATTTTCGTCATTATATTACAGAAGAGACCATACACAGATCGCCTCTGATTACAACGAGGAGTTTAATTCACTGAACATCTTCCTGGAACACTATTTTTCTACCTTCCTTCTATGTTTATCAAGATTTTATGAGAATTTTCACGATAATTGCCCATACAGTACTCAAATTAAACTTTGTTTAAGATCGTTAACCAAATCAAGAAACAAATTGATGAAATGAGATTATCGTTATGAGAACCCAAGCTCCATCTTGGCGATTTAATGAAAGCTATGCACAGCGGGCAGAGTCAATATAGATCTATTTAAAGTCTAAGACATGGAAATATCGTTTATATACTTCGGAATGAGTTTGTACCCTTTAACAAATATATCGACAGTTTCGAAAAATAACGTGAAAATGTCAACGTTATCAAAGATCGCCAAGATAGTTGAAGTAATTGAGAAAACGGTGTAGGGGAGATAACTGCATCATGTTTCTGATCAATATTACCATTCGGCTCTCAAATGCGTTTCATCTTGTAGTTGTGTAGTAAAGTAATATTTGTTCAGATGGGCATTTTCACTTCTTAACCTATCTTCTGTGAAGACGCGGTAATTAAGGAGGATTTTAAAAAAAATTATTGACGATAAAAATATGACTGTAAGGTACTCGTTGAACATTGCACTTCAAGTTGCATGTCAGTTGTCATTTTCGGCTTCTGAAATGAAACAATCGTATTGTTATTTCTAATATATTGGAAATCACAACTTTAAAAGAATGTAAATTTGCAAAGATCTTATGTTGTATATATTCAATGCGCTGCGTCTTACACGATACATACATTTGGTAGATTACATCAAAGTAGACTACGTAGTCCATGTTTTCACAAATGCATTCTTCCTGCATGTCACAAATCAGAACTTGTGCATTTCATAACTGTTTGCTCGTAGCTTTTTACAAATATTTCTTGTTTCTGTATAAACAGTCATTCAGCTGCCGTTCCACGTACAAGCACGCATAGCCTGAGCCTAAAACAGCAATAAAATCACAAATTATCCCTTGCCTCCCAAACGCCATTTCCGTGTAAAGGATGCTAAACACGCCAGTCACAATTCTTCACCAGCTGACATCTACTTGGAATAATATTTGGACACTTTCAGCCTGGCTGCCAGTATATATCAAGGGTTTTAAATGGTGTTAACCAGGATGAGGCGTAATTACCTTTTGTTTTCAACTTTAAAAAACCTAAAAAACCCCCCCCCCCAAAAACCAAAAAAACTAAAAAAAAAACGATTTTAATTCCATCATTACTGACAGATTATCAGCATATATTACGTCATACTGGTCGATTAAGCTTACAAGAGTTTTAAAGATTCGAAGTAAATGACGTGTCTAGATAATCTGACACGATGTTGTCATGGTTACTGCAGACATCCGCAACTAAACTATTAGTAATGAGATCCTACATGTACGAGACAGGTAAGTTTAAAATTCTAGAATATTCTCCTCAAGACAAAGTTTAAAATTCTTGAAAATTCTGTTCGTGGCAAATTACTCTTGCTAAGCTTTAAAATCTCAGAAATGGAGCCGCGCATCAGACCCCATCCCCAGAAGTGAGCATTGGGTTTTATTGTTACTTTGAATAGTTACTCTATAAAACTGATAGTGTCAGCCAACTGTTAGCCGACATTTACTGCATAGCTGAGACCAACTTCCATGAGAATGGTGCTTACAGATCAAGGATCGAAAGTAGAGCGAATCGGGGATCGGAACAGATATCTTATCCTGTCGCTGATAGGGGAGGTAGGTCTGGATGTCGAGTTGTTTTTCCCAGAGAAATGGATCTTGTCATCGACGGGCTAAAATGGTATAGAATTTGGCTGACTATCACTTTATTGGACAATCTTGATCTGTCATTACAACAGGGACTCACCATTTTATGTACTACTCAAGAGGATTTGAGAACACCCGATTCTTTCATATCACCACTGTTAAATGCCAAATGTCACTCACCTATTAAATCAGAGAACTATGTATGACTTTGACATCACATCACATGTTAACAGAATAGATTGTTTCTAAATACCTAACTCGTGTACAACTACACACACATGCATATACACACTCTCATACATACTCACCTGCAAATATAGTATTACCCTCAGACAAGCGCATGGGCATACACAAAGGCGAGCACACATACGCACGCACGCACACCCCGATCTGTTAGTGGTTCTGTGTAGCTTGTTTGATGTTTAATGCCGCACTCAGCAATTTTCCAGTCATACTGAGGCAGTCTGGACCAGGCAATCCAGTGATCAACAGCATGAGCATCCATCTGCGCCACTAAGATACCATTACTAGTA
The DNA here is from genome assembly GCF_037392515.1 of Haliotis asinina. Taxonomy (NCBI): domain Eukaryota; kingdom Metazoa; phylum Mollusca; class Gastropoda; order Lepetellida; family Haliotidae; genus Haliotis; species Haliotis asinina. The sequence continues at coordinate 14,395,677 of NC_090284.1, forward strand.
CATGTGTCACCCATGTCAGCGGAAGCGACCAGCTGATCCCGTTAGTTGTATCTTACAACAGCATGGGTTGCTGAAGGTCACGTCTTACCCGGATCTCCAAGGGTGCCCGGTCTGTTAATGGTTCTATATAACTGACTGTCAAAGATGTGTGGTTTTGATTGAACGAAGTCGGCGAAGCGTTGTAGGATTTAAAAAACTTGCCACTATTCGTGTTGTGTGTTCGGTTAGGCTCCCAGTTCAAGGTGTGTCCTGTGTCATAACAACCCTGGTAGTCACTAACAGCAGACAGCACTGTGTAGGTCGTGAGAGTGGGTCACAGGCAGGTAGAATCTTTCTAACCCGTGTGTGAATCTATGCATGAGTTGGTGTGCCAGCCTGTGTGCATGCAAATGTTTTAGTGTATGTGTGTATGTGTGTATCTGTCCGTATGTGTGAATGTGTGTGGTTGTTTGTATGCATGTCTGTGCTTCACTCTCGGTATGTAGTGGGTTAACGATATCACATTCAAACACATCTCATTATGGTCTTCTCTGAGTAGCTACCAAATCCAATCACTAACATTCCAAAACTTAACCCGTCCTTTCAACTCAAACTTCCTTTGAACACACGACAGAAATATATATAGAATACATGCCCTCTTCAAGAAATATAACTTGAATTATCCATTTCTTTTCGGTAGCAATTACCGAAATAAATGCCACTTCTATGACCAAGCAAACGTGTTATCGCGTGAGGGAAACTGCCCGCACTCAGTCTCTCCACAATGGAGTCAAATGCTTAAATATAGGGACGCCAATTTCCAACACTGTAGAGAATCAGTTTTGCTTTGCAGGGCAGGCATTAATACTTCTATTTACCTTGCAACAAAGCTTAGCTGCGCATTGTACAACACTCTCTTTTGTACATGTGTCCAATGCCAAACTCTTATCGCCAATTTCAATGCTAGATCGCTCGTTGCTACTTCAATGCAATATCGCCTGTCGCTAGGTTCGGGTATCCGCCGTCCTTACGACTCAAGCTGGAGCGGTATGTTTCCTCTATAACAATCTTTACATGGCTGTATTGAGCTATTTGTTGTTAGGCTCTGTGTTAGGTTTGATGTGTGCGAGATTTGCAGGCGCGTAATGGCAGTGTGACACCAACACCGACTTAATGCAGCTAACATTAGACTAAATTAGAAAAGGTAACTGAACTCGGTGCTTTTTAAACAACTGTCGGCGTCACGGAAAGGTAAGAAAAGATTTTCAAAATTAAGAATAATTAATTTTGCGTCACATGAATATTAATTACACCCAGACATGATTGTGTATGATCCTGTTATGGCCATATTACGTCAGCATGCCACCTTAATTCTATACGGTGCGTAGTTGCAAGAGGGTACCAATTAGAGTTCCTGGTTGTAGTTGTTATCCGCTATAATGATTAGGGCATGCGATGTGTTAATATCAGGCGTGTCTAAAACACAGGAAACTCTGCGGTTTTGTTAAGGTTGTACCCCAAACATCAGACAGCTGCAATGTACATGGAGTTTCCACACCAAACTTGGATGATATAAGACCATTAGGTTCCGGGGTGGGGATGGGATTGACTTTCAACCTTTTCAACTTATTTGTGTACTTGGTCGAGGCTGACAACAATAGAGCACGAACTCCGTGTATCTCTTGGTTAAATGGTCTTTTAGTGTGCAGGTTCAATAAATAGCATACACGCATTACGCTTTTCTACCCTTTTTAATGTGTTAGAGTTAATTTTTGATCATATACTATAATGATAATAATGAGAATAATAATACATGCGACACCCGTTCCGTAATCATAATTCATCATAAACATTCTATAAAACATTGCACATTTCCACGTTCTCTAACAGTTAAGACTAGTGTTCTCTGGAAATATAACATGGCATTTTCGAATCTCGAGTTATGTTCATGTTGCACAGTCCATCTTACTGCTGTGTGTCATGAAGCAAGATTGTTTTAAAAAATCGGCAGATGCCAAGGGTGAAGTATACGCCACAGGCGCCGCAATCTATGTAGAATTATCCCCCTTAGTTGTTTTAGAATCCGGGGTTTCGAATTCCAGACTGGACTGACTGCGAAGTTTGGTTTGTAAGCAGTGTTCCCAAACCTGGGTTTTCACCTAGATCCAGTCAACATCACGGAATACCAAACCTGGGTTTTCACCTAGATCCAGTCAACATCACGGGATACCAAACCTGGGTTTTCACCTAGATCCAGTCAACACCATATGATACCAAACCTGGGTTTTCACCTAGATCCAGTCAACACCACATGATACCAAACCTGGGTTTTCACTTAGATCCAGTCAACACCATATGATACCAAACCTGGGTTTTCACCTAGATCCAGTCAACACCATATGATACCAAACCTGGGTTTTCACCTAGATCCAGTCAACACCATATGATACCAAACCTGGGTTTTCACCTAGATCCAGTCAACACCATATGATACCAAACCTGGGTTTTCACCTAGATCCAGTCAACACCATATGATACCAAACCTGGGTTTTCACCTAGATCCAGTCAGCACCATATGATACCAAACCTGGGTTTTCACCTAGATCCAGTCAACACCATATGATACCAAACCTGGGTTTTCACCTAGATCCAGTCAACACCATATGATACCAAACCTGGGTTTTCACCTAGATCCAGTCAGCACCATATGATACCAAACCTGGGTTTTCACCTAGATCCAGTCAACACCATATGATACCAAACCTGGGTTTTCACCTAGATCCAGTCAACACCATATGATACCAAACCTGGGTTTTCACCTAGATCCAGTCAACACCACGGGATACCAAACCTGAGTTTTCACCTAGATCCAGTCAACACCATATGATACCAAACCTGGGTTTTCACCTAGATCCAGTCAACACCATATGATACCATTGCAGTACTGTACAAAACGATATCAAACGAAACTGAATAACTATTCGTAGATATGTATGCAAAACAACGTGTACTATGTACTGCCGAAAAGAAATGATAAAACTCCGGGCTTTCGATATGAATGCAATCAAAATACTGTCAAAGACGGGGATTCGACAGATGTTAAAGACATCAGGGTAAAAATAATGACAAATATATGGAAATTGGCAGGGACCGGGAGATGAGTTCGGCACCACCGAGAATTCGTGTCAACCGAGATCTTGGCACTGAGGTTCGACTGTAGTTATTATGTTTACTTTCTTCTGTCAAAAATGAACGCTCCTAAGTTTCTCTAGAGTAATATGCGTTTATAATCAAGTAGTCTGTTAATGTGATATGTCTGCCATCGAGTGCTTACCAGTGCGTCCAGTCTACAGCTAATTACAACAAATACCTTGACCCTATCATTATTACTTCGTTTTCAGCCAGTGTGTAGGATCCGATGCTAATATATCGGTCCAATCAAATAACAATAATACGCGATTATAATTCTCTGCTAAATTACTGGTATGAGAAAAAAATAACCTGTGAAGTCACTTCTGAGAGCGGATGAGGGTATTTAGCGTAACAGAATGAAGGTATTTGAACCTACATAAATGATTATGTCTGCAGACAGACAGTATGCTCGTGGTCTTTCAGGTTAAACTCTCCGTTAATCATATTTACATACTGGACTCAACCTGTGACCAGAAGAGTTCCTTAGCAACATCTGAAAGCGTGGTGGTGTAAACCTCACAGTTGAAGTGCTCTCCTGCCAGGCAGATATGTTTAGGAAAGGCCATATAACTAGCATAAATCTCCATTCCCCAATACACGGCACTCACGTGTCATGTCTCCTGATTGTCACCTCTTTACATATTATATGGCCCTCTCACGTGTAGGTCTACACACAATATCATCCGCGGTGGTGACACAACTCTGAAGTTGTTGACACACGCAAAGACTCATTCTCTAGTACTATGAAGGTCACTTCCCGAAACTAATAAACCTTGATAGGAAGGTTCCCCTCGGTGTCTCAGTGGCATGTACTTCCCGTCTTTAACAAAGAAAGAACAATGACTTGGACTATTTGCACTCGGTCCCTCATCCCGGCCCCAGGGGAGAGTCTGGAGGTAAATCGATTCCCAGCACAGACCCGTGTAAGTGGACCTTGGTGGTAGATTCACGTCTCTGAATATGTGTAATTTTGACAGTAACAAATAAAAACTGAAAAGAGGCCCAAGGCAGACCAGTGATTCAGAACCTGAGGAAATCTAGACATGATTCATTTTGAGCTTTAGCATTGCAGAGAGGGCTTGGAGGTAGGGAAAAATCCTTGATGGTGTGGATAGTCTTCTATCCTCTGGTCCGTCTGGTTGAGAATTCAGTACAGTACGTTATGGTACTATAGGAGCATTGCACTGCGTCCTAACAACATATTCACTAACCGACCTTCTTTGTTGGTACCGAACTATGCGCACAAAGATTCAACTTTCAAGTTTCATACTCTTTCATACAATGCTTTCATTACTACAAAACGACAGCCATGTATTAAAACACCAGCCTCTAACCCACACATCTCAATAACCCCAAACACTTAACCCCAGCCCTCTCCAAATGAATACTGCAAGCTCGACACACCATTCACTTATGTTAGACTTCCATCTGTTGTTGTAGAGAGTCGTCCCTTGGACATAACAGAAAGTTATGGTGTAACGCCCGGTTTGCCTCGATTATATCTGTTGATTTGTCAATGTTTAGACCTTGCCATGTTGCCACAATAATACTTTTCACGGTGGTTTGTTTTACAGCAAATTAACTCTCTCAACTATCTTCTTGTATGTGCCATAATGGTTCCTGTACCTGTAAAACAGAACCCAGCCTCTCCACTGAACCTTGCATTCAAAAGAACAATCACACAATCCCCCACTACCCCACAACTCTACCCCACACCTCACTGGAATGTGTCCCCTTGAAGGACTGCCAGTTGTCGACAGGCCCTAAATCAACTATTGTCGACTCAACTTTCCCTATTGCTTGTAAGTCCGCGGTGAGAAATTCGTGGCTTTGTCGTGGCAAGTCATCGATTGATTGATCACTTTCTGATGAGATCAAAGTGATTGCCAATTGAACGGCTAGGGCTAGTGTGCTCAGCAGGTGATTACGGTATTTCACGGACAAAGGTGACTTTCGGCCGAACACACCAATTTAGTCCTCTTCCAGTCGATGGAATAAATGTCTTTTGGTCCTAGCATGAAGGTGTCTGATCTCGCAGAGTCTTGGGATACAGGCGATATCGCCACTTCTGTAGTCTCGTGGCTGCATCTGTAACCTTGACGTCACATCTGCTACATTAGACCGTTACCATGGTTACCGGTAGGTGCCATCGTCTGGCCAGTGGTCAGTAAACATAGTTTGATAAACTGGTTATGAATTACGACTACGTGACTGAATAACGCGTTCATATGCTGGCAGACATATTTGCATGTGGAGATGTTTTTCGGAACACTTCCAAACAACCGTCGTCGGTCCGTGAAGTTCTAGTAGTTAAATGATAATTGAAGGACTGGACTTGTGTTTTTGTATGTCGAGTTTTCTAAATTGCAGATACTTTCAGTATGAAGGTATGGTTCCTATTTGTCATGTCCCTTCAAGGCACACACAGATTGATAGCGGCACAACTTACTATCGAAGCTTCATTTAACACTAGACACTAATATGACATTGTTAAAAGCTAGTAGTCCCATTTGTCGTCTGCTCGTAAGATTTATTTTACTTTTCATTTGCCATGAACTCTTATGCTTACCGAAGCTTACACTGCAGACATGATGTCGCGTGCTGACCACATCTCCAGCCACTACTGATGCTATATTTGACTGATCACCATGGAAACTAGACATGAAGAAGACTGGAACAAGCCGCCGGAACCGGAAGTCCGCCGGGCAAAGACCGCCATGGAAGATGAGTTGCTCATCAAACTCGGAGTTAAACGTGAAAATGTAAGTAAAGCTGAATTATTATCGGACGAACAGACATGTATTGCTTTATTTCAAATATTCGACCAAGACAGAACTTCTTTGAAGTAGTTAAAAGGAGGATATAAAAATTATTCAAATAAATATATCAGCCCCTAAATCAAAACTATGGAACAATACAAAATATCTAATTATCAATGAGAAGGGGTAATATTCCTTAACGTCGATCAGCAAAGTGTGAAGTATGACGTAGATACATTTCAACATTGAACCCGTGTTAATTCATGAGTGAGGATACTTTTACGCCGCTTTAGTCATTATCCAAGCCAAGGGAGGAAACTACTATACATGAATTACATACGATGAGCCGATGGTTAGAATACATTTGGACTTAAGTCATGATAGTGAATCTTTAACTGCTAGGCTCTCGATACCGTTAATGAAGTACGGGACCTTGAGGTCTATATATCAGATGTTTGACAACACAATCCCCCGCCCGGCACCCCTTAAGCTTCAGTCTATATTGGGGAAGTACCTGCTTAATCTAAGCTAAAACCTGTTTACAAATCCACTATGTTTCCTAATGCTGCAGGGTAATTTTGAAGTGTCATGTCTGAGGATGTCACTGCGTGCCACTCAAGGTCCTATCAGTCACACGAGTTATATGCAACCATGGCCAAGCGTTTAAAGCGTTCGACTGTTACACCAAAGGCCCGGGTTCGTTTCCCACATGGGTATAATGTGTGAAGCCCATTATGGCATGTTCTCATATTGCTGGGATAATGCTAAAAGCGGTGTAAAACTCACTGAGACATCTGTGAACTATGCAGTTTGTGTTTAACTTTCAGAGGTACACTACCGTGTGTTAATTTCCTTCGGGGCTATTTCAGGGATGTCGAAAACAGAGCATGGTTGGGTGGACTGTCTGTGTGAGGGATTGTTAGCTGACTGGATTGTCTGCTTGTTTGTGTGAGGATTGTTGGCTGGCTGGATTGTCTGCTTGTGTGGGGAATTGTTGGCTGGCTGCAGGATTGTCGTTCTGTTTTTGTGACGAATTGTTGGTTGGCTGACTGGATTGTCGGTTTGTGAGAGGAATTCTTGGCTGGCTGGATTGTCTGTTGTTGGCTGGTTGGATGGACTGTTTGTTTGTGTGAGGGATTGTTGGCTGGCTAGATTCTCTGTTTGTGTGAGGGATTGTTGGCTGGTAATTTGGGTGTTTCTTTCGTTCGTTTGTTCATTTCAAATATTTAGTGGCAGTATCTACATAGGAGTTCTCTGTACCTCTGTCTGTTGATATACTTGTGTGTCCCCCAGATCGAGTTCCACCCTCTGATCAAACACCAGCGTATCGACAGAGCCTCCACAGTTTTATCCCTCAAATACCAGAAGATCAAACCACCGTACAGAGAAGAGCCTCTCTGGATACGTCAGTAAAACACACTGCTCACATTTTGATAGGGACAAGTCAAATGTCAAGGTTGACTTTCTGTGTGATTAGCATTTGATATTGCCATGGACATGACATTTCAGGTCAAATTTAAATCAAATATATACTAAGGTTACCAGTGTTGAAATGAATTAAAGGTATCGGTATCTTAGTAATGATAGTTAGAATGAGCATGGTGATATAGACATTGCAATGTAAAAATAGTATGAATTAATATCCTTCGTCTTTCTATGACTAATTTACGATTCTCTGTTTCAGCATATCCATGTCTTGTTAAATTAGTCTTTCCACATTTTTTTCCAATTTAGGGAATGCTTGGAAGTGCAATAACGTTGCTATGCGACAGATGTCAGATGTGAGTATTGCGATTGCAAACTGCTTTACCTCGATGATACATCAATCGTTATTTTTCTATGTTTTATAATACATGGCAATTGATTTGAATACAGTCGGCCACGTTATAGTATTTTTTCATAAACACAAATTATAAAAAGAATTATTAGTCATTAATGATTTGTTTTCGTTTTTATCCCAAGATTGCAAGAAAAGGACCCCGAAATGTATCACTGGATGCTGTTACGCGTGCGCGAGGAAAACGGGTTCCGTTTCCGGCCGGGGATCCCGAATACCACAAAAAGAGGTAGATTTTTCGGATTTGGCCATACTATTGGACTTATTCTTTTTACACATGTGCAATGATAGTCACGAAACACATATGCTAAAGTAAATAAGTTAAATGTTTACGTCACATCAATATTTTTCGGCCAGATATACAGGATATTGTATAATTAAAAATGTACATTTAGTTACGTCTAATGATGTTTTTCCGGTTAAAGTGTGTTAACAAAATGTGGAAGCAATTGTTCAAACATGTACAGAAAGCCTCCGTTATCCCAGACTCCTTCATACCGGAAACCTCACTTATTAGACCATTTTGAAATGAATGTATGTCCATATATAGGTACATGGTATACACCTACTGAAGGTTCCGGTTTAGAAAGGTTTAAAAAGCTTGGTATCATGTCTGTGTGTCTGTGTAATATAACGATGCTGCTCACAATATCGATCACTAATCTGACCCCCGAATGCACATATACAGTCCATAGTCATATTGCTGGTTATTGTTTAGTACAGCGTACTGAAGACAAACATCAAAGTCAACAAATTTCATATTTAAGATTGAGTGAGTGAGTTTAGTCTTACGCCGCATTCAGCAATATTGTATCCATGTGGTGTCGGTCTGTAAATACTCGTGTTTGGACAATCCAGTGATCAACAATATACATCCAAGCTGGGTCATTAGGGAACGGTAACAGAGGAGTTAACTGTGTTTCACTGTAATTTGAAATTATTATATGTCTGACACATTTCTTTTTCATGTTTAATTGTTTAATTGTATAACATAGTTCCATACTTGTGCCATACTTGTACACACAGAGCTGCGAGGTTCAAAAAGCTCACTGAGTTGCTCAGTGAATGGCGAGGTAATATGAGAAGCAGTTTCTTGACGATAGCTCCACTTAGTGTCCTGAGGTCCAATCCAGACACCATTCCCTACTTTCAATTTAACAACGTCTAACCTGTAGACAACTATCTCTTTATTTCAACATTTGAATCTTTAAGTTAAAATCTAAATTTCTGTTTCTTCGCCTTTCCTTGTGCTGTTCTTAGTTAAACCTTAAGCTTCCAGGACAAATATACAACGGATGTCATCCAAGACAAGTTCTATTTGATAGGTGCAATTTCCTATGACCAACATTTACTCAAACTGACGACTGTAATAAGATCAGGCTTATATTATCTAATTATGAAAGTGCTCTTTTAAGTGCCAAATCCTACAAGACTGTTTTAGATATTCGTAGCATTATTTTATACAATTAACTGTGTCTCTCTATTTGCTGTATGTTGTGTATATAAGTATATTTTATGCTTTTATAGTCTATCATAACTCCAACCGGAGGGGAGCATGGTATTTTATGTTACATATACGCCCATTAATTTGTTTTTAAAATGTGGCAAATAAGGTGAGACTTTAATATCTATCTATCCAAACTGACAAACCGGGTCAACTGTTTCATCATTACTGTCGTTGCTAAGGATTAATGTATTTTATAAAACATGTATGCATTGTTATATGATATTCATCTGGGATATTAAGCACAACCTTTGTGCGTTTGCAGAGCCAAACTACTTTACCTGTTGCTAAAGTCCTAACAGACAAGAAGCTTACATATTAGACGGATCCTTAAAGGATCAAGAGCACAAATGTAAAAATCAGCTGAGGGTTTTGAGTGAATAACGCCGTTTCAGTATTTTTAATTTATGAGGCTGATTAATTCGGTTTGAAGGAGACACTGCCTAAAACCATTTCACTGTGAGAATGATTAGTTGATGGCGTAGTACGGTATAACGAGTGAGTCACATTGTAACACAGAGCAAAGACTAATACATGAATAGCAAATTAACATTACATTGGTGTATTTTCTTACAAACGACAAAATAGTACACATGTGTGATACCTTTTTGAACATTCCTGTATGAGATATTAAAGTGTAGCGCGCATATATACATTACCTTGCTGGATTTGTCTTGGAAGGACCAAATTCAACGCATGTGCATTACATTGCTGTGCTCTCCCAGTGAAAGCAAGGTGTAGCTATATATTTTGTGATCATAAAAGACAAAGTATAGCACGTATAAATCACAATGCTGTCAACACCTAGAAACACAGGTTGCAGCATATTGTTTTTCCATTGTTGTATAACAAATGCATGTATCATTGTTGATTTTATACCTATGTTTCAAGTCGTTATTGCACATGTAGAAATACCCGTATTCTACTGTTGGATACATCTGACCAAATCTACCTCGTTGCTGATATATATTACATTATGACTATGTAAGCATGCTGATAATATCAAAGCATATACAATGAGTCATTTTCTGACATATAGCCTTGCATGTGACGGAGCTGTAACAATAGTGCATGTTCTGTATTGCATGTTATTGCCTCTCTGGCATGTTAATATCCCATGTGGCATTTTGTGTTGCGCATGCTCTGTGACAGGAAGTCTAGAACTGGTATTTTACACTTTGTGACTATCTAGCAGAAAATTCAACTTAACCATTTTGGTGTAGATGAGTATTAGTATATGAATTTAGTTCGTAGATTTAGCCTTTGTTACGTGATGTTTTGTTTTAGCCTCCATTAGAGCTGAATAGATGGACTAATATTAGAATAACGCATAATTGTCTGTGTCCTGGTTTAGCCAGTTGATGGCATTAAGTATCTGTATGGATGTACAGTGTAGATGTATTTTTGTCTCTCATATAACGTTCCGTGCTTTTGCTGGTATAACACACTGATGTGATGGTATGTATTTGACATTGTCAACGGTATTGGGCGATGGGGTAGGCTTGTAGTTAAAGCGATGCTCATCACACCAAACACTTCGGTTTGATTCCCAAAATAGGTATAATAAGATGTTAATTGCTGCAGTCACCTGTCGTAATATTCTTGGATTTATTCTTATAACGGCAGAAAACCATTTTGATTTTAGTGGTTTATTTGCGTATGATTACATTAAGCTAATTGATCATACGTTAGTATAAACTCTTGCGGGAAAACTGTACATCAAAGGCTGTTCAAATAGTTTTGCATTTATAGAATGTAATATATTATCTTTTCTAATATGGATACGACAGTCAAACATGTGATGAATGTTTTATCGAGTTTATGAAATTTCTCGTTTAAGATTAAAGTTACTTCATTTGAAAAGTATCTTGTTTTAAAATTCCTATCCTTCCGATACATATTTTAGCATATGAGAAATAACGTGATGATGTTGCAGCGATATGCGGTGTATGCAACCGATGCTGATCATATATAGCTCAACGTTAGGTAAAATTATATATATGTGAGTCATTTAAACTATGTTTAATTATATAGACTAGATATATGGAAGCCGGGTTTGATGATCACGTGTTGCAGGGTACCAGCAGCTGGCTTTTGTGAGCCAAGGGGAGGAACAACTGGACTTCGGGAGGCTTAACTCCTTCCGTCGAGCCTCCACCTCCACCTCTACCTCCGTCTCCACAACCTCCCAAATCTGCAAAATCTCCCGAGAAAGGTCCTCCTCTTTCACGGCTCCTCTCAGGATACGGAGTGCCAAGACGAGGGTCAGGACCACGCCCCAGAAGTGGATGAATATGAAGAGAGAGATGTTGGTCAATCTCAAGGCAGCTAAACTCAAAATTGACAAAGACATACCACGGTCCGAGGTCAGGATCTATCTGACTGCCACGCCAGGTTGGAAATATATTCATTACGATGTTATTACCTTCGGGTTCACACTAACTTTGAAATATGAAAAAATAACAATTTTGAAAAGAAAAACACCAAAACCCCTTCATATTAATGCAACCAAACAAGGTGTGTAACTATACTGTAGGACAAACGAAGGTATGTAAATGTATTGCAGGAAAAAAATCGATATAATCAATCAATATAAATTATTATGTAACAAAAGAAGCAACATTAATGTATTGTCGGACAAAGGAACCAATATGGATTGGTCCAGCATACTAACAGAACCAATATAATGTATTGCAATACATAAGAACCAATGTGAATGTACTACATGATGGAAGAACCAATATAAATGTATTACATGATAAAAAACAACAACAAAAAAGCCCAGTATGAATGTACTGCATGATAAAAGAACGAATATGTATGGAAACTGCGGGTCCGACAATAAATCCACCAGCCACCTAACTGCACCGTTTCATTCACATGTTTCATTCAGTTATAGACTTAGGATAGGCAATACCGGAGGTTACAATGCTCTCTACGTTTTCGACTTATCATACTCTAGACATTATATAAAAATCTGTGTTTGTACTTCTTCGTATCCGGCTGACGTTAATCGTACAGTGTACATTCCAACACTAAAGTGGGCTTCACACTGCGAACTAAAGTTGGAAATTTAAGAAATTGTCCAACTGCCGTTTTCACAAACTTTGGTGTCATTTGAGCGCCATGTCTCCCTCGGTGCGGTCGCGTGACACTTTCGTTGACTGCGATTGGCTGTTGTTAAACAACGCGAGTTTAACAACACTTTACACGTCAAACTCGAGTTTGACAACACCGAAAGTTTGACGGAAATGTTATTGAGAATAGAGACCGATCCTCTTTCCCGACAACAATTTGACAACTCTGCAGTTGGTGTAGGTGACGAGTTGTTGGAATTTTCATACTGTCAAGCTCGAGCCTGACAACATGCGTACTCGAGTTTGACAACAAACTTTAGTTTACCGTGTGAAGGTCGTTTGAGAAGTCTTTGCAATCTGCCTGTAGTGCTGAACTCAGTCAACACGAGTTCATGTTGTGGAATATGTCTTCACGTGTATCATAATAAATATCTCATGTACAGACATGGCTGAGGAGCGGGAGTTTTTGGCAGAGGTGGCTTGTCCCGAACTCAGGCGCTACTGTGAGAAGCTGGGGATGAACTGTCACGTCGTGGACTTGAGGACTGGAATGGACAAACTGGGCAATGACATCATGACCTTCAAGATGTGTGAGGTGGAAGTGGAGAAGTGCCGCAGGCTCTCCGTAGGACCAAACTTCGTGGTGAGTTAAAATAATTGACATATTGCACAGGATATCTGTCTTGGGCGAGGTAGTTCAAATTTTGAGCTTTCATGTGAATTTGCTCCTATGACAAATGTGGAATCGCGTTACGAAGAGTTTTCCGGAAAATTTTGTTCTGCCCATTCATCCTTTTAGAAGGATATCTAGTCACAATTTCTGCGATAGTGATGCCATGTTGCGGTGAATATCCCCAATTTCTCTTTTAGACTTCGTCATGTACTAATATAGTAGTGAACAATAATTTCAAGCATTCTCCCGTATTTGCCAGTCTTCATTTAGTAGTAGCAGTAGCAGTAGTTAAAGTGGTAGTGGTAGTAGCACAGCAGCAGCAGCAGCAGTAGTAGTAGTAGTAGTTGGTGATGTATGTGCATTGGTGGTGGAGGTGGTGGTGTTAGAAGCCGCAGTAGTGGTTATATTTCTAACTTCTCTGACTGGGGTACTACCTAGTGCAGTCACAAATACTTGCTTCAATGACATCAGGGACTTTGGTGTAGCCTAGTGGTTAAAGCGTTCGCTCACCAAGCCGAATACCCGGGTTTGACTCCCCACATGGGTATAATGTGTGAAGCCTATTTCTGGTGTCCACAGCCGTGATATTGCTGGAATATTGCTGAGAGTGTTTTAATGTTTAAAACTAAACTCAGTCAGTCAAAGACATCAAACGTACATAAGTGTCCTGGGGACAGGTCAGGGGTCCATGCTGTTTCCGCTAACAATTTACACGGCAAATTCAAATGTTCTTGACCGACTGTTGACATGTGGTATTTCTCATTTGAATGGCGTTTTGACAAGCAGGTTGATAACGATACAAGAATCCGTATCGAAACGACGCATCATCTGTTGTTCATCCATAAAACTTGTCGTTAACTGTTTGTGTTGATCTTTTTTTTTACATAAAGTTCATTTCAAATGTTCTTCTGGTTATGATTGCTTTTGTTGATTGTTACACTTTAAAAGGGCTACAACATTCTTTGTAGTGTCTGGTTGGTGAGCAACTTGACAACGATTTGCCTGGCTTCATGTCAAAGGAGGAGCTGGAACAGATTAGAGATGTTGTCATCAAGCAGAGGATAGAGGGGGTCGAACTCCTGGACGAATATTATCGTCTTGACACCAACCGCCTCTCTCCATTGTATGAACTGGCGGTAAGACAAGAACACAATATGCATGTAAATAGCGGCACTTAGAAAATAGCTTTGATTGTTAGGACGTTTACATTCACTTGTCCTAGCCTCCGTCAATCATATCTGTGACCCGTGAAGGTCCCGGGGTAGAATAGGCCTTCAGCAACCCATGCTTGCCATAAAAGGCGACTATGCTTGTCGTAAGAGGCGACTGACGGGATCGGGTGGTCAGACTTGCTGACTTGGTTGGGACATGTCATCGGTTCCCAATTGCGCAGATCTATGCTCATGTTGTTGATCACTGGAATGTCTGGTCCAGACTCCATTATTTACAGACCGCCGCCATAAGGCTGGAATATTGCTGAGTGCGGTGTAAAACTAAACTCACTCGCTCAATCATATCTGTGAAGTTGCTCTCGCTTGGCAACCATCTAGTAATTGCGATTATCTAGTATGGACGATAGGGTAGCTTAATGCTTAAAGCATTTTCTAGTATCTTTGTCATTGCTGGAATATTACAAAAGCGGCGTAAAACGTTGCTCACACTTCTTTGAGTGGCCTTAGCAGCTGGTATGATTTGTTAAATAACAGTGTTTGGATCTATACCGAAATGTTGCATCTACTGCAATGAAGAAGCAGCCAATCCCTAAAAAGTTTGTCCTCCTCACTCACTCTTGTCCACTCAGTACTGTGTACCAAATGAGGTGGTGCATGTTTGTTATTACATGTAGAGAGAGGACCTCCAGAATCTGCCTGATTCGGAAGAAGCAGAGGTAAAGCTGAAGGAAGTCCTTACAGACGCCATGGATATTCTCAGGGAGGAAGGGAAATTCGGGAGAAGAACCAAGGACTTCTATAAGTGGTCTAGTTAGTATTTTACCTGCGTGATCACACACAAACCATGAAACTGAAATAACGACAGCATTAAATTGACATCATGAAAATACATAAGAGTTGATCATGCGTTCATTCTTTCAAACTATTTGGTGATTGATTTTTACAAGTTAGTTCTTGAACTAGCTGATGAAGATGGGGTATCCAGGGTAGCAAAGATAACCAGCTAGCTATTCTAGTTGGAGAGGGAAACATTCCCATTCGTAGTGGTTATTTTTTCTATTCTAACCACTACTAGATTTGATCCTAGATTAAAATGCACACACGCATGCACTCACACTCATGTGCTGATGTGGGCAGTATTTACACTCTGTCATATATTCTCAATGTACATTTCAGTTTGTGCAAAGGAAGTAGAGACAGGACTGTATGGTTGCAGGGAGCCTGGCAATCAGCTTCTCTGTTTTATGAGGGACAGCAGTGTAGAGCATCACGAGAAAGGTTTCTCAAATTTACTTACCATCATCACACGCTGCTTTGAAAACAATGGTTGTGAGGGAAACATTGTGCCAATTGCAAAAGGAAGGAAGACGCTGAACTATATGAGGAATATCTGCAATGTGTTTCTTGCCCATGTGATGACTATGATAGAGAAGAACCTTGATCTCCAGCAGTTTTACATCGCTGACCATGTGTCAGGAACAGCTGACCTCATCCAACATGTCAATCACCAGAAGCTCCTGAACAAGTCTTACACTATCCAAACCAACGAGCAGTTGTTTGAGGAAATAAGGGACATCTTGATGAACCCCGCTTTCAAGAAGACAGCAGTCATCTGTGGAGACAAGGGCTCTGGGAAAAGTTCATTTGTTGCTCACATTGCGGAATGTTCTGTTACCTGGATTCCAAAGGTCAACACAATCATCCGGTTTATCGGTCGGTCGCTGAGAACCTCTTCATTGTATCACACACTGATTAGTACCTGCAAACAGATAGCTTTTCTCTATACACTGAGTGTCAGGTTCCCTCCGTTAGCTACACTTGTGGACATTATCAAAATCTTCCGGACTCTGCTGAAACAAGCCTCAGAAGATGAGGATGTTGGTCCTTTGGTCATCATTCTGGACGGCCTTGAAAATATATCAGACCTTGAACCACACCATGTATGGGCTCTCATGGAAGATTTACCACTTAATGTGTCTCTTGTCTTGACCATAGATCGTGCTCATCCGTATCTGAAACTGCTCAAGGCAAGCCCTCAGCCAGGACAGTTTTTCACTATCCAAGGCGTTGTGGGAGACGAAAGGAAGAACACCATCGACAAAATCTTAAAGGCTGCAGGCAAAACAGTGACTAGTGACCAGTTGAATATGGTTCTGAAACAGACTGGCTATGAAGAAACACCTCTCACACTTACGGTAGTGGGTGTTATCGCTGCTCAGTGGCCTTCCCACACGCTACCAGAACAGTTCAGAGTGGATTCAGCAACAGAAGCTTTTGAGAGACTAATTGAAGATGTTGAGGAAAACATAGGTTCTGCCTTTACCAAATATGTCCTGTCTCTGCTGGCTACCTCAAGGTATGGTCTCGCGGACTCTGAACTCCTTCACTTGGTCTTATCAGAATCAGATCTCTTGAATGAACTTCAATCAGAAATCACAGATTTGAGTGTTCTTGAAGGATACCCATATCAAGCACAGTTATGCAGGATCTTCATGTGGATGGATCCTTTTCTCGAGGAAAGAAAAGTTGAAGGGGAAACGTTAAAGAAAATAGGACATGCATCACTAAAAAGTGCAATTCAGAAACGTTACCTTGAAGAAGAATTTGAAAGGTTGATGCACAAGCAGCTGGCGTCGTTTTTCCAGTACACAAGAAGAGGTCTTCTCTTCACAGCCAAACAAATCACAGAGAAAAAAGGACTTGCACTGATTAGTCAAAACTGGCGCACTCTTAGATCAGTCCCTTACCATCTCAGCCGCTCCAGTTCGGATGTGCCAAATACACTGAAGACACTCAAGGAGACTGTGTTACTGAATTTCACATGGATCATCAATGAGATATACTCAGGATATCTGAACGATTTCCTGTTTGATTTAAAGGCTATTGTTGAGTTACTACAGGTGGATGAGGATATATTCTTAGTGAGGAGGCTTTTACTCAACCTAAGGCATGTTTTAGAAGAAAACCCAACAGCTCTCGCAAGCATTGTCTCTCAGTTCCCATCTCATCATTCCCACTACTTCAACCAGTTCATTGAACAGTCAAAGGAGTGGATGAAACAAGTACACACAACAATCCTGATTCCGTCTCCAAACTGTGGTTTCTTCAGTGGCTCCTTCTTTTATGGGAATGTGACCAGGCACTCAGAACAGATGCTTCCAAGTCAGGATGGACTATACCTCGTGTCTATGATGAGTGGCAAATTTCAGACAATAGAACTCGGAACAGGCGAGTGTCTGGCTTCAGTGGAAGCAGTTCTCCAAAGACCGTATGTGTGGGGAAAGTACAGAGTGACGGGACTCATGGACAATGCGCTGAAAACGTGGGATATCCTGGGGGGTAAACTCTTGAGAAAGGTTCCCCTTGGTATCGGTAAAGTCTCTTGGCTTCACGTGTTTGATGATGGAACTGCATATTTTGCTTCCGACAAGCACATCAAACGACTCCATGCTGTGACTGGGACGCCGTCCTGTGTGATAAACGCTCAGCAGCAGATCCGAGATGCTGCTATGTCACATAGAATGAAACCCACGATATGCACTCTCCACGTACACTCTGACTGGTGCGTCAGGATTTGGGAAACCTCCGATCCGGAAAACTTTGAAACGATACCACTAGAGGAGAAATCCTTGTCTAGCCGTTGCGACGCATTTCACATGACCAATGATGGCAAGTATGCGGTGGTTCTGTACGAGAAAGAAGCTGTGATCTTGTCGATTCTTGACCAGGAGGTTGAATGTATACTTGCAGTCGGTGATGAGGACATCCATCTTATCATGTTTACCAGGAGTCATGATCACGTCTTCCTTGCCTCTGAAACAGGAAAAATCAGAGGGAATTTGCTCAATTCGGGAACACAACTTTTTAGTGCGTCGGTGTTTGGTGAATCGGCCAAGAAATCAGCAGGCAAGGTCACTGCAATGACGACCTCTGAAGATGACCACTTCCTCATGGTGGGCATTTCAACAGGGATGGTGGTCGTGATGAACATCCCTTCCGGGCAAACAATACATCACTTCTCCTCCCACACAGAGAAGATCATACAGCTGTTCTACATGACAGATCATATCCACTTCCAACATCTTATTTCACTCTCCAAGGATGGCACAGCCAAGTTATGGAACCTCCAGAACATCCTCCGGTCGGCAAGAGAGAAACTGTTCGAAATCATGTGGGATGATGACCTGATAAAGGAAGAATCAGAGAAGATTGATTTGCCCTCCTACTATAAACTGTACGAGGCGAAAGGTAAAAGCAAGATGTTTCTCAACGGACCTGACGTGTCTGCTTTCTACAATAAGACTGATGAGAACATCTTCGGTGGCCATTCTACAGAGCAGCCTGGGGGCAACTGGGAACAGTCGGGGAACCTCCAAGACTGCCTCCAGGTTATTGCCTCCAACACTGCTGCTGGTCGGGGCGACATCATCCTCACCTATACTGGAGAAAGGAAGATTGCGTGGTGGGATGTGAAGAGGGAGAAGTTGCTGTCTGTGAGAACGGTGGCACCTGGTGGCAGGTTCCACAGACTCAGGACTGTCTTCTTTGACCAAGCAGCGTGTCTGATAACGAGGGACACTGCTGAGAAAGAAACAATCTCGGTAGGTTTTATTGTATTTCTGTGTTTGGTTTCAGTAAGGTTGATGTATATTTTATGTTATGCATAATTTAAGGCAAATGATAAGAAACACTGTTCTTATGCAGGTTCTTTGACTTGCAGATTATTGCTTTTTGGGTAGGACATGTATATCGTTTTAGGAAAACCTGGAGTCTGATTTCAGTGATTTATGGTGATCCATAAAATCTGTTTAATTTGTTTTGGCGGATAGTCGAGGCTTCAGACCAGAGAGGCACATAAAGAAACGGAACCGTTGTTCATTTTGAATTGAATATAAACATTGTGGACAGTGAATTCTGTAAATTCAGGAAATGTATTTTGAATGTAAAAAAATTTATGAGGATATATCTTAATGTGTATAGATTGTGTACGGTACTGGTAAAAAGAAGACTGTCCTTCAAAGAGAAAAGGTCCTGAGGTGCGACATTAGTGCGGACTCCAAGAAAATGGCAACAGTTATTGTGATGCGACAAGGTATGCATTCCTTCAGCTGTTTGACATTAGTGACCGTGTGGTTAAAGCGTTCGCTCGTCAACTCGAGGTTCTAGATTCTGTGTTCGATGGCAATGGTACAATGCTTGACGCCCTCCTCTGCTTTACCAGTAATGATAATGCTAGGATAGTGTACAAAACGGTGGTAGACCTCACTCACTCATAAACCTTATATATATGACTGTATGTCTGATGATATTTGTGTTACAGGCTTCCTATTGACCATCGTTGACCTCAACACGGAGGAAGAACAGAAGTTTGTCTTGCATCTCGGAGACATCACTGGCACTGTCTCCATGGAAAAGGCCAGGGTTACCCTGTCCAAGGACCTCACTGTCGTACTGGGCTTTCTGAAAGTCGAGGACAGAACAATTATCATAAGTTGGAACGTGGCAGACTCCGACTCCAGATCATCAGAAGGTGGAAGCTCTGAAGGGGAAGAGAGGAGACTAAGAACAAAAAGTAGTCATTCTTCCGGCGCTGACAGCTCCAAAGAGGAGACAATCTCTTTCCAGAACATTACCGAACTCAACATCAAGGTCACCAAATCCAGATTTTACAACGAACAGGAAGTGTTGTTTGGGACTCGTGATGGGGATATATTCATTCTCGATTCGTTCACCCTGAAAGTGATTAAATTGTTCAGCAAAGAGGGTATTGTAGCATGTAAGAGTACGAAGTCCACCCATACGAAACCTCACCGATCCGCAGTGAGAAGCATGTACTTCACAAGCGACTACACCCACCTCCTGACGTCAGAGGCTTCCAGGGTGTGTGTATGGAACATGCAGAGGAAGGCAATGGTCTATTCGCCTGCTACTGGAGATAAGGTTAGTATCAAAGTCTGTTGCTTACTGATTATCTTACCTTACAGGTGAACATCGGATTAGACTCTTTCTGGGATGTAAGACACATATCTTTTATCTCTGCCAAGCTTTAACTACGGAACTGTTGGCATTACATTTGCAACATATCGTCCGAAATTTTGTATGTCGATTTAATTACTTCCGGAATGAAAATAGTCTAAGGGAGCTAAGTATAAGTTTGTTTTCCGTCTGAAAATAGTGACTGGGTGAGTGAGTTTAGTTTTACGCCGCTCTCAGCAATATTCCAGCTATATGGCTGCGGCCTGTATATAATCGAGTCTGGACCAGACAATGAACAACAGCATGAGCATCGATCTGCGCACTGGGAACCGGTGACATGTGTCAACCAAGTCAGCGAACCTGACCACCCGATCCGGTTAGTCGCCTCTGATGACAAGCATAGTCGCCATTTATGGCAAGCATGGTTTGCTGAAGGCCTATTCTGCCCCGGGACCTTCACGGGTCCCGTCTGGAAATAGACAATGTCCATAAATACCAAGAGGTCAAAATAAGCACGATTTTACTATTGAAACACAAAATCGTTCCCATTAGCAAGAATAATTTAGCACAGATCGGATCCATTTGCTCTGGAAGAAAACATGTTTGTTTTTCCTTCGCAAAAAGTCAAGATTCGAGCCTATGCTGATAGCTGGTCAAGGACAGTTTACACCAATTGTGAGTGAGTGAGTGATGGAGGGGGTGAGAATTTAAGCCGCATTTGTCAAATGGGTAGAAAAACACTATTCTTCGTCACATACTGAACTCATGTCCCGACTTGAACCGGGGTTTCGGCAACATGAGGAAACACCTAGCTGTCCTAACCACCTGTAACAATCTGATTACAATTTAAATATGTCTGTCAGTAACCTTTTAGGATAAAGTTTGTTGGCACCAATGTCAGTGCGATTATCTCTTCAAAACATTTTGAGATAATATGTTTTTTTTTCAGATGATCAACGCAGTGCTGTCCAGGGACGGCTGTTTCACAGTGGCTGGATTGGCTACAGGGGTTGTCAGAATGTGGGCAAACTACCAGCGGAAACTGCTGTATTCTTTCCGTATCCCCACGACATTACATCACGTGGCGTTAACGCCGGACAATGCCAGAATCATCGCTCTAGTGGACGAAAACAATGGCAAACGTGTTGTAGTGTTTGAGATCAAGAACATTGACGATTATCTCCTGGACAAAGGGGACGACGATCTATGAGAAACATCGAACTACTTTTTGCACTTGTGATGCAAAAACGAAGTTTCCAGGAAAATGTGATCATATTCTAAACTGTTACACAATAATACTTGAAGAACATCTCATGCCGAAACACAAGTAAAGTGGTGACTCCAACCATGGGATATTGATCAAATACCGCTAGGCATGAAGCTCTGCATTGTGGTGGAAGGGACACAACTCTTCCTAACCTTCACCGAGCGCGAGAGACAATTCGGTGCAGAGTTTGGTTGCCTCGTCTGCCAGACCGAGGATAAAAATAGAAAGTAGTCTAGCTCAAGATTAGAGTGAGTAAGGAAATCTTGATCGCATCAGCGATGAAATTAAGAATTGTTCGGACCACATTTTTTATGTTTTCAAATTAGACAGGTATATGTGTAGGATTAAATGTCTAATGAGAACCTAAATATAGGTGAACATTTGATTGCTAACAGCACACAAAAACGCACCTTTCTGCAGACTTGTTTGTACACCTAAACGTATTGCGGGTTTCAAGATAGAAATATTTCAAGCAAAAGTAACATTTGATGGCACTGTACCGAACCAATTACAGCTTATCTACAGGATTTGTTTCTAAATATAAACAGTAAATTTAGAAAATCTAAGACCAAGGAGACTAGCTTGGGCGTGTGGAATATCGAAAATGTTATTCTTCACTAAAGGGATGGCATGATATTGTCCACGCTCTCTTTATTGAGATATATATGTGACAATGCCGATATAAAAGTAGAATTAAACCCTCATTTTAACCCTCTGCCCCTGTGGTGCACTAGGCGGTGTGATAGTCCAGTGGTTACGGGTTTTGTGACGGTATCCTGTTGTATTGCTGGAAAATTGCAATAATAAAGAAACGGCGGAAAACAAAACTCACTCACTATTCATGGCGGGTCAGATTACAGAATACTCTGATAAACCTAAGAATGGGGAGTTAGTCGCTTGAGGTACTAAGTGCGCTACCACACAACACATGGGCTGAGTAAATATACGATGGGTTTATTAGACAGTCACAGAGTATATATAACCAGGCAGTAGTAAAATGCTTAGTCAGTCACTGGAGCATGTTTCCATCAGTTATTCTCATGACATTAAGAGTGTTAATGAAAGTAAGACAAACTTTCCGGTAAGTAAACCGGTAAGAACTGAAGAAATTATATCACTGCTAAGGATCTTCAAACTTTTTTCTTAATATAATAGGGGCGGTGGGGTAGCCTAGTGGTTAAAGCGAAGACCCGGTTCCCCACATGGGTACAATGTGTTAGGCCCATTTTTCGGTGTCCCCCGCCTTGATATTGCTGGAATATTGCTAAAAGTGGCGTAAAACCAAATTCATTCACTCACTCACTCTTAATATAATATGTGTGAAATACAGTAATAATATATTATATAGCATGTTAGCATACTGGTTCCAACGTAATCAGTGGGAGACTACAATGTACACAGGATTGAATGTTACCTGCCACTGAATTGAATGGAATTAATGTTACTGTGGCGTAAGCGATCTCAGGCTTGAGACAGCTTTGCGAAATGGGGCGTTGACGCGCTGTAGTTTTATGCCGCTTTTAGCAATATTCCAGCAACATCACGACAGGGGAGACCAGAAACAGGCTTCAAACATTGTACCAATATTGGGAATCGAACCAGTGCCTGTAGCATGACGAGGACACGTTTTTACCACAAGGCTACCCCTTGACTCTCTGTAACTATACAATAAAATGGCACTGTGCTCAGTGAAGCAAAATACTCAGGATACTTAGTTGTCATACATATTCAAAGGTGAACAGGGAACTGGAGTTAAACAGAATGTATTTTGCAATATCTGACAAATACCCCGAAGTATCACACGCGATTGTTGTTTCAAACTGCTTTATTATGCACTTCAGTATCTACCTTTGATTCTAGCGGACCTATCTCACAAAATGTTTCTTCCACATTTTTTCCCTGAAGTTTCTGATTTATTTATTTATTTATTTATTTATTTATTTATTTATTTATTTATTTATTTATTTATTTATTTATTTATTTATTTATTTATTTATTTATTTTGGACGTGCCACGATAAAAAGTTAAGTAAAATAGGGATCATGGGCCTGGAATATAGCAAACTAATTTCCTTGAGGTTGACAGATACTATTCAGTAAAAAAACCCCATAAAAACAGTTGTTTATATAATTTTCCCTTTTCCCTTCGTATATGGCAAAGACTCAAATAACTAGAAAATAGTAAAGTTTCTCACATCAGTAAATAAACGATGAGCGTGTTTCAACAACCACCCTAGGTGGTTGGGTGAGTGAGTGGGTGTGTGAGTCAGTAAGTAGTAGGTGTGTGAGTTAGTACGTGGTGGGTGCGTGAGTCAGTAGGTAGTGGATGTTTGAGTCAGTAGGTAGCGGGTGTGTAAGTCCGTAAGTGACGTTTCAAGAGTATTCCAGCTATATGGTTGCGATATACAACTATTCGAGTTTTGTCTAGACAATTCAGAGATCAAGAGTGAGCACAGTAACTTGAATTATTCAGCAGGGTGATGGTTGGATATCAGTGTACGCTTCCTTTTACACCATGATTCATTGGAATGGCGCGGCATGAGATTTAGTTATTTGTGCTCAAACACCAATTAAATATGTGCTACTCAAATCGTGTTAAAATGTGTACACATGCACACGCACACGCAGCAAGACAGTGACACAGATGACTGAAATACCATCGATTGCAGGCTGTTTACTTTGAATTAACTTAAACAAGCCGATCCGTGAAGGTCCGGGATAGAACAGGCATTCATCAGGACGTGCTTGCCATCAAAGGTGACCATGATTCTCGCAAGAGGCCACTAACGGAGACGGGTGGTCATACACGCTGACCTGGTCGACACACGTCATCGGTTCCAAATCATGTTGTTGATCAATGTATTCAATGGTACAGATCCGATTATTTAGATCGTATACACAGGTATACTGCTGAGGGCACTGTAAAAAATCCTCACTAACTCACTCACTCACACACTCTTAAACAAGCGTCAGTGGATACAGATGATAGTGCATGTGTAGGAGTGAGCACAGTAAAATGATTTTTTTCAGAAGGGTGATGCTTCAATATTTATCTATAAATCCTTACTGCACCATGATACGTTGAAAAAGAACAGTATAACTTTTAGTAATTCGTGTCCAAACAATCAAAAACACCCATCAACGATCTGTAAAAAAACCATGTATAAATGTGTGTTGCATCGAGTCTGTGTAAGCTGGCATAGTTGAAATGTTTCTACATCCACAGTACTTAACTTAGAACTCGACTCCAACTATCTTCTCTCCCACAAATACACAAAGACGGGTGTACGTTGAACGTGTAACAACGAAATATTGATAAGATGTCATTTTACGTTCGCCGTCACACACAAGGGACGCAAATCTTCTTTAGCTAACTCCTTGAGGTGTTGGAAGACAATGACTGTCGCGGGTTTTGATTTTGAGAGATCTTATCGTTTCACCTTGGCTGTGTGTACCTGTACCTTGGAAATAACAGGCGGCTGATCAACACGAGAGTACAAGAAAATAGCCAATGTGCAGATCTAAACACATACTCAACAGTGATACTTCATTAGACTCCTACAGTCCACGTGTAGTACATGGAAAACATACCACCCGTTCATGGGAATCATGTATGTGTAAACGAAGCACAGGAGTTTGTTTGAAATGGGGTTGGGGCTGGGTGGGAGTGGTTTTGCTGAGAGGGTAAGGGTTGGAGAGGCGGGGACTGGTCGGGGGTTCTTGGAGACATTAGCATGGACGTGAGGCCACCGGGATTGTACACTTTACAGTGACTGCATGGGAATCTCGTACATTCCTCAGCAGCTTTGGCGTTGACGAGCTGTTTAAACCGTGTACCTCGCTACATTGACCATCACCTCAGTGGATACAGATGATAGTGGATGTATAATAGTGGGCACAGTAACTTGATTTGTTCAGAAGGGTGATGGTTGAATATCTATGTATGACTCTTTCATGCACCACGATACACTGCATTAGAACAGTGTGATTTTCAGTCACTTGTGCGTTCACACAACCAGTAGCATCAATTAATGATCTCCAAATCAAACCGTGTGTAAATGGGTGTACAAAACACACGCACGCACGCACGCACGCACCCACGCATGCGCACCTACACTCCCGAAGGAACACATGGCAAGAGAATGATAAAGGTGAGACAAATTGCATTCATTGCATGCTGTTTAATTTGCATTATCTTATACAAACCAAAAGTCCGTGTTTTGATGTGCATTGAGTGAGGCGTGTGCATGTGTGAAGGTAGACAGGTGCAAAAAGGCATGGGTCCAACTTTATTGGACGGGCTACCCACAGACGCCTATTCACGGGTGCGATCCCACTACTGCGCGACACGGGGACTTTTGCCTGCTGCATTTCTGCCCTGGGCCGATGCGTCCCTCCTTAGACAACCTGGTGACATCAGACTCCTCCGATGACCCCATATTGATGCCAGGCTTAGTGCGGACACCCGATCGACATAGTACGCCTGAAGACAGAACTCCCGTCCTCAAATCGTCCCCAAACCAGGCCTCCAAGTAGCTGGATTACAGGAGCGCGCCGCAACTCCCAGCCAATAGACACATCGCATTTTGCTGTATTTCACTTTATATCATAATCTTGGCCCCATTTACAAACTACATCTAACATTGGTGGAGCATTACCCAATCAAACATAAATGCTGTCTTTTCAGTTGTGCAACGTATCATCATTTAGTCAGTATTTACATCCATATTGTGTACATTTCACGTCGACGCATTCAGGAAGTAAGCCTAGATATCAAGACCTAATTATCCAGCTCAGTATAAACGTTGTATCGAGTCTGGGTAAGGAGCCGTAGTTGAAATGTTTCTACATCCACAGTACTTAACTTAGAACTCGACTCCAACTATCTTCTCTCCCACAAATACACAAAGACGGATGTACGTTGAACGTGTAACAGCGAAATATTGATAAGATGTCATTTTACGTTCGCCGTCACACACAAGAGACGCAAATCTTCTTTAGCTAACTCCTTGAGGTGTTGGAAGACAATGACTGTCGCGGGTTTTGATTTTGAGAGATCATATCGTTTCATCTTGGCTGTGTGTACCTGTACCTTGGAAATAACAGGCGGCTGATCAACATGAGAGTACAAGAAAATAGCCAATGTGCAGATCTAAACACATACTCAACAGTGATACTTCATTAGACTCCTACAGTCCACGTGTAGTACATGGAAAACATACCACCCGTTCATGGGAATCATGTATGTGTAAACGAAGCACAGGAGTTTGTTTGAAATGGGGTTGGGGCTGGGTGGGAGTGGTTTTGCTGAGAGGGTAAGGGTTGGAGAGGCGGGGACTGGTCGGGGGTTCTTGGAGACATTAGCATGGACGTGAGGCCACCGGGATTGTACACTTTACAGTGACTGCATGGGAATCTCGTACATTCCTCAGCAGCTTTGGCGTTGACGAGCTGTTTAAACCGTGTACCTCGCTACATTGACCATCACCTCAGTGGATACAGATGATAGTGGATGTATAATAGTGGGCACAGTAACTTGATTTGTTCAGAAGGGTGATGGTTGAATATCTATGTATGACTCTTTCATGCACCACGATACACTGCATTAGAACAGTGTGATGTTCAGTCACTTGTGCGTTCACACAACCAGTAGCATCAATTAATGATCTCCAAATCAAACCGTGTGTAAATGGGTGTACAAAACACACGCACGCACGCACGCACGCACGCACGCACGCACGCACGCACGCACACCTACACTCCCGAAGGAACACATGGCAAGAGAATGATAAAGGTGAGACAAATAGAATTGATTGCATGCTGTTTAATTTGAATTATCTTAAACAAGCCCAAAGTCCGTGTTTTGATGTGCATTGAGTGAGGCGTGTGTATGTGTGAAGATAGACAAGTGCAAAAAGGCATGGGTCCAACTTTATTGGACGGGCTACCCACAGACGCCTATTCACGGGTGCGATCCCACTACTGCGCGACACGGGGACTTTTGCCTGCTGCATTTCTGCCCTGGGCCGATGCGTCCCTCCTTAGACAACCTGGTGACATCAGACTCCTCCGATGACCCCATATTGATGCCAGGCTTAGTGCGGACACCCGATCGACATAGTACGCAAAATGCGACAGACAGAACCCCCGTCCTCAATCGTCCCCAAACCAGGCCTCCAAGTAGCTAGATTACAGGAGCGCGCCGCAACTCCCAGCCAATAGACACATCGCATTTTGCTGTATTTCACTTTATATCATAATCTTGGCCCCATTTACAAACTACATCTAACATTGGTGGAGCATTACCCAATCAAACATAAATGCTGTCTTTTCAGTTGTGCAACGTATCATCATTTAGTCAGTATTTACATCCATATTGTGTACATTTCACGTCGACGCATTCAGGAAGTAAGCCTCCATATCAAGACCTAATTATCCAGCTCAGTATAAACGTTGTATCGAGTCTGGGTAAGGAGCCGTAGTTGAAATGTTTCTACATCCACAGTACTTAACTTAGAACTCGACTCCAACTATCTTCTCTCCCACAAATACACAAAGACGGATGTACGTTGAACGTGTAACAGCGAAATATTGATAAGATGTCATTTTACGTTCGCCGTCACACACAAGAGACGCAAATCTTCTTTAGCTAACTCCTTGAGGTGTTGGAAGACAATGACTGTCGCGGGTTTTGATTTTGAGAGATCATATCGTTTCATCTTGGCTGTGTGTACCTGTACCTTGGAAATAACAGGCGGCTGATCAACATGAGAGTACAAGAAAATAGCCAATGTGCAGATCTAAACACATACTCAACAGTGATACTTCATTAGACTCCTACAGTCCACGTGTAGTACATGGAAAACATACCACCCGTTCATGGGAATCATGTATGTGTAAACGAAGCACAGGAGTTTGTTTGAAATGGGGTTGGGGCTGGGTGGGAGTGGTTTTGCTGAGAGGGTAAGGGTTGGAGAGGCGGGGACTGGTCGGGGGTTCTTGGAGACATTAGCATGGACGTGAGGCCACCGGGATTGTACACTTTACAGTGACTGCATGGGAATCTCGTACATTCCTCAGCAGCTTTGGCGTTGACGAGCTGTTTAAACCGTGTACCTCGCTACATTGACCATCACTTCAGTGGATACAGATGATAGTGGATGTATAATAGTGGGCACAGTAACTTGATTTGTTCAGAAGGGTGATGGTTGAATATCTATGTATGACTCTTTCATGCACCACGATACACTGCATTAGAACAGTGTGATGTTCAGTCACTTGTGCGTTCACACAACCAGTAGCATCAATTAATGATCTCCAAATCAAACCGTGTGTAAATGGGTGTACAAAACACACGCACGCACGCACGCACGCACGCACGCACGCACGCACACCTACACTCCCGAAGGAACACATGGCAAGAGAATGATAAAGGTGAGACAAATAGAATTGATTGCATGCTGTTTAATTTGAATTATCTTAAACAAGCCCAAAGTCCGTGTTTTGATGTGCATTGAGTGAGGCGTGTGTATGTGTGAAGATAGACAAGTGCAAAAAGGCATGGGTCCAACTTTATTGGACGGGCTACCCACAGACGCCTATTCACGGGTGCGATCCCACTACTGCGCGACACGGGGACTTTTGCCTGCTGCATTTCTGCCCTGGGCCGATGCGTCCCTCCTTAGACAACCTGGTGACATCAGACTCCTCCGATGACCCCATATTGATGCCAGGCTTAGTGCGGACACCCGATCGACATAGTACGCCTGAAGACAGAACCCCCGTCCTCAAATCGTCCCCAAACCAGGCCTCCAAGTAGCTAGATTACAGGAGCGCGCCGCAACTCCCAGCCGATAGACACATCGCATTTTGCTGTATTTCACTTTATATCATAATCTTGGCCCCATTTACAAACTACATCTAACATTGGTGGAGCATTACCCAATCAAACATAAATGCTGTATTTTCAGTTGTGCAACGTATCATCATTTAGTCAGTATTTACATCCATATTGTGTACATTTCACGTCGACGCATTCAGGAAGTAAGCCTCCATATCAAGACCTAATTATCCAGCTCAGTATAAACGTTGTATCGAGTCTGGGTAAGGAGCCGTAGTTGAAATGTTTCTACATCCACAGTACTTAACTTAGAACTCGACTCCAACTATCTACTCTCCCACAAATACACAAAGACGGATGTACGTTGAACGTGTAACAGCGAAATATTGATAAGATGTCATTTTACGTTCGCCGTCACACACAAGGGACGCAAATCTTCTTTAGCTAACTCCTTGAGGTGTTGGAAGACAATGACTGTCGCGGGTTTTGATTTTGAGAGATCTTATCGTTTCATCTTGGCTGTGTGTACCTGTACCTTGGAAATAACAGGCGGCTGATCAACATGAGAGTACAAGAAAATAGCCAATGTGCAGATCTAAACACATACTCAACAGTGATACTTCATTAGACTCCTACAGTCCACGTGTAGTACATGGAAAACATACCACCCGTTCATGGGAATCATGTATGTGTAAACGAAGCACAGGAGTTTGTTTGAAATGGGGTTGGGGCTGGGTGGGAGTGGTTTTGCTGAGAGGGTAAGGGTTGGAGAGGCGGGGACTGGTCGGGGGTTCTTGGAGACATTAGCATGGACGTGAGGCCACCGGGATTGTACACTTTACAGTGACTGCATGGGAATCTCGTACATTCCTCAGCAGCTTTGGCGTTGACGAGCTGTTTAAACCGTGTACCTCGCTACATTGACCATCACCTCAGTGGATACAGATGATAGTGGATGTATAATAGTGGGCACAGTAACTTGATTTGTTCAGAAGGGTGATGGTTGAATATCTATGTATGACTCTTTCATGCACCACGATACACTGCATTAGAACAGTGTGATGTTCAGTCACTTGTGCGTTCACACAACCAGTAGCATCAATTAATGATCTCCAAATCAAACCGTGTGTAAATGGGTGTACAAAACACACGCACGCACGCACGCACGCACGCACGCACGCACGCACGCACGCACGCACGCACACCTACACTCCCGAAGGAACACATGGCAAGAGAATGATAAAGGTGAGACAAATAGAATTGATTGCATGCTGTTTAATTTGAATTATCTTAAACAAGCCCAAAGTCCGTGTTTTGATGTGCATTGAGTGAGGCGTGTGTATGTGTGAAGATAGACAAGTGCAAAAAGGCATGGGTCCAACTTTATTGGACGGGCTACCCACAGACGCCTATTCACGGGTGCGATCCCACTACTGCGCGACACGGGGACTTTTGCCTGCTGCATTTCTGCCCTGGGCCGATGCGTCCCTCCTTAGACAACCTGGTGACATCAGACTCCTCCGATGACCCCATATTGATGCCAGGCTTAGTGCGGACACCCGATCGACATAGTACGCAAAATGCGACAGACAGAACCCCCGTCCTCAATCGTCCCCAAACCAGGCCTCCAAGTAGCTAGATTACAGGAGCGCGCCGCAACTCCCAGCCAATAGACACATCGCATTTTGCTGTATTTCACTTTATATCATAATCTTGGCCCCATTTACAAACTACATCTAACATTGGTGGAGCATTACCCAATCAAACATAAATGCTGTCTTTTCAGTTGTGCAACGTATCATCATTTAGTCAGTATTTACATCCATATTGTGTACATTTCACGTCGACGCATTCAGGAAGTAAGCCTCCATATCAAGACCTAATTATCCAGCTCAGTATAAACGTTGTATCGAGTCTGGGTAAGGAGCCGTAGTTGAAATGTTTCTACATCCACAGTACTTAACTTAGAACTCGACTCCAACTATCTTCTCTCCCACAAATACACAAAGACGGATGTACGTTGAACGTGTAACAGCGAAATATTGATAAGATGTCATTTTACGTTCGCCGTCACACACAAGAGACGCAAATCTTCTTTAGCTAACTCCTTGAGGTGTTGGAAGACAATGACTGTCGCGGGTTTTGATTTTGAGAGATCATATCGTTTCATCTTGGCTGTGTGTACCTGTACCTTGGAAATAACAGGCGGCTGATCAACATGAGAGTACAAGAAAATAGCCAATGTGCAGATCTAAACACATACTCAACAGTGATACTTCATTAGACTCCTACAGTCCACGTGTAGTACATGGAAAACATACCACCCGTTCATGGGAATCATGTATGTGTAAACGAAGCACAGGAGTTTGTTTGAAATGGGGTTGGGGCTGGGTGGGAGTGGTTTTGCTGAGAGGGTAAGGGTTGGAGAGGCGGGGACTGGTCGGGGGTTCTTGGAGACATTAGCATGGACGTGAGGCCACCGGGATTGTACACTTTACAGTGACTGCATGGGAATCTCGTACATTCCTCAGCAGCTTTGGCGTTGACGAGCTGTTTAAACCGTGTACCTCGCTACATTGACCATCACCTCAGTGGATACAGATGATAGTGGATGTATAATAGTGGGCACAGTAACTTGATTTGTTCAGAAGGGTGATGGTTGAATATCTATGTATGACTCTTTCATGCACCACGATACACTGCATTAGAACAGTGTGATGTTCAGTCACTTGTGCGTTCACACAACCAGTAGCATCAATTAATGATCTCCAAATCAAACCGTGTGTAAATGGGTGTACAAAACACACGCACGCACGCACGCACGCACGCACGCACGCACGCACGCACGCACGCACACCTACACTCCCGAAGGAACACATGGCAAGAGAATGATAAAGGTGAGACAAATAGAATTGATTGCATGCTGTTTAATTTGAATTATCTTAAACAAGCCCAAAGTCCGTGTTTTGATGTGCATTGAGTGAGGCGTGTGTATGTGTGAAGATAGACAAGTGCAAAAAGGCATGGGTCCAACTTTATTGGACGGGCTACCCACAGACGCCTATTCACGGGTGCGATCCCACTACTGCGCGACACGGGGACTTTTGCCTGCTGCATTTCTGCCCTGGGCCGATGCGTCCCTCCTTAGACAACCTGGTGACATCAGACTCCTCCGATGACCCCATATTGATGCCAGGCTTAGTGCGGACACCCGATCGACATAGTACGCAAAATGCGACAGACAGAACCCCCGTCCTCAATCGTCCCCAAACCAGGCCTCCAAGTAGCTAGATTACAGGAGCGCGCCGCAACTCCCAGCCAATAGACACATCGCATTTTGCTGTATTTCACTTTATATCATAATCTTGGCCCCATTTACAAACTACATCTAACATTGGTGGAGCATTACCCAATCAAACATAAATGCTGTCTTTTCAGTTGTGCAACGTATCATCATTTAGTCAGTATTTACATCCATATTGTGTACATTTCACGTCGACGCATTCAGGAAGTAAGCCTCCATATCAAGACCTAATTATCCAGCTCAGTATAAACGTTGTATCGAGTCTGGGTAAGGAGCCGTAGTTGAAATGTTTCTACATCCACAGTACTTAACTTAGAACTCGACTCCAACTATCTTCTCTCCCACAAATACACAAAGACGGATGTACGTTGAACGTGTAACAGCGAAATATTGATAAGATGTCATTTTACGTTCGCCGTCACACACAAGAGACGCAAATCTTCTTTAGCTAACTCCTTGAGGTGTTGGAAGACAATGACTGTCGCGGGTTTTGATTTTGAGAGATCATATCGTTTCATCTTGGCTGTGTGTACCTGTACCTTGGAAATAACAGGCGGCTGATCAACATGAGAGTACAAGAAAATAGCCAATGTGCAGATCTAAACACATACTCAACAGTGATACTTCATTAGACTCCTACAGTCCACGTGTAGTACATGGAAAACATACCACCCGTTCATGGGAATCATGTATGTGTAAACGAAGCACAGGAGTTTGTTTGAAATGGGGTTGGGGCTGGGTGGGAGTGGTTTTGCTGAGAGGGTAAGGGTTGGAGAGGCGGGGACTGGTCGGGGGTTCTTGGAGACATTAGCATGGACGTGAGGCCACCGGGATTGTACACTTTACAGTGACTGCATGGGAATCTCGTACATTCCTCAGCAGCTTTGGCGTTGACGAGCTGTTTAAACCGTGTACCTCGCTACATTGACCATCACTTCAGTGGATACAGATGATAGTGGATGTATAATAGTGGGCACAGTAACTTGATTTGTTCAGAAGGGTGATGGTTGAATATCTATGTATGACTCTTTCATGCACCACGATACACTGCATTAGAACAGTGTGATGTTCAGTCACTTGTGCGTTCACACAACCAGTAGCATCAATTAATGATCTCCAAATCAAACCGTGTGTAAATGGGTGTACAAAACACACGCACGCACGCACGCACGCACGCACGCACGCACGCACACCTACACTCCCGAAGGAACACATGGCAAGAGAATGATAAAGGTGAGACAAATAGAATTGATTGCATGCTGTTTAATTTGAATTATCTTAAACAAGCCCAAAGTCCGTGTTTTGATGTGCATTGAGTGAGGCGTGTGTATGTGTGAAGATAGACAAGTGCAAAAAGGCATGGGTCCAACTTTATTGGACGGGCTACCCACAGACGCCTATTCACGGGTGCGATCCCACTACTGCGCGACACGGGGACTTTTGCCTGCTGCATTTCTGCCCTGGGCCGATGCGTCCCTCCTTAGACAACCTGGTGACATCAGACTCCTCCGATGACCCCATATTGATGCCAGGCTTAGTGCGGACACCCGATCGACATAGTACGCCTGAAGACAGAACCCCCGTCCTCAAATCGTCCCCAAACCAGGCCTCCAAGTAGCTAGATTACAGGAGCGCGCCGCAACTCCCAGCCGATAGACACATCGCATTTTGCTGTATTTCACTTTATATCATAATCTTGGCCCCATTTACAAACTACATCTAACATTGGTGGAGCATTACCCAATCAAACATAAATGCTGTATTTTCAGTTGTGCAACGTATCATCATTTAGTCAGTATTTACATCCATATTGTGTACATTTCACGTCGACGCATTCAGGAAGTAAGCCTCCATATCAAGACCTAATTATCCAGCTCAGTATAAACGTTGTATCGAGTCTGGGTAAGGAGCCGTAGTTGAAATGTTTCTACATCCACAGTACTTAACTTAGAACTCGACTCCAACTATCTACTCTCCCACAAATACACAAAGACGGATGTACGTTGAACGTGTAACAGCGAAATATTGATAAGATGTCATTTTACGTTCGCCGTCACACACAAGGGACGCAAATCTTCTTTAGCTAACTCCTTGAGGTGTTGGAAGACAATGACTGTCGCGGGTTTTGATTTTGAGAGATCTTATCGTTTCATCTTGGCTGTGTGTACCTGTACCTTGGAAATAACAGGCGGCTGATCAACATGAGAGTACAAGAAAATAGCCAATGTGCAGATCTAAACACATACTCAACAGTGATACTTCATTAGACTCCTACAGTCCACGTGTAGTACATGGAAAACATACCACCCGTTCATGGGAATCATGTATGTGTAAACGAAGCACAGGAGTTTGTTTGAAATGGGGTTGGGGCTGGGTGGGAGTGGTTTTGCTGAGAGGGTAAGGGTTGGAGAGGCGGGGACTGGTCGGGGGTTCTTGGAGACATTAGCATGGACGTGAGGCCACCGGGATTGTACACTTTACAGTGACTGCATGGGAATCTCGTACATTCCTCAGCAGCTTTGGCGTTGACGAGCTGTTTAAACCGTGTACCTCGCTACATTGACCATCACCTCAGTGGATACAGATGATAGTGGATGTATAATAGTGGGCACAGTAACTTGATTTGTTCAGAAGGGTGATGGTTGAATATCTATGTATGACTCTTTCATGCACCACGATACACTGCATTAGAACAGTGTGATGTTCAGTCACTTGTGCGTTCACACAACCAGTAGCATCAATTAATGATCTCCAAATCAAACCGTGTGTAAATGGGTGTACAAAACACACGCACGCACGCACGCACGCACGCACGCACGCACGCACGCACGCACGCACGCACGCACACCTACACTCCCGAAGGAACACATGGCAAGAGAATGATAAAGGTGAGACAAATAGAATTGATTGCATGCTGTTTAATTTGAATTATCTTAAACAAGCCCAAAGTCCGTGTTTTGATGTGCATTGAGTGAGGCGTGTGTATGTGTGAAGATAGACAAGTGCAAAAAGGCATGGGTCCAACTTTATTGGACGGGCTACCCACAGACGCCTATTCACGGGTGCGATCCCACTACTGCGCGACACGGGGACTTTTGCCTGCTGCATTTCTGCCCTGGGCCGATGCGTCCCTCCTTAGACAACCTGGTGACATCAGACTCCTCCGATGACCCCATATTGATGCCAGGCTTAGTGCGGACACCCGATCGACATAGTACGCAAAATGCGACAGACAGAACCCCCGTCCTCAATCGTCCCCAAACCAGGCCTCCAAGTAGCTAGATTACAGGAGCGCGCCGCAACTCCCAGCCAATAGACACATCGCATTTTGCTGTATTTCACTTTATATCATAATCTTGGCCCCATTTACAAACTACATCTAACATTGGTGGAGCATTACCCAATCAAACATAAATGCTGTCTTTTCAGTTGTGCAACGTATCATCATTTAGTCAGTATTTACATCCATATTGTGTACATTTCACGTCGACGCATTCAGGAAGTAAGCCTCCATATCAAGACCTAATTATCCAGCTCAGTATAAACGTTGTATCGAGTCTGGGTAAGGAGCCGTAGTTGAAATGTTTCTACATCCACAGTACTTAACTTAGAACTCGACTCCAACTATCTTCTCTCCCACAAATACACAAAGACGGATGTACGTTGAACGTGTAACAGCGAAATATTGATAAGATGTCATTTTACGTTCGCCGTCACACACAAGAGACGCAAATCTTCTTTAGCTAACTCCTTGAGGTGTTGGAAGACAATGACTGTCGCGGGTTTTGATTTTGAGAGATCATATCGTTTCATCTTGGCTGTGTGTACCTGTACCTTGGAAATAACAGGCGGCTGATCAACATGAGAGTACAAGAAAATAGCCAATGTGCAGATCTAAACACATACTCAACAGTGATACTTCATTAGACTCCTACAGTCCACGTGTAGTACATGGAAAACATACCACCCGTTCATGGGAATCATGTATGTGTAAACGAAGCACAGGAGTTTGTTTGAAATGGGGTTGGGGCTGGGTGGGAGTGGTTTTGCTGAGAGGGTAAGGGTTGGAGAGGCGGGGACTGGTCGGGGGTTCTTGGAGACATTAGCATGGACGTGAGGCCACCGGGATTGTACACTTTACAGTGACTGCATGGGAATCTCGTACATTCCTCAGCAGCTTTGGCGTTGACGAGCTGTTTAAACCGTGTACCTCGCTACATTGACCATCACTTCAGTGGATACAGATGATAGTGGATGTATAATAGTGGGCACAGTAACTTGATTTGTTCAGAAGGGTGATGGTTGAATATCTATGTATGACTCTTTCATGCACCACGATACACTGCATTAGAACAGTGTGATGTTCAGTCACTTGTGCGTTCACACAACCAGTAGCATCAATTAATGATCTCCAAATCAAACCGTGTGTAAATGGGTGTACAAAACACACGCACGCACGCACGCACGCACGCACGCACGCACGCACACCTACACTCCCGAAGGAACACATGGCAAGAGAATGATAAAGGTGAGACAAATAGAATTGATTGCATGCTGTTTAATTTGAATTATCTTAAACAAGCCCAAAGTCCGTGTTTTGATGTGCATTGAGTGAGGCGTGTGTATGTGTGAAGATAGACAAGTGCAAAAAGGCATGGGTCCAACTTTATTGGACGGGCTACCCACAGACGCCTATTCACGGGTGCGATCCCACTACTGCGCGACACGGGGACTTTTGCCTGCTGCATTTCTGCCCTGGGCCGATGCGTCCCTCCTTAGACAACCTGGTGACATCAGACTCCTCCGATGACCCCATATTGATGCCAGGCTTAGTGCGGACACCCGATCGACATAGTACGCCTGAAGACAGAACCCCCGTCCTCAAATCGTCCCCAAACCAGGCCTCCAAGTAGCTAGATTACAGGAGCGCGCCGCAACTCCCAGCCGATAGACACATCGCATTTTGCTGTATTTCACTTTATATCATAATCTTGGCCCCATTTACAAACTACATCTAACATTGGTGGAGCATTACCCAATCAAACATAAATGCTGTATTTTCAGTTGTGCAACGTATCATCATTTAGTCAGTATTTACATCCATATTGTGTACATTTCACGTCGACGCATTCAGGAAGTAAGCCTCCATATCAAGACCTAATTATCCAGCTCAGTATAAACGTTGTATCGAGTCTGGGTAAGGAGCCGTAGTTGAAATGTTTCTACATCCACAGTACTTAACTTAGAACTCGACTCCAACTATCTACTCTCCCACAAATACACAAAGACGGATGTACGTTGAACGTGTAACAGCGAAATATTGATAAGATGTCATTTTACGTTCGCCGTCACACACAAGGGACGCAAATCTTCTTTAGCTAACTCCTTGAGGTGTTGGAAGACAATGACTGTCGCGGGTTTTGATTTTGAGAGATCTTATCGTTTCATCTTGGCTGTGTGTACCTGTACCTTGGAAATAACAGGCGGCTGATCAACATGAGAGTACAAGAAAATAGCCAATGTGCAGATCTAAACACATACTCAACAGTGATACTTCATTAGACTCCTACAGTCCACGTGTAGTACATGGAAAACATACCACCCGTTCATGGGAATCATGTATGTGTAAACGAAGCACAGGAGTTTGTTTGAAATGGGGTTGGGGCTGGGTGGGAGTGGTTTTGCTGAGAGGGTAAGGGTTGGAGAGGCGGGGACTGGTCGGGGGTTCTTGGAGACATTAGCATGGACGTGAGGCCACCGGGATTGTACACTTTACAGTGACTGCATGGGAATCTCGTACATTCGTCAGCAGCTTTGGCGTTGACGAGCTGTTTAAACCGTGTACCTCGCTATATGGACCATCACCTCAGTGGATACAGATGATAGTGGATGTATAATAGTGGGCACAGTAACTTGATTTGTTCAGAAGGGTGATGGTTGAATATCTATGTATGACTCTTTCATGCACCACGATACACTGCATTAGAACAGTGTGATGTTCAGTCACTTGTGCGTTCACACAACCAGTAGCATCAATTAATGATCTCCAAATCAAACCGTGTGTAAATGGGTGTACAAAACACACGCACGCACGCACGCACGCACGCACGCACGCACGCACGCACGCACGCACGCACGCACGCACGCACGCACGCACGCACGCACGCACGCACGCACACCTACACTCCCGAAGGAACACATGGCAAGA
The DNA here is from genome assembly GCF_037392515.1 of Haliotis asinina. Classification (NCBI taxonomy): domain Eukaryota; kingdom Metazoa; phylum Mollusca; class Gastropoda; order Lepetellida; family Haliotidae; genus Haliotis; species Haliotis asinina. Next base: position 14,434,464 of record NC_090284.1, read on the forward strand.
GAATGATGAAGGTGAGACAAATAGAATTGATTGCATGCTGTTTAATTTGAATTATCTTAAACAAGCCCAAAGTCCGTGTTTTGATGTGCATTGAGTGAGGCGTGTGTATGTGTGAAGATAGACAAGTGCAAAAAGGCATGGGTCCAACTTTATTGGACGGGCTACCCACAGACGCCTATTCACGGGTGCGATCCCACTACTGCGCGACACGGGGACTTTTGCCTGCTGCATTTCTGCCCTGGGCCGATGCGTCCCTCCTTAGACAACCTGGTGACAGCAGACTCCTCCGATGACCCCATATTGATGCCAGGCGTAGTGCGGACACCCGATCGACATAGTACGCCTGAAGACAGAACCCCCGTCCTCAAATCGTCCCCAAACCAGGCCTCCAAGTAGCTGGATTACAGGAGCGCGCCGCAACTCCCAGCCGATAGACACCTCGCATTTTGCTGTATTTCACTTTATATCATAATCTTGGCCCCATTTACAAACTACATCCAACATTGGTGGAGCATTACCCAATCAAATATAAATGCTGTCTTTTCAGTTGTGCAACGTATCATCATTTAGTCAGTATTTACATCCATATTGTGTACATTTCACGTCGACGCATTCAGGAAGTAAGCCTCCATATCAAGACCTAATTATCCAGCTCAGTATAAACGTTGTATCGAGTCTGGGTAAGGAGCCGTAGTTGAAATGTTTCTACATCCACAGTACTTAACTTAGAACTCGACTCCAACTATCTTCTCTCCCACAAATACACAAAGACGGATGTACGTTGAACGTGTAACAGCGAAATATTGATAAGATGTCATTTTACGTTCGCCGTCACACACAAGGGACGCAAATCTTCTTTAGCTAACTCCTTGAGGTGTTGGAAGACAATGACTGTCGCGGGTTTTGATTTTGAGAGATCTTATCGTTTCATCTTGGCTGTGTGTACCTGTACCTTGGAAATAACAGGCGGCTGATCAACATGAGAGTACAAGAAAATAGCCAATGTGCAGATCTAAACACATACTCAACAGTGATACTTCATTAGACTCCTACAGTCCACGTGTAGTACATGGAAAACATACCACCCGTTCATGGGAATCATGTATGTGTAAACGAAGCACAGGAGTTTGTTTGAAATGGGGTTGGGGCTGGGTGGGAGTGGTTTTGCTGAGAGGGTAAGGGTTGGAGAGGCGGGGACTGGTCGGGGGTTCTTGGAGACATTAGCATGGACGTGAGGCCACCGGGATTGTACACTTTACAGTGACTGCATGGGAATCTCGTACATTCCTCAGCAGCTTTGGCGTTGACGAGCTGTTTAAACCGTGTACCTCGCTACATTGACCATCACTTCAGTGGATACAGATGATAGTGGATGTATAATAGTGGGCACAGTAACTTGATTTGTTCAGAAGGGTGATGGTTGAATATCTATGTATGACTCTTTCATGCACCACGATACACTGCATTAGAACAGTGTGATGTTCAGTCACTTGTGCGTTCACACAACCAGTAGCATCAATTAATGATCTCCAAATCAAACCGTGTGTAAATGGGTGTACAAAACACACGCACGCACGCACGGACGCACGCACGCACGCACGCACGCACACCTACACTCCCGAAGGAACACATGGCAAGAGAATGATAAAGGTGAGACAAATAGAATTGATTGCATGCTGTTTAATTTGAATTATCTTAAACAAGCCCAAAGTCCGTGTTTTGATGTGCATTGAGTGAGGCGCGTGTATGTGTGAAGATAGACAAGTGCAAAAAGGCATGGGTCCAACTTTATTGGACGGGCTACCCACAGACGCCTATTCACGGGTGCGATCCCACTACTGCGCGACACGGGGACTTTTGCCTGCTGCATTTCTGCCCTGGGCCGATGCGTCCCTCCTTAGACAACCTGGTGACATCAGACTCCTCCGATGACCTCATATTGATGCCAGGCTTAGTGCGGACACCCGATCGACATAGTACGCCTGAAGACAGAACCCCCGTCCTCAAATCGTCCCCAAACCAGGCCTCCAAGTAGCTAGATTACAGGAGCGCGCCGCAACTCCCAGCCGATAGACACATCGCATTTTGCTGTATTTCACTTTATATCATAATCTTGGCCCCATTTACAAACTACATCTAACATTGGTGGAGCATTACCCAATCAAACATAAATGCTGTCTTTTCAGTTGTGCAACGTATCATCATTTAGTCAGTATTTACATCCATATTGTGTACATTTCACGTCGACGCATTCAGGAAGTAAGCCTCCATATCAAGACCTAATTATCCAGCTCAGTATAAACGTTGTATCGAGTCTGGGTAAGGAGCCGTAGTTGAAATGTTTCTACATCCACAGTACTTAACTTAGAACTCGACTCCAACTATCTTCTCTCCCACAAATACACAAAGACGGATGTACGTTGAACGTGTAACAGCGAAATATTGATAAGATGTCATTTTACGTTCGCCGTCACACACAAGGGACGCAAATCTTCTTTAGCTAACTCCTTGAGGTGTTGGAAGACAATTACTGTCGCGGGTTTTGATTTTGAGAGATCTTATCGTTTCATCTTGGCTGTGTGTACCTGTACCTTGGAAATAACAGGCGGCTGATCAACATGAGAGTACAAGAAAATAGCCAATGTGCAGATCTAAACACATACTCAACAGTGATACTTCATTAGACTCCTACAGTCCACGTGTAGTACATGGAAAACATACCACCCGTTCATGGGAATCATGTATGTGTAAACGAAGCACAGGAGTTTGTTTGAAATGGGGTTGGGGCTGGGTGGGAGTGGTTTTGCTGAGAGGGTAAGGGTTGGAGAGGCGGGGACTGGTCGGGGGTTCTTGGAGACATTAGCATGGACGTGAGGCCACCGGGATTGTACACTTTACAGTGACTGCATGGGAATCTCGTACATTCCTCAGCAGCTTTGGCGTTGACGAGCTGTTTAAACCGTGTACCTCGCTACATGGACCATCACCTCAGTGGATACAGATGATAGTGGATGTATAATAGTGGGCACAGTAACTTGATTTGTTCAGAAGGGTGATGGTTGAATATCTATGTATGACTCTTTCATGCACCACGATACACTGCATTAGAACAGTGTGATGTTCAGTCACTTGTGCGTTCACACAACCAGTAGCATCAATTAATGATCTCCAAATCAAACCGTGTGTAAATGGGTGTACAAAACACACGCACGCACGCACGCACGCACGCACGCACGCACGCACACTCGGACACATGTGCACCTACACTCCCGAAGGAACACATGGCAAGAGAATGATAAAGGTGAGACAAATAGCATTGATTGCATGCTGTTTAATTTGAATTATCTTAAACAAGCCCAAAGTCCGTGTTTTGATGTGCATTGAGTGAGGCGTGTGTATGTGTGAAGGTAGACAAGTGCAAAAAGGCATGGGTCCAATTTTATTGGACGGGCTACCCACAGACGACTATTCACGGGTGCGATCCCACTACTGCGCGACACGGGGACTTTTGCCTGCTGCATTTCTGCCCTGGGCCGATGCGTCCCTCCTTAGACAACCAGCTGGTGACATCAGACTCCTCCGATGACCCCATATTGATGCCAGGCTTAGTGCGGACACCCGATCGACATAGTACGCCTGAAGACAGAACCCCCGTCCTCAAATCGTCCCCAAACCAGGCCTCCAAGTAGCTAGATTACAGGAGCGCGCCGCAACTCCCAGCCGATAGACACATCGCATTTTGCTGTATTTCACTTTATATCATAATCTTGGCCCCATTTACAAACTACATCTAACATTGGTGGAGCATTACCCAATCAAACATAAATGCTGTCTTTTCAGTTGTGCAACGTATCATCATTTAGTCAGTATTTACATCCATATTGTGTACATTTCACGTCGACGCATTCAGGAAGTAAGCCTCCATATCAAGACCTAATTATCCAGCTCAGTATAAACTTTGTATCGAGTCTGGGTAAGGAGCCGTAGTTGAAATGTTTCTACATCCACAGTACTTAACTTAGAACTCGACTCCAACTATCTTCTCTCCCACAAATACACAAAGACGGATGTACGTTGAACGTGTAACAGCGAAATATTGATAAGATGCCATTTTACGTTCGCCGTCACACACAAGGGACGCAAATCTTCTTTAGCTAACTCCTTGAGGTGTTGGAAGACAATTACTGTCGCGGGTTTTGATTTTGAGAGATCTTATCGTTTCATCTTGGCTGTGTGTACCTGTACCTTGGAAATAACAGGCGGCTGATCAACATGAGAGTACAAGAAAATAGCCAATGTGCAGATCTAAACACATACTCAACAGTGATACTTCATTAGACTCCTACAGTCCACGTGTAGTACATGGAAAACATACCACCCGTTCATGGGAATCATGTATGTGTAAACGAAGCACAGGAGTTTGTTTGAAATGGGGTTGGGGCTGGGTGGAAGTGGTTTTGCTGAGAGGGTAAGGGTTGGAGAGGCGGGGACTGGTCGCGATCGGGGGTTCTTGGAGACATTAGCATGGACGTGAGGCCACCGGGATTGTACACTTTACAGTGACTGCATGGGAATCTCGTACATTCCTCAGCAGCTTTGGCGTTGACGAGCTGTTTAAACCGTGTACCTCGCTACATTGACCATCACCTCAGTGGATACAGATGATAGTGGATGTATAATAGTGGGCACAGTAACTTGATTTGTTCAGAAGGGTGATGGTTGAATATCTATGTATGACTCTTTCATGCACCGCGATACACTGCATTAGAACAGTGTGATTTTCAGTCACTTGTGCGTTCACACAACCAGTAGCATCAATTAATGATCTCCAAATCAAACCGTGTGTAAATGGGTGTACAAAACACACGCACGCACGCACGGACGCACGCACGCACGCACGCACACTCGGACACATGCGCACCTACACTCCCGAAGGAACACATGGCAAGAGAATGATAAAGGTGAGACAAATAGCATTGATTGCATGCTGTTTAATTTGAATTATCTTAAACAAGCCCAAAGTCCGTGTTTTGATGTGCATTGAGTGAGGCGCGTGTATGTGTGAAGGTAGACAAGTGCAAAAAGGCATGGGTCCAACTTTATTGGACGGGCTACCCACAGACGCCTATTCACGGGTGCGATCCCACTACTGCGCGACACGGGGACTTTTGCCTGCTGCATTTCTGCCCTGGGCCGATGCGTCCCTCCTTAGACAACCTGGTGACATCAGACTCCTCCGATGACCCCATATTGATGCCAGGCTTAGTGCGGACACCCGATCGACATAGTACGCAAAATGCGACAGACAGAACCCCCGTCCTCAATCGTCCCCAAACCAGGCCTCCAAGTAGCTAGATTACAGGAGCGCGCCGCAACTCCCAGCCAATAGACACCTCGCATTTTGCTGTATTTCACTTTATATCATAATCTTGGCCCCATTTACAAACTACATCTAACATTGGTGGAGCATTACCCAATCAAACATAAATGCTGTCTTTTCAGTTGTGCAACGTATCATCATTTAGTCAGTATTTACATCCATATTGTGTACATTTCACGTCGACGCATTCAGGAAGTAAGCCTCCATATCAAGACCTAATTATCCAGCTCAGTATAAACGTTGTATCGAGTCTGGGTAAGGAGCCGTAGTTGAAATGTTTCTACATCCACAGTACTTAACTTAGAACTCGACTCCAACTATCTTCTCTCCCACAAATACACAAAGACGGGTGTACGTTGAACGTGTAACAGCGAAATATTGATAAGATGTCATTTTACGTTCGCCGTCACACACAAGGGACGCAAATCTTCTTTAGCTAACTCCTTGAGGTGTTGGAAGACAATGACTGTCGCGGGTTTTGATTTTGAGAGATCTTATCGTTTCATCTTGGCTGTGTGTACCTGTACCTTGGAAATAACAGGCGGCTGATCAACATGAGAGTACAAGAAAATAGCCAATGTGCAGATCTAAACACATACTCAACAGTGATACTTCATTAGACTCCTACAGTCCACGTGTAGTACATGGAAAACATACCACCCGTTCATGGGAATCATGTATGTGTAAACGAAGCACAGGAGTTTGTTTGAAATGGGGTTGGGGCTGGGTGGGAGTGGTTTTGCTGAGAGGGTAAGGGTTGGAGAGGCGGGGACTGGTCGGGGGTTCTTGGAGACATTAGCATGGACGTGAGGCCACCGGGATTGTACACTTTACAGTGACTGCATGGGAATCTCGTACATTCCTCAGCAGCTTTGGCGTTGACGAGCTGTTTAAACAGTGTACCTCGCTACATTGACCATCACCTCAGTGGATACAGATGATAGTGGATGTATAATAGTGGGCACAGTAACTTGATTTGTTCAGAAGGGTGATGGTTGAATATCTATGTATGACTCTTTCGTGCACCACGATACACTGCATTAGAACAGTGTGATTTTCAGTCACTTGTGCGTTCACACAACCAGTAGCATCAATTAATGATCTCCAAATCAAACCGTGTGTAAATGGGTGTACAAAACACACGCACGCACGCACGCACGCACGCACGCACGCACGCACGCACGCACGCACGCACGCACGCACGGACGCACACCTACACTCCCGAAAGAACACATGGCAAGAGAATGATAAAGGTGAGACAAATAGAATTGATTGCATGCTGTTTAATTTGAATTATCTTAAACAAGCCCAAAGTCCGTGTTTTGATGTGCATTGAGTGAGGCGTGTGTATGTGTGAAGATAGACAAGTGCAAAAAGGCATGGGTCCAACTTTATTGGACGGGCTACCCACAGACGCCTATTCACGGGTGCGATCCCACTACTGCGCGACACGGGGACTTTTGCCTGCTGCATTTCTGCCCTGGGCCGATGCGTCCCTCCTTAGACAACCTGGTGACATCAGACTCCTCCGATGACCCCATATTGATGCCAGGCTTAGTGCGGACACCCGATCGACATAGTACGCCTGAAGACAGAACCCCCGTCCTCAAATCGTCCCCAAACCAGGCCTCCAAGTAGCTAGATTACAGGAGCGCGCCGCAACTCCCAGCCGATAGACACATCGCATTTTGCTGTATTTCACTTTATATCATAATCTTGGCCCCATTTACAAACTACATCCAACATTGGTGGAGCATTACCCAATGAAATATAAATGCTGTCTTTTCAGTTGTGCAACGTATCATCATTTAGTCAGTATTTACATCCATATTGTGTACATTTCACGTCGACGCATTCAGGAAGTAAGCCTCCATATCAAGACCTAATTATCCAGCTCAGTATAAACGTTGTATCGAGTCTGGGTAAGGAGCCGTAGTTGAAATGTTTCTACATCCACAGTACTTAACTTAGAACTCGACTCCAACTATCTTCTCTCCCACAAATACACAAAGACGGATGTACGTTGAACGTGTAACAGCGAAATATTGATAAGATGTCATTTTACGTTCGCCGTCACACACAAGGGACGCAAATCTTCTTTAGCTAACTCCTTGAGGTGTTGGAAGACAATGACTGTCGCGGGTTTTGATTTTGAGAGATCTTATCGTTTCATCTTGGCTGTGTGTACCTGTACCTTGGAAATAACAGGCGGCTGATCAACATGAGAGTACAAGAAAATAGCCAATGTGCAGATCTAAACACATACTCAACAGTGATACTTCATTAGACTCCTACAGTCCACGTGTAGTACATGGAAAACATACCACCCGTTCATGGGAATCATGTATGTGTAAACGAAGCACAGGAGTTTGTTTGAAATGGGGTTGGGGCTGGGTGGGAGTGGTTTTGCTGAGAGGGTAAGGGTTGGAGAGGCGGGGAATGGTCGGGGGTTCTTGGAGACATTAGCATGGACGTGAGGCCACCGGGATTGTACACTTTACAGTGACTGCATGGGAATCTCGTACATTCCTCAGCAGCTTTGGCGTTGACGAGCTGTTTAAACCGTGTACCTTGCTACATTGACCATCACTTCAGTGGATACAGATGATAGTGGATGTATAATAGTGGGCACAGTAACTTGATTTGTTCAGAAGGGTGATGGTTGAATATCTATGTATGACTCTTTCATGCACCACGATACACTGCATTAGAACAGTGTGATTTTCAGTCACTTGTGCGTTCACACAACCAGTAGCATCAATTAATGATCTCCAAATCAAACCGTGTGTAAATGGGTGTACAAAACACACGCACGCACGCACGGACGCACGGACGCACGGACGCACACTCGGACACATGCGCACCTACACTCCCGAAGGAACACATGGCAAGAGAATGATAAAGGTGAGACAAATAGCATTGATTGCATGCTGTTTAATTTGAATTATCTTAAACAAGCCCAAAGTCCGTGTTTTGATGTGCATTGAGTGAGGCGTGTGTATGTGTGAAGGTAGACAAGTGCAAAAAGGCATGGGTCCAACTTTATTGGACGGGCTACCCACAGACGCCTATTCACGGGTGCGATCCCACTACTGCGCGACACGGGGACTTTTGCCTGCTGCATTTCTGCCCTGGGCCGATGCGTCCCTCCTTAGACAACCTGCTGACATCAGACTCCTCCGATGACCCCATATTGATGCCAGGCTTAGTGCGGACACCCGATCGACATAGTACGCCTGAAGACAGAACCCCCGTCCTCAAATCGTCCCCAAACCAGGCCTCCAAGTAGCTAGATTACAGGAGCGCGCCGCAACTCCCAGCCGATAGACACATCGCATTTTGCTGTATTTCACTTTATATCATAATCTTGGCCCCATTTACAAACTACATCTAACATTGGTGGAGCATTACCCAATCAAACATAAATGCTGTCTTTTCAGTTGTGCAACGTATCATCATTTAGTCAGTATTTACATCCATATTGTGTACATTTCACGTCGACGCATTCAGGAAGTAAGCCTCCATATCAAGACCTAATTATCCAGCTCAGTATAAACGTTGTATCGAGTCTGGGTAAGGAGCCGTAGTTGAAATGTTTCTACATCCACAGTACTTAACTTAGAACTCGACTCCAACTATCTTCTCTCCCACAAATACACAAAGACGGATGTACGTTGAACGTGTAACAGCGAAATATTGATAAGATGTCATTTTACGTTCGCCGTCACACACAAGGGACGCAAATCTTCTTTAGCTAACTCCTTGAGGTGTTGGAAGACAATGACTGTCGCGGGTTTTGATTTTGAGAGATCTTATCGTTTCATCTTGGCTGTGTGTACCTGTACCTTGGAAATAACAGGCGGCTGATCAACATGAGAGTACAAGAAAATAGCCAATGTGCAGATCTAAACACATACTCAACAGTGATACTTCATTAGACTCCTACAGTCCACGTGTAGTACATGGAAAACATACCACCCGTTCATGGGAATCATGTATGTGTAAACGAAGCACAGGAGTTTGTTTGAAATGGGGTTGGGGCTGGGTGGGAGTGGTTTTGCTGAGAGGGTAAGGGTTGGAGAGGCGGGGAATGGTCGGGGGTTCTTGGAGACATTAGCATGGACGTGAGGCCACCGGGATTGTACACTTTACAGTGACTGCATGGGAATCTCGTACATTCCTCAGCAGCTTTGGCGTTGACGAGCTGTTTAAACCGTGTACCTTGCTACATTGACCATCACTTCAGTGGATACAGATGATAGTGGATGTATAATAGTGGGCACAGTAACTTGATTTGTTCAGAAGGGTGATGGTTGAATATCTATGTATGACTCTTTCATGCACCACGATACACTGCATTAGAACAGTGTGATTTTCAGTCACTTGTGCGTTCACACAACCAGTAGCATCAATTAATGATCTCCAAATCAAACCGTGTGTAAATGGGTGTACAAAACACACGCACGCACGCACGGACGCACGGACGCACGGACGCACACTCGGACACATGCGCACCTACACTCCCGAAGGAACACATGGCAAGAGAATGATAAAGGTGAGACAAATAGCATTGATTGCATGCTGTTTAATTTGAATTATCTTAAACAAGCCAAAAGTCCGTGTTTTGATGTGCATTGAGTGAGGCGTGTGTATGTGTGAAGGTAGACAAGTGCAAAAAGGCATGGGTCCAACTTTATTGGACGGGCTACCCACAGACGCCTATTCACGGGTGCGATCCCACTACTGCGCGACACGGGGACTTTTGCCTGCTGCATTTCTGCCCTGGGCCGATGCGTCCCTCCTTAGACAACCTGCTGACATCAGACTCCTCCGATGACCCCATATTGATGCCAGGCTTAGTGCGGACACCCGATCGACATAGTACGCCTGAAGACAGAACCCCCGTCCTCAAATCGTCCCCAAACCAGGCCTCCAAGTAGCTAGATTACAGGAGCGCGCCGCAACTCCCAGCCGATAGACACATCGCATTTTGCTGTATTTCACTTTATATCATAATCTTGGCCCCATTTACAAACTACATCTAACATTGGTGGAGCATTACCCAATCAAACATAAATGCTGTCTTTTCAGTTGTGCAACGTATCATCATTTAGTCAGTATTTACATCCATATTGTGTACATTTCACGTCGACGCATTCAGGAAGTAAGCCTCCATATCAAGACCTAATTATCCAGCTCAGTATAAACGTTGTATCGAGTCTGGGTAAGGAGCCGTAGTTGAAATGTTTCTACATCCACAGTACTTAACTTAGAACTCGACTCCAACTATCTTCTCTCCCACAAATACACAAAGACGGATGTACGTTGAACGTGTAACAGCGAAATATTGATAAGATGTCATTTTACGTTCGCCGTCACACACAAGGGACGCAAATCTTCTTTAGCTAACTCCTTGAGGTGTTGGAAGACAATGACTGTCGCGGGTTTTGATTTTGAGAGATCTTATCGTTTCATCTTGGCTGTGTGTACCTGTACCTTGGAAATAACAGGCGGCTGATCAACATGAGAGTACAAGAAAATAGCCAATGTGCAGATCTAAACACATACTCAACAGTGATACTTCATTAGACTCCTACAGTCCACGTGTAGTACATGGAAAACATACCACCCGTTCATGGGAATCATGTATGTGTAAACGAAGCACAGGAGTTTGTTTGAAATGGGGTTGGGGCTGGGTGGGAGTGGTTTTGCTGAGAGGGTAAGGGTTGGAGAGGCGGGGACTGGTCGGGGGTTCTTGGAGACATTAGCATGGACGTGAGGCCACCGGGATTGTACACTTTACAGTGACTGCATGGGAATCTCGTACATTCCTCAGCAGCTTTGGCGTTGACGAGCTGTTTAAACCGTGTACCTCGCTACATTGACCATCACCTCAGTGGATACAGATGATAGTGGATGTATAATAGTGGGCACAGTAACTTGATTTGTTCAGAAGGGTAATGGTTGAATATCTATGTATGACTCTTTCATGCACCACGATACACTGCATTAGAACAGTGTGATGTTCAGTCACTTGTGCGTTCACACAACCAGTAGCATCAATTAATGATCTCCAAATCAAACCGTGTGTAAATGGGTGTACAAAACACACGCACGCACGCACGCACGCACGCACGCACGCACGCACGGACGCACACCTACACTCCCGAAAGAACACATGGCAAGAGAATGATAAAGGTGAGACAAATAGAATTGATTGCATGCTGTTTAATTTGAATTATCTTAAACAAGCCCAAAGTCCGTGTTTTGATGTGCATTGAGTGAGGCGTGTGTATGTGTGAAGATAGACAAGTGCAAAAAGGCATGGGTCCAACTTTATTGGACGGGCTACCCACAGACGCCTATTCACGGGTGCGATCCCACTACTGCGCGACACGGGGACTTTTGCCTGCTGCATTTCTGCCCTGGGCCGATGCGTCCCTCCTTAGACAACCTGGTGACATCAGACTCCTCCGATGACCCCATATTGATGCCAGGCTTAGTGCGGACACCCGATCGACATAGTACGCCTGAAGACAGAACCCCCGTCCTCAAATCGTCCCCAAACCAGGCCTCCAAGTAGCTAGATTACAGGAGCGCGCCGCAACTCCCAGCCGATAGACACATCGCATTTTGCTGTATTTCACTTTATATCATAATCTTGGCCCCATTTACAAACTACATCCAACATTGGTGGAGCATTACCCAATGAAATATAAATGCTGTCTTTTCAGTTGTGCAACGTATCATCATTTAGTCAGTATTTACATCCATATTGTGTACATTTCACGTCGACGCATTCAGGAAGTAAGCCTCCATATCAAGACCTAATTATCCAGCTCAGTATAAACGTTGTATCGAGTCTGGGTAAGGAGCCGTAGTTGAAATGTTTCTACATCCACAGTACTTAACTTAGAACTCGACTCCAACTATCTTCTCTCCCACAAATACACAAAGACGGATGTACGTTGAACGTGTAACAGCGAAATATTGATAAGATGTCATTTTACGTTCGCCGTCACACACAAGGGACGCAAATCTTCTTTAGCTAACTCCTTGAGGTGTTGGAAGACAATGACTGTCGCGGGTTTTGATTTTGAGAGATCTTATCGTTTCATCTTGGCTGTGTGTACCTGTACCTTGGAAATAACAGGCGGCTGATCAACATGAGAGTACAAGAAAATAGCCAATGTGCAGATCTAAACACATACTCAACAGTGATACTTCATTAGACTCCTACAGTCCACGTGTAGTACATGGAAAACATACCACCCGTTCATGGGAATCATGTATGTGTAAACGAAGCACAGGAGTTTGTTTGAAATGGGGTTGGGGCTGGGTGGGAGTGGTTTTGCTGAGAGGGTAAGGGTTGGAGAGGCGGGGAATGGTCGGGGGTTCTTGGAGACATTAGCATGGACGTGAGGCCACCGGGATTGTACACTTTACAGTGACTGCATGGGAATCTCGTACATTCCTCAGCAGCTTTGGCGTTGACGAGCTGTTTAAACCGTGTACCTTGCTACATTGACCATCACTTCAGTGGATACAGATGATAGTGGATGTATAATAGTGGGCACAGTAACTTGATTTGTTCAGAAGGGTGATGGTTGAATATCTATGTATGACTCTTTCATGCACCACGATACACTGCATTAGAACAGTGTGATTTTCAGTCACTTGTGCGTTCACACAACCAGTAGCATCAATTAATGATCTCCAAATCAAACCGTGTGTAAATGGGTGTACAAAACACACGCACGCACGCACGGACGCACGGACGCACGGACGCACACTCGGACACATGCGCACCTACACTCCCGAAGGAACACATGGCAAGAGAATGATAAAGGTGAGACAAATAGCATTGATTGCATGCTGTTTAATTTGAATTATCTTAAACAAGCCAAAAGTCCGTGTTTTGATGTGCATTGAGTGAGGCGTGTGTATGTGTGAAGGTAGACAAGTGCAAAAAGGCATGGGTCCAACTTTATTGGACGGGCTACCCACAGACGCCTATTCACGGGTGCGATCCCACTACTGCGCGACACGGGGACTTTTGCCTGCTGCATTTCTGCCCTGGGCCGATGCGTCCCTCCTTAGACAACCTGGTGACATCAGACTCCTCCGATGACCCCATATTGATGCCAGGCTTAGTGCGGACACCCGATCGACATAGTACGCCTGAAGACAGAACCCCCGTCCTCAAATCGTCCCCAAACCAGGCCTCCAAGTAGCTAGATTACAGGAGCGCGCCGCAACTCCCAGCCGATAGACACATCGCATTTTGCTGTATTTCACTTTATATCATAATCTTGGCCCCATTTACAAACTACATCTAACATTGGTGGAGCATTACCCAATCAAACATAAATGCTGTCTTTTCAGTTGTGCAACGTATCATCATTTAGTCAGTATTTACATCCATATTGTGTACATTTCACGTCGACGCATTCAGGAAGTAAGCCTCCATATCAAGACCTAATTATCCAGCTCAGTATAAACGTTGTATCGAGTCTGGGTAAGGAGCCGTAGTTGAAATGTTTCTACATCCACAGTACTTAACTTAGAACTCGACTCCAACTATCTTCTCTCCCACAAATACACAAAGACGGATGTACGTTGAACGTGTAACAGCGAAATATTGATAAGATGTCATTTTACGTTCGCCGTCACACACAAGGGACGCAAATCTTCTTTAGCTAACTCCTTGAGGTGTTGGAAGACAATGACTGTCGCGGGTTTTGATTTTGAGAGATCTTATCGTTTCATCTTGGCTGTGTGTACCTGTACCTTGGAAATAACAGGCGGCTGATCAACATGAGAGTACAAGAAAATAGCCAATGTGCAGATCTAAACACATACTCAACAGTGATACTTCATTAGACTCCTACAGTCCACGTGTAGTACATGGAAAACATACCACCCGTTCATGGGAATCATGTATGTGTAAACGAAGCACAGGAGTTTGTTTGAAATGGGGTTGGGGCTGGGTGGGAGTGGTTTTGCTGAGAGGGTAAGGGTTGGAGAGGCGGGGAATGGTCGGGGGTTCTTGGAGACATTAGCATGGACGTGAGGCCACCGGGATTGTACACTTTACAGTGACTGCATGGGAATCTCGTACATTCCTCAGCAGCTTTGGCGTTGACGAGCTGTTTAAACCGTGTACCTTGCTACATTGACCATCACTTCAGTGGATACAGATGATAGTGGATGTATAATAGTGGGCACAGTAACTTGATTTGTTCAGAAGGGTGATGGTTGAATATCTATGTATGACTCTTTCATGCACCACGATACACTGCATTAGAACAGTGTGATTTTCAGTCACTTGTGCGTTCACACAACCAGTAGCATCAATTAATGAACTCCAAATCAAACCGTGTGTAAATGGGTGTACAAAACACACGCACGCACGCACGCACGGACACATGCGCACCTACACTCCCGAAGGAACACATGGCAAGAGAATGATAAAGGTGAGACAAATAGCATTGATTGCATGCTGTTTAATTTGAATTATCTTAAACAAGCCAAAAGTCCGTGTTTTGATGTGCATTGAGTGAGGCGTGTGTATGTGTGAAGGTAGACAAGTGCAAAAAGGCATGGGTCCAACTTTATTGGACGGGCTACCCACAGACGCCTATTCACGGGTGCGATCCCACTACTGCGCGACACGGGGACTTTTGCCTGCTGCATTTCTGCCCTGGGCCGATGCGTCCCTCCTTAGACAACCTGGTGACATCAGACTCCTCCGATGACCCCATATTGATGCCAGGCTTAGTGCGGACACCCGATCGACATAGTACGCCTGAAGACAGAACCCCCGTCCTCAAATCGTCCCCAAACCAGGCCTCCAAGTAGCTAGATTACAGGAGCGCGCCGCAACTCCCAGCCGATAGACACATCGCATTTTGCTGTATTTCACTTTATATCATAATCTTGGCCCCATTTACAAACTACATCTAACATTGGTGGAGCATTACCCAATCAAACATAAATGCTGTCTTTTCAGTTGTGCAACGTATCATCATTTAGTCAGTATTTACATCCATATTGTGTACATTTCACGTCGACGCATTCAGGAAGTAAGCCTCCATATCAAGACCTAATTATCCAGCTCAGTATAAACGTTGTATCGAGTCTGGGTAAGGAGCCGTAGTTGAAATGTTTCTACATCCACAGTACTTAACTTAGAACTCGACTCCAACTATCTTCTCTCCCACAAATACACAAAGACGGGTGTACGTTGAACGTGTAACAGCGAAATATTGATAAGATGTCATTTTACGTTCGCCGTCACACACAAGGGACGCAAATCTTCTTTAGCTAACTCCTTGAGTTGAAAAAGATTGGCTTGGTCTGCTGACGAGGACAGACGTGTTTATCTCGCTCTCTGAGTCAGTGGTCCTGTGTAGATTGTTCTCGCTGAGATTTACAGTGGTTAGTTGGGGGTGTTCTTTGTACTATACCATAAGCATAGTTGGTGAAACTTGCTTTGGTAATTAATTTAGTAATTATATTTTGTAACTGCCTTTAGTTGTAAGTTTGTGCTCGTGAACCTCACTTTCGCGTTTCGGTTGGCTGAGCACGCTCGGCTTTGTGCGTGCGTGTGGCACGTTTGGCTCGTGCAGACCCTACTTCGCGGATTAGGCTTGTCGACAACAGTGATAGCAATGAATTCAGATTCTGATGGGGAATTTACAGCCGACTGGTCGGCTCCTGATGATTTTGAGGAAAGTTCCACTCATGCTGAATTCGCTGAGAAATATAATGCTATGTTGGCTAAACGTCCGAAACGAAAACATGATGACGATGTTCAGACAAAATGTAGTTTTAATGAACATAATTTGAAACCCATTGTTATTTTTTCCTCGGTCGACCCTAGTGTCAGTTTGAAATCCGTCAGTCCCGTTGCAGTAGCTAAGGACATTCAAAAACATGTTGGTGATATCCATAGCCTGAAGAGGTTGGATAAGGGTGACATTGTGTTACACTGCAGATCGGCTGATCAGTCCAAAATGGCTCTCTCTTTAACGAGAATTTGTGGTAAACAGATCAAAGCTTATGTCCCCAAAAGTCTGCGAGATACAAAAGGTGTCATTTACAATATCGATCTGGATATTTCTGAAGATGAAATAGTTGAGCAGCTGAAATCCTTTAAAGTTACTGATGCTAAACGTTTGACCAGAGGTAAGGAAAAAGAGCAGACATTATCAGTTCTGTTAACTTTTGCAAGTACTACACTCCCTGAGCATGTATACATGTACTATCAGTCCTTCAAGGTAAGAGCATATGTCCCACCAGCCCTCAGGTGTTATAAATGCCAGCGTTTCGGCCATACATCAACCAATTGTAAAAGTACAGTCCAGGTTTGTGCTCGCTGCAGTGGGGATCATGCCTATGATGCCTGCCCATCTAAAGATACCTTAAAATGTTCAAATTGCGGAGGAAAACACAGCGCTGCCTATAGAGGTTGTAGTAAATACAAGGAAGCGGTTGAAATCCAACGTGTAAAAGTTGAGAACAAAGTTTCTTATAAAGAAGCCGTACAAATGGTCAAAGAGAACAACACTACTATGCCTGTGTCATTTGCAAATGTTGTCAAACGTCGTCCTAATAAACAGCCAGTTGTTTCATCTTCTCAGCAAGTTGCAACAAGTCTACCTTCAGTGAAGGTCACTCAGGGTTCGAACAGAGCAAATAAATGCTCTTGTCAGTGTTCTATCAATGGTGATAGGTCGTTGGATCACTCGCAGTCTACACATCTATCTGGCGATGGCAGCACATCCCAAGTTGAATATTCAACTGAACATCTTGTTGCATTCCTGCTAGAGGTTATCACAGTCAGCTTTGGTGCTACAAACCGTGATGACCAAATATATCGAATTATGTCCGCTGCAAAGTCTCATCTCCACATTGATATATCTCAAGATATCTTCCGTTCTTTTTCCACTGATAAATCATGATGGATAGCGCCATCTTACTATTAACTATTCTGCAGTGGAATGCACAGAGTTTAGTGGCACACGGTCCTCATCTTAAAGCGTTTCTTGGAAAACTGGAATTCAAACCGGATGTACTATGCATTCAAGAAACCTTTCTCTGGCCTGAGTGTCAGTTCAAAATTAATGGCTATGTTTGCATGCGAAAAGACCGCATTGAATATGACCCTAAGACTAGAAATCCCAAACGTGGCGGTTGTGCTATTTTTGTTAAATCGGATTTAACATATAATAGCCATACCTTGCCGAAACTTAATTTTGAGGCAAATGCTGTGGAAATTGTCTCAGAAGAGAAGCAATTCCTAACCATTGTTAATATATACAGCAATGGTACGCCATCTTTAGATGATTATAAAATGCTGACAAATTCTATAGCTACACCAGTTTTGATATGTGGTGATTTTAATAGTCACAATGTACTGTGGGGAAGCAGGCATACAAATCATGCTGGTCAAGTTGTAGAAAATCTTTTGGATGACACAGGTTTGATAGTGCTAAACTCTGGCGAAATGACCCGTATAAATACTAGTAACTTTACTTTCTCAGCATTGGATCTTACCCTTGTCTCGCCTATATTATCACACAAATGTCAGTGGGGTGTTTATCAAAATGACAGTCTGGGGAGTGATCACTTTCCAGTTTTCACTGAAATATCATTTAAACCTCTTCGAACACTTGGACTAGGAATTTCTAGATGGAGATTTAAATCTGCAGATTGGCATAAATTTGTTGAACATTGTTCAAATGAAATAACGTGTGATTTGCTTACAGATGACATTGAAAGGTCAAATTACAATCTAACTTTCTCTTTGACTAAAATCTCAGAAAGAGCTATTGGGAAAACTTCTGGAAAGCCACATACTCGAAATACTCAGTATTGGTGGAATAAGGATTGTGACAAAGCTGATAAAGCTCGACAAAAGGCCTATAACCGACTTCGCAGGACATCCTTACCGGTTGATTTAGAAGACTTTCGCAAAAAACGGGCTGAATTCCAGCGTCTTGTACGCTCTTTAAAACGCAACAGTTGGCGTTCTTATATATCTACAATAAACAGGCATACTTCCTTGTCTTCTATTTGGACCAAAGTAAAAAGGATTAGTGGGAACCACAATAGATCCCCTATTCCTGTTTTGGATCAAAGTGCTATTTCCCGTGAAGAGAAAGCCAATCTTTTAGCAGATCAGTTTGAGGCTGTTAGCAGCTATGAAAACTTTTCTACTCAATTTAAAAAGGAAGTCACATATTTAGAGAATGAGATTATCCCTAAAATTTCAGATTCTTTATTACAACCTTTTCCTGAATATGATTTATCCTTTCACCTGGGAGAATTAAAATCTGCAATATCAAAAGGTAAGAATACATCTCCTGGTGCGGATGAATTGTGCTACGAACACTTTAAACATATGCCCGATTCATCTTTAGAAGTCATACTAAATATCATAAATCAAAGCTGGATATCTGGAAAGTTACCCAGGAGCTGGAGACATGCTGTTGTTATCCCTGTTCCTAAACCTGGTAAAGATCCATCTCGCCCTGTTTCATACAGACCAATAGCCTTAACGTCTAATTTGTGTAAAATCATGGAAAGGATGGTCACAAATCGTCTGAGTTTCTACTTAGAATCAAATGAATTATTAGCGAGGCTACAGTGTGGGTTTAGGAAAACTCGTTCATGCACAGATCACCTAGTTCGACTACAAAATGAAGCGCAGAAAGCATTAGGAAACCAAGAGTATATGCTGTGTGTATTTTTAGACATTGAAAAGGCATATGATATGTTATGGAGAAATGGCCTTTTATTTAAACTGCAAAGTTTAGGGGTAAAGGGACGTATGCTACAGTGGATAAAGTCCTTCCTAACTGATCGAACCATACAAGTTCGTATTGGGCAACACGTGTCTGACGTGCGAATTATTGTAAATGGCACTCCGCAGGGCAGTGTTATAAGCCCTTTGCTCTTTAATATCATGATCAATGATTTCTTTTCTGAACTTCCGTTAAATATTGACGCATCACAATTTGCAGATGATGGTGCTTGTTGGAGACGTTTTGGAAACATTGAGTTTGTTCACAAATCTATTCAATTGGCTCTAAATTCTATCGATCTTTGGTGTTCAAAGTGGGGGTTCAAGGTATCCACTTCTAAATCAGTTGCTATGTTCTTCACAAGACGTAAACTTCCCCCAAATCTGAAGCTACACATTGGTGGTCGGGACATAAAATTTGTTTCAGAATTTAAATTCTTGGGTGTAATCTTTGATCAAAAACTCACATGGTCCAGCCACATCGATTACATTTCATCAAAATGCACTAAAGCTCTCAATTTACTGAAGAGCGTGTCTTCCACAAGGTGGGGTGCTGATATATCGTCCTTGCTTCTTTTGTACAAAGCACTCATTTTGTCTAGATTAGAATACGGTTGTCAAGTTTTCATGAATGCTGCAAAATGTCATTTGGTTAAACTTGATCGTGTTCAAGCTAAAGCTCTTCGGATATGCACTGGTGCCTTTCCTACTACACCAGTTTCTGCCTTGCAGGTGGAATGCTCAGAACCTCCTTTGCAATACCATCGTCTTAAAGTGGCCCTTAAGTACTATTTATCTTTAAAAGCTTCATCTAGGTATCAACCAGCAGCTGATATTTTGTGTGATTGTGTGGAACATGCCATGTGTGATTGGAATCATGGAAAACCACCATTTGGATTACTCGTTCAACAATTTGCATCACAGTACGAGTTGAACAATCTTCAGCTGAATGCTGCGCAATCTCTACCTAAAACGGTTCCATGGACTTTAACACAACCTTCGATTTCTTATGATTTATCGGAGCTTGTAAACAAACAAATGTCACCATGTGTTGTTAAAATCCTAACCCAAGACTACATCCATAACAAATATAGTAATTTTACTCATATTTACACTGATGCTTCAAAAGATCCCAGAACCGGTCATGTTGGTGGGGCCTTTTATATTCCTGATCTTGGTTTATCTAAAAGATTTAGATTGACTGATCATCTGTCTGTGTTTGCAGCAGAATTGACAGCTATACTTCAAGCTTTAAAATGGGTAAAAGATAACGAGCACGAAGCAATAATTCTTACTGATTCGTTATCAGCTATACAAGCAATTCAATCAGGTATCCAAGGTCCACGCAGTGACATTATATATGACATCTTGTATCTTGATACTGTTCTAAACTCCATGTACATCAGCTGTGATATTGTTTGGATCCCTGCACATGTTGGTGTAGCTGGGAACGAAGTAGTCGACACACTTGCTAAGATGGCTTGCAACAGACCACAGCCAGATATTCAATCAATTAAGCCCATTTCAAGAGATTACTGGTTTGTCATTTCATCGTCAATAAATGCCTCTTGGCAAAATACATGGGACAGTGAAACTACAGGTAGACACATGTACTCGATTTGTCCTGCAGTAAACAAACATTTTAAAATCCGTAGGCGTTGCCGCAGAGATGAAGTTGTTTTAACTCGCCTCAGGCTAGGACACTGTGGATTAAAGGCATATAAAAGCATTTTAGATAAAGACATCTCTCCTATGTGTGAAAGCTGTAACTTACACTGCCCAGAAACAGTTCAGCACTACCTCATTGAATGTCCAGCTCATGAAAACCCACGCAAGGCTCTTAGAGACATTGTGCTTAATAAAACCAAAACTATTTTTACGCTGAACGCAATACTTGGCGATAATTTAATGTATGGTTGCATACAAAGAGCTGTATTAGACTTCCTCGTCAAAACGGATAAGTACGACATAATTTAACTGGACAAGAATGTAACTGTTTGTTAAGTGTTGGGCGCATATAGGTCTTTTAAGGCCCAAGGTCGCCCTAAAACCTTACCTACCTACCTACCTACCTACTCCTAGAGGTGTTGGAAGACAATGACTGTCGCGGGTTTTGATTTTGAGAGATCTTATCGTTTCATCTTGGCTGTGTGTACCTGTACCTTGGAAATAACAGGCGGCTGATCAACATGAGAGTACAAGAAAATAGCCAATGTGCAGATCTAAACACATACTCAACAGTGATATTTCATTAGACTCCTACAGTCCACGTGTAGTACATGGAAAACATACCACCCGTTCATGGGAATCATGTATGTGTAAACGAAGCACAGGAGTTTGTTTGAAATGGGGTTGGGGCTGGGTGGGAGTGGTTTTGCTGAGAGGGTAAGGGTTGGAGAGGCGGGGACTGGTCGGGGGTTCTTGGAGACATTAGCATGGACGTGAGGCCACCGGGATTGTACACTTTACAGTGACTGCATGGGAATCTCGTACATTCCTCAGCAGCTTTGGCGTTGACGAGCTGTTTAAACCGTGTACCTCGCTACATTGACCATCACCTCAGTGGATACAGATGATAGTGGATGTATAATAGTGGGCACAGTAACTTGATTTGTTCAGAAGGGTGATGGTTGAATATCTATGTATGACTCTTTCGTGCACCACGATACACTGCATTAGAACAGTGTGATTTTCAGTCACTTGTGCGTTCACACAACCAGTAGCATCAATTAATGATCTCCAAATCAAACCGTGTGTAAATGGGTGTACAAAACACACGCACGCACGCACGCACGCACGCACGCACGCACGCACGCACGCACGCACGCACGCACGCACGCACGCACGCACGCGCACCTACACTCCCGAAGGAACACATGGCAAGAGAATGATAAAGGTGAGACAAATAGCATTGATTGCATGCTGTTTAATTTGAATTATCTTAAACAAGCCAAAAGTCCGTGTTTTGATGTGCATTGAGTGAGGCGTGTGTATGTGTGAAGGTAGACAAGTGCAAAAAGGCATGGGTCCAACTTTATTGGACGGGCTACCCACAGACGCCTATTCACGGGTGCGATCCCACTACTGCGCGACACGGGGACTTTTGCCTGCTGCATTTCTGCCCTGGGCCGATGCGTCCCTCCTTAGACAACCTGGTGACATCAGACTCCTCCGATGACCCCATATTGATGCCAGGCTTAGTGCGGACACCCGATCGACATAGTACGCCTGAAGACAGAACCCCCGTCCTCAAATCGTCCCCAAACCAGGCCTCCAAGTAGCTAGATTACAGGAGCGCGCCGCAACTCCCAGCCAATAGACACCTCGCATTTTGCTGTATTTCACTTTATATCATAATCTTGGCCCCATTTACAAACTACATCTAACATTGGTGGAGCATTACCCAATCAAACATAAATGCTGTCTTTTCAGTTGTGCAACGTATCATCATTTAGTCAGTATTTACATCCATATTGTGTACATTTCACGTCGACGCATTCAGGAAGTAAGCCTCCATATCAAGACCTAATTATCCAGCTCAGTATAAACGTTGTATCGAGTCTGGGTAAGGAGCCGTAGTTGAAATGTTTCTACATCCACAGTACTTAACTTAGAACTCGACTCCAACTATCTTCTCTCCCACAAATACACAAAGACGGGTGTACGTTGAACGTGTAACAGCGAAATATTGATAAGATGTCATTTTACGTTCGCCGTCACACACAAGGGACGCAAATCTTCTTTAGCTAACTCCTTGAGTTGAAAAAGATTGGCTTGGTCTGCTGACGAGGACAGACGTGTTTATCTCGCTCTCTGAGTCAGTGGTCCTGTGTAGATTGTTCTCGCTGAGATTTACAGTGGTTAGTTGGGGGTGTTCTTTGTACTATACCATAAGCATAGTTGGTGAAACTTGCTTTGGTAATTAATTTAGTAATTATATTTTGTAACTGCCTTTAGTTGTAAGTTTGTGCTCGTGAACCTCACTTTCGCGTTTCGGTTGGCTGAGCACGCTCGGCTTTGTGCGTGCGTGTGGCACGTTTGGCTCGTGCAGACCCTACTTCGCGGATTAGGCTTGTCGACAACAGTGATAGCAATGAATTCAGATTCTGATGGGGAATTTACAGCCGACTGGTCGGCTCCTGATGATTTTGAGGAAAGTTCCACTCATGCTGAATTCGCTGAGAAATATAATGCTATGTTGGCTAAACGTCCGAAACGAAAACATGATGACGATGTTCAGACAAAATGTAGTTTTAATGAACATAATTTGAAACCCATTGTTATTTTTTCCTCGGTCGACCCTAGTGTCAGTTTGAAATCCGTCAGTCCCGTTGCAGTAGCTAAGGACATTCAAAAACATGTTGGTGATATCCATAGCCTGAAGAGGTTGGATAAGGGTGACATTGTGTTACACTGCAGATCGGCTGATCAGTCCAAAATGGCTCTCTCTTTAACGAGAATTTGTGGTAAACAGATCAAAGCTTATGTCCCCAAAAGTCTGCGAGATACAAAAGGTGTCATTTACAATATCGATCTGGATATTTCTGAAGATGAAATAGTTGAGCAGCTGAAATCCTTTAAAGTTACTGATGCTAAACGTTTGACCAGAGGTAAGGAAAAAGAGCAGACATTATCAGTTCTGTTAACTTTTGCAAGTACTACACTCCCTGAGCATGTATACATGTACTATCAGTCCTTCAAGGTAAGAGCATATGTCCCACCAGCCCTCAGGTGTTATAAATGCCAGCGTTTCGGCCATACATCAACCAATTGTAAAAGTACAGTCCAGGTTTGTGCTCGCTGCAGTGGGGATCATGCCTATGATGCCTGCCCATCTAAAGATACCTTAAAATGTTCAAATTGCGGAGGAAAACACAGCGCTGCCTATAGAGGTTGTAGTAAATACAAGGAAGCGGTTGAAATCCAACGTGTAAAAGTTGAGAACAAAGTTTCTTATAAAGAAGCCGTACAAATGGTCAAAGAGAACAACACTACTATGCCTGTGTCATTTGCAAATGTTGTCAAACGTCGTCCTAATAAACAGCCAGTTGTTTCATCTTCTCAGCAAGTTGCAACAAGTCTACCTTCAGTGAAGGTCACTCAGGGTTCGAACAGAGCAAATAAATGCTCTTGTCAGTGTTCTATCAATGGTGATAGGTCGTTGGATCACTCGCAGTCTACACATCTATCTGGCGATGGCAGCACATCCCAAGTTGAATATTCAACTGAACATCTTGTTGCATTCCTGCTAGAGGTTATCACAGTCAGCTTTGGTGCTACAAACCGTGATGACCAAATATATCGAATTATGTCCGCTGCAAAGTCTCATCTCCACATTGATATATCTCAAGATATCTTCCGTTCTTTTTCCACTGATAAATCATGATGGATAGCGCCATCTTACTATTAACTATTCTGCAGTGGAATGCACAGAGTTTAGTGGCACACGGTCCTCATCTTAAAGCGTTTCTTGGAAAACTGGAATTCAAACCGGATGTACTATGCATTCAAGAAACCTTTCTCTGGCCTGAGTGTCAGTTCAAAATTAATGGCTATGTTTGCATGCGAAAAGACCGCATTGAATATGACCCTAAGACTAGAAATCCCAAACGTGGCGGTTGTGCTATTTTTGTTAAATCGGATTTAACATATAATAGCCATACCTTGCCGAAACTTAATTTTGAGGCAAATGCTGTGGAAATTGTCTCAGAAGAGAAGCAATTCCTAACCATTGTTAATATATACAGCAATGGTACGCCATCTTTAGATGATTATAAAATGCTGACAAATTCTATAGCTACACCAGTTTTGATATGTGGTGATTTTAATAGTCACAATGTACTGTGGGGAAGCAGGCATACAAATCATGCTGGTCAAGTTGTAGAAAATCTTTTGGATGACACAGGTTTGATAGTGCTAAACTCTGGCGAAATGACCCGTATAAATACTAGTAACTTTACTTTCTCAGCATTGGATCTTACCCTTGTCTCGCCTATATTATCACACAAATGTCAGTGGGGTGTTTATCAAAATGACAGTCTGGGGAGTGATCACTTTCCAGTTTTCACTGAAATATCATTTAAACCTCTTCGAACACTTGGACTAGGAATTTCTAGATGGAGATTTAAATCTGCAGATTGGCATAAATTTGTTGAACATTGTTCAAATGAAATAACGTGTGATTTGCTTACAGATGACATTGAAAGGTCAAATTACAATCTAACTTTCTCTTTGACTAAAATCTCAGAAAGAGCTATTGGGAAAACTTCTGGAAAGCCAAATACTCGAAATACTCAGTATTGGTGGAATAAGGATTGTGACAAAGCTGATAAAGCTCGACAAAAGGCCTATAACCGACTTCGCAGGACATCCTTACCGGTTGATTTAGAAGACTTTCGCAAAAAACGGGCTGAATTCCAGCGTCTTGTACGCTCTTTAAAACGCAACAGTTGGCGTTCTTATATATCTACAATAAACAGGCATACTTCCTTGTCTTCTATTTGGACCAAAGTAAAAAGGATTAGTGGGAACCACAATAGATCCCCTATTCCTGTTTTGGATCAAAGTGCTATTTCCCGTGAAGAGAAAGCCAATCTTTTAGCAGATCAGTTTGAGGCTGTTAGCAGCTATGAAAACTTTTCTACTCAATTTAAAAAGGAAGTCACATATTTAGAGAATGAGATTATCCCTAAAATTTCAGATTCTTTATTACAACCTTTTCCTGAATATGATTTATCCTTTCACCTGGGAGAATTAAAATCTGCAATATCAAAAGGTAAGAATACATCTCCTGGTGCGGATGAATTGTGCTACGAACACTTTAAACATATGCCCGATTCATCTTTAGAAGTCATACTAAATATCATAAATCAAAGCTGGATATCTGGAAAGTTACCCAGGAGCTGGAGACATGCTGTTGTTATCCCTGTTCCTAAACCTGGTAAAGATCCATCTCGCCCTGTTTCATACAGACCAATAGCCTTAACGTCTAATTTGTGTAAAATCATGGAAAGGATGGTCACAAATCGTCTGAGTTTCTACTTAGAATCAAATGAATTATTAGCGAGGCTACAGTGTGGGTTTAGGAAAACTCGTTCATGCACAGATCACCTAGTTCGACTACAAAATGAAGCGCAGAAAGCATTAGGAAACCAAGAGTATATGCTGTGTGTATTTTTAGACATTGAAAAGGCATATGATATGTTATGGAGAAATGGCCTTTTATTTAAACTGCAAAGTTTAGGGGTAAAGGGACGTATGCTACAGTGGATAAAGTCCTTCCTAACTGATCGAACCATACAAGTTCGTATTGGGCAACACGTGTCTGACGTGCGAATTATTGTAAATGGCACTCCGCAGGGCAGTGTTATAAGCCCTTTGCTCTTTAATATCATGATCAATGATTTCTTTTCTGAACTTCCGTTAAATATTGACGCATCACAATTTGCAGATGATGGTGCTTGTTGGAGACGTTTTGGAAACATTGAGTTTGTTCACAAATCTATTCAATTGGCTCTAAATTCTATCGATCTTTGGTGTTCAAAGTGGGGGTTCAAGGTATCCACTTCTAAATCAGTTGCTATGTTCTTCACAAGACGTAAACTTCCCCCAAATCTGAAGCTACACATTGGTGGTCGGGACATAAAATTTGTTTCAGAATTTAAATTCTTGGGTGTAATCTTTGATCAAAAACTCACATGGTCCAGCCACATCGATTACATTTCATCAAAATGCACTAAAGCTCTCAATTTACTGAAGAGCGTGTCTTCCACAAGGTGGGGTGCTGATATATCGTCCTTGCTTCTTTTGTACAAAGCACTCATTTTGTCTAGATTAGAATACGGTTGTCAAGTTTTCATGAATGCTGCAAAATGTCATTTGGTTAAACTTGATCGTGTTCAAGCTAAAGCTCTTCGGATATGCACTGGTGCCTTTCCTACTACACCACTTTCTGCCTTGCAGGTGGAATGCTCAGAACCTCCTTTGCAATACCATCGTCTTAAAGTGGCCCTTAAGTACTATTTATCTTTAAAAGCTTCATCTAGGTATCAATCAGCAGCTGATATTTTGTGTGATTGTGTGGAATATGCCATGTGTGATTGGAATCATGGAAAACCACCATTTGGATTACTCGTTCAACAATTTGCATCACAGTACGAGTTGAACAATCTTCAGCTGAATGCTGCGCAATCTCTACCTAAAACGGTTCCATGGACTTTAACACAACCTTCGATTTCTTATGATTTATCGGAGCTTGTAAACAAACAAATGTCACCATGTGTTGTTAAAATCCTAACCCAAGACTACATCCATAACAAATATAGTAACTTTACTCATATTTACACTGATGCTTCAAAAGATCCCAGAACCGGTCATGTTGGTGGGGCCTTTTATATTCCTGATCTTGGTTTATCTAAAAGATTTAGATTGACTGATCATCTGTCTGTGTTTGCAGCAGAATTGACAGCTATACTTCAAGCTTTAAAATGGGTAAAAGATAACGAGCACGAAGCAATAATTCTTACTGATTCGTTATCAGCTATACAAGCAATTCAATCAGGTATCCAAGGTCCACGCAGTGACATTATATATGACATCTTGTATCTTGATACTGTTCTAAACTCCATGTACATCAGCTGTGATATTGTTTGGATCCCTGCACATGTTGGTGTAGCTGGGAACGAAGTAGTCGACACACTTGCTAAGATGGCTTGCAACAGACCACAGCCAGATATTCAATCAATTAAGCCCATTTCAAGAGATTACTGGTTTGTCATTTCATCGTCAATAAATGCCTCTTGGCAAAATACATGGGACAGTGAAACTACAGGTAGACACATGTACTCGATTTGTCCTGCAGTAAACAAACATTTTAAAATCCGTAGGCGTTGCCGCAGAGATGAAGTTGTTTTAACTCGCCTCAGGCTAGGACACTGTGGATTAAAGGCATATAAAAGCATTTTAGATAAAGACATCTCTCCTATGTGTGAAAGCTGTAACTTACACTGCCCAGAAACAGTTCAGCACTACCTCATTGAATGTCCAGCTCATGAAAACCCACGCAAGGCTCTTAGAGACATTGTGCTTAATAAAACCAAAACTATTTTTACGCTGAACGCAATACTTGGCGATAATTTAATGTATGGTTGCATACAAAGAGCTGTATTAGACTTCCTCGTCAAAACGGATAAGTACGACATAATTTAACTGGACAAGAATGTAACTGTTTGTTAAGTGTTGGGCGCATATAGGTCTTTTAAGGCCCAAGGTCGCCCTAAAACCTTACCTACCTACCTACCTACCTACTCCTAGAGGTGTTGGAAGACAATGACTGTCGCGGGTTTTGATTTTGAGAGATCTTATCGTTTCATCTTGGCTGTGTGTACCTGTACCTTGGAAATAACAGGCGGCTGATCAACATGAGAGTACAAGAAAATAGCCAATGTGCAGATCTAAACACATACTCAACAGTGATATTTCATTAGACTCCTACAGTCCACGTGTAGTACATGGAAAACATACCACCCGTTCATGGGAATCATGTATGTGTAAACGAAGCACAGGAGTTTGTTTGAAATGGGGTTGGGGCTGGGTGGGAGTGGTTTTGCTGAGAGGGTAAGGGTTGGAGAGGCGGGGACTGGTCGGGGGTTCTTGGAGACATTAGCATGGACGTGAGGCCACCGGGATTGTACACTTTACAGTGACTGCATGGGAATCTCGTACATTCCTCAGCAGCTTTGGCGTTGACGAGCTGTTTAAACCGTGTACCTCGCTACATTGACCATCACCTCAGTGGATACAGATGATAGTGGATGTATAATAGTGGGCACAGTAACTTGATTTGTTCAGAAGGGTGATGGTTGAATATCTATGTATGACTCTTTCGTGCACCACGATACACTGCATTAGAACAGTGTGATTTTCAGTCACTTGTGCGTTCACACAACCAGTAGCATCAATTAATGATCTCCAAATCAAACCGTGTGTAAATGGGTGTACAAAACACACGCACACACGCACGCACGCACGCACGCACGCACGCACGCACGCACGCACGCACGCACGCACGCACGCACGCGCACCTACACTCCCGAAGGAACACATGGCAAGAGAATGATAAAGGTGAGACAAATAGCATTGATTGCATGCTGTTTAATTTGAATTATCTTAAACAAGCCCAAAGTCCGTGTTTTGATGTGCATTGAGTGAGGCGTGTGTATGTGTGAAGGTAGACAAGTGCAAAAAGGCATGGGTCCAACTTTATTGGACGGGCTACCCACAGACGCCTATTCACGGGTGCGATCCCACTACTGCGCGACACGGGGACTTTTGCCTGCTGCATTTCTGCCCTGGGCCGATGCGTCCCTCCTTAGACAACCTGGTGACATCAGACTCCTCCGATGACCCCATATTGATGCCAGGCTTAGTGCGGACACCCGATCGACATAGTACGCCTGAAGACAGAACCCCCGTCCTCAAATCGTCCCCAAACCAGGCCTCCAAGTAGCTAGATTACAGGAGCGCGCCGCAACTCCCAGCCAATAGACACCTCGCATTTTGCTGTATTTCACTTTATATCATAATCTTGGCCCCATTTACAAACTACATCTAACATTGGTGGAGCATTACCCAATCAAACATAAATGCTGTCTTTTCAGTTGTGCAACGTATCATCATTTAGTCAGTATTTACATCCATATTGTGTACATTTCACGTCGACGCATTCAGGAAGTAAGCCTCCATATCAAGACCTAATTATCCAGCTCAGTATAAACGTTGTATCGAGTCTGGGTAAGGAGCCGTAGTTGAAATGTTTCTACATCCACAGTACTTAACTTAGAACTCGACTCCAACTATCTTCTCTCCCACAAATACACAAAGACGGGTGTACGTTGAACGTGTAACAGCGAAATATTGATAAGATGTCATTTTACGTTCGCCGTCACACACAAGGGACGCAAATCTTCTTTAGCTAACTCCTTGAGGTGTTGGAAGACAATGACTGTCGCGGGTTTTGATTTTGAGAGATCTTATCGTTTCATCTTGGCTGTGTGTACCTGTACCTTGGAAATAACAGGCGGCTGATCAACATGAGAGTACAAGAAAATAGCCAATGTGCAGATCTAAACACATACTCAACAGTGATACTTCATTAGACTCCTACAGTCCACGTGTAGTACATGGAAAACATACCACCCGTTCATGGGAATCATGTATGTGTAAACGAAGCACAGGAGTTTGTTTGAAATGGGGTTGGGGCTGGGTGGGAGTGGTTTTGCTGAGAGGGTAAGGGTTGGAGAGGCGGGGACTGGTCGGGGGTTCTTGGAGACATTAGCATGGACGTGAGGCCACCGGGATTGTACACTTTACAGTGACTGCATGGGAATCTCGTACATTCCTCAGCAGCTTTGGCGTTGACGAGCTGTTTAAACAGTGTACCTCGCTACATTGACCATCACCTCAGTGGATACAGATGATAGTGGATGTATAATAGTGGGCACAGTAACTTGATTTGTTCAGAAGGGTGATGGTTGAATATCTATGTATGACTCTTTCGTGCACCACGATACACTGCATTAGAACAGTGTGATTTTCAGTCACTTGTGCGTTCACACAACCAGTAGCATCAATTAATGATCTCCAAATCAAACCGTGTGTAAATGGGTGTACAAAACACACGCACGCACGCACGCACGCACGCACGCACGCACGCACGCACGCACGCACGCACGCATGCGCACCTACACTCCCGAAGGAACACATGGCAAGAGAATGATAAAAGTGAGACAAATAGCATTGATTGCATGCTGTTTAATTTGAATTATCTTAAACAAGCCAAAAGTCCGTGTTTTGATGTGCATTGAGTGAGGCGTGTGTATGTGTGAAGGTAGACAAGTGCAAAAAGGCATGGGTCCAACTTTATTGGACGGGCTACCCACAGACGCCTATTCACGGGTGCGATCCCACTACTGCGCGACACGGGGACTTTTGCCTGCTGCATTTCTGCCCTGGGCCGATGCGTCCCTCCTTAGACAACCTGGTGACATCAGACTCCTCCGATGACCCCATATTGATGCCAGGCTTAGTGCGGACACCCGATCGACATAGTACGCCTGAAGACAGAACCCCCGTCCTCAAATCGTCCCCAAACCAGGCCTCCAAGTAGCTAGATTACAGGAGCGCGCCGCAACTCCCAGCCAATAGACACCTCGCATTTTGCTGTATTTCACTTTATATCATAATCTTGGCCCCATTTACAAACTACATCTAACATTGGTGGAGCATTACCCAATCAAACATAAATGCTGTCTTTTCAGTTGTGCAACGTATCATCATTTAGTCAGTATTTACATCCATATTGTGTACATTTCACGTCGACGCATTCAGGAAGTAAGCCTCCATATCAAGACCTAATTATCCAGCTCAGTATAAACGTTGTATCGAGTCTGGGTAAGGAGCCGTAGTTGAAATGTTTCTACATCCACAGTACTTAACTTAGAACTCGACTCCAACTATCTTCTCTCCCACAAATACACAAAGACGGGTGTACGTTGAACGTGTAACAGCGAAATATTGATAAGATGTCATTTTACGTTCGCCGTCACACACAAGGGACGCAAATCTTCTTTAGCTAACTCCTTGAGGTGTTGGAAGACAATGACTGTCGCGGGTTTTGATTTTGAGAGATCTTATCGTTTCATCTTGGCTGTGTGTACCTGTACCTTGGAAATAACAGGCGGCTGATCAACATGAGAGTACAAGAAAATAGCCAATGTGCAGATCTAAACACATACTCAACAGTGATACTTCATTAGACTCCTACAGTCCACGTGTAGTACATGGAAAACATACCACCCGTTCATGGGAATCATGTATGTGTAAACGAAGCACAGGAGTTTGTTTGAAATGGGGTTGGGGCTGGGTGGGAGTGGTTTTGCTGAGAGGGTAAGGGTTGGAGAGGCGGGGACTGGTCGGGGGTTCTTGGAGACATTAGCATGGACGTGAGGCCACCGGGATTGTACACTTTACAGTGACTGCATGGGAATCTCGTACATTCCTCAGCAGCTTTGGCGTTGACGAGCTGTTTAAACAGTGTACCTCGCTACATTGACCATCACCTCAGTGGATACAGATGATAGTGGATGTATAATAGTGGGCACAGTAACTTGATTTGTTCAGAAGGGTGATGGTTGAATATCTATGTATGACTCTTTCGTGCACCACGATACACTGCATTAGAACAGTGTGATTTTCAGTCACTTGTGCGTTCACACAACCAGTAGCATCAATTAATGATCTCCAAATCAAACCGTGTGTAAATGGGTGTACAAAACACACGCACGCACGCACGCACGCATGCGCACCTACACTCCCGAAGGAACACATGGCAAGAGAATGATAAAGGTGAGACAAATAGCATTGATTGCATGCTGTTTAATTTGAATTATCTTAAACAAGCCCAAAGTCCGTGTTTTGATGTGCATTGAGTGAGGCGTGTGTATGTGTGAAGGTAGACAAGTGCAAAAAGGCATGGGTCCAACTTTATTGGACGGGCTACCCACAGACGCCTATTCACGGGTGCGATCCCACTACTGCGCGACACGGGGACTTTTGCCTGCTGCATTTCTGCCCTGGGCCGATGCGTCCCTCCTTAGACAACCTGGTGACATCAGACTCCTCCGATGACCCCATATTGATGCCAGGCTTAGTGCGGACACCCGATCGACATAGTACGCCTGAAGACAGAACCCCCGTCCTCAAATCGTCCCCAAACCAGGCCTCCAAGTAGCTAGATTACAGGAGCGCGCCGCAACTCCCAGCCAATAGACACCTCGCATTTTGCTGTATTTCACTTTATATCATAATCTTGGCCCCATTTACAAACTACATCTAACATTGGTGGAGCATTACCCAATCAAACATAAATGCTGTCTTTTCAGTTGTGCAACGTATCATCATTTAGTCAGTATTTACATCCATATTGTGTACATTTCACGTCGACGCATTCAGGAAGTAAGCCTCCATATCAAGACCTAATTATCCAGCTCAGTATAAACGTTGTATCGAGTCTGGGTAAGGAGCCGTAGTTGAAATGTTTCTACATACACAGTACTTAACTTAGAACTCGACTCCAACTATCTTCTCTCCCACAAATACACAAAGACGGGTGTACGTTGAACGTGTAACAGCGAAATATCGATAAGATGTCATTTTACGTTCGCCGTCACA
Source organism: Haliotis asinina (assembly GCF_037392515.1). Classification (NCBI taxonomy): domain Eukaryota; kingdom Metazoa; phylum Mollusca; class Gastropoda; order Lepetellida; family Haliotidae; genus Haliotis; species Haliotis asinina. Next base: position 14,467,883 of record NC_090284.1, read on the forward strand.
CACAAGGGACGCAAATCTTCTTTAGCTAACTCCTTGAGGTGTTGGAAGACAATGACTGTCGCGGGTTTTGATTTTGAGAGATCTTATCGTTTCATCTTGGCTGTGTGTACCTGTACCTTGGAAATAACAGGCGGCTGATCAACATGAGAGTACAAGAAAATAGCCAATGTGCAGATCTAAACACATACTCAACAGTGATACTTCATTAGACTCCTACAGTCCACGTGTAGTACATGGAAAACATACCACCCGTTCATGGGAATCATGTATGTGTAAACGAAGCACAGGAGTTTGTTTGAAATGGGGTTGGGGCTGGGTGGGAGTGGTTTTGCTGAGAGGGTAAGGGTTGGAGAGGCGGGGACTGGTCGGGGGTTCTTGGAGACATTAGCATGGACGTGAGGCCACCGGGATTGTACACTTTACAGTGACTGCATGGGAATCTCGTACATTCCTCAGCAGCTTTGGCGTTGACGAGCTGTTTAAACAGTGTACCTCGCTACATTGACCATCACCTCAGTGGATACAGATGATAGTGGATGTATAATAGTGGGCACAGTAACTTGATTTGTTCAGAAGGGTGATGGTTGAATATCTATGTATGACTCTTTCGTGCACCACGATACACTGCATTAGAACAGTGTGATTTTCAGTCACTTGTGCGTTCACACAACCAGTAGCATCAATTAATGATCTCCAAATCAAACCGTGTGTAAATGGGTGTACAAAACACACGCACGCACGCACGCACGCACGCACGCACGCACGCATGCGCACCTACACTCCCGAAGGAACACATGGCAAGAGAATGATAAAGGTGAGACAAATAGCATTGATTGCATGCTGTTTAATTTGAATTATCTTAAACAAGCCCAAAGTCCGTGTTTTGATGTGCATTGAGTGAGGCGTGTGTATGTGTGAAGGTAGACAAGTGCAAAAAGGCATGGGTCCAACTTTATTGGACGGGCTACCCACAGACGCCTATTCACGGGTGCGATCCCACTACTGCGCGACACGGGGACTTTTGCCTGCTGCATTTCTGCCCTGGGCCGATGCGTCCCTCCTTAGACAACCTGGTGACATCAGACTCCTCCGATGACCCCATATTGATGCCAGGCTTAGTGCGGACACCCGATCGACATAGTACGCCTGAAGACAGAACCCCCGTCCTCAAATCGTCCCCAAACCAGGCCTCCAAGTAGCTAGATTACAGGAGCGCGCCGCAACTCCCAGCCAATAGACACCTCGCATTTTGCTGTATTTCACTTTATATCATAATCTTGGCCCCATTTACAAACTACATCTAACATTGGTGGAGCATTACCCAATCAAACATAAATGCTGTCTTTTCAGTTGTGCAACGTATCATCATTTAGTCAGTATTTACATCCATATTGTGTACATTTCACGTCGACGCATTCAGGAAGTAAGCCTCCATATCAAGACCTAATTATCCAGCTCAGTATAAACGTTGTATCGAGTCTGGGTAAGGAGCCGTAGTTGAAATGTTTCTACATACACAGTACTTAACTTAGAACTCGACTCCAACTATCTTCTCTCCCACAAATACACAAAGACGGGTGTACGTTGAACGTGTAACAGCGAAATATCGATAAGATGTCATTTTACGTTCGCCGTCACACACAAGGGACGCAAATCTTCTTTAGCTAACTCCTTGAGGTGTTGGAAGACAATGACTGTCGCGGGTTTTGATTTTGAGAGATCTTATCGTTTCATCTTGGCTGTGTGTACCTGTACCTTGGAAATAACAGGCGGCTGATCAACATGAGAGTACAAGAAAATAGCCAATGTGCAGATCTAAACACATACTCAACAGTGATACTTCATTAGACTCCTACAGTCCACGTGTAGTACATGGAAAACATACCACCCGTTCATGGGAATCATGTATGTGTAAACGAAGCACAGGAGTTTGTTTGAAATGGGGTTGGGGCTGGGTGGGAGTGGTTTTGCTGAGAGGGTAAGGGTTGGAGAGGCGGGGACTGGTCGGGGGTTCTTGGAGACATTAGCATGGACGTGAGGCCACCGGGATTGTACACTTTACAGTGACTGCATGGGAATCTCGTACATTCCTCAGCAGCTTTGGCGTTGACGAGCTGTTTAAACAGTGTACCTCGCTACATTGACCATCACCTCAGTGGATACAGATGATAGTGGATGTATAATAGTGGGCACAGTAACTTGATTTGTTCAGAAGGGTGATGGTTGAATATCTATGTATGACTCTTTCGTGCACCACGATACACTGCATTAGAACAGTGTGATTTTCAGTCACTTGTGCGTTCACACAACCAGTAGCATCAATTAATGATCTCCAAATCAAACCGTGTGTAAATGGGTGTACAAAACACACGCACGCACGCACGCACGCACGCACGCACGCATGCGCACCTACACTCCCGAAGGAACACATGGCAAGAGAATGATAAAGGTGAGACAAATAGCATTGATTGCATGCTGTTTAATTTGAATTATCTTAAACAAGCCCAAAGTCCGTGTTTTGATGTGCATTGAGTGAGGCGTGTGTATGTGTGAAGGTAGACAAGTGCAAAAAGGCATGGGTCCAACTTTATTGGACGGGCTACCCACAGACGCCTATTCACGGGTGCGATCCCACTACTGCGCGACACGGGGACTTTTGCCTGCTGCATTTCTGCCCTGGGCCGATGCGTCCCTCCTTAGACAACCTGGTGACATCAGACTCCTCCGATGACCCCATATTGATGCCAGGCTTAGTGCGGACACCCGATCGACATAGTACGCCTGAAGACAGAACCCCCGTCCTCAAATCGTCCCCAAACCAGGCCTCCAAGTAGCTAGATTACAGGAGCGCGCCGCAACTCCCAGCCAATAGACACCTCGCATTTTGCTGTATTTCACTTTATATCATAATCTTGGCCCCATTTACAAACTACATCTAACATTGGTGGAGCATTACCCAATCAAACATAAATGCTGTCTTTTCAGTTGTGCAACGTATCATCATTTAGTCAGTATTTACATCCATATTGTGTACATTTCACGTCGACGCATTCAGGAAGTAAGCCTCCATATCAAGACCTAATTATCCAGCTCAGTATAAACGTTGTATCGAGTCTGGGTAAGGAGCCGTAGTTGAAATGTTTCTACATCCACAGTACTTAACTTAGAACTCGACTCCAACTATCTTCTCTCCCACAAATACACAAAGACGGGTGTACGTTGAACGTGTAACAGCGAAATATTGATAAGATGTCATTTTACGTTCGCCGTCACACACAAGGGACGCAAATCTTCTTTAGCTAACTCCTTGAGGTGTTGGAAGACAATGACTGTCGCGGGTTTTGATTTTGAGAGATCTTATCGTTTCATCTTGGCTGTGTGTACCTGTACCTTGGAAATAACAGGCGGCTGATCAACATGAGAGTACAAGAAAATAGCCAATGTGCAGATCTAAACACATACTCAACAGTGATACTTCATTAGACTCCTACAGTCCACGTGTAGTACATGGAAAACATACCACCCGTTCATGGGAATCATGTATGTGTAAACGAAGCACAGGAGTTTGTTTGAAATGGGGTTGGGGCTGGGTGGGAGTGGTTTTGCTGAGAGGGTAAGGGTTGGAGAGGCGGGGACTGGTCGGGGGTTCTTGGAGACATTAGCATGGACATGAGGCCACCGGGATTGTACACTTTACAGTGACTGCATGGGAATCTCGTACATTCCTCAGCAGCTTTGGCGTTGACGACCTGTTTAAACAGTGTACCTCGCTACATTGACCATCACTTCAGTGGATACAGATGATAGTGGATGTATAATAGTGGGCACAGTAACTTGATTTGTTCAGAAGGGTGATGGTTGAATATCTATGTATGACTCTTTCGTGCACCACGATACACTGCATTAGAACAGTGTGATTTTCAGTCACTTGCGCGTTCACACAACCAGTAGCATCAATTAATGATCTCCAAATCAAACCGTGTGTAAATGGGTGTACAAAACACACGCACGCACGCACGCACGCACGCACGCACGCATGCGCACCTACACTCCCGAAGGAACACATGGCAAGAGAATGATAAAGGTGAGACAAATAGCATTGATTGCATGCTGTTTAATTTGAATTATCTTAAACAAGCCCAAAGTCCGTGTTTTGATGTGCATTGAGTGAGGCGTGTGTATGTGTGAAGGTAGACAAGTGCAAAAAGGCATGGGTCCAACTTTATTGGACGGGCTACCCACAGACGCCTATTCACGGGTGCGATCCCACTACTGCGCGACACGGGGACTTTTGCCTGCTGCATTTCTGCCCTGGGCCGATGCGTCCCTCCTTAGACAACCTGGTGACATCAGACTCCTCCGATGACCCCATATTGATGCCAGGCTTAGTGCGGACACCCGATCGACATAGTACGCCTGAAGACAGAACCCCCGTCCTCAAATCGTCCCCAAACCAGGCCTCCAAGTAGCTAGATTACAGGAGCGCGCCGCAACTCCCAGCCAATAGACACCTCGCATTTTGCTGTATTTCACTTTATATCATAATCTTGGCCCCATTTACAAACTACATCTAACATCGGTGGAGCATTACCCAATCAAACATAAATGCTGTCTTTTCAGTTGTGCAACGTATCATCATTTAGTCAGTATTTACATCCATATTGTGTACATTTCACGTCGACGCATTCAGGAAGTAAGCCTCCATATCAAGACCTAATTATCCAGCTCAGTATAAACGTTGTATCGAGTCTGGGTAAGGAGCCGTAGTTGAAATGTTTCTACATCCACAGTACTTAACTTAGAACTCGACTCCAACTATCTTCTCTCCCACAAATACACAAAGACGGGTGTACGTTGAACGTGTAACAGCGAAATATTGATAAGATGTCATTTTACGTTCGCCGTCACACACAAGGGACGCAAATCTTCTTTAGCTAACTCCTTGAGGTGTTGGAAGACAATGACTGTCGCGGGTTTTGATTTTGAGAGATCTTATCGTTTCATCTTGGCTGTGTGTACCTGTACCTTGGAAATAACAGGCGGCTGATCAACATGAGAGTACAAGAAAATAGCCAATGTGCAGATCTAAACACATACTCAACAGTGATACTTCATTAGACTCCTACAGTCCACGTGTAGTACATGGAAAACATACCACCCGTTCATGGGAATCATGTATGTGTAAACGAAGCACAGGAGTTTGTTTGAAATGGGGTTGGGGCTGGGTGGGAGTGGTTTTGCTGAGAGGGTAAGGGTTGGAGAGGCGGGGACTGGTCGGGGGTTCTTGGAGACATTAGCATGGACATGAGGCCACCGGGATTGTACACTTTACAGTGACTGCATGGGAATCTCGTACATTCCTCAGCAGCTTTGGCGTTGACGACCTGTTTAAACAGTGTACCTCGCTACATTGACCATCACTTCAGTGGATACAGATGATAGTGGATGTATAATAGTGGGCACAGTAACTTGATTTGTTCAGAAGGGTGATGGTTGAATATCTATGTATGACTCTTTCGTGCACCACGATACACTGCATTAGAACAGTGTGATTTTCAGTCACTTGTGCGTTCACACAACCAGTAGCATCAATTAATGATCTCCAAATCAAACCGTGTGTAAATGGGTGTACAAAACACACGCACGCACGCACGCACGCACGCACGCACGCATGCGCACCTACACTCCCGAAGGAACACATGGCAAGAGAATGATAAAGGTGAGACAAATAGCATTGATTGCATGCTGTTTAATTTGAATTATCTTAAACAAGCCAAAAGTCCGTGTTTTGATGTGCATTGAGTGAGGCGTGTGTATGTGTGAAGGTAGACAAGTGCAAAAAGGCATGGGTCCAACTTTATTGGACGGGCTACCCACAGACGCCTATTCACGGGTGCGATCCCACTACTGCGCGACACGGGGACTTTTGCCTGCTGCATTTCTGCCCTGGGCCGATGCGTCCCTCCTTAGACAACCTGGTGACATCAGACTCCTCCGATGACCCCATATTGATGCCAGGCTTAGTGCGGACACCCGATCGACATAGTACGCCTGAAGACAGAACCCCCGTCCTCAAATCGTCCCCAAACCAGGCCTCCAAGTAGCTAGATTACAGGAGCGCGCCGCAACTCCCAGCCAATAGACACCTCGCATTTTGCTGTATTTCACTTTATATCATAATCTTGGCCCCATTTACAAACTACATCTAACATCGGTGGAGCATTACCCAATCAAACATAAATGCTGTCTTTTCAGTTGTGCAACGTATCATCATTTAGTCAGTATTTACATCCATATTGTGTACATTTCACGTCGACGCATTCAGGAAGTAAGCCTCCATATCAAGACCTAATTATCCAGCTCAGTATAAACGTTGTATCGAGTCTGGGTAAGGAGCCGTAGTTGAAATGTTTCTACATCCACAGTACTTAACTTAGAACTCGACTCCAACTATCTTCTCTCCCACAAATACACAAAGACGGGTGTACGTTGAACGTGTAACAGCGAAATATTGATAAGATGTCATTTTACGTTCGCCGTCACACACAAGGGACGCAAATCTTCTTTAGCTAACTCCTTGAGGTGTTGGAAGACAATGACTGTCGCGGGTTTTGATTTTGAGAGATCTTATCGTTTCATCTTGGCTGTGTGTACCTGTACCTTGGAAATAACAGGCGGCTGATCAACATGAGAGTACAAGAAAATAGCCAATGTGCAGATCTAAACACATACTCAACAGTGATACTTCATTAGACTCCTACAGTCCACGTGTAGTACATGGAAAACATACCACCCGTTCATGGGAATCATGTATGTGTAAACGAAGCACAGGAGTTTGTTTGAAATGGGGTTGGGGCTGGGTGGGAGTGGTTTTGCTGAGAGGGTAAGGGTTGGAGAGGCGGGGACTGGTCGGGGGTTCTTGGAGACATTAGCATGGACGTGAGGCCACCGGGATTGTACACTTTACAGTGACTGCATGGGAATCTCGTACATTCCTCAGCAGCTTTGGCGTTGACGAGCTGTTTAAACAGTGTACCTCGCTACATTGACCATCACCTCAGTGGATACAGATGATAGTGGATGTATAATAGTGGGCACAGTAACTTGATTTGTTCAGAAGGGTGATGGTTGAATATCTATGTATGACTCTTTCGTGCACCACGATACACTGCATTAGAACAGTGTGATTTTCAGTCACTTGTGCGTTCACACAACCAGTAGCATCAATTAATGATCTCCAAATCAAACCGTGTGTAAATGGGTGTACAAAACACACGCACGCACGCACGCACGCACGCACGCACGCACGCACGCATGCGCACCTACACTCCCGAAGGAACACATGGCAAGAGAATGATAAAGGTGAGACAAATAGCATTGATTGCATGCTGTTTAATTTGAATTATCTTAAACAAGCCAAAAGTCCGTGTTTTGATGTGCATTGAGTGAGGCGTGTGTATGTGTGAAGGTAGACAAGTGCAAAAAGGCATGGGTCCAACTTTATTGGACGGGCTACCCACAGACGCCTATTCACGGGTGCGATCCCACTACTGCGCGACACGGGGACTTTTGCCTGCTGCATTTCTGCCCTGGGCCGATGCGTCCCTCCTTAGACAACCTGGTGACATCAGACTCCTCCGATGACCCCATATTGATGCCAGGCTTAGTGCGGACACCCGATCGACATAGTACGCCTGAAGACAGAACCCCCGTCCTCAAATCGTCCCCAAACCAGGCCTCCAAGTAGCTAGATTACAGGAGCGCGCCGCAACTCCCAGCCGATAGACACCTCGCATTTTGCTGTATTTCACTTTATATCATAATCTTGGCCCCATTTACAAACTACATCTAACATTGGTGGAGCATTACCCAATCAAACATAAATGCTGTCTTTTCAGTTGTGCAACGTATCATCATTTAGTCAGTATTTACATCCATATTGTGTACATTTCACGTCGACGCATTCAGGAAGTAAGCCTCCATATCAAGACCTAATTATCCAGCTCAGTATAAACGTTGTATCGAGTCTGGGTAAGGAGCCGTAGTTGAAATGTTTCTACATCCACAGTACTTAACTTAGAACTCGACTCCAACTATCTTCTCTCCCACAAATACACAAAGACGGGTGTACGTTGAACGTGTAACAGCGAAATATTGATAAGATGTCATTTTACGTTCGCCGTCACACACAAGGGACACAAATCTTCTTTAGCTAACTCCTTGAGGTGTTGGAAGACAATGACTGTCGCGGGTTTTGATTTTGAGAGATCTTATCGTTTCATCTTGGCTGTGTGTACCTGTACCTTGGAAATAACAGGCGGCTGATCAACATGAGAGTACAAGAAAATAGCCAATGTGCAGATCTAAACACATACTCAACAGTGATACTTCATTAGACTCCTACAGTCCACGTGTAGTACATGGAAAACATACCACCCGTTCATGGGAATCATGTATGTGTAAACGAAGCACAGGAGTTTGTTTGAAATGGGGTTGGGGCTGGGTGGGAGTGGTTTTGCTGAGAGGGTAAGGGTTGGAGAGGCGGGGACTGGTCGGGGGTTCTTGGAGACATTAGCATGGACGTGAGGCCACCGGGATTGTACACTTTACAGTGACTGCATGGGAATCTCGTACATTCCTCAGCAGCTTTGGCGTTGACGAGCTGTTTAAACAGTGTACCTCGCTACATTGACCATCACCTCAGTGGATACAGATGATAGTGGATGTATAATAGTGGGCACAGTAACTTGATTTGTTCAGAAGGGTGATGGTTGAATATCTATGTATGACTCTTTCGTGCACCACGATACACTGCATTAGAACAGTGTGATTTTCAGTCACTTGTGCGTTCACACAACCAGTAGCATCAATTAATGATCTCCAAATCAAACCGTGTGTAAATGGGTGTACAAAACACACGCACGCAGGCACGCACGCACGCACGCACGCATGCGCACCTACACTCCCGAAGGAACACATGGCAAGAGAATGATAAAGGTGAGACAAATAGCATTGATTGCATGCTGTTTAATTTGAATTATCTTAAACAAGCCAAAAGTCCGTGTTTTGATGTGCATTGAGTGAGGCGTGTGTATGTGTGAAGGTAGACAAGTGCAAAAAGGCATGGGTCCAACTTTATTGGACGGGCTACCCACAGACGCCTATTCACGGGTGCGATCCCACTACTGCGCGACACGGGGACTTTTGCCTGCTGCATTTCTGCCCTGGGCCGATGCGTCCCTCCTTAGACAACCTGGTGACATCAGACTCCTCCGATGACCCCATATTGATGCCAGGCTTAGTGCGGACACCCGATCGACATAGTACGCCTGAAGACAGAACCCCCGTCCTCAAATCGTCCCCAAACCAGGCCTCCAAGTAGCTAGATTACAGGAGCGCGCCGCAACTCCCAGCCAATAGACACCTCGCATTTTGCTGTATTTCACTTTATATCATAATCTTGGCCCCATTTACAAACTACATCTAACATTGGTGGAGCATTACCCAATCAAACATAAATGCTGTCTTTTCAGTTGTGCAACGTATCATCATTTAGTCAGTATTTACATCCATATTGTGTACATTTCACGTCGACGCATTCAGGAAGTAAGCCTCCATATCAAGACCTAATTATCCAGCTCAGTATAAACGTTGTATCGAGTCTGGGTAAGGAGCCGTAGTTGAAATGTTTCTACATCCACAGTACTTAACTTAGAACTCGACTCCAACTATCTTCTCTCCCACAAATACACAAAGACGGGTGTACGTTGAACGTGTAACAGCGAAATATTGATAAGATGTCATTTTACGTTCGCCGTCACACACAAGGGACGCAAATCTTCTTTAGCTAACTCCTTGAGGTGTTGGAAGACAATGACTGTCGCGGGTTTTGATTTTGAGAGATCTTATCGTTTCATCTTGGCTGTGTGTACCTGTACCTTGGAAATAACAGGCGGCTGATCAACATGAGAGTACAAGAAAATAGCCAATGTGCAGATCTAAACACATACTCAACAGTGATACTTCATTAGACTCCTACAGTCCACGTGTAGTACATGGAAAACATACCACCCGTTCATGGGAATCATGTATGTGTAAACGAAGCACAGGAGTTTGTTTGAAATGGGGTTGGGGCTGGGTGGGAGTGGTTTTGCTGAGAGGGTAAGGGTTGGAGAGGCGGGGACTGGTCGGGGGTTCTTGGAGACATTAGCATGGACGTGAGGCCACCGGGATTGTACACTTTACAGTGACTGCATGGGAATCTCGTACATTCCTCAGCAGCTTTGGCGTTGACGAGCTGTTTAAACAGTGTACCTCGCTACATTGACCATCACCTCAGTGGATACAGATGATAGTGGATGTATAATAGTGGGCACAGTAACTTGATTTGTTCAGAAGGGTGATGGTTGAATATCTATGTATGACTCTTTCGTGCACCACGATACACTGCATTAGAACAGTGTGATTTTCAGTCACTTGTGCGTTCACACAACCAGTAGCATCAATTAATGATCTCCAAATCAAACCGTGTGTAAATGGGTGTACAAAACACACGCACGCAGGCACGCACGCACGCACGCACGCATGCGCACCTACACTCCCGAAGGAACACATGGCAAGAGAATGATAAAGGTGAGACAAATAGCATTGATTGCATGCTGTTTAATTTGAATTATCTTAAACAAGCCAAAAGTCCGTGTTTTGATGTGCATTGAGTGAGGCGTGTGTATGTGTGAAGGTAGACAAGTGCAAAAAGGCATGGGTCCAACTTTATTGGACGGGCTACCCACAGACGCCTATTCACGGGTGCGATCCCACTACTGCGCGACACGGGGACTTTTGCCTGCTGCATTTCTGCCCTGGGCCGATGCGTCCCTCCTTAGACAACCTGGTGACATCAGACTCCTCCGATGACCCCATATTGATGCCAGGCTTAGTGCGGACACCCGATCGACATAGTACGCCTGAAGACAGAACCCCCGTCCTCAAATCGTCCCCAAACCAGGCCTCCAAGTAGCTAGATTACAGGAGCGCGCCGCAACTCCCAGCCAATAGACACCTCGCATTTTGCTGTATTTCACTTTATATCATAATCTTGGCCCCATTTACAAACTACATCTAACATTGGTGGAGCATTACCCAATCAAACATAAATGCTGTCTTTTCAGTTGTGCAACGTATCATCATTTAGTCAGTATTTACATCCATATTGTGTACATTTCACGTCGACGCATTCAGGAAGTAAGCCTCCATATCAAGACCTAATTATCCAGCTCAGTATAAACGTTGTATCGAGTCTGGGTAAGGAGCCGTAGTTGAAATGTTTCTACATCCACAGTACTTAACTTAGAACTCGACTCCAACTATCTTCTCTCCCACAAATACACAAAGACGGGTGTACGTTGAACGTGTAACAGCGAAATATTGATAAGATGTCATTTTACGTTCGCCGTCACACACAAGGGACGCAAATCTTCTTTAGCTAACTCCTTGAGGTGTTGGAAGACAATGACTGTCGCGGGTTTTGATTTTGAGAGATCTTATCGTTTCATCTTGGCTGTGTGTACCTGTACCTTGGAAATAACAGGCGGCTGATCAACATGAGAGTACAAGAAAATAGCCAATGTGCAGATCTAAACACATACTCAACAGTGATACTTCATTAGACTCCTACAGTCCACGTGTAGTACATGGAAAACATACCACCCGTTCATGGGAATCATGTATGTGTAAACGAAGCACAGGAGTTTGTTTGAAATGGGGTTGGGGCTGGGTGGGAGTGGTTTTGCTGAGAGGGTAAGGGTTGGAGAGGCGGGGACTGGTCGGGGGTTCTTGGAGACATTAGCATGGACGTGAGGCCACCGGGATTGTACACTTTACAGTGACTGCATGGGAATCTCGTACATTCCTCAGCAGCTTTGGCGTTGACGAGCTGTTTAAACAGTGTACCTCGCTACATTGACCATCACCTCAGTGGATACAGATGATAGTGGATGTATAATAGTGGGCACAGTAACTTGATTTGTTCAGAAGGGTGATGGTTGAATATCTATGTATGACTCTTTCGTGCACCACGATACACTGCATTAGAACAGTGTGATTTTCAGTCACTTGTGCGTTCACACAACCAGTAGCATCAATTAATGATCTCCAAATCAAACCGTGTGTAAATGGGTGTACAAAACACACGCACGCAGGCACGCACGCACGCACGCACGCATGCGCACCTACACTCCCGAAGGAACACATGGCAAGAGAATGATAAAGGTGAGACAAATAGCATTGATTGCATGCTGTTTAATTTGAATTATCTTAAACAAGCCAAAAGTCCGTGTTTTGATGTGCATTGAGTGAGGCGTGTGTATGTGTGAAGGTAGACAAGTGCAAAAAGGCATGGGTCCAACTTTATTGGACGGGCTACCCACAGACGCCTATTCACGGGTGCGATCCCACTACTGCGCGACACGGGGACTTTTGCCTGCTGCATTTCTGCCCTGGGCCGATGCGTCCCTCCTTAGACAACCTGGTGACATCAGACTCCTCCGATGACCCCATATTGATGCCAGGCTTAGTGCGGACACCCGATCGACATAGTACGCCTGAAGACAGAACCCCCGTCCTCAAATCGTCCCCAAACCAGGCCTCCAAGTAGCTAGATTACAGGAGCGCGCCGCAACTCCCAGCCAATAGACACCTCGCATTTTGCTGTATTTCACTTTATATCATAATCTTGGCCCCATTTACAAACTACATCTAACATTGGTGGAGCATTACCCAATCAAACATAAATGCTGTCTTTTCAGTTGTGCAACGTATCATCATTTAGTCAGTATTTACATCCATATTGTGTACATTTCACGTCGACGCATTCAGGAAGTAAGCCTCCATATCAAGACCTAATTATCCAGCTCAGTATAAACGTTGTATCGAGTCTGGGTAAGGAGCCGTAGTTGAAATGTTTCTACATCCACAGTACTTAACTTAGAACTCGACTCCAACTATCTTCTCTCCCACAAATACACAAAGACGGGTGTACGTTGAACGTGTAACAGCGAAATATTGATAAGATGTCATTTTACGTTCGCCGTCACACACAAGGGACGCAAATCTTCTTTAGCTAACTCCTTGAGGTGTTGGAAGACAATGACTGTCGCGGGTTTTGATTTTGAGAGATCTTATCGTTTCATCTTGGCTGTGTGTACCTGTACCTTGGAAATAACAGGCGGCTGATCAACATGAGAGTACAAGAAAATAGCCAATGTGCAGATCTAAACACATACTCAACAGTGATACTTCATTAGACTCCTACAGTCCACGTGTAGTACATGGAAAACATACCACCCGTTCATGGGAATCATGTATGTGTAAACGAAGCACAGGAGTTTGTTTGAAATGGGGTTGGGGCTGGGTGGGAGTGGTTTTGCTGAGAGGGTAAGGGTTGGAGAGGCGGGGACTGGTCGGGGGTTCTTGGAGACATTAGCATGGACGTGAGGCCACCGGGATTGTACACTTTACAGTGACTGCATGGGAATCTCGTACATTCCTCAGCAGCTTTGGCGTTGACGAGCTGTTTAAACAGTGTACCTCGCTACATTGACCATCACCTCAGTGGATACAGATGATAGTGGATGTATAATAGTGGGCACAGTAACTTGATTTGTTCAGAAGGGTGATGGTTGAATATCTATGTATGACTCTTTCGTGCACCACGATACACTGCATTAGAACAGTGTGATTTTCAGTCACTTGTGCGTTCACACAACCAGTAGCATCAATTAATGATCTCCAAATCAAACCGTGTGTAAATGGGTGTACAAAACACTTAGTCCGTGTTTTGATGTGCATTGAGTGAGGCGTGTGTATGTGTGAAGGTAGACAAGTGCAAAAAGGCATGGGTCCAACTTTATTGGACGGGCTACCCACAGACGCCTATTCACGGGTGCGATCCCACTACTGCGCGACACGGGGACTTTTGCCTGCTGCATTTCTGCCCTGGGCCGATGCGTCCCTCCTTAGACAACCTGGTGACATCAGACTCCTCCGATGACCCCATATTGATGCCAGGCTTAGTGCGGACACCCGATCGACATAGTACGCCTGAAGACAGAACCCCCGTCCTCAAATCGTCCCCAAACCAGGCCTCCAAGTAGCTAGATTACAGGAGCGCGCCGCAACTCCCAGCCGATAGACACATCGCATTTTGCTGTATTTCACTTTATATCATAATCTTGGCCCCATTTACAAACTACATCTAACATTGGTGGAGCATTACCCAATCAAACATAAATGCTGTCTTTTCAGTTGTGCAACGTATCATCATTTAGTCAGTATTTACATCCATATTGTGTACATTTCACGTCGACGCATTCAGGAAGTAAGCCTCCATATCAAGACCTAATTATCCAGCTCAGTATAAACGTTGTATCGAGTCTGGGTAAGGAGCCGTAGTTGAAATGTTTCTACATCCACAGTACTTAACTTAGAACTCGACTCCAACTATCTTCTCTCCCACAAATACACAAAGACGGGTGTACGTTGAACGTGTAACAGCGAAATATTGATAAGATGTCATTTTACGTTCGCCGTCACACACAAGGGACGCAAATCTTCTTTAGCTAACTCCTTGAGGTGTTGGAAGACAATGACTGTCGCGGGTTTTGATTTTGAGAGATCTTATCGTTTCATCTTGGCTGTGTGTACCTGTACCTTGGAAATAACAGGCGGCTGATCAACATGAGAGTACAAAAAAATAGCCAATGTGCAGATCTAAACACATACTCAACAGTGATACTTCATTAGACTCCTACAGTCCACGTGTAGTACATGGAAAACATACCACCCGTTCATGGGAATCATGTATGTGTAAACGAAGCACAGGAGTTTGTTTGAAATGGGGTTGGGGCTGGGTGGGAGTGGTTTTGCTGAGAGGGTAAGGGTTGGAGAGGCGGGGACTGGTCGGGGGTTCTTGGAGACATTAGCATGGACGTGAGGCCACCGGGATTGTACACTTTACAGTGACTGCATGGGAATCTCGTACATTCCTCAGCAGCTTTGGCGTTGACGAGCTGTTTAAACAGTGTACCTCGCTACATTGACCATCACCTCAGTGGATACAGATGATAGTGGATGTATAATAGTGGGCACAGTAACTTGATTTGTTCAGAAGGGTGATGGTTGAATATCTATGTATGACTCTTTCGTGCACCACGATACACTGCATTAGAACAGTGTGATTTTCAGTCACTTGTGCGTTCACACAACCAGTAGCATCAATTAATGATCTCCAAATCAAACCGTGTGTAAATGGGTGTACAAAACACACGCACGCAGGCACGCACGCACGCACGCACGCATGCGCACCTACACTCCCGAAGGAACACATGGCAAGAGAATGATAAAGGTGAGACAAATAGCATTGATTGCATGCTGTTTAATTTGAATTATCTTAAACAAGCCAAAAGTCCGTGTTTTGATGTGCATTGAGTGAGGCGTGTGTATGTGTGAAGGTAGACAAGTGCAAAAAGGCATGGGTCCAACTTTATTGGACGGGCTACCCACAGACGCCTATTCACGGGTGCGATCCCACTACTGCGCGACACGGGGACTTTTGCCTGCTGCATTTCTGCCCTGGGCCGATGCGTCCCTCCTTAGACAACCTGGTGACATCAGACTCCTCCGATGACCCCATATTGATGCCAGGCTTAGTGCGGACACCCGATCGACATAGTACGCCTGAAGACAGAACCCCCGTCCTCAAATCGTCCCCAAACCAGGCCTCCAAGTAGCTAGATTACAGGAGCGCGCCGCAACTCCCAGCCAATAGACACCTCGCATTTTGCTGTATTTCACTTTATATCATAATCTTGGCCCCATTTACAAACTACATCTAACATTGGTGGAGCATTACCCAATCAAACATAAATGCTGTCTTTTCAGTTGTGCAACGTATCATCATTTAGTCAGTATTTACATCCATATTGTGTACATTTCACGTCGACGCATTCAGGAAGTAAGCCTCCATATCAAGACCTAATTATCCAGCTCAGTATAAACGTTGTATCGAGTCTGGGTAAGGAGCCGTAGTTGAAATGTTTCTACATCCACAGTACTTAACTTAGAACTCGACTCCAACTATCTTCTCTCCCACAAATACACAAAGACGGGTGTACGTTGAACGTGTAACAGCGAAATATTGATAAGATGTCATTTTACGTTCGCCGTCACACACAAGGGACGCAAATCTTCTTTAGCTAACTCCTTGAGGTGTTGGAAGACAATGACTGTCGCGGGTTTTGATTTTGAGAGATCTTATCGTTTCATCTTGGCTGTGTGTACCTGTACCTTGGAAATAACAGGCGGCTGATCAACATGAGAGTACAAGAAAATAGCCAATGTGCAGATCTAAACACATACTCAACAGTGATACTTCATTAGACTCCTACAGTCCACGTGTAGTACATGGAAAACATACCACCCGTTCATGGGAATCATGTATGTGTAAACGAAGCACAGGAGTTTGTTTGAAATGGGGTTGGGGCTGGGTGGGAGTGGTTTTGCTGAGAGGGTAAGGGTTGGAGAGGCGGGGACTGGTCGGGGGTTCTTGGAGACATTAGCATGGACGTGAGGCCACCGGGATTGTACACTTTACAGTGACTGCATGGGAATCTCGTACATTCCTCAGCAGCTTTGGCGTTGACGAGCTGTTTAAACAGTGTACCTCGCTACATTGACCATCACCTCAGTGGATACAGATGATAGTGGATGTATAATAGTGGGCACAGTAACTTGATTTGTTCAGAAGGGTGATGGTTGAATATCTATGTATGACTCTTTCGTGCACCACGATACACTGCATTAGAACAGTGTGATTTTCAGTCACTTGTGCGTTCACACAACCAGTAGCATCAATTAATGATCTCCAAATCAAACCGTGTGTAAATGGGTGTACAAAACACACGCACGCAGGCACGCACGCACGCACGCACGCATGCGCACCTACACTCCCGAAGGAACACATGGCAAGAGAATGATAAAGGTGAGACAAATAGCATTGATTGCATGCTGTTTAATTTGAATTATCTTAAACAAGCCAAAAGTCCGTGTTTTGATGTGCATTGAGTGAGGCGTGTGTATGTGTGAAGGTAGACAAGTGCAAAAAGGCATGGGTCCAACTTTATTGGACGGGCTACCCACAGACGCCTATTCACGGGTGCGATCCCACTACTGCGCGACACGGGGACTTTTGCCTGCTGCATTTCTGCCCTGGGCCGATGCGTCCCTCCTTAGACAACCTGGTGACATCAGACTCCTCCGATGACCCCATATTGATGCCAGGCTTAGTGCGGACACCCGATCGACATAGTACGCCTGAAGACAGAACCCCCGTCCTCAAATCGTCCCCAAACCAGGCCTCCAAGTAGCTAGATTACAGGAGCGCGCCGCAACTCCCAGCCAATAGACACCTCGCATTTTGCTGTATTTCACTTTATATCATAATCTTGGCCCCATTTACAAACTACATCTAACATTGGTGGAGCATTACCCAATCAAACATAAATGCTGTCTTTTCAGTTGTGCAACGTATCATCATTTAGTCAGTATTTACATCCATATTGTGTACATTTCACGTCGACGCATTCAGGAAGTAAGCCTCCATATCAAGACCTAATTATCCAGCTCAGTATAAACGTTGTATCGAGTCTGGGTAAGGAGCCGTAGTTGAAATGTTTCTACATCCACAGTACTTAACTTAGAACTCGACTCCAACTATCTTCTCTCCCACAAATACACAAAGACGGGTGTACGTTGAACGTGTAACAGCGAAATATTGATAAGATGTCATTTTACGTTCGCCGTCACACACAAGGGACGCAAATCTTCTTTAGCTAACTCCTTGAGGTGTTGGAAGACAATGACTGTCGCGGGTTTTGATTTTGAGAGATCTTATCGTTTCATCTTGGCTGTGTGTACCTGTACCTTGGAAATAACAGGCGGCTGATCAACATGAGAGTACAAGAAAATAGCCAATGTGCAGATCTAAACACATACTCAACAGTGATACTTCATTAGACTCCTACAGTCCACGTGTAGTACATGGAAAACATACCACCCGTTCATGGGAATCATGTATGTGTAAACGAAGCACAGGAGTTTGTTTGAAATGGGGTTGGGGCTGGGTGGGAGTGGTTTTGCTGAGAGGGTAAGGGTTGGAGAGGCGGGGACTGGTCGGGGGTTCTTGGAGACATTAACACGTCACAATTTAATTCTGGACTCACAAAAGTCCAGAAACTCTCAGCACTGTGACCACTCTCTCACAAGGGATTTCGCAAAATTAAACAGGCAGCTGTTATGTATATGTGCTAAGGATGAAAAAATGAAAAAAATTTTTTTCGAAAACTCAAAATTTAAACTCGCTCGCCCATGGGCACGCCCATGGGCGAACAGTGGTCAGTGGGTAGGCCCATGGGCAGGCCCATGGGCGAAAGTGTTTAATTTCATCCAGAATAAATGTTTTGGAGGTTGTAAATGAATGAAAAATGTTAATAAGTATCATGACACACATGTCAGCTTGTTGTGACTTGACTCTGCTAACTGACAACGATTTTAAAAAAACTCGCTCATGGGTGAAAAACATATTGGCCCATGGACGAGAATAATTAATTACATTGAAACTACATGTTTTTTTCCAGGCTTTGCAGTTTTTCAATAAATGAACGTGTATTTATTATTGTCTTGACACGAAATTAAGCTTAGTTTGACTTAATTCGGCTAATTAAGAGTGATTTTTCAAAAAGTCTCGCCCATGGGCGAAAACCATTTGGCCATGGGTGAGAATATTTACTTTTACTCAAAATACACCTTTTCCCATGTTTTGGAGGTTGTGAATGGATGAAAGTATGTTCATAAGCATCATGTCACAAAATTCAACTCATTTTGAATTAATTCCGTTAATTTAGAGCTATTTAACAAAATCTCACCCATGGGCGAAAAACAGTTTGGCCCATGGGCGAGAATATTTCCTTTTACCCCAAACACATCTTTTCCAATATTTGGAGGATGTAAATGAATGAAATTTCAACTCATTTTGACTTAATTCCTCTAAATGAGAGCAATTTTGAAAACTCTCGCCCATGGGAGAAAGACAGTTTGGCCCATGGGCGAGAATATTTGCCTTCACTCAAAATACATCTTTTCCTGTGGCTTGGAGGTGTAAATGAATTAGGATATATTTATGAGTATCATGGCACAAAATCCAACTCATTATGGCTTAATTCTGCTAATTGAGACCGATTTTCAAAAACATCTCGCCCATGGGCGAAAAACATTGGGGCCCATGTGCGAAAATATTTCCTTTTCACTCCAAATACATCTTTTCTAATGTTTTGGAGGATGTAAATGAATGAAAGTGCCATTATGAGTATCATGACACAAAATTCAACTGATTTTGACTTACTTTTGCGAGTCCAGGAAGATTTTTTAAAAATATGCCAGAATAATTACTTTTACTCAAAATACATCGTTTCCTGTGTTTTGGAGGTTGTAAATGAATGAGGATATATTTGTAAGTATCATGGCACAAAATGCAACTCATTTTGACTTAATTCTGCTAATTTGTAACAAGTACAAGAATCTGGACTTCCACTTAAATTTTCATAGTTTTTTTTTATTGTCTTGGGGGTTGTAAATTTATAATGAAAGTCTGTTTATAAGTATCACGACCACAAAAATGAAATCATTCCGGTCTTAATTCGACTAATCTCGCTCGTGGACGAAAATATTTTCGTTTGCTCGTTTTCTTTATTTTGCAAACATGTGGTTTAAAAATAGATGAAATTCTAATGAAAATTCAGTTTAATTTCGTGAGTTTAGTTTATGCAATATCCCAGGAATATGGCGGCGGTTTCTAGATAATCGAGTTTGGATCAGACAATCCAGTGATCAACAACATGAGCATCGACCTGCACAATTGGGTACTGATGACATGTGTCAACCAAGTCAGCGAGCCTGACCACCCCATCCCGTTAGTCGCCTCTTAGAACACGCATGGTCGCCTTTTATGGCAAGCATGGGTTGTTGAAGCCCTCTTCTACTCCAGATCTTCACGGGTCCCGAACACAGAGCTTTACTTCCAGCAACATATACAGTACACTTAGAATACTAAGCCTTGAGATTCTTTTGAATTTAGGTATTCTATAAATATAACAAACCTATATCAATCAACCTATATCAATGAAGTTGAAGTTATTTGTGAAAGCCCTAATCAAGAGTGACCAAACTCCAGTGACTATGCTGGGACACATTAATAAACGGTGTTGTGAGATCTTTAAACTGTATTGAAATATGTCTCGCCAATTCCACTGACATTCGCCAAATGTACCTACCTAGTAGTTTTAAGTGTACCTACCCAGTTTAGCATGTTTCGTTTTAATAGTGTGGTCTCCATTTTTAGTAATTCCCGTTTGCCAGTCCCGGCTTTTCTTCGTCCGAGGTTTTATGGGGTATTCTCCTATTTGTCAGACCAGAAATTATCTACAACAGGGGTAGGTCACTCGCTTGTTTTCTTTACTATTTGTACTAATTAGTATGCGCCTCCTCATGCTCCAATGCACACAGTGACCTGATTCGTCTCCATCGCAACTTAGGCTGCGTTTAACAGTACTTCAGCCAGTTTACTGTATCAGTCGAAATCTTACAATGAATGAATGAATGAATGAATGAAGAGCAAGAAGTATATGTGAATGAATGAAAGAAATGATAAAAGAAAGAAGTACATATGTGAATGAATGAAAGAATAAAAACATGCTAAAGAACGCAAAACTATCGTTAGATCACGTGTGTTAACATCAGCTTGTTATTGTCTCCCTGGTCAGACGTAACAATTGTCAGACAGGCTAAAACAACAAACTATCTGGTTGACTGCACAGCTGCCTGTTGACGTAGTATACCCACATTACCTACTTTTCCTGCGTAACCTTCATCTATATCACCATCCTTAATATACTGAGCAGAGAGCACAGAAGGCCGTATAGCTGTAACCACTGAACCGTGGCGTCTCTCTGCTCCCAAGTTCCCAAGTGGGGGTGTCCTTCTCTACCTCTTCCATTAATCTTTAAAACATCTAACAAGCTCAACGCATGCATGTTTTTACTCAAATGTGATGTTATACATATCATAAGAGTATTTTTTATGTATTATTCAGTTGATAAATTATTATTTCATGATACATATATGTATAATGTTTTGCTTTGATTCTTTAACTACCCACATTATGACATTGAGACCATTCTGATTTATCGAGTAAAATACGATTGTATAGTTTTTAGTTTGAATCTTGGCATATTTTACCGGTTTGCCACTTTTGCACTCTGCCCTTTTAAAGGGGGCGTGCATATTTTGGTGGGTTTTAGTATTCCATCTATTCATTTGGAGTTATTAATTTATTTGTTTTTGTTTTGTTTCGTTTTGTTTTTACTGCTAGTGGGCCTGTTAGTCTGCTTTGATAACTGTAAATTTATTCTGACGTTTGACGAGCGGAACATGAAGTGTTGTTATCATGTATGTTATGTAATTATATTATTGGTATGGAGCGGCATTGATATGTATGTTTATGCTTGCCAATCCAGTCCCGATTACTTGAGGAGATTAGTTTAAACTATAGATTACCGTATCCATACTATTAATGTGTAATCATTATATCGGGCTATGAGGAATACGTAATGTAATCAAGATTGACTTTGCGTTTACTTTTCTATTTTTTAAATAAATTTTCACTATTTTTGCTACACTCGAAAAGATTTACTTTGGCTTTCGTGATTGTGGTCTCTAAGTATTTTAGAAATTATGTTGTTGAGACAACTAGAACTGTTGATCTGCAGTCTTTCAAAGTTCATTTTCACGAGATATATTCTCCCTTTTTACCAGTTCTCAAAATGAACATATAGCTGTTTACACAAAGGTATCTTCCCGTAAAATAAGTAGGACATAGCATAGGAGCGCATTTGCCATAACTGAAGTTGTTAATATGATCCTGAAAACTGTCACTTTCAACATTCACCTTGCAAGCAATTTTATCAAGAAACTAAATAACTCATTACTAATGGAAGGAGTGAACTGAAAGCCCATTTTATTAACTGAAGTCTCTGATTGAACTCGCTAACATCGATTCACTTACATTCTGGTACACGTGTCTTATTTCGTTTCCTGGGGACACACATTTTACTTTTTTTAAAGAAAATCCGTGTCTAATCCCATAAAACAACACCGTTGTCACTACACCAAACGATTTTGACCTCGACCTAAAACAAAGGTTTAACTTACAGGACTACCTGTAAGATATCCCTTTCTTGATAACGAGTTTAACAGCTACGCCGAAATGCTACTTACCTTATAAGAAGTTGTATATCCATAGAACTTTCGTGTTTTTTTTCCAAATGATCATGACCTGAACAGATATTACTTTGTCAGAGACTTCATGAGTGATTTTCAAGTTCTAATCCACACACTGATTTCCACTTTTTCATCATTTTGACTTTTATCTCAGTTTGTTGAGTATCTCAGCATAACTCGCAAAGACAATGGAAACAGAGCGGAACGATGACGCTTTCTGTTTCTTCCGCGTTCACTTACGTAATTTCCGCAAAGCGCCTACGACAATTTGCACCGAAAGTCATGTCTCGTCCGCTGGTTTGTTTATTGGAGTAAAACAGCTGCCGCTTTCAAGTGTATTTTACTTGTCATATACAAAATTCATCCATGGATCACATTAGGTCATTAGGGGACACCGGCTTTGAAATGAACAGGTGTTCGTGAGTGTATATGGATGAAAAAGACTGATTGCACAAGACGCACAGCCAAATATCTCACATTCAAAGGAAATCTCGAATTGATTGTTTTATAAGGCGTCGAGCTGACCAGTTGGTTTTGGTGTTGTGTATAAACCTCCTTTGCAAGAACTTTGTCAAGCATACCTGCTTTGTCCTTTTGCAAGACCTGCACATATTAGTGTTTGAAAGACATTGACATTTATGTGCATGTGCTCTGGAAAACCTTGTCCGGCACGATATTCCTTCCAATTTAGTTATTGTGTGCATGCTGCATTTCAATTCTGGAAATTTGCTTAAAACATATTTTGATTCTCAAAGAACGTGGTTCGTTTAGCAAGTAAAAATATTGCTTTGATTAACACTTCACCAGTACTATACAATATTACAGAATACACAAAACCGGATACACAAACACGACAAATTATAGCATTGTGATTAGGGGTATATGGGGTTATAGGAGTCCCTTTTTATCCACCGAGACAAGTCCTACACGCCCTGGTGGGGTGTGGATTCAGTGGAGGGGGTAACGGAGGAGATGACCAAGACACACGTACTCCATACGCTATCATGGTCTTCCTTACTGCTTGAAGATCGACCTTTTCTCACTGTGGTCTATGATGACTTCGGTGGACGGAAAAGAACGTATTCACTGAGAAAACCAGAAAATAGTTGAATCCGTCCACGATTTTATCATAAAACACAAAGCTTGATTTTTAATTTTTTAACAGGAAACTAATTAACATTTCAAAAACCTTCTCACAAATGTTCAGTGTTTCTACAAAGAGCTAGTCAGACACAACAAAAAATAACTCTATTTTTCATGTTTACTTATATGATAGTTGTATGTTATGTAATGATAGGTATGCATATGTTATTATATGATAGTTCATATGGATGACGACACATGCTTCATTTATATTTTGTATTATATGCTGTATGGGTGGGGTACTGTAAAGCTTGTTCACCAGTCCCAATCAGAGTTCCAAAACACACAAATATACAACAACATGGAGATGTGTGGAGAAAATAGAGACATATGGAGAACAGCAATGTCATAACTGAACAGAAATCATTCCCTCTATTGGTGAAGGCCGTGTGGGATTAGTTAAACAAAGAAATCTAGTCGACCATGTCTCCTAATCCTCTTACTCCTTAAACAAACGACTTGCCTGGGCTGTCTAAAATTGAACTGAAATTTTTGTAAATTCGATGTTTCGGGTATTACGTGAGGAGATAAGCAGGTGTCAACACTATGGCGTTCGACGTTCCGGACGTGAAGGAAAACCAAATACGTTATAAAGTACAGTAATGTGGTCACTATGAGCGAGGCAGACGGTCTGATGAGCACAGCTCATTACGGAAATCTCTTGTCTTTGGAGCTGCTCGTTGAGACGCTGAAGCCTTCTGTCAAGTTCTTCTTTATTCTTTATTGTGGCCACTGTGTCACAATATGCTGTTTACAATGCTCACAGACCCTCGATTCACGATGACGCCAACTTTCTCGACTACTGTTCGTGCGACGACTATCTTTCAGGAATTGGTTCCACAGCTCATTCTTTCACCGATGTCTTTGTGTATGTGTTTTAGCTCGTTAATTAGCGTAGAGACGAGTCTTCTGCTATTCTCGGGCACAAGTTCTCCAAGGCAGTCGACGCTCCGGGTGTCATTAGAACAGTGTTGAGCACTGTCACACGCCACTGCTTTTCGACAGTCCTGTTGTGTATTTGATAAAACAATCGACAATCCGGGTGTGAACCAAAAGAGGATACCACCATTCTCATCGGTGGATGAAATGGGATGAAGAAAACCCGCATACTCTTCATCACATTGCTACACCGTATTTACCATAACGAATGTTTAAATATCACTTTATGTAAATAGAGCATCAAAACAAGCTGGAACCATGTATTATATTAAGATGGTACTAACTATACTCGATTCGAACCACTGCTTTACAGTTCACTGACTGCCGTGGATGCAGGCTTTTCCCACGTGGCGGGGTAAAACTTAATGATCTATTCTCCCTCGCAAGGCCCCGTGAACCAATCAGAAATGGACATTCTTAAATGGGGTAGGAGAAATGTGCCGTGTAGTTCTTATGAACCTTGATCTTTCAGGTACATTTCATCAGTTGTGTACAAATACTGGTCTAGAATAATGTTTCAAACACTTTAATACGTATTGATGCAGGGGCTCTATATATGTTCTTGTTTACGTCCGGCTCGTCAAACGTCAGAATAAATTTACAGGTACCAAAGCAGACTCACTCGCTGGGCCACTAGCAATAAAAAAACCCAAACAAAGCAAAAACAGAAAAATCAATTAATTTAAACAAATAGATGGAATACTAGAAACCACCTAAATATTAGCATGCATCATTTTATAAAGATAGAGCGCTAAAGTGGCAAGATTCAAACTCAAAACTATTCAATCGTATTTTACTCGATAAATCAAAATGGTCTCAATATCATAATGTGGGTAGTTACAGAATCAAATCAAAATATTTTACATGTTTATGTACGATTTATTTAGCAAAGCCAGAAAAATCCCCGACAAACACGGCCGCTTCTCCTCAATATGTGGGTTTGTGAGAGTGAGGGTACTCCCTACAAGGCTCACTCCCATTAGTTAAAGGGGCACTGATGCGGAGCAATTTCCGTGGACTGGTGTAAACTTTTGTTATTGTTTTTTTCCCGTGAGTACCCGGATGATATCCCAGAATTCGTGACTGGTTCGTGACCTCTGCTGCGCAGTCCGTAAGCGCAATTGATAGTTTAATTATAGACAGATCAACTGAGGTGAAGTCATTTGTACTTCATTACAAATGTATTATGAAAACAAATGAAACACTTTGAAGGTTAATCATCTGCCAGTGGTAGAAATGGTAAAAAACTATTAGGACGGAAAAATAACGAAGCCAATGTACGTCTCTATATTTTGTCTCATAACCCTAATTAGTTTATTGTCATATTTGTATGATTCTGAAAATTAATAAAAGAACACACGATTTGCTTATACTCATAGTAAATTTCTAACATAACAGCAACATTTATACATTGTATAGATTGCCAATGTGGATCCTATTTCACACACATACGCGATCTAGTGTGTGTTTTCTGTCATACAGATTCTGCTGAATGCTACAACAAATAAATTAAAACAAAATGCAAATAATGAATGTAAAACAGACTAATTTTATAACAACAGTGTCAGGCTACTACCTTGTTCAGGAATGTATCCATCAATATCCACGTAAAAGAAATCGTATTCCATTCATCTGCAGCTGGTAAATAATCCTGCTCTGTGTCGCGTGTCTTACAACTGTCTCATTTGCGAAAAAGTAACACATCGTTTCACGTCTTTCGTTGGTGAAAACTAGATAAACCTCTCATTGGTCTCCCAAGATAGCACACCTGGCAACTAATTGTATGATGTCCACTATTCTAAGTAATTTAATTGACCAATATTGAGCAATCAATCAATCAACGCAAGGGTGGTTAATTCTTTGAAGGGAGGATGTTGTTTTTGCACTCACACTTTACGACAGGGTGTAGTCATCTACACACACTGCCTTTTGACAAATCCGCTAGAAGATAAAAGTAATTAATCAATCAGTGTGTTATCGGTTAATCCTTTGATCGATGTTTGTTTTTGTAACTCAGCTGATAGACCCTCTTGCATCACTTACATGCACATATTACATAACATACAATACATTTGCCATTACAGACCTTAATTTATAATGTTGAGTATTTACTCCAGACAGGAGAAATGCCAAATGGGAACCTTTGTTGAGTAACCGAGTGGTGTTGCTACTAATTATACCTGCTATGAATTCATGAATTGACCATCCAGAGAATGATGACAAATAACACGTGTAGGTTTACACCATCAAGCGCGAGTTACAGCAAGGAAGATGTAATCTCTGTGTCGCATGCAGCCTGAAAACACTTATGGGCCGAAACTGTTTTGAGGATACCGACGGAATTTCGTTACATAAGGAATACACACAGGCATTTGCTGTGTACTTTGGTAAATAAGTGAAATAAGGTGTTTTTTACGTAAGACAATTTTCAGATTTCTCTACCAAAGCCAAGGTCATCGTTTTTTTGTTTACGAATTCAAATAAATCAACTGTGTGTTTTATTATCATAAATAATAAACCATTGTAGCTACCATAGCTACCAAAATTTACGTATGCTATTTGCTATCACAGCTGAACCAACACTCAAAACTACCTAACTATAAAGCTTTGCAATCTTCCGTACTGAAACAAATGGCTTGCTACGTGCCTGTAGACATCATATTTTCATGTAACATGATTAAATATCGAGGTTAAAAACACAGAAATAGGATTAAATTGGATCAGTAAGTATACCATCCAAGCATCCGAAAAGAACTACACTGCTGGGATATATGGTTACGATCAGACAAGGAATACCATGGATATTTTTAAACAAATGGCATGTGATGGGCATCCGGCCTCCTGACTGAAGTGAAGAAATTTTGCTAATATGGACAGGAGCCCAGTTCCTTTGTCCGTCACGGTCGAAGGAGTGGGCGCTGACCAATTTGCGGTCTGCTTTCGTAATTAGACCGTTGGCGAGAAGCATTATTCGCTCCGCATCAGTGCCCCTTTAACAAGGCGTCCTCCCATTTTATGTATTTTTAACACGATAGGTACGGAAAATTAATTAGGCGATGTGGGTATGTCATGACTGGTTGATTTCTCAGGATTAGGTGAATTGGGTATGGTAGAGTCGATATACTATGATCATAGGGGATTTAGCAACCATGTTGGAGTGAAGGAATGACAAAACTCTGTGATAGATTAATGAGTGTCTTTTTTAAGCATTATGAAAATGGTAATGGTAAATTAACACAAGATGCCCTAAACCTGCCCAGCGTGTCATATATATATATATAAAATAATTTATCAACTGAATAATACATAAAAATACTCTTATGATTATGTATAACATCACAATTTAATAAAAAGATGCATGCGTTGAGCTTGTTAGATGTTTTAAGATTAATGGAAGAGGTAGAGAAGGACACCCCCACTTGGGAACTTGGGAGCAGAGAGACGCCACGGTTCAGTGGTTACATCTATACGGCCTTCTGTGCTCTCTGCTCAATATATTAAGGGTGGTGATGTAGATGAAGGTTAAGGAAAAGTAGGTGATGTGGGTATACTACGTCAACAGGCAGCTGTGCAGTCAACCAGATAGTTTGTTGTTTTAACCTGTCTGACAATTGTTACGTCTGACCAGGGAGACAATAACAAGCTGATGTTAACACATGTGATCTAACGATAGTTTTGCGTTCTTTTGGAAGGGATGGCCGTGGTGTATCATTTATTCTTTCATTCATTCACATATGTACTTCTTTCTTTTATTATATCTTTCTCATTCATTCACATATGTACTTATTTCTTTTATCATTTCTTTCATTCATTCACATATACTTCATTCATTCATTCATTCATTCATTGTAAGATTTCGACTGATACAGTAAACTGGCTGAAGTACTGTTAAACGCAGCCTAAGTTGCGCATACTAATTAGTACAAATAGTAAAGAAAACAAGCGAGTGACCTACCCCTGTTGTAGATAATTTCTGGTCTGACAAATAGGAGAATACCCCATAAAACCTCGGACGAAGAAAAGCCGGGACTGGCAAACGGGAATTACTAAAATGGAGACCACACTATTAAAACGAAACATGCTAAACTGGGTAGGTACACTTAAAACTGCTAGGTAGATACATTTGGCGGATGTGAGTGGAATTGGCGAGACATATTTCAATACAGTTTAAAGATCTCACAACACCGTTTATTAACACCCAACATAGTCACTGGAGTTTGGTCACTCTTGATTAGGGCTTTCACAAATAACTTCAACTTCATAGATATAGGTTGAATACCTAAATTCAAAAGAATCTCAAGGCTTAGTATTCTAAGTGTACTGTATATGTTGCTGGAAGTAAAGAGCTTCAACAGCCCATGCTTGCCATAAAAGACGACTATGCTTGTCGTAAGAGGAACGGAATCGGGTGGTCAGGCTCGCTGACTTGGTTGACACATGTCATCAGTTCCCAATTGTGCAGGTCGATGCTCATGCTGTTGATCACTGGATTGTCTGATCCAAACTCGATTATCTAGAAACCGCCGCCATATTGCTGGGATATTACTGAGTGCGACATAAAACTAAACTCACTAAATTAAACTGAATTGTCATTAGAATTTCATCTATTTTTAAACCACATGTTTGCAAAATAAAGAAAACGAGCAAACGAAAATATTTTCGTCCACGAGCGAGATTAGTCGAATTTAGACCGGAATGATTTCATTTTTTTTGGTCATGATACTTATAAACACACTTTCATTCATATATTTACAACCCCCAAGACAATAAAAAAAAACTATGAACATTTAAGTGGAAGTCCAGATTCTTGTACTTGTTACAAATTAGCAGAATTAAGTCAAAATGAGTTGAATTTTGTGCCATGATACTTACAAATGTATTCTCATTTATTTACAACCTCCAAAACACAGGAAAAGATGTATTTTGAGTAAAAGTAATTATTCTGGCATATTTTTAAAAATCTTCCTGGACTCGCAAAAGTAAGTCAAAATCAGTTGAATTTTGTGTCATGATACTCATAATGGCACTTTCATTCATTTACATCCTCCAAAACATTAGAAAAGATGTATTTGGAGTGAAAAGGAAATATTTTCGCACATGGGCCCCAATGTTTTTCGCCCATGGGCGAGATGTTTTTTGAAAATCGGTCTCAATTAGCGGAATTAAGCCATAATGAGTTGGATTTTGTGCCATGATATTTACAAATATATCCTCATTCATTTACAACCTCCAAACCACAGGAAAAGATGTATTTTGAGTGAAGGCAAATATTCTCGCCCATGGGCCAAACTGTCTTTCTCCCATGGGCGAGAGTTTTCAAAATTGCTCTCATTGAGTTGAAATTTCCGTCATGATACTCATAAATGTACTTTCGTTCATTTACATCCTCCAAATATTGGAAAAGATGTGTTTGGGGTAAAAGGAAATATTCTCGCCCATGGGCCAAACTGTTTTTCGCCCATACTCATACTCAACAGTGATACTTCATTAGACTCCTACAGTCCACGTGTAGTACATGGAAAACATACCACCCGTTCATGGGAATCATGTATGTGTAAACGAAGCACAGGAGTTTGTTTGAAATGGGGTTGGGGCTGGGTGGGAGTGGTTTTGCTGAGAGGGTAAGGGTTGGAGAGGCGGGGACTGGTCGGGGGTTCTTGGAGACATTAGCATGGACGTGAGGCCACCGGGATTGTACACTTTACAGTGACTGCATGGGAATCTCGTACATTCCTCAGCAGCTTTGGCGTTGACGAGCTGTTTAAACAGTGTACCTCGCTACATTGACCATCACCTCAGTGGATACAGATGATAGTGGATGTATAATAGTGGGCACAGTAACTTGATTTGTTCAGAAGGGTGATGGTTGAATATCTATGTATGACTCTTTCGTGCACCACGATACACTGCATTAGAACAGTGTGATTTTCAGTCACTTGTGCGTTCACACAACCAGTAGCATCAATTAATGATCTCCAAATCAAACCGTGTGTAAATGGGTGTACAAAACACTTAGTCCGTGTTTTGATGTGCATTGAGTGAGGCGTGTGTATGTGTGAAGGTAGACAAGTGCAAAAAGGCATGGGTCCAACTTTATTGGACGGGCTACCCACAGACGCCTATTCACGGGTGCGATCCCACTACTGCGCGACACGGGGACTTTTGCCTGCTGCATTTCTGCCCTGGGCCGATGCGTCCCTCCTTAGACAACCTGGTGACATCAGACTCCTCCGATGACCCCATATTGATGCCAGGCTTAGTGCGGACACCCGATCGACATAGTACGCCTGAAGACAGAACCCCCGTCCTCAAATCGTCCCCAAACCAGGCCTCCAAGTAGCTAGATTACAGGAGCGCGCCGCAACTCCCAGCCAATAGACACCTCGCATTTTGCTGTATTTCACTTTATATCATAATCTTGGCCCCATTTACAAACTACATCTAACATTGGTGGAGCATTACCCAATCAAACATAAATGCTGTCTTTTCAGTTGTGCAACGTATCATCATTTAGTCAGTATTTACATCCATATTGTGTACATTTCACGTCGACGCATTCAGGAAGTAAGCCTCCATATCAAGACCTAATTATCCAGCTCAGTATAAACGTTGTATCGAGTCTGGGTAAGGAGCCGTAGTTGAAATGTTTCTACATCCACAGTACTTAACTTAGAACTCGACTCCAACTATCTTCTCTCCCACAAATACACAAAGACGGGTGTACGTTGAACGTGTAACAGCGAAATATTGATAAGATGTCATTTTACGTTCGCCGTCACACACAAGGGACGCAAATCTTCTTTAGCTAACTCCTTGAGGTGTTGGAAGACAATGACTGTCGCGGGTTTTGATTTTGAGAGATCTTATCGTTTCATCTTGGCTGTGTGTACCTGTACCTTGGAAATAACAGGCGGCTGATCAACATGAGAGTACAAGAAAATAGCCAATGTGCAGATCTAAACACATACTCAACAGTGATACTTCATTAGACTCCTACAGTCCACGTGTAGTACATGGAAAACATACCACCCGTTCATGGGAATCATGTATGTGTAAACGAAGCACAGGAGTTTGTTTGAAATGGGGTTGGGGCTGGGTGGGAGTGGTTTTGCTGAGAGGGTAAGGGTTGGAGAGGCGGGGACTGGTCGGGGGTTCTTGGAGACATTAGCATGGACGTGAGGCCACCGGGATTGTACACTTTACAGTGACTGCATGGGAATCTCGTACATTCCTCAGCAGCTTTGGCGTTGACGAGCTGTTTAAACAGTGTACCTCGCTACATTGACCATCACTTCAGTGGATACAGATGATAGTGGATGTATAATAGTGGGCACAGTAACTTGATTTGTTCAGAAGGGTGATGGTTGAATATCTATGTATGACTCTTTCGTGCACCACGATACACTGCATTAGAACAGTGTGATTTTCAGTCACTTGTGCGTTCACACAACCAGTAGCATCAATTAATGATCTCCAAATCAAACCGTGTGTAAATGGGTGTACAAAACACACGCACGCACGCACGCACGCACGCACGCATGCGCACCTACACTCCCGAAGGAACACATGGCATGAGAATGATAAAGGTGAGACAAATAGCATTGATTGCATGCTGTTTAAATTGAATTATCTTAAACAAGCCAAAAGTCCGTGTTTTGATGTGCATTGAGTGAGGCGTGTGTATGTGTGAAGGTAGACAAGTGCAAAAAGGCATGGGTCCAACTTTATTGGACGGGCTACCCACAGACGCCTATTCACGGGTGCGATCCCACTACTGCGCGACACGGGGACTTTTGCCTGCTGCATTTCTGCCCTGGGCCGATGCGTCCCTCCTTAGACAACCTGGTGACATCAGACTCCTCCGATGACCCCATATTGATGCCAGGCTTAGTGCGGACACCCGATCGACATAGTACGCCTGAAGACAGAACCCCCGTCCTCAAATCGTCCCCAAACCAGGCCTCCAAGTAGCTAGATTACAGGAGCGCGCCGCAACTCCCAGCCAATAGACACCTCGCATTTTGCTGTATTTCACTTTATATCATAATCTTGGCCCCATTTACAAACTACATCTAACATTGGTGGAGCATTACCCAATCAAACATAAATGCTGTCTTTTCAGTTGTGCAACGTATCATCATTTAGTCAGTATTTACATCCATATTGTGTACATTTCACGTCGACGCATTCAGGAAGTAAGCCTCCATATCAAGACCTAATTATCCAGCTCAGTATAAACGTTGTATCGAGTCTGGGTAAGGAGCCGTAGTTGAAATGTTTCTACATCCACAGTACTTAACTTAGAACTCGACTCCAACTATCTTCTCTCCCACAAATACACAAAGACGGGTGTACGTTGAACGTGTAACAGCGAAATATTGATAAGATGTCATTTTACGTTCGCCGTCACACACAAGGGACGCAAATCTTCTTTAGCTAACTCCTTGAGGTGTTGGAAGACAATGACTGTCGCGGGTTTTGATTTTGAGAGATCTTATCGTTTCATCTTGGCTGTGTGTACCTGTACCTTGGAAATAACAGGCGGCTGATCAACATGAGAGTACAAGAAAATAGCCAATGTGCAGATCTAAACACATACTCAACAGTGATACTTCATTAGACTCCTACAGTCCACGTGTAGTACA
Organism: Haliotis asinina; assembly: GCF_037392515.1. Taxonomy (NCBI): domain Eukaryota; kingdom Metazoa; phylum Mollusca; class Gastropoda; order Lepetellida; family Haliotidae; genus Haliotis; species Haliotis asinina. The sequence continues at coordinate 14,500,996 of NC_090284.1, forward strand.
TGGAAAACATACCACCCGTTCATGGGAATCATGTATGTGTAAACGAAGCACAGGAGTTTGTTTGAAATGGGGTTGGGGCTGGGTGGGAGTGGTTTTGCTGAGAGGGTAAGGGTTGGAGAGGCGGGGACTGGTCGGGGGTTCTTGGAGACATTAGCATGGACGTGAGGCCACCGGGATTGTACACTTTACAGTGACTGCATGGGAATCTCGTACATTCCTCAGCAGCTTTGGCGTTGACGAGCTGTTTAAACAGTGTACCTCGCTACATTGACCATCACTTCAGTGGATACAGATGATAGTGGATGTATAATAGTGGGCACAGTAACTTGATTTGTTCAGAAGGGTGATGGTTGAATATCTATGTATGACTCTTTCGTGCACCACGATACACTGCATTAGAACAGTGTGATTTTCAGTCACTTGTGCGTTCACACAACCAGTAGCATCAATTAATGATCTCCAAATCAAACCGTGTGTAAATGGGTGTACAAAACACACGCACGCACGCACGCACGCACGCACGCACGCACGCACGCATGCGCACCTACACTCCCGAAGGAACACATGGCAAGAGAATGATAAAGGTGAGACAAATAGCATTGATTGCATGCTGTTTAATTTGAATTATCTTAAACAAGCCCAAAGTCCGTGTTTTGATGTGCATTGAGTGAGGCGTGTGTATGTGTGAAGGTAGACAAGTGCAAAAAGGCATGGGTCCAACTTTATTGGACGGGCTACCCACAGACGCCTATTCACGGGTGCGATCCCACTACTGCGCGACACGGGGACTTTTGCCTGCTGCATTTCTGCCCTGGGCCGATGCGTCCCTCCTTAGACAACCTGGTGACATCAGACTCCTCCGATGACCCCATATTGATGCCAGGCTTAGTGCGGACACCCGATCGACATAGTACGCCTGAAGACAGAACCCCCGTCCTCAAATCGTCCCCAAACCAGGCCTCCAAGTAGCTAGATTACAGGAGCGCGCCGCAACTCCCAGCCAATAGACACCTCGCATTTTGCTGTATTTCACTTTATATCATAATCTTGGCCCCATTTACAAACTACATCTAACATTGGTGGAGCATTACCCAATCAAACATAAATGCTGTCTTTTCAGTTGTGCAACGTATCATCATTTAGTCAGTATTTACATCCATATTGTGTACATTTCACGTCGACGCATTCAGGAAGTAAGCCTCCATATCAAGACCTAATTATCCAGCTCAGTATAAACGTTGTATCGAGTCTGGGTAAGGAGCCGTAGTTGAAATGTTTCTACATCCACAGTACTTAACTTAGAACTCGACTCCAACTATCTTCTCTCCCACAAATACACAAAGACGGGTGTACGTTGAACGTGTAACAGCGAAATATTGATAAGATGTCATTTTACGTTCGCCGTCACACACAAGGGACGCAAATCTTCTTTAGCTAACTCCTTGAGGTGTTGGAAGACAATGACTGTCGCGGGTTTTGATTTTGAGAGATCTTATCGTTTCATCTTGGCTGTGTGTACCTGTACCTTGGAAATAACAGGCGGCTGATCAACATGAGAGTACAAGAAAATAGCCAATGTGCAGATCTAAACACATACTCAACAGTGATACTTCATTAGACTCCTACAGTCCACGTGTAGTACATGGAAAACATACCACCCGTTCATGGGAATCATGTATGTGTAAACGAAGCACAGGAGTTTGTTTGAAATGGGGTTGGGGCTGGGTGGGAGTGGTTTTGCTGAGAGGGTAAGGGTTGGAGAGGCGGGGACTGGTCGGGGGTTCTTGGAGACATTAGCATGGACGTGAGGCCACCGGGATTGTACACTTTACAGTGACTGCATGGGAATCTCGTACATTCCTCAGCAGCTTTGGCGTTGACGAGCTGTTTAAACAGTGTACCTCGCTACATTGACCATCACCTCAGTGGATACAGATGATAGTGGATGTATAATAGTGGGCACAGTAACTTGATTTGTTCAGAAGGGTGATGGTTGAATATCTATGTATGACTCTTTCGTGCACCACGATACACTGCATTAGAACAGTGTGATTTTCAGTCACTTGTGCGTTCACACAACCAGTAGCATCAATTAATGATCTCCAAATCAAACCGTGTGTAAATGGGTGTACAAAACACACGCACGCACGCACGCACGCACGCACGCATGCGCACCTACACTCCCGAAGGAACACATGGCATGAGAATGATAAAGGTGAGACAAATAGCATTGATTGCATGCTGTTTAAATTGAATTATCTTAAACAAGCCAAAAGTCCGTGTTTTGATGTGCATTGAGTGAGGCGTGTGTATGTGTGAAGGTAGACAAGTGCAAAAAGGCATGGGTCCAACTTTATTGGACGGGCTACCCACAGACGCCTATTCACGGGTGCGATCCCACTACTGCGCGACACGGGGACTTTTGCCTGCTGCATTTCTGCCCTGGGCCGATGCGTCCCTCCTTAGACAACCTGGTGACATCAGACTCCTCCGATGACCCCATATTGATGCCAGGCTTAGTGCGGACACCCGATCGACATAGTACGCCTGAAGACAGAACCCCCGTCCTCAAATCGTCCCCAAACCAGGCCTCCAAGTAGCTAGATTACAGGAGCGCGCCGCAACTCCCAGCCAATAGACACCTCGCATTTTGCTGTATTTCACTTTATATCATAATCTTGGCCCCATTTACAAACTACATCTAACATTGGTGGAGCATTACCCAATCAAACATAAATGCTGTCTTTTCAGTTGTGCAACGTATCATCATTTAGTCAGTATTTACATCCATATTGTGTACATTTCACGTCGACGCATTCAGGAAGTAAGCCTCCATATCAAGACCTAATTATCCAGCTCAGTATAAACGTTGTATCGAGTCTGGGTAAGGAGCCGTAGTTGAAATGTTTCTACATCCACAGTACTTAACTTAGAACTCGACTCCAACTATCTTCTCTCCCACAAATACACAAAGACGGGTGTACGTTGAACGTGTAACAGCGAAATATTGATAAGATGTCATTTTACGTTCGCCGTCACACACAAGGGACGCAAATCTTCTTTAGCTAACTCCTTGAGGTGTTGGAAGACAATGACTGTCGCGGGTTTTGATTTTGAGAGATCTTATCGTTTCATCTTGGCTGTGTGTACCTGTACCTTGGAAATAACAGGCGGCTGATCAACATGAGAGTACAAGAAAATAGCCAATGTGCAGATCTAAACACATACTCAACAGTGATACTTCATTAGACTCCTACAGTCCACGTGTAGTACATGGAAAACATACCACCCGTTCATGGGAATCATGTATGTGTAAACGAAGCACAGGAGTTTGTTTGAAATGGGGTTGGGGCTGGGTGGGAGTGGTTTTGCTGAGAGGGTAAGGGTTGGAGAGGCGGGGACTGGTCGGGGGTTCTTGGAGACATTAGCATGGACGTGAGGCCACCGGGATTGTACACTTTACAGTGACTGCATGGGAATCTCGTACATTCCTCAGCAGCTTTGGCGTTGACGAGCTGTTTAAACAGTGTACCTCGCTACATTGACCATCACTTCAGTGGATACAGATGATAGTGGATGTATAATAGTGGGCACAGTAACTTGATTTGTTCAGAAGGGTGATGGTTGAATATCTATGTATGACTCTTTCGTGCACCACGATACACTGCATTAGAACAGTGTGATTTTCAGTCACTTGTGCGTTCACACAACCAGTAGCATCAATTAATGATCTCCAAATCAAACCGTGTGTAAATGGGTGTACAAAACACACGCACGCACGCACGCACGCACGCACGCACGCACGCACGCATGCGCACCTACACTCCCGAAGGAACACATGGCAAGAGAATGATAAAGGTGAGACAAATAGCATTGATTGCATGCTGTTTAATTTGAATTATCTTAAACAAGCCCAAAGTCCGTGTTTTGATGTGCATTGAGTGAGGCGTGTGTATGTGTGAAGGTAGACAAGTGCAAAAAGGCATGGGTCCAACTTTATTGGACGGGCTACCCACAGACGCCTATTCACGGGTGCGATCCCACTACTGCGCGACACGGGGACTTTTGCCTGCTGCATTTCTGCCCTGGGCCGATGCGTCCCTCCTTAGACAACCTGGTGACATCAGACTCCTCCGATGACCCCATATTGATGCCAGGCTTAGTGCGGACACCCGATCGACATAGTACGCCTGAAGACAGAACCCCCGTCCTCAAATCGTCCCCAAACCAGGCCTCCAAGTAGCTAGATTACAGGAGCGCGCCGCAACTCCCAGCCAATAGACACCTCGCATTTTGCTGTATTTCACTTTATATCATAATCTTGGCCCCATTTACAAACTACATCTAACATTGGTGGAGCATTACCCAATCAAACATAAATGCTGTCTTTTCAGTTGTGCAACGTATCATCATTTAGTCAGTATTTACATCCATATTGTGTACATTTCACGTCGACGCATTCAGGAAGTAAGCCTCCATATCAAGACCTAATTATCCAGCTCAGTATAAACGTTGTATCGAGTCTGGGTAAGGAGCCGTAGTTGAAATGTTTCTACATCCACAGTACTTAACTTAGAACTCGACTCCAACTATCTTCTCTCCCACAAATACACAAAGACGGGTGTACGTTGAACGTGTAACAGCGAAATATTGATAAGATGTCATTTTACGTTCGCCGTCACACACAAGGGACGCAAATCTTCTTTAGCTAACTCCTTGAGGTGTTGGAAGACAATGACTGTCGCGGGTTTTGATTTTGAGAGATCTTATCGTTTCATCTTGGCTGTGTGTACCTGTACCTTGGAAATAACAGGCGGCTGATCAACATGAGAGTACAAGAAAATAGCCAATGTGCAGATCTAAACACATACTCAACAGTGATACTTCATTAGACTCCTACAGTCCACGTGTAGTACATGGAAAGCATACCACCCGTTCATGGGAATCATGTATGTGTAAACGAAGCACAGGAGTTTGTTTGAAATGGGGTTGGGGCTGGGTGGGAGTGGTTTTGCTGAGAGGGTAAGGGTTGGAGAGGCGGGGACTGGTCGGGGGTTCTTGGAGACATTAGCATGGACGTGAGGCCACCGGGATTGTACACTTTACAGTGACTGCATGGGAATCTCGTACATTCCTCAGCAGCTTTGGCGTTGACGAGCTGTTTAAACAGTGTACCTCGCTACATTGACCATCACCTCAGTGGATACAGATGATAGTGGATGTATAATAGTGGGCACAGTAACTTGATTTGTTCAGAAGGGTGATGGTTGAATATCTATGTATGACTCTTTCGTGCACCACGATACACTGCATTAGAACAGTGTGATTTTCAGTCACTTGTGCGTTCACACAACCAGTAGCATCAATTAATGATCTCCAAATCAAACCGTGTGTAAATGGGTGTACAAAACACACGCACGCACGCACGCACGCACGCACGCACGCACGCACGCACGCACGCACGCACGCACGCACGCACGCACGCACGCACGCGCACCTACACTCCCGAAGGAACACATGGCAAGAGAATGATAAAGGTGAGACAAATAGCATTGATTGCATGCTGTTTAATTTGAATTATCTTAAACAAGCCAAAAGTCCGTGTTTTGATGTGCATTGAGTGAGGCGTGTGTATGTGTGAAGGTAGACAAGTGCAAAAAGGCATGGGTCCAACTTTATTGGACGGGCTACCCACAGACGCCTATTCACGGGTGCGATCCCACTACTGCGCGACACGGGGACTTTTGCCTGCTGCATTTCTGCCCTGGGCCGATGCGTCCCTCCTTAGACAACCTGGTGACATCAGACTCCTCCGATGACCCCATATTGATGCCAGGCTTAGTGCGGACACCCGATCGACATAGTACGCCTGAAGACAGAACCCCCGTCCTCAAATCGTCCCCAAACCAGGCCTCCAAGTAGCTAGATTACAGGAGCGCGCCGCAACTCCCAGCCAATAGACACCTCGCATTTTGCTGTATTTCACTTTATATCATAATCTTGGCCCCATTTACAAACTACATCTAACATTGGTGGAGCATTACCCAATCAAACATAAATGCTGTCTTTTCAGTTGTGCAACGTATCATCATTTAGTCAGTATTTACATCCATATTGTGTACATTTCACGTCGACGCATTCAGGAAGTAAGCCTCCATATCAAGACCTAATTATCCAGCTCAGTATAAACGTTGTATCGAGTCTGGGTAAGGAGCCGTAGTTGAAATGTTTCTACATCCACAGTACTTAACTTAGAACTCGACTCCAACTATCTTCTCTCCCACAAATACACAAAGACGGGTGTACGTTGAACGTGTAACAGCGAAATATTGATAAGATGTCATTTTACGTTCGCCGTCACACACAAGGGACGCAAATCTTCTTTAGCTAACTCCTTGAGTTGAAAAAGATTGGCTTGGTCTGCTGACGAGGACAGACGTGTTTATCTCGCTCTCTGAGTCAGTGGTCCTGTGTAGATTGTTCTCGCTGAGATTTACAGTGGTTAGTTGGGGGTGTTCTTTGTACTATACCATAAGCATAGTTGGTGAAACTTGCTTTGGTAATTAATTTAGTAATTATATTTTGTAACTGCCTTTAGTTGTAAGTTTGTGCTCGTGAACCTCACTTTCGCGTTTCGGTTGGCTGAGCACGCTCGGCTTTGTGCGTGCGTGTGGCACGTTTGGCTCGTGCAGACCCTACTTCGCGGATTAGGCTTGTCGACAACAGTGATAGCAATGAATTCAGATTCTGATGGGGAATTTACAGCCGACTGGTCGGCTCCTGATGATTTTGAGGAAAGTTCCACTCATGCTGAATTCGCTGAGAAATATAATGCTATGTTGGCTAAACGTCCGAAACGAAAACATGATGACGATGTTCAGACAAAATGTAGTTTTAATGAACATAATTTGAAACCCATTGTTATTTTTTCCTCGGTCGACCCTAGTGTCAGTTTGAAATCCGTCAGTCCCGTTGCAGTAGCTAAGGACATTCAAAAACATGTTGGTGATATCCATAGCCTGAAGAGGTTGGATAAGGGTGACATTGTGTTACACTGCAGATCGGCTGATCAGTCCAAAATGGCTCTCTCTTTAACGAGAATTTGTGGTAAACAGATCAAAGCTTATGTCCCCAAAAGTCTGCGAGATACAAAAGGTGTCATTTACAATATCGATCTGGATATTTCTGAAGATGAAATAGTTGAGCAGCTGAAATCCTTTAAAGTTACTGATGCTAAACGTTTGACCAGAGGTAAGGAAAAAGAGCAGACATTATCAGTTCTGTTAACTTTTGCAAGTACTACACTCCCTGAGCATGTATACATGTACTATCAGTCCTTCAAGGTAAGAGCATATGTCCCACCAGCCCTCAGGTGTTATAAATGCCAGCGTTTCGGCCATACATCAACCAATTGTAAAAGTACAGTCCAGGTTTGTGCTCGCTGCAGTGGGGATCATGCCTATGATGCCTGCCCATCTAAAGATACCTTAAAATGTTCAAATTGCGGAGGAAAACACAGCGCTGCCTATAGAGGTTGTAGTAAATACAAGGAAGCGGTTGAAATCCAACGTGTAAAAGTTGAGAACAAAGTTTCTTATAAAGAAGCCGTACAAATGGTCAAAGAGAACAACACTACTATGCCTGTGTCATTTGCAAATGTTGTCAAACGTCGTCCTAATAAACAGCCAGTTGTTTCATCTTCTCAGCAAGTTGCAACAAGTCTACCTTCAGTGAAGGTCACTCAGGGTTCGAACAGAGCAAATAAATGCTCTTGTCAGTGTTCTATCAATGGTGATAGGTCGTTGGATCACTCGCAGTCTACACATCTATCTGGCGATGGCAGCACATCCCAAGTTGAATATTCAACTGAACATCTTGTTGCATTCCTGCTAGAGGTTATCACAGTCAGCTTTGGTGCTACAAACCGTGATGACCAAATATATCGAATTATGTCCGCTGCAAAGTCTCATCTCCACATTGATATATCTCAAGATATCTTCCGTTCTTTTTCCACTGATAAATCATGATGGATAGCGCCATCTTACTATTAACTATTCTGCAGTGGAATGCACAGAGTTTAGTGGCACACGGTCCTCATCTTAAAGCGTTTCTTGGAAAACTGGAATTCAAACCGGATGTACTATGCATTCAAGAAACCTTTCTCTGGCCTGAGTGTCAGTTCAAAATTAATGGCTATGTTTGCATGCGAAAAGACCGCATTGAATATGACCCTAAGACTAGAAATCCCAAACGTGGCGGTTGTGCTATTTTTGTTAAATCGGATTTAACATATAATAGCCATACCTTGCCGAAACTTAATTTTGAGGCAAATGCTGTGGAAATTGTCTCAGAAGAGAAGCAATTCCTAACCATTGTTAATATATACAGCAATGGTACGCCATCTTTAGATGATTATAAAATGCTGACAAATTCTATAGCTACACCAGTTTTGATATGTGGTGATTTTAATAGTCACAATGTACTTTGGGGAAGCAGGCATACAAATCATGCTGGTCAAGTTGTAGAAAATCTTTTGGATGACACAGGTTTGATAGTGCTAAACTCTGGCGAAATGACCCGTATAAATACTAGTAACTTTACTTTCTCAGCATTGGATCTTACCCTTGTCTCGCCTATATTATCACACAAATGTCAGTGGGGTGTTTATCAAAATGACAGTCTGGGGAGTGATCACTTTCCAGTTTTCACTGAAATATCATTTAAACCTCTTCGAACACTTGGACTAGGAATTTCTAGATGGAGATTTAAATCTGCAGATTGGCATAAATTTGTTGAACATTGTTCAAATGAAATAACGTGTGATTTGCTTACAGATGACATTGAAAGGTCAAATTACAATCTAACTTTCTCTTTGACTAAAATCTCAGAAAGAGCTATTGGGAAAACTTCTGGAAAGCCAAATACTCGAAATACTCAGTATTGGTGGAATAAGGATTGTGACAAAGCTGATAAAGCTCGACAAAAGGCCTATAACCGACTTCGCAGGACATCCTTACCGGTTGATTTAGAAGACTTTCGCAAAAAACGGGCTGAATTCCAGCGTCTTGTACACTCTTTAAAACGCAACAGTTGGCGTTCTTATATATCTACAATAAACAGGCATACTTCCTTGTCTTCTATTTGGACCAAAGTAAAAAGGATTAGTGGGAACCACAATAGATCCCCTATTCCTGTTTTGGATCAAAGTGCTATTTCCCGTGAAGAGAAAGCCAATCTTTTAGCAGATCAGTTTGAGGCTGTTAGCAGCTATGAAAACTTTTCTACTCAATTTAAAAAGGAAGTCACATATTTAGAGAATGAGATTATCCCTAAAATTTCAGATTCTTTATTACAACCTTTTCCTGAATATGATTTATCCTTTCACCTGGGAGAATTAAAATCTGCAATATCAAAAGGTAAGAATACATCTCCTGGTGCGGATGAATTGTGCTACGAACACTTTAAACATATGCCCGATTCATCTTTAGAAGTCATACTAAATATCATAAATCAAAGCTGGATATCTGGAAAGTTACCCAGGAGCTGGAGACATGCTGTTGTTATCCCTGTTCCTAAACCTGGTAAAGATCCATCTCGCCCTGTTTCATACAGACCAATAGCCTTAACGTCTAATTTGTGTAAAATCATGGAAAGGATGGTCACAAATCGTCTGAGTTTCTACTTAGAATCAAATGAATTATTAGCGAGGCTACAGTGTGGGTTTAGGAAAACTCGTTCATGCACAGATCACCTAGTTCGACTACAAAATGAAGCGCAGAAAGCATTAGGAAACCAAGAGTATATGCTGTGTGTATTTTTAGACATTGAAAAGGCATATGATATGTTATGGAGAAATGGCCTTTTATTTAAACTGCAAAGTTTACGGGTAAAGGGACGTATGCTACAGTGGATAAAGTCCTTCCTAACTGATCGAACCATACAAGTTCGTATTGGGCAACACGTGTCTGACGTGCGAATTATTGTAAATGGCACTCCGCAGGGCAGTGTTATAAGCCCTTTGCTCTTTAATATCATGATCAATGATTTCTTTTCTGAACTTCCGTTAAATATTGACGCATCACAATTTGCAGATGATGGTGCTTGTTGGAGACGTTTTGGAAACATTGAGTTTGTTCACAAATCTATTCAATTGGCTCTAAATTCTATCGATCTTTGGTGTTCAAAGTGGGGGTTCAAGGTATCCACTTCTAAATCAGTTGCTATGTTCTTCACAAGACGTAAACTTCCCCCAAATCTGAAGCTACACATTGGTGGTCGGGACATAAAATTTGTTTCAGAATTTAAATTCTTGGGTGTAATCTTTGATCAAAAACTCACATGGTCCAGCCACATCGATTACATTTCATCAAAATGCACTAAAGCTCTCAATTTACTGAAGAGCGTGTCTTCCACAAGGTGGGGTGCTGATATATCGTCCTTGCTTCTTTTGTACAAAGCACTCATTTTGTCTAGATTAGAATACGGTTGTCAAGTTTTCATGAATGCTGCAAAATGTCATTTGGTTAAACTTGATCGTGTTCAAGCTAAAGCTCTTCGGATATGCACTGGTGCCTTTCCTACTACACCAGTTTCTGCCTTGCAGGTGGAATGCTCAGAACCTCCTTTGCAATACCATCGTCTTAAAGTGGCCCTTAAGTACTATTTATCTTTAAAAGCTTCATCTAGGTATCAACCAGCAGCTGATATTTTGTGTGATTGTGTGGAATATGCCATGTGTGATTGGAATCATGGAAAACCACCATTTGGATTACTCGTTCAACAATTTGCATCACAGTACGAGTTGAACAATCTTCAGCTGAATGCTGCGCAATCTCTACCTAAAACGGTTCCATGGACTTTAACACAACCTTCGATTTCTTATGATTTATCGGAGCTTGTAAACAAACAAATGTCACCATGTGTTGTTAAAATCCTAACCCAAGACTACATCCATAACAAATATAGTAATTTTACTCATATTTACACTGATGCTTCAAAAGATCCCAGAACCGGTCATGTTGGTGGGGCCTTTTATATTCCTGATCTTGGTTTATCTAAAAGATTTAGATTGACTGATCATCTGTCTGTGTTTGCAGCAGAATTGACAGCTATACTTCAAGCTTTAAAATGGGTAAAAGATAACGAGCACGAAGCAATAATTCTTACTGATTCGTTATCAGCTATACAAGCAATTCAATCAGGTATCCAAGGTCCACGCAGTGACATTATATATGACATCTTGTATCTTGATACTGTTCTAAACTCCATGTACATCAGCTGTGATATTGTTTGGATCCCTGCACATGTTGGTGTAGCTGGGAACGAAGTAGTCGACACACTTGCTAAGATGGCTTGCAACAGACCACAGCCAGATATTCAATCAATTAAGCCCATTTCAAGAGATTACTGGTTTGTCATTTCATCGTCAATAAATGCCTCTTGGCAAAATACATGGGACAGTGAAACTACAGGTAGACACATGTACTCGATTTGTCCTGCAGTAAACAAACATTTTAAAATCCGTAGGCGTTGCCGCAGAGATGAAGTTGTTTTAACTCGCCTCAGGCTAGGACACTGTGGATTAAAGGCATATAAAAGCATTTTAGATAAAGACATCTCTCCTATGTGTGAAAGCTGTAACTTACACTGCCCAGAAACAGTTCAGCACTACCTCATTGAATGTCCAGCTCATGAAAACCCACGCAAGGCTCTTAGAGACATTGTGCTTAATAAAACCAAAACTATTTTTACGCTGAACGCAATACTTGGCGATAATTTAATGTATGGTTGCATACAAAGAGCTGTATTAGACTTCCTCGTCAAAACGGATAAGTACGACATAATTTAACTGGACAAGAATGTAACTGTTTGTTAAGTGTTGGGCGCATATAGGTCTTTTAAGGCCCAAGGTCGCCCTAAAACCTTACCTACCTACCTACCTACCTACTCCTAGAGGTGTTGGAAGACAATGACTGTCGCGGGTTTTGATTTTGAGAGATCTTATCGTTTCATCTTGGCTGTGTGTACCTGTACCTTGGAAATAACAGGCGGCTGATCAACATGAGAGTACAAGAAAATAGCCAATGTGCAGATCTAAACACATACTCAACAGTGATATTTCATTAGACTCCTACAGTCCACGTGTAGTACATGGAAAACATACCACCCGTTCATGGGAATCATGTATGTGTAAACGAAGCACAGGAGTTTGTTTGAAATGGGGTTGGGGCTGGGTGGGAGTGGTTTTGCTGAGAGGGTAAGGGTTGGAGAGGCGGGGACTGGTCGGGGGTTCTTGGAGACATTAGCATGGACGTGAGGCCACCGGGATTGTACACTTTACAGTGACTGCATGGGAATCTCGTACATTCCTCAGCAGCTTTGGCGTTGACGAGCTGTTTAAACCGTGTACCTCGCTACATTGACCATCACCTCAGTGGATACAGATGATAGTGGATGTATAATAGTGGGCACAGTAACTTGATTTGTTCAGAAGGGTGATGGTTGAATATCTATGTATGACTCTTTCGTGCACCACGATACACTGCATTAGAACAGTGTGATTTTCAGTCACTTGTGCGTTCACACAACCAGTAGCATCAATTAATGATCTCCAAATCAAACCGTGTGTAAATGGGTGTACAAAACACACGCACGCACGCACGCACGCACGCACGCACGCACGCATGCGCACCTACACTCCCGAAGGAACACATGGCAAGAGAATGATAAAAGTGAGACAAATAGCATTGATTGCATGCTGTTTAATTTGAATTATCTTAAACAAGCCAAAAGTCCGTGTTTTGATGTGCATTGAGTGAGGCGTGTGTATGTGTGAAGGTAGACAAGTGCAAAAAGGCATGGGTCCAACTTTATTGGACGGGCTACCCACAGACGCCTATTCACGGGTGCGATCCCACTACTGCGCGACACGGGGACTTTTGCCTGCTGCATTTCTGCCCTGGGCCGATGCGTCCCTCCTTAGACAACCTGGTGACATCAGACTCCTCCGATGACCCCATATTGATGCCAGGCTTAGTGCGGACACCCGATCGACATAGTACGCCTGAAGACAGAACCCCCGTCCTCAAATCGTCCCCAAACCAGGCCTCCAAGTAGCTAGATTACAGGAGCGCGCCGCAACTCCCAGCCAATAGACACCTCGCATTTTGCTGTATTTCACTTTATATCATAATCTTGGCCCCATTTACAAACTACATCTAACATTGGTGGAGCATTACCCAATCAAACATAAATGCTGTCTTTTCAGTTGTGCAACGTATCATCATTTAGTCAGTATTTACATCCATATTGTGTACATTTCACGTCGACGCATTCAGGAAGTAAGCCTCCATATCAAGACCTAATTATCCAGCTCAGTATAAACGTTGTATCGAGTCTGGGTAAGGAGCCGTAGTTGAAATGTTTCTACATCCACAGTACTTAACTTAGAACTCGACTCCAACTATCTTCTCTCCCACAAATACACAAAGACGGGTGTACGTTGAACGTGTAACAGCGAAATATTGATAAGATGTCATTTTACGTTCGCCGTCACACACAAGGGACGCAAATCTTCTTTAGCTAACTCCTTGAGGTGTTGGAAGACAATGACTGTCGCGGGTTTTGATTTTGAGAGATCTTATCGTTTCATCTTGGCTGTGTGTACCTGTACCTTGGAAATAACAGGCGGCTGATCAACATGAGAGTACAAGAAAATAGCCAATGTGCAGATCTAAACACATACTCAACAGTGATACTTCATTAGACTCCTACAGTCCACGTGTAGTACATGGAAAACATACCACCCGTTCATGGGAATCATGTATGTGTAAACGAAGCACAGGAGTTTGTTTGAAATGGGGTTGGGGCTGGGTGGGAGTGGTTTTGCTGAGAGGGTAAGGGTTGGAGAGGCGGGGACTGGTCGGGGGTTCTTGGAGACATTAGCATGGACGTGAGGCCACCGGGATTGTACACTTTACAGTGACTGCATGGGAATCTCGTACATTCCTCAGCAGCTTTGGCGTTGACGAGCTGTTTAAACAGTGTACCTCGCTACATTGACCATCACCTCAGTGGATACAGATGATAGTGGATGTATAATAGTGGGCACAGTAACTTGATTTGTTCAGAAGGGTGATGGTTGAATATCTATGTATGACTCTTTCGTGCACCACGATACACTGCATTAGAACAGTGTGATTTTCAGTCACTTGTGCGTTCACACAACCAGTAGCATCAATTAATGATCTCCAAATCAAACCGTGTGTAAATGGGTGTACAAAACACACGCACGCACGCACGCACGCATGCGCACCTACACTCCCGAAGGAACACATGGCAAGAGAATGATAAAGGTGAGACAAATAGCATTGATTGCATGCTGTTTAATTTGAATTATCTTAAACAAGCCCAAAGTCCGTGTTTTGATGTGCATTGAGTGAGGCGTGTGTATGTGTGAAGGTAGACAAGTGCAAAAAGGCATGGGTCCAACTTTATTGGACGGGCTACCCACAGACGCCTATTCACGGGTGCGATCCCACTACTGCGCGACACGGGGACTTTTGCCTGCTGCATTTCTGCCCTGGGCCGATGCGTCCCTCCTTAGACAACCTGGTGACATCAGACTCCTCCGATGACCCCATATTGATGCCAGGCTTAGTGCGGACACCCGATCGACATAGTACGCCTGAAGACAGAACCCCCGTCCTCAAATCGTCCCCAAACCAGGCCTCCAAGTAGCTAGATTACAGGAGCGCGCCGCAACTCCCAGCCAATAGACACCTCGCATTTTGCTGTATTTCACTTTATATCATAATCTTGGCCCCATTTACAAACTACATCTAACATTGGTGGAGCATTACCCAATCAAACATAAATGCTGTCTTTTCAGTTGTGCAACGTATCATCATTTAGTCAGTATTTACATCCATATTGTGTACATTTCACGTCGACGCATTCAGGAAGTAAGCCTCCATATCAAGACCTAATTATCCAGCTCAGTATAAACGTTGTATCGAGTCTGGGTAAGGAGCCGTAGTTGAAATGTTTCTACATACACAGTACTTAACTTAGAACTCGACTCCAACTATCTTCTCTCCCACAAATACACAAAGACGGGTGTACGTTGAACGTGTAACAGCGAAATATCGATAAGATGTCATTTTACGTTCGCCGTCACACACAAGGGACGCAAATCTTCTTTAGCTAACTCCTTGAGGTGTTGGAAGACAATGACTGTCGCGGGTTTTGATTTTGAGAGATCTTATCGTTTCATCTTGGCTGTGTGTACCTGTACCTTGGAAATAACAGGCGGCTGATCAACATGAGAGTACAAGAAAATAGCCAATGTGCAGATCTAAACACATACTCAACAGTGATACTTCATTAGACTCCTACAGTCCACGTGTAGTACATGGAAAACATACCACCCGTTCATGGGAATCATGTATGTGTAAACGAAGCACAGGAGTTTGTTTGAAATGGGGTTGGGGCTGGGTGGGAGTGGTTTTGCTGAGAGGGTAAGGGTTGGAGAGGCGGGGACTGGTCGGGGGTTCTTGGAGACATTAGCATGGACGTGAGGCCACCGGGATTGTACACTTTACAGTGACTGCATGGGAATCTCGTACATTCCTCAGCAGCTTTGGCGTTGACGAGCTGTTTAAACAGTGTACCTCGCTACATTGACCATCACCTCAGTGGATACAGATGATAGTGGATGTATAATAGTGGGCACAGTAACTTGATTTGTTCAGAAGGGTGATGGTTGAATATCTATGTATGACTCTTTCGTGCACCACGATACACTGCATTAGAACAGTGTGATTTTCAGTCACTTGTGCGTTCACACAACCAGTAGCATCAATTAATGATCTCCAAATCAAACCGTGTGTAAATGGGTGTACAAAACACACGCACGCACGCACGCACGCACGCACGCACGCACGCACGCATGCGCACCTACACTCCCGAAGGAACACATGGCAAGAGAATGATAAAGGTGAGACAAATAGCATTGATTGCATGCTGTTTAATTTGAATTATCTTAAACAAGCCCAAAGTCCGTGTTTTGATGTGCATTGAGTGAGGCGTGTGTATGTGTGAAGGTAGACAAGTGCAAAAAGGCATGGGTCCAACTTTATTGGACGGGCTACCCACAGACGCCTATTCACGGGTGCGATCCCACTACTGCGCGACACGGGGACTTTTGCCTGCTGCATTTCTGCCCTGGGCCGATGCGTCCCTCCTTAGACAACCTGGTGACATCAGACTCCTCCGATGACCCCATATTGATGCCAGGCTTAGTGCGGACACCCGATCGACATAGTACGCCTGAAGACAGAACCCCCGTCCTCAAATCGTCCCCAAACCAGGCCTCCAAGTAGCTAGATTACAGGAGCGCGCCGCAACTCCCAGCCAATAGACACCTCGCATTTTGCTGTATTTCACTTTATATCATAATCTTGGCCCCATTTACAAACTACATCTAACATTGGTGGAGCATTACCCAATCAAACATAAATGCTGTCTTTTCAGTTGTGCAACGTATCATCATTTAGTCAGTATTTACATCCATATTGTGTACATTTCACGTCGACGCATTCAGGAAGTAAGCCTCCATATCAAGACCTAATTATCCAGCTCAGTATAAACGTTGTATCGAGTCTGGGTAAGGAGCCGTAGTTGAAATGTTTCTACATACACAGTACTTAACTTAGAACTCGACTCCAACTATCTTCTCTCCCACAAATACACAAAGACGGGTGTACGTTGAACGTGTAACAGCGAAATATTGATAAGATGTCATTTTACGTTCGCCGTCACACACAAGGGACGCAAATCTTCTTTAGCTAACTCCTTGAGGTGTTGGAAGACAATGACTGTCGCGGGTTTTGATTTTGAGAGATCTTATCGTTTCATCTTGGCTGTGTGTACCTGTACCTTGGAAATAACAGGCGGCTGATCAACATGAGAGTACAAGAAAATAGCCAATGTGCAGATCTAAACACATACTCAACAGTGATACTTCATTAGACTCCTACAGTCCACGTGTAGTACATGGAAAACATACCACCCGTTCATGGGAATCATGTATGTGTAAACGAAGCACAGGAGTTTGTTTGAAATGGGGTTGGGGCTGGGTGGGAGTGGTTTTGCTGAGAGGGTAAGGGTTGGAGAGGCGGGGACTGGTCGGGGGTTCTTGGAGACATTAGCATGGACATGAGGCCACCGGGATTGTACACTTTACAGTGACTGCATGGGAATCTCGTACATTCCTCAGCAGCTTTGGCGTTGACGACCTGTTTAAACAGTGTACCTCGCTACATTGACCATCACCTCAGTGGATACAGATGATAGTGGATGTATAATAGTGGGCACAGTAACTTGATTTGTTCAGAAGGGTGATGGTTGAATATCTATGTATGACTCTTTCGTGCACCACGATACACTGCATTAGAACAGTGTGATTTTCAGTCACTTGTGCGTTCACACAACCAGTAGCATCAATTAATGATCTCCAAATCAAACCGTGTGTAAATGGGTGTACAAAACACACGCACGCACGCACGCACGCACGCATGCGCACCTACACTCCCGAAGGAACACATGGCAAGAGAATGATAAAGGTGAGACAAATAGCATTGATTGCATGCTGTTTAATTTGAATTATCTTAAACAAGCCCAAAGTCCGTGTTTTGATGTGCATTGAGTGAGGCGTGTGTATGTGTGAAGGTAGACAAGTGCAAAAAGGCATGGGTCCAACTTTATTGGACGGGCTACCCACAGACGCCTATTCACGGGTGCGATCCCACTACTGCGCGACACGGGGACTTTTGCCTGCTGCATTTCTGCCCTGGGCCGATGCGTCCCTCCTTAGACAACCTGGTGACATCAGACTCCTCCGATGACCCCATATTGATGCCAGGCTTAGTGCGGACACCCGATCGACATAGTACGCCTGAAGACAGAACCCCCGTCCTCAAATCGTCCCCAAACCAGGCCTCCAAGTAGCTAGATTACAGGAGCGCGCCGCAACTCCCAGCCAATAGACACCTCGCATTTTGCTGTATTTCACTTTATATCATAATCTTGGCCCCATTTACAAACTACATCTAACATCGGTGGAGCATTACCCAATCAAACATAAATGCTGTCTTTTCAGTTGTGCAACGTATCATCATTTAGTCAGTATTTACATCCATATTGTGTACATTTCACGTCGACGCATTCAGGAAGTAAGCCTCCATATCAAGACCTAATTATCCAGCTCAGTATAAACGTTGTATCGAGTCTGGGTAAGGAGCCGTAGTTGAAATGTTTCTACATCCACAGTACTTAACTTAGAACTCGACTCCAACTATCTTCTCTCCCACAAATACACAAAGACGGGTGTACGTTGAACGTGTAACAGCGAAATATTGATAAGATGTCATTTTACGTTCGCCGTCACACACAAGGGACGCAAATCTTCTTTAGCTAACTCCTTGAGGTGTTGGAAGACAATGACTGTCGCGGGTTTTGATTTTGAGAGATCTTATCGTTTCATCTTGGCTGTGTGTACCTGTACCTTGGAAATAACAGGCGGCTGATCAACATGAGAGTACAAGAAAATAGCCAATGTGCAGATCTAAACACATACTCAACAGTGATACTTCATTAGACTCCTACAGTCCACGTGTAGTACATGGAAAACATACCACCCGTTCATGGGAATCATGTATGTGTAAACGAAGCACAGGAGTTTGTTTGAAATGGGGTTGGGGCTGGGTGGGAGTGGTTTTGCTGAGAGGATAAGGGTTGGAGAGGCGGGGACTGGTCGGGGGTTCTTGGAGACATTAGCATGGACGTGAGGCCACCGGGATTGTACACTTTACAGTGACTGCATGGGAATCTCGTACATTCCTCAGCAGCTTTGGCGTTGACGAGCTGTTTAAACAGTGTACCTCGCTACATTGACCATCACCTCAGTGGATACAGATGATAGTGGATGTATAATAGTGGGCACAGTAACTTGATTTGTTCAGAAGGGTGATGGTTGAATATCTATGTATGACTCTTTCGTGCACCACGATACACTGCATTAGAACAGTGTGATTTTCAGTCACTTGTGCGTTCACACAACCAGTAGCATCAATTAATGATCTCCAAATCAAACCGTGTGTAAATGGGTGTACAAAACACACGCACGCACGCACGCACGCACGCACGCACGCATGCGCACCTACACTCCCGAAGGAACACATGGCAAGAGAATGATAAAGGTGAGACAAATAGCATTGATTGCATGCTGTTTAATTTGAATTATCTTAAACAAGCCCAAAGTCCGTGTTTTGATGTGCATTGAGTGAGGCGTGTGTATGTGTGAAGGTAGACAAGTGCAAAAAGGCATGGGTCCAACTTTATTGGACGGGCTACCCACAGACGCCTATTCACGGGTGCGATCCCACTACTGCGCGACACGGGGACTTTTGCCTGCTGCATTTCTGCCCTGGGCCGATGCGTCCCTCCTTAGACAACCTGGTGACATCAGACTCCTCCGATGACCCCATATTGATGCCAGGCTTAGTGCGGACACCCGATCGACATAGTACGCCTGAAGACAGAACCCCCGTCCTCAAATCGTCCCCAAACCAGGCCTCCAAGTAGCTAGATTACAGGAGCGCGCCGCAACTCCCAGCCGATAGACACCTCGCATTTTGCTGTATTTCACTTTATATCATAATCTTGGCCCCATTTACAAACTACATCTAACATTGGTGGAGCATTACCCAATCAAACATAAATGCTGTCTTTTCAGTTGTGCAACGTATCATCATTTAGTCAGTATTTACATCCATATTGTGTACATTTCACGTCGACGCATTCAGGAAGTAAGCCTCCATATCAAGACCTAATTATCCAGCTCAGTATAAACGTTGTATCGAGTCTGGGTAAGGAGCCGTAGTTGAAATGTTTCTACATCCACAGTACTTAACTTAGAACTCGACTCCAACTATCTTCTCTCCCACAAATACACAAAGACGGGTGTACGTTGAACGTGTAACAGCGAAATATTGATAAGATGTCATTTTACGTTCGCCGTCACACACAAGGGACGCAAATCTTCTTTAGCTAACTCCTTGAGGTGTTGGAAGACAATGACTGTCGCGGGTTTTGATTTTGAGAGATCTTATCGTTTCATCTTGGCTGTGTGTACCTGTACCTTGGAAATAACAGGCGGCTGATCAACATGAGAGTACAAGAAAATAGCCAATGTGCAGATCTAAACACATACTCAACAGTGATACTTCATTAGACTCCTACAGTCCACGTGTAGTACATGGAAAACATACCACCCGTTCATGGGAATCATGTATGTGTAAACGAAGCACAGGAGTTTGTTTGAAATGGGGTTGGGGCTGGGTGGGAGTGGTTTTGCTGAGAGGGTAAGGGTTGGAGAGGCGGGGACTGGTCGGGGGTTCTTGGAGACATTAGCATGGACGTGAGGCCACCGGGATTGTACACTTTACAGTGACTGCATGGGAATCTCGTACATTCCTCAGCAGCTTTGGCGTTGACGAGCTGTTTAAACAGTGTACCTCGCTACATTGACCATCACCTCAGTGGATACAGATGATAGTGGATGTATAATAGTGGGCACAGTAACTTGATTTGTTCAGAAGGGTGATGGTTGAATATCTATGTATGACTCTTTCGTGCACCACGATACACTGCATTAGAACAGTGTGATTTTCAGTCACTTGTGCGTTCACACAACCAGTAGCATCAATTAATGATCTCCAAATCAAACCGTGTGTAAATGGGTGTACAAAACACACGCACGCAGGCACGCACGCACGCACGCACGCATGCGCACCTACACTCCCGAAGGAACACATGGCAAGAGAATGATAAAGGTGAGACAAATAGCATTGATTGCATGCTGTTTAATTTGAATTATCTTAAACAAGCCAAAAGTCCGTGTTTTGATGTGCATTGAGTGAGGCGTGTGTATGTGTGAAGGTAGACAAGTGCAAAAAGGCATGGGTCCAACTTTATTGGACGGGCTACCCACAGACGCCTATTCACGGGTGCGATCCCACTACTGCGCGACACGGGGACTTTTGCCTGCTGCATTTCTGCCCTGGGCCGATGCGTCCCTCCTTAGACAACCTGGTGACATCAGACTCCTCCGATGACCCCATATTGATGCCAGGCTTAGTGCGGACACCCGATCGACATAGTACGCCTGAAGACAGAACCCCCGTCCTCAAATCGTCCCCAAACCAGGCCTCCAAGTAGCTAGATTACAGGAGCGCGCCGCAACTCCCAGCCAATAGACACCTCGCATTTTGCTGTATTTCACTTTATATCATAATCTTGGCCCCATTTACAAACTACATCTAACATTGGTGGAGCATTACCCAATCAAACATAAATGCTGTCTTTTCAGTTGTGCAACGTATCATCATTTAGTCAGTATTTACATCCATATTGTGTACATTTCACGTCGACGCATTCAGGAAGTAAGCCTCCATATCAAGACCTAATTATCCAGCTCAGTATAAACGTTGTATCGAGTCTGGGTAAGGAGCCGTAGTTGAAATGTTTCTACATCCACAGTACTTAACTTAGAACTCGACTCCAACTATCTTCTCTCCCACAAATACACAAAGACGGGTGTACGTTGAACGTGTAACAGCGAAATATTGATAAGATGTCATTTTACGTTCGCCGTCACACACAAGGGACGCAAATCTTCTTTAGCTAACTCCTTGAGGTGTTGGAAGACAATGACTGTCGCGGGTTTTGATTTTGAGAGATCTTATCGTTTCATCTTGGCTGTGTGTACCTGTACCTTGGAAATAACAGGCGGCTGATCAACATGAGAGTACAAGAAAATAGCCAATGTGCAGATCTAAACACATACTCAACAGTGATACTTCATTAGACTCCTACAGTCCACGTGTAGTACATGGAAAACATACCACCCGTTCATGGGAATCATGTATGTGTAAACGAAGCACAGGAGTTTGTTTGAAATGGGGTTGGGGCTGGGTGGGAGTGGTTTTGCTGAGAGGGTAAGGGTTGGAGAGGCGGGGACTGGTCGGGGGTTCTTGGAGACATTAGCATGGACGTGAGGCCACCGGGATTGTACACTTTACAGTGACTGCATGGGAATCTCGTACATTCCTCAGCAGCTTTGGCGTTGACGAGCTGTTTAAACAGTGTACCTCGCTACATTGACCATCACCTCAGTGGATACAGATGATAGTGGATGTATAATAGTGGGCACAGTAACTTGATTTGTTCAGAAGGGTGATGGTTGAATATCTATGTATGACTCTTTCGTGCACCACGATACACTGCATTAGAACAGTGTGATTTTCAGTCACTTGTGCGTTCACACAACCAGTAGCATCAATTAATGATCTCCAAATCAAACCGTGTGTAAATGGGTGTACAAAACACACGCACGCACGCACGCACGCACGCATGCGCACCTACACTCCCGAAGGAACACATGGCAAGAGAATGATAAAGGTGAGACAAATAGCATTGATTGCATGCTGTTTAATTTGAATTATCTTAAACAAGCCAAAAGTCCGTGTTTTGATGTGCATTGAGTGAGGCGTGTGTATGTGTGAAGGTAGACAAGTGCAAAAAGGCATGGGTCCAACTTTATTGGACGGGCTACCCACAGACGCCTATTCACGGGTGCGATCCCACTACTGCGCGACACGGGGACTTTTGCCTGCTGCATTTCTGCCCTGGGCCGATGCGTCCCTCCTTAGACAACCTGGTGACATCAGACTCCTCCGATGACCCCATATTGATGCCAGGCTTAGTGCGGACACCCGATCGACATAGTACGCCTGAAGACAGAACCCCCGTCCTCAAATCGTCCCCAAACCAGGCCTCCAAGTAGCTAGATTACAGGAGCGCGCCGCAACTCCCAGCCAATAGACACCTCGCATTTTGCTGTATTTCACTTTATATCATAATCTTGGCCCCATTTACAAACTACATCTAACATTGGTGGAGCATTACCCAATCAAACATAAATGCTGTCTTTTCAGTTGTGCAACGTATCATCATTTAGTCAGTATTTACATCCATATTGTGTACATTTCACGTCGACGCATTCAGGAAGTAAGCCTCCATATCAAGACCTAATTATCCAGCTCAGTATAAACGTTGTATCGAGTCTGGGTAAGGAGCCGTAGTTGAAATGTTTCTACATCCACAGTACTTAACTTAGAACTCGACTCCAACTATCTTCTCTCCCACAAATACACAAAGACGGGTGTACGTTGAACGTGTAACAGCGAAATATTGATAAGATGTCATTTTACGTTCGCCGTCACACACAAGGGACGCAAATCTTCTTTAGCTAACTCCTTGAGGTGTTGGAAGACAATGACTGTCGCGGGTTTTGATTTTGAGAGATCTTATCGTTTCATCTTGGCTGTATGTACCTGTACCTTGGAAATAACAGGCGGCTGATCAACATGAGAGTACAAGAAAATAGCCAATGTGCAGATCTAAACACATACTCAACAGTGATACTTCATTAGACTCCTACAGTCCACGTGTAGTACATGGAAAACATACCACCCGTTCATGGGAATCATGTATGTGTAAACGAAGCACAGGAGTTTGTTTGAAATGGGGTTGGGGCTGGGTGGGAGTGGTTTTGCTGAGAGGGTAAGGGTTGGAGAGGCGGGGACTGGTCGGGGGTTCTTGGAGACATTAGCATGGACGTGAGGCCACCGGGATTGTACACTTTACAGTGACTGCATGGGAATCTCGTACATTCCTCAGCAGCTTTGGCGTTGACGAGCTGTTTAAACAGTGTACCTCGCTACATTGACCATCACCTCAGTGGATACAGATGATAGTGGATGTATAATAGTGGGCACAGTAACTTGATTTGTTCAGAAGGGTGATGGTTGAATATCTATGTATGACTCTTTCGTGCACCACGATACACTGCATTAGAACAGTGTGATTTTCAGTCACTTGTGCGTTCACACAACCAGTAGCATCAATTAATGATCTCCAAATCAAACCGTGTGTAAATGGGTGTACAAAACACACGCACGCAGGCACGCACGCACGCACGCACGCATGCGCACCTACACTCCCGAAGGAACACATGGCAAGAGAATGATAAAGGTGAGACAAATAGCATTGATTGCATGCTGTTTAATTTGAATTATCTTAAACAAGCCAAAAGTCCGTGTTTTGATGTGCATTGAGTGAGGCGTGTGTATGTGTGAAGGTAGACAAGTGCAAAAAGGCATGGGTCCAACTTTATTGGACGGGCTACCCACAGACGCCTATTCACGGGTGCGATCCCACTACTGCGCGACACGGGGACTTTTGCCTGCTGCATTTCTGCCCTGGGCCGATGCGTCCCTCCTTAGACAACCTGGTGACATCAGACTCCTCCGATGACCCCATATTGATGCCAGGCTTAGTGCGGACACCCGATCGACATAGTACGCCTGAAGACAGAACCCCCGTCCTCAAATCGTCCCCAAACCAGGCCTCCAAGTAGCTAGATTACAGGAGCGCGCCGCAACTCCCAGCCGATAGACACCTCGCATTTTGCTGTATTTCACTTTATATCATAATCTTGGCCCCATTTACAAACTACATCTAACATTGGTGGAGCATTACCCAATCAAACATAAATGCTGTCTTTTCAGTTGTGCAACGTATCATCATTTAGTCAGTATTTACATCCATATTGTGTACATTTCACGTCGACGCATTCAGGAAGTAAGCCTCCATATCAAGACCTAATTATCCAGCTCAGTATAAACGTTGTATCGAGTCTGGGTAAGGAGCCGTAGTTGAAATGTTTCTACATCCACAGTACTTAACTTAGAACTCGACTCCAACTATCTTCTCTCCCACAAATACACAAAGACGGGTGTACGTTGAACGTGTAACAGCGAAATATTGATAAGATGTCATTTTACGTTCGCCGTCACACACAAGGGACGCAAATCTTCTTTAGCTAACTCCTTGAGGTGTTGGAAGACAATGACTGTCGCGGGTTTTGATTTTGAGAGATCTTATCGTTTCATCTTGGCTGTGTGTACCTGTACCTTGGAAATAACAGGCGGCTGATCAACATGAGAGTACAAGAAAATAGCCAATGTGCAGATCTAAACACATACTCAACAGTGATACTTCATTAGACTCCTACAGTCCACGTGTAGTACATGGAAAACATACCACCCGTTCATGGGAATCATGTATGTGTAAACGAAGCACAGGAGTTTGTTTGAAATGGGGTTGGGGCTGGGTGGGAGTGGTTTTGCTGAGAGGGTAAGGGTTGGAGAGGCGGGGACTGGTCGGGGGTTCTTGGAGACATTAGCATGGACGTGAGGCCACCGGGATTGTACACTTTACAGTGACTGCATGGGAATCTCGTACATTCCTCAGCAGCTTTGGCGTTGACGAGCTGTTTAAACAGTGTACCTCGCTACATTGACCATCACCTCAGTGGATACAGATGATAGTGGATGTATAATAGTGGGCACAGTAACTTGATTTGTTCAGAAGGGTGATGGTTGAATATCTATGTATGACTCTTTCGTGCACCACGATACACTGCATTAGAACAGTGTGATTTTCAGTCACTTGTGCGTTCACACAACCAGTAGCATCAATTAATGATCTCCAAATCAAACCGTGTGTAAATGGGTGTACAAAACACACGCACGCACGCAGGCACGCACGCACGCACGCACGCATGCGCACCTACACTCCCGAAGGAACACATGGCAAGAGAATGATAAAGGTGAGACAAATAGCATTGATTGCATGCTGTTTAATTTGAATTATCTTAAACAAGCCAAAAGTCCGTGTTTTGATGTGCATTGAGTGAGGCGTGTGTATGTGTGAAGGTAGACAAGTGCAAAAAGGCATGGGTCCAACTTTATTGGACGGGCTACCCACAGACGCCTATTCACGGGTGCGATCCCACTACTGCGCGACACGGGGACTTTTGCCTGCTGCATTTCTGCCCTGGGCCGATGCGTCCCTCCTTAGACAACCTGGTGACATCAGACTCCTCCGATGACCCCATATTGATGCCAGGCTTAGTGCGGACACCCGATCGACATAGTACGCCTGAAGACAGAACCCCCGTCCTCAAATCGTCCCCAAACCAGGCCTCCAAGTAGCTAGATTACAGGAGCGCGCCGCAACTCCCAGCCGATAGACACCTCGCATTTTGCTGTATTTCACTTTATATCATAATCTTGGCCCCATTTACAAACTACATCTAACATTGGTGGAGCATTACCCAATCAAACATAAATGCTGTCTTTTCAGTTGTGCAACGTATCATCATTTAGTCAGTATTTACATCCATATTGTGTACATTTCACGTCGACGCATTCAGGAAGTAAGCCTCCATATCAAGACCTAATTATCCAGCTCAGTATAAACGTTGTATCGAGTCTGGGTAAGGAGCCGTAGTTGAAATGTTTCTACATCCACAGTACTTAACTTAGAACTCGACTCCAACTATCTTCTCTCCCACAAATACACAAAGACGGGTGTACGTTGAACGTGTAACAGCGAAATATTGATAAGATGTCATTTTACGTTCGCCGTCACACACAAGGGACGCAAATCTTCTTTAGCTAACTCCTTGAGGTGTTGGAAGACAATGACTGTCGCGGGTTTTGATTTTGAGAGATCTTATCGTTTCATCTTGGCTGTGTGTACCTGTACCTTGGAAATAACAGGCGGCTGATCAACATGAGAGTACAAGAAAATAGCCAATGTGCAGATCTAAACACATACTCAACAGTGATACTTCATTAGACTCCTACAGTCCACGTGTAGTACATGGAAAACATACCACCCGTTCATGGGAATCATGTATGTGTAAACGAAGCACAGGAGTTTGTTTGAAATGGGGTTGGGGCTGGGTGGGAGTGGTTTTGCTGAGAGGGTAAGGGTTGGAGAGGCGGGGACTGGTCGGGGGTTCTTGGAGACATTAGCATGGACGTGAGGCCACCGGGATTGTACACTTTACAGTGACTGCATGGGAATCTCGTACATTCCTCAGCAGCTTTGGCGTTGACGAGCTGTTTAAACAGTGTACCTCGCTACATTGACCATCACCTCAGTGGATACAGATGATAGTGGATGTATAATAGTGGGCACAGTAACTTGATTTGTTCAGAAGGGTGATGGTTGAATATCTATGTATGACTCTTTCGTGCACCACGATACACTGCATTAGAACAGTGTGATTTTCAGTCACTTGTGCGTTCACACAACCAGTAGCATCAATTAATGATCTCCAAATCAAACCGTGTGTAAATGGGTGTACAAAACACACGCACGCAGGCACGCACGCACGCACGCACGCATGCGCACCTACACTCCCGAAGGAACACATGGCAAGAGAATGATAAAGGTGAGACAAATAGCATTGATTGCATGCTGTTTAATTTGAATTATCTTAAACAAGCCAAAAGTCCGTGTTTTGATGTGCATTGAGTGAGGCGTGTGTATGTGTGAAGGTAGACAAGTGCAAAAAGGCATGGGTCCAACTTTATTGGACGGGCTACCCACAGACGCCTATTCACGGGTGCGATCCCACTACTGCGCGACACGGGGACTTTTGCCTGCTGCATTTCTGCCCTGGGCCGATGCGTCCCTCCTTAGACAACCTGGTGACATCAGACTCCTCCGATGACCCCATATTGATGCCAGGCTTAGTGCGGACACCCGATCGACATAGTACGCCTGAAGACAGAACCCCCGTCCTCAAATCGTCCCCAAACCAGGCCTCCAAGTAGCTAGATTACAGGAGCGCGCCGCAACTCCCAGCCAATAGACACCTCGCATTTTGCTGTATTTCACTTTATATCATAATCTTGGCCCCATTTACAAACTACATCTAACATTGGTGGAGCATTACCCAATCAAACATAAATGCTGTCTTTTCAGTTGTGCAACGTATCATCATTTAGTCAGTATTTACATCCATATTGTGTACATTTCACGTCGACGCATTCAGGAAGTAAGCCTCCATATCAAGACCTAATTATCCAGCTCAGTATAAACGTTGTATCGAGTCTGGGTAAGGAGCCGTAGTTGAAATGTTTCTACATCCACAGTACTTAACTTAGAACTCGACTCCAACTATCTTCTCTCCCACAAATACACAAAGACGGGTGTACGTTGAACGTGTAACAGCGAAATATTGATAAGATGTCATTTTACGTTCGCCGTCACACACAAGGGACGCAAATCTTCTTTAGCTAACTCCTTGAGGTGTTGGAAGACAATGACTGTCGCGGGTTTTGATTTTGAGAGATCTTATCGTTTCATCTTGGCTGTGTGTACCTGTACCTTGGAAATAACAGGCGGCTGATCAACATGAGAGTACAAGAAAATAGCCAATGTGCAGATCTAAACACATACTCAACAGTGATACTTCATTAGACTCCTACAGTCCACGTGTAGTACATGGAAAACATACCACCCGTTCATGGGAATCATGTATGTGTAAACGAAGCACAGGAGTTTGTTTGAAATGGGGTTGGGGCTGGGTGGGAGTGGTTTTGCTGAGAGGGTAAGGGTTGGAGAGGCGGGGACTGGTCGGGGGTTCTTGGAGACATTAGCATGGACGTGAGGCCACCGGGATTGTACACTTTACAGTGACTGCATGGGAATCTCGTACATTCCTCAGCAGCTTTGGCGTTGACGAGCTGTTTAAACAGTGTACCTCGCTACATTGACCATCACCTCAGTGGATACAGATGATAGTGGATGTATAATAGTGGGCACAGTAACTTGATTTGTTCAGAAGGGTGATGGTTGAATATCTATGTATGACTCTTTCGTGCACCACGATACACTGCATTAGAACAGTGTGATTTTCAGTCACTTGTGCGTTCACACAACCAGTAGCATCAATTAATGATCTCCAAATCAAACCGTGTGTAAATGGGTGTACAAAACACTTAGTCCGTGTTTTGATGTGCATTGAGTGAGGCGTGTGTATGTGTGAAGGTAGACAAGTGCAAAAAGGCATGGGTCCAACTTTATTGGACGGGCTACCCACAGACGCCTATTCACGGGTGCGATCCCACTACTGCGCGACACGGGGACTTTTGCCTGCTGCATTTCTGCCCTGGGCCGATGCGTCCCTCCTTAGACAACCTGGTGACATCAGACTCCTCCGATGACCCCATATTGATGCCAGGCTTAGTGCGGACACCCGATCGACATAGTACGCCTGAAGACAGAACCCCCGTCCTCAAATCGTCCCCAAACCAGGCCTCCAAGTAGCTAGATTACAGGAGCGCGCCGCAACTCCCAGCCGATAGACACATCGCATTTTGCTGTATTTCACTTTATATCATAATCTTGGCCCCATTTACAAACTACATCTAACATTGGTGGAGCATTACCCAATCAAACATAAATGCTGTCTTTTCAGTTGTGCAACGTATCATCATTTAGTCAGTATTTACATCCATATTGTGTACATTTCACGTCGACGCATTCAGGAAGTAAGCCTCCATATCAAGACCTAATTATCCAGCTCAGTATAAACGTTGTATCGAGTCTGGGTAAGGAGCCGTAGTTGAAATGTTTCTACATCCACAGTACTTAACTTAGAACTCGACTCCAACTATCTTCTCTCCCACAAATACACAAAGACGGGTGTACGTTGAACGTGTAACAGCGAAATATTGATAAGATGTCATTTTACGTTCGCCGTCACACACAAGGGACGCAAATCTTCTTTAGCTAACTCCTTGAGGTGTTGGAAGACAATGACTGTCGCGGGTTTTGATTTTGAGAGATCTTATCGTTTCATCTTGGCTGTGTGTACCTGTACCTTGGAAATAACAGGCGGCTGATCAACATGAGAGTACAAAAAAATAGCCAATGTGCAGATCTAAACACATACTCAACAGTGATACTTCATTAGACTCCTACAGTCCACGTGTAGTACATGGAAAACATACCACCCGTTCATGGGAATCATGTATGTGTAAACGAAGCACAGGAGTTTGTTTGAAATGGGGTTGGGGCTGGGTGGGAGTGGTTTTGCTGAGAGGGTAAGGGTTGGAGAGGCGGGGACTGGTCGGGGGTTCTTGGAGACATTAGCATGGACGTGAGGCCACCGGGATTGTACACTTTACAGTGACTGCATGGGAATCTCGTACATTCCTCAGCAGCTTTGGCGTTGACGAGCTGTTTAAACAGTGTACCTCGCTACATTGACCATCACCTCAGTGGATACAGATGATAGTGGATGTATAATAGTGGGCACAGTAACTTGATTTGTTCAGAAGGGTGATGGTTGAATATCTATGTATGACTCTTTCGTGCACCACGATACACTGCATTAGAACAGTGTGATTTTCAGTCACTTGTGCGTTCACACAACCAGTAGCATCAATTAATGATCTCCAAATCAAACCGTGTGTAAATGGGTGTACAAAACACACGCACGCACGCACGCACGCACGCATGCGCACCTACACTCCCGAAGGAACACATGGCAAGAGAATGATAAAGGTGAGACAAATAGCATTGATTGCATGCTGTTTAATTTGAATTATCTTAAACAAGCCAAAAGTCCGTGTTTTGATGTGCATTGAGTGAGGCGTGTGTATGTGTGAAGGTAGACAAGTGCAAAAAGGCATGGGTCCAACTTTATTGGACGGGCTACCCACAGACGCCTATTCACGGGTGCGATCCCACTACTGCGCGACACGGGGACTTTTGCCTGCTGCATTTCTGCCCTGGGCCGATGCGTCCCTCCTTAGACAACCTGGTGACATCAGACTCCTCCGATGACCCCATATTGATGCCAGGCTTAGTGCGGACACCCGATCGACATAGTACGCCTGAAGACAGAACCCCCGTCCTCAAATCGTCCCCAAACCAGGCCTCCAAGTAGCTAGATTACAGGAGCGCGCCGCAACTCCCAGCCAATAGACACCTCGCATTTTGCTGTATTTCACTTTATATCATAATCTTGGCCCCATTTACAAACTACATCTAACATTGGTGGAGCATTACCCAATCAAACATAAATGCTGTCTTTTCAGTTGTGCAACGTATCATCATTTAGTCAGTATTTACATCCATATTGTGTACATTTCACGTCGACGCATTCAGGAAGTAAGCCTCCATATCAAGACCTAATTATCCAGCTCAGTATAAACGTTGTATCGAGTCTGGGTAAGGAGCCGTAGTTGAAATGTTTCTACATCCACAGTACTTAACTTAGAACTCGACTCCAACTATCTTCTCTCCCACAAATACACAAAGACGGGTGTACGTTGAACGTGTAACAGCGAAATATTGATAAGATGTCATTTTACGTTCGCCGTCACACACAAGGGACGCAAATCTTCTTTAGCTAACTCCTTGAGGTGTTGGAAGACAATGACTGTCGCGGGTTTTGATTTTGAGAGATCTTATCGTTTCATCTTGGCTGTGTGTACCTGTACCTTGGAAATAACAGGCGGCTGATCAACATGAGAGTACAAGAAAATAGCCAATGTGCAGATCTAAACACATACTCAACAGTGATACTTCATTAGACTCCTACAGTCCACGTGTAGTACATGGAAAACATACCACCCGTTCATGGGAATCATGTATGTGTAAACGAAGCACAGGAGTTTGTTTGAAATGGGGTTGGGGCTGGGTGGGAGTGGTTTTGCTGAGAGGGTAAGGGTTGGAGAGGCGGGGACTGGTCGGGGGTTCTTGGAGACATTAGCATGGACGTGAGGCCACCGGGATTGTACACTTTACAGTGACTGCATGGGAATCTCGTACATTCCTCAGCAGCTTTGGCGTTGACGAGCTGTTTAAACAGTGTACCTCGCTACATTGACCATCACCTCAGTGGATACAGATGATAGTGGATGTATAATAGTGGGCACAGTAACTTGATTTGTTCAGAAGGGTGATGGTTGAATATCTATGTATGACTCTTTCGTGCACCACGATACACTGCATTAGAACAGTGTGATTTTCAGTCACTTGTGCGTTCACACAACCAGTAGCATCAATTAATGATCTCCAAATCAAACCGTGTGTAAATGGGTGTACAAAACACTTAGTCCGTGTTTTGATGTGCATTGAGTGAGGCGTGTGTATGTGTGAAGGTAGACAAGTGCAAAAAGGCATGGGTCCAACTTTATTGGACGGGCTACCCACAGACGCCTATTCACGGGTGCGATCCCACTACTGCGCGACACGGGGACTTTTGCCTGCTGCATTTCTGCCCTGGGCCGATGCGTCCCTCCTTAGACAACCTGGTGACATCAGACTCCTCCGATGACCCCATATTGATGCCAGGCTTAGTGCGGACACCCGATCGACATAGTACGCCTGAAGACAGAACCCCCGTCCTCAAATCGTCCCCAAACCAGGCCTCCAAGTAGCTAGATTACAGGAGCGCGCCGCAACTCCCAGCCGATAGACACATCGCATTTTGCTGTATTTCACTTTATATCATAATCTTGGCCCCATTTACAAACTACATCTAACATTGGTGGAGCATTACCCAATCAAACATAAATGCTGTCTTTTCAGTTGTGCAACGTATCATCATTTAGTCAGTATTTACATCCATATTGTGTACATTTCACGTCGACGCATTCAGGAAGTAAGCCTCCATATCAAGACCTAATTATCCAGCTCAGTATAAACGTTGTATCGAGTCTGGGTAAGGAGCCGTAGTTGAAATGTTTCTACATCCACAGTACTTAACTTAGAACTCGACTCCAACTATCTTCTCTCCCACAAATACACAAAGACGGGTGTACGTTGAACGTGTAACAGCGAAATATTGATAAGATGTCATTTTACGTTCGCCGTCACACACAAGGGACGCAAATCTTCTTTAGCTAACTCCTTGAGGTGTTGGAAGACAATGACTGTCGCGGGTTTTGATTTTGAGAGATCTTATCGTTTCATCTTGGCTGTGTGTACCTGTACCTTGGAAATAACAGGCGGCTGATCAACATGAGAGTACAAAAAAATAGCCAATGTGCAGATCTAAACACATACTCAACAGTGATACTTCATTAGACTCCTACAGTCCACGTGTAGTACATGGAAAACATACCACCCGTTCATGGGAATCATGTATGTGTAAACGAAGCACAGGAGTTTGTTTGAAATGGGGTTGGGGCTGGGTGGGAGTGGTTTTGCTGAGAGGGTAAGGGTTGGAGAGGCGGGGACTGGTCGGGGGTTCTTGGAGACATTAGCATGGACGTGAGGCCACCGGGATTGTACACTTTACAGTGACTGCATGGGAATCTCGTACATTCCTCAGCAGCTTTGGCGTTGACGAGCTGTTTAAACAGTGTACCTCGCTACATTGACCATCACCTCAGTGGATACAGATGATAGTGGATGTATAATAGTGGGCACAGTAACTTGATTTGTTCAGAAGGGTGATGGTTGAATATCTATGTATGACTCTTTCGTGCACCACGATACACTGCATTAGAACAGTGTGATTTTCAGTCACTTGTGCGTTCACACAACCAGTAGCATCAATTAATGATCTCCAAATCAAACCGTGTGTAAATGGGTGTACAAAACACACGCACGCAGGCACGCACGCACGCACGCACGCATGCGCACCTACACTCCCGAAGGAACACATGGCAAGAGAATGATAAAGGTGAGACAAATAGCATTGATTGCATGCTGTTTAATTTGAATTATCTTAAACAAGCCAAAAGTCCGTGTTTTGATGTGCATTGAGTGAGGCGTGTGTATGTGTGAAGGTAGACAAGTGCAAAAAGGCATGGGTCCAACTTTATTGGACGGGCTACCCACAGACGCCTATTCACGGGTGCGATCCCACTACTGCGCGACACGGGGACTTTTGCCTGCTGCATTTCTGCCCTGGGCCGATGCGTCCCTCCTTAGACAACCTGGTGACATCAGACTCCTCCGATGACCCCATATTGATGCCAGGCTTAGTGCGGACACCCGATCGACATAGTACGCCTGAAGACAGAACCCCCGTCCTCAAATCGTCCCCAAACCAGGCCTCCAAGTAGCTAGATTACAGGAGCGCGCCGCAACTCCCAGCCAATAGACACCTCGCATTTTGCTGTATTTCACTTTATATCATAATCTTGGCCCCATTTACAAACTACATCTAACATTGGTGGAGCATTACCCAATCAAACATAAATGCTGTCTTTTCAGTTGTGCAACGTATCATCATTTAGTCAGTATTTACATCCATATTGTGTACATTTCACGTCGACGCATTCAGGAAGTAAGCCTCCATATCAAGACCTAATTATCCAGCTCAGTATAAACGTTGTATCGAGTCTGGGTAAGGAGCCGTAGTTGAAATGTTTCTACATCCACAGTACTTAACTTAGAACTCGACTCCAACTATCTTCTCTCCCACAAATACACAAAGACGGGTGTACGTTGAACGTGTAACAGCGAAATATTGATAAGATGTCATTTTACGTTCGCCGTCACACACAAGGGACGCAAATCTTCTTTAGCTAACTCCTTGAGGTGTTGGAAGACAATGACTGTCGCGGGTTTTGATTTTGAGAGATCTTATCGTTTCATCTTGGCTGTGTGTACCTGTACCTTGGAAATAACAGGCGGCTGATCAACATGAGAGTACAAGAAAATAGCCAATGTGCAGATCTAAACACATACTCAACAGTGATACTTCATTAGACTCCTACAGTCCACGTGTAGTACATGGAAAACATACCACCCGTTCATGGGAATCATGTATGTGTAAACGAAGCACAGGAGTTTGTTTGAAATGGGGTTGGGGCTGGGTGGGAGTGGTTTTGCTGAGAGGGTAAGGGTTGGAGAGGCGGGGACTGGTCGGGGGTTCTTGGAGACATTAGCATGGACGTGAGGCCACCGGGATTGTACACTTTACAGTGACTGCATGGGAATCTCGTACATTCCTCAGCAGCTTTGGCGTTGACGAGCTGTTTAAACAGTGTACCTCGCTACATTGACCATCACCTCAGTGGATACAGATGATAGTGGATGTATAATAGTGGGCACAGTAACTTGATTTGTTCAGAAGGGTGATGGTTGAATATCTATGTATGACTCTTTCGTGCACCACGATACACTGCATTAGAACAGTGTGATTTTCAGTCACTTGTGCGTTCACACAACCAGTAGCATCAATTAATGATCTCCAAATCAAACCGTGTGTAAATGGGTGTACAAAACACTTAGTCCGTGTTTTGATGTGCATTGAGTGAGGCGTGTGTATGTGTGAAGGTAGACAAGTGCAAAAAGGCATGGGTCCAACTTTATTGGACGGGCTACCCACAGACGCCTATTCACGGGTGCGATCCCACTACTGCGCGACACGGGGACTTTTGCCTGCTGCATTTCTGCCCTGGGCCGATGCGTCCCTCCTTAGACAACCTGGTGACATCAGACTCCTCCGATGACCCCATATTGATGCCAGGCTTAGTGCGGACACCCGATCGACATAGTACGCCTGAAGACAGAACCCCCGTCCTCAAATCGTCCCCAAACCAGGCCTCCAAGTAGCTAGATTACAGGAGCGCGCCGCAACTCCCAGCCGATAGACACATCGCATTTTGCTGTATTTCACTTTATATCATAATCTTGGCCCCATTTACAAACTACATCTAACATTGGTGGAGCATTACCCAATCAAACATAAATGCTGTCTTTTCAGTTGTGCAACGTATCATCATTTAGTCAGTATTTACATCCATATTGTGTACATTTCACGTCGACGCATTCAGGAAGTAAGCCTCCATATCAAGACCTAATTATCCAGCTCAGTATAAACGTTGTATCGAGTCTGGGTAAGGAGCCGTAGTTGAAATGTTTCTACATCCACAGTACTTAACTTAGAACTCGACTCCAACTATCTTCTCTCCCACAAATACACAAAGACGGGTGTACGTTGAACGTGTAACAGCGAAATATTGATAAGATGTCATTTTACGTTCGCCGTCACACACAAGGGACGCAAATCTTCTTTAGCTAACTCCTTGAGGTGTTGGAAGACAATGACTGTCGCGGGTTTTGATTTTGAGAGATCTTATCGTTTCATCTTGGCTGTGTGTACCTGTACCTTGGAAATAACAGGCGGCTGATCAACATGAGAGTACAAGAAAATAGCCAATGTGCAGATCTAAACACATACTCAACAGTGATACTTCATTAGACTCCTACAGTCCACGTGTAGTACATGGAAAACATACCACCCGTTCATGGGAATCATGTATGTGTAAACGAAGCACAGGAGTTTGTTTGAAATGGGGTTGGGGCTGGGTGGGAGTGGTTTTGCTGAGAGGGTAAGGGTTGGAGAGGCGGGGACTGGTCGGGGGTTCTTGGAGACATTAGCATGGACGTGAGGCCACCGGGATTGTACACTTTACAGTGACTGCATGGGAATCTCGTACATTCCTCAGCAGCTTTGGCGTTGACGAGCTGTTTAAACAGTGTACCTCGCTACATTGACCATCACCTCAGTGGATACAGATGATAGTGGATGTATAATAGTGGGCACAGTAACTTGATTTGTTCAGAAGGGTGATGGTTGAATATCTATGTATGACTCTTTCGTGCACCACGATACACTGCATTAGAACAGTGTGATTTTCAGTCACTTGTGCGTTCACACAACCAGTAGCATCAATTAATGATCTCCAAATCAAACCGTGTGTAAATGGGTGTACAAAACACACGCACGCAGGCACGCACGCACGCACGCACGCATGCGCACCTACACTCCCGAAGGAACACATGGCAAGAGAATGATAAAGGTGAGACAAATAGCATTGATTGCATGCTGTTTAATTTGAATTATCTTAAACAAGCCAAAAGTCCGTGTTTTGATGTGCATTGAGTGAGGCGTGTGTATGTGTGAAGGTAGACAAGTGCAAAAAGGCATGGGTCCAACTTTATTGGACGGGCTACCCACAGACGCCTATTCACGGGTGCGATCCCACTACTGCGCGACACGGGGACTTTTGCCTGCTGCATTTCTGCCCTGGGCCGATGCGTCCCTCCTTAGACAACCTGGTGACATCAGACTCCTCCGATGACCCCATATTGATGCCAGGCTTAGTGCGGACACCCGATCGACATAGTACGCCTGAAGACAGAACCCCCGTCCTCAAATCGTCCCCAAACCAGGCCTCCAAGTAGCTAGATTACAGGAGCGCGCCGCAACTCCCAGCCAATAGACACCTCGCATTTTGCTGTATTTCACTTTATATCATAATCTTGGCCCCATTTACAAACTACATCTAACATTGGTGGAGCATTACCCAATCAAACATAAATGCTGTCTTTTCAGTTGTGCAACGTATCATCATTTAGTCAGTATTTACATCCATATTGTGTACATTTCACGTCGACGCATTCAGGAAGTAAGCCTCCATATCAAGACCTAATTATCCAGCTCAGTATAAACGTTGTATCGAGTCTGGGTAAGGAGCCGTAGTTGAAATGTTTCTACATCCACAGTACTTAACTTAGAACTCGACTCCAACTATCTTCTCTCCCACAAATACACAAAGACGGGTGTACGTTGAACGTGTAACAGCGAAATATTGATAAGATGTCATTTTACGTTCGCCGTCACACACAAGGGACGCAAATCTTCTTTAGCTAACTCCTTGAGGTGTTGGAAGACAATGACTGTCGCGGGTTTTGATTTTGAGAGATCTTATCGTTTCATCTTGGCTGTGTGTACCTGTACCTTGGAAATAACAGGCGGCTGATCAACATGAGAGTACAAGAAAATAGCCAATGTGCAGATCTAAACACATACTCAACAGTGATACTTCATTAGACTCCTACAGTCCACGTGTAGTACATGGAAAACATACCACCCGTTCATGGGAATCATGTATGTGTAAACGAAGCACAGGAGTTTGTTTGAAATGGGGTTGGGGCTGGGTGGGAGTGGTTTTGCTGAGAGGGTAAGGGTTGGAGAGGCGGGGACTAGTCGGGGGTTCTTGGAGACATTAGCATGGACGTGAGGCCACCGGGATTGTACACTTTACAGTGACTGCATGGGAATCTCGTACATTCCTCAGCAGCTTTGGCGTTGACGAGCTGTTTAAACAGTGTACCTCGCTACATTGACCATCACCTCAGTGGATACAGATGATAGTGGATGTATAATAGTGGGCACAGTAACTTGATTTGTTCAGAAGGGTGATGGTTGAATATCTATGTATGACTCTTTCGTGCACCACGATACACTGCATTAGAACAGTGTGATTTTCAGTCACTTGTGCGTTCACACAACCAGTAGCATCAATTAATGATCTCCAAATCAAACCGTGTGTAAATGGGTGTACAAAACACTTAGTCCGTGTTTTGATGTGCATTGAGTGAGGCGTGTGTATGTGTGAAGGTAGACAAGTGCAAAAAGGCATGGGTCCAACTTTATTGGACGGGCTACCCACAGACGCCTATTCACGGGTGCGACCCCACTACTGCGCGACACGGGGACTTTTGCCTGCTGCATTTCTGCCCTGGGCCGATGCGTCCCTCCTTAGACAACCTGGTGACATCAGACTCCTCCGATGACCCCATATTGATGCCAGGCTTAGTGCGGACACCCGATCGACATAGTACGCCTGAAGACAGAACCCCCGTCCTCAAATTGTCCCCAAACCAGGCCTCCAAGTAGCTAGATTACAGGAGCGCGCCGCAACTCCCAGCCGATAGACACATCGCATTTTGCTGTATTTCACTTTATATCATAATCTTGGCCCCATTTACAAACTACATCTAACATTGGTGGAGCATTACCCAATCAAACATAAATGCTGTCTTTTCAGTTGTGCAACGTATCATCATTTAGTCAGTATTTACATCCATATTGTGTACATTTCACGTCGACGCATTCAGGAAGTAAGCCTCCATATCAAGACCTAATTATCCAGCTCAGTATAAACGTTGTATCGAGTCTGGGTAAGGAGCCGTAGTTGAAATGTTTCTACATCCACAGTACTTAACTTAGAACTCGACTCCAACTATCTTCTCTCCCACAAATACACAAAGACGGGTGTACGTTGAACGTGTAACAGCGAAATATTGATAAGATGTCATTTTACGTTCGCCGTCACACACAAGGGACGCAAATCTTCTTTAGCTAACTCCTTGAGGTGTTGGAAGACAATGACTGTCGCGGGTTTTGATTTTGAGAGATCTTATCGTTTCATCTTGGCTGTGTGTACCTGTACCTTGGAAATAACAGGCGGCTGATCAACATGAGAGTACAAAAAAATAGCCAATGTGCAGATCTAAACACATACTCAACAGTGATACTTCATTAGACTCCTACAGTCCACGTGTAGTACATGGAAAACATACCACCCGTTCATGGGAATCATGTATGTGTAAACGAAGCACAGGAGTTTGTTTGAAATGGGGTTGGGGCTGGGTGGGAGTGGTTTTGCTGAGAGGGTAAGGGTTGGAGAGGCGGGGACTGGTCGGGGGTTCTTGGAGACATTAGCATGGACGTGAGGCCACCGGGATTGTACACTTTACAGTGACTGCATGGGAATCTCGTACATTCCTCAGCAGCTTTGGCGTTGACGAGCTGTTTAAACAGTGTACCTCGCTACATTGACCATCACCTCAGTGGATACAGATGATAGTGGATGTATAATAGTGGGCACAGTAACTTGATTTGTTCAGAAGGGTGATGGTTGAATATCTATGTATGACTCTTTCGTGCACCACGATACACTGCATTAGAACAGTGTGATTTTCAGTCACTTGTGCGTTCACACAACCAGTAGCATCAATTAATGATCTCCAAATCAAACCGTGTGTAAATGGGTGTACAAAACACTTAGTCCGTGTTTTGATGTGCATTGAGTGAGGCGTGTGTATGTGTGAAGGTAGACAAGTGCAAAAAGGCATGGGTCCAACTTTATTGGACGGGCTACCCACAGACGCCTATTCACGGGTGCGACCCCACTACTGCGCGACACGGGGACTTTTGCCTGCTGCATTTCTGCCCTGGGCCGATGCGTCCCTCCTTAGACAACCTGGTGACATCAGACTCCTCCGATGACCCCATATTGATGCCAGGCTTAGTGCGGACACCCGATCGACATAGTACGCCTGAAGACAGAACCCCCGTCCTCAAATCGTCCCCA
This sequence comes from Haliotis asinina, assembly GCF_037392515.1. Lineage (NCBI taxonomy): Eukaryota > Metazoa > Mollusca > Gastropoda > Lepetellida > Haliotidae > Haliotis > Haliotis asinina. Next base: position 14,541,180 of record NC_090284.1, read on the forward strand.
AACCAGGCCTCCAAGTAGCTAGATTACAGGAGCGCGCCGCAACTCCCAGCCGATAGACACATCGCATTTTGCTGTATTTCACTTTATATCATAATCTTGGCCCCATTTACAAACTACATCTAACATTGGTGGAGCATTACCCAATCAAACATAAATGCTGTCTTTTCAGTTGTGCAACGTATCATCATTTAGTCAGTATTTACATCCATATTGTGTACATTTCACGTCGACGCATTCAGGAAGTAAGCCTCCATATCAAGACCTAATTATCCAGCTCAGTATAAACGTTGTATCGAGTCTGGGTAAGGAGCCGTAGTTGAAATGTTTCTACATCCACAGTACTTAACTTAGAACTCGACTCCAACTATCTTCTCTCCCACAAATACACAAAGACGGGTGTACGTTGAACGTGTAACAGCGAAATATTGATAAGATGTCATTTTACGTTCGCCGTCACACACAAGGGACGCAAATCTTCTTTAGCTAACTCCTTGAGGTGTTGGAAGACAATGACTGTCGCGGGTTTTGATTTTGAGAGATCTTATCGTTTCATCTTGGCTGTGTGTACCTGTACCTTGGAAATAACAGGCGGCTGATCAACATGAGAGTACAAAAAAATAGCCAATGTGCAGATCTAAACACATACTCAACAGTGATACTTCATTAGACTCCTACAGTCCACGTGTAGTACATGGAAAACATACCACCCGTTCATGGGAATCATGTATGTGTAAACGAAGCACAGGAGTTTGTTTGAAATGGGGTTGGGGCTGGGTGGGAGTGGTTTTGCTGAGAGGGTAAGGGTTGGAGAGGCGGGGACTGGTCGGGGGTTCTTGGAGACATTAGCATGGACGTGAGGCCACCGGGATTGTACACTTTACAGTGACTGCATGGGAATCTCGTACATTCCTCAGCAGCTTTGGCGTTGACGAGCTGTTTAAACAGTGTACCTCGCTACATTGACCATCACCTCAGTGGATACAGATGATAGTGGATGTATAATAGTGGGCACAGTAACTTGATTTGTTCAGAAGGGTGATGGTTGAATATCTATGTATGACTCTTTCGTGCACCACGATACACTGCATTAGAACAGTGTGATTTTCAGTCACTTGTGCGTTCACACAACCAGTAGCATCAATTAATGATCTCCAAATCAAACCGTGTGTAAATGGGTGTACAAAACACACGCACGCACGCACGCACGCACGCACGCACGCACGCACGCACGCACGCACGCACGCACGCACGCACGCACGCATGCGCACCTACACTCCCGAAGGAACACATGGCAAGAGAATGATAAAGGTGAGACAAATAGCATTGATTGCATGCTGTTTAATTTGAATTATCTTAAACAAGCCAAAAGTCCGTGTTTGGATGTGCATTGAGTGAGGCGTGTGTATGTGTGAAGGTAGACAAGTGCAAAAAGGCATGGGTCCAACTTTATTGGACGGGCTACCCACAGACGCCTATTCACGGGTGCGATCCCACTACTGCGCGACACGGGGACTTTTGCCTGCTGCATTTCTGCCCTGGGCCGATGCGTCCCTCCTTAGACAACCTGGTGACATCAGACTCCTCCGATGACCCCATATTGATGCCAGGCTTAGTGCGGACACCCGATCGACATAGTACGCCTGAAGACAGAACCCCCGTCCTCAAATCGTCCCCAAACCAGGCCTCCAAGTAGCTAGATTACAGGAGCGCGCCGCAACTCCCAGCCAATAGACACCTCGCATTTTGCTGTATTTCACTTTATATCATAATCTTGGCCCCATTTACAAACTACATCTAACATCGGTGGAGCATTACCCAATCAAACATAAATGCTGTCTTTTCAGTTGTGCAACGTATCATCATTTAGTCAGTATTTACATCCATATTGTGTACATTTCACGTCGACGCATTCAGGAAGTAAGCCTCCATATCAAGACCTAATTATCCAGCTCAGTATAAACGTTGTATCGAGTCTGGGTAAGGAGCCGTAGTTGAAATGTTTCTACATCCACAGTACTTAACTTAGAACTCGACTCCAACTATCTTCTCTCCCACAAATACACAAAGACGGGTGTACGTTGAACGTGTAACAGCGAAATATTGATAAGATGTCATTTTACGTTCGCCGTCACACACAAGGGACGCAAATCTTCTTTAGCTAACTCCTTGAGGTGTTGGAAGACAATGACTGTCGCGGGTTTTGATTTTGAGAGATCTTATCGTTTCATCTTGGCTGTGTGTACCTGTACCTTGGAAATAACAGGCGGCTGATCAACATGAGAGTACAAGAAAATAGCCAATGTGCAGATCTAAACACATACTCAACAGTGATACTTCATTAGACTCCTACAGTCCACGTGTAGTACATGGAAAACATACCACCCGTTCATGGGAATCATGTATGTGTAAACGAAGCACAGGAGTTTGTTTGAAATGGGGTTGGGGCTGGGTGGGAGTGGTTTTGCTGAGAGGGTAAGGGTTGGAGAGGCGGGGACTGGTCGGGGGTTCTTGGAGACATTAGCATGGACGTGAGGCCACCGGGATTGTACACTTTACAGTGACTGCATGGGAATCTCGTACATTCCTCAGCAGCTTTGGCGTTGACGAGCTGTTTAAACAGTGTACCTCGCTACATTGACCATCACCTCAGTGGATACAGATGATAGTGGATGTATAATAGTGGGCACAGTAACTTGATTTGTTCAGAAGGGTGATGGTTGAATATCTATGTATGACTCTTTCGTGCACCACGATACACTGCATTAGAACAGTGTGATTTTCAGTCACTTGTGCGTTCACACAACCAGTAGCATCAATTAATGATCTCCAAATCAAACCGTGTGTAAATGGGTGTACAAAACACTTAGTCCGTGTTTTGATGTGCATTGAGTGAGGCGTGTGTATGTGTGAAGGTAGACAAGTGCAAAAAGGCATGGGTCCAACTTTATTGGACGGGCTACCCACAGACGCCTATTCACGGGTGCGATCCCACTACTGCGCGACACGGGGACTTTTGCCTGCTGCATTTCTGCCCTGGGCCGATGCGTCCCTCCTTAGACAACCTGGTGACATCAGACTCCTCCGATGACCCCATATTGATGCCAGGCTTAGTGCGGACACCCGATCGACATAGTACGCCTGAAGACAGAACCCCCGTCCTCAAATCGTCCCCAAACCAGGCCTCCAAGTAGCTAGATTACAGGAGCGCGCCGCAACTCCCAGCCGATAGACACCTCGCATTTTGCTGTATTTCACTTTATATCATAATCTTGGCCCCATTTACAAACTACATCTAACATTGGTGGAGCATTACCCAATCAAACATAAATGCTGTCTTTTCAGTTGTGCAACGTATCATCATTTAGTCAGTATTTACATCCATATTGTGTACATTTCACGTCGACGCATTCAGGAAGTAAGCCTCCATATCAAGACCTAATTATCCAGCTCAGTATAAACGTTGTATCGAGTCTGGGTAAGGAGCCGTAGTTGAAATGTTTCTACATCCACAGTACTTAACTTAGAACTCGACTCCAACTATCTTCTCTCCCACAAATACACAAAGACGGGTGTACGTTGAACGTGTAACAGCGAAATATTGATAAGATGTCATTTTACGTTCGCCGTCACACACAAGGGACGCAAATCTTCTTTAGCTAACTCCTTGAGGTGTTGGAAGACAATGACTGTCGCGGGTTTTGATTTTGAGAGATCTTATCGTTTCATCTTGGCTGTGTGTACCTGTACCTTGGAAATAACAGGCGGCTGATCAACATGAGAGTACAAAAAAATAGCCAATGTGCAGATCTAAACACATACTCAACAGTGATACTTCATTAGACTCCTACAGTCCACGTGTAGTACATGGAAAACATACCACCCGTTCATGGGAATCATGTATGTGTAAACGAAGCACAGGAGTTTGTTTGAAATGGGGTTGGGGCTGGGTGGGAGTGGTTTTGCTGAGAGGGTAAGGGTTGGAGAGGCGGGGACTGGTCGGGGGTTCTTGGAGACATTAGCATGGACGTGAGGCCACCGGGATTGTACACTTTACAGTGACTGCATGGGAATCTCGTACATTCCTCAGCAGCTTTGGCGTTGACGAGCTGTTTAAACAGTGTACCTCGCTACATTGACCATCACCTCAGTGGATACAGATGATAGTGGATGTATAATAGTGGGCACAGTAACTTGATTTGTTCAGAAGGGTGATGGTTGAATATCTATGTATGACTCTTTCGTGCACCACGATACACTGCATTAGAACAGTGTGATTTTCAGTCACTTGTGCGTTCACACAACCAGTAGCATCAATTAATGATCTCCAAATCAAACCGTGTGTAAATGGGTGTACAAAACACACGCACGCACGCACGCACGCACGCACGCACGCACGCATGCGCACCTACACTCCCGAAGGAACACATGGCAAGAGAATGATAAAGGTGAGACAAATAGCATTGATTGCATGCTGTTTAATTTGAATTATCTTAAACAAGCCCAAAGTCCGTGTTTTGATGTGCATTGAGTGAGGCGTGTGTATGTGTGAAGGTAGACAAGTGCAAAAAGGCATGGGTCCAACTTTATTGGACGGGCTACCCACAGACGCCTATTCACGGGTGCGATCCCACTACTGCGCGACACGGGGACTTTTGCCTGCTGCATTTCTGCCCTGGGCCGATGCGTCCCTCCTTAGACAACCTGGTGACATCAGACTCCTCCGATGACCCCATATTGATGCCAGGCTTAGTGCGGACACCCGATCGACATAGTACGCCTGAAGACAGAACCCCCGTCCTCAAATCGTCCCCAAACCAGGCCTCCAAGTAGCTAGATTACAGGAGCGCGCCGCAACTCCCAGCCAATAGACACCTCGCATTTTGCTGTATTTCACTTTATATCATAATCTTGGCCCCATTTACAAACTACATCTAACATTGGTGGAGCATTACCCAATCAAACATAAATGCTGTCTTTTCAGTTGTGCAACGTATCATCATTTAGTCAGTATTTACATCCATATTGTGTACATTTCACGTCGACGCATTCAGGAAGTAAGCCTCCATATCAAGACCTAATTATCCAGCTCAGTATAAACGTTGTATCGAGTCTGGGTAAGGAGCCGTAGTTGAAATGTTTCTACATCCACAGTACTTAACTTAGAACTCGACTCCAACTATCTTCTCTCCCACAAATACACAAAGACGGGTGTACGTTGAACGTGTAACAGCGAAATATTGATAAGATGTCATTTTACGTTCGCCGTCACACACAAGGGACGCAAATCTTCTTTAGCTAACTCCTTGAGGTGTTGGAAGACAATGACTGTCGCGGGTTTTGATTTTGAGAGATCTTATCGTTTCATCTTGGCTGTGTGTACCTGTACCTTGGAAATAACAGGCGGCTGATCAACATGAGAGTACAAGAAAATAGCCAATGTGCAGATCTAAACACATACTCAACAGTGATACTTCATTAGACTCCTACAGTCCACGTGTAGTACATGGAAAACATACCACCCGTTCATGGGAATCATGTATGTGTAAACGAAGCACAGGAGTTTGTTTGAAATGGGGTTGGGGCTGGGTGGGAGTGGTTTTGCTGAGAGGGTAAGGGTTGGAGAGGCGGGGACTGGTCGGGGGTTCTTGGAGACATTAGCATGGACGTGAGGCCACCGGGATTGTACACTTTACAGTGACTGCATGGGAATCTCGTACATTCCTCAGCAGCTTTGGCGTTGACGAGCTGTTTAAACAGTGTACCTCGCTACATTGACCATCACCTCAGTGGATACAGATGATAGTGGATGTATAATAGTGGGCACAGTAACTTGATTTGTTCAGAAGGGTGATGGTTGAATATCTATGTATGACTCTTTCGTGCACCACGATACACTGCATTAGAACAGTGTGATTTTCAGTCACTTGTGCGTTCACACAACCAGTAGCATCAATTAATGATCTCCAAATCAAACCGTGTGTAAATGGGTGTACAAAACACACGCACGCACGCACGCACGCACGCACGCATGCGCACCTACACTCCCGAAGGAACACATGGCAAGAGAATGATAAAGGTGAGACAAATAGCATTGATTGCATGCTGTTTAATTTGAATTATCTTAAACAAGCCAAAAGTCCGTGTTTTGATGTGCATTGAGTGAGGCGTGTGTATGTGTGAAGGTAGACAAGTGCAAAAAGGCATGGGTCCAACTTTATTGGACGGGCTACCCACAGACGCCTATTCACGGGTGCGATCCCACTACTGCGCGACACGGGGACTTTTGCCTGCTGCATTTCTGCCCTGGGCCGATGCGTCCCTCCTTAGACAACCTGGTGACATCAGACTCCTCCGATGACCCCATATTGATGCCAGGCTTAGTGCGGACACCCGATCGACATAGTACGCCTGAAGACAGAACCCCCGTCCTCAAATCGTCCCCAAACCAGGCCTCCAAGTAGCTAGATTACAGGAGCGCGCCGCAACTCCCAGCCAATAGACACCTCGCATTTTGCTGTATTTCACTTTATATCATAATCTTGGCCCCATTTACAAACTACATCTAACATTGGTGGAGCATTACCCAATCAAACATAAATGCTGTCTTTTCAGTTGTGCAACGTATCATCATTTAGTCAGTATTTACATCCATATTGTGTACATTTCACGTCGACGCATTCAGGAAGTAAGCCTCCATATCAAGACCTAATTATCCAGCTCAGTATAAACGTTGTATCGAGTCTGGGTAAGGAGCCGTAGTTGAAATGTTTCTACATCCACAGTACTTAACTTAGAACTCGACTCCAACTATCTTCTCTCCCACAAATACACAAAGACGGGTGTACGTTGAACGTGTAACAGCGAAATATTGATAAGATGTCATTTTACGTTCGCCGTCACACACAAGGGACGCAAATCTTCTTTAGCTAACTCCTTGAGGTGTTGGAAGACAATGACTGTCGCGGGTTTTGATTTTGAGAGATCTTATCGTTTCATCTTGGCTGTGTGTACCTGTACCTTGGAAATAACAGGCGGCTGATCAACATGAGAGTACAAGAAAATAGCCAATGTGCAGATCTAAACACATACTCAACAGTGATACTTCATTAGACTCCTACAGTCCACGTGTAGTACATGGAAAACATACCACCCGTTCATGGGAATCATGTATGTGTAAACGAAGCACAGGAGTTTGTTTGAAATGGGGTTGGGGCTGGGTGGGAGTGGTTTTGCTGAGAGGGTAAGGGTTGGAGAGGCGGGGACTGGTCGGGGGTTCTTGGAGACATTAGCATGGACGTGAGGCCACCGGGATTGTACACTTTACAGTGACTGCATGGGAATCTCGTACATTCCTCAGCAGCTTTGGCGTTGACGAGCTGTTTAAACAGTGTACCTCGCTACATTGACCATCACCTCAGTGGATACAGATGATAGTGGATGTATAATAGTGGGCACAGTAACTTGATTTGTTCAGAAGGGTGATGGTTGAATATCTATGTATGACTCTTTCGTGCACCACGATACACTGCATTAGAACAGTGTGATTTTCAGTCACTTGTGCGTTCACACAACCAGTAGCATCAATTAATGATCTCCAAATCAAACCGTGTGTAAATGGGTGTACAAAACACACGCACGCACGCACGCACGCACGCACGCACGCACGCACGCACGCATGCGCACCTACACTCCCGAAGGAACACATGGCAAGAGAATGATAAAGGTGAGACAAATAGCATTGATTGCATGCTGTTTAATTTGAATTATCTTAAACAAGCCAAAAGTCCGTGTTTTGATGTGCATTGAGTGAGGCGTGTGTATGTGTGAAGGTAGACAAGTGCAAAAAGGCATGGGTCCAACTTTATTGGACGGGCTACCCACAGACGCCTATTCACGGGTGCGATCCCACTACTGCGCGACACGGGGACTTTTGCCTGCTGCATTTCTGCCCTGGGCCGATGCGTCCCTCCTTAGACAACCTGGTGACATCAGACTCCTCCGATGACCCCATATTGATGCCAGGCTTAGTGCGGACACCCGATCGACATAGTACGCCTGAAGACAGAACCCCCGTCCTCAAATCGTCCCCAAACCAGGCCTCCAAGTAGCTAGATTACAGGAGCGCGCCGCAACTCCCAGCCAATAGACACCTCGCATTTTGCTGTATTTCACTTTATATCATAATCTTGGCCCCATTTACAAACTACATCTAACATTGGTGGAGCATTACCCAATCAAACATAAATGCTGTCTTTTCAGTTGTGCAACGTATCATCATTTAGTCAGTATTTACATCCATATTGTGTACATTTCACGTCGACGCATTCAGGAAGTAAGCCTCCATATCAAGACCTAATTATCCAGCTCAGTATAAACGTTGTATCGAGTCTGGGTAAGGAGCCGTAGTTGAAATGTTTCTACATCCACAGTACTTAACTTAGAACTCGACTCCAACTATCTTCTCTCCCACAAATACACAAAGACGGGTGTACGTTGAACGTGTAACAGCGAAATATTGATAAGATGTCATTTTACGTTCGCCGTCACACACAAGGGACGCAAATCTTCTTTAGCTAACTCCTTGAGGTGTTGGAAGACAATGACTGTCGCGGGTTTTGATTTTGAGAGATCTTATCGTTTCATCTTGGCTGTGTGTACCTGTACCTTGGAAATAACAGGCGGCTGATCAACATGAGAGTACAAGAAAATAGCCAATGTGCAGATCTAAACACATACTCAACAGTGATACTTCATTAGACTCCTACAGTCCACGTGTAGTACATGGAAAACATACCACCCGTTCATGGGAATCATGTATGTGTAAACGAAGCACAGGAGTTTGTTTGAAATGGGGTTGGGGCTGGGTGGGAGTGGTTTTGCTGAGAGGGTAAGGGTTGGAGAGGCGGGGACTGGTCGGGGGTTCTTGGAGACATTAGCATGGACGTGAGGCCACCGGGATTGTACACTTTACAGTGACTGCATGGGAATCTCGTACATTCCTCAGCAGCTTTGGCGTTGACGAGCTGTTTAAACAGTGTACCTCGCTACATTGACCATCACCTCAGTGGATACAGATGATAGTGGATGTATAATAGTGGGCACAGTAACTTGATTTGTTCAGAAGGGTGATGGTTGAATATCTATGTATGACTCTTTCGTGCACCACGATACACTGCATTAGAACAGTGTGATTTTCAGTCACTTGTGCGTTCACACAACCAGTAGCATCAATTAATGATCTCCAAATCAAACCGTGTGTAAATGGGTGTACAAAACACACGCACGCACGCACGCACGCACGCACGCACGCACGCATGCGCACCTACACTCCCGAAGGAACACATGGCAAGAGAATGATAAAGGTGAGACAAATAGCATTGATTGCATGCTGTTTAATTTGAATTATCTTAAACAAGCCAAAAGTCCGTGTTTTGATGTGCATTGAGTGAGGCGTGTGTATGTGTGAAGGTAGACAAGTGCAAAAAGGCATGGGTCCAACTTTATTGGACGGGCTACCCACAGACGCCTATTCACGGGTGCGATCCCACTACTGCGCGACACGGGGACTTTTGCCTGCTGCATTTCTGCCCTGGGCCGATGCGTCCCTCCTTAGACAACCTGGTGACATCAGACTCCTCCGATGACCCCATATTGATGCCAGGCTTAGTGCGGACACCCGATCGACATAGTACGCCTGAAGACAGAACCCCCGTCCTCAAATCGTCCCCAAACCAGGCCTCCAAGTAGCTAGATTACAGGAGCGCGCCGCAACTCCCAGCCAATAGACACCTCGCATTTTGCTGTATTTCACTTTATATCATAATCTTGGCCCCATTTACAAACTACATCTAACATTGGTGGAGCATTACCCAATCAAACATAAATGCTGTCTTTTCAGTTGTGCAACGTATCATCATTTAGTCAGTATTTACATCCATATTGTGTACATTTCACGTCGACGCATTCAGGAAGTAAGCCTCCATATCAAGACCTAATTATCCAGCTCAGTATAAACGTTGTATCGAGTCTGGGTAAGGAGCCGTAGTTGAAATGTTTCTACATCCACAGTACTTAACTTAGAACTCGACTCCAACTATCTTCTCTCCCACAAATACACAAAGACGGGTGTACGTTGAACGTGTAACAGCGAAATATTGATAAGATGTCATTTTACGTTCGCCGTCACACACAAGGGACGCAAATCTTCTTTAGCTAACTCCTTGAGGTGTTGGAAGACAATGACTGTCGCGGGTTTTGATTTTGAGAGATCTTATCGTTTCATCTTGGCTGTGTGTACCTGTACCTTGGAAATAACAGGCGGCTGATCAACATGAGAGTACAAGAAAATAGCCAATGTGCAGATCTAAACACATACTCAACAGTGATACTTCATTAGACTCCTACAGTCCACGTGTAGTACATGGAAAACATACCACCCGTTCATGGGAATCATGTATGTGTAAACGAAGCACAGGAGTTTGTTTGAAATGGGGTTGGGGCTGGGTGGGAGTGGTTTTGCTGAGAGGGTAAGGGTTGGAGAGGCGGGGACTGGTCGGGGGTTCTTGGAGACATTAGCATGGACGTGAGGCCACCGGGATTGTACACTTTACAGTGACTGCATGGGAATCTCGTACATTCCTCAGCAGCTTTGGCGTTGACGAGCTGTTTAAACAGTGTACCTCGCTACATTGACCATCACCTCAGTGGATACAGATGATAGTGGATGTATAATAGTGGGCACAGTAACTTGATTTGTTCAGAAGGGTGATGGTTGAATATCTATGTATGACTCTTTCGTGCACCACGATACACTGCATTAGAACAGTGTGATTTTCAGTCACTTGTGCGTTCACACAACCAGTAGCATCAATTAATGATCTCCAAATCAAACCGTGTGTAAATGGGTGTACAAAACACACGCACGCACGCACGCACGCACGCACGCACGCACGCACGCATGCGCACCTACACTCCCGAAGGAACACATGGCAAGAGAATGATAAAGGTGAGACAAATAGCATTGATTGCATGCTGTTTAATTTGAATTATCTTAAACAAGCCCAAAGTCCGTGTTTTGATGTGCATTGAGTGAGGCGTGTGTATGTGTGAAGGTAGACAAGTGCAAAAAGGCATGGGTCCAACTTTATTGGACGGGCTACCCACAGACGCCTATTCACGGGTGCGATCCCACTACTGCGCGACACGGGGACTTTTGCCTGCTGCATTTCTGCCCTGGGCCGATGCGTCCCTCCTTAGACAACCTGGTGACATCAGACTCCTCCGATGACCCCATATTGATGCCAGGCTTAGTGCGGACACCCGATCGACATAGTACGCCTGAAGACAGAACCCCCGTCCTCAAATCGTCCCCAAACCAGGCCTCCAAGTAGCTAGATTACAGGAGCGCGCCGCAACTCCCAGCCAATAGACACCTCGCATTTTGCTGTATTTCACTTTATATCATAATCTTGGCCCCATTTACAAACTACATCTAACATTGGTGGAGCATTACCCAATCAAACATAAATGCTGTCTTTTCAGTTGTGCAACGTATCATCATTTAGTCAGTATTTACATCCATATTGTGTACATTTCACGTCGACGCATTCAGGAAGTAAGCCTCCATATCAAGACCTAATTATCCAGCTCAGTATAAACGTTGTATCGAGTCTGGGTAAGGAGCCGTAGTTGAAATGTTTCTACATCCACAGTACTTAACTTAGAACTCGACTCCAACTATCTTCTCTCCCACAAATACACAAAGACGGGTGTACGTTGAACGTGTAACAGCGAAATATTGATAAGATGTCATTTTACGTTCGCCGTCACACACAAGGGACGCAAATCTTCTTTAGCTAACTCCTTGAGGTGTTGGAAGACAATGACTGTCGCGGGTTTTGATTTTGAGAGATCTTATCGTTTCATCTTGGCTGTGTGTACCTGTACCTTGGAAATAACAGGCGGCTGATCAACATGAGAGTACAAGAAAATAGCCAATGTGCAGATCTAAACACATACTCAACAGTGATACTTCATTAGACTCCTACAGTCCACGTGTAGTACATGGAAAACATACCACCCGTTCATGGGAATCATGTATGTGTAAACGAAGCACAGGAGTTTGTTTGAAATGGGGTTGGGGCTGGGTGGGAGTGGTTTTGCTGAGAGGGTAAGGGTTGGAGAGGCGGGGACTGGTCGGGGGTTCTTGGAGACATTAGCATGGACGTGAGGCCACCGGGATTGTACACTTTACAGTGACTGCATGGGAATCTCGTACATTCCTCAGCAGCTTTGGCGTTGACGAGCTGTTTAAACAGTGTACCTCGCTACATTGACCATCACCTCAGTGGATACAGATGATAGTGGATGTATAATAGTGGGCACAGTAACTTGATTTGTTCAGAAGGGTGATGGTTGAATATCTATGTATGACTCTTTCGTGCACCACGATACACTGCATTAGAACAGTGTGATTTTCAGTCACTTGTGCGTTCACACAACCAGTAGCATCAATTAATGATCTCCAAATCAAACCGTGTGTAAATGGGTGTACAAAACACACGCACGCACGCACGCACGCACGCACGCACGCACGCACGCACGCACGCACGCACGCATGCGCACCTACACTCCCGAAGGAACACATGGCAAGAGAATGATAAAGGTGAGACAAATAGCATTGATTGCATGCTGTTTAATTTGAATTATCTTAAACAAGCCAAAAGTCCGTGTTTTGATGTGCATTGAGTGAGGCGTGTGTATGTGTGAAGGTAGACAAGTGCAAAAAGGCATGGGTCCAACTTTATTGGACGGGCTACCCACAGACGCCTATTCACGGGTGCGATCCCACTACTGCGCGACACGGGGACTTTTGCCTGCTGCATTTCTGCCCTGGGCCGATGCGTCCCTCCTTAGACAACCTGGTGACATCAGACTCCTCCGATGACCCCATATTGATGCCAGGCTTAGTGCGGACACCCGATCGACATAGTACGCCTGAAGACAGAACCCCCGTCCTCAAATCGTCCCCAAACCAGGCCTCCAAGTAGCTAGATTACAGGAGCGCGCCGCAACTCCCAGCCAATAGACACCTCGCATTTTGCTGTATTTCACTTTATATCATAATCTTGGCCCCATTTACAAACTACATCTAACATTGGTGGAGCATTACCCAATCAAACATAAATGCTGTCTTTTCAGTTGTGCAACGTATCATCATTTAGTCAGTATTTACATCCATATTGTGTACATTTCACGTCGACGCATTCAGGAAGTAAGCCTCCATATCAAGACCTAATTATCCAGCTCAGTATAAACGTTGTATCGAGTCTGGGTAAGGAGCCGTAGTTGAAATGTTTCTACATCCACAGTACTTAACTTAGAACTCGACTCCAACTATCTTCTCTCCCACAAATACACAAAGACGGGTGTACGTTGAACGTGTAACAGCGAAATATTGATAAGATGTCATTTTACGTTCGCCGTCACACACAAGGGACGCAAATCTTCTTTAGCTAACTCCTTGAGGTGTTGGAAGACAATGACTGTCGCGGGTTTTGATTTTGAGAGATCTTATCGTTTCATCTTGGCTGTGTGTACCTGTACCTTGGAAATAACAGGCGGCTGATCAACATGAGAGTACAAGAAAATAGCCAATGTGCAGATCTAAACACATACTCAACAGTGATACTTCATTAGACTCCTACAGTCCACGTGTAGTACATGGAAAACATACCACCCGTTCATGGGAATCATGTATGTGTAAACGAAGCACAGGAGTTTGTTTGAAATGGGGTTGGGGCTGGGTGGGAGTGGTTTTGCTGAGAGGGTAAGGGTTGGAGAGGCGGGGACTGGTCGGGGGTTCTTGGAGACATTAGCATGGACGTGAGGCCACCGGGATTGTACACTTTACAGTGACTGCATGGGAATCTCGTACATTCCTCAGCAGCTTTGGCGTTGACGAGCTGTTTAAACAGTGTACCTCGCTACATTGACCATCACCTCAGTGGATACAGATGATAGTGGATGTATAATAGTGGGCACAGTAACTTGATTTGTTCAGAAGGGTGATGGTTGAATATCTATGTATGACTCTTTCGTGCACCACGATACACTGCATTAGAACAGTGTGATTTTCAGTCACTTGTGCGTTCACACAACCAGTAGCATCAATTAATGATCTCCAAATCAAACCGTGTGTAAATGGGTGTACAAAACACACGCACGCACGCACGCACGCACGCACGCACGCACGCATGCGCACCTACACTCCCGAAGGAACACATGGCAAGAGAATGATAAAGGTGAGACAAATAGCATTGATTGCATGCTGTTTAATTTGAATTATCTTAAACAAGCCCAAAGTCCGTGTTTTGATGTGCATTGAGTGAGGCGTGTGTATGTGTGAAGGTAGACAAGTGCAAAAAGGCATGGGTCCAACTTTATTGGACGGGCTACCCACAGACGCCTATTCACGGGTGCGATCCCACTACTGCGCGACACGGGGACTTTTGCCTGCTGCATTTCTGCCCTGGGCCGATGCGTCCCTCCTTAGACAACCTGGTGACATCAGACTCCTCCGATGACCCCATATTGATGCCAGGCTTAGTGCGGACACCCGATCGACATAGTACGCCTGAAGACAGAACCCCCGTCCTCAAATCGTCCCCAAACCAGGCCTCCAAGTAGCTAGATTACAGGAGCGCGCCGCAACTCCCAGCCAATAGACACCTCGCATTTTGCTGTATTTCACTTTATATCATAATCTTGGCCCCATTTACAAACTACATCTAACATTGGTGGAGCATTACCCAATCAAACATAAATGCTGTCTTTTCAGTTGTGCAACGTATCATCATTTAGTCAGTATTTACATCCATATTGTGTACATTTCACGTCGACGCATTCAGGAAGTAAGCCTCCATATCAAGACCTAATTATCCAGCTCAGTATAAACGTTGTATCGAGTCTGGGTAAGGAGCCGTAGTTGAAATGTTTCTACATCCACAGTACTTAACTTAGAACTCGACTCCAACTATCTTCTCTCCCACAAATACACAAAGACGGGTGTACGTTGAACGTGTAACAGCGAAATATTGATAAGATGTCATTTTACGTTCGCCGTCACACACAAGGGACGCAAATCTTCTTTAGCTAACTCCTTGAGGTGTTGGAAGACAATGACTGTCGCGGGTTTTGATTTTGAGAGATCTTATCGTTTCATCTTGGCTGTGTGTACCTGTACCTTGGAAATAACAGGCGGCTGATCAACATGAGAGTACAAGAAAATAGCCAATGTGCAGATCTAAACACATACTCAACAGTGATACTTCATTAGACTCCTACAGTCCACGTGTAGTACATGGAAAACATACCACCCGTTCATGGGAATCATGTATGTGTAAACGAAGCACAGGAGTTTGTTTGAAATGGGGTTGGGGCTGGGTGGGAGTGGTTTTGCTGAGAGGGTAAGGGTTGGAGAGGCGGGGACTGGTCGGGGGTTCTTGGAGACATTAGCATGGACGTGAGGCCACCGGGATTGTACACTTTACAGTGACTGCATGGGAATCTCGTACATTCCTCAGCAGCTTTGGCGTTGACGAGCTGTTTAAACAGTGTACCTCGCTACATTGACCATCACCTCAGTGGATACAGATGATAGTGGATGTATAATAGTGGGCACAGTAACTTGATTTGTTCAGAAGGGTGATGGTTGAATATCTATGTATGACTCTTTCGTGCACCACGATACACTGCATTAGAACAGTGTGATTTTCAGTCACTTGTGCGTTCACACAACCAGTAGCATCAATTAATGATCTCCAAATCAAACCGTGTGTAAATGGGTGTACAAAACACACGCACGCACGCACGCACGCACGCACGCACGCACGCACGCATGCGCACCTACACTCCCGAAGGAACACATGGCAAGAGAATGATAAAGGTGAGACAAATAGCATTGATTGCATGCTGTTTAATTTGAATTATCTTAAACAAGCCCAAAGTCCGTGTTTTGATGTGCATTGAGTGAGGCGTGTGTATGTGTGAAGGTAGACAAGTGCAAAAAGGCATGGGTCCAACTTTATTGGACGGGCTACCCACAGACGCCTATTCACGGGTGCGATCCCACTACTGCGCGACACGGGGACTTTTGCCTGCTGCATTTCTGCCCTGGGCCGATGCGTCCCTCCTTAGACAACCTGGTGACATCAGACTCCTCCGATGACCCCATATTGATGCCAGGCTTAGTGCGGACACCCGATCGACATAGTACGCCTGAAGACAGAACCCCCGTCCTCAAATCGTCCCCAAACCAGGCCTCCAAGTAGCTAGATTACAGGAGCGCGCCGCAACTCCCAGCCAATAGACACCTCGCATTTTGCTGTATTTCACTTTATATCATAATCTTGGCCCCATTTACAAACTACATCTAACATTGGTGGAGCATTACCCAATCAAACATAAATGCTGTCTTTTCAGTTGTGCAACGTATCATCATTTAGTCAGTATTTACATCCATATTGTGTACATTTCACGTCGACGCATTCAGGAAGTAAGCCTCCATATCAAGACCTAATTATCCAGCTCAGTATAAACGTTGTATCGAGTCTGGGTAAGGAGCCGTAGTTGAAATGTTTCTACATCCACAGTACTTAACTTAGAACTCGACTCCAACTATCTTCTCTCCCACAAATACACAAAGACGGGTGTACGTTGAACGTGTAACAGCGAAATATTGATAAGATGTCATTTTACGTTCGCCGTCACACACAAGGGACGCAAATCTTCTTTAGCTAACTCCTTGAGGTGTTGGAAGACAATGACTGTCGCGGGTTTTGATTTTGAGAGATCTTATCGTTTCATCTTGGCTGTGTGTACCTGTACCTTGGAAATAACAGGCGGCTGATCAACATGAGAGTACAAGAAAATAGCCAATGTGCAGATCTAAACACATACTCAACAGTGATACTTCATTAGACTCCTACAGTCCACGTGTAGTACATGGAAAACATACCACCCGTTCATGGGAATCATGTATGTGTAAACGAAGCACAGGAGTTTGTTTGAAATGGGGTTGGGGCTGGGTGGGAGTGGTTTTGCTGAGAGGGTAAGGGTTGGAGAGGCGGGGACTGGTCGGGGGTTCTTGGAGACATTAGCATGGACGTGAGGCCACCGGGATTGTACACTTTACAGTGACTGCATGGGAATCTCGTACATTCCTCAGCAGCTTTGGCGTTGACGAGCTGTTTAAACAGTGTACCTCGCTACATTGACCATCACCTCAGTGGATACAGATGATAGTGGATGTATAATAGTGGGCACAGTAACTTGATTTGTTCAGAAGGGTGATGGTTGAATATCTATGTATGACTCTTTCGTGCACCACGATACACTGCATTAGAACAGTGTGATTTTCAGTCACTTGTGCGTTCACACAACCAGTAGCATCAATTAATGATCTCCAAATCAAACCGTGTGTAAATGGGTGTACAAAACACACGCACGCACGCACGCACGCACGCACGCACGCACGCACGCACGCATGCGCACCTACACTCCCGAAGGAACACATGGCAAGAGAATGATAAAGGTGAGACAAATAGCATTGATTGCATGCTGTTTAATTTGAATTATCTTAAACAAGCCAAAAGTCCGTGTTTTGATGTGCATTGAGTGAGGCGTGTGTATGTGTGAAGGTAGACAAGTGCAAAAAGGCATGGGTCCAACTTTATTGGACGGGCTACCCACAGACGCCTATTCACGGGTGCGATCCCACTACTGCGCGACACGGGGACTTTTGCCTGCTGCATTTCTGCCCTGGGCCGATGCGTCCCTCCTTAGACAACCTGGTGACATCAGACTCCTCCGATGACCCCATATTGATGCCAGGCTTAGTGCGGACACCCGATCGACATAGTACGCCTGAAGACAGAACCCCCGTCCTCAAATCGTCCCCAAACCAGGCCTCCAAGTAGCTAGATTACAGGAGCGCGCCGCAACTCCCAGCCGATAGACACCTCGCATTTTGCTGTATTTCACTTTATATCATAATCTTGGCCCCATTTACAAACTACATCTAACATTGGTGGAGCATTACCCAATCAAACATAAATGCTGTCTTTTCAGTTGTGCAACGTATCATCATTTAGTCAGTATTTACATCCATATTGTGTACATTTCACGTCGACGCATTCAGGAAGTAAGCCTCCATATCAAGACCTAATTATCCAGCTCAGTATAAACGTTGTATCGAGTCTGGGTAAGGAGCCGTAGTTGAAATGTTTCTACATCCACAGTACTTAACTTAGAACTCGACTCCAACTATCTTCTCTCCCACAAATACACAAAGACGGGTGTACGTTGAACGTGTAACAGCGAAATATTGATAAGATGTCATTTTACGTTCGCCGTCACACACAAGGGACGCAAATCTTCTTTAGCTAACTCCTTGAGGTGTTGGAAGACAATGACTGTCGCGGGTTTTGATTTTGAGAGATCTTATCGTTTCATCTTGGCTGTGTGTACCTGTACCTTGGAAATAACAGGCGGCTGATCAACATGAGAGTACAAGAAAATAGCCAATGTGCAGATCTAAACACATACTCAACAGTGATACTTCATTAGACTCCTACAGTCCACGTGTAGTACATGGAAAACATACCACCCGTTCATGGGAATCATGTATGTGTAAACGAAGCACAGGAGTTTGTTTGAAATGGGGTTGGGGCTGGGTGGGAGTGGTTTTGCTGAGAGGGTAAGGGTTGGAGAGGCGGGGACTGGTCGGGGGTTCTTGGAGACATTAGCACGGACGTGAGGCCACCGGGATTGTACACTTTACAGTGACTGCATGGGAATCTCGTACATTCCTCAGCAGCTTTGGCGTTGACGAGCTGTTTAAACAGTGTACCTCGCTACATTGACCATCACCTCAGTGGATACAGATGATAGTGGATGTATAATAGTGGGCACAGTAACTTGATTTGTTCAGAAGGGTGATGGTTGAATATCTATGTATGACTCTTTCGTGCACCACGATACACTGCATTAGAACAGTGTGATTTTCAGTCACTTGTGCGTTCACACAACCAGTAGCATCAATTAATGATCTCCAAATCAAACCGTGTGTAAATGGGTGTACAAAACACACGCACGCACGCACGCACGCACGCACGCATGCGCACCTACACTCCCGAAGGAACACATGGCAAGAGAATGATAAAGGTGAGACAAATAGCATTGATTGCATGCTGTTTAATTTGAATTATCTTAAACAAGCCAAAAGTCCGTGTTTTGATGTGCATTGAGTGAGGCGTGTGTATGTGTGAAGGTAGACAAGTGCAAAAAGGCATGGGTCCAACTTTATTGGACGGGCTACCCACAGACGCCTATTCACGGGTGCGATCCCACTACTGCGCGACACGGGGACTTTTGCCTGCTGCATTTCTGCCCTGGGCCGATGCGTCCCTCCTTAGACAACCTGGTGACATCAGACTCCTCCGATGACCCCATATTGATGCCAGGCTTAGTGCGGACACCCGATCGACATAGTACGCCTGAAGACAGAACCCCCGTCCTCAAATCGTCCCCAAACCAGGCCTCCAAGTAGCTAGATTACAGGAGCGCGCCGCAACTCCCAGCCGATAGACACCTCGCATTTTGCTGTATTTCACTTTATATCATAATCTTGGCCCCATTTACAAACTACATCTAACATTGGTGGAGCATTACCCAATCAAACATAAATGCTGTCTTTTCAGTTGTGCAACGTATCATCATTTAGTCAGTATTTACATCCATATTGTGTACATTTCACGTCGACGCATTCAGGAAGTAAGCCTCCATATCAAGACCTAATTATCCAGCTCAGTATAAACGTTGTATCGAGTCTGGGTAAGGAGCCGTAGTTGAAATGTTTCTACATCCACAGTACTTAACTTAGAACTCGACTCCAACTATCTTCTCTCCCACAAATACACAAAGACGGGTGTACGTTGAACGTGTAACAGCGAAATATTGATAAGATGTCATTTTACGTTCGCCGTCACACACAAGGGACGCAAATCTTCTTTAGCTAACTCCTTGAGGTGTTGGAAGACAATGACTGTCGCGGGTTTTGATTTTGAGAGATCTTATCGTTTCATCTTGGCTGTGTGTACCTGTACCTTGGAAATAACAGGCGGCTGATCAACATGAGAGTACAAGAAAATAGCCAATGTGCAGATCTAAACACATACTCAACAGTGATACTTCATTAGACTCCTACAGTCCACGTGTAGTACATGGAAAACATACCACCCGTTCATGGGAATCATGTATGTGTAAACGAAGCACAGGAGTTTGTTTGAAATGGGGTTGGGGCTGGGTGGGAGTGGTTTTGCTGAGAGGGTAAGGGTTGGAGAGGCGGGGACTGGTCGGGGGTTCTTGGAGACATTAGCACGGACGTGAGGCCACCGGGATTGTACACTTTACAGTGACTGCATGGGAATCTCGTACATTCCTCAGCAGCTTTGGCGTTGACGAGCTGTTTAAACAGTGTACCTCGCTACATTGACCATCACCTCAGTGGATACAGATGATAGTGGATGTATAATAGTGGGCACAGTAACTTGATTTGTTCAGAAGGGTGATGGTTGAATATCTATGTATGACTCTTTCGTGCACCACGATACACTGCATTAGAACAGTGTGATTTTCAGTCACTTGTGCGTTCACACAACCAGTAGCATCAATTAATGATCTCCAAATCAAACCGTGTGTAAATGGGTGTACAAAACACACGCACGCACGCACGCACGCACGCACGCACGCATGCGCACCTACACTCCCGAAGGAACACATGGCAAGAGAATGATAAAGGTGAGACAAATAGCATTGATTGCATGCTGTTTAATTTGAATTATCTTAAACAAGCCCAAAGTCCGTGTTTTGATGTGCATTGAGTGAGGCGTGTGTATGTGTGAAGGTAGACAAGTGCAAAAAGGCATGGGTCCAACTTTATTGGACGGGCTACCCACAGACGCCTATTCACGGGTGCGATCCCACTACTGCGCGACACGGGGACTTTTGCCTGCTGCATTTCTGCCCTGGGCCGATGCGTCCCTCCTTAGACAACCTGGTGACATCAGACTCCTCCGATGACCCCATATTGATGCCAGGCTTAGTGCGGACACCCGATCGACATAGTACGCCTGAAGACAGAACCCCCGTCCTCAAATCGTCCCCAAACCAGGCCTCCAAGTAGCTAGATTACAGGAGCGCGCCGCAACTCCCAGCCAATAGACACCTCGCATTTTGCTGTATTTCACTTTATATCATAATCTTGGCCCCATTTACAAACTACATCTAACATTGGTGGAGCATTACCCAATCAAACATAAATGCTGTCTTTTCAGTTGTGCAACGTATCATCATTTAGTCAGTATTTACATCCATATTGTGTACATTTCACGTCGACGCATTCAGGAAGTAAGCCTCCATATCAAGACCTAATTATCCAGCTCAGTATAAACGTTGTATCGAGTCTGGGTAAGGAGCCGTAGTTGAAATGTTTCTACATCCACAGTACTTAACTTAGAACTCGACTCCAACTATCTTCTCTCCCACAAATACACAAAGACGGGTGTACGTTGAACGTGTAACAGCGAAATATTGATAAGATGTCATTTTACGTTCGCCGTCACACACAAGGGACGCAAATCTTCTTTAGCTAACTCCTTGAGGTGTTGGAAGACAATGACTGTCGCGGGTTTTGATTTTGAGAGATCTTATCGTTTCATCTTGGCTGTGTGTACCTGTACCTTGGAAATAACAGGCGGCTGATCAACATGAGAGTACAAGAAAATAGCCAATGTGCAGATCTAAACACATACTCAACAGTGATACTTCATTAGACTCCTACAGTCCACGTGTAGTACATGGAAAACATACCACCCGTTCATGGGAATCATGTATGTGTAAACGAAGCACAGGAGTTTGTTTGAAATGGGGTTGGGGCTGGGTGGGAGTGGTTTTGCTGAGAGGGTAAGGGTTGGAGAGGCGGGGACTGGTCGGGGGTTCTTGGAGACATTAGCACGGACGTGAGGCCACCGGGATTGTACACTTTACAGTGACTGCATGGGAATCTCGTACATTCCTCAGCAGCTTTGGCGTTGACGAGCTGTTTAAACAGTGTACCTCGCTACATTGACCATCACCTCAGTGGATACAGATGATAGTGGATGTATAATAGTGGGCACAGTAACTTGATTTGTTCAGAAGGGTGATGGTTGAATATCTATGTATGACTCTTTCGTGCACCACGATACACTGCATTAGAACAGTGTGATTTTCAGTCACTTGTGCGTTCACACAACCAGTAGCATCAATTAATGATCTCCAAATCAAACCGTGTGTAAATGGGTGTACAAAACACACGCACGCACGCACGCACGCACGCACGCATGCGCACCTACACTCCCGAAGGAACACATGGCAAGAGAATGATAAAGGTGAGACAAATAGCATTGATTGCATGCTGTTTAATTTGAATTATCTTAAACAAGCCAAAAGTCCGTGTTTTGATGTGCATTGAGTGAGGCGTGTGTATGTGTGAAGGTAGACAAGTGCAAAAAGGCATGGGTCCAACTTTATTGGACGGGCTACCCACAGACGCCTATTCACGGGTGCGATCCCACTACTGCGCGACACGGGGACTTTTGCCTGCTGCATTTCTGCCCTGGGCCGATGCGTCCCTCCTTAGACAACCTGGTGACATCAGACTCCTCCGATGACCCCATATTGATGCCAGGCTTAGTGCGGACACCCGATCGACATAGTACGCCTGAAGACAGAACCCCCGTCCTCAAATCGTCCCCAAACCAGGCCTCCAAGTAGCTAGATTACAGGAGCGCGCCGCAACTCCCAGCCAATAGACACCTCGCATTTTGCTGTATTTCACTTTATATCATAATCTTGGCCCCATTTACAAACTACATCTAACATTGGTGGAGCATTACCCAATCAAACATAAATGCTGTCTTTTCAGTTGTGCAACGTATCATCATTTAGTCAGTATTTACATCCATATTGTGTACATTTCACGTCGACGCATTCAGGAAGTAAGCCTCCATATCAAGACCTAATTATCCAGCTCAGTATAAACGTTGTATCGAGTCTGGGTAAGGAGCCGTAGTTGAAATGTTTCTACATCCACAGTACTTAACTTAGAACTCGACTCCAACTATCTTCTCTCCCACAAATACACAAAGACGGGTGTACGTTGAACGTGTAACAGCGAAATATTGATAAGATGTCATTTTACGTTCGCCGTCACACACAAGGGACGCAAATCTTCTTTAGCTAACTCCTTGAGGTGTTGGAAGACAATGACTGTCGCGGGTTTTGATTTTGAGAGATCTTATCGTTTCATCTTGGCTGTGTGTACCTGTACCTTGGAAATAACAGGCGGCTGATCAACATGAGAGTACAAGAAAATAGCCAATGTGCAGATCTAAACACATACTCAACAGTGATACTTCATTAGACTCCTACAGTCCACGTGTAGTACATGGAAAACATACCACCCGTTCATGGGAATCATGTATGTGTAAACGAAGCACAGGAGTTTGTTTGAAATGGGGTTGGGGCTGGGTGGGAGTGGTTTTGCTGAGAGGGTAAGGGTTGGAGAGGCGGGGACTGGTCGGGGCTTCTTGGAGACATTAGCACGGACGTGAGGCCACCGGGATTGTACACTTTACAGTGACTGCATGGGAATCTCGTACATTCCTCAGCAGCTTTGGCGTTGACGAGCTGTTTAAACAGTGTACCTCGCTACATTGACCATCACCTCAGTGGATACAGATGATAGTGGATGTATAATAGTGGGCACAGTAACTTGATTTGTTCAGAAGGGTGATGGTTGAATATCTATGTATGACTCTTTCGTGCACCACGATACACTGCATTAGAACAGTGTGATTTTCAGTCACTTGTGCGTTCACACAACCAGTAGCATCAATTAATGATCTCCAAATCAAACCGTGTGTAAATGGGTGTACAAAACACACGCACGCACGCACGCACGCACGCACGCACGCATGCGCACCTACACTCCCGAAGGAACACATGGCAAGAGAATGATAAAGGTGAGACAAATAGCATTGATTGCATGCTGTTTAATTTGAATTATCTTAAACAAGCCAAAAGTCCGTGTTTTGATGTGCATTGAGTGAGGCGTGTGTATGTGTGAAGGTAGACAAGTGCAAAAAGGCATGGGTCCAACTTTATTGGACGGGCTACCCACAGACGCCTATTCACGGGTGCGATCCCACTACTGCGCGACACGGGGACTTTTGCCTGCTGCATTTCTGCCCTGGGCCGATGCGTCCCTCCTTAGACAACCTGGTGACATCAGACTCCTCCGATGACCCCATATTGATGCCAGGCTTAGTGCGGACACCCGATCGACATAGTACGCCTGAAGACAGAACCCCCGTCCTCAAATCGTCCCCAAACCAGGCCTCCAAGTAGCTAGATTACAGGAGCGCGCCGCAACTCCCAGCCAATAGACACCTCGCATTTTGCTGTATTTCACTTTATATCATAATCTTGGCCCCATTTACAAACTACATCTAACATTGGTGGAGCATTACCCAATCAAACATAAATGCTGTCTTTTCAGTTGTGCAACGTATCATCATTTAGTCAGTATTTACATCCATATTGTGTACATTTCACGTCGACGCATTCAGGAAGTAAGCCTCCATATCAAGACCTAATTATCCAGCTCAGTATAAACGTTGTATCGAGTCTGGGTAAGGAGCCGTAGTTGAAATGTTTCTACATCCACAGTACTTAACTTAGAACTCGACTCCAACTATCTTCTCTCCCACAAATACACAAAGACGGGTGTACGTTGAACGTGTAACAGCGAAATATTGATAAGATGTCATTTTACGTTCGCCGTCACACACAAGGGACGCAAATCTTCTTTAGCTAACTCCTTGAGGTGTTGGAAGACAATGACTGTCGCGGGTTTTGATTTTGAGAGATCTTATCTTTTCATCTTGGCTGTGTGTACCTGTACCTTGGAAATAACAGGCGGCTGATCAACATGAGAGTACAAGAAAATAGCCAATGTGCAGATCTAAACACATACTCAACAGTGATACTTCATTAGACTCCTACAGTCCACGTGTAGTACATGGAAAACATACCACCCGTTCATGGGAATCATGTATGTGTAAACGAAGCACAGGAGTTTGTTTGAAATGGGGTTGGGGCTGGGTGGGAGTGGTTTTGCTGAGAGGGTAAGGGTTGGAGAGGCGGGGACTGGTCGGGGGTTCTTGGAGACATTAGCATGGACGTGAGGCCACCGGGATTGTACACTTTACAGTGACTGCATGGGAATCTCGTACATTCCTCAGCAGCTTTGGCGTTGACGAGCTGTTTAAACAGTGTACCTCGCTACATTGACCATCACCTCAGTGGATACAGATGATAGTGGATGTATAATAGTGGGCACAGTAACTTGATTTGTTCAGAAGGGTGATGGTTGAATATCTATGTATGACTCTTTCGTGCACCACGATACACTGCATTAGAACAGTGTGATTTTCAGTCACTTGTGCGTTCACACAACCAGTAGCATCAATTAATGATCTCCAAATCAAACCGTGTGTAAATGGGTGTACAAAACACACGCACGCACGCACGCACGCATGCGCACCTACACTCCCGAAGGAACACATGGCAAGAGAATGATAAAGGTGAGACAAATAGCATTGATTGCATGCTGTTTAATTTGAATTATCTTAAACAAGCCAAAAGTCCGTGTTTTGATGTGCATTGAGTGAGGCGTGTGTATGTGTGAAGGTAGACAAGTGCAAAAAGGCATGGGTCCAACTTTATTGGACGGGCTACCCACAGACGCCTATTCACGGGTGCGATCCCACTACTGCGCGACACGGGGACTTTTGCCTGCTGCATTTCTGCCCTGGGCCGATGCGTCCCTCCTTAGACAACCTGGTGACATCAGACTCCTCCGATGACCCCATATTGATGCCAGGCTTAGTGCTGACACCCGATCGACATAGTACGCCTGAAGACAGAACCCCCGTCCTCAAATCGTCCCCAAACCAGGCCTCCAAGTAGCTAGATTACAGGAGCGCGCCGCAACTCCCAGCCAATAGACACCTCGCATTTTGCTGTATTTCACTTTATATCATAATCTTGGCCCCATTTACAAACTACATCTAACATTGGTGGAGCATTACCCAATCAAACATAAATGCTGTCTTTTCAGTTGTGCAACGTATCATCATTTAGTCAGTATTTACATCCATATTGTGTACATTTCACGTCGACGCATTCAGGAAGTAAGCCTCCATATCAAGACCTAATTATCCAGCTCAGTATAAACGTTGTATCGAGTCTGGGTAAGGAGCCGTAGTTGAAATGTTTCTACATCCACAGTACTTAACTTAGAACTCGACTCCAACTATCTTCTCTCCCACAAATACACAAAGACGGGTGTACGTTGAACGTGTAACAGCGAAATATTGATAAGATGTCATTTTACGTTCGCCGTCACACACAAGGGACGCAAATCTTCTTTAGCTAACTCCTTGAGGTGTTGGAAGACAATGACTGTCGCGGGTTTTGATTTTGAGAGATCTTATCTTTTCATCTTGGCTGTGTGTACCTGTACCTTGGAAATAACAGGCGGCTGATCAACATGAGAGTACAAGAAAATAGCCAATGTGCAGATCTAAACACATACTCAACAGTGATACTTCATTAGACTCCTACAGTCCACGTGTAGTACATGGAAAACATACCACCCGTTCATGGGAATCATGTATGTGTAAACGAAGCACAGGAGTTTGTTTGAAATGGGGTTGGGGCTGGGTGGGAGTGGTTTTGCTGAGAGGGTAAGGGTTGGAGAGGCGGGGACTGGTCGGGGGTTCTTGGAGACATTAGCATGGACGTGAGGCCACCGGGATTGTACACTTTACAGTGACTGCATGGGAATCTCGTACATTCCTCAGCAGCTTTGGCGTTGACGAGCTGTTTAAACAGTGTACCTCGCTACATTGACCATCACCTCAGTGGATACAGATGATAGTGGATGTATAATAGTGGGCACAGTAACTTGATTTGTTCAGAAGGGTGATGGTTGAATATCTATGTATGACTCTTTCGTGCACCACGATACACTGCATTAGAACAGTGTGATTTTCAGTCACTTGTGCGTTCACACAACCAGTAGCATCAATTAATGATCTCCAAATCAAACCGTGTGTAAATGGGTGTACAAAACACACGCACGCACGCACGCACGCACGCACGCATGCGCACCTACACTCCCGAAGGAACACATGGCAAGAGAATGATAAAGGTGAGACAAATAGCATTGATTGCATGCTGTTTAATTTGAATTATCTTAAACAAGCCAAAAGTCCGTGTTTTGATGTGCATTGAGTGAGGCGTGTGTATGTGTGAAGGTAGACAAGTGCAAAAAGGCATGGGTCCAACTTTATTGGACGGGCTACCCACAGACGCCTATTCACGGGTGCGATCCCACTACTGCGCGACACGGGGACTTTTGCCTGCTGCATTTCTGCCCTGGGCCGATGCGTCCCTCCTTAGACAACCTGGTGACATCAGACTCCTCCGATGACCCCATATTGATGCCAGGCTTAGTGCGGACACCCGATCGACATAGTACGCCTGAAGACAGAACCCCCGTCCTCAAATCGTCCCCAAACCAGGCCTCCAAGTAGCTAGATTACAGGAGCGCGCCGCAACTCCCAGCCAATAGACACCTCGCATTTTGCTGTATTTCACTTTATATCATAATCTTGGCCCCATTTACAAACTACATCTAACATTGGTGGAGCATTACCCAATCAAACATAAATGCTGTCTTTTCAGTTGTGCAACGTATCATCATTTAGTCAGTATTTACATCCATATTGTGTACATTTCACGTCGACGAATTCAGGAAGTAAGCCTCCATATCAAGACCTAATTATCCAGCTCAGTATAAACGTTGTATCGAGTCTGGGTAAGGAGCCGTAGTTGAAATGTTTCTACATCCACAGTACTTAACTTAGAACTCGACTCCAACTATCTTCTCTCCCACAAATACACAAAGACGGGTGTACGTTGAACGTGTAACAGCGAAATATTGATAAGATGTCATTTTACGTTCGCCGTCACACACAAGGGACGCAAATCTTCTTTAGCTAACTCCTTGAGGTGTTGGAAGACAATGACTGTCGCGGGTTTTGATTTTGAGAGATCTTATCGTTTCATCTTGGCTGTGTGTACCTGTACCTTGGAAATAACAGGCGGCTGATCAACATGAGAGTACAAGAAAATAGCCAATGTGCAGATCTAAACACATACTCAACAGTGATACTTCATTAGACTCCTACAGTCCACGTGTAGTACATGGAAAACATACCACCCGTTCATGGGAATCATGTATGTGTAAACGAAGCACAGGAGTTTGTTTGAAATGGGGTTGGGGCTGGGTGGGAGTGGTTTTGCTGAGAGGGTAAGGGTTGGAGAGGCGGGGACTGGTCGGGGGTTCTTGGAGACATTAGCATGGACGTGAGGCCACCGGGATTGTACACTTTACAGTGACTGCATGGGAATCTCGTACATTCCTCAGCAGCTTTGGCGTTGACGAGCTGTTTAAACAGTGTACCTCGCTACATTGACCATCACCTCAGTGGATACAGATGATAGTGGATGTATAATAGTGGGCACAGTAACTTGATTTGTTCAGAAGGGTGATGGTTGAATATCTATGTATGACTCTTTCGTGCACCACGATACACTGCATTAGAACAGTGTGATTTTCAGTCACTTGTGCGTTCACACAACCAGTAGCATCAATTAATGATCTCCAAATCAAACCGTGTGTAAATGGGTGTACAAAACACACGCACGCACGCACGCACGCACGCACGCACGCACGCACGCACGCATGCGCACCTACACTCCCGAAGGAACACATGGCAAGAGAATGATAAAGGTGAGACAAATAGCATTGATTGCATGCTGTTTAATTTGAATTATCTTAAACAAGCCAAAAGTCCGTGTTTTGATGTGCATTGAGTGAGGCGTGTGTATGTGTGAAGGTAGACAAGTGCAAAAAGGCATGGGTCCAACTTTATTGGACGGGCTACCCACAGACGCCTATTCACGGGTGCGATCCCACTACTGCGCGACACGGGGACTTTTGCCTGCTGCATTTCTGCCCTGGGCCGATGCGTCCCTCCTTAGACAACCTGGTGACATCAGACTCCTCCGATGACCCCATATTGATGCCAGGCTTAGTGCGGACACCCGATCGACATAGTACGCCTGAAGACAGAACCCCCGTCCTCAAATCGTCCCCAAACCAGGCCTCCAAGTAGCTAGATTACAGGAGCGCGCCGCAACTCCCAGCCAATAGACACCTCGCATTTTGCTGTATTTCACTTTATATCATAATCTTGGCCCCATTTACAAACTACATCTAACATTGGTGGAGCATTACCCAATCAAACATAAATGCTGTCTTTTCAGTTGTGCAACGTATCATCATTTAGTCAGTATTTACATCCATATTGTGTACATTTCACGTCGACGCATTCAGGAAGTAAGCCTCCATATCAAGACCTAATTATCCAGCTCAGTATAAACGTTGTATCGAGTCTGGGTAAGGAGCCGTAGTTGAAATGTTTCTACATCCACAGTACTTAACTTAGAACTCGACTCCAACTATCTTCTCTCCCACAAATACACAAAGACGGGTGTACGTTGAACGTGTAACAGCGAAATATTGATAAGATGTCATTTTACGTTCGCCGTCACACACAAGGGACGCAAATCTTCTTTAGCTAACTCCTTGAGGTGTTGGAAGACAATGACTGTCGCGGGTTTTGATTTTGAGAGATCTTATCGTTTCATCTTGGCTGTGTGTACCTGTACCTTGGAAATAACAGGCGGCTGATCAACATGAGAGTACAAGAAAATAGCCAATGTGCAGATCTAAACACATACTCAACAGTGATACTTCATTAGACTCCTACAGTCCACGTGTAGTACATGGAAAACATACCACCCGTTCATGGGAATCATGTATGTGTAAACGAAGCACAGGAGTTTGTTTGAAATGGGGTTGGGGCTGGGTGGGAGTGGTTTTGCTGAGAGGGTAAGGGTTGGAGAGGCGGGGACTGGTCGGGGGTTCTTGGAGACATTAGCATGGACGTGAGGCCACCGGGATTGTACACTTTACAGTGACTGCATGGGAATCTCGTACATTCCTCAGCAGCTTTGGCGTTGACGAGCTGTTTAAACAGTGTACCTCGCTACATTGACCATCACCTCAGTGGATACAGATGATAGTGGATGTATAATAGTGGGCACAGTAACTTGATTTGTTCAGAAGGGTGATGGTTGAATATCTATGTATGACTCTTTCGTGCACCACGATACACTGCATTAGAACAGTGTGATTTTCAGTCACTTGTGCGTTCACACAACCAGTAGCATCAATTAATGATCTCCAAATCAAACCGTGTGTAAATGGGTGTACAAAACACACGCACGCACGCACGCACGCACGCACGCATGCGCACCTACACTCCCGAAGGAACACATGGCAAGAGAATGATAAAGGTGAGACAAATAGCATTGATTGCATGCTGTTTAATTTGAATTATCTTAAACAAGCCAAAAGTCCGTGTTTTGATGTGCATTGATTGAGGCGTGTGTATGTGTGAAGGTAGACAAGTGCAAAAAGGCATGGGTCCAACTTTATTGGACGGGCTACCCACAGACGCCTATTCACGGGTGCGATCCCACTACTGCGCGACACGGGGACTTTTGCCTGCTGCATTTCTGCCCTGGGCCGATGCGTCCCTCCTTAGACAACCTGGTGACATCAGACTCCTCCGATGACCCCATATTGATGCCAGGCTTAGTGCGGACACCCGATCGACATAGTACGCCTGAAGACAGAACCCCCGTCCTCAAATCGTCCCCAAACCAGGCCTCCAAGTAGCTAGATTACAGGAGCGCGCCGCAACTCCCAGCCAATAGACACCTCGCATTTTGCTGTATTTCACTTTATATCATAATCTTGGCCCCATTTACAAACTACATCTAACATTGGTGGAGCATTACCCAATCAAACATAAATGCTGTCTTTTCAGTTGTGCAACGTATCATCATTTAGTCAGTATTTACATCCATATTGTGTACATTTCACGTCGACGCATTCAGGAAGTAAGCCTCCATATCAAGACCTAATTATCCAGCTCAGTATAAACGTTGTATCGAGTCTGGGTAAGGAGCCGTAGTTGAAATGTTTCTACATCCACAGTACTTAACTTAGAACTCGACTCCAACTATCTTCTCTCCCACAAATACACAAAGACGGGTGTACGTTGAACGTGTAACAGCGAAATATTGATAAGATGTCATTTTACGTTCGCCGTCACACACAAGGGACGCAAATCTTCTTTAGCTAACTCCTTGAGGTGTTGGAAGACAATGACTGTCGCGGGTTTTGATTTTGAGAGATCTTATCGTTTCATCTTGGCTGTGTGTACCTGTACCTTGGAAATAACAGGCGGCTGATCAACATGAGAGTACAAGAAAATAGCCAATGTGCAGATCTAAACACATACTCAACAGTGATACTTCATTAGACTCCTACAGTCCACGTGTAGTACATGGAAAACATACCACCCGTTCATGGGAATCATGTATGTGTAAACGAAGCACAGGAGTTTGTTTGAAATGGGGTTGGGGCTGGGTGGGAGTGGTTTTGCTGAGAGGGTAAGGGTTGGAGAGGCGGGGACTGGTCGGGGGTTCTTGGAGACATTAGCATGGACGTGAGGCCACCGGGATTGTACACTTTACAGTGACTGCATGGGAATCTCGTACATTCCTCAGCAGCTTTGGCGTTGACGAGCTGTTTAAACAGTGTACCTCGCTACATTGACCATCACCTCAGTGGATACAGATGATAGTGGATGTATTATAGTGGGCACAGTAACTTGATTTGTTCAGAAGGGTGATGGTTGAATATCTATGTATGACTCTTTCGTGCACCACGATACACTGCATTAGAACAGTGTGATTTTCAGTCACTTGTGCGTTCACACAACCAGTAGCATCAATTAATGATCTCCAAATCAAACCGTGTGTAAATGGGTGTACAAAACACACGCACGCACGCACGCACGCACGCACGCACGCACGCACGCATGCGCACCTACACTCCCGAAGGAACACATGGCAAGAGAATGATAAAGGTGAGACAAATAGCATTGACTGCATGCTGTTTAATTTGAATTATCTTAAACAAGCCAAAAGTCCGTGTTTTGATGTGCATTGAGTGAGGCGTGTGTATGTGTGAAGGTAGACAAGTGCAAAAAGGCATGGGTCCAACTTTATTGGACGGGCTACCCACAGACGCCTATTCACGGGTGCGATCCCACTACTGCGCGACACGGGGACTTTTGCCTGCTGCATTTCTGCCCTGGGCCGATGCGTCCCTCCTTAGACAACCTGGTGACATCAGACTCCTCCGATGACCCCATATTGATGCCAGGCTTAGTGCGGACACCCGATCGACATAGTACGCCTGAAGACAGAACCCCCGTCCTCAAATCGTCCCCAAACCAGGCCTCCAAGTAGCTAGATTACAGGAGCGCGCCGCAACTCCCAGCCAATAGACACCTCGCATTTTGCTGTATTTCACTTTATATCATAATCTTGGCCCCATTTACAAACTACATCTAACATTGGTGGAGCATTACCCAATCAAACATAAATGCTGTCTTTTCAGTTGTGCAACGTATCATCATTTAGTCAGTATTTACATCCATATTGTGTACATTTCACGTCGACGCATTCAGGAAGTAAGCCTCCATATCAAGACCTAATTATCCAGCTCAGTATAAACGTTGTATCGAGTCTGGGTAAGGAGCCGTAGTTGAAATGTTTCTACATCCACAGTACTTAACTTAGAACTCGACTCCAACTATCTTCTCTCCCACAAATACACAAAGACGGGTGTACGTTGAACGTGTAACAGCGAAATATTGATAAGATGTCATTTTACGTTCGCCGTCACACACAAGGGACGCAAATCTTCTTTAGCTAACTCCTTGAGGTGTTGGAAGACAATGACTGTCGCGGGTTTTGATTTTGAGAGATCTTATCGTTTCATCTTGGCTGTGTGTACCTGTACCTTGGAAATAACAGGCGGCTGATCAACATGAGAGTACAAGAAAATAGCCAATGTGCAGATCTAAACACATACTCAACAGTGATACTTCATTAGACTCCTACAGTCCACGTGTAGTACATGGAAAACATACCACCCGTTCATGGGAATCATGTATGTGTAAACGAAGCACAGGAGTTTGTTTGAAATGGGGTTGGGGCTGGGTGGGAGTGGTTTTGCTGAGAGGGTAAGGGTTGGAGAGGCGGGGACTGGTCGGGGGTTCTTGGAGACATTAGCATGGACGTGAGGCCACCGGGATTGTACACTTTACAGTGACTGCATGGGAATCTCGTACATTCCTCAGCAGCTTTGGCGTTGACGAGCTGTTTAAACAGTGTACCTCGCTACATTGACCATCACCTCAGTGGATACAGATGATAGTGGATGTATAATAGTGGGCACAGTAACTTGATTTGTTCAGAAGGGTGATGGTTGAATATCTATGTATGACTCTTTCGTGCACCACGATACACTGCATTAGAACAGTGTGATTTTCAGTCACTTGTGCGTTCACACAACCAGTAGCATCAATTAATGATCTCCAAATCAAACCGTGTGTAAATGGGTGTACAAAACACACGCAC
The DNA here is from genome assembly GCF_037392515.1 of Haliotis asinina. Classification (NCBI taxonomy): domain Eukaryota; kingdom Metazoa; phylum Mollusca; class Gastropoda; order Lepetellida; family Haliotidae; genus Haliotis; species Haliotis asinina. The sequence goes on from NC_090284.1 coordinate 14,575,041, forward strand.
GCACGCACGCACGCACGCACGCACGCATGCGCACCTACACTCCCGAAGGAACACATGGCAAGAGAATGATAAAGGTGAGACAAATAGCATTGATTGCATGCTGTTTAATTTGAATTATCTTAAACAAGCCAAAAGTCCGTGTTTTGATGTGCATTGAGTGAGGCGTGTGTATGTGTGAAGGTAGACAAGTGCAAAAAGGCATGGGTCCAACTTTATTGGACGGGCTACCCACAGACGCCTATTCACGGGTGCGATCCCACTACTGCGCGACACGGGGACTTTTGCCTGCTGCATTTCTGCCCTGGGCCGATGCGTCCCTCCTTAGACAACCTGGTGACATCAGACTCCTCCGATGACCCCATATTGATGCCAGGCTTAGTGCGGACACCCGATCGACATAGTACGCCTGAAGACAGAACCCCCGTCCTCAAATCGTCCCCAAACCAGGCCTCCAAGTAGCTAGATTACAGGAGCGCGCCGCAACTCCCAGCCAATAGACACCTCGCATTTTGCTGTATTTCACTTTATATCATAATCTTGGCCCCATTTACAAACTACATCTAACATTGGTGGAGCATTACCCAATCAAACATAAATGCTGTCTTTTCAGTTGTGCAACGTATCATCATTTAGTCAGTATTTACATCCATATTGTGTACATTTCACGTCGACGCATTCAGGAAGTAAGCCTCCATATCAAGACCTAATTATCCAGCTCAGTATAAACGTTGTATCGAGTCTGGGTAAGGAGCCGTAGTTGAAATGTTTCTACATCCACAGTACTTAACTTAGAACTCGACTCCAACTATCTTCTCTCCCACAAATACACAAAGACGGGTGTACGTTGAACGTGTAACAGCGAAATATTGATAAGATGTCATTTTACGTTCACCGTCACACACAAGGGACGCAAATCTTCTTTAGCTAACTCCTTGAGGTGTTGGAAGACAATGACTGTCGCGGGTTTTGATTTTGAGAGATCTTATCGTTTCATCTTGGCTGTGTGTACCTGTACCTTGGAAATAACAGGCGGCTGATCAACATGAGAGTACAAGAAAATAGCCAATGTGCAGATCTAAACACATACTCAACAGTGATACTTCATTAGACTCCTACAGTCCACGTGTAGTACATGGAAAACATACCACCCGTTCATGGGAATCATGTATGTGTAAACGAAGCACAGGAGTTTGTTTGAAATGGGGTTGGGGCTGGGTGGGAGTGGTTTTGCTGAGAGGGTAAGGGTTGGAGAGGCGGGGACTGGTCGGGGGTTCTTGGAGACATTAGCATGGACGTGAGGCCACCGGGATTGTACACTTTACAGTGACTGCATGGGAATCTCGTACATTCCTCAGCAGCTTTGGCGTTGACGAGCTGTTTAAACAGTGTACCTCGCTACATTGACCATCACCTCAGTGGATACAGATGATAGTGGATGTATTATAGTGGGCACAGTAACTTGATTTGTTCAGAAGGGTGATGGTTGAATATCTATGTATGACTCTTTCGTGCACCACGATACACTGCATTAGAACAGTGTGATTTTCAGTCACTTGTGCGTTCACACAACCAGTAGCATCAATTAATGATCTCCAAATCAAACCGTGTGTAAATGGGTGTACAAAACACACGCACGCACGCACGCACGCACGCACGCACGCACGCATGCGCACCTACACTCCCGAAGGAACACATGGCAAGAGAATGATAAAGGTGAGACAAATAGCATTGACTGCATTCTGTTTAATTTGAATTATCTTAAACAAGCCAAAAGTCCGTGTTTTGATGTGCATTGAGTGAGGCGTGTGTATGTGTGAAGGTAGACAAGTGCAAAAAGGCATGGGTCCAACTTTATTGGACGGGCTACCCACAGACGCCTATTCACGGGTGCGATCCCACTACTGCGCGACACGGGGACTTTTGCCTGCTGCATTTCTGCCCTGGGCCGATGCGTCCCTCCTTAGACAACCTGGTGACATCAGACTCCTCCGATGACCCCATATTGATGCCAGGCTTAGTGCGGACACCCGATCGACATAGTACGCCTGAAGACAGAACCCCCGTCCTCAAATCGTCCCCAAACCAGGCCTCCAAGTAGCTAGATTACAGGAGCGCGCCGCAACTCCCAGCCAATAGACACCTCGCATTTTGCTGTATTTCACTTTATATCATAATCTTGGCCCCATTTACAAACTACATCTAACATTGGTGGAGCATTACCCAATCAAACATAAATGCTGTCTTTTCAGTTGTGCAACGTATCATCATTTAGTCAGTATTTACATCCATATTGTGTACATTTCACGTCGACGCATTCAGGAAGTAAGCCTCCATATCAAGACCTAATTATCCAGCTCAGTATAAACGTTGTATCGAGTCTGGGTAAGGAGCCGTAGTTGAAATGTTTCTACATCCACAGTACTTAACTTAGAACTCGACTCCAACTATCTTCTCTCCCACAAATACACAAAGACGGGTGTACGTTGAACGTGTAACAGCGAAATATTGATAAGATGTCATTTTACGTTCGCCGTCACACACAAGGGACGCAAATCTTCTTTAGCTAACTCCTTGAGGTGTTGGAAGACAATGACTGTCGCGGGTTTTGATTTTGAGAGATCATATCGTTTCATCTTGGCTGTGTGTACCTGTACCTTGGAAATAACAGGCGGCTGATCAACATGAGAGTACAAGAAAATAGCCAATGTGCAGATCTAAACACATACTCAACAGTGATACTTCATTAGACTCCTACAGTCCACGTGTAGTACATGGAAAACATACCACCCGTTCATGGGAATCATGTATGTGTAAACGAAGCACAGGAGTTTGTTTGAAATGGGGTTGGGGCTGGGTGGGAGTGGTTTTGCTGAGAGGGTAAGGGTTGGAGAGGCGGGGACTGGTCGGGGGTTCTTGGAGACATTAGCATGGACGTGAGGCCACCGGGATTGTACACTTTACAGTGACTGCATGGGAATCTCGTACATTCCTCAGCAGCTTTGGCGTTGACGAGCTGTTTAAACAGTGTACCTCGCTACATTGACCATCACCTCAGTGGATACAGATGATAGTGGATGTATAATAGTGGGCACAGTAACTTGATTTGTTCAGAAGGGTGATGGTTGAATATCTATGTATGACTCTTTCGTGCACCACGATACACTGCATTAGAACAGTGTGATTTTCAGTCACTTGTGCGTTCACACAACCAGTAGCATCAATTAATGATCTCCAAATCAAACCGTGTGTAAATGGGTGTACAAAACACACGCACGCACGCACGCACGCACGCACGCACGCATGCGCACCTACACTCCCGAAGGAACACATGGCAAGAGAATGATAAAGGTGAGACAAATAGCATTGATTGCATGCTGTTTAATTTGAATTATCTTAAACAAGCCAAAAGTCCGTGTTTTGATGTGCATTGAGTGAGGCGTGTGTATGTGTGAAGGTAGACAAGTGCAAAAAGGCATGGGTCCAACTTTATTGGACGGGCTACCCACAGACGCCTATTCACGGGTGCGATCCCACTACTGCGCGACACGGGGACTTTTGCCTGCTGCATTTCTGCCCTGGGCCGATGCGTCCCTCCTTAGACAACCTGGTGACATCAGACTCCTCCGATGACCCCATATTGATGCCAGGCTTAGTGCGGACACCCGATCGACATAGTACGCCTGAAGACAGAACCCCCGTCCTCAAATCGTCCCCAAACCAGGCCTCCAAGTAGCTAGATTACAGGAGCGCGCCGCAACTCCCAGCCAATAGACACCTCGCATTTTGCTGTATTTCACTTTATATCATAATCTTGGCCCCATTTACAAACTACATCTAACATTGGTGGAGCATTACCCAATCAAACATAAATGCTGTCTTTTCAGTTGTGCAACGTATCATCATTTAGTCAGTATTTACATCCATATTGTGTACATTTCACGTCGACGCATTCAGGAAGTAAGCCTCCATATCAAGACCTAATTATCCAGCTCAGTATAAACGTTGTATCGAGTCTGGGTAAGGAGCCGTAGTTGAAATGTTTCTACATCCACAGTACTTAACTTAGAACTCGACTCCAACTATCTTCTCTCCCACAAATACACAAAGACGGGTGTACGTTGAACGTGTAACAGCGAAATATTGATAAGATGTCATTTTACGTTCACCGTCACACACAAGGGACGCAAATCTTCTTTAGCTAACTCCTTGAGGTGTTGGAAGACAATGACTGTCGCGGGTTTTGATTTTGAGAGATCTTATCGTTTCATCTTGGCTGTGTGTACCTGTACCTTGGAAATAACAGGCGGCTGATCAACATGAGAGTACAAGAAAATAGCCAATGTGCAGATCTAAACACATACTCAACAGTGATACTTCATTAGACTCCTACAGTCCACGTGTAGTACATGGAAAACATACCACCCGTTCATGGGAATCATGTATGTGTAAACGAAGCACAGGAGTTTGTTTGAAATGGGGTTGGGGCTGGGTGGGAGTGGTTTTGCTGAGAGGGTAAGGGTTGGAGAGGCGGGGACTGGTCGGGGGTTCTTGGAGACATTAGCATGGACGTGAGGCCACCGGGATTGTACACTTTACAGTGACTGCATGGGAATCTCGTACATTCCTCAGCAGCTTTGGCGTTGACGAGCTGTTTAAACAGTGTACCTCGCTACATTGACCATCACCTCAGTGGATACAGATGATAGTGGATGTATTATAGTGGGCACAGTAACTTGATTTGTTCAGAAGGGTGATGGTTGAATATCTATGTATGACTCTTTCGTGCACCACGATACACTGCATTAGAACAGTGTGATTTTCAGTCACTTGTGCGTTCACACAACCAGTAGCATCAATTAATGATCTCCAAATCAAACCGTGTGTAAATGGGTGTACAAAACACACGCACGCACGCACGCACGCACGCACGCACGCACGCATGCGCACCTACACTCCCGAAGGAACACATGGCAAGAGAATGATAAAGGTGAGACAAATAGCATTGACTGCATTCTGTTTAATTTGAATTATCTTAAACAAGCCAAAAGTCCGTGTTTTGATGTGCATTGAGTGAGGCGTGTGTATGTGTGAAGGTAGACAAGTGCAAAAAGGCATGGGTCCAACTTTATTGGACGGGCTACCCACAGACGCCTATTCACGGGTGCGATCCCACTACTGCGCGACACGGGGACTTTTGCCTGCTGCATTTCTGCCCTGGGCCGATGCGTCCCTCCTTAGACAACCTGGTGACATCAGACTCCTCCGATGACCCCATATTGATGCCAGGCTTAGTGCGGACACCCGATCGACATAGTACGCCTGAAGACAGAACCCCCGTCCTCAAATCGTCCCCAAACCAGGCCTCCAAGTAGCTAGATTACAGGAGCGCGCCGCAACTCCCAGCCAATAGACACCTCGCATTTTGCTGTATTTCACTTTATATCATAATCTTGGCCCCATTTACAAACTACATCTAACATTGGTGGAGCATTACCCAATCAAACATAAATGCTGTCTTTTCAGTTGTGCAACGTATCATCATTTAGTCAGTATTTACATCCATATTGTGTACATTTCACGTCGACGCATTCAGGAAGTAAGCCTCCATATCAAGACCTAATTATCCAGCTCAGTATAAACGTTGTATCGAGTCTGGGTAAGGAGCCGTAGTTGAAATGTTTCTACATCCACAGTACTTAACTTAGAACTCGACTCCAACTATCTTCTCTCCCACAAATACACAAAGACGGGTGTACGTTGAACGTGTAACAGCGAAATATTGATAAGATGTCATTTTACGTTCGCCGTCACACACAAGGGACGCAAATCTTCTTTAGCTAACTCCTTGAGGTGTTGGAAGACAATGACTGTCGCGGGTTTTGATTTTGAGAGATCATATCGTTTCATCTTGGCTGTGTGTACCTGTACCTTGGAAATAACAGGCGGCTGATCAACATGAGAGTACAAGAAAATAGCCAATGTGCAGATCTAAACACATACTCAACAGTGATACTTCATTAGACTCCTACAGTCCACGTGTAGTACATGGAAAACATACCACCCGTTCATGGGAATCATGTATGTGTAAACGAAGCACAGGAGTTTGTTTGAAATGGGGTTGGGGCTGGGTGGGAGTGGTTTTGCTGAGAGGGTAAGGGTTGGAGAGGCGGGGACTGGTCGGGGGTTCTTGGAGACATTAGCATGGACGTGAGGCCACCGGGATTGTACACTTTACAGTGACTGCATGGGAATCTCGTACATTCCTCAGCAGCTTTGGCGTTGACGAGCTGTTTAAACAGTGTACCTCGCTACATTGACCATCACCTCAGTGGATACAGATGATAGTGGATGTATAATAGTGGGCACAGTAACTTGATTTGTTCAGAAGGGTGATGGTTGAATATCTATGTATGACTCTTTCGTGCACCACGATACACTGCATTAGAACAGTGTGATTTTCAGTCACTTGTGCGTTCACACAACCAGTAGCATCAATTAATGATCTCCAAATCAAACCGTGTGTAAATGGGTGTACAAAACACACGCACGCACGCACGCACGCACGCATGCGCACCTACACTCCCGAAGGAACACATGGCAAGAGAATGATAAAGGTGAGACAAATAGCATTGATTGCATGCTGTTTAATTTGAATTATCTTAAACAAGCCAAAAGTCCGTGTTTTGATGTGCATTGAGTGAGGCGTGTGTATGTGTGAAGGTAGACAAGTGCAAAAAGGCATGGGTCCAACTTTATTGGACGGGCTACCCACAGACGCCTATTCACGGGTGCGATCCCACTACTGCGCGACACGGGGACTTTTGCCTGCTGCATTTCTGCCCTGGGCCGATGCGTCCCTCCTTAGACAACCTGGTGACATCAGACTCCTCCGATGACCCCATATTGATGCCAGGCTTAGTGCGGACACCCGATCGACATAGTACGCCTGAAGACAGAACCCCCGTCCTCAAATCGTCCCCAAACCAGGCCTCCAAGTAGCTAGATTACAGGAGCGCGCCGCAACTCCCAGCCAATAGACACCTCGCATTTTGCTGTATTTCACTTTATATCATAATCTTGGCCCCATTTACAAACTACATCTAACATTGGTGGAGCATTACCCAATCAAACATAAATGCTGTCTTTTCAGTTGTGCAACGTATCATCATTTAGTCAGTATTTACATCCATATTGTGTACATTTCACGTCGACGCATTCAGGAAGTAAGCCTCCATATCAAGACCTAATTATCCAGCTCAGTATAAACGTTGTATCGAGTCTGGGTAAGGAGCCGTAGTTGAAATGTTTCTACATCCACAGTACTTAACTTAGAACTCGACTCCAACTATCTTCTCTCCCACAAATACACAAAGACGGGTGTACGTTGAACGTGTAACAGCGAAATATTGATAAGATGTCATTTTACGTTCGCCGTCACACACAAGGGACGCAAATCTTCTTTAGCTAACTCCTTGAGGTGTTGGAAGACAATGACTGTCGCGGGTTTTGATTTTGAGAGATCTTATCGTTTCATCTTGGCTGTGTGTACCTGTACCTTGGAAATAACAGGCGGCTGATCAACATGAGAGTACAAGAAAATAGCCAATGTGCAGATCTAAACACATACTCAACAGTGATACTTCATTAGACTCCTACAGTCCACGTGTAGTACATGGAAAACATACCACCCGTTCATGGGAATCATGTATGTGTAAACGAAGCACAGGAGTTTGTTTGAAATGGGGTTGGGGCTGGGTGGGAGTGGTTTTGCTGAGAGGGTAAGGGTTGGAGAGGCGGGGACTGGTCGGGGGTTCTTGGAGACATTAGCATGGACGTGAGGCCACCGGGATTGTACACTTTACAGTGACTGCATGGGAATCTCGTACATTCCTCAGCAGCTTTGGCGTTGACGAGCTGTTTAAACAGTGTACCTCGCTACATTGACCATCACCTCAGTGGATACAGATGATAGTGGATGTATAATAGTGGGCACAGTAACTTGATTTGTTCAGAAGGGTGATGGTTGAATATCTATGTATGACTCTTTCGTGCACCACGATACACTGCATTAGAACAGTGTGATTTTCAGTCACTTGTGCGTTCACACAACCAGTAGCATCAATTAATGATCTCCAAATCAAACCGTGTGTAAATGGGTGTACAAAACACACGCACGCACGCACGCACGCACGCACGCACGCATGCGCACCTACACTCCCGAAGGAACACATGGCAAGAGAATGATAAAGGTGAGACAAATAGCATTGATTGCATGCTGTTTAATTTGAATTATCTTAAACAAGCCAAAAGTCCGTGTTTTGATGTGCATTGAGTGAGGCGTGTGTATGTGTGAAGGTAGACAAGTGCGAAAAGGCATGGGTCCAACTTTATTGGACGGGCTACCCACAGACGCCTATTCACGGGTGCGATCCCACTACTGCGCGACACGGGGACTTTTGCCTGCTGCATTTCTGCCCTGGGCCGATGCGTCCCTCCTTAGACAACCTGGTGACATCAGACTCCTCCGATGACCCCATATTGATGCCAGGCTTAGTGCGGACACCCGATCGACATAGTACGCCTGAAGACAGAACCCCCGTCCTCAAATCGTCCCCAAACCAGGCCTCCAAGTAGCTAGATTACAGGAGCGCGCCGCAACTCCCAGCCAATAGACACCTCGCATTTTGCTGTATTTCACTTTATATCATAATCTTGGCCCCATTTACAAACTACATCTAACATTGGTGGAGCATTACCCAATCAAACATAAATGCTGTCTTTTCAGTTGTGCAACGTATCATCATTTAGTCAGTATTTACATCCATATTGTGTACATTTCACGTCGACGCATTCAGGAAGTAAGCCTCCATATCAAGACCTAATTATCCAGCTCAGTATAAACGTTGTATCGAGTCTGGGTAAGGAGCCGTAGTTGAAATGTTTCTACATCCACAGTACTTAACTTAGAACTCGACTCCAACTATCTTCTCTCCCACAAATACACAAAGACGGGTGTACGTTGAACGTGTAACAGCGAAATATTGATAAGATGTCATTTTACGTTCGCCGTCACACACAAGGGACGCAAATCTTCTTTAGCTAACTCCTCGAGGTGTTGGAAGACAATGACTGTCGCGGGTTTTGATTTTGAGAGATCTTATCGTTTCATCTTGGCTGTGTGTACCTGTACCTTGGAAATAACAGGCGGCTGATCAACATGAGAGTACAAGAAAATAGCCAATGTGCAGATCTAAACACATACTCAACAGTGATACTTCATTAGACTCCTACAGTCCACGTGTAGTACATGGAAAACATACCACCCGTTCATGGGAATCATGTATGTGTAAACGAAGCACAGGAGTTTGTTTGAAATGGGGTTGGGGCTGGGTGGGAGTGGTTTTGCTGAGAGGGTAAGGGTTGGAGAGGCGGGGACTGGTCGGGGGTTCTTGGAGACATTAGCATGGACGTGAGGCCACCGGGATTGTACACTTTACAGTGACTGCATGGGAATCTCGTACATTCCTCAGCAGCTTTGGCGTTGACGAGCTGTTTAAACAGTGTACCTCGCTACATTGACCATCACCTCAGTGGATACAGATGATAGTGGATGTATAATAGTGGGCACAGTAACAGTTACTTGATTTGTTCAGAAGGGTGATGGTTGAATATCTATGTATGACTCTTTCGTGCACCACGATACACTGCATTAGAACAGTGTGATTTTCAGTCACTTGTGCGTTCACACAACCAGTAGCATCCATTAATGATCTCCAAATCAAACCGTGTGTAAATGGGTGTACAAAACACACGCACGCACGCACGCACGCACGCATGCGCACCTACACTCCCGAAGGAACACATGGCAAGAGAATGATAAAGGTGAGACAAATAGCATTGATTGCATGCTGTTTAATTTGAATTATCTTAAACAAGCCAAAAGTCCGTGTTTTGATGTGCATTGAGTGAGGCGTGTGTATGTGTGAAGGTAGACAAGTGCGAAAAGGCATGGGTCCAACTTTATTGGACGGGCTACCCACAGACGCCTATTCACGGGTGCGATCCCACTACTGCGCGACACGGGGACTTTTGCCTGCTGCATTTCTGCCCTGGGCCGATGCGTCCCTCCTTAGACAACCTGGTGACATCAGACTCCTCCGATGACCCCATATTGATGCCAGGCTTAGTGCGGACACCCGATCGACATAGTACGCCTGAAGACAGAACCCCCGTCCTCAAATCGTCCCCAAACCAGGCCTCCAAGTAGCTAGATTACAGGAGCGCGCCGCAACTCCCAGCCAATAGACACCTCGCATTTTGCTGTATTTCACTTTATATCATAATCTTGGCCCCATTTACAAACTACATCTAACATTGGTGGAGCATTACCCAATCAAACATAAATGCTGTCTTTTCAGTTGTGCAACGTATCATCATTTAGTCAGTATTTACATCCATATTGTGTACATTTCACGTCGACGCATTCAGGAAGTAAGCCTCCATATCAAGACCTAATTATCCAGCTCAGTATAAACGTTGTATCGAGTCTGGGTAAGGAGCCGTAGTTGAAATGTTTCTACATCCACAGTACTTAACTTAGAACTCGACTCCAACTATCTTCTCTCCCACAAATACACAAAGACGGGTGTACGTTGAACGTGTAACAGCGAAATATTGATAAGATGTCATTTTACGTTCGCCGTCACACACAAGGGACGCAAATCTTCTTTAGCTAACTCCTTGAGGTGTTGGAAGACAATGACTGTCGCGGGTTTTGATTTTGAGAGATCTTATCGTTTCATCTTGGCTGTGTGTACCTGTACCTTGGAAATAACAGGCGGCTGATCAACATGAGAGTACAAGAAAATAGCCAATGTGCAGATCTAAACACATACTCAACAGTGATACTTCATTAGACTCCTACAGTCCACGTGTAGTACATGGAAAACATACCACCCGTTCATGGGAATCATGTATGTGTAAACGAAGCACAGGAGTTTGTTTGAAATGGGGTTGGGGCTGGGTGGGAGTGGTTTTGCTGAGAGGGTAAGGGTTGGAGAGGCGGGGACTGGTCGGGGGTTCTTGGAGACATTAGCATGGACGTGAGGCCACCGGGATTGTACACTTTACAGTGACTGCATGGGAATCTCGTACATTCCTCAGCAGCTTTGGCGTTGACGAGCTGTTTAAACAGTGTACCTCGCTACATTGACCATCACCTCAGTGGATACAGATGATAGTGGATGTATAATAGTGGGCACAGTAACAGTTACTTGATTTGTTCAGAAGGGTGATGGTTGAATATCTATGTATGACTCTTTCGTGCACCACGATACACTGCATTAGAACAGTGTGATTTTCAGTCACTTGTGCGTTCACACAACCAGTAGCATCAATTAATGATCTCCAAATCAAACCGTGTGTAAATGGGTGTACAAAACACACGCACGCACGCACGCACGCACGCATGCGCACCTACACTCCCGAAGGAACACATGGCAAGAGAATGATAAAGGTGAGACAAATAGCATTGATTGCATGCTGTTTAATTTGAATTATCTTAAACAAGCCAAAAGTCCGTGTTTTGATGTGCATTGAGTGAGGCGTGTGTATGTGTGAAGGTAGACAAGTGCAAAAAGGCATGGGTCCAACTTTATTGGACGGGCTACCCACAGACGCCTATTCACGGGTGCGATCCCACTACTGCGCGAAACGGGGACTTTTGCCTGCTGCATTTCTGCCCTGGGCCGATGCGTCCCTCCTTAGACAACCTGGTGACATCAGACTCCTCCGATGACCCCATATTGATGCCAGGCTTAGTGCGGACACCCGATCGACATAGTACGCCTGAAGACAGAACCCCCGTCCTCAAATCGTCCCCAAACCAGGCCTCCAAGTAGCTAGATTACAGGAGCGCGCCGCAACTCCCAGCCAATAGACACCTCGCATTTTGCTGTATTTCACTTTATATCATAATCTTGGCCCCATTTACAAACTACATCTAACATTGGTGGAGCATTACCCAATCAAACATAAATGCTGTCTTTTCAGTTGTGCAACGTATCATCATTTAGTCAGTATTTACATCCATATTGTGTACATTTCACGTCGACGCATTCAGGAAGTAAGCCTCCATATCAAGACCTAATTATCCAGCTCAGTATAAACGTTGTATCGAGTCTGGGTAAGGAGCCGTAGTTGAAATGTTTCTACATCCACAGTACTTAACTTAGAACTCGACTCCAACTATCTTCTCTCCCACAAATACACAAAGACGGGTGTACGTTGAACGTGTAACAGCGAAATATTGATAAGATGTCATTTTACGTTCGCCGTCACACACAAGGGACGCAAATCTTCTTTAGCTAACCCCTTGAGGTGTTGGAAGACAATGACTGTCGCGGGTTTTGATTTTGAGAGATCTTATCGTTTCATCTTGGCTGTGTGTACCTGTACCTTGGAAATAACAGGCGGCTGATCAACATGAGAGTACAAGAAAATAGCCAATGTGCAGATCTAAACACATACTCAACAGTGATACTTCATTAGACTCCTACAGTCCACGTGTAGTACATGGAAAACATACCACCCGTTTATGGGAATCATGTATGTGTAAACGAAGCACAGGAGTTTGTTTGAAATGGGGTTGGGGCTGGGTGGGAGTGGTTTTGCTGAGAGGGTAAGGGTTGGAGAGGCGGGGACTGGTCGGGGGTTCTTGGAGACATTAGCATGGACGTGAGGCCACCGGGATTGTACACTTTACAGTGACTGCATGGGAATCTCGTACATTCCTCAGCAGCTTTGGCGTTGACGAGCTGTTTAAACAGTGTACCTCGCTACATTGACCATCACCTCAGTGGATACAGATGATAGTGGATGTATAATAGTGGGCACAGTAACAGTTACTTCATTTGTTCAGAAGGGTGATGGTTGAATATCTATGTATGACTCTTTCGTGCACCACGATACACTGCATTAGAACAGTGTGATTTTCAGTCACTTGTGCGTTCACACAACCAGTAGCATCAATTAATGATCTCCAAATCAAACCGTGTGTAAATGGGTGTACAAAACACACGCACGCACGCATGCGCACCTACACTCCCGAAGGAACACATGGCAAGAGAATGATAAAGGTGAGACAAATAGCATTGATTGCATGCTGTTTAATTTGAATTATCTTAAACAAGCCAAAAGTCCGTGTTTTGATGTGCATTGAGTGAGGCGTGTGTATGTGTGAAGGTAGACAAGTGCAAAAAGGCATGGGTCCAACTTTATTGGACGGGCTACCCACAGACGCCTATTCACGGGTGCGATCCCACTACTGCGCGACACGGGGACTTTTGCCTGCTGCATTTCTGCCCTGGGCCGATGCGTCCCTCCTTAGACAACCTGGTGACATCAGACTCCTCCGATGACCCCATATTGATGCCAGGCTTAGTGCGGACACCCGATCGACATAGTACGCCTGAAGACAGAACCCCCGTCCTCAAATCGTCCCCAAACCAGGCCTCCAAGTAGCTAGATTACAGGAGCGCGCCGCAACTCCCAGCCAATAGACACCTCGCATTTTGCTGTATTTCACTTTATATCATAATCTTGGCCCCATTTACAAACTACATCTAACATTGGTGGAGCATTACCCAATCAAACATAAATGCTGTCTTTTCAGTTGTGCAACGTATCATCATTTAGTCAGTATTTACATCCATATTGTGTACATTTCACGTCGACGCATTCAGGAAGTAAGCCTCCATATCAAGACCTAATTATCCAGCTCAGTATAAACGTTGTATCGAGTCTGGGTAAGGAGCCGTAGTTGAAATGTTTCTACATCCACAGTACTTAACTTAGAACTCGACTCCAACTATCTTCTCTCCCACAAATACACAAAGACGGGTGTACGTTGAACGTGTAACAGCGAAATATTGATAAGATGTCATTTTACGTTCGCCGTCACACACAAGGGACGCAAATCTTCTTTAGCTAACTCCTTGAGGTGTTGGAAGACAATGACTGTCGCGGGTTTTGATTTTGAGAGATCTTATCGTTTCATCTTGGCTGTGTGTACCTGTACCTTGGAAATAACAGGCGGCTGATCAACATGAGAGTACAAGAAAATAGCCAATGTGCAGATCTAAACACATACTCAACAGTGATACTTCATTAGACTCCTACAGTCCACGTGTAGTACATGGAAAACATACCACCCGTTCATGGGAATCATGTATGTGTAAACGAAGCACAGGAGTTTGTTTGAAATGGGGTTGGGGCTGGGTGGGAGTGGTTTTGCTGAGAGGGTAAGGGTTGGAGAGGCGGGGACTGGTCGGGGGTTCTTGGAGACATTAGCATGGACGTGAGGCCACCGGGATTGTACACTTTACAGTGACTGCATGGGAATCTCGTACATTCCTCAGCAGCTTTGGCGTTGACGAGCTGTTTAAACAGTGTACCTCGCTACATTGACCATCACCTCAGTGGATACAGATGATAGTGGATGTATAATAGTGGGCACAGTAACAGTTACTTGATTTGTTCAGAAGGGTGATGGTTGAATATCTATGTATGACTCTTTCGTGCACCACGATACACTGCATTAGAACAGTGTGATTTTCAGTCACTTGTGCGTTCACACAACCAGTAGCATCAATTAATGATCTCCAAATCAAACCGTGTGTAAATGGGTGTACAAAACACACGCACGCACGCATGCGCACCTACACTCCCGAAGGAACACATGGCAAGAGAATGATAAAGGTGAGACAAATAGCATTGATTGCATGCTGTTTAATTTGAATTATCTTAAACAAGCCAAAAGTCCGTGTTTTGATGTGCATTGAGTGAGGCGTGTGTATGTGTGAAGGTAGACAAGTGCAAAAAGGCATGGGTCCAACTTTATTGGACGGGCTACCCACAGACGCCTATTCACGGGTGCGATCCCACTACTGCGCGACACGGGGACTTTTGCCTGCTGCATTTCTGCCCTGGGCCGATGCGTCCCTCCTTAGACAACCTGGTGACATCAGACTCCTCCGATGACCCCATATTGATGCCAGGCTTAGTGCGGACACCCGATCGACATAGTACGCCTGAAGACAGAACCCCCGTCCTCAAATCGTCCCCAAACCAGGCCTCCAAGTAGCTAGATTACAGGAGCGCGCCGCAACTCCCAGCCAATAGACACCTCGCATTTTGCTGTATTTCACTTTATATCATAATCTTGGCCCCATTTACAAACTACATCTAACATTGGTGGAGCATTAC
Organism: Haliotis asinina; assembly: GCF_037392515.1. Classification (NCBI taxonomy): domain Eukaryota; kingdom Metazoa; phylum Mollusca; class Gastropoda; order Lepetellida; family Haliotidae; genus Haliotis; species Haliotis asinina. The sequence continues at coordinate 14,590,305 of NC_090284.1, forward strand.
CCAATCAAACATAAATGCTGTCTTTTCAGTTGTGCAACGTATCATCATTTAGTCAGTATTTACATCCATATTGTGTACATTTCACGTCGACGCATTCAGGAAGTAAGCCTCCATATCAAGACCTAATTATCCAGCTCAGTATAAACGTTGTATCGAGTCTGGGTAAGGAGCCGTAGTTGAAATGTTTCTACATCCACAGTACTTAACTTAGAACTCGACTCCAACTATCTTCTCTCCCACAAATACACAAAGACGGGTGTACGTTGAACGTGTAACAGCGAAATATTGATAAGATGTCATTTTACGTTCGCCGTCACACACAAGGGACGCAAATCTTCTTTAGCTAACTCCTTGAGGTGTTGGAAGACAATGACTGTCGCGGGTTTTGATTTTGAGAGATCTTATCGTTTCATCTTGGCTGTGTGTACCTGTACCTTGGAAATAACAGGCGGCTGATCAACATGAGAGTACAAGAAAATAGCCAATGTGCAGATCTAAACACATACTCAACAGTGATACTTCATTAGACTCCTACAGTCCACGTGTAGTACATGGAAAACATACCACCCGTTCATGGGAATCATGTATGTGTAAACGAAGCACAGGAGTTTGTTTGAAATGGGGTTGGGGCTGGGTGGGAGTGGTTTTGCTGAGAGGGTAAGGGTTGGAGAGGCGGGGACTGGTCGGGGGTTCTTGGAGACATTAGCATGGACGTGAGGCCACCGGGATTGTACACTTTACAGTGACTGCATGGGAATCTCGTACATTCCTCAGCAGCTTTGGCGTTGACGAGCTGTTTAAACAGTGTACCTCGCTACATTGACCATCACCTCAGTGGATACAGATGATAGTGGATGTATAATAGTGGGCACAGTAACAGTTACTTGATTTGTTCAGAAGGGTGATGGTTGAATATCTATGTATGACTCTTTCGTGCACCACGATACACTGCATTAGAACAGTGTGATTTTCAGTCACTTGTGCGTTCACACAACCAGTAGCATCAATTAATGATCTCCAAATCAAACCGTGTGTAAATGGGTGTACAAAACACACGCACGCACGCATGCGCACCTACACTCCCGAAGGAACACATGGCAAGAGAATGATAAAGGTGAGACAAATAGCATTGATTGCATGCTGTTTAATTTGAATTATCTTAAACAAGCCAAAAGTCCGTGTTTTGATGTGCATTGAGTGAGGCGTGTGTATGTGTGAAGGTAGACAAGTGCAAAAAGGCATGGGTCCAACTTTATTGGACGGGCTACCCACAGACGCCTATTCACGGGTGCGATCCCACTACTGCGCGACACGGGGACTTTTGCCTGCTGCATTTCTGCCCTGGGCCGATGCGTCCCTCCTTAGACAACCTGGTGACATCAGACTCCTCCGATGACCCCATATTGATGCCAGGCTTAGTGCGGACACCCGATCGACATAGTACGCCTGAAGACAGAACCCCCGTCCTCAAATCGTCCCCAAACCAGGCCTCCAAGTAGCTAGATTACAGGAGCGCGCCGCAACTCCCAGCCAATAGACACCTCGCATTTTGCTGTATTTCACTTTATATCATAATCTTGGCCCCATTTACAAACTACATCTAACATTGGTGGAGCATTACCCAATCAAACATAAATGCTGTCTTTTCAGTTGTGCAACGTATCATCATTTAGTCAGTATTTACATCCATATTGTGTACATTTCACGTCGACGCATTCAGGAAGTAAGCCTCCATATCAAGACCTAATTATCCAGCTCAGTATAAACGTTGTATCGAGTCTGGGTAAGGAGCCGTAGTTGAAATGTTTCTACATCCACAGTACTTAACTTAGAACTCGACTCCAACTATCTTCTCTCCCACAAATACACAAAGACGGGTGTACGTTGAACGTGTAACAGCGAAATATTGATAAGATGTCATTTTACGTTCGCCGTCACACACAAGGGACGCAAATCTTCTTTAGCTAACTCCTTGAGGTGTTGGAAGACAATGACTGTCGCGGGTTTTGATTTTGAGAGATCTTATCGTTTCATCTTGGCTGTGTGTACCTGTACCTTGGAAATAACAGGCGGCTGATCAACATGAGAGTACAAGAAAATAGCCAATGTGCAGATCTAAACACATACTCAACAGTGATACTTCATTAGACTCCTACAGTCCACGTGTAGTACATGGAAAACATACCACCCGTTCATGGGAATCATGTATGTGTAAACGAAGCACAGGAGTTTGTTTGAAATGGGGTTGGGGCTGGGTGGGAGTGGTTTTGCTGAGAGGGTAAGGGTTGGAGAAGCGGGGACTGGTCGGGGGTTCTTGGAGACATTAGCATGGACGTGAGGCCACCGGGATTGTACACTTTACAGTGACTGCATGGGAATCTCGTACATTCCTCAGCAGCTTTGGCGTTGACGAGCTGTTTAAACAGTGTACCTCGCTACATTGACCATCACCTCAGTGGATACAGATGATAGTGGATGTATAATAGTGGGCACAGTAACAGTTACTTGATTTGTTCAGAAGGGTGATGGTTGAATATCTATGTATGACTCTTTCGTGCACCACGATACACTGCATTAGAACAGTGTGATTTTCAGTCACTTGTGCGTTCACACAACCAGTAGCATCAATTAATGATCTCCAAATCAAACCGTGTGTAAATGGGTGTACAAAACACACGCACGCACGCACGCACGCACGCATGCGCACCTACACTCCCGAAGGAACACATGGCAAGAGAATGATAAAGGTGAGACAAATAGCATTGATTGCATGCTGTTTAATTTGAATTATCTTAAACAAGCCAAAAGTCCGTGTTTTGATGTGCATTGAGTGAGGCGTGTGTATGTGTGAAGGTAGACAAGTGCAAAAAGGCATGGGTCCAACTTTATTGGACGGGCTACCCACAGACGCCTATTCACGGGTGCGATCCCACTACTGCGCGACACGGGGACTTTTGCCTGCTGCATTTCTGCCCTGGGCCGATGCGTCCCTCCTTAGACAACCTGGTGACATCAGACTCCTCCGATGACCCCATATTGATGCCAGGCTTAGTGCGGACACCCGATCGACATAGTACGCCTGAAGACAGAACCCCCGTCCTCAAATCGTCCCCAAACCAGGCCTCCAAGTAGCTAGATTACAGGAGCGCGCCGCAACTCCCAGCCAATAGACACCTCGCATTTTGCTGTATTTCACTTTATATCATAATCTTGGCCCCATTTACAAACTACATCTAACATTGGTGGAGCATTACCCAATCAAACATAAATGCTGTCTTTTCAGTTGTGCAACGTATCATCATTTAGTCAGTATTTACATCCATATTGTGTACATTTCACGTCGACGCATTCAGGAAGTAAGCCTCCATATCAAGACCTAATTATCCAGCTCAGTATAAACGTTGTATCGAGTCTGGGTAAGGAGCCGTAGTTGAAATGTTTCTACATCCACAGTACTTAACTTAGAACTCGACTCCAACTATCTTCTCTCCCACAAATACACAAAGACGGGTGTACGTTGAACGTGTAACAGCGAAATATTGATAAGATGTCATTTTACGTTCGCCGTCACACACAAGGGACGCAAATCTTCTTTAGCTAACTCCTTGAGGTGTTGGAAGACAATGACTGTCGCGGGTTTTGATTTTGAGAGATCTTATCGTTTCATCTTGGCTGTGTGTACCTGTACCTTGGAAATAACAGGCGGCTGATCAACATGAGAGTACAAGAAAATAGCCAATGTGCAGATCTAAACACATACTCAACAGTGATACTTCATTAGACTCCTACAGTCCACGTGTAGTACATGGAAAACATACCACCCGTTCATGGGAATCATGTATGTGTAAACGAAGCACAGGAGTTTGTTTGAAATGGGGTTGGGGCTGGGTGGGAGTGGTTTTGCTGAGAGGGTAAGGGTTGGAGAGGCGGGGACTGGTCGGGGGTTCTTGGAGACATTAGCATGGACGTGAGGCCACCGGGATTGTACACTTTACAGTGACTGCATGGGAATCTCGTACATTCCTCAGCAGCTTTGGCGTTGACGAGCTGTTTAAACAGTGTACCTCGCTACATTGACCATCACCTCAGTGGATACAGATGATAGTGGATGTATAATAGTGGGCACAGTAACAGTAACTTGATTTGTTCAGAAGGGTGATGGTTGAATATCTATGTATGACTCTTTCGTGCACCACGATACACTGCATTAGAACAGTGTGATTTTCAGTCACTTGTGCGTTCACACAACCAGTAGCATCAATTAATGATCTCCAAATCAAACCGTGTGTAAATGGGTGTACAAAACACACGCACGCACGCACGCACGCACGCACGCATGCGCACCTACACTCCCGAAGGAACACATGGCAAGAGAATGATAAAGGTGAGACAAATAGCATTGATTGCATGCTGTTTAATTTGAATTATCTTAAACAAGCCAAAAGTCCGTGTTTTGATGTGCATTGAGTGAGGCGTGTGTATGTGTGAAGGTAGACAAGTGCAAAAAGGCATGGGTCCAACTTTATTGGACGGGCTACCCACAGACGCCTATTCACGGGTGCGATCCCACTACTGCGCGACACGGGGACTTTTGCCTGCTGCATTTCTGCCCTGGGCCGATGCGTCCCTCCTTAGACAACCTGGTGACATCAGACTCCTCCGATGACCCCATATTGATGCCAGGCTTAGTGCGGACACCCGATCGACATAGTACGCCTGAAGACAGAACCCCCGTCCTCAAATCGTCCCCAAACCAGGCCTCCAAGTAGCTAGATTACAGGAGCGCGCCGCAACTCCCAGCCAATAGACACCTCGCATTTTGCTGTATTTCACTTTATATCATAATCTTGGCCCCATTTACAAACTACATCTAACATTGGTGGAGCATTACCCAATCAAACATAAATGCTGTCTTTTCAGTTGTGCAACGTATCATCATTTAGTCAGTATTTACATCCATATTGTGTACATTTCACGTCGACGCATTCAGGAAGTAAGCCTCCATATCAAGACCTAATTATCCAGCTCAGTATAAACGTTGTATCGAGTCTGGGTAAGGAGCCGTAGTTGAAATGTTTCTACATCCACAGTACTTAACTTAGAACTCGACTCCAACTATCTTCTCTCCCACAAATACACAAAGACGGGTGTACGTTGAACGTGTAACAGCGAAATATTGATAAGATGTCATTTTACGTTCGCCGTCACACACAAGGGACGCAAATCTTCTTTAGCTAACTCCTTGAGGTGTTGGAAGACAATGACTGTCGCGGGTTTTGATTTTGAGAGATCTTATCGTTTCATCTTGGCTGTGTGTACCTGTACCTTGGAAATAACAGGCGGCTGATCAACATGAGAGTACAAGAAAATAGCCAATGTGCAGATCTAAACACATACTCAACAGTGATACTTCATTAGACTCCTACAGTCCACGTGTAGTACATGGAAAACATACCACCCGTTCATGGGAATCATGTATGTGTAAACGAAGCACAGGAGTTTGTTTGAAATGGGGTTGGGGCTGGGTGGGAGTGGTTTTGCTGAGAGGGTAAGGGTTGGAGAGGCGGGGACTGGTCGGGGGTTCTTGGAGACATTAGCATGGACGTGAGGCCACCGGGATTGTACACTTTACAGTGACTGCATGGGAATCTCGTACATTCCTCAGCAGCTTTGGCGTTGACGAGCTGTTTAAACAGTGTACCTCGCTACATTGACCATCACCTCAGTGGATACAGATGATAGTGGATGTATAATAGTGGGCACAGTAACTTGATTTGTTCAGAAGGGTGATGGTTGAATATCTATGTATGACTCTTTCGTGCACCACGATACACTGCATTAGAACAGTGTGATTTTCAGTCACTTGTGCGTTCACACAACCAGTAGCATCAATTAATGATCTCCAAATCAAACCGTGTGTAAATGGGTGTACAAAACACACGCACGCACGCACGCACGCACGCACGCACGCACGCACGCATGCGCACCTACACTCCCGAAGGAACACATGGCAAGAGAATGATAAAGGTGAGACAAATAGCATTGATTGCATGCTGTTTAATTTGAATTATCTTAAACAAGCCAAAAGTCCGTGTTTTGATGTGCATTGAGTGAGGCGTGTGTATGTGTGAAGGTAGACAAGTGCAAAAAGGCATGTGTCCAACTTTATTGGACGGGCTACCCACAGACGCCTATTCACGGGTGCGATCCCACTACTGCGCGACACGGGGACTTTTGCCTGCTGCATTTCTGCCCTGGGCCGATGCGTCCCTCCTTAGACAACCTGGTGACATCAGACTCCTCCGATGACCCCATATTGATGCCAGGCTTAGTGCGGACACCCGATCGACATAGTACGCCTGAAGACAGAACCCCCGTCCTCAAATCGTCCCCAAACCAGGCCTCCAAGTAGCTAGATTACAGGAGCGCGCCGCAACTCCCAGCCAATAGACACCTCGCATTTTGCTGTATTTCACTTTATATCATAATCTTGGCCCCATTTACAAACTACATCTAACATTGGTGGAGCATTACCCAATCAAACATAAATGCTGTCTTTTCAGTTGTGCAACGTATCATCATTTAGTCAGTATTTACATCCATATTGTGTACATTTCACGTCGACGCATTCAGGAAGTAAGCCTCCATATCAAGACCTAATTATCCAGCTCAGTATAAACGTTGTATCGAGTCTGGGTATGGAGCCGTAGTTGAAATGTTTCTACATCCACAGTACTTAACTTAGAACTCGACTCCAACTATCTTCTCTCCCACAAATACACAAAGACGGGTGTACGTTGAACGTGTAACAGCGAAATATTGATAAGATGTCATTTTACGTTCGCCGTCACACACAAGGGACGCAAATCTTCTTTAGCTAACTCCTTGAGGTGTTGGAAGACAATGACTGTCGCGGGTTTTGATTTTGAGAGATCTTATCGTTTCATCTTGGCTGTGTGTACCTGTACCTTGGAAATAACAGGCGGCTGATCAACATGAGAGTACAAGAAAATAGCCAATGTGCAGATCTAAACACATACTCAACAGTGATACTTCATTAGACTCCTACAGTCCACGTGTAGTACATGGAAAACATACCACCCGTTCATGGGAATCATGTATGTGTAAACGAAGCACAGGAGTTTGTTTGAAATGGGGTTGGGGCTGGGTGGGAGTGGTTTTGCTGAGAGGGTAAGGGTTGGAGAGGCGGGGACTGGTCGGGGGTTCTTGGAGACATTAGCATGGACGTGAGGCCACCGGGATTGTACACTTTACAGTGACTGCATGGGAATCTCGTACATTCCTCAGCAGCTTTGGCGTTGACGAGCTGTTTAAACAGTGTACCTCGCTACATTGACCATCACCTCAGTGGATACAGATGATAGTGGATGTATAATAGTGGGCACAGTAACTTGATTTGTTCAGAAGGGTGATGGTTGAATATCTATGTATGACTCTTTCGTGCACCACGATACACTGCATTAGAACAGTGTGATTTTCAGTCACTTGTGCGTTCACACAACCAGTAGCATCAATTAATGATCTCCAAATCAAACCGTGTGTAAATGGGTGTACAAAACACACGCACGCACGCACGCACGCACGCACGCACGCACGCACGCATGCGCACCTACACTCCCGAAGGAACACATGGCAAGAGAATGATAAAGGTGAGACAAATAGCATTGATTGCATGCTGTTTAATTTGAATTATCTTAAACAAGCCAAAAGTCCGTGTTTTGATGTGCATTGAGTGAGGCGTGTGTATGTGTGAAGGTAGACAAGTGCAAAAAGGCATGGGTCCAACTTTATTGGACGGGCTACCCACAGACGCCTATTCACGGGTGCGATCCCACTACTGCGCGACACGGGGACTTTTGCCTGCTGCATTTCTGCCCTGGGCCGATGCGTCCCTCCTTAGACAACCTGGTGACATCAGACTCCTCCGATGACCCCATATTGATGCCAGGCTTAGTGCGGACACCCGATCGACATAGTACGCCTGAAGACAGAACCCCCGTCCTCAAATCGTCCCCAAACCAGGCCTCCAAGTAGCTAGATTACAGGAGCGCGCCGCAACTCCCAGCCAATAGACACCTCGCATTTTGCTGTATTTCACTTTATATCATAATCTTGGCCCCATTTACAAACTACATCTAACATTGGTGGAGCATTACCCAATCAAACATAAATGCTGTCTTTTCAGTTGTGCAACGTATCATCATTTAGTCAGTATTTACATCCATATTGTGTACATTTCACGTCGACGCATTCAGGAAGTAAGCCTCCATATCAAGACCTAATTATCCAGCTCAGTATAAACGTTGTATCGAGTCTGGGTAAGGAGCCGTAGTTGAAATGTTTCTACATCCACAGTACTTAACTTAGAACTCGACTCCAACTATCTTCTCTCCCACAAATACACAAAGACGGGTGTACGTTGAACGTGTAACAGCGAAATATTGATAAGATGTCATTTTACGTTCGCCGTCACACACAAGGGACGCAAATCTTCTTTAGCTAACTCCTTGAGGTGTTGGAAGACAATGACTGTCGCGGGTTTTGATTTTGAGAGATCTTATCGTTTCATCTTGGCTGTGTGTACCTGTACCTTGGAAATAACAGGCGGCTGATCAACATGAGAGTACAAGAAAATAGCCAATGTGCAGATCTAAACACATACTCAACAGTGATACTTCATTAGACTCCTACAGTCCACGTGTAGTACATGGAAAACATACCACCCGTTCATGGGAATCATGTATGTGTAAACGAAGCACAGGAGTTTGTTTGAAATGGAGTTGGGGCTGGGTGGGAGTGGTTTTGCTGAGAGGGTAAGGGTTGGAGAGGCGGGGACTGGTCGGGGGTTCTTGGAGACATTAGCATGGACGTGAGGCCACCGGGATTGTACACTTTACAGTGACTGCATGGGAATCTCGTACATTCCTCAGCAGCTTTGGCGTTGACGAGCTGTTTAAACAGTGTACCTCGCTACATTGACCATCACCTCAGTGGATACAGATGATAGTGGATGTATAATAGTGGGCACAGTAACTTGATTTGTTCAGAAGGGTGATGGTTGAATATCTATGTATGACTCTTTCGTGCACCACGATACACTGCATTAGAACAGTGTGATTTTCAGTCACTTGTGCGTTCACACAACCAGTAGCATCAATTAATGATCTCCAAATCAAACCGTGTGTAAATGGGTGTACAAAACACACGCACGCACGCACGCACGCACGCACGCATGCGCACCTACACTCCCGAAGGAACACATGGCAAGAGAATGATAAAGGTGAGACAAATAGCATTGATTGCATGCTGTTTAATTTGAATTATCTTAAACAAGCCAAAAGTCCGTGTTTTGATGTGCATTGAGTGAGGCGTGTGTATGTGTGAAGGTAGACAAGTGCAAAAAGGCATGGGTCCAACTTTATTGGACGGGCTACCCACAGACGCCTATTCACGGGTGCGATCCCACTACTGCGCGACACGGGGACTTTTGCCTGCTGCATTTCTGCCCTGGGCCGATGCGTCCCTCCTTAGACAACCTGGTGACATCAGACTCCTCCGATGACCCCATATTGATGCCAGGCTTAGTGCGGACACCCGATCGACATAGTACGCCTGAAGACAGAACCCCCGTCCTCAAATCGTCCCCAAACCAGGCCTCCAAGTAGCTAGATTACAGGAGCGCGCCGCAACTCCCAGCCAATAGACACCTCGCATTTTGCTGTATTTCACTTTATATCATAATCTTGGCCCCATTTACAAACTACATCTAACATTGGTGGAGCATTACCCAATCAAACATAAATGCTGTCTTTTCAGTTGTGCAACGTATCATCATTTAGTCAGTATTTACATCCATATTGTGTACATTTCACGTCGACGCATTCAGGAAGTAAGCCTCCATATCAAGACCTAATTATCCAGCTCAGTATAAACGTTGTATCGAGTCTGGGTAAGGAGCCGTAGTTGAAATGTTTCTACATCCACAGTACTTAACTTAGAACTCGACTCCAACTATCTTCTCTCCCACAAATACACAAAGACGGGTGTACGTTGAACGTGTAACAGCGAAATATTGATAAGATGTCATTTTACGTTCGCCGTCACACACAAGGGACGCAAATCTTCTTTAGCTAACTCCTTGAGGTGTTGGAAGACAATGACTGTCGCGGGTTTTGATTTTGAGAGATCTTATCGTTTCATCTTGGCTGTGTGTACCTGTACCTTGGAAATAACAGGCGGCTGATCAACATGAGAGTACAAGAAAATAGCCAATGTGCAGATCTAAACACATACTCAACAGTGATACTTCATTAGACTCCTACAGTCCACGTGTAGTACATGGAAAACATACCACCCGTTCATGGGAATCATGTATGTGTAAACGAAGCACAGGAGTTTGTTTGAAATGGGGTTGGGGCTGGGTGGGAGTGGTTTTGCTGAGAGGGTAAGGGTTGGAGAGGCGGGGACTGGTCGGGGGTTCTTGGAGACATTAGCATGGACGTGAGGCCACCGGGATTGTACACTTTACAGTGACTGCATGGGAATCTCGTACATTCCTCAGCAGCTTTGGCGTTGACGAGCTGTTTAAACAGTGTACCTCGCTACATTGACCATCACCTCAGTGGATACAGATGATAGTGGATGTATAATAGTGGGCACAGTAACAGTTACTTGATTTGTTCAGAAGGGTGATGGTTGAATATCTATGTATGACTCTTTCGTGCACCACGATACACTGCATTAGAACAGTGTGATTTTCAGTCACTTGTGCGTTCACACAACCAGTAGCATCAATTAATGATCTCCAAATCAAACCGTGTGTAAATGGGTGTACAAAACACACGCACGCACGCACGCACGCACGCATGCGCACCTACACTCCCGAAGGAACACATGGCAAGAGAATGATAAAGGTGAGACAAATAGCATTGATTGCATGCTGTTTAATTTGAATTATCTTAAACAAGCCCAAAGTCCGTGTTTTGATGTGCATTGAGTGAGGCGTGTGTATGTGTGAAGGTAGACAAGTGCAAAAAGGCATGGGTCCAACTTTATTGGACGGGCTACCCACAGACGCCTATTCACGGGTGCGATCCCACTACTGCGCGACACGGGGACTTTTGCCTGCTGCATTTCTGCCCTGGGCCGATGCGTCCCTCCTTAGACAACCTGGTGACATCAGACTCCTCCGATGACCCCATATTGATGCCAGGCTTAGTGCGGACACCCGATCGACATAGTACGCCTGAAGACAGAACCCCCGTCCTCAAATCGTCCCCAAACCAGGCCTCCAAGTAGCTAGATTACAGGAGCGCGCCGCAACTCCCAGCCAATAGACACCTCGCATTTTGCTGTATTTCACTTTATATCATAATCTTGGCCCCATTTACAAACTACATCTAACATTGGTGGAGCATTACCCAATCAAACATAAATGCTGTCTTTTCAGTTGTGCAACGTATCATCATTTAGTCAGTATTTACATCCATATTGTGTACATTTCACGTCGACGCATTCAGGAAGTAAGCCTCCATATCAAGACCTAATTATCCAGCTCAGTATAAACGTTGTATCGAGTCTGGGTAAGGAGCCGTAGTTGAAATGTTTCTACATCCACAGTACTTAACTTAGAACTCGACTCCAACTATCTTCTCTCCCACAAATACACAAAGACGGGTGTACGTTGAACGTGTAACAGCGAAATATTGATAAGATGTCATTTTACGTTCGCCGTCACACACAAGGGACGCAAATCTTCTTTAGCTAACTCCTTGAGGTGTTGGAAGACAATGACTGTCGCGGGTTTTGATTTTGAGAGATCTTATCGTTTCATCTTGGCTGTGTGTACCTGTACCTTGGAAATAACAGGCGGCTGATCAACATGAGAGTACAAGAAAATAGCCAATGTGCAGATCTAAACACATACTCAACAGTGATACTTCATTAGACTCCTACAGTCCACGTGTAGTACATGGAAAACATACCACCCGTTCATGGGAATCATGTATGTGTAAACGAAGCACAGGAGTTTGTTTGAAATGGGGTTGGGGCTGGGTGGGAGTGGTTTTGCTGAGAGGGTAAGGGTTGGAGAGGCGGGGACTGGTCGGGGGTTCTTGGAGACATTAGCATGGACGTGAGACCACCGGGATTGTACACTTTACAGTGACTGCATGGGAATCTCGTACATTCCTCAGCAGCTTTGGCGTTGACGAGCTGTTTAAACAGTGTACCTCGCTACATTGACCATCACCTCAGTGGATACAGATGATAGTGGATGTATAATAGTGGGCACAGTAACTTGATTTGTTCAGAAGGGTGATGGTTGAATATCTATGTATGACTCTTTCGTGCACCACGATACACTGCATTAGAACAGTGTGATTTTCAGTCACTTGTGCGTTCACACAACCAGTAGCATCAATTAATGATCTCCAAATCAAACCGTGTGTAAATGGGTGTACAAAACACACGCACGCACGCACGCACGCACGCACGCACGCATGCGCACCTACACTCCCGAAGGAACACATGGCAAGAGAATGATAAAGGTGAGACAAATAGCATTGATTGCATGCTGTTTAATTTGAATTATCTTAAACAAGCCAAAAGTCCGTGTTTTGATGTGCATTGAGTGAGGCGTGTGTATGTGTGAAGGTAGACAAGTGCAAAAAGGCATGGGTCCAACTTTATTGGACGGGCTACCCACAGACGCCTATTCACGGGTGCGATCCCACTACTGCGCGACACGGGGACTTTTGCCTGCTGCATTTCTGCCCTGGGCCGATGCGTCCCTCCTTAGACAACCTGGTGACATCAGACTCCTCCGATGACCCCATATTGATGCCAGGCTTAGTGCGGACACCCGATCGACATAGTACGCCTGAAGACAGAACCCCCGTCCTCAAATCGTCCCCAAACCAGGCCTCCAAGTAGCTAGATTACAGGAGCGCGCCGCAACTCCCAGCCAATAGACACCTCGCATTTTGCTGTATTTCACTTTATATCATAATCTTGGCCCCATTTACAAACTACATCTAACATTGGTGGAGCATTACCCAATCAAACATAAATGCTGTCTTTTCAGTTGTGCAACGTATCATCATTTAGTCAGTATTTACATCCATATTGTGTACATTTCACGTCGACGCATTCAGGAAGTAAGCCTCCATATCAAGACCTAATTATCCAGCTCAGTATAAACGTTGTATCGAGTCTGGGTAAGGAGCCGTAGTTGAAATGTTTCTACATCCACAGTACTTAACTTAGAACTCGACTCCAACTATCTTCTCTCCCACAAATACACAAAGACGGGTGTACGTTGAACGTGTAACAGCGAAATATTGATAAGATGTCATTTTACGTTCGCCGTCACACACAAGGGACGCAAATCTTCTTTAGCTAACCCCTTGAGGTGTTGGAAGACAATGACTGTCGCGGGTTTTGATTTTGAGAGATCTTATCGTTTCATCTTGGCTGTGTGTACCTGTACCTTGGAAATAACAGGCGGCTGATCAACATGAGAGTACAAGAAAATAGCCAATGTGCAGATCTAAACACATACTCAACAGTGATACTTCATTAGACTCCTACAGTCCACGTGTAGTACATGGAAAACATACCACCCGTTTATGGGAATCATGTATGTGTAAACGAAGCACAGGAGTTTGTTTGAAATGGGGTTGGGGCTGGGTGGGAGTGGTTTTGCTGAGAGGGTAAGGGTTGGAGAGGCGGGGACTGGTCGGGGGTTCTTGGAGACATTAGCATGGACGTGAGGCCACCGGGATTGTACACTTTACAGTGACTGCATGGGAATCTCGTACATTCCTCAGCAGCTTTGGCGTTGACGAGCTGTTTAAACAGTGTACCTCGCTACATTGACCATCACCTCAGTGGATACAGATGATAGTGGATGTATAATAGTGGGCACAGTAACAGTTACTTGATTTGTTCAGAAGGGTGATGGTTGAATATCTATGTATGACTCTTTCGTGCACCACGATACACTGCATTAGAACAGTGTGATTTTCAGTCACTTGTGCGTTCACACAACCAGTAGCATCAATTAATGATCTCCAAATCAAACCGTGTGTAAATGGGTGTACAAAACACACGCACGCACGCATGCGCACCTACACTCCCGAAGGAACACATGGCAAGAGAATGATAAAGGTGAGACAAATAGCATTGATTGCATGCTGTTTAATTTGAATTATCTTAAACAAGCCAAAAGTCCGTGTTTTGATGTGCATTGAGTGAGGCGTGTGTATGTGTGAAGGTAGACAAGTGCAAAAAGGCATGGGTCCAACTTTATTGGACGGGCTACCCACAGACGCCTATTCACGGGTGCGATCCCACTACTGCGCGACACGGGGACTTTTGCCTGCTGCATTTCTGCCCTGGGCCGATGCGTCCCTCCTTAGACAACCTGGTGACATCAGACTCCTCCGATGACCCCATATTGATGCCAGGCTTAGTGCGGACACCCGATCGACATAGTACGCCTGAAGACAGAACCCCCGTCCTCAAATCGTCCCCAAACCAGGCCTCCAAGTAGCTAGATTACAGGAGCGCGCCGCAACTCCCAGCCAATAGACACCTCGCATTTTGCTGTATTTCACTTTATATCATAATCTTGGCCCCATTTACAAACTACATCTAACATTGGTGGAGCATTACCCAATCAAACATAAATGCTGTCTTTTCAGTTGTGCAACGTATCATCATTTAGTCAGTATTTACATCCATATTGTGTACATTTCACGTCGACGCATTCAGGAAGTAAGCCTCCATATCAAGACCTAATTATCCAGCTCAGTATAAACGTTGTATCGAGTCTGGGTAAGGAGCCGTAGTTGAAATGTTTCTACATCCACAGTACTTAACTTAGAACTCGACTCCAACTATCTTCTCTCCCACAAATACACAAAGACGGGTGTACGTTGAACGTGTAACAGCGAAATATTGATAAGATGTCATTTTACGTTCGCCGTCACACACAAGGGACGCAAATCTTCTTTAGCTAACTCCTTGAGGTGTTGGAAGACAATGACTGTCGCGGGTTTTGATTTTGAGAGATCTTATCGTTTCATCTTGGCTGTGTGTACCTGTACCTTGGAAATAACAGGCGGCTGATCAACATGAGAGTACAAGAAAATAGCCAATGTGCAGATCTAAACACATACTCAACAGTGATACTTCATTAGACTCCTACAGTCCACGTGTAGTACATGGAAAACATACCACCCGTTTATGGGAATCATGTATGTGTAAACGAAGCACAGGAGTTTGTTTGAAATGGGGTTGGGGCTGGGTGGGAGTGGTTTTGCTGAGAGGGTAAGGGTTGGAGAGGCGGGGACTGGTCGGGGGTTCTTGGAGACATTAGCATGGACGTGAGGCCACCGGGATTGTACACTTTACAGTGACTGCATGGGAATCTCGTACATTCCTCAGCAGCTTTGGCGTTGACGAGCTGTTTAAACAGTGTACCTCGCTACATTGACCATCACCTCAGTGGATACAGATGATAGTGGATGTATAATAGTGGGCACAGTAACAGTTACTTGATTTGTTCAGAAGGGTGATGGTTGAATATCTATGTATGACTCTTTCGTGCACCACGATACACTGCATTAGAACAGTGTGATTTTCAGTCACTTGTGCGTTCACACAACCAGTAGCATCAATTAATGATCTCCAAATCAAACCGTGTGTAAATGGGTGTACAAAACACACGCACGCACGCATGCGCACCTACACTCCCGAAGGAACACATGGCAAGAGAATGATAAAGGTGAGACAAATAGCATTGATTGCATGCTGTTTAATTTGAATTATCTTAAACAAGCCAAAAGTCCGTGTTTTGATGTGCATTGAGTGAGGCGTGTGTATGTGTGAAGGTAGACAAGTGCAAAAAGGCATGTGTCCAACTTTATTGGACGGGCTACCCACAGACGCCTATTCACGGGTGCGATCCCACTACTGCGCGACACGGGGACTTTTGCCTGCTGCATTTCTGCCCTGGGCCGATGCGTCCCTCCTTAGACAACCTGGTGACATCAGACTCCTCCGATGACCCCATATTGATGCCAGGCTTAGTGCGGACACCCGATCGACATAGTACGCCTGAAGACAGAACCCCCGTCCTCAAATCGTCCCCAAACCAGGCCTCCAAGTAGCTAGATTACAGGAGCGCGCCGCAACTCCCAGCCAATAGACACCTCGCATTTTGCTGTATTTCACTTTATATCATAATCTTGGCCCCATTTACAAACTACATCTAACATTGGTGGAGCATTACCCAATCAAACATAAATGCTGTCTTTTCAGTTGTGCAACGTATCATCATTTAGTCAGTATTTACATCCATATTGTGTACATTTCACGTCGACGCATTCAGGAAGTAAGCCTCCATATCAAGACCTAATTATCCAGCTCAGTATAAACGTTGTATCGAGTCTGGGTAAGGAGCCGTAGTTGAAATGTTTCTACATCCACAGTACTTAACTTAGAACTCGACTCCAACTATCTTCTCTCCCACAAATACACAAAGACGGGTGTACGTTGAACGTGTAACAGCGAAATATTGATAAGATGTCATTTTACGTTCGCCGTCACACACAAGGGACGCAAATCTTCTTTAGCTAACTCCTTGAGGTGTTGGAAGACAATGACTGTCGCGGGTTTTGATTTTGAGAGATCTTATCGTTTCATCTTGGCTGTGTGTACCTGTACCTTGGAAATAACAGGCGGCTGATCAACATGAGAGTACAAGAAAATAGCCAATGTGCAGATCTAAACACATACTCAACAGTGATACTTCATTAGACTCCTACAGTCCACGTGTAGTACATGGAAAACATACCACCCGTTCATGGGAATCATGTATGTGTAAACGAAGCACAGGAGTTTGTTTGAAATGGGGTTGGGGCTGGGTGGGAGTGGTTTTGCTGAGAGGGTAAGGGTTGGAGAGGCGGGGACTGGTCGGGGGTTCTTGGAGACATTAGCATGGACGTGAGGCCACCGGGATTGTACACTTTACAGTGACTGCATGGGAATCTCGTACATTCCTCAGCAGCTTTGGCGTTGACGAGCTGTTTAAACAGTGTACCTCGCTACATTGACCATCACCTCAGTGGATACAGATGATAGTGGATGTATAATAGTGGGCATAGTAACAGTTACTTGATTTGTTCAGAAGGGTGATGGTTGAATATCTATGTATGACTCTTTCGTGCACCACGATACACTGCATTAGAACAGTGTGATTTTCAGTCACTTGTGCGTTCACACAACCAGTAGCATCAATTAATGATCTCCAAATCAAACCGTGTGTAAATGGGTGTACAAAACACACGCACGCACGCACGCACGCATGCGCACCTACACTCCCGAAGGAACACATGGCAAGAGAATGATAAAGGTGAGACAAATAGCATTGATTGCATGCTGTTTAATTTGAATTATCTTAAACAAGCCAAAAGTCCGTGTTTTGATGTGCATTGAGTGAGGCGTGTGTATGTGTGAAGGTAGACAAGTGCAAAAAGGCATGGGTCCAACTTTATTGGACGGGCTACCCACAGACGCCTATTCACGGGTGCGATCCCACTACTGCGCGACACGGGGACTTTTGCCTGCTGCATTTCTGCCCTGGGCCGATGCGTCCCTCCTTAGACAACCTGGTGACATCAGACTCCTCCGATGACCCCATATTGATGCCAGGCTTAGTGCGGACACCCGATCGACATAGTACGCCTGAAGACAGAACCCCCGTCCTCAAATCGTCCCCAAACCAGGCCTCCAAGTAGCTAGATTACAGGAGCGCGCCGCAACTCCCAGCCAATAGACACCTCGCATTTTGCTGTATTTCACTTTATATCATAATCTTGGCCCCATTTACAAACTACATCTAACATTGGTGGAGCATTACCCAATCAAACATAAATGCTGTCTTTTCAGTTGTGCAACGTATCATCATTTAGTCAGTATTTACATCCATATTGTGTACATTTCACGTCGACGCATTCAGGAAGTAAGCCTCCATATCAAGACCTAATTATCCAGCTCAGTATAAACGTTGTATCGAGTCTGGGTAAGGAGCCGTAGTTGAAATGTTTCTACATCCACAGTACTTAACTTAGAACTCGACTCCAACTATCTTCTCTCCCACAAATACACAAAGACGGGTGTACGTTGAACGTGTAACAGCGAAATATTGATAAGATGTCATTTTACGTTCGCCGTCACACACAAGGGACGCAAATCTTCTTTAGCTAACTCCTTGAGGTGTTGGAAGACAATGACTGTCGCGGGTTTTGATTTTGAGAGATCTTATCGTTTCATCTTGGCTGTGTGTACCTGTACCTTGGAAATAACAGGCGGCTGATCAACATGAGAGTACAAGAAAATAGCCAATGTGCAGATCTAAACACATACTCAACAGTGATACTTCATTAGACTCCTACAGTCCACGTGTAGTACATGGAAAACATACCACCCGTTCATGGGAATCATGTATGTGTAAACGAAGCACAGGAGTTTGTTTGAAATGGGGTTGGGGCTGGGTGGGAGTGGTTTTGCTGAGAGGGTAAGGGTTGGAGAGGCGGGGACTGGTCGGGGGTTCTTGGAGACATTAGCACGGACGTGAGGCCACCGGGATTGTACACTTTACAGTGACTGCATGGGAATCTCGTACATTCCTCAGCAGCTTTGGCGTTGACGAGCTGTTTAAACAGTGTACCTCGCTACATTGACCATCACCTCAGTGGATACAGATGATAGTGGATGTATAATAGTGGGCACAGTAACTTGATTTGTTCAGAAGGGTGATGGTTGAATATCTATGTATGACTCTTTCGTGCACCACGATACACTGCATTAGAACAGTGTGATTTTCAGTCACTTGTGCGTTCACACAACCAGTAGCATCAATTAATGATCTCCAAATCAAACCGTGTGTAAATGGGTGTACAAAACACACGCACGCACGCACGCACGCACGCACGCACGCACGCATGCGCACCTACACTCCCGAAGGAACACATGGCAAGAGAATGATAAAGGTGAGACAAATAGCATTGATTGCATGCTGTTTAATTTGAATTATCTTAAACAAGCCAAAAGTCCGTGTTTTGATGTGCATTGAGTGAGGCGTGTGTATGTGTGAAGGTAGACAAGTGCAAAAAGGCATGGGTCCAACTTTATTGGACGGGCTACCCACAGACGCCTATTCACGGGTGCGATCCCACTACTGCGCGACACGGGGACTTTTGCCTGCTGCATTTCTGCCCTGGGCCGATGCGTCCCTCCTTAGACAACCTGGTGACATCAGACTCCTCCGATGACCCCATATTGATGCCAGGCTTAGTGCGGACACCCGATCGACATAGTACGCCTGAAGACAGAACCCCCGTCCTCAAATCGTCCCCAAACCAGGCCTCCAAGTAGCTAGATTACAGGAGCGCGCCGCAACTCCCAGCCAATAGACACCTCGCATTTTGCTGTATTTCACTTTATATCATAATCTTGGCCCCATTTACAAACTACATCTAACATTGGTGGAGCATTACCCAATCAAACATAAATGCTGTCTTTTCAGTTGTGCAACGTATCATCATTTAGTCAGTATTTACATCCATATTGTGTACATTTCACGTCGACGCATTCAGGAAGTAAGCCTCCATATCAAGACCTAATTATCCAGCTCAGTATAAACGTTGTATCGAGTCTGGGTATGGAGCCGTAGTTGAAATGTTTCTACATCCACAGTACTTAACTTAGAACTCGACTCCAACTATCTTCTCTCCCACAAATACACAAAGACGGGTGTACGTTGAACGTGTAACAGCGAAATATTGATAAGATGTCATTTTACGTTCGCCGTCACACACAAGGGACGCAAATCTTCTTTAGCTAACTCCTTGAGGTGTTGGAAGACAATGACTGTCGCGGGTTTTGATTTTGAGAGATCTTATCGTTTCATCTTGGCTGTGTGTACCTGTACCTTGGAAATAACAGGCGGCTGATCAACATGAGAGTACAAGAAAATAGCCAATGTGCAGATCTAAACACATACTCAACAGTGATACTTCATTAGACTCCTACAGTCCACGTGTAGTACATGGAAAACATACCACCCGTTCATGGGAATCATGTATGTGTAAACGAAGCACAGGAGTTTGTTTGAAATGGGGTTGGGGCTGGGTGGGAGTGGTTTTGCTGAGAGGGTAAGGGTTGGAGAGGCGGGGACTGGTCGGGGGTTCTTGGAGACATTAGCATGGACGTGAGGCCACCGGGATTGTACACTTTACAGTGACTGCATGGGAATCTCGTACATTCCTCAGCAGCTTTGGCGTTGACGAGCTGTTTAAACAGTGTACCTCGCTACATTGACCATCACCTCAGTGGATACAGATGATAGTGGATGTATAATAGTGGGCACAGTAACTTGATTTGTTCAGA
Organism: Haliotis asinina; assembly: GCF_037392515.1. NCBI lineage: Eukaryota > Metazoa > Mollusca > Gastropoda > Lepetellida > Haliotidae > Haliotis > Haliotis asinina. The sequence goes on from NC_090284.1 coordinate 14,610,783, forward strand.
AGGGTGATGGTTGAATATCTATGTATGACTCTTTCGTGCACCACGATACACTGCATTAGAACAGTGTGATTTTCAGTCACTTGTGCGTTCACACAACCAGTAGCATCAATTAATGATCTCCAAATCAAACCGTGTGTAAATGGGTGTACAAAACACACGCACGCACGCACGCACGCACGCATGCGCACCTACACTCCCGAAGGAACACATGGCAAGAGAATGATAAAGGTGAGACAAATAGCATTGATTGCATGCTGTTTAATTTGAATTATCTTAAACAAGCCAAAAGTCCGTGTTTTGATGTGCATTGAGTGAGGCGTGTGTATGTGTGAAGGTAGACAAGTGCAAAAAGGCATGGGTCCAACTTTATTGGACGGGCTACCCACAGACGCCTATTCACGGGTGCGATCCCACTACTGCGCGACACGGGGACTTTTGCCTGCTGCATTTCTGCCCTGGGCCGATGCGTCCCTCCTTAGACAACCTGGTGACATCAGACTCCTCCGATGACCCCATATTGATGCCAGGCTTAGTGCGGACACCCGATCGACATAGTACGCCTGAAGACAGAACCCCCGTCCTCAAATCGTCCCCAAACCAGGCCTCCAAGTAGCTAGATTACAGGAGCGCGCAGCAACTCCCAGCCAATAGACACCTCGCATTTTGCTGTATTTCACTTTATATCATAATCTTGGCCCCATTTACAAACTACATCTAACATTGGTGGAGCATTACCCAATCAAACATAAATGCTGTCTTTTCAGTTGTGCAACGTATCATCATTTAGTCAGTATTTACATCCATATTGTGTACATTTCACGTCGACGCATTCAGGAAGTAAGCCTCCATATCAAGACCTAATTATCCAGCTCAGTATAAACGTTGTATCGAGTCTGGGTAAGGAGCCGTAGTTGAAATGTTTCTACATCCACAGTACTTAACTTAGAACTCGACTCCAACTATCTTCTCTCCCACAAATACACAAAGACGGGTGTACGTTGAACGTGTAACAGCGAAATATTGATAAGATGTCATTTTACGTTCGCCGTCACACACAAGGGACGCAAATCTTCTTTAGCTAACTCCTTGAGGTGTTGGAAGACAATGACTGTCGCGGGTTTTGATTTTGAGAGATCTTATCGTTTCATCTTGGCTGTGTGTACCTGTACCTTGGAAATAACAGGCGGCTGATCAACATGAGAGTACAAGAAAATAGCCAATGTGCAGATCTAAACACATACTCAACAGTGATACTTCATTAGACTCCTACAGTCCACGTGTAGTACATGGAAAACATACCACCCGTTTATGGGAATCATGTATGTGTAAACGAAGCACAGGAGTTTGTTTGAAATGGGGTTGGGGCTGGGTGGGAGTGGTTTTGCTGAGAGGGTAAGGGTTGGAGAGGCGGGGACTGGTCGGGGGTTCTTGGAGACATTAGCATGGACGTGAGGCCACCGGGATTGTACACTTTACAGTGACTGCATGGGAATCTCGTACATTCCTCAGCAGCTTTGGCGTTGACGAGCTGTTTAAACAGTGTACCTCGCTACATTGACCATCACCTCAGTGGATACAGATGATAGTGGATGTATAATAGTGGGCACAGTAACTTGATTTGTTCAGAAGGGTGATGGTTGAATATCTATGTATGACTCTTTCGTGCACCACGATACACTGCATTAGAACAGTGTGATTTTCAGTCACTTGTGCGTTCACACAACCAGTAGCATCAATTAATGATCTCCAAATCAAACCGTGTGTAAATGGGTGTACAAAACACACGCACGCACGCACGCACGCACGCACGCACGCATGCGCACCTACACTCCCGAAGGAACACATGGCAAGAGAATGATAAAGGTGAGACAAATAGCATTGATTGCATGCTGTTTAATTTGAATTATCTTAAACAAGCCCAAAGTCCGTGTTTTGATGTGCATTGAGTGAGGCGTGTGTATGTGTGAAGGTAGACAAGTGCAAAAAGGCATGGGTCCAACTTTATTGGACGGGCTACCCACAGACGCCTATTCACGGGTGCGATCCCACTACTGCGCGACACGGGGACTTTTGCCTGCTGCATTTCTGCCCTGGGCCGATGCGTCCCTCCTTAGACAACCTGGTGACATCAGACTCCTCCGATGACCCCATATTGATGCCAGGCTTAGTGCGGACACCCGATCGACATAGTACGCCTGAAGACAGAACCCCCGTCCTCAAATCGTCCCCAAACCAGGCCTCCAAGTAGCTAGATTACAGGAGCGCGCCGCAACTCCCAGCCAATAGACACCTCGCATTTTGCTGTATTTCACTTTATATCATAATCTTGGCCCCATTTACAAACTACATCTAACATTGGTGGAGCATTACCCAATCAAACATAAATGCTGTCTTTTCAGTTGTGCAACGTATCATCATTTAGTCAGTATTTACATCCATATTGTGTACATTTCACGTCGACGCATTCAGGAAGTAAGCCTCCATATCAAGACCTAATTATCCAGCTCAGTATAAACGTTGTATCGAGTCTGGGTAAGGAGCCGTAGTTGAAATGTTTCTACATCCACAGTACTTAACTTAGAACTCGACTCCAACTATCTTCTCTCCCACAAATACACAAAGACGGGTGTACGTTGAACGTGTAACAGCGAAATATTGATAAGATGTCATTTTACGTTCGCCGTCACACACAAGGGACGAAAATCTTCTTTAGCTAACTCCTTGAGGTGTTGGAAGACAATGACTGTCGCGGGTTTTGATTTTGAGAGATCTTATCGTTTCATCTTGGCTGTGTGTACCTGTACCTTGGAAATAACAGGCGGCTGATCAACATGAGAGTACAAGAAAATAGCCAATGTGCAGATCTAAACACATACTCAACAGTGATACTTCATTAGACTCCTACAGTCCACGTGTAGTACATGGAAAACATACCACCCGTTCATGGGAATCATGTATGTGTAAACGAAGCACAGGAGTTTGTTTGAAATGGGGTTGGGGCTGGGTGGGAGTGGTTTTGCTGAGAGGGTAAGGGTTGGAGAGGCGGGGACTGGTCGGGGGTTCTTGGAGACATTAGCATGGACGTGAGGCCACCGGGATTGTACACTTTACAGTGACTGCATGGGAATCTCGTACATTCCTCAGCAGCTTTGGCGTTGACGAGCTGTTTAAACAGTGTACCTCGCTACATTGACCATCACCTCAGTGGATACAGATGATAGTGGATGTATAATAGTGGGCACAGTAACTTGATTTGTTCAGAAGGGTGATGGTTGAATATCTATGTATGACTCTTTCGTGCACCACGATACACTGCATTAGAACAGTGTGATTTTCAGTCACTTGTGCGTTCACACAACCAGTAGCATCAATTAATGATCTCCAAATCAAACCGTGTGTAAATGGGTGTACAAAACACACGCACGCACGCACGCACGCACGCACGCATGCGCACCTACACTCCCGAAGGAACACATGGCAAGAGAATGATAAAGGTGAGACAAATAGCATTGATTGCATGCTGTTTAATTTGAATTATCTTAAACAAGCCAAAAGTCCGTGTTTTGATGTGCATTGAGTGAGGCGTGTGTATGTGTGAAGGTAGACAAGTGCAAAAAGGCATGGGTCCAACTTTATTGGACGGGCTACCCACAGACGCCTATTCACGGGTGCGATCCCACTACTGCGCGACACGGGGACTTTTGCCTGCTGCATTTCTGCCCTGGGCCGATGCGTCCCTCCTTAGACAACCTGGTGACATCAGACTCCTCCGATGACCCCATATTGATGCCAGGCTTAGTGCGGACACCCGATCGACATAGTACGCCTGAAGACAGAACCCCCGTCCTCAAATCGTCCCCAAACCAGGCCTCCAAGTAGCTAGATTACAGGAGCGCGCCGCAACTCCCAGCCAATAGACACCTCGCATTTTGCTGTATTTCACTTTATATCATAATCTTGGCCCCATTTACAAACTACATCTAACATTGGTGGAGCATTACCCAATCAAACATAAATGCTGTCTTTTCAGTTGTGCAACGTATCATCATTTAGTCAGTATTTACATCCATATTGTGTACATTTCACGTCGACGCATTCAGGAAGTAAGCCTCCATATCAAGACCTAATTATCCAGCTCAGTATAAACGTTGTATCGAGTCTGGGTAAGGAGCCGTAGTTGAAATGTTTCTACATCCACAGTACTTAACTTAGAACTCGACTCCAACTATCTTCTCTCCCACAAATACACAAAGACGGGTGTACGTTGAACGTGTAACAGCGAAATATTGATAAGATGTCATTTTACGTTCGCCGTCACACACAAGGGACGCAAATCTTCTTTAGCTAACTCCTTGAGGTGTTGGAAGACAATGACTGTCGCGGGTTTTGATTTTGAGAGATCTTATCGTTTCATCTTGGCTGTGTGTACCTGTACCTTGGAAATAACAGGCGGCTGATCAACATGAGAGTACAAGAAAATAGCCAATGTGCAGATCTAAACACATACTCAACAGTGATACTTCATTAGACTCCTACAGTCCACGTGTAGTACATGGAAAACATACCACCCGTTCATGGGAATCATGTATGTGTAAACGAAGCACAGGAGTTTGTTTGAAATGGGGTTGGGGCTGGGTGGGAGTGGTTTTGCTGAGAGGGTAAGGGTTGGAGAGGCGGGGACTGGTCGGGGGTTCTTGGAGACATTAGCATGGACGTGAGGCCACCGGGATTGTACACTTTACAGTGACTGCATGGGAATCTCGTACATTCCTCAGCAGCTTTGGCGTTGACGAGCTGTTTAAACAGTGTACCTCGCTACATTGACCATCACCTCAGTGGATACAGATGATAGTGGATGTATAATAGTGGGCACAGTAACTTGATTTGTTCAGAAGGGTGATGGTTGAATATCTATGTATGACTCTTTCGTGCACCACGATACACTGCATTAGAACAGTGTGATTTTCAGTCACTTGTGCGTTCACACAACCAGTAGCATCAATTAATGATCTCCAAATCAAACCGTGTGTAAATGGGTGTACAAAACACACGCACGCACGCACGCACGCACGCACGCACGCATGCGCACCTACACTCCCGAAGGAACACATGGCAAGAGAATGATAAAGGTGAGACAAATAGCATTGATTGCATGCTGTTTAATTTGAATTATCTTAAACAAGCCAAAAGTCCGTGTTTTGATGTGCATTGAGTGAGGCGTGTGTATGTGTGAAGGTAGACAAGTGCAAAAAGGCATGGGTCCAACTTTATTGGACGGGCTACCCACAGACGCCTATTCACGGGTGCGATCCCACTACTGCGCGACACGGGGACTTTTGCCTGCTGCATTTCTGCCCTGGGCCGATGCGTCCCTCCTTAGACAACCTGGTGACATCAGACTCCTCCGATGACCCCATATTGATGCCAGGCTTAGTGCGGACACCCGATCGACATAGTACGCCTGAAGACAGAACCCCCGTCCTCAAATCGTCCCCAAACCAGGCCTCCAAGTAGCTAGATTACAGGAGCGCGCCGCAACTCCCAGCCAATAGACACCTCGCATTTTGCTGTATTTCACTTTATATCATAATCTTGGCCCCATTTACAAACTACATCTAACATTGGTGGAGCATTACCCAATCAAACATAAATGCTGTCTTTTCAGTTGTGCAACGTATCATCATTTAGTCAGTATTTACATCCATATTGTGTACATTTCACGTCGACGCATTCAGGAAGTAAGCCTCCATATCAAGACCTAATTATCCAGCTCAGTATAAACGTTGTATCGAGTCTGGGTAAGGAGCCGTAGTTGAAATGTTTCTACATCCACAGTACTTAACTTAGAACTCGACTCCAACTATCTTCTCTCCCACAAATACACAAAGACGGGTGTACGTTGAACGTGTAACAGCGAAATATTGATAAGATGTCATTTTACGTTCGCCGTCACACACAAGGGACGCAAATCTTCTTTAGCTAACTCCTTGAGGTGTTGGAAGACAATGACTGTCGCGGGTTTTGATTTTGAGAGATCTTATCGTTTCATCTTGGCTGTGTGTACCTGTACCTTGGAAATAACAGGCGGCTGATCAACATGAGAGTACAAGAAAATAGCCAATGTGCAGATCTAAACACATACTCAACAGTGATACTTCATTAGACTCCTACAGTCCACGTGTAGTACATGGAAAACATACCACCCGTTCATGGGAATCATGTATGTGTAAACGAAGCACAGGAGTTTGTTTGAAATGGGGTTGGGGCTGGGTGGGAGTGGTTTTGCTGAGAGGGTAAGGGTTGGAGAGGCGGGGACTGGTCGGGGGTTCTTGGAGACATTAGCATGGACGTGAGGCCACCGGGATTGTACACTTTACAGTGACTGCATGGGAATCTCGTACATTCCTCAGCAGCTTTGGCGTTGACGAGCTGTTTAAACAGTGTACCTCGCTACATTGACCATCACCTCAGTGGATACAGATGATAGTGGATGTATAATAGTGGGCACAGTAACTTGATTTGTTCAGAAGGGTGATGGTTGAATATCTATGTATGACTCTTTCGTGCACCACGATACACTGCATTAGAACAGTGTAATTTTCAGTCACTTGTGCGTTCACACAACCAGTAGCATCAATTAATGATCTCCAAATCAAACCGTGTGTAAATGGGTGTACAAAACACACGCACGCACGCACGCACGCACGCACGCACGCACGCACGCACGCACGCATGCGCACCTACACTCCCGAAGGAACACATGGCAAGAGAATGATAAAGGTGAGACAAATAGCATTGATTGCATGCTGTTTAATTTGAATTATCTTAAACAAGCCAAAAGTCCGTGTTTTGATGTGCATTGAGTGAGGCGTGTGTATGTGTGAAGGTAGACAAGTGCAAAAAGGCATGGGTCCAACTTTATTGGACGGGCTACCCACAGACGCCTATTCACGGGTGCGATCCCACTACTGCGCGACACGGGGACTTTTGCCTGCTGCATTTCTGCCCTGGGCCGATGCGTCCCTCCTTAGACAACCTGGTGACATCAGACTCCTCCGATGACCCCATATTGATGCCAGGCTTAGTGCGGACACCCGATCGACATAGTACGCCTGAAGACAGAACCCCCGTCCTCAAATCGTCCCCAAACCAGGCCTCCAAGTAGCTAGATTACAGGAGCGCGCCGCAACTCCCAGCCAATAGACACCTCGCATTTTGCTGTATTTCACTTTATATCATAATCTTGGCCCCATTTACAAACTACATCTAACATTGGTGGAGCATTACCCAATCAAACATAAATGCTGTCTTTTCAGTTGTGCAACGTATCATCATTTAGTCAGTATTTACATCCATATTGTGTACATTTCACGTCGACGCATTCAGGAAGTAAGCCTCCATATCAAGACCTAATTATCCAGCTCAGTATAAACGTTGTATCGAGTCTGGGTAAGGAGCCGTAGTTGAAATGTTTCTACATCCACAGTACTTAACTTAGAACTCGACTCCAACTATCTTCTCTCCCACAAATACACAAAGACGGGTGTACGTTGAACGTGTAACAGCGAAATATTGATAAGATGTCATTTTACGTTCGCCGTCACACACAAGGGACGCAAATCTTCTTTAGCTAACTCCTTGAGGTGTTGGAAGACAATGACTGTCGCGGGTTTTGATTTTGAGAGATCTTATCGTTTCATCTTGGCTGTGTGTACCTGTACCTTGGAAATAACAGGCGGCTGATCAACATGAGAGTACAAGAAAATAGCCAATGTGCAGATCTAAACACATACTCAACAGTGATACTTCATTAGACTCCTACAGTCCACGTGTAGTACATGGAAAACATACCACCCGTTCATGGGAATCATGTATGTGTAAACGAAGCACAGGAGTTTGTTTGAAATGGGGTTGGGGCTGGGTGGGAGTGGTTTTGCTGAGAGGGTAAGGGTTGGAGAGGCGGGGACTGGTCGGGGGTTCTTGGAGACATTAGCATGGACGTGAGGCCACCGGGATTGTACACTTTACAGTGACTGCATGGGAATCTCGTACATTCCTCAGCAGCTTTGGCGTTGACGAGCTGTTTAAACAGTGTACCTCGCTACATTGACCATCACCTCAGTGGATACAGATGATAGTGGATGTATAATAGTGGGCACAGTAACTTGATTTGTTCAGAAGGGTGATGGTTGAATATCTATGTATGACTCTTTCGTGCACCACGATACACTGCATTAGAACAGTGTTATTTTCAGTCACTTGTGCGTTCACACAACCAGTAGCATCAATTAATGATCTCCAAATCAAACCGTGTGTAAATGGGTGTACAAAACACACGCACGCACGCACGCACGCACGCACGCACGCACGCACGCATGCGCACCTACACTCCCGAAGGAACACATGGCAAGAGAATGATAAAGGTGAGACAAATAGCATTGATTGCATGCTGTTTAATTTGAATTATCTTAAACAAGCCAAAAGTCCGTGTTTTGATGTGCATTGAGTGAGGCGTGTGTATGTGTGAAGGTAGACAAGTGCAAAAAGGCATGGGTCCAACTTTATTGGACGGGCTACCCACAGACGCCTATTCACGGGTGCGATCCCACTACTGCGCGACACGGGGACTTTTGCCTGCTGCATTTCTGCCCTGGGCCGATGCGTCCCTCCTTAGACAACCTGGTGACATCAGACTCCTCCGATGACCCCATATTGATGCCAGGCTTAGTGCGGACACCCGATCGACATAGTACGCCTGAAGACAGAACCCCCGTCCTCAAATCGTCCCCAAACCAGGCCTCCAAGTAGCTAGATTACAGGAGCGCGCCGCAACTCCCAGCCAATAGACACCTCGCATTTTGCTGTATTTCACTTTATATCATAATCTTGGCCCCATTTACAAACTACATCTAACATTGGTGGAGCATTACCCAATCAAACATAAATGCTGTCTTTTCAGTTGTGCAACGTATCATCATTTAGTCAGTATTTACATCCATATTGTGTACATTTCACGTCGACGCATTCAGGAAGTAAGCCTCCATATCAAGACCTAATTATCCAGCTCAGTATAAACGTTGTATCGAGTCTGGGTAAGGAGCCGTAGTTGAAATGTTTCTACATCCACAGTACTTAACTTAGAACTCGACTCCAACTATCTTCTCTCCCACAAATACACAAAGACGGGTGTACGTTGAACGTGTAACAGCGAAATATTGATAAGATGTCATTTTACGTTCGCCGTCACACACAAGGGACGCAAATCTTCTTTAGCTAACTCCTTGAGGTGTTGGAAGACAATGACTGTCGCGGGTTTTGATTTTGAGAGATCTTATCGTTTCATCTTGGCTGTGTGTACCTGTACCTTGGAAATAACAGGCGGCTGATCAACATGAGAGTACAAGAAAATAGCCAATGTGCAGATCTAAACACATACTCAACAGTGATACTTCATTAGACTCCTACAGTCCACGTGTAGTACATGGAAAACATACCACCCGTTCATGGGAATCATGTATGTGTAAACGAAGCACAGGAGTTTGTTTGAAATGGGGTTGGGGCTGGGTGGGAGTGGTTTTGCTGAGAGGGTAAGGGTTGGAGAGGCGGGGACTGGTCGGGGGTTCTTGGAGACATTAGCATGGACGTGAGGCCACCGGGATTGTACACTTTACAGTGACTGCATGGGAATCTCGTACATTCCTCAGCAGCTTTGGCGTTGACGAGCTGTTTAAACAGTGTACCTCGCTACATTGACCATCACCTCAGTGGATACAGATGATAGTGGATGTATAATAGTGGGCACAGTAACTTGATTTGTTCAGAAGGGTGATGGTTGAATATCTATGTATGACTCTTTCGTGCACCACGATACACTGCATTAGAACAGTGTGATTTTCAGTCACTTGTGCGTTCACACAACCAGTAGCATCAATTAATGATCTCCAAATCAAACCGTGTGTAAATGGGTGTACAAAACACACGCACGCACGCACGCACGCACGCACGCACGCACGCACGCATGCGCACCTACACTCCCGAAGGAACACATGGCAAGAGAATGATAAAGGTGAGACAAATAGCATTGATTGCATGCTGTTTAATTTGAATTATCTTAAACAAGCCAAAAGTCCGTGTTTTGATGTGCATTGAGTGAGGCGTGTGTATGTGTGAAGGTAGACAAGTGCAAAAAGGCATGGGTCCAACTTTATTGGACGGGCTACCCACAGACGCCTATTCACGGGTGCGATCCCACTACTGCGCGACACGGGGACTTTTGCCTGCTGCATTTCTGCCCTGGGCCGATGCGTCCCTCCTTAGACAACCTGGTGACATCAGACTCCTCCGATGACCCCATATTGATGCCAGGCTTAGTGCGGACACCCGATCGACATAGTACGCCTGAAGACAGAACCCCCGTCCTCAAATCGTCCCCAAACCAGGCCTCCAAGTAGCTAGATTACAGGAGCGCGCCGCAACTCCCAGCCAATAGACACCTCGCATTTTGCTGTATTTCACTTTATATCATAATCTTGGCCCCATTTACAAACTACATCTAACATTGGTGGAGCATTACCCAATCAAACATAAATGCTGTCTTTTCAGTTGTGCAACGTATCATCATTTAGTCAGTATTTACATCCATATTGTGTACATTTCACGTCGACGCATTCAGGAAGTAAGCCTCCATATCAAGACCTAATTATCCAGCTCAGTATAAACGTTGTATCGAGTCTGGGTAAGGAGCCGTAGTTGAAATGTTTCTACATCCACAGTACTTAACTTAGAACTCGACTCCAACTATCTTCTCTCCCACAAATACACAAAGACGGGTGTACGTTGAACGTGTAACAGCGAAATATTGATAAGATGTCATTTTACGTTCGCCGTCACACACAAGGGACGCAAATCTTCTTTAGCTAACTCCTTGAGGTGTTGGAAGACAATGACTGTCGCGGGTTTTGATTTTGAGAGATCTTATCGTTTCATCTTGGCTGTGTGTACCTGTACCTTGGAAATAACAGGCGGCTGATCAACATGAGAGTACAAGAAAATAGCCAATGTGCAGATCTAAACACATACTCAACAGTGATACTTCATTAGACTCCTACAGTCCACGTGTAGTACATGGAAAACATACCACCCGTTCATGGGAATCATGTATGTGTAAACGAAGCACAGGAGTTTGTTTGAAATGGGGTTGGGGCTGGGTGGGAGTGGTTTTGCTGAGAGGGTAAGGGTTGGAGAGGCGGGGACTGGTCGGGGGTTCTTGGAGACATTAGCATGGACGTGAGGCCACCGGGATTGTACACTTTACAGTGACTGCATGGGAATCTCGTACATTCCTCAGCAGCTTTGGCGTTGACGAGCTGTTTAAACAGTGTACCTCGCTACATTGACCATCACCTCAGTGGATACAGATGATAGTGGATGTATAATAGTGGGCACAGTAACTTGATTTGTTCAGAAGGGTGATGGTTGAATATCTATGTATGACTCTTTCGTGCACCACGATACACTGCATTAGAACAGTGTGATTTTCAGTCACTTGTGCGTTCACACAACCAGTAGCATCAATTAATGATCTCCAAATCAAAACGTGTGTAAATGGGTGTACAAAACACACGCACGCACGCACGCACGCACGCACGCACGCACGCACGCACGCATGCGCACCTACACTCCCGAAGGAACACATGGCAAGAGAATGATAAAGGTGAGACAAATAGCATTGATTGCATGCTGTTTAATTTGAATTATCTTAAACAAGCCAAAAGTCCGTGTTTTGATGTGCATTGAGTGAGGCGTGTGTATGTGTGAAGGTAGACAAGTGCAAAAAGGCATGGGTCCAACTTTATTGGACGGGCTACCCACAGACGCCTATTCACGGGTGCGATCCCACTACTGCGCGACACGGGGACTTTTGCCTGCTGCATTTCTGCCCTGGGCCGATGCGTCCCTCCTTAGACAACCTGGTGACATCAGACTCCTCCGATGACCCCATATTGATGCCAGGCTTAGTGCGGACACCCGATCGACATAGTACGCCTGAAGACAGAACCCCCGTCCTCAAATCGTCCCCAAACCAGGCCTCCAAGTAGCTAGATTACAGGAGCGCGCCGCAACTCCCAGCCAATAGACACCTCGCATTTTGCTGTATTTCACTTTATATCATAATCTTGGCCCCATTTACAAACTACATCTAACATTGGTGGAGCATTACCCAATCAAACATAAATGCTGTCTTTTCAGTTGTGCAACGTATCATCATTTAGTCAGTATTTACATCCATATTGTGTACATTTCACGTCGACGCATTCAGGAAGTAAGCCTCCATATCAAGACCTAATTATCCAGCTCAGTATAAACGTTGTATCGAGTCTGGGTAAGGAGCCGTAGTTGAAATGTTTCTACATCCACAGTACTTAACTTAGAACTCGACTCCAACTATCTTCTCTCCCACAAATACACAAAGACGGGTGTACGTTGAACGTGTAACAGCGAAATATCGATAAGATGTCATTTTACGTTCGCCGTCACACACAAGGGACGCAAATCTTCTTTAGCTAACTCCTTGAGGTGTTGGAAGACAATGACTGTCGCGGGTTTTGATTTTGAGAGATCTTATCGTTTCATCTTGGCTGTGTGTACCTGTACCTTGGAAATAACAGGCGGCTGATCAACATGAGAGTACAAGAAAATAGCCAATGTGCAGATCTAAACACATACTCAACAGTGATACTTCATTAGACTCCTACAGTCCACGTGTAGTACATGGAAAACATACCACCCGTTCATGGGAATCATGTATGTGTAAACGAAGCACAGGAGTTTGTTTGAAATGGGGTTGGGGCTGGGTGGGAGTGGTTTTGCTGAGAGGGTAAGGGTTGGAGAGGCGGGGACTGGTCGGGGGTTCTTGGAGACATTAGCATGGACGTGAGGCCACCGGGATTGTACACTTTACAGTGACTGCATGGGAATCTCGTACATTCCTCAGCAGCTTTGGCGTTGACGAGCTGTTTAAACAGTGTACCTCGCTACATTGACCATCACCTCAGTGGATACAGATGATAGTGGATGTATAATAGTGGGCACAGTAACTTGATTTGTTCAGAAGGGTGATGGTTGAATATCTATGTATGACTCTTTCGTGCACCACGATACACTGCATTAGAACAGTGTGATTTTCAGTCACTTGTGCGTTCACACAACCAGTAGCATCAATTAATGATCTCCAAATCAAACCGTGTGTAAATGGGTGTACAAAACACACGCACGCACGCACGCACGCACGCACGCACGCACGCACGCACGCACGCATGCGCACCTACACTCCCGAAGGAACACATGGCAAGAGAATGATAAAGGTGAGACAAATAGCATTGATTGCATGCTGTTTAATTTGAATTATCTTAAACAAGCCAAAAGTCCGTGTTTTGATGTGCATTGAGTGAGGCGTGTGTATGTGTGAAGGTAGACAAGTGCAAAAAGGCATGGGTCCAACTTTATTGGACGGGCTACCCACAGACGCCTATTCACGGGTGCGATCCCACTACTGCGCGACACGGGGACTTTTGCCTGCTGCATTTCTGCCCTGGGCCGATGCGTCCCTCCTTAGACAACCTGGTGACATCAGACTCCTCCGATGACCCCATATTGATGCCAGGCTTAGTGCGGACACCCGATCGACATAGTACGCCTGAAGACAGAACCCCCGTCCTCAAATCGTCCCCAAACCAGGCCTCCAAGTAGCTAGATTACAGGAGCGCGCCGCAACTCCCAGCCAATAGACACCTCGCATTTTGCTGTATTTCACTTTATATCATAATCTTGGCCCCATTTACAAACTACATCTAACATTGGTGGAGCATTACCCAATCAAACATAAATGCTGTCTTTTCAGTTGTGCAACGTATCATCATTTAGTCAGTATTTACATCCATATTGTGTACATTTCACGTCGACGCATTCAGGAAGTAAGCCTCCATATCAAGACCTAATTATCCAGCTCAGTATAAACGTTGTATCGAGTCTGGGTAAGGAGCCGTAGTTGAAATGTTTCTACATCCACAGTACTTAACTTAGAACTCGACTCCAACTATCTTCTCTCCCACAAATACACAAAGACGGGTGTACGTTGAACGTGTAACAGCGAAATATTGATAAGATGTCATTTTACGTTCGCCGTCACACACAAGGGACGCAAATCTTCTTTAGCTAACTCCTTGAGGTGTTGGAAGACAATGACTGTCGCGGGTTTTGATTTTGAGAGATCTTATCGTTTCATCTTGGCTGTGTGTACCTGTACCTTGGAAATAACAGGCGGCTGATCAACATGAGAGTACAAGAAAATAGCCAATGTGCAGATCTAAACACATACTCAACAGTGATACTTCATTAGACTCCTACAGTCCACGTGTAGTACATGGAAAACATACCACCCGTTCATGGGAATCATGTATGTGTAAACGAAGCACAGGAGTTTGTTTGAAATGGGGTTGGGGCTGGGTGGGAGTGGTTTTGCTGAGAGGGTAAGGGTTGGAGAGGCGGGGACTGGTCGGGGGTTCTTGGAGACATTAGCATGGACGTGAGGCCACCGGGATTGTACACTTTACAGTGACTGCATGGGAATCTCGTACATTCCTCAGCAGCTTTGGCGTTGACGAGCTGTTTAAACAGTGTACCTCGCTACATTGACCATCACCTCAGTGGATACAGATGATAGTGGATGTATAATAGTGGGCACAGTAACTTGATTTGTTCAGAAGGGTGATGGTTGAATATCTATGTATGACTCTTTCGTGCACCACGATACACTGCATTAGAACAGTGTGATTTTCAGTCACTTGTGCGTTCACACAACCAGTAGCATCAATTAATGATCTCCAAATCAAACCGTGTGTAAATGGGTGTACAAAACACACGCACGCACGCACGCACGCACGCACGCATGCGCACCTACACTCCCGAAGGAACACATGGCAAGAGAATGATAAAGGTGAGACAAATAGCATTGATTGCATGCTGTTTAATTTGAATTATCTTAAACAAGCCCAAAGTCCGTGTTTTGATGTGCATTGAGTGAGGCGTGTGTATGTGTGAAGGTAGACAAGTGCAAAAAGGCATGGGTCCAACTTTATTGGACGGGCTACCCACAGACGCCTATTCACGGGTGCGATCCCACTACTGCGCGACACGGGGACTTTTGCCTGCTGCATTTCTGCCCTGGGCCGATGCGTCCCTCCTTAGACAACCTGGTGACATCAGACTCCTCCGATGACCCCATATTGATGCCAGGCTTAGTGCGGACACCCGATCGACATAGTACGCCTGAAGACAGAACCCCCGTCCTCAAATCGTCCCCAAACCAGGCCTCCAAGTAGCTAGATTACAGGAGCGCGCCGCAACTCCCAGCCAATAGACACCTCGCATTTTGCTGTATTTCACTTTATATCATAATCTTGGCCCCATTTACAAACTACATCTAACATTGGTGGAGCATTACCCAATCAAACATAAATGCTGTCTTTTCAGTTGTGCAACGTATCATCATTTAGTCAGTATTTACATCCATATTGTGTACATTTCACGTCGACGCATTCAGGAAGTAAGCCTCCATATCAAGACCTAATTATCCAGCTCAGTATAAACGTTGTATCGAGTCTGGGTAAGGAGCCGTAGTTGAAATGTTTCTACATCCACAGTACTTAACTTAGAACTCGACTCCAACTATCTTCTCTCCCACAAATACACAAAGACGGGTGTACGTTGAACGTGTAACAGCGAAATATTGATAAGATGTCATTTTACGTTCGCCGTCACACACAAGGGACGCAAATCTTCTTTAGCTAACTCCTTGAGGTGTTGGAAGACAATGACTGTCGCGGGTTTTGATTTTGAGAGATCTTATCGTTTCATCTTGGCTGTGTGTACCTGTACCTTGGAAATAACAGGCGGCTGATCAACATGAGAGTACAAGAAAATAGCCAATGTGCAGATCTAAACACATACTCAACAGTGATACTTCATTAGACTCCTACAGTCCACGTGTAGTACATGGAAAACATACCACCCGTTCATGGGAATCATGTATGTGTAAACGAAGCACAGGAGTTTGTTTGAAATGGGGTTGGGGCTGGGTGGGAGTGGTTTTGCTGAGAGGGTAAGGGTTGGAGAGGCGGGGACTGGTCGGGGGTTCTTGGAGACATTAGCATGGACGTGAGGCCACCGGGATTGTACACTTTACAGTGACTGCATGGGAATCTCGTACATTCCTCAGCAGCTTTGGCGTTGACGAGCTGTTTAAACAGTGTACCTCGCTACATTGACCATCACCTCAGTGGATACAGATGATAGTGGATGTATAATAGTGGGCACAGTAACTTGATTTGTTCAGAAGGGTGATGGTTGAATATCTATGTATGACTCTTTCGTGCACCACGATACACTGCATTAGAACAGTGTGATTTTCAGTCACTTGTGCGTTCACACAACCAGTAGCATCAATTAATGATCTCCAAATCAAACCGTGTGTAAATGGGTGTACAAAACACACGCACGCAGGCACGCACGCACGCACGCACGCATGCGCACCTACACTCCCGAAGGAACACATGGCAAGAGAATGATAAAGGTGAGACAAATAGCATTGATTGCATGCTGTTTAATTTGAATTATCTTAAACAAGCCAAAAGTCCGTGTTTTGATGTGCATTGAGTGAGGCGTGTGTATGTGTGAAGGTAGACAAGTGCAAAAAGGCATGGGTCCAACTTTATTGGACGGGCTACCCACAGACGCCTATTCACGGGTGCGATCCCACTACTGCGCGACACGGGGACTTTTGCCTGCTGCATTTCTGCCCTGGGCCGATGCGTCCCTCCTTAGACAACCTGGTGACATCAGACTCCTCCGATGACCCCATATTGATGCCAGGCTTAGTGCGGACACCCGATCGACATAGTACGCCTGAAGACAGAACCCCCGTCCTCAAATCGTCCCCAAACCAGGCCTCCAAGTAGCTAGATTACAGGAGCGCGCCGCAACTCCCAGCCAATAGACACCTCGCATTTTGCTGTATTTCACTTTATATCATAATCTTGGCCCCATTTACAAACTACATCTAACATTGGTGGAGCATTACCCAATCAAACATAAATGCTGTCTTTTCAGTTGTGCAACGTATCATCATTTAGTCAGTATTTACATCCATATTGTGTACATTTCACGTCGACGCATTCAGGAAGTAAGCCTCCATATCAAGACCTAATTATCCAGCTCAGTATAAACGTTGTATCGAGTCTGGGTAAGGAGCCGTAGTTGAAATGTTTCTACATCCACAGTACTTAACTTAGAACTCGACTCCAACTATCTTCTCTCCCACAAATACACAAAGACGGGTGTACGTTGAACGTGTAACAGCGAAATATTGATAAGATGTCATTTTACGTTCGCCGTCACACACAAGGGACGCAAATCTTCTTTAGCTAACTCCTTGAGGTGTTGGAAGACAATGACTGTCGCGGGTTTTGATTTTGAGAGATCTTATCGTTTCATCTTGGCTGTGTGTACCTGTACCTTGGAAATAACAGGCGGCTGATCAACATGAGAGTACAAGAAAATAGCCAATGTGCAGATCTAAACACATACTCAACAGTGATACTTCATTAGACTCCTACAGTCCACGTGTAGTACATGGAAAACATACCACCCGTTCATGGGAATCATGTATGTGTAAACGAAGCACAGGAGTTTGTTTGAAATGGGGTTGGGGCTGGGTGGGAGTGGTTTTGCTGAGAGGGTAAGGGTTGGAGAGGCGGGGACTGGTCGGGGGTTCTTGGAGACATTAGCATGGACGTGAGGCCACCGGGATTGTACACTTTACAGTGACTGCATGGGAATCTCGTACATTCCTCAGCAGCTTTGGCGTTGACGAGCTGTTTAAACAGTGTACCTCGCTACATTGACCATCACCTCAGTGGATACAGATGATAGTGGATGTATAATAGTGGGCACAGTAACTTGATTTGTTCAGAAGGGTGATGGTTGAATATCTATGTATGACTCTTTCGTGCACCACGATACACTGCATTAGAACAGTGTGATTTTCAGTCACTTGTGCGTTCACACAACCAGTAGCATCAATTAATGATCTCCAAATCAAACCGTGTGTAAATGGGTGTACAAAACACACGCACGCAGGCACGCACGCACGCACGCACGCATGCGCACCTACACTCCCGAAGGAACACATGGCAAGAGAATGATAAAGGTGAGACAAATAGCATTGATTGCATGCTGTTTAATTTGAATTATCTTAAACAAGCCAAAAGTCCGTGTTTTGATGTGCATTGAGTGAGGCGTGTGTATGTGTGAAGGT
This sequence comes from Haliotis asinina, assembly GCF_037392515.1. NCBI lineage: Eukaryota > Metazoa > Mollusca > Gastropoda > Lepetellida > Haliotidae > Haliotis > Haliotis asinina. The sequence goes on from NC_090284.1 coordinate 14,629,156, forward strand.
AGACAAGTGCAAAAAGGCATGGGTCCAACTTTATTGGACGGGCTACCCACAGACGCCTATTCACGGGTGCGATCCCACTACTGCGCGACACGGGGACTTTTGCCTGCTGCATTTCTGCCCTGGGCCGATGCGTCCCTCCTTAGACAACCTGGTGACATCAGACTCCTCCGATGACCCCATATTGATGCCAGGCTTAGTGCGGACACCCGATCGACATAGTACGCCTGAAGACAGAACCCCCGTCCTCAAATCGTCCCCAAACCAGGCCTCCAAGTAGCTAGATTACAGGAGCGCGCCGCAACTCCCAGCCAATAGACACCTCGCATTTTGCTGTATTTCACTTTATATCATAATCTTGGCCCCATTTACAAACTACATCTAACATTGGTGGAGCATTACCCAATCAAACATAAATGCTGTCTTTTCAGTTGTGCAACGTATCATCATTTAGTCAGTATTTACATCCATATTGTGTACATTTCACGTCGACGCATTCAGGAAGTAAGCCTCCATATCAAGACCTAATTATCCAGCTCAGTATAAACGTTGTATCGAGTCTGGGTAAGGAGCCGTAGTTGAAATGTTTCTACATCCACAGTACTTAACTTAGAACTCGACTCCAACTATCTTCTCTCCCACAAATACACAAAGACGGGTGTACGTTGAACGTGTAACAGCGAAATATTGATAAGATGTCATTTTACGTTCGCCGTCACACACAAGGGACGCAAATCTTCTTTAGCTAACTCCTTGAGGTGTTGGAAGACAATGACTGTCGCGGGTTTTGATTTTGAGAGATCTTATCGTTTCATCTTGGCTGTGTGTACCTGTACCTTGGAAATAACAGGCGGCTGATCAACATGAGAGTACAAGAAAATAGCCAATGTGCAGATCTAAACACATACTCAACAGTGATACTTCATTAGACTCCTACAGTCCACGTGTAGTACATGGAAAACATACCACCCGTTCATGGGAATCATGTATGTGTAAACGAAGCACAGGAGTTTGTTTGAAATGGGGTTGGGGCTGGGTGGGAGTGGTTTTGCTGAGAGGGTAAGGGTTGGAGAGGCGGGGACTGGTCGGGGGTTCTTGGAGACATTAGCATGGACGTGAGGCCACCGGGATTGTACACTTTACAGTGACTGCATGGGAATCTCGTACATTCCTCAGCAGCTTTGGCGTTGACGAGCTGTTTAAACAGTGTACCTCGCTACATTGACCATCACCTCAGTGGATACAGATGATAGTGGATGTATAATAGTGGGCACAGTAACTTGATTTGTTCAGAAGGGTGATGGTTGAATATCTATGTATGACTCTTTCGTGCACCACGATACACTGCATTAGAACAGTGTGATTTTCAGTCACTTGTGCGTTCACACAACCAGTAGCATCAATTAATGATCTCCAAATCAAACCGTGTGTAAATGGGTGTACAAAACACACGCACGCACGCACGCACGCACGCACGCACGCATGCGCACCTACACTCCCGAAGGAACACATGGCAAGAGAATGATAAAGGTGAGACAAATAGCATTGATTGCATGCTGTTTAATTTGAATTATCTTAAACAAGCCAAAAGTCCGTGTTTTGATGTGCATTGAGTGAGGCGTGTGTATGTGTGAAGGTAGACAAGTGCAAAAAGGCATGGGTCCAACTTTATTGGACGGGCTACCCACAGACGCCTATTCACGGGTGCGATCCCACTACTGCGCGACACGGGGACTTTTGCCTGCTGCATTTCTGCCCTGGGCCGATGCGTCCCTCCTTAGACAACCTGGTGACATCAGACTCCTCCGATGACCCCATATTGATGCCAGGCTTAGTGCGGACACCCGATCGACATAGTACGCCTGAAGACAGAACCCCCGTCCTCAAATCGTCCCCAAACCAGGCCTCCAAGTAGCTAGATTACAGGAGCGCGCCGCAACTCCCAGCCAATAGACACCTCGCATTTTGCTGTATTTCACTTTATATCATAATCTTGGCCCCATTTACAAACTACATCTAACATTGGTGGAGCATTACCCAATCAAACATAAATGCTGTCTTTTCAGTTGTGCAACGTATCATCATTTAGTCAGTATTTACATCCATATTGTGTACATTTCACGTCGACGCATTCAGGAAGTAAGCCTCCATATCAAGACCTAATTATCCAGCTCAGTATAAACGTTGTATCGAGTCTGGGTAAGGAGCCGTAGTTGAAATGTTTCTACATCCACAGTACTTAACTTAGAACTCGACTCCAACTATCTTCTCTCCCACAAATACACAAAGACGGGTGTACGTTGAACGTGTAACAGCGAAATATTGATAAGATGTCATTTTACGTTCGCCGTCACACACAAGGGACGCAAATCTTCTTTAGCTAACTCCTTGAGGTGTTGGAAGACAATGACTGTCGCGGGTTTTGATTTTGAGAGATCTTATCGTTTCATCTTGGCTGTGTGTACCTGTACCTTGGAAATAACAGGCGGCTGATCAACATGAGAGTACAAGAAAATAGCCAATGTGCAGATCTAAACACATACTCAACAGTGATACTTCATTAGACTCCTACAGTCCACGTGTAGTACATGGAAAACATACCACCCGTTCATGGGAATCATGTATGTGTAAACGAAGCACAGGAGTTTGTTTGAAATGGGGTTGGGGCTGGGTGGGAGTGGTTTTGCTGAGAGGGTAAGGGTTGGAGAGGCGGGGACTGGTCGGGGGTTCTTGGAGACATTAGCATGGACGTGAGGCCACCGGGATTGTACACTTTACAGTGACTGCATGGGAATCTCGTACATTCCTCAGCAGCTTTGGCGTTGACGAGCTGTTTAAACAGTGTACCTCGCTACATTGACCATCACCTCAGTGGATACAGATGATAGTGGATGTATAATAGTGGGCACAGTAACTTGATTTGTTCAGAAGGGTGATGGTTGAATATCTATGTATGACTCTTTCGTGCACCACGATACACTGCATTAGAACAGTGTGATTTTCAGTCACTTGTGCGTTCACACAACCAGTAGCATCAATTAATGATCTCCAAATCAAACCGTGTGTAAATGGGTGTACAAAACACACGCACGCAGGCACGCACGCACGCACGCACGCATGCGCACCTACACTCCCGAAGGAACACATGGCAAGAGAATGATAAAGGTGAGACAAATAGCATTGATTGCATGCTGTTTAATTTGAATTATCTTAAACAAGCCAAAAGTCCGTGTTTTGATGTGCATTGAGTGAGGCGTGTGTATGTGTGAAGGTAGACAAGTGCAAAAAGGCATGGGTCCAACTTTATTGGACGGGCTACCCACAGACGCCTATTCACGGGTGCGATCCCACTACTGCGCGACACGGGGACTTTTGCCTGCTGCATTTCTGCCCTGGGCCGATGCGTCCCTCCTTAGACAACCTGGTGACATCAGACTCCTCCGATGACCCCATATTGATGCCAGGCTTAGTGCGGACACCCGATCGACATAGTACGCCTGAAGACAGAACCCCCGTCCTCAAATCGTCCCCAAACCAGGCCTCCAAGTAGCTAGATTACAGGAGCGCGCCGCAACTCCCAGCCAATAGACACCTCGCATTTTGCTGTATTTCACTTTATATCATAATCTTGGCCCCATTTACAAACTACATCTAACATTGGTGGAGCATTACCCAATCAAACATAAATGCTGTCTTTTCAGTTGTGCAACGTATCATCATTTAGTCAGTATTTACATCCATATTGTGTACATTTCACGTCGACGCATTCAGGAAGTAAGCCTCCATATCAAGACCTAATTATCCAGCTCAGTATAAACGTTGTATCGAGTCTGGGTAAGGAGCCGTAGTTGAAATGTTTCTACATCCACAGTACTTAACTTAGAACTCGACTCCAACTATCTTCTCTCCCACAAATACACAAAGACGGGTGTACGTTGAACGTGTAACAGCGAAATATTGATAAGATGTCATTTTACGTTCGCCGTCACACACAAGGGACGCAAATCTTCTTTAGCTAACTCCTTGAGGTGTTGGAAGACAATGACTGTCGCGGGTTTTGATTTTGAGAGATCTTATCGTTTCATCTTGGCTGTGTGTACCTGTACCTTGGAAATAACAGGCGGCTGATCAACATGAGAGTACAAGAAAATAGCCAATGTGCAGATCTAAACACATACTCAACAGTGATACTTCATTAGACTCCTACAGTCCACGTGTAGTACATGGAAAACATACCACCCGTTCATGGGAATCATGTATGTGTAAACGAAGCACAGGAGTTTGTTTGAAATGGGGTTGGGGCTGGGTGGGAGTGGTTTTGCTGAGAGGGTAAGGGTTGGAGAGGCGGGGACTGGTCGGGGGTTCTTGGAGACATTAGCATGGACGTGAGGCCACCGGGATTGTACACTTTACAGTGACTGCATGGGAATCTCGTACATTCCTCAGCAGCTTTGGCGTTGACGAGCTGTTTAAACAGTGTACCTCGCTACATTGACCATCACCTCAGTGGATACAGATGATAGTGGATGTATAATAGTGGGCACAGTAACTTGATTTGTTCAGAAGGGTGATGGTTGAATATCTATGTATGACTCTTTCGTGCACCACGATACACTGCATTAGAACAGTGTGATTTTCAGTCACTTGTGCGTTCACACAACCAGTAGCATCAATTAATGATCTCCAAATCAAACCGTGTGTAAATGGGTGTACAAAACACACGCACGCAGGCACGCACGCACGCACGCACGCATGCGCACCTACACTCCCGAAGGAACACATGGCAAGAGAATGATAAAGGTGAGACAAATAGCATTGATTGCATGCTGTTTAATTTGAATTATCTTAAACAAGCCAAAAGTCCGTGTTTTGATGTGCATTGAGTGAGGCGTGTGTATGTGTGAAGGTAGACAAGTGCAAAAAGGCATGGGTCCAACTTTATTGGACGGGCTACCCACAGACGCCTATTCACGGGTGCGATCCCACTACTGCGCGACACGGGGACTTTTGCCTGCTGCATTTCTGCCCTGGGCCGATGCGTCCCTCCTTAGACAACCTGGTGACATCAGACTCCTCCGATGACCCCATATTGATGCCAGGCTTAGTGCGGACACCCGATCGACATAGTACGCCTGAAGACAGAACCCCCGTCCTCAAATCGTCCCCAAACCAGGCCTCCAAGTAGCTAGATTACAGGAGCGCGCCGCAACTCCCAGCCAATAGACACCTCGCATTTTGCTGTATTTCACTTTATATCATAATCTTGGCCCCATTTACAAACTACATCTAACATTGGTGGAGCATTACCCAATCAAACATAAATGCTGTCTTTTCAGTTGTGCAACGTATCATCATTTAGTCAGTATTTACATCCATATTGTGTACATTTCACGTCGACGCATTCAGGAAGTAAGCCTCCATATCAAGACCTAATTATCCAGCTCAGTATAAACGTTGTATCGAGTCTGGGTAAGGAGCCGTAGTTGAAATGTTTCTACATCCACAGTACTTAACTTAGAACTCGACTCCAACTATCTTCTCTCCCACAAATACACAAAGACGGGTGTACGTTGAACGTGTAACAGCGAAATATTGATAAGATGTCATTTTACGTTCGCCGTCACACACAAGGGACGCAAATCTTCTTTAGCTAACTCCTTGAGGTGTTGGAAGACAATGACTGTCGCGGGTTTTGATTTTGAGAGATCTTATCGTTTCATCTTGGCTGTGTGTACCTGTACCTTGGAAATAACAGGCGGCTGATCAACATGAGAGTACAAGAAAATAGCCAATGTGCAGATCTAAACACATACTCAACAGTGATACTTCATTAGACTCCTACAGTCCACGTGTAGTACATGGAAAACATACCACCCGTTCATGGGAATCATGTATGTGTAAACGAAGCACAGGAGTTTGTTTGAAATGGGGTTGGGGCTGGGTGGGAGTGGTTTTGCTGAGAGGGTAAGGGTTGGAGAGGCGGGGACTGGTCGGGGGTTCTTGGAGACATTAGCATGGACGTGAGGCCACCGGGATTGTACACTTTACAGTGACTGCATGGGAATCTCGTACATTCCTCAGCAGCTTTGGCGTTGACGAGCTGTTTAAACAGTGTACCTCGCTACATTGACCATCACCTCAGTGGATACAGATGATAGTGGATGTATAATAGTGGGCACAGTAACTTGATTTGTTCAGAAGGGTGATGGTTGAATATCTATGTATGACTCTTTCGTGCACCACGATACACTGCATTAGAACAGTGTGATTTTCAGTCACTTGTGCGTTCACACAACCAGTAGCATCAATTAATGATCTCCAAATCAAACCGTGTGTAAATGGGTGTACAAAACACACGCACGCACGCACGCACGCACGCACGCACGCACGCACGCACGCACGCACGCACGCACGCACGCATGCGCACCTACACTCCCGAAGGAACACATGGCAAGAGAATGATAAAGGTGAGACAAATAGCATTGATTGCATGCTGTTTAATTTGAATTATCTTAAACAAGCCAAAAGTCCGTGTTTTGATGTGCATTGAGTGAGGCGTGTGTATGTGTGAAGGTAGACAAGTGCAAAAAGGCATGGGTCCAACTTTATTGGACGGGCTACCCACAGACGCCTATTCACGGGTGCGATCCCACTACTGCGCGACACGGGGACTTTTGCCTGCTGCATTTCTGCCCTGGGCCGATGCGTCCCTCCTTAGACAACCTGGTGACATCAGACTCCTCCGATGACCCCATATTGATGCCAGGCTTAGTGCGGACACCCGATCGACATAGTACGCCTGAAGACAGAACCCCCGTCCTCAAATCGTCCCCAAACCAGGCCTCCAAGTAGCTAGATTACAGGAGCGCGCCGCAACTCCCAGCCAATAGACACCTCGCATTTTGCTGTATTTCACTTTATATCATAATCTTGGCCCCATTTACAAACTACATCTAACATTGGTGGAGCATTACCCAATCAAACATAAATGCTGTCTTTTCAGTTGTGCAACGTATCATCATTTAGTCAGTATTTACATCCATATTGTGTACATTTCACGTCGACGCATTCAGGAAGTAAGCCTCCATATCAAGACCTAATTATCCAGCTCAGTATAAACGTTGTATCGAGTCTGGGTAAGGAGCCGTAGTTGAAATGTTTCTACATCCACAGTACTTAACTTAGAACTCGACTCCAACTATCTTCTCTCCCACAAATACACAAAGACGGGTGTACGTTGAACGTGTAACAGCGAAATATTGATAAGATGTCATTTTACGTTCGCCGTCACACACAAGGGACGCAAATCTTCTTTAGCTAACTCCTTGAGGTGTTGGAAGACAATGACTGTCGCGGGTTTTGATTTTGAGAGATCTTATCGTTTCATCTTGGCTGTGTGTACCTGTACCTTGGAAATAACAGGCGGCTGATCAGCATGAGAGTACAAGAAAATAGCCAATGTGCAGATCTAAACACATACTCAACAGTGATACTTCATTAGACTCCTACAGTCCACGTGTAGTACATGGAAAACATACCACCCGTTCATGGGAATCATGTATGTGTAAACGAAGCACAGGAGTTTGTTTGAAATGGGGTTGGGGCTGGGTGGGAGTGGTTTTGCTGAGAGGGTAAGGGTTGGAGAGGCGGGGACTGGTCGGGGGTTCTTGGAGACATTAGCATGGACGTGAGGCCACCGGGATTGTACACTTTACAGTGACTGCATGGGAATCTCGTACATTCCTCAGCAGCTTTGGCGTTGACGAGCTGTTTAAACAGTGTACCTCGCTACATTGACCATCACCTCAGTGGATACAGATGATAGTGGATGTATAATAGTGGGCACAGTAACTTGATTTGTTCAGAAGGGTGATGGTTGAATATCTATGTATGACTCTTTCGTGCACCACGATACACTGCATTAGAACAGTGTGATTTTCAGTCACTTGTGCGTTCACACAACCAGTAGCATCAATTAATGATCTCCAAATCAAACCGTGTGTAAATGGGTGTACAAAACACACGCACGCACGCACGCACGCACGCACGCACGCACGCACGCACGCACGCACGCATGCGCACCTACACTCCCGAAGGAACACATGGCAAGAGAATGATAAAGGTGAGACAAATAGCATTGATTGCATGCTGTTTAATTTGAATTATCTTAAACAAGCCCAAAGTCCGTGTTTTGATGTGCATTGAGTGAGGCGTGTGTATGTGTGAAGGTAGACAAGTGCAAAAAGGCATGGGTCCAACTTTATTGGACGGGCTACCCACAGACGCCTATTCACGGGTGCGATCCCACTACTGCGCGACACGGGGACTTTTGCCTGCTGCATTTCTGCCCTGGGCCGATGCGTCCCTCCTTAGACAACCTGGTGACATCAGACTCCTCCGATGACCCCATATTGATGCCAGGCTTAGTGCGGACACCCGATCGACATAGTACGCCTGAAGACAGAACCCCCGTCCTCAAATCGTCCCCAAACCAGGCCTCCAAGTAGCTAGATTACAGGAGCGCGCCGCAACTCCCAGCCAATAGACACCTCGCATTTTGCTGTATTTCACTTTATATCATAATCTTGGCCCCATTTACAAACTACATCTAACATTGGTGGAGCATTACCCAATCAAACATAAATGCTGTCTTTTCAGTTGTGCAACGTATCATCATTTAGTCAGTATTTACATCCATATTGTGTACATTTCACGTCGACGCATTCAGGAAGTAAGCCTCCATATCAAGACCTAATTATCCAGCTCAGTATAAACGTTGTATCGAGTCTGGGTAAGGAGCCGTAGTTGAAATGTTTCTACATCCACAGTACTTAACTTAGAACTCGACTCCAACTATCTTCTCTCCCACAAATACACAAAGACGGGTGTACGTTGAACGTGTAACAGCGAAATATTGATAAGATGTCATTTTACGTTCGCCGTCACACACAAGGGACGCAAATCTTCTTTAGCTAACTCCTTGAGGTGTTGGAAGACAATGACTGTCGCGGGTTTTGATTTTGAGAGATCTTATCGTTTCATCTTGGCTGTGTGTACCTGTACCTTGGAAATAACAGGCGGCTGATCAGCATGAGAGTACAAGAAAATAGCCAATGTGCAGATCTAAACACATACTCAACAGTGATACTTCATTAGACTCCTACAGTCCACGTGTAGTACATGGAAAACATACCACCCGTTCATGGGAATCATGTATGTGTAAACGAAGCACAGGAGTTTGTTTGAAATGGGGTTGGGGCTGGGTGGGAGTGGTTTTGCTGAGAGGGTAAGGGTTGGAGAGGCGGGGACTGGTCGGGGGTTCTTGGAGACATTAGCATGGACGTGAGGCCACCGGGATTGTACACTTTACAGTGACTGCATGGGAATCTCGTACATTCCTCAGCAGCTTTGGCGTTGACGAGCTGTTTAAACAGTGTACCTCGCTACATTGACCATCACCTCAGTGGATACAGATGATAGTGGATGTATAATAGTGGGCACAGTAACTTGATTTGTTCAGAAGGGTGATGGTTGAATATCTATGTATGACTCTTTCGTGCACCACGATACACTGCATTAGAACAGTGTGATTTTCAGTCACTTGTGCGTTCACACAACCAGTAGCATCAATTAATGATCTCCAAATCAAACCGTGTGTAAATGGGTGTACAAAACACACGCACGCACGCACGCACGCACGCACGCACGCACGCACGCATGCGCACCTACACTCCCGAAGGAACACATGGCAAGAGAATGATAAAGGTGAGACAAATAGCATTGATTGCATGCTGTTTAATTTGAATTATCTTAAACAAGCCAAAAGTCCGTGTTTTGATGTGCATTGAGTGAGGCGTGTGTATGTGTGAAGGTAGACAAGTGCAAAAAGGCATGGGTCCAACTTTATTGGACGGGCTACCCACAGACGCCTATTCACGGGTGCGATCCCACTACTGCGCGACACGGGGACTTTTGCCTGCTGCATTTCTGCCCTGGGCCGATGCGTCCCTCCTTAGACAACCTGGTGACATCAGACTCCTCCGATGACCCCATATTGATGCCAGGCTTAGTGCGGACACCCGATCGACATAGTACGCCTGAAGACAGAACCCCCGTCCTCAAATCGTCCCCAAACCAGGCCTCCAAGTAGCTAGATTACAGGAGCGCGCCGCAACTCCCAGCCAATAGACACCTCGCATTTTGCTGTATTTCACTTTATATCATAATCTTGGCCCCATTTACAAACTACATCTAACATTGGTGGAGCATTACCCAATCAAACATAAATGCTGTCTTTTCAGTTGTGCAACGTATCATCATTTAGTCAGTATTTACATCCATATTGTGTACATTTCACGTCGACGCATTCAGGAAGTAAGCCTCCATATCAAGACCTAATTATCCAGCTCAGTATAAACGTTGTATCGAGTCTGGGTAAGGAGCCGTAGTTGAAATGTTTCTACATCCACAGTACTTAACTTAGAACTCGACTCCAACTATCTTCTCTCCCACAAATACACAAAGACGGGTGTACGTTGAACGTGTAACAGCGAAATATTGATAAGATGTCATTTTACGTTCGCCGTCACACACAAGGGACGCAAATCTTCTTTAGCTAACTCCTTGAGGTGTTGGAAGACAATGACTGTCGCGGGTTTTGATTTTGAGAGATCTTATCGTTTCATCTTGGCTGTGTGTACCTGTACCTTGGAAATAACAGGCGGCTGATCAACATGAGAGTACAAGAAAATAGCCAATGTGCAGATCTAAACACATACTCAACAGTGATACTTCATTAGACTCCTACAGTCCACGTGTAGTACATGGAAAACATACCACCCGTTCATGGGAATCATGTATGTGTAAACGAAGCACAGGAGTTTGTTTGAAATGGGGTTGGGGCTGGGTGGGAGTGGTTTTGCTGAGAGGGTAAGGGTTGGAGAGGCGGGGACTGGTCGGGGGTTCTTGGAGACATTAGCATGGACGTGAGGCCACCGGGATTGTACACTTTACAGTGACTGCATGGGAATCTCGTACATTCCTCAGCAGCTTTGGCGTTGACGAGCTGTTTAAACAGTGTACCTCGCTACATTGACCATCACCTCAGTGGATACAGATGATAGTGGATGTATAATAGTGGGCACAGTAACTTGATTTGTTCAGAAGGGTGATGGTTGAATATCTATGTATGACTCTTTCGTGCACCACGATACACTGCATTAGAACAGTGTGATTTTCAGTCACTTGTGCGTTCACACAACCAGTAGCATCAATTAATGATCTCCAAATCAAACCGTGTGTAAATGGGTGTACAAAACACACGCACGCACGCACGCACGCACGCACGCACGCATGCGCACCTACACTCCCGAAGGAACACATGGCAAGAGAATGATAAAGGTGAGACAAATAGCATTGATTGCATGCTGTTTAATTTGAATTATCTTAAACAAGCCAAAAGTCCGTGTTTTGATGTGCATTGAGTGAGGCGTGTGTATGTGTGAAGGTAGACAAGTGCAAAAAGGCATGGGTCCAACTTTATTGGACGGGCTACCCACAGACGCCTATTCACGGGTGCGATCCCACTACTGCGCGACACGGGGACTTTTGCCTGCTGCATTTCTGCCCTGGGCCGATGCGTCCCTCCTTAGACAACCTGGTGACATCAGACTCCTCCGATGACCCCATATTGATGCCAGGCTTAGTGCGGACACCCGATCGACATAGTACGCCTGAAGACAGAACCCCCGTCCTCAAATCGTCCCCAAACCAGGCCTCCAAGTAGCTAGATTACAGGAGCGCGCCGCAACTCCCAGCCAATAGACACCTCGCATTTTGCTGTATTTCACTTTATATCATAATCTTGGCCCCATTTACAAACTACATCTAACATTGGTGGAGCATTACCCAATCAAACATAAATGCTGTCTTTTCAGTTGTGCAACGTATCATCATTTAGTCAGTATTTACATCCATATTGTGTACATTTCACGTCGACGCATTCAGGAAGTAAGCCTCCATATCAAGACCTAATTATCCAGCTCAGTATAAACGTTGTATCGAGTCTGGGTAAGGAGCCGTAGTTGAAATGTTTCTACATCCACAGTACTTAACTTAGAACTCGACTCCAACTATCTTCTCTCCCACAAATACACAAAGACGGGTGTACGTTGAACGTGTAACAGCGAAATATTGATAAGATGTCATTTTACGTTCGCCGTCACACACAAGGGACGCAAATCTTCTTTAGCTAACTCCTTGAGGTGTTGGAAGACAATGACTGTCGCGGGTTTTGATTTTGAGAGATCTTATCGTTTCATCTTGGCTGTGTGTACCTGTACCTTGGAAATAACAGGCGGCTGATCAACATGAGAGTACAAGAAAATAGCCAATGTGCAGATCTAAACACATACTCAACAGTGATACTTCATTAGACTCCTACAGTCCACGTGTAGTACATGGAAAACATACCACCCGTTCATGGGAATCATGTATGTGTAAACGAAGCACAGGAGTTTGTTTGAAATGGGGTTGGGGCTGGGTGGGAGTGGTTTTGCTGAGAGGGTAAGGGTTGGAGAGGCGGGGACTGGTCGGGGGTTCTTGGAGACATTAGCATGGACGTGAGGCCACCGGGATTGTACACTTTACAGTGACTGCATGGGAATCTCGTACATTCCTCAGCAGCTTTGGCGTTGACGAGCTGTTTAAACAGTGTACCTCGCTACATTGACCATCACCTCAGTGGATACAGATGATAGTGGATGTATAATAGTGGGCACAGTAACTTGATTTGTTCAGAAGGGTGATGGTTGAATATCTATGTATGACTCTTTCGTGCACCACGATACACTGCATTAGAACAGTGTGATTTTCAGTCACTTGTGCGTTCACACAACCAGTAGCATCAATTAATGATCTCCAAATCAAACCGTGTGTAAATGGGTGTACAAAACACACGCACGCACGCACGCACGCACGCACGCACGCATGCGCACCTACACTCCCGAAGGAACACATGGCAAGAGAATGATAAAGGTGAGACAAATAGCATTGATTGCATGCTGTTTAATTTGAATTATCTTAAACAAGCCAAAAGTCCGTGTTTTGATGTGCATTGAGTGAGGCGTGTGTATGTGTGAAGGTAGACAAGTGCAAAAAGGCATGGGTCCAACTTTATTGGACGGGCTACCCACAGACGCCTATTCACGGGTGCGATCCCACTACTGCGCGACACGGGGACTTTTGCCTGCTGCATTTCTGCCCTGGGCCGATGCGTCCCTCCTTAGACAACCTGGTGACATCAGACTCCTCCGATGACCCCATATTGATGCCAGGCTTAGTGCGGACACCCGATCGACATAGTACGCCTGAAGACAGAACCCCCGTCCTCAAATCGTCCCCAAACCAGGCCTCCAAGTAGCTAGATTACAGGAGCGCGCCGCAACTCCCAGCCAATAGACACCTCGCATTTTGCTGTATTTCACTTTATATCATAATCTTGGCCCCATTTACAAACTACATCTAACATTGGTGGAGCATTACCCAATCAAACATAAATGCTGTCTTTTCAGTTGTGCAACGTATCATCATTTAGTCAGTATTTACATCCATATTGTGTACATTTCACGTCGACGCATTCAGGAAGTAAGCCTCCATATCAAGACCTAATTATCCAGCTCAGTATAAACGTTGTATCGAGTCTGGGTAAGGAGCCGTAGTTGAAATGTTTCTACATCCACAGTACTTAACTTAGAACTCGACTCCAACTATCTTCTCTCCCACAAATACACAAAGACGGGTGTACGTTGAACGTGTAACAGCGAAATATTGATAAGATGTCATTTTACGTTCGCCGTCACACACAAGGGACGCAAATCTTCTTTAGCTAACTCCTTGAGGTGTTGGAAGACAATGACTGTCGCGGGTTTTGATTTTGAGAGATCTTATCGTTTCATCTTGGCTGTGTGTACCTGTACCTTGGAAATAACAGGCGGCTGATCAACATGAGAGTACAAGAAAATAGCCAATGTGCAGATCTAAACACATACTCAACAGTGATACTTCATTAGACTCCTACAGTCCACGTGTAGTACATGGAAAACATACCACCCGTTCATGGGAATCATGTATGTGTAAACGAAGCACAGGAGTTTGTTTGAAATGGGGTTGGGGCTGGGTGGGAGTGGTTTTGCTGAGAGGGTAAGGGTTGGAGAGGCGGGGACTGGTCGGGGGTTCTTGGAGACATTAGCATGGACGTGAGGCCACCGGGATTGTACACTTTACAGTGACTGCATGGGAATCTCGTACATTCCTCAGCAGCTTTGGCGTTGACGAGCTGTTTAAACAGTGTACCTCGCTACATTGACCATCACCTCAGTGGATACAGATGATAGTGGATGTATAATAGTGGGCACAGTAACTTGATTTGTTCAGAAGGGTGATGGTTGAATATCTATGTATGACTCTTTCGTGCACCACGATACACTGCATTAGAACAGTGTGATTTTCAGTCACTTGTGCGTTCACACAACCAGTAGCATCAATTAATGATCTCCAAATCAAACCGTGTGTAAATGGGTGTACAAAACACACGCACGCACGCACGCACGCACGCACGCACGCATGCGCACCTACACTCCCGAAGGAACACATGGCAAGAGAATGATAAAGGTGAGACAAATAGCATTGATTGCATGCTGTTTAATTTGAATTATCTTAAACAAGCCAAAAGTCCGTGTTTTGATGTGCATTGAGTGAGGCGTGTGTATGTGTGAAGGTAGACAAGTGCAAAAAGGCATGGGTCCAACTTTATTGGACGGGCTACCCACAGACGCCTATTCACGGGTGCGATCCCACTACTGCGCGACACGGGGACTTTTGCCTGCTGCATTTCTGCCCTGGGCCGATGCGTCCCTCCTTAGACAACCTGGTGACATCAGACTCCTCCGATGACCCCATATTGATGCCAGGCTTAGTGCGGACACCCGATCGACATAGTACGCCTGAAGACAGAACCCCCGTCCTCAAATCGTCCCCAAACCAGGCCTCCAAGTAGCTAGATTACAGGAGCGCGCCGCAACTCCCAGCCAATAGACACCTCGCATTTTGCTGTATTTCACTTTATATCATAATCTTGGCCCCATTTACAAACTACATCTAACATTGGTGGAGCATTACCCAATCAAACATAAATGCTGTCTTTTCAGTTGTGCAACGTATCATCATTTAGTCAGTATTTACATCCATATTGTGTACATTTCACGTCGACGCATTCAGGAAGTAAGCCTCCATATCAAGACCTAATTATCCAGCTCAGTATAAACGTTGTATCGAGTCTGGGTAAGGAGCCGTAGTTGAAATGTTTCTACATCCACAGTACTTAACTTAGAACTCGACTCCAACTATCTTCTCTCCCACAAATACACAAAGACGGGTGTACGTTGAACGTGTAACAGCGAAATATTGATAAGATGTCATTTTACGTTCGCCGTCACACACAAGGGACGCAAATCTTCTTTAGCTAACTCCTTGAGGTGTTGGAAGACAATGACTGTCGCGGGTTTTGATTTTGAGAGATCTTATCGTTTCATCTTGGCTGTGTGTACCTGTACCTTGGAAATAACAGGCGGCTGATCAACATGAGAGTACAAGAAAATAGCCAATGTGCAGATCTAAACACATACTCAACAGTGATACTTCATTAGACTCCTACAGTCCACGTGTAGTACATGGAAAACATACCACCCATTCATGGGAATCATGTATGTGTAAACGAAGCACAGGAGTTTGTTTGAAATGGGGTTGGGGCTGGGTGGGAGTGGTTTTGCTGAGAGGGTAAGGGTTGGAGAGGCGGGGACTGGTCGGGGGTTCTTGGAGACATTAGCATGGACGTGAGGCCACCGGGATTGTACACTTTACAGTGACTGCATGGGAATCTCGTACATTCCTCAGCAGCTTTGGCGTTGACGAGCTGTTTAAACAGTGTACCTCGCTACATTGACCATCACCTCAGTGGATACAGATGATAGTGGATGTATAATAGTGGGCACAGTAACTTGATTTGTTCAGAAGGGTGATGGTTGAATATCTATGTATGACTCTTTCGTGCACCACGATACACTGCATTAGAACAGTGTGATTTTCAGTCACTTGTGCGTTCACACAACCAGTAGCATCAATTAATGATCTCCAAATCAAACCGTGTGTAAATGGGTGTACAAAACACACGCACGCACGCACGCACGCACGCACGCACGCACGCACGCACGCATGCGCACCTACACTCCCGAAGGAACACATGGCAAGAGAATGATAAAGGTGAGACAAATAGCATTGATTGCATGCTGTTTAATTTGAATTATCTTAAACAAGCCAAAAGTCCGTGTTTTGATGTGCATTGAGTGAGGCGTGTGTATGTGTGAAGGTAGACAAGTGCAAAAAGGCATGGGTCCAACTTTATTGGACGGGCTACCCACAGACGCCTATTCACGGGTGCGATCCCACTACTGCGCGACACGGGGACTTTTGCCTGCTGCATTTCTGCCCTGGGCCGATGCGTCCCTCCTTAGACAACCTGGTGACATCAGACTCCTCCGATGACCCCATATTGATGCCAGGCTTAGTGCGGACACCCGATCGACATAGTACGCCTGAAGACAGAACCCCCGTCCTCAAATCGTCCCCAAACCAGGCCTCCAAGTAGCTAGATTACAGGAGCGCGCCGCAACTCCCAGCCAATAGACACCTCGCATTTTGCTGTATTTCACTTTATATCATAATCTTGGCCCCATTTACAAACTACATCTAACATTGGTGGAGCATTACCCAATCAAACATAAATGCTGTCTTTTCAGTTGTGCAACGTATCATCATTTAGTCAGTATTTACATCCATATTGTGTACATTTCACGTCGACGCATTCAGGAAGTAAGCCTCCATATCAAGACCTAATTATCCAGCTCAGTATAAACGTTGTATCGAGTCTGGGTAAGGAGCCGTAGTTGAAATGTTTCTACATCCACAGTACTTAACTTAGAACTCGACTCCAACTATCTTCTCTCCCACAAATACACAAAGACGGGTGTACGTTGAACGTGTAACAGCGAAATATTGATAAGATGTCATTTTACGTTCGCCGTCACACACAAGGGACGCAAATCTTCTTTAGCTAACTCCTTGAGGTGTTGGAAGACAATGACTGTCGCGGGTTTTGATTTTGAGAGATCTTATCGTTTCATCTTGGCTGTGTGTACCTGTACCTTGGAAATAACAGGCGGCTGATCAACATGAGAGTACAAGAAAATAGCCAATGTGCAGATCTAAACACATACTCAACAGTGATACTTCATTAGACTCCTACAGTCCACGTGTAGTACATGGAAAACATACCACCCGTTCATGGGAATCATGTATGTGTAAACGAAGCACAGGAGTTTGTTTGAAATGGGGTTGGGGCTGGGTGGGAGTGGTTTTGCTGAGAGGGTAAGGGTTGGAGAGGCGGGGACTGGTCGGGGGTTCTTGGAGACATTAGCATGGACGTGAGGCCACCGGGATTGTACACTTTACAGTGACTGCATGGGAATCTCGTACATTCCTCAGCAGCTTTGGCGTTGACGAGCTGTTTAAACAGTGTACCTCGCTACATTGACCATCACCTCAGTGGATACAGATGATAGTGGATGTATAATAGTGGGCACAGTAACTTGATTTGTTCAGAAGGGTGATGGTTGAATATCTATGTATGACTCTTTCGTGCACCACGATACACTGCATTAGAACAGTGTGATTTTCAGTCACTTGTGCGTTCACACAACCAGTAGCATCAATTAATGATCTCCAAATCAAACCGTGTGTAAATGGGTGTACAAAACACACGCACGCACGCACGCACGCACGCACGCACGCACGCATGCGCACCTACACTCCCGAAGGAACACATGGCAAGAGAATGATAAAGGTGAGACAAATAGCATTGATTGCATGCTGTTTAATTTGAATTATCTTAAACAAGCCAAAAGTCCGTGTTTTGATGTGCATTGAGTGAGGCGTGTGTATGTGTGAAGGTAGACAAGTGCAAAAAGGCATGGGTCCAACTTTATTGGACGGGCTACCCACAGACGCCTATTCACGGGTGCGATCCCACTACTGCGCGACACGGGGACTTTTGCCTGCTGCATTTCTGCCCTGGGCCGATGCGTCCCTCCTTAGACAACCTGGTGACATCAGACTCCTCCGATGACCCCATATTGATGCCAGGCTTAGTGCGGACACCCGATCGACATAGTACGCCTGAAGACAGAACCCCCGTCCTCAAATCGTCCCCAAACCAGGCCTCCAAGTAGCTAGATTACAGGAGCGCGCCGCAACTCCCAGCCAATAGACACCTCGCATTTTGCTGTATTTCACTTTATATCATAATCTTGGCCCCATTTACAAACTACATCTAACATTGGTGGAGCATTACCCAATCAAACATAAATGCTGTCTTTTCAGTTGTGCAACGTATCATCATTTAGTCAGTATTTACATCCATATTGTGTACATTTCACGTCGACGCATTCAGGAAGTAAGCCTCCATATCAAGACCTAATTATCCAGCTCAGTATAAACGTTGTATCGAGTCTGGGTAAGGAGCCGTAGTTGAAATGTTTCTACATCCACAGTACTTAACTTAGAACTCGACTCCAACTATCTTCTCTCCCACAAATACACAAAGACGGGTGTACGTTGAACGTGTAACAGCGAAATATTGATAAGATGTCATTTTACGTTCGCCGTCACACACAAGGGACGCAAATCTTCTTTAGCTAACTCCTTGAGGTGTTGGAAGACAATGACTGTCGCGGGTTTTGATTTTGAGAGATCTTATCGTTTCATCTTGGCTGTGTGTACCTGTACCTTGGAAATAACAGGCGGCTGATCAACATGAGAGTACAAGAAAATAGCCAATGTGCAGATCTAAACACATACTCAACAGTGATACTTCATTAGACTCCTACAGTCCACGTGTAGTACATGGAAAACATACCACCCGTTCATGGGAATCATGTATGTGTAAACGAAGCACAGGAGTTTGTTTGAAATGGGGTTGGGGCTGGGTGGGAGTGGTTTTGCTGAGAGGGTAAGGGTTGGAGAGGCGGGGACTGGTCGGGGGTTCTTGGAGACATTAGCATGGACGTGAGGCCACCGGGATTGTACACTTTACAGTGACTGCATGGGAATCTCGTACATTCCTCAGCAGCTTTGGCGTTGACGAGCTGTTTAAACAGTGTACCTCGCTACATTGACCATCACCTCAGTGGATACAGATGATAGTGGATGTATAATAGTGGGCACAGTAACTTGATTTGTTCAGAAGGGTGATGGTTGAATATCTATGTATGACTCTTTCGTGCACCACGATACACTGCATTAGAACAGTGTGATTTTCAGTCACTTGTGCGTTCACACAACCAGTAGCATCAATTAATGATCTCCAAATCAAACCGTGTGTAAATGGGTGTACAAAACACACGCACGCACGCACGCACGCACGCACGCACGCACGCACGCATGCGCACCTACACTCCCGAAGGAACACATGGCAAGAGAATGATAAAGGTGAGACAAATAGCATTGATTGCATGCTGTTTAATTTGAATTATCTTAAACAAGCCAAAAGTCCGTGTTTTGATGTGCATTGAGTGAGGCGTGTGTATGTGTGAAGGTAGACAAGTGCAAAAAGGCATGGGTCCAACTTTATTGGACGGGCTACCCACAGACGCCTATTCACGGGTGCGATCCCACTACTGCGCGACACGGGGACTTTTGCCTGCTGCATTTCTGCCCTGGGCCGATGCGTCCCTCCTTAGACAACCTGGTGACATCAGACTCCTCCGATGACCCCATATTGATGCCAGGCTTAGTGCGGACACCCGATCGACATAGTACGCCTGAAGACAGAACCCCCGTCCTCAAATCGTCCCCAAACCAGGCCTCCAAGTAGCTAGATTACAGGAGCGCGCCGCAACTCCCAGCCAATAGACACCTCGCATTTTGCTGTATTTCACTTTATATCATAATCTTGGCCCCATTTACAAACTACATCTAACATTGGTGGAGCATTACCCAATCAAACATAAATGCTGTCTTTTCAGTTGTGCAACGTATCATCATTTAGTCAGTATTTACATCCATATTGTGTACATTTCACGTCGACGCATTCAGGAAGTAAGCCTCCATATCAAGACCTAATTATCCAGCTCAGTATAAACGTTGTATCGAGTCTGGGTAAGGAGCCGTAGTTGAAATGTTTCTACATCCACAGTACTTAACTTAGAACTCGACTCCAACTATCTTCTCTCCCACAAATACACAAAGACGGGTGTACGTTGAACGTGTAACAGCGAAATATTGATAAGATGTCATTTTACGTTCGCCGTCACACACAAGGGACGCAAATCTTCTTTAGCTAACTCCTTGAGGTGTTGGAAGACAATGACTGTCGCGGGTTTTGATTTTGAGAGATCTTATCGTTTCATCTTGGCTGTGTGTACCTGTGCCTTGGAAATAACAGGCGGCTGATCAACATGAGAGTACAAGAAAATAGCCAATGTGCAGATCTAAACACATACTCAACAGTGATACTTCATTAGACTCCTACAGTCCACGTGTAGTACATGGAAAACATACCACCCGTTCATGGGAATCATGTATGTGTAAACGAAGCACAGGAGTTTGTTTGAAATGGGGTTGGGGCTGGGTGGGAGTGGTTTTGCTGAGAGGGTAAGGGTTGGAGAGGCGGGGACTGGTCGGGGGTTCTTGGAGACATTAGCATGGACGTGAGGCCACCGGGATTGTACACTTTACAGTGACTGCATGGGAATCTCGTACATTCCTCAGCAGCTTTGGCGTTGACGAGCTGTTTAAACAGTGTACCTCGCTACATTGACCATCACCTCAGTGGATACAGATGATAGTGGATGTATAATAGTGGGCACAGTAACTTGATTTGTTCAGAAGGGTGATGGTTGAATATCTATGTATGACTCTTTCGTGCACCACGATACACTGCATTAGAACTGTGTGATTTTCAGTCACTTGTGCGTTCACACAACCAGTAGCATCAATTAATGATCTCCAAATCAAACCGTGTGTAAATGGGTGTACAAAACACACGCACGCACGCACGCACGCACGCACGCACGCACGCACGCATGCGCACCTACACTCCCGAAGGAACACATGGCAAGAGAATGATAAAGGTGAGACAAATAGCATTGATTGCATGCTGTTTAATTTGAATTATCTTAAACAAGCCAAAAGTCCGTGTTTTGATGTGCATTGAGTGAGGCGTGTGTATGTGTGAAGGTAGACAAGTGCAAAAAGGCATGGGTCCAACTTTATTGGACGGGCTACCCACAGACGCCTATTCACGGGTGCGATCCCACTACTGCGCGACACGGGGACTTTTGCCTGCTGCATTTCTGCCCTGGGCCGATGCGTCCCTCCTTAGACAACCTGGTGACATCAGACTCCTCCGATGACCCCATATTGATGCCAGGCTTAGTGCGGACACCCGATCGACATAGTACGCCTGAAGACAGAACCCCCGTCCTCAAATCGTCCCCAAACCAGGCCTCCAAGTAGCTAGATTACAGGAGCGCGCCGCAACTCCCAGCCAATAGACACCTCGCATTTTGCTGTATTTCACTTTATATCATAATCTTGGCCCCATTTACAAACTACATCTAACATTGGTGGAGCATTACCCAATCAAACATAAATGCTGTCTTTTCAGTTGTGCAACGTATCATCATTTAGTCAGGATTTACATCCATATTGTGTACATTTCACGTCGACGCATTCAGGAAGTAAGCCTCCATATCAAGACCTAATTATCCAGCTCAGTATAAACGTTGTATCGAGTCTGGGTAAGGAGCCGTAGTTGAAATGTTTCTACATCCACAGTACTTAACTTAGAACTCGACTCCAACTATCTTCTCTCCCACAAATACACAAAGACGGGTGTACGTTGAACGTGTAACAGCGAAATATTGATAAGATGTCATTTTACGTTCGCCGTCACACACAAGGGACGCAAATCTTCTTTAGCTAACTCCTTGAGGTGTTGGAAGACAATGACTGTCGCGGGTTTTGATTTTGAGAGATCTTATCGTTTCATCTTGGCTGTGTGTACCTGTACCTTGGAAATAACAGGCGGCTGATCAACATGAGAGTACAAGAAAATAGCCAATGTGCAGATCTAAACACATACTCAACAGTGATACTTCATTAGACTCCTACAGTCCACGTGTAGTACATGGAAAACATACCACCCGTTCATGGGAATCATGTATGTGTAAACGAAGCACAGGAGTTTGTTTGAAATGGGGTTGGGGCTGGGTGGGAGTGGTTTTGCTGAGAGGGTAAGGGTTGGAGAGGCGGGGACTGGTCGGGGGTTCTTGGAGACATTAGCATGGACGTGAGGCCACCGGGATTGTACACTTTACAGTGACTGCATGGGAATCTCGTACATTCCTCAGCAGCTTTGGCGTTGACGAGCTGTTTAAACAGTGTACCTCGCTACATTGACCATCACCTCAGTGGATACAGATGATAGTGGATGTATAATAGTGGGCACAGTAACTTGATTTGTTCAGAAGGGTGATGGTTGAATATCTATGTATGACTCTTTCGTGCACCACGATACACTGCATTAGAACAGTGTGATTTTCAGTCACTTGTGCGTTCACACAACCAGTAGCATCAATTAATGATCTCCAAATCAAACCGTGTGTAAATGGGTGTACAAAACACACGCACGCACGCACGCACGCACGCACGCATGCGCACCTACACTCCCGAAGGAACACATGGCAAGAGAATGATAAAGGTGAGACAAATAGCATTGACTGCATGCTGTTTAATTTGAATTATCTTAAACAAGCCAAAAGTCCGTGTTTTGATGTGCATTGAGTGAGGCGTGTGTATGTGTGAAGGTAGACAAGTGCAAAAAGGCATGGGTCCAACTTTATTGGACGGGCTACCCACAGACGCCTATTCACGGGTGCGATCCCACTACTGCGCGACACGGGGACTTTTGCCTGCTGCATTTCTGCCCTGGGCCGATGCGTCCCTCCTTAGACAACCTGGTGACATCAGACTCCTCCGATGACCCCATATTGATGCCAGGCTTAGTGCGGACACCCGATCGACATAGTACGCCTGAAGACAGAACCCCCGTCCTCAAATCGTCCCCAAACCAGGCCTCCAAGTAGCTAGATTACAGGAGCGCGCCGCAACTCCCAGCCAATAGACACCTCGCATTTTGCTGTATTTCACTTTATATCATAATCTTGGCCCCATTTACAAACTACATCTAACATTGGTGGAGCATTACCCAATCAAACATAAATGCTGTCTTTTCAGTTGTGCAACGTATCATCATTTAGTCAGTATTTACATCCATATTGTGTACATTTCACGTCGACGCATTCAGGAAGTAAGCCTCCATATCAAGACCTAATTATCCAGCTCAGTATAAACGTTGTATCGAGTCTGGGTAAGGAGCCGTAGTTGAAATGTTTCTACATCCACAGTACTTAACTTAGAACTCGACTCCAACTATCTTCTCTCCCACAAATACACAAAGACGGGTGTACGTTGAACGTGTAACAGCGAAATATTGATAAGATGTCATTTTACGTTCGCCGTCACACACAAGGGACGCAAATCTTCTTTAGCTAACTCCTTGAGGTGTTGGAAGACAATGACTGTCGCGGGTTTTGATTTTGAGAGATCTTATCGTTTCATCTTGGCTGTGTGTACCTGTACCTTGGAAATAACAGGCGGCTGATCAACATGAGAGTACAAGAAAATAGCCAATGTGCAGATCTAAACACATACTCAACAGTGATACTTCATTAGACTCCTACAGTCCACGTGTAGTACATGGAAAACATACCACCCGTTCATGGGAATCATGTATGTGTAAACGAAGCACAGGAGTTTGTTTGAAATGGGGTTGGGGCTGGGTGGGAGTGGTTTTGCTGAGAGGGTAAGGGTTGGAGAGGCGGGGACTGGTCGGGGGTTCTTGGAGACATTAGCATGGACGTGAGGCCACCGGGATTGTACACTTTACAGTGACTGCATGGGAATCTCGTACATTCCTCAGCAGCTTTGGCGTTGACGAGCTGTTTAAACAGTGTACCTCGCTACATTGACCATCACCTCAGTGGATACAGATGATAGTGGATGTATAATAGTGGGCACAGTAACTTGATTTGTTCAGAAGGGTGATGGTTGAATATCTATGTATGACTCTTTCGTGCACCACGATACACTGCATTAGAACTGTGTGATTTTCAGTCACTTGTGCGTTCACACAACCAGTAGCATCAATTAATGATCTCCAAATCAAACCGTGTGTAAATGGGTGTACAAAACACACGCACGCACGCACGCACGCACGCACGCACGCACGCACGCATGCGCACCTACACTCCCGAAGGAACACATGGCAAGAGAATGATAAAGGTGAGACAAATAGCATTGATTGCATGCTGTTTAATTTGAATTATCTTAAACAAGCCAAAAGTCCGTGTTTTGATGTGCATTGAGTGAGGCGTGTGTATGTGTGAAGGTAGACAAGTGCAAAAAGGCATGGGTCCAACTTTATTGGACGGGCTACCCACAGACGCCTATTCACGGGTGCGATCCCACTACTGCGCGACACGGGGACTTTTGCCTGCTGCATTTCTGCCCTGGGCCGATGCGTCCCTCCTTAGACAACCTGGTGACATCAGACTCCTCCGATGACCCCATATTGATGCCAGGCTTAGTGCGGACACCCGATCGACATAGTACGCCTGAAGACAGAACCCCCGTCCTCAAATCGTCCCCAAACCAGGCCTCCAAGTAGCTAGATTACAGGAGCGCGCCGCAACTCCCAGCCAATAGACACCTCGCATTTTGCTGTATTTCACTTTATATCATAATCTTGGCCCCATTTACAAACTACATCTAACATTGGTGGAGCATTACCCAATCAAACATAAATGCTGTCTTTTCAGTTGTGCAACGTATCATCATTTAGTCAGGATTTACATCCATATTGTGTACATTTCACGTCGACGCATTCAGGAAGTAAGCCTCCATATCAAGACCTAATTATCCAGCTCAGTATAAACGTTGTATCGAGTCTGGGTAAGGAGCCGTAGTTGAAATGTTTCTACATCCACAGTACTTAACTTAGAACTCGACTCCAACTATCTTCTCTCCCACAAATACACAAAGACGGGTGTACGTTGAACGTGTAACAGCGAAATATTGATAAGATGTCATTTTACGTTCGCCGTCACACACAAGGGACGCAAATCTTCTTTAGCTAACTCCTTGAGGTGTTGGAAGACAATGACTGTCGCGGGTTTTGATTTTGAGAGATCTTATCGTTTCATCTTGGCTGTGTGTACCTGTACCTTGGAAATAACAGGCGGCTGATCAACATGAGAGTACAAGAAAATAGCCAATGTGCAGATCTAAACACATACTCAACAGTGATACTTCATTAGACTCCTACAGTCCACGTGTAGTACATGGAAAACATACCACCCGTTCATGGGAATCATGTATGTGTAAACGAAGCACAGGAGTTTGTTTGAAATGGGGTTGGGGCTGGGTGGGAGTGGTTTTGCTGGTCGGGGGTTCTTGGAGACATTAGCATGGACGTGAGGCCACCGGGATTGTACACTTTACAGTGACTGCATGGGAATCTCGTACATTCCTCAGCAGCTTTGGCGTTGACGAGCTGTTTAAACAGTGTACCTCGCTACATTGACCATCACCTCAGTGGATACAGATGATAGTGGATGTATAATAGTGGGCACAGTAACTTGATTTGTTCAGAAGGGTGATGGTTGAATATCTATGTATGACTCTTTCGTGCACCACGATACACTGCATTAGAACAGTGTGATTTTCAGTCACTTGTGCGTTCACACAACCAGTAGCATCAATTAATGATCTCCAAATCAAACCGTGTGTAAATGGGTGTACAAAACACACGCACGCACGCACGCACGCACGCACGCACGCATGCGCACCTACACTCCCGAAGGAACACATGGCAAGAGAATGATAAAGGTGAGACAAATAGCATTGACTGCATGCTGTTTAATTTGAATTATCTTAAACAAGCCAAAAGTCCGTGTTTTGATGTGCATTGAGTGAGGCGTGTGTATGTGTGAAGGTAGACAAGTGCAAAAAGGCATGGGTCCAACTTTATTGGACGGGCTACCCACAGACGCCTATTCACGGGTGCGATCCCACTACTGCGCGACACGGGGACTTTTGCCTGCTGCATTTCTGCCCTGGGCCGATGCGTCCCTCCTTAGACAACCTGGTGACATCAGACTCCTCCGATGACCCCATATTGATGCCAGGCTTAGTGCGGACACCCGATCGACATAGTACGCCTGAAGACAGAACCCCCGTCCTCAAATCGTCCCCAAACCAGGCCTCCAAGTAGCTAGATTACAGGAGCGCGCCGCAACTCCCAGCCAATAGACACCTCGCATTTTGCTGTATTTCACTTTATATCATAATCTTGGCCCCATTTACAAACTACATCTAACATTGGTGGAGCATTACCCAATCAAACATAAATGCTGTCTTTTCAGTTGTGCAACGTATCATCATTTAGTCAGTATTTACATCCATATTGTGTACATTTCACGTCGACGCATTCAGGAAGTAAGCCTCCATATCAAGACCTAATTATCCAGCTCAGTATAAACGTTGTATCGAGTCTGGGTAAGGAGCCGTAGTTGAAATGTTTCTACATCCACAGTACTTAACTTAGAACTCGACTCCAACTATCTTCTCTCCCACAAATACACAAAGACGGGTGTACGTTGAACGTGTAACAGCGAAATATTGATAAGATGTCATTTTACGTTCGCCGTCACACACAAGGGACGCAAATCTTCTTTAGCTAACTCCTTGAGGTGTTGGAAGACAATGACTGTCGCGGGTTTTGATTTTGAGAGATCTTATCGTTTCATCTTGGCTGTGTGTACCTGTACCTTGGAAATAACAGGCGGCTGATCAACATGAGAGTACAAGAAAACAGCCAATGTGCAGATCTAAACACATACTCAACAGTGATACTTCATTAGACTCCTACAGCCCACGTGTAGTACATGGAAAACATACCACCCGTTCATGGGAATCATGTATGTGTAAACGAAGCACAGGAGTTTGTTTGAAATGGGGTTGGGGCTGGGTGGGAGTGGTTTTGCTGAGAGGGTAAGGGTTGGAGAGGCGGGGACTGGTCGGGGGTTCTTGGAGACATTAGCATGGACGTGAGGCCACCGGGATTGTACACTTTACAGTGACTGCATGGGAATCTCGTACATTCCTCAGCAGCTTTGGCGTTGACGAGCTGTTTAAACAGTGTACCTCGCTACATTGACCATCACCTCAGTGGATACAGATGATAGTGGATGTATAATAGTGGGCACAGTAACTTGATTTGTTCAGAAGGGTGATGGTTGAATATCTATGTATGACTCTTTCGTGCACCACGATACACTGCATTAGAACAGTGTGATTTTCAGTCACTTGTGCGTTCACACAACCAGTAGCATCAATTAATGATCTCCAAATCAAACCGTGTGTAAATGGGTGTACAAAACACACGCACGCACGCACGCACGCACGCACGCACGCACGCATGCGCACCTACACTCCCGAAGGAACACATGGCAAGAGAATGATAAAGGTGAGACAAATAGCATTGATTGCATGCTGTTTAATTTGAATTATCTTAAACAAGCCAAAAGTCCGTGTTTTGATGTGCATTGAGTGAGGCGTGTGTATGTGTGAAGGTAGACAAGTGCAAAAAGGCATGGGTCCAACTTTATTGGACGGGCTACCCACAGACGCCTATTCACGGGTGCGATCCCACTACTGCGCGACACGGGGACTTTTGCCTGCTGCATTTCTGCCCTGGGCCGATGCGTCCCTCCTTAGACAACCTGGTGACATCAGACTCCTCCGATGACCCCATATTGATGCCAGGCTTAGTGCGGACACCCGATCGACATAGTACGCCTGAAGACAGAACCCCCGTCCTCAAATCGTCCCCAAACCAGGCCTCCAAGTAGCTAGATTACAGGAGCGCGCCGCAACTCCCAGCCAATAGACACCTCGCATTTTGCTGTATTTCACTTTATATCATAATCTTGGCCCCATTTACAAACTACATCTAACATTGGTGGAGCATTACCCAATCAAACATAAATGCTGTCTTTTCAGTTGTGCAACGTATCATCATTTAGTCAGTATTTACATCCATATTGTGTACATTTCACGTCGACGCATTCAGGAAGTAAGCCTCCATATCAAGACCTAATTATCCAGCTCAGCATAAACGTTGTATCGAGTCTGGGTAAGGAGCCGTAGTTGAAATGTTTCTACATCCACAGTACTTAACTTAGAACTCGACTCCAACTATCTTCTCTCCCACAAATACACAAAGACGGGTGTACGTTGAACGTGTAACAGCGAAATATTGATAAGATGTCATTTTACGTTCGCCGTCACACACAAGGGACGCAAATCTTCTTTAGCTAACTCCTTGAGGTGTTGGAAGACAATGACTGTCGCGGGTTTTGATTTTGAGAGATCTTATCGTTTCATCTTGGCTGTGTGTACCTGTACCTTGGAAATAACAGGCGGCTGATCAACATGAGAGTACAAGAAAATAGCCAATGTGCAGATCTAAACACATACTCAACAGTGATACTTCATTAGACTCCTACAGTCCACGTGTAGTACATGGAAAACATACCACCCGTTCATGGGAATCATGTATGTGTAAACGAAGCACAGGAGTTTGTTTGAAATGGGGTTGGGGCTGGGTGGGAGTGGTTTTGCTGAGAGGGTAAGGGTTGGAGAGGCGGGGACTGGTCGGGGGTTCTTGGAGACATTAGCATGGACGTGAGGCCACCGGGATTGTACACTTTACAGTGACTGCATGGGAATCTCGTACATTCCTCAGCAGCTTTGGCGTTGACGAGCTGTTTAAACAGTGTACCTCGCTACATTGACCATCACCTCAGTGGATACAGATGATAGTGGATGTATAATAGTGGGCACAGTAACTTGATTTGTTCAGAAGGGTGATGGTTGAATATCTATGTATGACTCTTTCGTGCACCACGATACACTGCATTAGAACAGTGTGATTTTCAGTCACTTGTGCGTTCACACAACCAGTAGCATCAATTAATGATCTCCAAATCAAACCGTGTGTAAATGGGTGTACAAAACACACGCACGCACGCACGCACGCACGCACGCACGCACGCATGCGCACCTACACTCCCGAAGGAACACATGGCAAGAGAATGATAAAGGTGAGACAAATAGCATTGATTGCATGCTGTTTAATTTGAATTATCTTAAACAAGCCAAAAGTCCGTGTTTTGATGTGCATTGAGTGAGGCGTGTGTATGTGTGAAGGTAGACAAGTGCAAAAAGGCATGGGTCCAACTTTATTGGACGGGCTACCCACAGACGCCTATTCACGGGTGCGATCCCACTACTGCGCGACACGGGGACTTTTGCCTGCTGCATTTCTGCCCTGGGCCGATGCGTCCCTCCTTAGACAACCTGGTGACATCAGACTCCTCCGATGACCCCATATTGATGCCAGGCTTAGTGCGGACACCCGATCGACATAGTACGCCTGAAGACAGAACCCCCGTCCTCAAATCGTCCCCAAACCAGGCCTCCAAGTAGCTAGATTACAGGAGCGCGCCGCAACTCCCAGCCAATAGACACCTCGCATTTTGCTGTATTTCACTTTATATCATAATCTTGGCCCCATTTACAAACTACATCTAACATTGGTGGAGCATTACCCAATCAAACATAAATGCTGTCTTTTCAGTTGTGCAACGTATCATCATTTAGTCAGTATTTACATCCATATTGTGTACATTTCACGTCGACGCATTCAGGAAGTAAGCCTCCATATCAAGACCTAATTATCCAGCTCAGTATAAACGTTGTATCGAGTCTGGGTAAGGAGCCGTAGTTGAAATGTTTCTACATCCACAGTACTTAACTTAGAACTCGACTCCAACTATCTTCTCTCCCACAAATACACAAAGACGGGTGTACGTTGAACGTGTAACAGCGAAATATTGATAAGATGTCATTTTACGTTCGCCGTCACACACAAGGGACGCAAATCTTCTTTAGCTAACTCCTTGAGGTGTTGGAAGACAATGACTGTCGCGGGTTTTGATTTTGAGAGATCTTATCGTTTCATCTTGGCTGTGTGTACCTGTACCTTGGAAATAACAGGCGGCTGATCAACATGAGAGTACAAGAAAACAGCCAATGTGCAGATCTAAACACATACTCAACAGTGATACTTCATTAGACTCCTACAGTCCACGTGTAGTACATGGAAAACATACCACCCGTTCATGGGAATCATGTATGTGTAAACGAAGCACAGGAGTTTGTTTGAAATGGGGTTGGGGCTGGGTGGGAGTGGTTTTGCTGAGAGGGTAAGGGTTGGAGAGGCGGGGACTGGTCGGGGGTTCTTGGAGACATTAGCATGGACGTGAGGCCACCGGGATTGTACACTTTACAGTGACTGCATGGGAATCTCGTACATTCCTCAGCAGCTTTGGCGTTGACGAGCTGTTTAAACAGTGTACCTCGCTACATTGACCATCACCTCAGTGGATACAGATGATAGTGGATGTATAATAGTGGGCACAGTAACTTGATTTGTTCAGAAGGGTGATGGTTGAATATCTATGTATGACTCTTTCGTGCACCACGATACACTGCATTAGAACAGTGTGATTTTCAGTCACTTGTGCGTTCACACAACCAGTAGCATCAATTAATGATCTCCAAATCAAACCGTGTGTAAATGGGTGTACAAAACACACGCACGCACGCACGCACGCACGCACGCACGCACGCATGCGCACCTACACTCCCGAAGGAACACATGGCAAGAGAATGATAAAGGTGAGACAAATAGCATTGATTGCATGCTGTTTAATTTGAATTATCTTAAACAAGCCAAAAGTCCGTGTTTTGATGTGCATTGAGTGAGGCGTGTGTATGTGTGAAGGTAGACAAGTGCAAAAAGGCATGGGTCCAACTTTATTGGACGGGCTACCCACAGACGCCTATTCACGGGTGCGATCCCACTACTGCGCGACACGGGGACTTTTGCCTGCTGCATTTCTGCCCTGGGCCGATGCGTCCCTCCTTAGACAACCTGGTGACATCAGACTCCTCCGATGACCCCATATTGATGCCAGGCTTAGTGCGGACACCCGATCGACATAGTACGCCTGAAGACAGAACCCCCGTCCTCAAATCGTCCCCAAACCAGGCCTCCAAGTAGCTAGATTACAGGAGCGCGCCGCAACTCCCAGCCAATAGACACCTCGCATTTTGCTGTATTTCACTTTATATCATAATCTTGGCCCCATTTACAAACTACATCTAACATTGGTGGAGCATTACCCAATCAAACATAAATGCTGTCTTTTCAGTTGTGCAACGTATCATCATTTAGTCAGTATTTACATCCATATTGTGTACATTTCACGTCGACGCATTCAGGAAGTAAGCCTCCATATCAAGACCTAATTATCCAGCTCAGCATAAACGTTGTATCGAGTCTGGGTAAGGAGCCGTAGTTGAAATGTTTCTACATCCACAGTACTTAACTTAGAACTCGACTCCAACTATCTTCTCTCCCACAAATACACAAAGACGGGTGTACGTTGAACGTGTAACAGCGAAATATTGATAAGATGTCATTTTACGTTCGCCGTCACACACAAGGGACGCAAATCTTCTTTAGCTAACTCCTTGAGGTGTTGGAAGACAATGACTGTCGCGGGTTTTGATTTTGAGAGATCTTATCGTTTCATCTTGGCTGTGTGTACCTGTACCTTGGAAATAACAGGCGGCTGATCAACATGAGAGTACAAGAAAATAGCCAATGTGCAGATCTAAACACATACTCAACAGTGATACTTCATTAGACTCCTACAGTCCACGTGTAGTACATGGAAAACATACCACCCGTTCATGGGAATCATGTATGTGTAAACGAAGCACAGGAGTTTGTTTGAAATGGGGTTGGGGCTGGGTGGGAGTGGTTTTGCTGAGAGGGTAAGGGTTGGAGAGGCGGGGACTGGTCGGGGGTTCTTGGAGACATTAGCATGGACGTGAGGCCACCGGGATTGTACACTTTACAGTGACTGCATGGGAATCTCGTACATTCCTCAGCAGCTTTGGCGTTGACGAGCTGTTTAAACAGTGTACCTCGCTACATTGACCATCACCTCAGTGGATACAGATGATAGTGGATGTATAATAGTGGGCACAGTAACTTGATTTGTTCAGAAGGGTGATGGTTGAATATCTATGTATGACTCTTTCGTGCACCACGATACACTGCATTAGAACAGTGTGATTTTCAGTCACTTGTGCGTTCACACAACCAGTAGCATCAATTAATGATCTCCAAATCAAACCGTGTGTAAATGGGTGTACAAAACACACGCACGCACGCACGCACGCACGCACGCACGCATGCGCACCTACACTCCCGAAGGAACACATGGCAAGAGAATGATAAAGGTGAGACAAATAGCATTGATTGCATGCTGTTTAATTTGAATTATCTTAAACAAGCCAAAAGTCCGTGTTTTGATGTGCATTGAGTGAGGCGTGTGTATGTGTGAAGGTAGACAAGTGCAAAAAGGCATGGGTCCAACTTTATTGGACGGGCTACCCACAGACGCCTATTCACGGGTGCGATCCCACTACTGCGCGACACGGGGACTTTTGCCTGCTGCATTTCTGCCCTGGGCCGATGCGTCCCTCCTTAGACAACCTGGTGACATCAGACTCCTCCGATGACCCCATATTGATGCCAGGCTTAGTGCGGACACCCGATCGACATAGTACGCCTGAAGACAGAACCCCCGTCCTCAAATCGTCCCCAAACCAGGCCTCCAAGTAG
Source organism: Haliotis asinina (assembly GCF_037392515.1). NCBI lineage: Eukaryota > Metazoa > Mollusca > Gastropoda > Lepetellida > Haliotidae > Haliotis > Haliotis asinina. The sequence continues at coordinate 14,662,211 of NC_090284.1, forward strand.
CTAGATTACAGGAGCGCGCCGCAACTCCCAGCCAATAGACACCTCGCATTTTGCTGTATTTCACTTTATATCATAATCTTGGCCCCATTTACAAACTACATCTAACATTGGTGGAGCATTACCCAATCAAACATAAATGCTGTCTTTTCAGTTGTGCAACGTATCATCATTTAGTCAGTATTTACATCCATATTGTGTACATTTCACGTCGACGCATTCAGGAAGTAAGCCTCCATATCAAGACCTAATTATCCAGCTCAGCATAAACGTTGTATCGAGTCTGGGTAAGGAGCCGTAGTTGAAATGTTTCTACATCCACAGTACTTAACTTAGAACTCGACTCCAACTATCTTCTCTCCCACAAATACACAAAGACGGGTGTACGTTGAACGTGTAACAGCGAAATATTGATAAGATGTCATTTTACGTTCGCCGTCACACACAAGGGACGCAAATCTTCTTTAGCTAACTCCTTGAGGTGTTGGAAGACAATGACTGTCGCGGGTTTTGATTTTGAGAGATCTTATCGTTTCATCTTGGCTGTGTGTACCTGTACCTTGGAAATAACAGGCGGCTGATCAACATGAGAGTACAAGAAAATAGCCAATGTGCAGATCTAAACACATACTCAACAGTGATACTTCATTAGACTCCTACAGTCCACGTGTAGTACATGGAAAACATACCACCCGTTCATGGGAATCATGTATGTGTAAACGAAGCACAGGAGTTTGTTTGAAATGGGGTTGGGGCTGGGTGGGAGTGGTTTTGCTGAGAGGGTAAGGGTTGGAGAGGCGGGGACTGGTCGGGGGTTCTTGGAGACATTAGCATGGACGTGAGGCCACCGGGATTGTACACTTTACAGTGACTGCATGGGAATCTCGTACATTCCTCAGCAGCTTTGGCGTTGACGAGCTGTTTAAACAGTGTACCTCGCTACATTGACCATCACCTCAGTGGATACAGATGATAGTGGATGTATAATAGTGGGCACAGTAACTTGATTTGTTCAGAAGGGTGATGGTTGAATATCTATGTATGACTCTTTCGTGCACCACGATACACTGCATTAGAACAGTGTGATTTTCAGTCACTTGTGCGTTCACACAACCAGTAGCATCAATTAATGATCTCCAAATCAAACCGTGTGTAAATGGGTGTACAAAACACACGCACGCACGCACGCACGCACGCACGCACGCATGCGCACCTACACTCCCGAAGGAACACATGGCAAGAGAATGATAAAGGTGAGACAAATAGCATTGATTGCATGCTGTTTAATTTGAATTATCTTAAACAAGCCAAAAGTCCGTGTTTTGATGTGCATTGAGTGAGGCGTGTGTATGTGTGAAGGTAGACAAGTGCAAAAAGGCATGGGTCCAACTTTATTGGACGGGCTACCCACAGACGCCTATTCACGGGTGCGATCCCACTACTGCGCGACACGGGGACTTTTGCCTGCTGCATTTCTGCCCTGGGCCGATGCGTCCCTCCTTAGACAACCTGGTGACATCAGACTCCTCCGATGACCCCATATTGATGCCAGGCTTAGTGCGGACACCCGATCGACATAGTACGCCTGAAGACAGAACCCCCGTCCTCAAATCGTCCCCAAACCAGGCCTCCAAGTAGCTAGATTACAGGAGCGCGCCGCAACTCCCAGCCAATAGACACCTCGCATTTTGCTGTATTTCACTTTATATCATAATCTTGGCCCCATTTACAAACTACATCTAACATTGGTGGAGCATTACCCAATCAAACATAAATGCTGTCTTTTCAGTTGTGCAACGTATCATCATTTAGTCAGTATTTACATCCATATTGTGTACATTTCACGTCGACGCATTCAGGAAGTAAGCCTCCATATCAAGACCTAATTATCCAGCTCAGCATAAACGTTGTATCGAGTCTGGGTAAGGAGCCGTAGTTGAAATGTTTCTACATCCACAGTACTTAACTTAGAACTCGACTCCAACTATCTTCTCTCCCACAAATACACAAAGACGGGTGTACGTTGAACGTGTAACAGCGAAATATTGATAAGATGTCATTTTACGTTCGCCGTCACACACAAGGGACGCAAATCTTCTTTAGCTAACTCCTTGAGGTGTTGGAAGACAATGACTGTCGCGGGTTTTGATTTTGAGAGATCTTATCGTTTCATCTTGGCTGTGTGTACCTGTACCTTGGAAATAACAGGCGGCTGATCAACATGAGAGTACAAGAAAATAGCCAATGTGCAGATCTAAACACATACTCAACAGTGATACTTCATTAGACTCCTACAGTCCACGTGTAGTACATGGAAAACATACCACCCGTTCATGGGAATCATGTATGTGTAAACGAAGCACAGGAGTTTGTTTGAAATGGGGTTGGGGCTGGGTGGGAGTGGTTTTGCTGAGAGGGTAAGGGTTGGAGAGGCGGGGACTGGTCGGGGGTTCTTGGAGACATTAGCATGGACGTGAGGCCACCGGGATTGTACACTTTACAGTGACTGCATGGGAATCTCGTACATTCCTCAGCAGCTTTGGCGTTGACGAGCTGTTTAAACAGTGTACCTCGCTACATTGACCATCACCTCAGTGGATACAGATGATAGTGGATGTATAATAGTGGGCACAGTAACTTGATTTGTTCAGAAGGGTGATGGTTGAATATCTATGTATGACTCTTTCGTGCACCACGATACACTGCATTAGAACAGTGTGATTTTCAGTCACTTGTGCGTTCACACAACCAGTAGCATCAATTAATGATCTCCAAATCAAACCGTGTGTAAATGGGTGTACAAAACACACGCACGCACGCACGCACGCACGCACGCACGCACGCATGCGCACCTACACTCCCGAAGGAACACATGGCAAGAGAATGATAAAGGTGAGACAAATAGCATTGATTGCATGCTGTTTAATTTGAATTATCTTAAACAAGCCAAAAGTCCGTGTTTTGATGTGCATTGAGTGAGGCGTGTGTATGTGTGAAGGTAGACAAGTGCAAAAAGGCATGGGTCCAACTTTATTGGACGGGCTACCCACAGACGCCTATTCACGGGTGCGATCCCACTACTGCGCGACACGGGGACTTTTGCCTGCTGCATTTCTGCCCTGGGCCGATGCGTCCCTCCTTAGACAACCTGGTGACATCAGACTCCTCCGATGACCCCATATTGATGCCAGGCTTAGTGCGGACACCCGATCGACATAGTACGCCTGAAGACAGAACCCCCGTCCTCAAATCGACGACAAACCAGGCCTCCAAGTAGCTAGATTACAGGAGCGCGCCGCAACTCCCAGCCAATAGACACCTCGCATTTTGCTGTATTTCACTTTATATCATAATCTTGGCCCCATTTACAAACTACATCTAACATTGGTGGAGCATTACCCAATCAAACATAAATGCTGTCTTTTCAGTTGTGCAACGTATCATCATTTAGTCAGTATTTACATCCATATTGTGTACATTTCACGTCGACGCATTCAGGAAGTAAGCCTCCATATCAAGACCTAATTATCCAGCTCAGTATAAACGTTGTATCGAGTCTGGGTAAGGAGCCGTAGTTGAAATGTTTCTACATCCACAGTACTTAACTTAGAACTCGACTCCAACTATCTTCTCTCCCACAAATACACAAAGACGGGTGTACGTTGAACGTGTAACAGCGAAATATTGATAAGATGTCATTTTACGTTCGCCGTCACACACAAGGGACGCAAATCTTCTTTAGCTAACTCCTTGAGGTGTTGGAAGACAATGACTGTCGCGGGTTTTGATTTTGAGAGATCTTATCGTTTCATCTTGGCTGTGTGTACCTGTACCTTGGAAATAACAGGCGGCTGATCAACATGAGAGTACAAGAAAATAGCCAATGTGCAGATCTAAACACATACTCAACAGTGATACTTCATTAGACTCCTACAGTCCACGTGTAGTACATGGAAAACATACCACCCGTTCATGGGAATCATGTATGTGTAAACGAAGCACAGGAGTTTGTTTGAAATGGGGTTGGGGCTGGGTGGGAGTGGTTTTGCTGAGAGGGCAAGGGTTGGAGAGGCGGGGACTGGTCGGGGGTTCTTGGAGACATTAGCATGGACGTGAGGCCACCGGGATTGTACACTTTACAGTGACTGCATGGGAATCTCGTACATTCCTCAGCAGCTTTGGCGTTGACGAGCTGTTTAAACAGTGTACCTCGCTACATTGACCATCACCTCAGTGGATACAGATGATAGTGGATGTATAATAGTGGGCACAGTAACTTGATTTGTTCAGAAGGGTGATGGTTGAATATCTATGTATGACTCTTTCGTGCACCACGATACACTGCATTAGAACAGTGTGATTTTCAGTCACTTGTGCGTTCACACAACCAGTAGCATCAATTAATGATCTCCAAATCAAACCGTGTGTAAATGGGTGTACAAAACACACGCACGCACGCACGCACGCACGCACGCACGCACGCATGCGCACCTACACTCCCGAAGGAACACATGGCAAGAGAATGATAAAGGTGAGACAAATAGCATTGACTGCATGCTGTTTAATTTGAATTATCTTAAACAAGCCAAAAGTCCGTGTTTTGATGTGCATTGAGTGAGGCGTGTGTATGTGTGAAGGTAGACAAGTGCAAAAAGGCATGGGTCCAACTTTATTGGACGGGCTACCCACAGACGCCTATTCACGGGTGCGATCCCACTACTGCGCGACACGGGGACTTTTGCCTGCTGCATTTCTGCCCTGGGCCGATGCGTCCCTCCTTAGACAACCTGGTGACATCAGACTCCTCCGATGACCCCATATTGATGCCAGGCTTAGTGCGGACACCCGATCGACATAGTACGCCTGAAGACAGAACCCCCGTCCTCAAATCGTCCCCAAACCAGGCCTCCAAGTAGCTAGATTACAGGAGCGCGCCGCAACTCCCAGCCAATAGACACCTCGCATTTTGCTGTATTTCACTTTATATCATAATCTTGGCCCCATTTACAAACTACATCTAACATTGGTGGAGCATTACCCAATCAAACATAAATGCTGTCTTTTCAGTTGTGCAACGTATCATCATTTAGTCAGTATTTACATCCATATTGTGTACATTTCACGTCGACGCATTCAGGAAGTAAGCCTCCATATCAAGACCTAATTATCCAGCTCAGTATAAACGTTGTATCGAGTCTGGGTAAGGAGCCGTAGTTGAAATGTTTCTACATCCACAGTACTTAACTTAGAACTCGACTCCAACTATCTTCTCTCCCACAAATACACAAAGACGGGTGTACGTTGAACGTGTAACAGCGAAATATTGATAAGATGTCATTTTACGTTCGCCGTCACACACAAGGGACGCAAATCTTCTTTAGCTAACTCCTTGAGGTGTTGGAAGACAATGACTGTCGCGGGTTTTGATTTTGAGAGATCTTATCGTTTCATCTTGGCTGTGTGTACCTGTACCTTGGAAATAACAGGCGGCTGATCAACATGAGAGTACAAGAAAATAGCCAATGTGCAGATCTAAACACATACTCAACAGTGATACTTCATTAGACTCCTACAGTCCACGTGTAGTACATGGAAAACATACCACCCGTTCATGGGAATCATGTATGTGTAAACGAAGCACAGGAGTTTGTTTGAAATGGGGTTGGGGCTGGGTGGGAGTGGTTTTGCTGAGAGGGTAAGGGTTGAAGAGGCGGGGACTGGTCGGGGGTTCTTGGAGACATTAGCATGGACGTGAGGCCACCGGGATTGTACACTTTACAGTGACTGCATGGGAATCTCGTACATTCCTCAGCAGCTTTGGCGTTGACGAGCTGTTTAAACAGTGTACCTCGCTACATTGACCATCACCTCAGTGGATACAGATGATAGTGGATGTATAATAGTGGGCACAGTAACTTGATTTGTTCAGAAGGGTGATGGTTGAATATCTATGTATGACTCTTTCGTGCACCACGATACACTGCATTAGAACAGTGTGATTTTCAGTCACTTGTGCGTTCACACAACCAGTAGCATCAATTAATGATCTCCAAATCAAACCGTGTGTAAATGGGTGTACAAAACACACGCACGCACGCACGCACGCACGCACGCACGCATGCGCACCTACACTCCCGAAGGAACACATGGCAAGAGAATGATAAAGGTGAGACAAATAGCATTGATTGCATGCTGTTTAATTTGAATTATCTTAAACAAGCCAAAAGTCCGTGTTTTGATGTGCATTGAGTGAGGCGTGTGTATGTGTGAAGGTAGACAAGTGCAAAAAGGCATGGGTCCAACTTTATTGGACGGGCTACCCACAGACGCCTATTCACGGGTGCGATCCCACTACTGCGCGACACGGGGACTTTTGCCTGCTGCATTTCTGCCCTGGGCCGATGCGTCCCTCCTTAGACAACCTGGTGACATCAGACTCCTCCGATGACCCCATATTGATGCCAGGCTTAGTGCGGACACCCGATCGACATAGTACGCCTGAAGACAGAACCCCCGTCCTCAAATCGTCCCCAAACCAGGCCTCCAAGTAGCTAGATTACAGGAGCGCGCCGCAACTCCCAGCCAATAGACACCTCGCATTTTGCTGTATTTCACTTTATATCATAATCTTGGCCCCATTTACAAACTACATCTAACATTGGTGGAGCATTACCCAATCAAACATAAATGCTGTCTTTTCAGTTGTGCAACGTATCATCATTTAGTCAGTATTTACATCCATATTGTGTACATTTCACGTCGACGCATTCAGGAAGTAAGCCTCCATATCAAGACCTAATTATCCAGCTCAGTATAAACGTTGTATCGAGTCTGGGTAAGGAGCCGTAGTTGAAATGTTTCTACATCCACAGTACTTAACTTAGAACTCGACTCCAACTATCTTCTCTCCCACAAATACACAAAGACGGGTGTACGTTGAACGTGTAACAGCGAAATATTGATAAGATGTCATTTTACGTTCGCCGTCACACACAAGGGACGCAAATCTTCTTTAGCTAACTCCTTGAGGTGTTGGAAGACAATGACTGTCGCGGGTTTTGATTTTGAGAGATCTTATCGTTTCATCTTGGCTGTGTGTACCTGTACCTTGGAAATAACAGGCGGCTGATCAACATGAGAGTACAAGAAAGTAGCCAATGTGCAGATCTAAACACATACTCAACAGTGATACTTCATTAGACTCCTACAGTCCACGTGTAGTACATGGAAAACATACCACCCGTTCATGGGAATCATGTATGTGTAAACGAAGCACAGGAGTTTGTTTGAAATGGGGTTGGGGCTGGGTGGGAGTGGTTTTGCTGAGAGGGTAAGGGTTGAAGAGGCGGGGACTGGTCGGGGGTTCTTGGAGACATTAGCATGGACGTGAGGCCACCGGGATTGTACACTTTACAGTGACTGCATGGGAATCTCGTACATTCCTCAGCAGCTTTGGCGTTGACGAGCTGTTTAAACAGTGTACCTCGCTACATTGACCATCACCTCAGTGGATACAGATGATAGTGGATGTATAATAGTGGGCACAGTAACTTGATTTGTTCAGAAGGGTGATGGTTGAATATCTATGTATGACTCTTTCGTGCACCACGATACACTGCATTAGAACAGTGTGATTTTCAGTCACTTGTGCGTTCACACAACCAGTAGCATCAATTAATGATCTCCAAATCAAACCGTGTGTAAATGGGTGTACAAAACACACGCACGCACGCACGCACGCACGCACGCACGCACGCACGCATGCGCACCTACACTCCCGAAGGAACACATGGCAAGAGAATGATAAAGGTGAGACAAATAGCATTGATTGCATGCTGTTTAATTTGAATTATCTTAAACAAGCCAAAAGTCCGTGTTTTGATGTGCATTGAGTGAGGCGTGTGTATGTGTGAAGGTAGACAAGTGCAAAAAGGCATGGGTCCAACTTTATTGGACGGGCTACCCACAGACGCCTATTCACGGGTGCGATCCCACTACTGCGCGACACGGGGACTTTTGCCTGCTGCATTTCTGCCCTGGGTCGATGCGTCCCTCCTTAGACAACCTGGTGACATCAGACTCCTCCGATGACCCCATATTGATGCCAGGCTTAGTGCGGACACCCGATCGACATAGTACGCCTGAAGACAGAACCCCCGTCCTCAAATCGTCCCCAAACCAGGCCTCCAAGTAGCTAGATTACAGGAGCGCGCCGCAACTCCCAGCCAATAGACACCTCGCATTTTGCTGTATTTCACTTTATATCATAATCTTGGCCCCATTTACAAACTACATCTAACATTGGTGGAGCATTACCCAATCAAACATAAATGCTGTCTTTTCAGTTGTGCAACGTATCATCATTTAGTCAGTATTTACATCCATATTGTGTACATTTCACGTCGACGCATTCAGGAAGTAAGCCTCCATATCAAGACCTAATTATCCAGCTCAGTATAAACGTTGTATCGAGTCTGGGTAAGGAGCCGTAGTTGAAATGTTTCTACATCCACAGTACTTAACTTAGAACTCGACTCCAACTATCTTCTCTCCCACAAATACACAAAGACGGGTGTACGTTGAACGTGTAACAGCGAAATATTGATAAGATGTCATTTTACGTTCGCCGTCACACACAAGGGACGCAAATCTTCTTTAGCTAACTCCTTGAGGTGTTGGAAGACAATGACTGTCGCGGGTTTTGATTTTGAGAGATCTTATCGTTTCATCTTGGCTGTGTGTACCTGTACCTTGGAAATAACAGGCGGCTGATCAACATGAGAGTACAAGAAAATAGCCAATGTGCAGATCTAAACACATACTCAACAGTGATACTTCATTAGACTCCTACAGTCCACGTGTAGTACATGGAAAACATACCACCCGTTCATGGGAATCATGTATGTGTAAACGAAGCACAGGAGTTTGTTTGAAATGGGGTTGGGGCTGGGTGGGAGTGGTTTTGCTGAGAGGGCAAGGGTTGGAGAGGCGGGGACTGGTCGGGGGTTCTTGGAGACATTAGCATGGACGTGAGGCCACCGGGATTGTACACTTTACAGTGACTGCATGGGAATCTCGTACATTCCTCAGCAGCTTTGGCGTTGACGAGCTGTTTAAACAGTGTACCTCGCTACATTGACCATCACCTCAGTGGATACAGATGATAGTGGATGTATAATAGTGGGCACAGTAACTTGATTTGTTCAGAAGGGTGATGGTTGAATATCTATGTATGACTCTTTCGTGCACCACGATACACTGCATTAGAACAGTGTGATTTTCAGTCACTTGTGCGTTCACACAACCAGTAGCATCAATTAATGATCTCCAAATCAAACCGTGTGTAAATGGGTGTACAAAACACACGCACGCACGCACGCACGCACGCACGCATGCGCACCTACACTCCCGAAGGAACACATGGCAAGAGAATGATAAAGGTGAGACAAATAGCATTGACTGCATGCTGTTTAATTTGAATTATCTTAAACAAGCCAAAAGTCCGTGTTTTGATGTGCATTGAGTGAGGCGTGTGTATGTGTGAAGGTAGACAAGTGCAAAAAGGCATGGGTCCAACTTTATTGGACGGGCTACCCACAGACGCCTATTCACGGGTGCGATCCCACTACTGCGCGACACGGGGACTTTTGCCTGCTGCATTTCTGCCCTGGGCCGATGCGTCCCTCCTTAGACAACCTGGTGACATCAGACTCCTCCGATGACCCCATATTGATGCCAGGCTTAGTGCGGACACCCGATCGACATAGTACGCCTGAAGACAGAACCCCCGTCCTCAAATCGTCCCCAAACCAGGCCTCCAAGTAGCTAGATTACAGGAGCGCGCCGCAACTCCCAGCCAATAGACACCTCGCATTTTGCTGTATTTCACTTTATATCATAATCTTGGCCCCATTTACAAACTACATCTAACATTGGTGGAGCATTACCCAATCAAACATAAATGCTGTCTTTTCAGTTGTGCAACGTATCATCATTTAGTCAGTATTTACATCCATATTGTGTACATTTCACGTCGACGCATTCAGGAAGTAAGCCTCCATATCAAGACCTAATTATCCAGCTCAGTATAAACGTTGTATCGAGTCTGGGTAAGGAGCCGTAGTTGAAATGTTTCTACATCCACAGTACTTAACTTAGAACTCGACTCCAACTATCTTCTCTCCCACAAATACACAAAGACGGGTGTACGTTGAACGTGTAACAGCGAAATATTGATAAGATGTCATTTTACGTTCGCCGTCACACACAAGGGACGCAAATCTTCTTTAGCTAACTCCTTGAGGTGTTGGAAGACAATGACTGTCGCGGGTTTTGATTTTGAGAGATCTTATCGTTTCATCTTGGCTGTGTGTACCTGTACCTTGGAAATAACAGGCGGCTGATCAACATGAGAGTACAAGAAAATAGCCAATGTGCAGATCTAAACACATACTCAACAGTGATACTTCATTAGACTCCTACAGTCCACGTGTAGTACATGGAAAACATACCACCCGTTCATGGGAATCATGTATGTGTAAACGAAGCACAGGAGTTTGTTTGAAATGGGGTTGGGGCTGGGTGGGAGTGGTTTTGCTGAGAGGGTAAGGGTTGGAGAGGCGGGGACTGGTCGGGGGTTCTTGGAGACATTAGCATGGACGTGAGGCCACCGGGATTGTACACTTTACAGTGACTGCATGGGAATCTCGTACATTCCTCAGCAGCTTTGGCGTTGACGAGCTGTTTAAACAGTGTACCTCGCTACATTGACCATCACCTCAGTGGATACAGATGATAGTGGATGTATAATAGTGGGCACAGTAACTTGATTTGTTCAGAAGGGTGATGGTTGAATATCTATGTATGACTCTTTCGTGCACCACGATACACTGCATTAGAACAGTGTGATTTTCAGTCACTTGTGCGTTCACACAACCAGTAGCATCAATTAATGATCTCCAAATCAAACCGTGTGTAAATGGGTGTACAAAACACACGCACGCACGCACGCACGCACGCACGCACGCACGCACGCATGCGCACCTACACTCCCGAAGGAACACATGGCAAGAGAATGATAAAGGTGAGACAAATAGCATTGACTGCATGCTGTTTAATTTGAATTATCTTAAACAAGCCAAAAGTCCGTGTTTTGATGTGCATTGAGTGAGGCGTGTGTATGTGTGAAGGTAGACAAGTGCAAAAAGGCATGGGTCCAACTTTATTGGACGGGCTACCCACAGACGCCTATTCACGGGTGCGATCCCACTACTGCGCGACACGGGGACTTTTGCCTGCTGCATTTCTGCCCTGGGCCGATGCGTCCCTCCTTAGACAACCTGGTGACATCAGACTCCTCCGATGACCCCATATTGATGCCAGGCTTAGTGCGGACACCCGATCGACATAGTACGCCTGAAGACAGAACCCCCGTCCTCAAATCGTCCCCAAACCAGGCCTCCAAGTAGCTAGATTACAGGAGCGCGCCGCAACTCCCAGCCAATAGACACCTCGCATTTTGCTGTATTTCACTTTATATCATAATCTTGGCCCCATTTACAAACTACATCTAACATTGGTGGAGCATTACCCAATCAAACATAAATGCTGTCTTTTCAGTTGTGCAACGTATCATCATTTAGTCAGTATTTACATCCATATTGTGTACATTTCACGTCGACGCATTCAGGAAGTAAGCCTCCATATCAAGACCTAATCATCCAGCTCAGTATAAACGTTGTATCGAGTCTGGGTAAGGAGCCGTAGTTGAAATGTTTCTACATCCACAGTACTTAACTTAGAACTCGACTCCAACTATCTTCTCTCCCACAAATACACAAAGACGGGTGTACGTTGAACGTGTAACAGCGAAATATTGATAAGATGTCATTTTACGTTCGCCGTCACACACAAGGGACGCAAATCTTCTTTAGCTAACTCCTTGGGGTGTTGGAAGACAATGACTGTCGCGGGTTTTGATTTTGAGAGATCTTATCGTTTCATCTTGGCTGTGTGTACCTGTACCTTGGAAATAACAGGCGGCTGATCAACATGAGAGTACAAGAAAATAGCCAATGTGCAGATCTAAACACATACTCAACAGTGATACTTCATTAGACTCCTACAGTCCACGTGTAGTACATGGAAAACATACCACCCGTTCATGGGAATCATGTATGTGTAAACGAAGCACAGGAGTTTGTTTGAAATGGGGTTGGGGCTGGGTGGGAGTGGTTTTGCTGAGAGGGTAAGGGTTGGAGAGGCGGGGACTGGTCGGGGGTTCTTGGAGACATTAGCATGGACGTGAGGCCACCGGGATTGTACACTTTACAGTGACTGCATGGGAATCTCGTACATTCCTCAGCAGCTTTGGCGTTGACGAGCTGTTTAAACAGTGTACCTCGCTACATTGACCATCACCTCAGTGGATACAGATGATAGTGGATGTATAATAGTGGGCACAGTAACTTGATTTGTTCAGAAGGGTGATGGTTGAATATCTATGTATGACTCTTTCGTGCACCACGATACACTGCATTAGAACAGTGTGATTTTCAGTCACTTGTGCGTTCACACAACCAGTAGCATCAATTAATGATCTCCAAATCAAACCGTGTGTAAATGGGTGTACAAAACACACGCACGCACGCACGCACGCACGCACGCATGCGCACCTACACTCCCGAAGGAACACATGGCAAGAGAATGATAAAGGTGAGACAAATAGCATTGACTGCATGCTGTTTAATTTGAATTATCTTAAACAAGCCAAAAGTCCGTGTTTTGATGTGCATTGAGTGAGGCGTGTGTATGTGTGAAGGTAGACAAGTGCAAAAAGGCATGGGTCCAACTTTATTGGACGGGCTACCCACAGACGCCTATTCACGGGTGCGATCCCACTACTGCGCGACACGGGGACTTTTGCCTGCTGCATTTCTGCCCTGGGCCGATGCGTCCCTCCTTAGACAACCTGGTGACATCAGACTCCTCCGATGACCCCATATTGATGCCAGGCTTAGTGCGGACACCCGATCGACATAGTACGCCTGAAGACAGAACCCCCGTCCTCAAATCGTCCCCAAACCAGGCCTCCAAGTAGCTAGATTACAGGAGCGCGCCGCAACTCCCAGCCAATAGACACCTCGCATTTTGCTGTATTTCACTTTATATCATAATCTTGGCCCCATTTACAAACTACATCTAACATTGGTGGAGCATTACCCAATCAAACATAAATGCTGTCTTTTCAGTTGTGCAACGTATCATCATTTAGTCAGTATTTACATCCATATTGTGTACATTTCACGTCGACGCATTCAGGAAGTAAGCCTCCATATCAAGACCTAATCATCCAGCTCAGTATAAACGTTGTATCGAGTCTGGGTAAGGAGCCGTAGTTGAAATGTTTCTACATCCACAGTACTTAACTTAGAACTCGACTCCAACTATCTTCTCTCCCACAAATACACAAAGACGGGTGTACGTTGAACGTGTAACAGCGAAATATTGATAAGATGTCATTTTACGTTCGCCGTCACACACAAGGGACGCAAATCTTCTTTAGCTAACTCCTTGGGGTGTTGGAAGACAATGACTGTCGCGGGTTTTGATTTTGAGAGATCTTATCGTTTCATCTTGGCTGTGTGTACCTGTACCTTGGAAATAACAGGCGGCTGATCAACATGAGAGTACAAGAAAATAGCCAATGTGCAGATCTAAACACATACTCAACAGTGATACTTCATTAGACTCCTACAGTCCACGTGTAGTACATGGAAAACATACCACCCGTTCATGGGAATCATGTATGTGTAAACGAAGCACAGGAGTTTGTTTGAAATGGGGTTGGGGCTGGGTGGGAGTGGTTTTGCTGAGAGGGTAAGGGTTGGAGAGGCGGGGACTGGTCGGGGGTTCTTGGAGACATTAGCATGGACGTGAGGCCACCGGGATTGTACACTTTACAGTGACTGCATGGGAATCTCGTACATTCCTCAGCAGCTTTGGCGTTGACGAGCTGTTTAAACAGTGTACCTCGCTACATTGACCATCACCTCAGTGGATACAGATGATAGTGGATGTATAATAGTGGGCACAGTAACTTGATTTGTTCAGAAGGGTGATGGTTGAATATCTATGTATGACTCTTTCGTGCACCACGATACACTGCATTAGAACAGTGTGATTTTCAGTCACTTGTGCGTTCACACAACCAGTAGCATCAATTAATGATCTCCAATCAAACCGTGTGTAAATGGGTGTACAAAACACACACACGCACGCACGCACGCACGCACGCACGCACGCATGCGCACCTACACTCCCGAAGGAACACATGGCAAGAGAATGATAAAGGTGAGACAAATAGCATTGATTGCATGCTGTTTAATTTGAATTATCTTAAACAAGCCAAAAGTCCGTGTTTTGATGTGCATTGAGTGAGGCGTGTGTATGTGTGAAGGTAGACAAGTGCAAAAAGGCATGGGTCCAACTTTATTGGACGGGCTACCCACAGACGCCTATTCACGGGTGCGATCCCACTACTGCGCGACACGGGGACTTTTGCCTGCTGCATTTCTGCCCTGGGCCGATGCGTCCCTCCTTAGACAACCTGGTGACATCAGACTCCTCCGATGACCCCATATTGATGCCAGGCTTAGTGCGGACACCCGATCGACATAGTACGCCTGAAGACAGAACCCCCGTCCTCAAATCGTCCCCAAACCAGGCCTCCAAGTAGCTAGATTACAGGAGCGCGCCGCAACTCCCAGCCAATAGACACCTCGCATTTTGCTGTATTTCACTTTATATCATAATCTTGGCCCCATTTACAAACTACATCTAACATTGGTGGAGCATTACCCAATCAAACATAAATGCTGTCTTTTCAGTTGTGCAACGTATCATCATTTAGTCAGTATTTACATCCATATTGTGTACATTTCACGTCGACGCATTCAGGAAGTAAGCCTCCATATCAAGACCTAATTATCCAGCTGAGTATAAACGTTGTATCGAGTCTGGGTAAGGAGCCGTAGTTGAAATGTTTCTACATCCACAGTACTTAACTTAGAACTCGACTCCAACTATCTTCTCTCCCACAAATACACAAAGACGGGTGTACGTTGAACGTGTAACAGCGAAATATTGATAAGATGTCATTTTACGTTCGCCGTCACACACAAGGGACGCAAATCTTCTTTAGCTAACTCCTTGAGGTGTTGGAAGACAATGACTGTCGCGGGTTTTGATTTTGAGAGATCTTATCGTTTCATCTTGGCTGTGTGTACCTGTACCTTGGAAATAACAGGCGGCTGATCAACATGAGAGTACAAGAAAATAGCCAATGTGCAGATCTAAACACATACTCAACAGTGATACTTCATTAGACTCCTACAGTCCACGTGTAGTACATGGAAAACATACCACCCGTTCATGGGAATCATGTATGTGTAAACGAAGCACAGGAGTTTGTTTGAAATGGGGTTGGGGCTGGGTGGGAGTGGTTTTGCTGAGAGGGTAAGGGTTGGAGAGGCGGGGACTGGTCGGGGGTTCTTGGAGACATTAGCATGGACGTGAGGCCACCGGGATTGTACACTTTACAGTGACTGCATGGGAATCTCGTACATTCCTCAGCAGCTTTGGCGTTGACGAGCTGTTTAAACAGTGTACCTCGCTACATTGACCATCACCTCAGTGGATACAGATGATAGTGGATGTATAATAGTGGGCACAGTAACTTGATTTGTTCAGAAGGGTGATGGTTGAAAATCTATGTATGACTCTTTCGTGCACCACGATACACTGCATTAGAACAGTGTGATTTTCAGTCACTTGTGCGTTCACACAACCAGTAGCATCAATTAATGATCTCCAAATCAAACCGTGTGTAAATGGGTGTACAAAACACACGCACGCACGCACGCACGCACGCACGCACGCACGCACGCACGCACGCACGCATGCGCACCTACACTCCCGAAGGAACACATGGCAAGAGAATGATAAAGGTGAGACAAATAGCATTGACTGCATGCTGTTTAATTTGAATTATCTTAAACAAGCCAAAAGTCCGTGTTTTGATGTGCATTGAGTGAGGCGTGTGTATGTGTGAAGGTAGACAAGTGCAAAAAGGCATGGGTCCAACTTTATTGGACGGGCTACCCACAGACGCCTATTCACGGGTGCGATCCCACTACTGCGCGACACGGGGACTTTTGCCTGCTGCATTTCTGCCCTGGGCCGATGCGTCCCTCCTTAGACAACCTGGTGACATCAGACTCCTCCGATGACCCCATATTGATGCCAGGCTTAGTGCGGACACCCGATCGACATAGTACGCCTGAAGACAGAACCCCCGTCCTCAAATCGTCCCCAAACCAGGCCTCCAAGTAGCTAGATTACAGGAGCGCGCCGCAACTCCCAGCCAATAGACACCTCGCATTTTGCTGTATTTCACTTTATATCATAATCTTGGCCCCATTTACAAACTACATCTAACATTGGTGGAGCATTACCCAATCAAACATAAATGCTGTCTTTTCAGTTGTGCAACGTATCATCATTTAGTCAGTATTTACATCCATATTGTGTACATTTCACGTCGACGCATTCAGGAAGTAAGCCTCCATATCAAGACCTAATTATCCAGCTCAGTATAAACGTTGTATCGAGTCTGGGTAAGGAGCCGTAGTTGAAATGTTTCTACATCCACAGTACTTAACTTAGAACTCGACTCCAACTATCTTCTCTCCCACAAATACACAAAGACGGGTGTACGTTGAACGTGTAACAGCGAAATATTGATAAGATGTCATTTTACGTTCGCCGTCACACACAAGGGACGCAAATCTTCTTTAGCTAACTCCTTGAGGTGTTGGAAGACAATGACTGTCGCGGGTTTTGATTTTGAGAGATCTTATCGTTTCATCTTGGCTGTGTGTACCTGTACCTTGGAAATAACAGGCGGTTGATCAACATGAGAGTACAAGAAAATAGCCAATGTGCAGATCTAAACACATACTCAACAGTGATACTTCATTAGACTCCTACAGTCCACGTGTAGTACATGGAAAACATACCACCCGTTCATGGGAATCATGTATGTGTAAACGAAGCACAGGAGTTTGTTTGAAATGGGGTTGGGGCTGGGTGGGAGTGGTTTTGCTGAGAGGGTAAGGGTTGGAGAGGCGGGGACTGGTCGGGGGTTCTTGGAGACATTAGCATGGACGTGAGGCCACCGGGATTGTACACTTTACAGTGACTGCATGGGAATCTCGTACATTCCTCAGCAGCTTTGGCGTTGACGAGCTGTTTAAACAGTGTACCTCGCTACATTGACCATCACCTCAGTGGATACAGATGATAGTGGATGTATAGTAGTGGGCACAGTAACTTGATTTGTTCAGAAGGGTGATGGTTGAATATCTATGTATGACTCTTTCGTGCACCACGATACACTGCATTAGAACAGTGTGATTTTCAGTCACTTGTGCGTTCACACAACCAGTAGCATCAATTAATGATCTCCAAATCAAACCGTGTGTAAATGGGTGTACAAAACACACGCACGCACGCACGCACGCACGCACGCACGCATGCGCACCTACACTCCCGAAGGAACACATGGCAAGAGAATGATAAAGGTGAGACAAATAGCATTGATTGCATGCTGTTTAATTTGAATTATCTTAAACAAGCCAAAAGTCCGTGTTTTGATGTGCATTGAGTGAGGCGTGTGTATGTGTGAAGGTAGACAAGTGCAAAAAGGCATGGGTCCAACTTTATTGGACGGGCTACCCACAGACGCCTATTCACGGGTGCGATCCCACTACTGCGCGACACGGGGACTTTTGCCTGCTGCATTTCTGCCCTGGGCCGATGCGTCCCTCCTTAGACAACCTGGTGACATCAGACTCCTCTGATGACCCCATATTGATGCCAGGCTTAGTGCGGACACCCGATCGACATAGTACGCCTGAAGACAGAACCCCCGTCCTCAAATCGTCCCCAAACCAGGCCTCCAAGTAGCTAGATTACAGGAGCGCGCCGCAACTCCCAGCCAATAGACACCTCGCATTTTGCTGTATTTCACTTTATATCATAATCTTGGCCCCATTTACAAACTACATCTAACATTGGTGGAGCATTACCCAATCAAACATAAATGCTGTCTTTTCAGTTGTGCAACGTATCATCATTTAGTCAGTATTTACATCCATATTGTGTACATTTCACGTCGACGCATTCAGGAAGTAAGCCTCCATATCAAGACCTAATTATCCAGCTCAGTATAAACGTTGTATCGAGTCTGGGTAAGGAGCCGTAGTTGAAATGTTTCTACATCCACAGTACTTAACTTAGAACTCGACTCCAACTATCTTCTCTCCCACAAATACACAAAGACGGGTGTACGTTGAACGTGTAACAGCGAAATATTGATAAGATGTCATTTTACGTTCGCCGTCACACACAAGGGACGCAAATCTTCTTTAGCTAACTCCTTGAGGTGTTGGAAGACAATGACTGTCGCGGGTTTTGATTTTGAGAGATCTTATCGTTTCATCTTGGCTGTGTGTACCTGTACCTTGGAAATAACAGGCGGCTGATCAACATGAGAGTACAAGAAAATAGCCAATGTGCAGATCTAAACACATACTCAACAGTGATACTTCATTAGACTCCTACAGTCCACGTGTAGTACATGGAAAACATACCACCCGTTCATGGGAATCATGTATGTGTAAACGAAGCACAGGAGTTTGTTTGAAATGGGGTTGGGGCTGGGTGAGAGTGGTTTTGCTGAGAGGGTAAGGGTTGGAGAGGCGGGGACTGGTCGGGGGTTCTTGGAGACATTAGCATGGACGTGAGGCCACCGGGATTGTACACTTTACAGTGACTGCATGGGAATCTCGTACATTCCTCAGCAGCTTTGGCGTTGACGAGCTGTTTAAACAGTGTACCTCGCTACATTGACCATCACCTCAGTGGATACAGATGATAGTGGATGTATAATAGTGGGCACAGTAACTTGATTTGTTCAGAAGGGTGATGGTTGAATATCTATGTATGACTCTTTCGTGCACCACGATACACTGCATTAGAACAGTGTGATTTTCAGTCACTTGTGCGTTCACACAACCAGTAGCATCAATTAATGATCTCCAAATCAAACCGTGTGTAAATGGGTGTACAAAACACACGCACGCACGCACGCACGCACGCACGCACGCATGCGCACCTACACTCCCGAAGGAACACATGGCAAGAGAATGATAAAGGTGAGACAAATAGCATTGATTGCATGCTGTTTAATTTGAATTATCTTAAACAAGCCAAAAGTCCGTGTTTTGATGTGCATTGAGTGAGGCGTGTGTATGTGTGAAGGTAGACAAGTGCAAAAAGGCATGGGTCCAACTTTATTGGACGGGCTACCCACAGACGCCTATTCACGGGTGCGATCCCACTACTGCGCGACACGGGGACTTTTGCCTGCTGCATTTCTGCCCTGGGCCGATGCGTCCCTCCTTAGACAACCTGGTGACATCAGACTCCTCCGATGACCCCATATTGATGCCAGGCTTAGTGCGGACACCCGATCGACATAGTACGCCTGAAGACAGAACCCCCGTCCTCAAATCGTCCCCAAACCAGGCCTCCAAGTAGCTAGATTACAGGAGCGCGCCGCAACTCCCAGCCAATAGACACCTCGCATTATGCTGTATTTCACTTTATATCATAATCTTGGCCCCATTTACAAACTACATCTAACATTGGTGGAGCATTACCCAATCAAACATAAATGCTGTCTTTTCAGTTGTGCAACGTATCATCATTTAGTCAGTATTTACATCCATATTGTGTACATTTCACGTCGACGCATTCAGGAAGTAAGCCTCCATATCAAGACCTAATTATCCAGCTCAGTATAAACGTTGTATCGAGTCTGGGTAAGGAGCCGTAGTTGAAATGTTTCTACATCCACAGTACTTAACTTAGAACTCGACTCCAACTATCTTCTCTCCCACAAATACACAAAGACGGGTGTACGTTGAACGTGTAACAGCGAAATATTGATAAGATGTCATTTTACGTTCGCCGTCACACACAAGGGACGCAAATCTTCTTTAGCTAACTCCTTGAGGTGTTGGAAGACAATGACTGTCGCGGGTTTTGATTTTGAGAGATCTTATCGTTTCATCTTGGCTGTGTGTACCTGTACCTTGGAAATAACAGGCGGCTGATCAACATGAGAGTACAAGAAAATAGCCAATGTGCAGATCTAAACACATACTCAACAGTGATACTTCATTAGACTCCTACAGTCCACGTGTAGTACATGGAAAACATACCACCCGTTCATGGGAATCATGTATGTGTAAACGAAGCACAGGAGTTTGTTTGAAATGGGGTTGGGGCTGGGTGGGAGTGGTTTTGCTGAGAGGGTAAGGGTTGGAGAGGCGGGGACTGGTCGGGGGTTCTTGGAGACATTAGCATGGACGTGAGGCCACCGGGATTGTACACTTTACAGTGACTGCATGGGAATCTCGTACATTCCTCAGCAGCTTTGGCGTTGACGAGCTGTTTAAACAGTGTACCTCGCTACATTGACCATCACCTCAGTGGATACAGATGATAGTGGATGTATAATAGTGGGCACAGTAACTTGATTTGTTCAGAAGGGTGATGGTTGAATATCTATGTATGACTCTTTCGTGCACCACGATACACTGCATTAGAACAGTGTGATTTTCAGTCACTTGTGCGTTCACACAACCAGTAGCATCAATTAATGATCTCCAAATCAAACCGTGTGTAAATGGGTGTACAAAACACACGCACGCACGCACGCACGCACGCACGCATGCGCACCTACACTCCCGAAGGAACACATGGCAAGAGAATGATAAAGGTGAGACAAATAGCATTGATTGCATGCTGTTTAATTTGAATTATCTTAAACAAGCCAAAAGTCCGTGTTTTGATGTGCATTGAGTGAGGCGTGTGTATGTGTGAAGGTAGACAAGTGCAAAAAGGCATGGGTCCAACTTTATTGGACGGGCTACCCACAGACGCCTATTCACGGGTGCGATCCCACTACTGCGCGACACGGGGACTTTTGCCTGCTGCATTTCTGCCCTGGGCCGATGCGTCCCTCCTTAGACAACCTGGTGACATCAGACTCCTCCGATGACCCCATATTGATGCCAGGCTTAGTGCGGACACCCGATCGACATAGTACGCCTGAAGACAGAACCCCCGTCCTCAAATCGTCCCCAAACCAGGCCTCCAAGTAGCTAGATTACAGGAGCGCGCCGCAACTCCCAGCCAATAGACACCTCGCATTTTGCTGTATTTCACTTTATATCATAATCTTGGCCCCATTTACAAACTACATCTAACATTGGTGGAGCATTACCCAATCAAACATAAATGCTGTCTTTTCAGTTGTGCAACGTATCATCATTTAGTCAGTATTTACATCCATATTGTGTACATTTCACGTCGACGCATTCAGGAAGTAAGCCTCCATATCAAGACCTAATTATCCAGCTCAGTATAAACGTTGTATCGAGTCTGGGTAAGGAGCCGTAGTTGAAATGTTTCTACATCCACAGTACTTAACTTAGAACTCGACTCCAACTATCTTCTCTCCCACAAATACACAAAGACGGGTGTACGTTGAACGTGTAACAGCGAAATATTGATAAGATGTCATTTTACGTTCGCCGTCACACACAAGGGACGCAAATCTTCTTTAGCTAACTCCTTGAGGTGTTGGAAGACAATGACTGTCGCGGGTTTTGATTTTGAGAGATCTTATCGTTTCATCTTGGCTGTGTGTACCTGTACCTTGGAAATAACAGGCGGCTGATCAACATGAGAGTACAAGAAAATAGCCAATGTGCAGATCTAAACACATACTCAACAGTGATACTTCATTAGACTCCTACAGTCCACGTGTAGTACATGGAAAACATACCACCCGTTCATGGGAATCATGTATGTGTAAACGAAGCACAGGAGTTTGTTTGAAATGGGGTTGGGGCTGGGTGGGAGTGGTTTTGCTGGTCGGGGGTTCTTGGAGACATTAGCATGGACGTGAGGCCACCGGGATTGTACACTTTACAGTGACTGCATGGGAATCTCGTACATTCCTCAGCAGCTTTGGCGTTGACGAGCTGTTTAAACAGTGTACCTCGCTACATTGACCATCACCTCAGTGGATACAGATGATAGTGGATGTATAATAGTGGGCACAGTAACTTGATTTGTTCAGAAGGGTGATGGTTGAATATCTATGTATGACTCTTTCGTGCACCACGATACACTGCATTAGAACAGTGTGATTTTCAGTCACTTGTGCGTTCACACAACCAGTAGCATCAATTAATGATCTCCAAATCAAACCGTGTGTAAATGGGTGTACAAAACACACGCACGCACGCACGCACGCACGCACGCACGCATGCGCACCTACACTCCCGAAGGAACACATGGCAAGAGAATGATAAAGGTGAGACAAATAGCATTGATTGCATGCTGTTTAATTTGAATTATCTTAAACAAGCCAAAAGTCCGTGTTTTGATGTGCATTGAGTGAGGCGTGTGTATGTGTGAAGGTAGACAAGTGCAAAAAGGCATGGGTCCAACTTTATTGGACGGGCTACCCACAGACGCCTATTCACGGGTGCGATCCCACTACTGCGCGACACGGGGACTTTTGCCTGCTGCATTTCTGCCCTGGGCCGATGCGTCCCTCCTTAGACAACCTGGTGACATCAGACTCCTCCGATGACCCCATATTGATGCCAGGCTTAGTGCGGACACCCGATCGACATAGTACGCCTGAAGACAGAACCCCCGTCCTCAAATCGTCCCCAAACCAGGCCTCCAAGTAGCTAGATTACAGGAGCGCGCCGCAACTCCCAGCCAATAGACACCTCGCATTTTGCTGTATTTCACTTTATATCATAATCTTGGCCCCATTTACAAACTACATCTAACATTGGTGGAGCATTACCCAATCAAACATAAATGCTGTCTTTTCAGTTGTGCAACGTATCATCATTTAGTCAGTATTTACATCCATATTGTGTACATTTCACGTCGACGCATTCAGGAAGTAAGCCTCCATATCAAGACCTAATTATCCAGCTCAGTATAAACGTTGTATCGAGTCTGGGTAAGGAGCCGTAGTTGAAATGTTTCTACATCCACAGTACTTAACTTAGAACTCGACTCCAACTATCTTCTCTCCCACAAATACACAAAGACGGGTGTACGTTGAACGTGTAACAGCGAAATATTGATAAGATGTCATTTTACGTTCGCCGTCACACACAAGGGACGCAAATCTTCTTTAGCTAACTCCTTGAGGTGTTGGAAGACAATGACTGTCGCGGGTTTTGATTTTGAGAGATCTTATCGTTTCATCTTGGCTGTGTGTACCTGTACCTTGGAAATAACAGGCGGCTGATCAACATGAGAGTACAAGAAAATAGCCAATGTGCAGATCTAAACACATACTCAACAGTGATACTTCATTAGACTCCTACAGTCCACGTGTAGTACATGGAAAACATACCACCCGTTCATGGGAATCATGTATGTGTAAACGAAGCACAGGAGTTTGTTTGAAATGGGGTTGGGGCTGGGTGGGAGTGGTTTTGCTGGTCGGGGGTTCTTGGAGACATTAGCATGGACGTGAGGCCACCGGGATTGTACACTTTACAGTGACTGCATGGGAATCTCGTACATTCCTCAGCAGCTTTGGCGTTGACGAGCTGTTTAAACAGTGTACCTCGCTACATTGACCATCACCTCAGTGGATACAGATGATAGTGGATGTATAATAGTGGGCACAGTAACTTGATTTGTTCAGAAGGGTGATGGTTGAATATCTATGTATGACTCTTTCGTGCACCACGATACACTGCATTAGAACAGTGTGATTTTCAGTCACTTGTGCGTTCACACAACCAGTAGCATCAATTAATGATCTCCAAATCAAACCGTGTGTAAATGGGTGTACAAAACACACGCACGCACGCACGCACGCACGCATGCGCACCTACACTCCCGAAGGAACACATGGCAAGAGAATGATAAAGGTGAGACAAATAGCATTGATTGCATGCTGTTTAATTTGAATTATCTTAAACAAGCCAAAAGTCCGTGTTTTGATGTGCATTGAGTGAAGCGTGTGTATGTGTGAAGGTAGACAAGTGCAAAAAGGCATGGGTCCAACTTTATTGGACGGGCTACCCACAGACGCCTATTCACGGGTGCGATCCCACTACTGCGCGACACGGGGACTTTTGCCTGCTGCATTTCTGCCCTGGGCCGATGCGTCCCTCCTTAGACAACCTGGTGACATCAGACTCCTCCGATGACCCCATATTGATGCCAGGCTTAGTGCGGACACCCGATCGACATAGTACGCCTGAAGACAGAACCCCCGTCCTCAAATCGTCCCCAAACCAGGCCTCCAAGTAGCTAGATTACAGGAGCGCGCCGCAACTCCCAGCCAATAGACACCTCGCATTTTGCTGTATTTCACTTTATATCATAATCTTGGCCCCATTTACAAACTACATCTAACATTGGTGGAGCATTACCCAATCAAACATAAATGCTGTCTTTTCAGTTGTGCAACGTATCATCATTTAGTCAGTATTTACATCCATATTGTGTACATTTCACGTCGACGCATTCAGGAAGTAAGCCTCCATATCAAGACCTAATTATCCAGCTCAGTATAAACGTTGTATCGAGTCTGGGTAAGGAGCCGTAGTTGAAATGTTTCTACATCCACAGTACTTAACTTAGAACTCGACTCCAACTATCTTCTCTCCCACAAATACACAAAGACGGGTGTACGTTGAACGTGTAACAGCGAAATATTGATAAGATGTCATTTTACGTTCGCCGTCACACACAAGGGACGCAAATCTTCTTTAGCTAACTCCTTGAGGTGTTGGAAGACAATGACTGTCGCGGGTTTTGATTTTGAGAGATCTTATCGTTTCATCTTGGCTGTGTGTACCTGTACCTTGGAAATAACAGGCGGCTGATCAACATGAGAGTACAAGAAAATAGCCAATGTGCAGATCTAAACACATACTCAACAGTGATACTTCATTAGACTCCTACAGTCCACGTGTAGTACATGGAAAACATACCACCCGTTCATGGGAATCATGTATGTGTAAACGAAGCACAGGAGTTTGTTTGAAATGGGGTTGGGGCTGGGTGGGAGTGGTTTTGCTGGTCGGGGGTTCTTGGAGACATTAGCATGGACGTGAGGCCACCGGGATTGTACACTTTACAGTGACTGCATGGGAATCTCGTACATTCCTCAGCAGCTTTGGCGTTGACGAGCTGTTTAAACAGTGTACCTCGCTACATTGACCATCACCTCAGTGGATACAGATGATAGTGGATGTATAATAGTGGGCACAGTAACTTGATTTGTTCAGAAGGGTGATGGTTGAATATCTATGTATGACTCTTTCGTGCACCACGATACACTGCATTAGAACAGTGTGATTTTCAGTCACTTGTGCGTTCACACAACCAGTAGCATCAATTAATGATCTCCAAATCAAACCGTGTGTAAATGGGTGTACAAAACACACGCACGCACGCACGCACGCATGCGCACCTACACTCCCGAAGGAACACATGGCAAGAGAATGATAAAGGTGAGACAAATAGCATTGATTGCATGCTGTTTAATTTGAATTATCTTAAACAAGCCAAAAGTCCGTGTTTTGATGTGCATTGAGTGAGGCGTGTGTATGTGTGAAGGTAGACAAGTGCAAAAAGGCATGGGTCCAACTTTATTGGACGGGCTACCCACAGACGCCTATTCACGGGTGCGATCCCACTACTGCGCGACACGGGGACTTTTGCCTGCTGCATTTCTGCCCTGGGCCGATGCGTCCCTCCTTAGACAACCTGGTGACATCAGACTCCTCCGATGACCCCATATTGATGCCAGGCTTAGTGCGGACACCCGATCGACATAGTACGCCTGAAGACAGAACCCCCGTCCTCAAATCGTCCCCAAACCAGGCCTCCAAGTAGCTAGATTACAGGAGCGCGCCGCAACTCCCAGCCAATAGACACCTCGCATTTTGCTGTATTTCACTTTATATCATAATCTTGGCCCCATTTACAAACTACATCTAACATTGGTGGAGCATTACCCAATCAAACATAAATGCTGTCTTTTCAGTTGTGCAACGTATCATCATTTAGTCAGTATTTACATCCATATTGTGTACATTTCACGTCGACGCATTCAGGAAGTAAGCCTCCATATCAAGACCTAATTATCCAGCTCAGTATAAACGTTGTATCGAGTCTGGGTAAGGAGCCGTAGTTGAAATGTTTCTACATCCACAGTACTTAACTTAGAACTCGACTCCAACTATCTTCTCTCCCACAAATACACAAAGACGGGTGTACGTTGAACGTGTAACAGCGAAATATTGATAAGATGTCATTTTACGTTCGCCGTCACACACAAGGGACGCAAATCTTCTTTAGCTAACTCCTTGAGGTGTTGGAAGACAATGACTGTCGCGGGTTTTGATTTTGAGAGATCTTATCGTTTCATCTTGGCTGTGTGTACCTGTACCTTGGAAATAACAGGCGGCTGATCAACATGAGAGTACAAGAAAATAGCCAATGTGCAGATCTAAACACATACTCAACAGTGATACTTCATTAGACTCCTACAGTCCACGTGTAGTACATGGAAAACATACCACCCGTTCATGGGAATCATGTATGTGTAAACGAAGCACAGGAGTTTGTTTGAAATGGGGTTGGGGCTGGGTGGGAGTGGTTTTGCTGAGAGGGTAAGGGTTGGAGAGGCGGGGACTGGTCGGGGGTTCTTGGAGACATTAGCATGGACGTGAGGCCACCGGGATTGTACACTTTACAGTGACTGCATGGGAATCTCGTACATTCCTCAGCAGCTTTGGCGTTGACGAGCTGTTTAAACAGTGTACCTCGCTACATTGACCATCACCTCAGTGGATACAGATGATAGTGGATGTATAATAGTGGGCACAGTAACTTGATTTGTTCAGAAGGGTGATGGTTGAATATCTATGTATGACTCTTTCGTGCACCACGATACACTGCATTAGAACAGTGTGATTTTCAGTCACTTGTGCGTTCACACAACCAGTAGCATCAATTAATGATCTCCAAATCAAACCGTGTGTAAATGGGTGTACAAAACACACGCACGCACGCACGCACGCACGCACGCACGCATGCGCACCTACACTCCCGAAGGAACACATGGCAAGAGAATGATAAAGGTGAGACAAATAGCATTGATTGCATGCTGTTTAATTTGAATTATCTTAAACAAGCCAAAAGTCCGTGTTTTGATGTGCATTGAGTGAGGCGTGTGTATGTGTGAAGGTAGACAAGTGCAAAAAGGCATGGGTCCAACTTTATTGGACGGGCTACCCACAGACGCCTATTCACGGGTGCGATCCCACTACTGCGCGACACGGGGACTTTTGCCTGCTGCATTTCTGCCCTGGGCCGATGCGTCCCTCCTTAGACAACCTGGTGACATCAGACTCCTCCGATGACCCCATATTGATGCCAGGCTTAGTGCGGACACCCGATCGACATAGTACGCCTGAAGACAGAACCCCCGTCCTCAAATCGTCCCCAAACCAGGCCTCCAAGTAGCTAGATTACAGGAGCGCGCCGCAACTCCCAGCCAATAGACACCTCGCATTATGCTGTATTTCACTTTATATCATAATCTTGGCCCCATTTACAAACTACATCTAACATTGGTGGAGCATTACCCAATCAAACATAAATGCTGTCTTCTCAGTTGTGCAACGTATCATCATTTAGTCAGTATTTACATCCATATTGTGTACATTTCACGTCGACGCATTCAGGAAGTAAGCCTCCATATCAAGACCTAATTATCCAGCTCAGTATAAACGTTGTATCGAGTCTGGGTAAGGAGCCGTAGTTGAAATGTTTCTACATCCACAGTACTTAACTTAGAACTCGACTCCAACTATCTTCTCTCCCACAAATACACAAAGACGGGTGTACGTTGAACGTGTAACAGCGAAATATTGATAAGATGTCATTTTACGTTCGCCGTCACACACAAGGGACGCAAATCTTCTTTAGCTAACTCCTTGAGGTGTTGGAAGACAATGACTGTCGCGGGTTTTGATTTTGAGAGATCTTATCGTTTCATCTTGGCTGTGTGTACCTGTACCTTGGAAATAACAGGCGGCTGATCAACATGAGAGTACAAGAAAATAGCCAATGTGCAGATCTAAACACATACTCAACAGTGATACTTCATTAGACTCCTACAGTCCACGTGTAGTACATGGAAAACATACCACCCGTTCATGGGAATCATGTATGTGTAAACGAAGCACAGGAGTTTGTTTGAAATGGGGTTGGGGCTGGGTGGGAGTGGTTTTGCTGAGAGGGTAAGGGTTGGAGAGGCGGGGACTGGTCGGGGGTTCTTGGAGACATTAGCATGGACGTGAGGCCACCGGGATTGTACACTTTACAGTGACTGCATGGGAATCTCGTACATTCCTCAGCAGCTTTGGCGTTGACGAGCTGTTTAAACAGTGTACCTCGCTACATTGACCATCACCTCAGTGGATACAGATGATAGTGGATGTATAATAGTGGGCACAGTAACTTGATTTGTTCAGAAGGGTGATGGTTGAATATCTATGTATGACTCTTTCGTGCACCACGATACACTGCATTAGAACAGTGTGATTTTCAGTCACTTGTGCGTTCACACAACCAGTAGCATCAATTAATGATCTCCAAATCAAACCGTGTGTAAATGGGTGTACAAAACACACGCACGCACGCACGCACGCACGCACGCACGCATGCGCACCTACACTCCCGAAGGAACACATGGCAAGAGAATGATAAAGGTGAGACAAATAGCATTGATTGCATGCTGTTTAATTTGAATTATCTTAAACAAGCCAAAAGTCCGTGTTTTGATGTGCATTGAGTGAGGCGTGTGTATGTGTGAAGGTAGACAAGTGCAAAAAGGCATGGGTCCAACTTTATTGGACGGGCTACCCACAGACGCCTATTCACGGGTGCGATCCCACTACTGCGCGACACGGGGACTTTTGCCTGCTGCATTTCTGCCCTGGGCCGATGCGTCCCTCCTTAGACAACCTGGTGACATCAGACTCCTCCGATGACCCCATATTGATGCCAGGCTTAGTGCGGACACCCGATCGACATAGTACGCCTGAAGACAGAACCCCCGTCCTCAAATCGTCCCCAAACCAGGCCTCCAAGTAGCTAGATTACAGGAGCGCGCCGCAACTCCCAGCCAATAGACACCTCGCATTTTGCTGTATTTCACTTTATATCATAATCTTGGCCCCATTTACAAACTACATCTAACATTGGTGGAGCATTACCCAATCAAACATAAATGCTGTCTTTTCAGTTGTGCAACGTATCATCATTTAGTCAGTATTTACATCCATATTGTGTACATTTCACGTCGACGCATTCAGGAAGTAAGCCTCCATATCAAGACCTAATTATCCAGCTCAGTATAAACGTTGTATCGAGTCTGGGTAAGGAGCCGTAGTTGAAATGTTTCTACATCCACAGTACTTAACTTAGAACTCGACTCCAACTATCTTCTCTCCCACAAATACACAAAGACGGGTGTACGTTGAACGTGTAACAGCGAAATATTGATAAGATGTCATTTTACGTTCGCCGTCACACACAAGGGACGCAAATCTTCTTTAGCTAACTCCTTGAGGTGTTGGAAGACAATGACTGTCGCGGGTTTTGATTTTGAGAGATCTTATCGTTTCATCTTGGCTGTGTGTACCTGTACCTTGGAAATAACAGGCGGCTGATCAACATGAGAGTACAAGAAAATAGCCAATGTGCAGATCTAAACACATACTCAACAGTGATACTTCATTAGACTCCTACAGTCCACGTGTAGTACATGGAAAACATACCACCCGTTCATGGGAATCATGTATGTGTAAACGAAGCACAGGAGTTTGTTTGAAATGGGGTTGGGGCTGGGTGGGAGTGGTTTTGCTGGTCGGGGGTTCTTGGAGACATTAGCATGGACGTGAGGCCACCGGGATTGTACACTTTACAGTGACTGCATGGGAATCTCGTACATTCCTCAGCAGCTTTGGCGTTGACGAGCTGTTTAAACAGTGTACCTCGCTACATTGACCATCACCTCAGTGGATACAGATGATAGTGGATGTATAATAGTGGGCACAGTAACTTGATTTGTTCAGAAGGGTGATGGTTGAATATCTATGTATGACTCTTTCGTGCACCACGATACACTGCATTAGAACAGTGTGATTTTCAGTCACTTGTGCGTTCACACAACCAGTAGCATCAATTAATGATCTCCAAATCAAACCGTGTGTAAATGGGTGTACAAAACACACGCACGCACGCACGCACGCACGCACGCATGCGCACCTACACTCCCGAAGGAACACATGGCAAGAGAATGATAAAGGTGAGACAAATAGCATTGATTGCATGCTGTTTAATTTGAATTATCTTAAACAAGCCAAAAGTCCGTGTTTTGATGTGCATTGAGTGAGGCGTGTGTATGTGTGAAGGTAGACAAGTGCAAAAAGGCATGGGTCCAACTTTATTGGACGGGCTACACACAGACGCCTATTCACGGGTGCGATCCCACTACTGCGCGACACGGGGACTTTTGCCTGCTGCATTTCTGCCCTGGGCCGATGCGTCCCTCCTTAGACAACCTGGTGACATCAGACTCCTCCGATGACCCCATATTGATGCCAGGCTTAGTGCGGACACCCGATCGACATAGTACGCCTGAAGACAGAACCCCCGTCCTCAAATCGTCCCCAAACCAGGCCTCCAAGTAGCTAGATTACAGGAGCGCGCCGCAACTCCCAGCCAATAGACACCTCGCATTTTGCTGTATTTCACTTTATATCATAATCTTGGCCCCATTTACAAACTACATCTAACATTGGTGGAGCATTACCCAATCAAACATAAATGCTGTCTTTTCAGTTGTGCAACGTATCATCATTTAGTCAGTATTTACATCCATATTGTGTACATTTCACGTCGACGCATTCAGGAAGTAAGCCTCCATATCAAGACCTAATTATCCAGCTCAGTATAAACGTTGTATCGAGTCTGGGTAAGGAGCCGTAGTTGAAATGTTTCTACATCCACAGTACTTAACTTAGAACTCGACTCCAACTATCTTCTCTCCCACAAATACACAAAGACGGGTGTACGTTGAACGTGTAACAGCGAAATATTGATAAGATGTCATTTTACGTTCGCCGTCACACACAAGGGACGCAAATCTTCTTTAGCTAACTCCTTGAGGTGTTGGAAGACAATGACTGTCGCGGGTTTTGATTTTGAGAGATCTTATCGTTTCATCTTGGCTGTGTGTACCTGTACCTTGGAAATAACAGGCGGCTGATCAACATGAGAGTACAAGAAAATAGCCAATGTGCAGATCTAAACACATACTCAACAGTGATACTTCATTAGACTCCTACAGTCCACGTGTAGTACATGGAAAACATACCACCCGTTCATGGGAATCATGTATGTGTAAACGAAGCACAGGAGTTTGTTTGAAATGGGGTTGGGGCTGGGTGGGAGTGGTTTTGCTGAGAGGGTAAGGGTTGGAGAGGCGGGGACTGGTCGGGGGTTCTTGGAGACATTAGCATGGACGTGAGGCCACCGGGATTGTACACTTTACAGTGACTGCATGGGAATCTCGTACATTCCTCAGCAGCTTTGGCGTTGACGAGCTGTTTAAACAGTGTACCTCGCTACATTGACCATCACCTCAGTGGATACAGATGATAGTGGATGTATAATAGTGGGCACAGTAACTTGATTTGTTCAGAAGGGTGATGGTTGAATATCTATGTATGACTCTTTCGTGCACCACGATACACTGCATTAGAACAGTGTGATTTTCAGTCACTTGTGCGTTCACACAACCAGTAGCATCAATTAATGATCTCCAAATCAAACCGTGTGTAAATGGGTGTACAAAACACACGCACGCACGCACGCACGCACGCACGCACGCACGCATGCGCACCTACACTCCCGAAGGAACACATGGCAAGAGAATGATAAAGGTGAGACAAATAGCATTGATTGCATGCTGTTTAATTTGAATTATCTTAAACAAGCCAAAAGTCCGTGTTTTGATGTGCATTGAGTGAGGCGTGTGTATGTGTGAAGGTAGACAAGTGCAAAAAGGCATGGGTCCAACTTTATTGGACGGGCTACCCACAGACGCCTATTCACGGGTGCGATCCCACTACTGCGCGACACGGGGACTTTTGCCTGCTGCATTTCTGCCCTGGGCCGATGCGTCCCTCCTTAGACAACCTGGTGACATCAGACTCCTCCGATGACCCCATATTGATGCCAGGCTTAGTGCGGACACCCGATCGACATAGTACGCCTGAAGACAGAACCCCCGTCCTCAAATCGTCCCCAAACCAGGCCTCCAAGTAGCTAGATTACAGGAGCGCGCCGCAACTCCCAGCCAATAGACACCTCGCATTTTGCTGTATTTCACTTTATATCATAATCTTGGCCCCATTTACAAACTACATCTAACATTGGTGGAGCATTACCCAATCAAACATAAATGCTGTCTTTTCAGTTGTGCAACGTATCATCATTTAGTCAGTATTTACATCCATATTGTGTACATTTCACGTCGACGCATTCAGGAAGTAAGCCTCCATATCAAGACCTAATTATCCAGCTCAGTATAAACGTTGTATCGAGTCTGGGTAAGGAGCCGTAGTTGAAATGTTTCTACATCCACAGTACTTAACTTAGAACTCGACTCCAACTATCTTCTCTCCCACAAATACACAAAGACGGGTGTACGTTGAACGTGTAACAGCGAAATATTGATAAGATGTCATTTTACGTTCGCCGTCACACACAAGGGACGCAAATCTTCTTTAGCTAACTCCTTGAGGTGTTGGAAGACAATGACTGTCGCGGGTTTTGATTTTGAGAGATCTTATCGTTTCATCTTGGCTGTGTGTACCTGTACCTTGGAAATAACAGGCGGCTGATCAACATGAGAGTACAAGAAAATAGCCAATGTGCAGATCTAAACACATACTCAACAGTGATACTTCATTAGACTCCTACAGTCCACGTGTAGTACATGGAAAACATACCACCCGTTCATGGGAATCATGTATGTGTAAACGAAGCACAGGAGTTTGTTTGAAATGGGGTTGGGGCTGGGTGGGAGTGGTTTTGCTGGTCGGGGGTTCTTGGAGACATTAGCATGGACGTGAGGCCACCGGGATTGTACACTTTACAGTGACTGCATGGGAATCTCGTACATTCCTCAGCAGCTTTGGCGTTGACGAGCTGTTTAAACAGTGTACCTCGATACATTGACCATCACCTCAGTGGATACAGATGATAGTGGATGTATAATAGTGGGCACAGTAACTTGATTTGTTCAGAAGGGTGATGGTTGAATATCTATGTATGACTCTTTCGTGCACCACGATACACTGCATTAGAACAGTGTGATTTTCAGTCACTTGTGCGTTCACACAACCAGTAGCATCAATTAATGATCTCCAAATCAAACCGTGTGTAAATGGGTGTACAAAACACACGCACGCACGCACGCACGCACGCACGCATGCGCACCTACACTCCCGAAGGAACACATGGCAAGAGAATGATAAAGGTGAGACAAATAGCATTGATTGCATGCTGTTTAATTTGAATTATCTTAAACAAGCCAAAAGTCCGTGTTTTGATGTGCATTGAGTGAGGCGTGTGTATGTGTGAAGGTAGACAAGTGCAAAAAGGCATGGGTCCAACTTTATTGGACGGGCTACCCACAGACGCCTATTCACGGGTGCGATCCCACTACTGCGCGACACGGGGACTTTTGCCTGCTGCATTTCTGCCCTGGGCCGATGCGTCCCTCCTTAGACAACCTGGTGACATCAGACTCCTCCGATGACCCCATATTGATGCCAGGCTTAGTGCGGACACCCGATCGACATAGTACGCCTGAAGACAGAACCCCCGTCCTCAAATCGTCCCCAAACCAGGCCTCCAAGTAGCTAGATTACAGGAGCGCGCCGCAACTCCCAGCCAATAGACACCTCGCATTATGCTGTATTTCACTTTATATCATAATCTTGGCCCCATTTACAAACTACATCTAACATTGGTGGAGCATTACCCAATCAAACATAAATGCTGTCTTTTCAGTTGTGCAACGTATCATCATTTAGTCAGTATTTACATCCATATTGTGTACATTTCACGTCGACGCATTCAGGAAGTAAGCCTCCATATCAAGACCTAATTATCCAGCTCAGTATAAACGTTGTATCGAGTCTGGGTAAGGAGCCGTAGTTGAAATGTTTCTACATCCACAGTACTTAACTTAGAACTCGACTCCAACTATCTTCTCTCCCACAAATACACAAAGACGGGTGTACGTTGAACGTGTAACAGCGAAATATTGATAAGATGTCATTTTACGTTCGCCGTCACACACAAGGGACGCAAATCTTCTTTAGCTAACTCCTTGAGGTGTTGGAAGACAATGACTGTCGCGGGTTTTGATTTTGAGAGATCTTATCGTTTCATCTTGGCTGTGTGTACCTGTACCTTGGAAATAACAGGCGGCTGATCAACATGAGAGTACAAGAAAATAGCCAATGTGCAGATCTAAACACATACTCAACAGTGATACTTCATTAGACTCCTACAGTCCACGTGTAGTACATGGAAAACATACCACCCGTTCATGGGAATCATGTATGTGTAAACGAAGCACAGGAGTTTGTTTGAAATGGGGTTGGGGCTGGGTGGGAGTGGTTTTGCTGGTCGGGGGTTCTTGGAGACATTAGCATGGACGTGAGGCCACCGGGATTGTACACTTTACAGTGACTGCATGGGAATCTCGTACATTCCTCAGCAGCTTTGGCGTTGACGAGCTGTTTAAACAGTGTACCTCGCTACATTGACCATCACCTCAGTGGATACAGATGATAGTGGATGTATAATAGTGGGCACAGTAACTTGATTTGTTCAGAAGGGTGATGGTTGAATATCTATGTATGACTCTTTCGTGCACCACGATACACTGCATTAGAACAGTGTGATTTTCAGTCACTTGTGCGTTCACACAACCAGTAGCATCAATTAATGATCTCCAAATCAAACCGTGTGTAAATGGGTGTACAAAACACACGCACGCACGCACGCACGCACGCACGCATGCGCACCTACACTCCCGAAGGAAC
Source organism: Haliotis asinina (assembly GCF_037392515.1). Classification (NCBI taxonomy): domain Eukaryota; kingdom Metazoa; phylum Mollusca; class Gastropoda; order Lepetellida; family Haliotidae; genus Haliotis; species Haliotis asinina. The sequence goes on from NC_090284.1 coordinate 14,697,601, forward strand.
ACATGGCAAGAGAATGATAAAGGTGAGACAAATAGCATTGATTGCATGCTGTTTAATTTGAATTATCTTAAACAAGCCAAAAGTCCGTGTTTTGATGTGCATTGAGTGAGGCGTGTGTATGTGTGAAGGTAGACAAGTGCAAAAAGGCATGGGTCCAACTTTATTGGACGGGCTACCCACAGACGCCTATTCACGGGTGCGATCCCACTACTGCGCGACACGGGGACTTTTGCCTGCTGCATTTCTGCCCTGGGCCGATGCGTCCCTCCTTAGACAACCTGGTGACATCAGACTCCTCCGATGACCCCATATTGATGCCAGGCTTAGTGCGGACACCCGATCGACATAGTACGCCTGAAGACAGAACCCCCGTCCTCAAATCAGGCCTCCAAGTAGCTAGATTACAGGAGCGCGCCGCAACTCCCAGCCAATAGACACCTCGCATTTTGCTGTATTTCACTTTATATCATAATCTTGGCCCCATTTACAAACTACATCTAACATTGGTGGAGCATTACCCAATCAAACATAAATGCTGTCTTTTCAGTTGTGCAACGTATCATCATTTAGTCAGTATTTACATCCATATTGTGTACATTTCACGTCGACGCATTCAGGAAGTAAGCCTCCATATCAAGACCTAATTATCCAGCTCAGTATAAACGTTGTATCGAGTCTGGGTAAGGAGCCGTAGTTGAAATGGTTCTACATCCACAGTACTTAACTTAGAACTCGACTCCAACTATCTTCTCTCCCACAAATACACAAAGACGGGTGTACGTTGAACGTGTAACAGCGAAATATTGATAAGATGTCATTTTACGTTCGCCGTCACACACAAGGGACGCAAATCTTCTTTAGCTAACTCCTTGAGGTGTTGGAAGACAATGACTGTCGCGGGTTTTGATTTTGAGAGATCTTATCGTTTCATCTTGGCTGTGTGTACCTGTACCTTGGAAATAACAGGCGGCTGATCAACATGAGAGTACAAGAAAATAGCCAATGTGCAGATCTAAACACATACTCAACAGTGATACTTCATTAGACTCCTACAGTCCACGTGTAGTACATGGAAAACATACCACCCGTTCATGGGAATCATGTATGTGTAAACGAAGCACAGGAGTTTGTTTGAAATGGGGTTGGGGCTGGGTGGGAGTGGTTTTGCTGGTCGGGGGTTCTTGGAGACATTAGCATGGACGTGAGGCCACCGGGATTGTACACTTTACAGTGACTGCATGGGAATCTCGTACATTCCTCAGCAGCTTTGGCGTTGACGAGCTGTTTAAACAGTGTACCTCGATACATTGACCATCACCTCAGTGGATACAGATGATAGTGGATGTATAATAGTGGGCACAGTAACTTGATTTGTTCAGAAGGGTGATGGTTGAATATCTATGTATGACTCTTTCGTGCACCACGATACACTGCATTAGAACAGTGTGATTTTCAGTCACTTGTGCGTTCACACAACCAGTAGCATCAATTAATGATCTCCAAATCAAACCGTGTGTAAATGGGTGTACAAAACACACGCACGCACGCACGCACGCACGCACGCACGCACGCACGCACGCACGCATGCGCACCTACACTCCCGAAGGAACACATGGCAAGAGAATGATAAAGGTGAGACAAATAGCATTGATTGCATGCTGTTTAATTTGAATTATCTTAAACAAGCCAAAAGTCCGTGTTTTGATGTGCATTGAGTGAGGCGTGTGTATGTGTGAAGGTAGACAAGTGCAAAAAGGCATGGGTCCAACTTTATTGGACGGGCTACCCACAGACGCCTATTCACGGGTGCGATCCCACTACTGCGCGACACGGGGACTTTTGCCTGCTGCATTTCTGCCCTGGGCCGATGCGTCCCTCCTTAGACAACCTGGTGACATCAGACTCCTCCGATGACCCCATATTGATGCCAGGCTTAGTGCGGACACCCGATCGACATAGTACGCCTGAAGACAGAACCCCCGTCCTCAAATCGTCCCCAAACCAGGCCTCCAAGTAGCTAGATTACAGGAGCGCGCCGCAACTCCCAGCCAATAGACACCTCGCATTTTGCTGTATTTCACTTTATATCATAATCTTGGCCCCATTTACAAACTACATCTAACATTGGTGGAGCATTACCCAATCAAACATAAATGCTGTCTTTTCAGTTGTGCAACGTATCATCATTTAGTCAGTATTTACATCCATATTGTGTACATTTCACGTCGACGCATTCAGGAAGTAAGCCTCCATATCAAGACCTAATTATCCAGCTCAGTATAAACGTTGTATCGAGTCTGGGTAAGGAGCCGTAGTTGAAATGTTTCTACATCCACAGTACTTAACTTAGAACTCGACTCCAACTATCTTCTCTCCCACAAATACACAAAGACGGGTGTACGTTGAACGTGTAACAGCGAAATATTGATAAGATGTCATTTTACGTTCGCCGTCACACACAAGGGACGCAAATCTTCTTTAGCTAACTCCTTGAGGTGTTGGAAGACAATGACTGTCGCGGGTTTTGATTTTGAGAGATCTTATCGTTTCATCTTGGCTGTGTGTACCTGTACCTTGGAAATAACAGGCGGCTGATCAACATGAGAGTACAAGAAAATAGCCAATGTGCAGATCTAAACACATACTCAACAGTGATACTTCATTAGACTCCTACAGTCCACGTGTAGTACATGGAAAACATACCACCCGTTCATGGGAATCATGTATGTGTAAACGAAGCACAGGAGTTTGTTTGAAATGGGGTTGGGGCTGGGTGGGAGTGGTTTTGCTGAGAGGGTAAGGGTTGGAGAGGCGGGGACTGGTCGGGGGTTCTTGGAGACATTAGCATGGACGTGAGGCCACCGGGATTGTACACTTTACAGTGACTGCATGGGAATCTCGTACATTCCTCAGCAGCTTTGGCGTTGACGAGCTGTTTAAACAGTGTACCTCGATACATTGACCATCACCTCAGTGGATACAGATGATAGTGGATGTATAATAGTGGGCACAGTAACTTGATTTGTTCAGAAGGGTGATGGTTGAATATCTATGTATGACTCTTTCGTGCACCACGATACACTGCATTAGAACAGTGTGATTTTCAGTCACTTGTGCGTTCACACAACCAGTAGCATCAATTAATGATCTCCAAATCAAACCGTGTGTAAATGGGTGTACAAAACACACGCACGCACGCACGCACGCACGCACGCACGCACGCATGCGCACCTACACTCCCGAAGGAACACATGGCAAGAGAATGATAAAGGTGAGACAAATAGCATTGATTGCATGCTGTTTAATTTGAATTATCTTAAACAAGCCAAAAGTCCGTGTTTTGATGTGCATTGAGTGAGGCGTGTGTATGTGTGAAGGTAGACAAGTGCAAAAAGGCATGGGTCCAACTTTATTGGACGGGCTACCCACAGACGCCTATTCACGGGTGCGATCCCACTACTGCGCGACACGGGGACTTTTGCCTGCTGCATTTCTGCCCTGGGCCGATGCGTCCCTCCTTAGACAACCTGGTGACATCAGACTCCTCCGATGACCCCATATTGATGCCAGGCTTAGTGCGGACACCCGATCGACATAGTACGCCTGAAGACAGAACCCCCGTCCTCAAATCGTCCCCAAACCAGGCCTCCAAGTAGCTAGATTACAGGAGCGCGCCGCAACTCCCAGCCAATAGACACCTCGCATTATGCTGTATTTCACTTTATATCATAATCTTGGCCCCATTTACAAACTACATCTAACATTGGTGGAGCATTACCCAATCAATCATAAATGCTGTCTTTTCAGTTGTGCAACGTATCATCATTTAGTCAGTATTTACATCCATATTGTGTACATTTCACGTCGACGCATTCAGGAAGTAAGCCTCCATATCAAGACCTAATTATCCAGCTCAGTATAAACGTTGTATCGAGTCTGGGTAAGGAGCCGTAGTTGAAATGTTTCTACATCCACAGTACTTAACTTAGAACTCGACTCCAACTATCTTCTCTCCCACAAATACACAAAGACGGGTGTACGTTGAACGTGTAACAGCGAAATATTGATAAGATGTCATTTTACGTTCGCCGTCACACACAAGGGACGCAAATCTTCTTTAGCTAACTCCTTGAGGTGTTGGAAGACAATGACTGTCGCGGGTTTTGATTTTGAGAGATCTTATCGTTTCATCTTGGCTGTGTGTACCTGTACCTTGGAAATAACAGGCGGCTGATCAACATGAGAGTACAAGAAAATAGCCAATGTGCAGATCTAAACACATACTCAACAGTGATACTTCATTAGACTCCTACAGTCCACGTGTAGTACATGGAAAACATACCACCCGTTCATGGGAATCATGTATGTGTAAACGAAGCACAGGAGTTTGTTTGAAATGGGGTTGGGGCTGGGTGGGAGTGGTTTTGCTGAGAGGGTAAGGGTTGGAGAGGCGGGGACTGGTCGGGGGTTCTTGGAGACATTAGCATGGACGTGAGGCCACCGGGATTGTACACTTTACAGTGACTGCATGGGAATCTCGTACATTCCTCAGCAGCTTTGGCGTTGACGAGCTGTTTAAACAGTGTACCTCGCTACACTGACCATCACCTCAGTGGATACAGATGATAGTGGATGTATAATAGTGGGCACAGTAACTTGATTTGTTCAGAAGGGTGATGGTTGAATATCTATGTATGACTCTTTCGTGCACCACGATACACTGCATTAGAACAGTGTGATTTTCAGTCACTTGTGCGTTCACACAACCAGTAGCATCAATTAATGATCTCCAAATCAAACCGTGTGTAAATGGGTGTACAAAACACACGCACGCACGCACGCACGCACGCACGCATGCGCACCTACACTCCCGAAGGAACACATGGCAAGAGAATGATAAAGGTGAGACAAATAGCATTGATTGCATGCTGTTTAATTTGAATTATCTTAAACAAGCCAAAAGTCCGTGTTTTGATGTGCATTGAGTGAGGCGTGTGTATGTGTGAAGGTAGACAAGTGCAAAAAGGCATGGGTCCAACTTTATTGGACGGGCTACCCACAGACGCCTATTCACGGGTGCGATCCCACTACTGCGCGACACGGGGACTTTTGCCTGCTGCATTTCTGCCCTGGGCCGATGCGTCCCTCCTTAGACAACCTGGTGACATCAGACTCCTCCGATGACCCCATATTGATGCCAGGCTTAGTGCGGACACCCGATCGACATAGTACGCCTGAAGACAGAACCCCCGTCCTCAAATCGTCCCCAAACCAGGCTTCCAAGTAGCTAGATTACAGGAGCGCGCCGCAACTCCCAGCCAATAGACACCTCGCATTTTGCTGTATTTCACTTTATATCATAATCTTGGCCCCATTTACAAACTACATCTAACATTGGTGGAGCATTACCCAATCAAACATAAATGCTGTCTTTTCAGTTGTGCAACGTATCATCATTTAGTCAGTATTTACATCCATATTGTGTACATTTCACGTCGACGCATTCAGGAAGTAAGCCTCCATATCAAGACCTAATTATCCAGCTCAGTATAAACGTTGTATCGAGTCTGGGTAAGGAGCCGTAGTTGAAATGTTTCTACATCCACAGTACTTAACTTAGAACTCGACTCCAACTATCTTCTCTCCCACAAATACACAAAGACGGGTGTACGTTGAACGTGTAACAGCGAAATATTGATAAGATGTCATTTTACGTTCGCCGTCACACACAAGGGACGCAAATCTTCTTTAGCTAACTCCTTGAGGTGTTGGAAGACAATGACTGTCGCGGGTTTTGATTTTGAGAGATCTTATCGTTTCATCTTGGCTGTGTGTACCTGTACCTTGGAAATAACAGGCGGCTGATCAACATGAGAGTACAAGAAAATAGCCAATGTGCAGATCTAAACACATACTCAACAGTGATACTTCATTAGACTCCTACAGTCCACGTGTAGTACATGGAAAACATACCACCCGTTCATGGGAATCATGTATGTGTAAACGAAGCACAGGAGTTTGTTTGAAATGGGGTTGGGGCTGGGTGGGAGTGGTTTTGCTGGTCGGGGGTTCTTGGAGACATTAGCATGGACGTGAGGCCACCGGGATTGTACACTTTACAGTGACTGCATGGGAATCTCGTACATTCCTCAGCAGCTTTGGCGTTGACGAGCTGTTTAAACAGTGTACCTCGCTACATTGACCATCACCTCAGTGGATACAGATGATAGTGGATGTATAATAGTGGGCACAGTAACTTGATTTGTTCAGAAGGGTGATGGTTGAATATCTATGTATGACTCTTTCGTGCACCACGATACACTGCATTAGAACAGTGTGATTTTCAGTCACTTGTGCGTTCACACAACCAGTAGCATCAATTAATGATCTCCAAATCAAACCGTGTGTAAATGGGTGTACAAAACACACGCACGCACGCACGCACGCACGCACGCACGCACGCATGCGCACCTACACTCCCGAAGGAACACATGGCAAGAGAATGATAAAGGTGAGACAAATAGCATTGATTGCATGCTGTTTAATTTGAATTATCTTAAACAAGCCAAAAGTCCGTGTTTTGATGTGCATTGAGTGAGGCGTGTGTATGTGTGAAGGTAGACAAGTGCAAAAAGGCATGGGTCCAACTTTATTGGACGGGCTACCCACAGACGCCTATTCACGGGTGCGATCCCACTACTGCGCGACACGGGGACTTTTGCCTGCTGCATTTCTGCCCTGGGCCGATGCGTCCCTCCTTAGACAACCTGGTGACATCAGACTCCTCCGATGACCCCATATTGATGCCAGGCTTAGTGCGGACACCCGATCGACATAGTACGCCTGAAGACAGAACCCCCGTCCTCAAATCGTCCCCAAACCAGGCCTCCAAGTAGCTAGATTACAGGAGCGCGCCGCAACTCCCAGCCAATAGACACCTCGCATTATGCTGTATTTCACTTTATATCATAATCTTGGCCCCATTTACAAACTACATCTAACATTGGTGGAGCATTACCCAATCAATCATAAATGCTGTCTTTTCAGTTGTGCAACGTATCATCATTTAGTCAGTATTTACATCCATATTGTGTACATTTCACGTCGACGCATTCAGGAAGTAAGCCTCCATATCAAGACCTAATTATCCAGCTCAGTATAAACGTTGTATCGAGTCTGGGTAAGGAGCCGTAGTTGAAATGTTTCTACATCCACAGTACTTAACTTAGAACTCGACTCCAACTATCTTCTCTCCCACAAATACACAAAGACGGGTGTACGTTGAACGTGTAACAGCGAAATATTGATAAGATGTCATTTTACGTTCGCCGTCACACACAAGGGACGCAAATCTTCTTTAGCTAACTCCTTGAGGTGTTGGAAGACAATGACTGTCGCGGGTTTTGATTTTGAGAGATCTTATCGTTTCATCTTGGCTGTGTGTACCTGTACCTTGGAAATAACAGGCGGCTGATCAACATGAGAGTACAAGAAAATAGCCAATGTGCAGATCTAAACACATACTCAACAGTGATACTTCATTAGACTCCTACAGTCCACGTGTAGTACATGGAAAACATACCACCCGTTCATGGGAATCATGTATGTGTAAACGAAGCACAGGAGTTTGTTTGAAATGGGGTTGGGGCTGGGTGGGAGTGGTTTTGCTGAGAGGGTAAGGGTTGGAGAGGCGGGGACTGGTCGGGGGTTCTTGGAGACATTAGCATGGACGTGAGGCCACCGGGATTGTACACTTTACAGTGACTGCATGGGAATCTCGTACATTCCTCAGCAGCTTTGGCGTTGACGAGCTGTTTAAACAGTGTACCTCGCTACACTGACCATCACCTCAGTGGATACAGATGATAGTGGATGTATAATAGTGGGCACAGTAACTTGATTTGTTCAGAAGGGTGATGGTTGAATATCTATGTATGACTCTTTCGTGCACCACGATACACTGCATTAGAACAGTGTGATTTTCAGTCACTTGTGCGTTCACACAACCAGTAGCATCAATTAATGATCTCCAAATCAAACCGTGTGTAAATGGGTGTACAAAACACACGCACGCACGCACGCACGCACGCACGCACGCATGCGCACCTACACTCCCGAAGGAACACATGGCAAGAGAATGATAAAGGTGAGACAAATAGCATTGATTGCATGCTGTTTAATTTGAATTATCTTAAACAAGCCAAAAGTCCGTGTTTTGATGTGCATTGAGTGAGGCGTGTGTATGTGTGAAGGTAGACAAGTGCAAAAAGGCATGGGTCCAACTTTATTGGACGGGCTACCCACAGACGCCTATTCACGGGTGCGATCCCACTACTGCGCGACACGGGGACTTTTGCCTGCTGCATTTCTGCCCTGGGCCGATGCGTCCCTCCTTAGACAACCTGGTGACATCAGACTCCTCCGATGACCCCATATTGATGCCAGGCTTAGTGCGGACACCCGATCGACATAGTACGCCTGAAGACAGAACCCCCGTCCTCAAATCGTCCCCAAACCAGGCCTCCAAGTAGCTAGATTACAGGAGCGCGCCGCAACTCCCAGCCAATAGACACCTCGCATTATGCTGTATTTCACTTTATATCATAATCTTGGCCCCATTTACAAACTACATCTAACATTGGTGGAGCATTACCCAATCAATCATAAATGCTGTCTTTTCAGTTGTGCAACGTATCATCATTTAGTCAGTATTTACATCCATATTGTGTACATTTCACGTCGACGCATTCAGGAAGTAAGCCTCCATATCAAGACCTAATTATCCAGCTCAGTATAAACGTTGTATCGAGTCTGGGTAAGGAGCCGTAGTTGAAATGTTTCTACATCCACAGTACTTAACTTAGAACTCGACTCCAACTATCTTCTCTCCCACAAATACACAAAGACGGGTGTACGTTGAACGTGTAACAGCGAAATATTGATAAGATGTCATTTTACGTTCGCCGTCACACACAAGGGACGCAAATCTTCTTTAGCTAACTCCTTGAGGTGTTGGAAGACAATGACTGTCGCGGGTTTTGATTTTGAGAGATCTTATCGTTTCATCTTGGCTGTGTGTACCTGTACCTTGGAAATAACAGGCGGCTGATCAACATGAGAGTACAAGAAAATAGCCAATGTGCAGATCTAAACACATACTCAACAGTGATACTTCATTAGACTCCTACAGTCCACGTGTAGTACATGGAAAACATACCACCCGTTCATGGGAATCATGTATGTGTAAACGAAGCACAGGAGTTTGTTTGAAATGGGGTTGGGGCTGGGTGGGAGTGGTTTTGCTGAGAGGGTAAGGGTTGGAGAGGCGGGGACTGGTCGGGGGTTCTTGGAGACATTAGCATGGACGTGAGGCCACCGGGATTGTACACTTTACAGTGACTGCATGGGAATCTCGTACATTCCTCAGCAGCTTTGGCGTTGACGAGCTGTTTAAACAGTGTACCTCGCTACACTGACCATCACCTCAGTGGATACAGATGATAGTGGATGTATAATAGTGGGCACAGTAACTTGATTTGTTCAGAAGGGTGATGGTTGAATATCTATGTATGACTCTTTCGTGCACCACGATACACTGCATTAGAACAGTGTGATTTTCAGTCACTTGTGCGTTCACACAACCAGTAGCATCAATTAATGATCTCCAAATCAAACCGTGTGTAAATGGGTGTACAAAACACACGCACGCACGCACGCACGCACGCACGCACGCATGCGCACCTACACTCCCGAAGGAACACATGGCAAGAGAATGATAAAGGTGAGACAAATAGCATTGATTGCATGCTGTTTAATTTGAATTATCTTAAACAAGCCAAAAGTCCGTGTTTTGATGTGCATTGAGTGAGGCGTGTGTATGTGTGAAGGTAGACAAGTGCAAAAAGGCATGGGTCCAACTTTATTGGACGGGCTACCCACAGACGCCTATTCACGGGTGCGATCCCACTACTGCGCGACACGGGGACTTTTGCCTGCTGCATTTCTGCCCTGGGCCGATGCGTCCCTCCTTAGACAACCTGGTGACATCAGACTCCTCCGATGACCCCATATTGATGCCAGGCTTAGTGCGGACACCCGATCGACATAGTACGCCTGAAGACAGAACCCCCGTCCTCAAATCGTCCCCAAACCAGGCTTCCAAGTAGCTAGATTACAGGAGCGCGCCGCAACTCCCAGCCAATAGACACCTCGCATTTTGCTGTATTTCACTTTATATCATAATCTTGGCCCCATTTACAAACTACATCTAACATTGGTGGAGCATTACCCAATCAAACATAAATGCTGTCTTTTCAGTTGTGCAACGTATCATCATTTAGTCAGTATTTACATCCATATTGTGTACATTTCACGTCGACGCATTCAGGAAGTAAGCCTCCATATCAAGACCTAATTATCCAGCTCAGTATAAACGTTGTATCGAGTCTGGGTAAGGAGCCGTAGTTGAAATGTTTCTACATCCACAGTACTTAACTTAGAACTCGACTCCAACTATCTTCTCTCCCACAAATACACAAAGACGGGTGTACGTTGAACGTGTAACAGCGAAATATTGATAAGATGTCATTTTACGTTCGCCGTCACACACAAGGGACGCAAATCTTCTTTAGCTAACTCCTTGAGGTGTTGGAAGACAATGACTGTCGCGGGTTTTGATTTTGAGAGATCTTATCGTTTCATCTTGGCTGTGTGTACCTGTACCTTGGAAATAACAGGCGGCTGATCAACATGAGAGTACAAGAAAATAGCCAATGTGCAGATCTAAACACATACTCAACAGTGATACTTCATTAGACTCCTACAGTCCACGTGTAGTACATGGAAAACATACCACCCGTTCATGGGAATCATGTATGTGTAAACGAAGCACAGGAGTTTGTTTGAAATGGGGTTGGGGCTGGGTGGGAGTGGTTTTGCTGGTCGGGGGTTCTTGGAGACATTAGCATGGACGTGAGGCCACCGGGATTGTACACTTTACAGTGACTGCATGGGAATCTCGTACATTCCTCAGCAGCTTTGGCGTTGACGAGCTGTTTAAACAGTGTACCTCGCTACATTGACCATCACCTCAGTGGATACAGATGATAGTGGATGTATAATAGTGGGCACAGTAACTTGATTTGTTCAGAAGGGTGATGGTTGAATATCTATGTATGACTCTTTCGTGCACCACGATACACTGCATTAGAACAGTGTGATTTTCAGTCACTTGTGCGTTCACACAACCAGTAGCATCAATTAATGATCTCCAAATCAAACCGTGTGTAAATGGGTGTACAAAACACACGCACGCACGCACGCACGCACGCACGCACGCACGCACGCACGCACGCACGCACGCATGCGCACCTACACTCCCGAAGGAACACATGGCAAGAGAATGATAAAGGTGAGACAAATAGCATTGATTCCATGCTGTTTAATTTGAATTATCTTAAACAAGCCAAAAGTCCGTGTTTTGATGTGCATTGAGTGAGGCGTGTGTATGTGTGAAGGTAGACAAGTGCAAAAAGGCATGGGTCCAACTTTATTGGACGGGCTACCCACAGACGCCTATTCACGGGTGCGATCCCACTACTGCGCGACACGGGGACTTTTGGCTGCTGCATTTCTGCCCTGGGCCGATGCGTCCCTCCTTAGACAACCTGGTGACATCAGACTCCTCCGATGACCCCATATTGATGCCAGGCTTAGTGCGGACACCCGATCGACATAGTACGCCTGAAGACAGAACCCCCGTCCTCAAATCGTCCCCAAACCAGGCCTCCAAGTAGCTAGATTACAGGAGCGCGCCGCAACTCCCAGCCAATAGACACCTCGCATTTTGCTGTATTTCACTTTATATCATAATCTTGGCCCCATTTACAAACTACATCTAACATTGGTGGAGCATTACCCAATCAAACATAAATGCTGTCTTTTCAGTTGTGCAACGTATCATCATTTAGTCAGTATTTACATCCATATTGTGTACATTTCACGTCGACGCATTCAGGAAGTAAGCCTCCATATCAAGACCTAATTATCCAGCTCAGTATAAACGTTGTATCGAGTCTGGGTAAGGAGCCGTAGTTGAAATGTTTCTACATCCACAGTACTTAACTTAGAACTCGACTCCAACTATCTTCTCTCCCACAAATACACAAAGACGGGTGTACGTTGAACGTGTAACAGCGAAATATTGATAAGATGTCATTTTACGTTCGCCGTCACACACAAGGGACGCAAATCTTCTTTAGCTAACTCCTTGAGGTGTTGGAAGACAATGACTGTCGCGGGTTTTGATTTTGAGAGATCTTATCGTTTCATCTTGGCTGTGTGTACCTGTACCTTGGAAATAACAGGCGGCTGATCAACATGAGAGTACAAGAAAATAGCCAATGTGCAGATCTAAACACATACTCAACAGTGATACTTCATTAGACTCCTACAGTCCACGTGTAGTACATGGAAAACATACCACCCGTTCATGGGAATCATGTATGTGTAAACGAAGCACAGGAGTTTGTTTGAAATGGGGTTGGGGCTGGGTGGGAGTGGTTTTGCTGGTCGGGGGTTCTTGGAGACATTAGCATGGACGTGAGGCCACCGGGATTGTACACTTTACAGTGACTGCATGGGAATCTCGTACATTCCTCAGCAGCTTTGGCGTTGACGAGCTGTTTAAACAGTGTACCTCGCTACATTGACCATCACCTCAGTGGATACAGATGATAGTGGATGTATAATAGTGGGCACAGTAACTTGATTTGTTCAGAAGGGTGATGGTTGAATATCTATGTATGACTCTTTCGTGCACCACGATACACTGCATTAGAACAGTGTGATTTTCAGTCACTTGTGCGTTCACACAACCAGTAGCATCAATTAATGATCTCCAAATCAAACCGTGTGTAAATGGGTGTACAAAACACACGCACGCACGCACGCACGCACGCACGCACGCACGCATGCGCACCTACACTCCCGAAGGAACACATGGCAAGAGAATGATAAAGGTGAGACAAATAGCATTGATTGCATGCTGTTTAATTTGAATTATCTTAAACAAGCCAAAAGTCCGTGTTTTGATGTGCATTGAGTGAGGCGTGTGTATGTGTGAAGGTAGACAAGTGCAAAAAGGCATGGGTCCAACTTTATTGGACGGGCTACCCACAGACGCCTATTCACGGGTGCGATCCCACTACTGCGCGACACGGGGACTTTTGCCTGCTGCATTTCTGCCCTGGGCCGATGCGTCCCTCCTTAGACAACCTGGTGACATCAGACTCCTCCGATGACCCCATATTGATGCCAGGCTTAGTGCGGACACCCGATCGACATAGTACGCCTGAAGACAGAACCCCCGTCCTCAAATCGTCCCCAAACCAGGCCTCCAAGTAGCTAGATTACAGGAGCGCGCCGCAACTCCCAGCCAATAGACACCTCGCATTTTGCTGTATTTCACTTTATATCATAATCTTGGCCCCATTTACAAACTACATCTAACATTGGTGGAGCATTACCCAATCAAACATAAATGCTGTCTTTTCAGTTGTGCAACGTATCATCATTTAGTCAGTATTTACATCCATATTGTGTACATTTCACGTCGACGCATTCAGGAAGTAAGCCTCCATATCAAGACCTAATTATCCAGCTCAGTATAAACGTTGTATCGAGTCTGGGTAAGGAGCCGTAGTTGAAATGTTTCTACATCCACAGTACTTAACTTAGAACTCGACTCCAACTATCTTCTCTCCCACAAATACACAAAGACGGGTGTACGTTGAACGTGTAACAGCGAAATATTGATAAGATGTCATTTTACGTTCGCCGTCACACACAAGGGACGCAAATCTTCTTTAGCTAACTCCTTGAGGTGTTGGAAGACAATGACTGTCGCGGGTTTTGATTTTGAGAGATCTTATCGTTTCATCTTGGCTGTGTGTACCTGTACCTTGGAAATAACAGGCGGCTGATCAACATGAGAGTACAAGAAAATAGCCAATGTGCAGATCTAAACACATACTCAACAGTGATACTTCATTAGACTCCTACAGTCCACGTGTAGTACATGGAAAACATACCACCCGTTCATGGGAATCATGTATGTGTAAACGAAGCACAGGAGTTTGTTTGAAATGGGGTTGGGGCTGGGTGGGAGTGGTTTTGCTGGTCGGGGGTTCTTGGAGACATTAGCATGGACGTGAGGCCACCGGGATTGTACACTTTACAGTGACTGCATGGGAATCTCGTACATTCCTCAGCAGCTTTGGCGTTGACGAGCTGTTTAAACAGTGTACCTCGCTACATTGACCATCACCTCAGTGGATACAGATGATAGTGGATGTATAATAGTGGGCACAGTAACTTGATTTGTTCAGAAGGGTGATGGTTGAATATCTATGTATGACTCTTTCGTGCACCACGATACACTGCATTAGAACAGTGTGATTTTCAGTCACTTGTGCGTTCACACAACCAGTAGCATCAATTAATGATCTCCAAATCAAACCGTGTGTAAATGGGTGTACAAAACACACGCACGCACGCACGCACGCACGCACGCACGCATGCGCACCTACACTCCCGAAGGAACACATGGCAAGAGAATGATAAAGGTGAGACAAATAGCATTGATTGCATGCTGTTTAATTTGAATTATCTTAAACAAGCCAAAAGTCCGTGTTTTGATGTGCATTGAGTGAGGCGTGTGTATGTGTGAAGGTAGACAAGTGCAAAAAGGCATGGGTCCAACTTTATTGGACGGGCTACCCACAGACGCCTATTCACGGGTGCGATCCCACTACTGCGCGACACGGGGACTTTTGCCTGCTGCATTTCTGCCCTGGGCCGATGCGTCCCTCCTTAGACAACCTGGTGACATCAGACTCCTCCGATGACCCCATATTGATGCCAGGCTTAGTGCGGACACCCGATCGACATAGTACGCCTGAAGACAGAACCCCCGTCCTCAAATCGTCCCCAAACCAGGCCTCCAAGTAGCTAGATTACAGGAGCGCGCCGCAACTCCCAGCCAATAGACACCTCGCATTTTGCTGTATTTCACTTTATATCATAATCTTGGCCCCATTTACAAACTACATCTAACATTGGTGGAGCATTACCCAATCAAACATAAATGCTGTCTTTTCAGTTGTGCAACGTATCATCATTTAGTCAGTATTTACATCCATATTGTGTACATTTCACGTCGACGCATTCAGGAAGTAAGCCTCCATATCAAGACCTAATTATCCAGCTCAGTATAAACGTTGTATCGAGTCTGGGTAAGGAGCCGTAGTTGAAATGTTTCTACATCCACAGTACTTAACTTAGAACTCGACTCCAACTATCTTCTCTCCCACAAATACACAAAGACGGGTGTACGTTGAACGTGTAACAGCGAAATATTGATAAGATGTCATTTTACGTTCGCCGTCACACACAAGGGACGCAAATCTTCTTTAGCTAACTCCTTGAGGTGTTGGAAGACAATGACTGTCGCGGGTTTTGATTTTGAGAGATCTTATCGTTTCATCTTGGCTGTGTGTACCTGTACCTTGGAAATAACAGGCGGCTGATCAACATGAGAGTACAAGAAAATAGCCAATGTGCAGATCTAAACACATACTCAACAGTGATACTTCATTAGACTCCTACAGTCCACGTGTAGTACATGGAAAACATACCACCCGTTCATGGGAATCATGTATGTGTAAACGAAGCACAGGAGTTTGTTTGAAATGGGGTTGGGGCTGGGTGGGAGTGGTTTTGCTGAGAGGGTAAGGGTTGGAGAGGCGGGGACTGGTCGGGGGTTCTTGGAGACATTAGCATGGACGTGAGGCCACCGGGATTGTACACTTTACAGTGACTGCATGGGAATCTCGTACATTCCTCAGCAGCTTTGGCGTTGACGAGCTGTTTAAACAGTGTACCTCGCTACATTGACCATCACCTCAGTGGATACAGATGATAGTGGATGTATAATAGTGGGCACAGTAACTTGATTTGTTCAGAAGGGTGATGGTTGAATATCTATGTATGACTCTTTCGTGCACCACGATACACTGCATTAGAACAGTGTGATTTTCAGTCACTTGTGCGTTCACACAACCAGTAGCATCAATTAATGATCTCCAAATCAAACCGTGTGTAAATGGGTGTACAAAACACACGCACGCACGCACGCACGCACGCACGCACGCACGCATGCGCACCTACACTCCCGAAGGAACACATGGCAAGAGAATGATAAAGGTGAGACAAATAGCATTGATTGCATGCTGTTTAATTTGAATTATCTTAAACAAGCCAAAAGTCCGTGTTTTGATGTGCATTGAGTGAGGCGTGTGTATGTGTGAAGGTAGACAAGTGCAAAAAGGCATGGGTCCAACTTTATTGGACGGGCTACCCACAGACGCCTATTCACGGGTGCGATCCCACTACTGCGCGACACGGGGACTTTTGCCTGCTGCATTTCTGCCCTGGGCCGATGCGTCCCTCCTTAGACAACCTGGTGACATCAGACTCCTCCGATGACCCCATATTGATGCCAGGCTTAGTGCGGAC
Organism: Haliotis asinina; assembly: GCF_037392515.1. NCBI lineage: Eukaryota > Metazoa > Mollusca > Gastropoda > Lepetellida > Haliotidae > Haliotis > Haliotis asinina. The sequence continues at coordinate 14,714,176 of NC_090284.1, forward strand.
ACCCGATCGACATAGTACGCCTGAAGACAGAACCCCCGTCCTCAAATCGTCCCCAAACCAGGCCTCCAAGTAGCTAGATTACAGGAGCGCGCCGCAACTCCCAGCCAATAGACACCTCGCATTATGCTGTATTTCACTTTATATCATAATCTTGGCCCCATTTACAAACTACATCTAACATTGGTGGAGCATTACCCAATCAAACATAAATGCTGTCTTTTCAGTTGTGCAACGTATCATCATTTAGTCAGTATTTACATCCATATTGTGTACATTTCACGTCGACGCATTCAGGAAGTAAGCCTCCATATCAAGACCTAATTATCCAGCTCAGTATAAACGTTGTATCGAGTCTGGGTAAGGAGCCGTAGTTGAAATGTTTCTACATCCACAGTACTTAACTTAGAACTCGACTCCAACTATCTTCTCTCCCACAAATACACAAAGACGGGTGTACGTTGAACGTGTAACAGCGAAATATTGATAAGATGTCATTTTACGTTCGCCGTCACACACAAGGGACGCAAATCTTCTTTAGCTAACTCCTTGAGGTGTTGGAAGACAATGACTGTCGCGGGTTTTGATTTTGAGAGATCTTATCGTTTCATCTTGGCTGTGTGTACCTGTACCTTGGAAATAACAGGCGGCTGATCAACATGAGAGTACAAGAAAATAGCCAATGTGCAGATCTAAACACATACTCAACAGTGATACTTCATTAGACTCCTACAGTCCACGTGTAGTACATGGAAAACATACCACCCGTTCATGGGAATCATGTATGTGTAAACGAAGCACAGGAGTTTGTTTGAAATGGGGTTGGGGCTGGGTGGGAGTGGTTTTGCTGAGAGGGTAAGGGTTGGAGAGGCGGGGACTGGTCGGGGGTTCTTGGAGACATTAGCATGGACGTGAGGCCACCGGGATTGTACACTTTACAGTGACTGCATGGGAATCTCGTACATTCCTCAGCAGCTTTGGCGTTGACGAGCTGTTTAAACAGTGTACCTCGCTACATTGACCATCACCTCAGTGGATACAGATGATAGTGGATGTATAATAGTGGGCACAGTAACTTGATTTGTTCAGAAGGGTGATGGTTGAATATCTATGTATGACTCTTTCGTGCACCACGATACACTGCATTAGAACAGTGTGATTTTCAGTCACTTGTGCGTTCACACAACCAGTAGCATCAATTAATGATCTCCAAATCAAACCGTGTGTAAATGGGTGTACAAAACACACGCACGCACGCACGCACGCACGCACGCACGCACGCACGCATGCGCACCTACACTCCCGAAGGAACACATGGCAAGAGAATGATAAAGGTGAGACAAATAGCATTGATTGCATGCTGTTTAATTTGAATTATCTTAAACAAGCCAAAAGTCCGTGTTTTGATGTGCATTGAGTGAGGCGTGTGTATGTGTGAAGGTAGACAAGTGCAAAAAGGCATGGGTCCAACTTTATTGGACGGGCTACCCACAGACGCCTATTCACGGGTGCGATCCCACTACTGCGCGACACGGGGACTTTTGCCTGCTGCATTTCTGCCCTGGGCCGATGCGTCCCTCCTTAGACAACCTGGTGACATCAGACTCCTCCGATGACCCCATATTGATGCCAGGCTTAGTGCGGACACCCGATCGACATAGTACGCCTGAAGACAGAACCCCCGTCCTCAAATCGTCCCCAAACCAGGCCTCCAAGTAGCTAGATTACAGGAGCGCGCCGCAACTCCCAGCCAATAGACACCTCGCATTATGCTGTATTTCACTTTATATCATAATCTTGGCCCCATTTACAAACTACATCTAACATTGGTGGAGCATTACCCAATCAAACATAAATGCTGTCTTTTCAGTTGTGCAACGTATCATCATTTAGTCAGTATTTACATCCATATTGTGTACATTTCACGTCGACGCATTCAGGAAGTAAGCCTCCATATCAAGACCTAATTATCCAGCTCAGTATAAACGTTGTATCGAGTCTGGGTAAGGAGCCGTAGTTGAAATGTTTCTACATCCACAGTACTTAACTTAGAACTCGACTCCAACTATCTTCTCTCCCACAAATACACAAAGACGGGTGTACGTTGAACGTGTAACAGCGAAATATTGATAAGATGTCATTTTACGTTCGCCGTCACACACAAGGGACGCAAATCTTCTTTAGCTAACTCCTTGAGGTGTTGGAAGACAATGACTGTCGCGGGTTTTGATTTTGAGAGATCTTATCGTTTCATCTTGGCTGTGTGTACCTGTACCTTGGAAATAACAGGCGGCTGATCAACATGAGAGTACAAGAAAATAGCCAATGTGCAGATCTAAACACATACTCAACAGTGATACTTCATTAGACTCCTACAGTCCACGTGTAGTACATGGAAAACATACCACCCGTTCATGGGAATCATGTATGTGTAAACGAAGCACAGGAGTTTGTTTGAAATGGGGTTGGGGCTGGGTGGGAGTGGTTTTGCTGGTCGGGGGTTCTTGGAGACATTAGCATGGACGTGAGGCCACCGGGATTGTACACTTTACAGTGACTGCATGGGAATCTCGTACATTCCTCAGCAGCTTTGGCGTTGACGAGCTGTTTAAACAGTGTACCTCGCTACATTGACCATCACCTCAGTGGATACAGATGATAGTGGATGTATAATAGTGGGCACAGTAACTTGATTTGTTCAGAAGGGTGATGGTTGAATATCTATGTATGACTCTTTCGTGCACCACGATACACTGCATTAGAACAGTGTGATTTTCAGTCACTTGTGCGTTCACACAACCAGTAGCATCAATTAATGATCTCCAAATCAAACCGTGTGTAAATGGGTGTACAAAACACACGCACGCACGCACGCACGCACGCACGCACGCACGCACGCATGCGCACCTACACTCCCGAAGGAACACATGGCAAGAGAATGATAAAGGTGAGACAAATAGCATTGATTGCATGCTGTTTAATTTGAATTATCTTAAACAAGCCAAAAGTCCGTGTTTTGATGTGCATTGAGTGAGGCGTGTGTATGTGTGAAGGTAGACAAGTGCAAAAAGGCATGGGTCCAACTTTATTGGACGGGCTACCCACAGACGCCTATTCACGGGTGCGATCCCACTACTGCGCGACACGGGGACTTTTGCCTGCTGCATTTCTGCCCTGGGCCGATGCGTCCCTCCTTAGACAACCTGGTGACATCAGACTCCTCCGATGACCCCATATTGATGCCAGGCTTAGTGCGGACACCCGATCGACATAGTACGCCTGAAGACAGAACCCCCGTCCTCAAATCGTCCCCAAACCAGGCCTCCAAGTAGCTAGATTACAGGAGCGCGCCGCAACTCCCAGCCAATAGACACCTCGCATTATGCTGTATTTCACTTTATATCATAATCTTGGCCCCATTTACAAACTACATCTAACATTGGTGGAGCATTACCCAATCAAACATAAATGCTGTCTTTTCAGTTGTGCAACGTATCATCATTTAGTCAGTATTTACATCCATATTGTGTACATTTCACGTCGACGCATTCAGGAAGTAAGCCTCCATATCAAGACCTAATTATCCAGCTCAGTATAAACGTTGTATCGAGTCTGGGTAAGGAGCCGTAGTTGAAATGTTTCTACATCCACAGTACTTAACTTAGAACTCGACTCCAACTATCTTCTCTCCCACAAATACACAAAGACGGGTGTACGTTGAACGTGTAACAGCGAAATATTGATAAGATGTCATTTTACGTTCGCCGTCACACACAAGGGACGCAAATCTTCTTTAGCTAACTCCTTGAGGTGTTGGAAGACAATGACTGTCGCGGGTTTTGATTTTGAGAGATCTTATCGTTTCATCTTGGCTGTGTGTACCTGTACCTTGGAAATAACAGGCGGCTGATCAACATGAGAGTACAAGAAAATAGCCAATGTGCAGATCTAAACACATACTCAACAGTGATACTTCATTAGACTCCTACAGTCCACGTGTAGTACATGGAAAACATACCACCCGTTCATGGGAATCATGTATGTGTAAACGAAGCACAGGAGTTTGTTTGAAATGGGGTTGGGGCTGGGTGGGAGTGGTTTTGCTGGTCGGGGGTTCTTGGAGACATTAGCATGGACGTGAGGCCACCGGGATTGTACACTTTACAGTGACTGCATGGGAATCTCGTACATTCCTCAGCAGCTTTGGCGTTGACGAGCTGTTTAAACAGTGTACCTCGCTACATTGACCATCACCTCAGTGGATACAGATGATAGTGGATGTATAATAGTGGGCACAGTAACTTGATTTGTTCAGAAGGGTGATGGTTGAATATCTATGTATGACTCTTTCGTGCACCACGATACACTGCATTAGAACAGTGTGATTTTCAGTCACTTGTGCGTTCACACAACCAGTAGCATCAATTAATGATCTCCAAATCAAACCGTGTGTAAATGGGTGTACAAAACACACGCACGCACGCACGCACGCACGCACGCACGCATGCGCACCTACACTCCCGAAGGAACACATGGCAAGAGAATGATAAAGGTGAGACAAATAGCATTGATTGCATGCTGTTTAATTTGAATTATCTTAAACAAGCCAAAAGTCCGTGTTTTGATGTGCATTGAGTGAGGCGTGTGTATGTGTGAAGGTAGACAAGTGCAAAAAGGCATGGGTCCAACTTTATTGGACGGGCTACCCACAGACGCCTATTCACGGGTGCGATCCCACTACTGCGCGACACGGGGACTTTTGGCTGCTGCATTTCTGCCCTGGGCCGATGCGTCCCTCCTTAGACAACCTGGTGACATCAGACTCCTCCGATGACCCCATATTGATGCCAGGCTTAGTGCGGACACCCGATCGACATAGTACGCCTGAAGACAGAACCCCCGTCCTCAAATCGTCCCCAAACCAGGCCTCCAAGTAGCTAGATTACAGGAGCGCGCCGCAACTCCCAGCCAATAGACACCTCGCATTTTGCTGTATTTCACTTTATATCATAATCTTGGCCCCATTTACAAACTACATCTAACATTGGTGGAGCATTACCCAATCAAACATAAATGCTGTCTTTTCAGTTGTGCAACGTATCATCATTTAGTCAGTATTTACATCCATATTGTGTACATTTCACGTCGACGCATTCAGGAAGTAAGCCTCCATATCAAGACCTAATTATCCAGCTCAGTATAAACGTTGTATCGAGTCTGGGTAAGGAGCCGTAGTTGAAATGTTTCTACATCCACAGTACTTAACTTAGAACTCGACTCCAACTATCTTCTCTCCCACAAATACACAAAGACGGGTGTACGTTGAACGTGTAACAGCGAAATATTGATAAGATGTCATTTTACGTTCGCCGTCACACACAAGGGACGCAAATCTTCTTTAGCTAACTCCTTGAGGTGTTGGAAGACAATGACTGTCGCGGGTTTTGATTTTGAGAGATCTTATCGTTTCATCTTGGCTGTGTGTACCTGTACCTTGGAAATAACAGGCGGCTGATCAACATGAGAGTACAAGAAAATAGCCAATGTGCAGATCTAAACACATACTCAACAGTGATACTTCATTAGACTCCTACAGTCCACGTGTAGTACATGGAAAACATACCACCCGTTCATGGGAATCATGTATGTGTAAACGAAGCACAGGAGTTTGTTTGAAATGGGGTTGGGGCTGGGTGGGAGTGGTTTTGCTGAGAGGGTAAGGGTTGGAGAGGCGGGGACTGGTCGGGGGTTCTTGGAGACATTAGCATGGACGTGAGGCCACCGGGATTGTACACTTTACAGTGACTGCATGGGAATCTCGTACATTCCTCAGCAGCTTTGGCGTTGACGAGCTGTTTAAACAGTGTACCTCGCTACATTGACCATCACCTCAGTGGATACAGATGATAGTGGATGTATAATAGTGGGCACAGTAACTTGATTTGTTCAGAAGGGTGATGGTTGAATATCTATGTATGACTCTTTCGTGCACCACGATACACTGCATTAGAACAGTGTGATTTTCAGTCACTTGTGCGTTCACACAACCAGTAGCATCAATTAATGATCTCCAAATCAAACCGTGTGTAAATGGGTGTACAAAACACACGCACGCACGCACGCACGCACGCACGCATGCGCACCTACACTCCCGAAGGAACACATGGCAAGAGAATGATAAAGGTGAGACAAATAGCATTGATTGCATGCTGTTTAATTTGAATTATCTTAAACAAGCCAAAAGTCCGTGTTTTGATGTGCATTGAGTGAGGCGTGTGTATGTGTGAAGGTAGACAAGTGCAAAAAGGCATGGGTCCAACTTTATTGGACGGGCTACCCACAGACGCCTATTCACGGGTGCGATCCCACTACTGCGCGACACGGGGACTTTTGCCTGCTGCATTTCTGCCCTGGGCCGATGCGTCCCTCCTTAGACAACCTGGTGACATCAGACTCCTCCGATGACCCCATATTGATGCCAGGCTTAGTGCGGACACCCGATCGACATAGTACGCCTGAAGACAGAACCCCCGTCCTCAAATCGTCCCCAAACCAGGCTTCCAAGTAGCTAGATTACAGGAGCGCGCCGCAACTCCCAGCCAATAGACACCTCGCATTTTGCTGTATTTCACTTTATATCATAATCTTGGCCCCATTTACAAACTACATCTAACATTGGTGGAGCATTACCCAATCAAACATAAATGCTGTCTTTTCAGTTGTGCAACGTATCATCATTTAGTCAGTATTTACATCCATATTGTGTACATTTCACGTCGACGCATTCAGGAAGTAAGCCTCCATATCAAGACCTAATTATCCAGCTCAGTATAAACGTTGTATCGAGTCTGGGTAAGGAGCCGTAGTTGAAATGTTTCTACATCCACAGTACTTAACTTAGAACTCGACTCCAACTATCTTCTCTCCCACAAATACACAAAGACGGGTGTACGTTGAACGTGTAACAGCGAAATATTGATAAGATGTCATTTTACGTTCGCCGTCACACACAAGGGACGCAAATCTTCTTTAGCTAACTCCTTGAGGTGTTGGAAGACAATGACTGTCGCGGGTTTTGATTTTGAGAGATCTTATCGTTTCATCTTGGCTGTGTGTACCTGTACCTTGGAAATAACAGGCGGCTGATCAACATGAGAGTACAAGAAAATAGCCAATGTGCAGATCTAAACACATACTCAACAGTGATACTTCATTAGACTCCTACAGTCCACGTGTAGTACATGGAAAACATACCACCCGTTCATGGGAATCATGTATGTGTAAACGAAGCACAGGAGTTTGTTTGAAATGGGGTTGGGGCTGGGTGGGAGTGGTTTTGCTGAGAGGGTAAGGGTTGGAGAGGCGGGGACTGGTCGGGGGTTCTTGGAGACATTAGCATGGACGTGAGGCCACCGGGATTGTACACTTTACAGTGACTGCATGGGAATCTCGTACATTCCTCAGCAGCTTTGGCGTTGACGAGCTGTTTAAACAGTGTACCTCGCTACATTGACCATCACCTCAGTGGATACAGATGATAGTGGATGTATAATAGTGGGCACAGTAACTTGATTTGTTCAGAAGGGTGATGGTTGAATATCTATGTATGACTCTTTCGTGCACCACGATACACTGCATTAGAACAGTGTGATTTTCAGTCACTTGTGCGTTCACACAACCAGTAGCATCAATTAATGATCTCCAAATCAAACCGTGTGTAAATGGGTGTACAAAACACACGCACGCACGCACGCACGCACGCATGCGCACCTACACTCCCGAAGGAACACATGGCAAGAGAATGATAAAGGTGAGACAAATAGCATTGATTGCATGCTGTTTAATTTGAATTATCTTAAACAAGCCAAAAGTCCGTGTTTTGATGTGCATTGAGTGAGGCGTGTGTATGTGTGAAGGTAGACAAGTGCAAAAAGGCATGGGTCCAACTTTATTGGACGGGCTACCCACAGACGCCTATTCACGGGTGCGATCCCACTACTGCGCGACACGGGGACTTTTGCCTGCTGCATTTCTGCCCTGGGCCGATGCGTCCCTCCTTAGACAACCTGGTGACATCAGACTCCTCCGATGACCCCATATTGATGCCAGGCTTAGTGCGGACACCCGATCGACATAGTACGCCTGAAGACAGAACCCCCGTCCTCAAATCGTCCCCAAACCAGGCTTCCAAGTAGCTAGATTACAGGAGCGCGCCGCAACTCCCAGCCAATAGACACCTCGCATTTTGCTGTATTTCACTTTATATCATAATCTTGGCCCCATTTACAAACTACATCTAACATTGGTGGAGCATTACCCAATCAAACATAAATGCTGTCTTTTCAGTTGTGCAACGTATCATCATTTAGTCAGTATTTACATCCATATTGTGTACATTTCACGTCGACGCATTCAGGAAGTAAGCCTCCATATCAAGACCTAATTATCCAGCTCAGTATTAACGTTGTATCGAGTCTGGGTAAGGAGCCGTAGTTGAAATGTTTCTACATCCACAGTACTTAACTTAGAACTCGACTCCAACTATCTTCTCTCCCACAAATACACAAAGACGGGTGTACGTTGAACGTGTAACAGCGAAATATTGATAAGATGTCATTTTACGTTCGCCGTCACACACAAGGGACGCAAATCTTCTTTAGCTAACTCCTTGAGGTGTTGGAAGACAATGACTGTCGCGGGTTTTGATTTTGAGAGATCTTATCGTTTCATCTTGGCTGTGTGTACCTGTACCTTGGAAATAACAGGCGGCTGATCAACATGAGAGTACAAGAAAATAGCCAATGTGCAGATCTAAACACATACTCAACAGTGATACTTCATTAGACTCCTACAGTCCACGTGTAGTACATGGAAAACATACCACCCGTTCATGGGAATCATGTATGTGTAAACGAAGCACAGGAGTTTGTTTGAAATGGGGTTGGGGCTGGGTGGGAGTGGTTTTGCTGGTCGGGGGTTCTTGGAGACATTAGCATGGACGTGAGGCCACCGGGATTGTACACTTTACAGTGACTGCATGGGAATCTCGTACATTCCTCAGCAGCTTTGGCGTTGACGAGCTGTTTAAACAGTGTACCTCGCTACATTGACCATCACCTCAGTGGATACAGATGATAGTGGATGTATAATAGTGGGCACAGTAACTTGATTTGTTCAGAAGGGTGATGGTTGAATATCTATGTATGACTCTTTCGTGCACCACGATACACTGCATTAGAACAGTGTGATTTTCAGTCACTTGTGCGTTCACACAACCAGTAGCATCAATTAATGATCTCCAAATCAAACCGTGTGTAAATGGGTGTACAAAACACACGCACGCACGCACGCACGCACGCACGCACGCACGCACGCACGCACGCACGCACGCACGCATGCGCACCTACACTCCCGAAGGAACACATGGCAAGAGAATGATAAAGGTGAGACAAATAGCATTGATTGCATGCTGTTTAATTTGAATTATCTTAAACAAGCCAAAAGTCCGTGTTTTGATGTGCATTGAGTGAGGCGTGTGTATGTGTGAAGGTAGACAAGTGCAAAAAGGCATGGGTCCAACTTTATTGGACGGGCTACCCACAGACGCCTATTCACGGGTGCGATCCCACTACTGCGCGACACGGGGACTTTTGCCTGCTGCATTTCTGCCCTGGGCCGATGCGTCCCTCCTTAGACAACCTGGTGACATCAGACTCCTCCGATGACCCCATATTGATGCCAGGCTTAGTGCGGACACCCGATCGACATAGTACGCCTGAAGACAGAACCCCCGTCCTCAAATCGTCCCCAAACCAGGCTTCCAAGTAGCTAGATTACAGGAGCGCGCCGCAACTCCCAGCCAATAGACACCTCGCATTTTGCTGTATTTCACTTTATATCATAATCTTGGCCCCCATTTACAAACTACATCTAACATTGGTGGAGCATTACCCAATCAAACATAAATGCTGTCTTTTCAGTTGTGCAACGTATCATCATTTAGTCAGTATTTACATCCATATTGTGTACATTTCACGTCGACGCATTCAGGAAGTAAGCCTCCATATCAAGACCTAATTATCCAGCTCAGTATAAACGTTGTATCGAGTCTGGGTAAGGAGCCGTAGTTGAAATGTTTCTACATCCACAGTACTTAACTTAGAACTCGACTCCAACTATCTTCTCTCCCACAAATACACAAAGACGGGTGTACGTTGAACGTGTAACAGCGAAATATTGATAAGATGTCATTTTACGTTCGCCGTCACACACAAGGGACGCAAATCTTCTTTAGCTAACTCCTTGAGGTGTTGGAAGACAATGACTGTCGCGGGTTTTGATTTTGAGAGATCTTATCGTTTCATCTTGGCTGTGTGTACCTGTACCTTGGAAATAACAGGCGGCTGATCAACATGAGAGTACAAGAAAATAGCCAATGTGCAGATCTAAACACATACTCAACAGTGATACTTCATTAGACTCCTACAGTCCACGTGTAGTACATGGAAAACATACCACCCGTTCATGGGAATCATGTATGTGTAAACGAAGCACAGGAGTTTGTTTGAAATGGGGTTGGGGCTGGGTGGGAGTGGTTTTGCTGGTCGGGGGTTCTTGGAGACATTAGCATGGACGTGAGGCCACCGGGATTGTACACTTTACAGTGACTGCATGGGAATCTCGTACATTCCTCAGCAGCTTTGGCGTTGACGAGCTGTTTAAACAGTGTACCTCGCTACATTGACCATCACCTCAGTGGATACAGATGATAGTGGATGTATAATAGTGGGCACAGTAACTTGATTTGTTCAGAAGGGTGATGGTTGAATATCTATGTATGACTCTTTCGTGCACCACGATACACTGCATTAGAACAGTGTGATTTTCAGTCACTTGTGCGTTCACACAACCAGTAGCATCAATTAATGATCTCCAAATCAAACCGTGTGTAAATGGGTGTACAAAACACACGCACGCACGCACGCACGCACGCACGCACGCACGCATGCGCACCTACACTCCCGAAGGAACACATGGCAAGAGAATGATAAAGGTGAGACAAATAGCATTGATTGCATGCTGTTTAATTTGAATTATCTTAAACAAGCCAAAAGTCCGTGTTTTGATGTGCATTGAGTGAGGCGTGTGTATGTGTGAAGGTAGACAAGTGCAAAAAGGCATGGGTCCAACTTTATTGGACGGGCTACCCACAGACGCCTATTCACGGGTGCGATCCCACTACTGCGCGACACGGGGACTTTTGCCTGCTGCATTTCTGCCCTGGGCCGATGCGTCCCTCCTTAGACAACCTGGTGACATCAGACTCCTCCGATGACCCCATATTGATGCCAGGCTTAGTGCGGACACCCGATCGACATAGTACGCCTGAAGACAGAATCCCCGTCCTCAAATCGTCCCCAAACCAGGCTTCCAAGTAGCTAGATTACAGGAGCGCGCCGCAACTCCCAGCCAATAGACACCTCGCATTTTGCTGTATTTCACTTTATATCATAATCTTGGCCCCATTCACAAACTACATCTAACATTGGTGGAGCATTACCCAATCAAACATAAATGCTGTCTTTTCAGTTGTGCAACGTATCATCATTTAGTCAGTATTTACATCCATATTGTGTACATTTCACGTCGACGCATTCAGGAAGTAAGCCTCCATATCAAGACCTAATTATCCAGCTCAGTATAAACGTTGTATCGAGTCTGGGTAAGGAGCCGTAGTTGAAATGTTTCTACATCCACAGTACTTAACTTAGAACTCGACTCCAACTATCTTCTCTCCCACAAATACACAAAGACGGGTGTACGTTGAACGTGTAACAGCGAAATATTGATAAGATGTCATTTTACGTTCGCCGTCACACACAAGGGACGCAAATCTTCTTTAGCTAACTCCTTGAGGTGTTGGAAGACAATGACTGTCGCGGGTTTTGATTTTGAGAGATCTTATCGTTTCATCTTGGCTGTGTGTACCTGTACCTTGGAAATAACAGGCGGCTGATCAACATGAGAGTACAAGAAAATAGCCAATGTGCAGATCTAAACACATACTCAACAGTGATACTTCATTAGACTCCTACAGTCCACGTGTAGTACATGGAAAACATACCACCCGTTCATGGGAATCATGTATGTGTAAACGAAGCACAGGAGTTTGTTTGAAATGGGGTTGGGGCTGGGTGGGAGTGGTTTTGCTGGTCGGGGGTTCTTGGAGACATTAGCATGGACGTGAGGCCACCGGGATTGTACACTTTACAGTGACTGCATGGGAATCTCGTACATTCCTCAGCAGCTTTGGCGTTGACGAGCTGTTTAAACAGTGTACCTCGCTACATTGACCATCACCTCAGTGGATACAGATGATAGTGGATGTATAATAGTGGGCACAGTAACTTGATTTGTTCAGAAGGGTGATGGTTGAATATCTATGTATGACTCTTTCGTGCACCACGATACACTGCATTAGAACAGTGTGATTTTCAGTCACTTGTGCGTTCACACAACCAGTAGCATCAATTAATGATCTCCAAATCAAACCGTGTGTAAATGGGTGTACAAAACACACGCACGCACGCACGCACGCACGCACGCACGCACGCACGCACGCACGCATGCGCACCTACACTCCCGAAGGAACACATGGCAAGAGAATGATAAAGGTGAGACAAATAGCATTGATTGCATGCTGTTTAATTTGAATTATCTTAAACAAGCCAAAAGTCCGTGTTTTGATGTGCATTGAGTGAGGCGTGTGTATGTGTGAAGGTAGACAAGTGCAAAAAGGCATGGGTCCAACTTTATTGGACGGGCTACCCACAGACGCCTATTCACGGGTGCGATCCCACTACTGCGCGACACGGGGACTTTTGCCTGCTGCATTTCTGCCCTGGGCCGATGCGTCCCTCCTTAGACAACCTGGTGACATCAGACTCCTCCGATGACCCCATATTGATGCCAGGCTTAGTGCGGACACCCGATCGACATAGTACGCCTGAAGACAGAACCCCCGTCCTCAAATCGTCCCCAAACCAGGCTTCCAAGTAGCTAGATTACAGGAGCGCGCCGCAACTCCCAGCCAATAGACACCTCGCATTTTGCTGTATTTCACTTTATATCATAATCTTGGCCCCATTTACAAACTACATCTAACATTGGTGGAGCATTACCCAATCAAACATAAATGCTGTCTTTTCAGTTGTGCAACGTATCATCATTTAGTCAGTATTTACATCCATATTGTGTACATTTCACGTCGACGCATTCAGGAAGTAAGCCTCCATATCAAGACCTAATTATCCAGCTCAGTATAAACGTTGTATCGAGTCTGGGTAAGGAGCCGTAGTTGAAATGTTTCTACATCCACAGTACTTAACTTAGAACTCGACTCCAACTATCTTCTCTCCCACAAATACACAAAGACGGGTGTACGTTGAACGTGTAACAGCGAAATATTGATAAGATGTCATTTTACGTTCGCCGTCACACACAAGGGACGCAAATCTTCTTTAGCTAACTCCTTGAGGTGTTGGAAGACAATGACTGTCGCGGGTTTTGATTTTGAGAGATCTTATCGTTTCATCTTGGCTGTGTGTACCTGTACCTTGGAAATAACAGGCGGCTGATCAACATGAGAGTACAAGAAAATAGCCAATGTGCAGATCTAAACACATACTCAACAGTGATACTTCATTAGACTCCTACAGTCCACGTGTAGTACATGGAAAACATACCACCCGTTCATGGGAATCATGTATGTGTAAACGAAGCACAGGAGTTTGTTTGAAATGGGGTTGGGGCTGGGTGGGAGTGGTTTTGCTGGTCGGGGGTTCTTGGAGACATTAGCATGGACGTGAGGCCACCGGGATTGTACACTTTACAGTGACTGCATGGGAATCTCGTACATTCCTCAGCAGCTTTGGCGTTGACGAGCTGTTTAAACAGTGTACCTCGCTACATTGACCATCACCTCAGTGGATACAGATGATAGTGGATGTATAATAGTGGGCACAGTAACTTGATTTGTTCAGAAGGGTGATGGTTGAATATCTATGTATGACTCTTTCGTGCACCACGATACACTGCATTAGAACAGTGTGATTTTCAGTCACTTGTGCGTTCACACAACCAGTAGCATCAATTAATGATCTCCAAATCAAACCGTGTGTAAATGGGTGTACAAAACACACGCACGCACGCACGCACGCACGCACGCACGCACGCATGCGCACCTACACTCCCGAAGGAACACATGGCAAGAGAATGATAAAGGTGAGACAAATAGCATTGATTGCATGCTGTTTAATTTGAATTATCTTAAACAAGCCAAAAGTCCGTGTTTTGATGTGCATTGAGTGAGGCGTGTGTATGTGTGAAGGTAGACAAGTGCAAAAAGGCATGGGTCCAACTTTATTGGACGGGCTACCCACAGACGCCTATTCACGGGTGCGATCCCACTACTGCGCGACACGGGGACTTTTGCCTGCTGCATTTCTGCCCTGGGCCGATGCGTCCCTCCTTAGACAACCTGGTGACATCAGACTCCTCCGATGACCCCATATTGATGCCAGGCTTAGTGCGGACACCCGATCGACATAGTACGCCTGAAGACAGAATCCCCGTCCTCAAATCGTCCCCAAACCAGGCTTCCAAGTAGCTAGATTACAGGAGCGCGCCGCAACTCCCAGCCAATAGACACCTCGCATTTTGCTGTATTTCACTTTATATCATAATCTTGGCCCCATTCACAAACTACATCTAACATTGGTGGAGCATTACCCAATCAAACATAAATGCTGTCTTTTCAGTTGTGCAACGTATCATCATTTAGTCAGTATTTACATCCATATTGTGTACATTTCACGTCGACGCATTCAGGAAGTAAGCCTCCATATCAAGACCTAATTATCCAGCTCAGTATAAACGTTGTATCGAGTCTGGGTAAGGAGCCGTAGTTGAAATGTTTCTACATCCACAGTACTTAACTTAGAACTCGACTCCAACTATCTTCTCTCCCACAAATACACAAAGACGGGTGTACGTTGAACGTGTAACAGCGAAATATTGATAAGATGTCATTTTACGTTCGCCGTCACACACAAGGGACGCAAATCTTCTTTAGCTAACTCCTTGAGGTGTTGGAAGACAATGACTGTCGCGGGTTTTGATTTTGAGAGATCTTATCGTTTCATCTTGGCTGTGTGTACCTGTACCTTGGAAATAACAGGCGGCTGATCAACATGAGAGTACAAGAAAATAGCCAATGTGCAGATCTAAACACATACTCAACAGTGATACTTCATTAGACTCCTACAGTCCGCGTGTAGTACATGGAAAACATACCACCCGTTCATGGGAATCATGTATGTGTAAACGAAGCACAGGAGTTTGTTTGAAATGGGGTTGGGGCTGGGTGGGAGTGGTTTTGCTGGTCGGGGGTTCTTGGAGACATTAGCATGGACGTGAGGCCACCGGGATTGTACACTTTACAGTGACTGCATGGGAATCTCGTACATTCCTCAGCAGCTTTGGCGTTGACGAGCTGTTTAAACAGTGTACCTCGCTACATTGACCATCACCTCAGTGGATACAGATGATAGTGGATGTATAATAGTGGGCACAGTAACTTGATTTGTTCAGAAGGGTGATGGTTGAATATCTATGTATGACTCTTTCGTGCACCACGATACACTGCATTAGAACAGTGTGATTTTCAGTCACTTGTGCGTTCACACAACCAGTAGCATCAATTAATGATCTCCAAATCAAACCGTGTGTAAATGGGTGTACAAAACACACGCACGCACGCACGCACGCACGCACGCACGCACGCACGCACGCACGCACGCATGCGCACCTACGCTCCCGAAGGAACACATGGCAAGAGAATGATAAAGGTGAGACAAATAGCATTGATTGCATGCTGTTTAATTTGAATTATCTTAAACAAGCCAAAAGTCCGTGTTTTGATGTGCATTGAGTGAGGCGTGTGTATGTGTGAAGGTAGACAAGTGCAAAAAGGCATGGGTCCAACTTTATTGGACGGGCTACCCACAGACGCCTATTCACGGGTGCGATCCCACTACTGCGCGACACGGGGACTTTTGCCTGCTGCATTTCTGCCCTGGGCCGATGCGTCCCTCCTTAGACAACCTGGTGACATCAGACTCCTCCGATGACCCCATATTGATGCCAGGCTTAGTGCGGACACCCGATCGACATAGTACGCCTGAAGACAGAACCCCCGTCCTCAAATCGTCCCCAAACCAGGCTTCCAAGTAGCTAGATTACAGGAGCGCGCCGCAACTCCCAGCCAATAGACACCTCGCATTTTGCTGTATTTCACTTTATATCATAATCTTGGCCCCATTTACAAACTACATCTAACATTGGTGGAGCATTACCCAATCAAACATAAATGCTGTCTTTTCAGTTGTGCAACGTATCATCATTTAGTCAGTATTTACATCCATATTGTGTACATTTCACGTCGACGCATTCAGGAAGTAAGCCTCCATATCAAGACCTAATTATCCAGCTCAGTATAAACGTTGTATCGAGTCTGGGTAAGGAGCCGTAGTTGAAATGTTTCTACATCCACAGTACTTAACTTAGAACTCGACTCCAACTATCTTCTCTCCCACAAATACACAAAGACGGGTGTACGTTGAACGTGTAACAGCGAAATATTGATAAGATGTCATTTTACGTTCGCCGTCACACACAAGGGACGCAAATCTTCTTTAGCTAACTCCTTGAGGTGTTGGAAGACAATGACTGTCGCGGGTTTTGATTTTGAGAGATCTTATCGTTTCATCTTGGCTGTGTGTACCTGTACCTTGGAAATAACAGGCGGCTGATCAACATGAGAGTACAAGAAAATAGCCAATGTGCAGATCTAAACACATACTCAACAGTGATACTTCATTAGACTCCTACAGTCCACGTGTAGTACATGGAAAACATACCACCCGTTCATGGGAATCATGTATGTGTAAACGAAGCACAGGAGTTTGTTTGAAATGGGGTTGGGGCTGGGTGGGAGTGGTTTTGCTGGTCGGGGGTTCTTGGAGACATTAGCATGGACGTGAGGCCACCGGGATTGTACACTTTACAGTGACTGCATGGGAATCTCGTACATTCCTCAGCAGCTTTGGCGTTGACGAGCTGTTTAAACAGTGTACCTCGCTACATTGACCATCACCTCAGTGGATACAGATGATAGTGGATGTATAATAGTGGGCACAGTAACTTGATTTGTTCAGAAGGGTGATGGTTGAATATCTATGTATGACTCTTTCGTGCACCACGATACACTGCATTAGAACAGTGTGATTTTCAGTCACTTGTGCGTTCACACAACCAGTAGCATCAATTAATGATCTCCAAATCAAACCGTGTGTAAATGGGTGTACAAAACACACGCACGCACGCACGCACGCACGCACGCACGCACGCACGCACGCACGCACGCATGCGCACCTACGCTCCCGAAGGAACACATGGCAAGAGAATGATAAAGGTGAGACAAATAGCATTGATTGCATGCTGTTTAATTTGAATTATCTTAAACAAGCCAAAAGTCCGTGTTTTGATGTGCATTGAGTGAGGCGTGTGTATGTGTGAAGGTAGACAAGTGCAAAAAGGCATGGGTCCAACTTTATTGGACGGGCTACCCACAGACGCCTATTCACGGGTGCGATCCCACTACTGCGCGACACGGGGACTTTTGCCTGCTGCATTTCTGCCCTGGGCCGATGCGTCCCTCCTTAGACAACCTGGTGACATCAGACTCCTCCGATGACCCCATATTGATGCCAGGCTTAGTGCGGACACCCGATCGACATAGTACGCCTGAAGACAGAACCCCCGTCCTCAAATCGTCCCCAAACCAGGCTTCCAAGTAGCTAGATTACAGGAGCGCGCCGCAACTCCCAGCCAATAGACACCTCGCATTTTGCTGTATTTCACTTTATATCATAATCTTGGCCCCATTTACAAACTACATCTAACATTGGTGGAGCATTACCCAATCAAACATAAATGCTGTCTTTTCAGTTGTGCAACGTATCATCATTTAGTCAGTATTTACATCCATATTGTGTACATTTCACGTCGACGCATTCAGGAAGTAAGCCTCCATATCAAGACCTAATTATCCAGCTCAGTATAAACGTTGTATCGAGTCTGGGTAAGGAGCCGTAGTTGAAATGTTTCTACATCCACAGTACTTAACTTAGAACTCGACTCCAACTATCTTCTCTCCCACAAATACACAAAGACGGGTGTACGTTGAACGTGTAACAGCGAAATATTGATAAGATGTCATTTTACGTTCGCCGTCACACACAAGGGACGCAAATCTTCTTTAGCTAACTCCTTGAGGTGTTGGAAGACAATGACTGTCGCGGGTTTTGATTTTGAGAGATCTTATCGTTTCATCTTGGCTGTGTGTACCTGTACCTTGGAAATAACAGGCGGCTGATCAACATGAGAGTACAAGAAAATAGCCAATGTGCAGATCTAAACACATACTCAACAGTGATACTTCATTAGACTCCTACAGTCCACGTGTAGTACATGGAAAACATACCACCCGTTCATGGGAATCATGTATGTGTAAACGAAGCACAGGAGTTTGTTTGAAATGGGGTTGGGGCTGGGTGGGAGTGGTTTTGCTGGTCGGGGGTTCTTGGAGACATTAGCATGGACGTGAGGCCACCGGGATTGTACACTTTACAGTGACTGCATGGGAATCTCGTACATTCCTCAGCAGCTTTGGCGTTGACGAGCTGTTTAAACAGTGTACCTCGCTACATTGACCATCACCTCAGTGGATACAGATGATAGTGGATGTATAATAGTGGGCACAGTAACTTGATTTGTTCAGAAGGGTGATGGTTGAATATCTATGTATGACTCTTTCGTGCACCACGATACACTGCATTAGAACAGTGTGATTTTCAGTCACTTGTGCGTTCACACAACCAGTAGCATCAATTAATGATCTCCAAATCAAACCGTGTGTAAATGGGTGTACAAAACACACGCACGCACGCACGCACGCACGCACGCACGCATGCGCACCTACACTCCCGAAGGAACACATGGCAAGAGAATGATAAAGGTGAGACAAATAGCATTGATTGCATGCTGTTTAATTTGAATTATCTTAAACAAGCCAAAAGTCCGTGTTTTGATGTGCATTGAGTGAGGCGTGTGTATGTGTGAAGGTAGACAAGTGCAAAAAGGCATGGGTCCAACTTTATTGGACGGGCTACCCACAGACGCCTATTCACGGGTGCGATCCCACTACTGCGCGACACGGGGACTTTTGCCTGCTGCATTTCTGCCCTGGGCCGATGCGTCCCTCCTTAGACAACCTGGTGACATCAGACTCCTCCGATGACCCCATATTGATGCCAGGCTTAGTGCGGACACCCGATCGACATAGTACGCCTGAAGACAGAACCCCCGTCCTCAAATCGTCCCCAAACCAGGCCTCCAAGTAGCTAGATTACAGGAGCGCGCCGCAACTCCCAGCCAATAGACACCTCGCATTTTGCTGTATTTCACTTTATATCATAATCTTGGCCCCATTTACAAACTACATCTAACATTGGTGGAGCATTACCCAATCAAACATAAATGCTGTCTTTTCAGTTGTGCAACGTATCATCATTTAGTCAGTATTTACATCCATATTGTGTACATTTCACGTCGACGCATTCAGGAAGTAAGCCTCCATATCAAGACCTAATTATCCAGCTCAGTATAAACGTTGTATCGAGTCTGGGTAAGGAACCGTAGTTGAAATGTTTCTACATCCACAGTACTTAAGTGATGTTTCACTAGACTCCTACAGTCGACGTGTAGTACATGGACAACATACCACCCGTTCATGGGAATCATGTGTATGTGAACGAAGCATTGGGGTCTGATTGAAATGTTGTCATTGTTTAAAGTTGCTGAAGCAAATGAGCCAGACCGGACATTCTTTAACATTGCAGGATTGTTTCGCGAGATTTGATCAGCTTTGAAATCGGATTACGTATATAAATATTGAGATAAGACAAGCAGTACCAAGCAGTCCTGTGAGCAATCATAGCAGCGTAATGGAAACATGGTTCGCTCATTTCCATTCATTGCTTTACAAGCTCAATTCCGCTTATTTAGTTAATAACAAGCGTGAAAGGATTTTGAACAACATTAATGATTCTGGGCCTGATTCCTGAGCTCGCAATTATTTGACTTATTTCAGACTAGACCCTCACACACGCAATGAGTGAGGCATTAATTTCATGCATTTATGCGTATAAGGGATAAGGACATGTGGCATTTGTGCTTGTAACGTTCAAATGCGTGGGTCTCCAGAGGCAGGAAAGTTTGTCCCGAATGTTTAGTCTATGCAACATCTGTCATATTTGGAATTTCACTTTCTTAGTAAAGTACAAATTCTAGTACTTTTTCGGTTGAGTCCCATCCGGGATTCGATCCCGCACCCTCAGAGTCAGGCACCTAATCGCCAGCACACAAAGTCAGCCGCCTAGCCCGCTCAGCCACCGCGACTTCCACTAGTATATGACAATCGAAACTCTCGCGTAAACAGGTGAGCAACGTATACAACTCTTTACCTGAAACATTATTTACACAATCATGTTTTTGCTTTTTTTTTTTGCTCTAGATTTCTTTGGAAATAAACATAAAATGCAGTCAAAAGTCAATCAAAACTAAATATGTTCGAAAAGTGTCAAAGTAACTAGTTATACATTCAATGTCTAAACTGAAACACCAATAAAAACTGAACACATATAGCATAAATCTAAAAATACTGACTGGGGGTAAATAAATAAAAACTGAACACATATAACATAAATCTAAAAATACTGACTGTGGGTAACTAAATTACAAACATATTTCACAGAATGAAATTCCCGCCTTCACAGAAATCACTAAAAGGGTAAGTGCACCCAATACAGTGCAACACAGAATGGCCCTGCTAATTTCACTGTATACTAGCATTTAACATTCACCTATCTCTGCAAACACCCCTAAGTTCATTAAATGACACCCAAACCTTCAGAGCCTCGGTTATATATATATACAGAAATGGTTTCTAGGCTGCATATAATCCCACATAACATACGAGTAACAATATACAGAAGTCTAAACAAAAACCCAGCCTGAAATAAAAGACGGCAGCAAAAAATACAGTCCCCGAAAAATGTCATTTGACCGCAACGTCCTTCCGTCCTTCCGAGAGCGTACGTAAAATCTCCAAATCATCACCATCAACTAGCTCGGACTGGGGTCAGTGGGAGAGTAGTTTGTCGTGCCATATTGGACAGAGGGGTGAGGTTGCAGATCTGGATGGAGATGGGATTGGTAGTGCTGGATGTTGGGAAGGCTATGGCTTTGTGTGGACAGAGCTATACGTGGCCCCAAAATTAAAGGAACCCCTACAGTCATTTTCTCTGACCCGATACGACAGGGTAACTTTGCATCGCAATGACTCTAAAACCTGAGCCCCAAACCCAGAGCAATTGAACACACAGAACACGGTATTGTTAAATGCATGCATATCACGAGCACACGTGCATTGCACGTTTTGAAGAGTACTTAAGCCATGACATGCATGCGATTGTAAGAACTAACAAAATGCCACCACGACAGTACTTGACGTCAGCACAAAAATAGGGATGCTACAGTCTGGAGATTCTCAGAACCATGTAGCCAGGTTCTTTAGCAAGTCCGAAAGCGTCACCTCCCGGCATGTTGCTGTCCACCGTCAGACTAGTGACGTCAAAATGAGGCCTGGTCGTGGACGTCATCGCAAAACAACAGCCAGACAAGATCGCCTCGCGTAATTGCACTGCGTAACCGCTTCGTAACAGCACCAGAACTGAAGAGGCAGTTCCATGCTGCCACGGGAATACGACTTTCGAACAGTACAGTGCGTAACAGACTACGTGAAGGTGCTCTGAAATCAAGGCGTCCTGTTCATGGTGTCATCATGTCACGAGCTAACAGACAGGCTCGTTTGCCGTGGTTTCGACAACGTCAGGGTTGGCCAGTACGTCAATGGCATCACGTCATGTTCTCTGATGAGTCCAGGTTCTGTTTGAGATTCACAGACGGTCGCAAACGTGTTTGGCGACGACGTGGTGAGAGGTACAGTCGCAGCACTATCTTGGAGCATGATTCATTTGGGGGTGGAAGCATCATGGTCTGGGGTGGGGTTTCCTACGACAGGAGGACAGATTTGATTGTTGTTCCTGGTAATCTTACTGGTCAACGTTACGTCAATGAAATTGTACGCCCCATTGTTGTTCCAATGGCCCAGAGTTGGACGTAACTTCATCTTTCAAGATGATAATGCCCGACCCCACAGAGCTCGTGTTGTGATTGACTTTTTGGCACAAGAAGGCATTGTGACACTTCCATGGCCTGCCACATCTCCTGACCTGTCGCCAATAGAGCATTTGTGGAATGTTTTGTGCACGGCGCCCAGGACCAGCAAATCTCCAGGAACTTGGTGTAGCTCTTCAGTATGAGTGGCAGCAGATTACAAGAGCTACGATTCGTCGTATCATCTCCAGTATGCCCGCTAGGTGTCGTGCTTGTGTTGCTGCACACGGTGGTCACACTCGATATTGACTTATACCTCACATGAGTGCTACATTTCCTGAAATAAAACCTGATGATTGCTACGATTATTGAGGGTTCCCTTATTTCTTGTTCTGCATATATTTCTTCAGATTCCGAATAATGTTCACTGACTATATGAGATAATGAATTTCGGAAATCGCTGTCATACACCGTGAACACTTTAATACCGGCTGTCATGAACAAGTTGTTTCTTCAGTGTCGGACACTCACATCGGAAAATATGAGGCCAAACATCACTTAAAATGGTAACTCAGTGCACACATGAATGTAAGGTGTGAAATGAATAGAACGTTTAAATGTTTAAAACATGTAAAGCAAGGTGTATCATGTACCATACCAACTCCCACTGTATCATTTACTATACCTACTCCAGTGTATCATATACCATACACACTCCAACTGTATCAGCCCTGGTTGATAACAGATCGGACCATTGTTTGCCTTGTCCACTATCATATATGCAATATGGTATATTGCTGAGTGATTCATTAAACAACACAAACACCGACATTACGAAAGATCTTGCCATTTCCTATTTGTGCCTACAAAGAACAACAACCCACACATAGATGAGAAACACAAAGATATTAGTCTTTATGCCAACAAGCTGTTTTATTGCACAAAATAAGTTGATGATTTTACAATGAATACATTAAACTGTTACTATAAAACATACAAAACAAAGTTGATAATGTAACATCATTTATAAAAATGCTGATAACGTAATGCTAATTCTCTCATCAATGCAGGCAGATGTTCTCCATTAGTACGAGTACAACATCCTCATCTCCACAGCTTCAATCAATACAACAGCCTGATACAACACACACCCTGTCAGACAAAGCAGGGGATAGCACATCACTATCCCTGTCAGCCTTCTGTTGTCCAACAATGCTTCAGCCATTCACACAAGCCAACAGCAACATATCTTTGTCCGTATCAAGTCAAGTCAGTCCATATACCTGTGAAAAACGTTCACCACCACCACTTTCTGTAATAGTGTCACAGCCTAACAAGTATATCCTAAGTAGAAGGCACTTTCATCTAGGTAGATGAAGTCGACATCAACATGGAAAATACTTACATTTAAGTAGACGAAGCTTACATCTATGTGGGCATAGGCGGATCCAAATTTTCAAAGTGGAGGGGAGGAGGCGGAGTCTGAACCCCCTGAACCCACCCCACCTTAGCTTCACCTATGCAAAACATTAATTCCAATGTGGTCAGTATTCATTTTCAAAGGTGGGTTGTACCCCCTGAACCCCCGCACTCAACTCCCCTTGGATCTGTCTATGGTGGAAGATCGTAGCACATGATGCTTGCATGTATGTTGAGGAAACTTTTTTCTACATTGATGATAAATTTATTTTCCCTTTGGTACTAAAACGCTTCCCTAATATACAATGTATCACCATATGAACTAGTCATTTTTTTAATCAAATGCATTTTTTTCTGGCAAAATACAATTGTATTTGTTTTCCACTGCAGCAGACACATACTGAATACTGACACAAAATGGATGTTTCAGTGATGTTTTGTTTTATGGTAACAGAAGAACACAGCTCCTGGAGTAGCCAACCTTTCATTTCCTTTCCTCCTTTACATATCATCAGACGCAAACGCATATTCTTCCATTACTAATTTTTCATTGGGTATGCGATATCTCAGATGAATATTCATTACAATGACATCTCTTTCTTATTGATTTACCGAAAAATATGAAAATGCATGTGATATCTGCCAATAAACTAGTGGTGTTTAACATTTTTCTATTGATGTATGTCACATACCAAATTATACTACTCAAAAAAGATAAGGACAACCTGATTTTGCCTCTGTAGTTAATCTCTGATAGCAAATGTTCCTAACTACTTTTGAGCTGTATACCTATGTACTGTGTCAGGTGTTTAGTCTGATGCTGAATATGGTCTTTCATAATGTGTATAACACGACTGTATCCAACCTATTAACTTGGGACATCTTCCCATGAAGTCCTAGCTTCTTGTTGGTTGGAAATGGTGAAGCATGTGTAACTCCATATTTGAAGCAAACCTAACATACATATGCAAGTTTTCTGATCACTTTTTCTATGTGTGAAACATTACAACACTGAAACTCATTAGATATGTTTTTAACAACAAAAATATGACATCATATTTGCAAGTCACTTTTTGGATCATATTCATAGCTATTTATGATCACAAAATGCTCTTTCTCCCTGCACATACATGCACAGTTTACCCTGTTATTGAACATCTTGTAAGGATTTAAATCTAGTGTATGTAACTATCTTCTACAATGTCAGATGTTTCAGTGTACTAACTAACATATACACTCATCTAGATATTGTACATTCAAGTATATACAACATACAATGGTAGTGAGTTGGTTTAATGAACGGCCATGCACTAAAATATGGTCTCTGGTTCCATGCTGTTTCAAGAGTATTTCAATTACAGCACAATGTGGATTACAGCACAATGTGGGTGCTGTTGGTGGTGAAGAACAATGCAATATACTGTGGGTATTTCAGGACTGTGGACTAAGTGGTCGAGTGAGTTTGTTTTTATGCAGTTTCTTGCAACATTCTATCAGCATCATGGCAGGGGACACCAGAAATGGGCTTCACACATTGAGGGGAATCCAACCCAGGCCTTCAGTGTAATGAAAATTTGAACACTTGGCTACTCCACCACCCCACTGTTGACGCTTCTGATGCAGCATCAAACCAACAATGCTCTCCTGACATTCATATGATGGAGCAATCATGGCCCAATTCCATGATGGCATTTAAAAGCAATCTCAGACATGATTGTTTCAGCAGAAAAAGAGGATACCACACAATCAACATAGACCTGGTTTTCCTAAGAGATCAGGGCAGTAGGGTAGCCTATTGGTTAAAACCTTCACCTGTCACTTCAAAGTCTCAGGTTTTATTTCTTGTATGGGCATAACATGTTAAGCCCATTTCTGGTGTCCCCTGCAGTGACATTGCTGGAATTCTGCCAAAATTACTTGAGCTCACACATCAAATTCCTGTCCTCACCACCACTTTGTGAACACCTTGTACCCATTTTTGTCTATTAGATCACCTCAGTGAACATCTGAGACGTGCATGAAGCTTATGAAGCAGTGTCCATAACAAGGTATATAAAAAAGTCAAACAGGTACCAGGTCTACAAACATATACAACATCATGCCTAACATTAAATTTTGTGGCCTTGATCTCTGCAACTGGCATCTAAGGGCCTCCTTACTGACCCACAGATGCACACAAATATGGAATTGAACTTCCATCAACTTCCATTCCACAAAACAAAATTAATTGTGGTAGGTATTAAGTAGTAAATGACAACATGTTTTTCTTCTAATCTGAAACACCTACAACTGGAAACACAAACATATTCAATGGGTTTATACAACATGTTTAACGTTAAATGTTGTGGAATCAATACTGATCTTGATTCTTGTGATGAGACCTGTCTCTAGAGAGTTGGTGATGCCTGGAACAGACAAGAATCATGCTATAGTGAGTGGGTCATACAGGGCTTAATGCTACTTTTCACAAGTTTTCAGTCATATTAACACTGATCATGGACGGTTTTGTGAAGTCAAGAGTGAAAGAGATTTGACACATCTGAGGCTTCAAAGAACCATCTGCTAGCTTAAAGGAAGCCTTGGTCTCTTTAAATCCAATAAATACAATACACAACACACAATGAAAGTGTGTACAAGTAAGTAAGCAATAAATACCACAGTATTGCTGATACTGGGTGCTCGTTACTGGTACATTAACCAAGCTGCATTTTAAACTGAACTTGAGGACTTATTTTGAAATCAGAAAGGAAAAAGAGTAAAAACACTTCACACACCCAATAGAAGAAAAAAATGATAGTAAGCCTACTGTAGGGAAATCACCGAAAGGTTGTGATTGGTTTGTATACTGAATAGCAAAAGAAAAGCAACCATGGCCTTTGCCAAGTTTTTAAACAGAAGACAAAAGCATTAAGTTACTTTTCATTTTTGTTTTAAATTTGCATTTCTTTTGCTGTTCAGTACATATATAGATAAATGCTTCTTTTCTCAGATCACTGATATTGTGGTTGCATATGTTATGCACCAAGGGGTTGTATGTCGATTTCAAATGTTACAGAGAACTCACCAGCTCTTTGCGCACTATAGTCACGTGAGTGTTGATTGTCTGGTGGAGCGTGGCAAAGTACTTGAGGCGGGTCAGCCCTTCAGAACCTAACTCCTTGTTCAGATAGCCCACACACACTTGGTACTTGGTCTTCACAAGGTTCAGTTTCCTTAACCGCTTCTTGCCCAAAGAGCCAGTAAAGGTTGTCAATAGCTTCTTCCGGTCATCATGAAGCTTATGAATGTCATTTTTCAAACTCTGCACTAAGTCTGTCTGATTCTTGATGGCTGCTTCTAACTTTTCCTTCACAAGCTTCTCGATGTCCAGCTTCATGGACAGGAGGCGAGCATAGGGCTTCTTGGAAATAGCAGATAACAGAATCAAGAAGCATCCTTCTTCCGAGTGGTATTTTCTCTTCTCACTCTGAAGCAGAATGTCATCTGGAACCTTCTGATGCGCTCGGCCAATGAAACT
The DNA here is from genome assembly GCF_037392515.1 of Haliotis asinina. Taxonomy (NCBI): domain Eukaryota; kingdom Metazoa; phylum Mollusca; class Gastropoda; order Lepetellida; family Haliotidae; genus Haliotis; species Haliotis asinina. The sequence continues at coordinate 14,741,468 of NC_090284.1, forward strand.
CAACTTCTGGAATCCTTCCATCAAGTCACTGGCCACCTGCTGTAGGGCATCTTTTTGTCTACTAAGAGTCTGACTGTTGCCATGACTCTGGCCTGAGGGTACACTATCCACCACTATAGGAATGTCACTGGTGAAATCTATACAGTTGTCAGCAGGACCACCAGATGGACCTTTGTTTCCAAACAGAGTTTCTAGGTCATTCCACTTGGACTGTGGCCCTTCATACTGACTGAACCACTGGCCTTGAGTTGGCTGAATGTGACTCAGATTGTTTGATTTTACCAGTCCCTGAACATCACCTGTCATCTTCTGGTGGCACTGCATTACAGACAAACCATTTGATCTTGATTCCATACTATTTGTCATAAGGTTGACAGTATTTTGGGCAATCTGTAAATTGAATTCAAGTGACATGATACCATTCTGGAGATAATTCTGTGGATTTTTCAAGGGTAGATTCACACAATTCTGCATTCCGGAAGACTGACCAGGAGCAGTGTCTTGTTTGGTCCTTTGAAGTGCCTCGGAGCATTTCTTAATGCACTCCTGTACCACCTGCAGCTCCATAAGGATCTGCTCCTTGGTGAAGTCTTCCAGTTTCCTCTCAAGAGATACCTCTGTGATTGAGTCATCAGGACACAAGCGGAAATTACCACAAGCTTTCTTCTCCAGCTTCTTCTCATAATGGGCTGCAACAACTTTCGCTTTCTGAACCATCCTTCGTCTTTTATGCTTCGTTTGTTCAGCTAAAACAGTGCTCAGTGGCCATGGAATTCTGTCCTTTACCTTACTGGGATCCGAAACACCAAGTTTAAACTTCAAGTATTTTTCAATGGTGAGGGGAACGATTCTAACAGACCCATCATCTCGGCTGTTCTCTGACACCAGCTTGTCACTGAGCTCATCCAGGTCTTCAATACTGTCTCCAGAGATGCTTGAAGAGTCATCAGGAGTGTCAGTTGTCTCAAGCTTCTCCTGATCACATCGATATAATTCAAATGAGAGTTCATCATTGTAATCAACAGTTTCTCTTGATTTCCTCACTAAATCAGTACTACGTTTGTGATCAGAATACCTGGTACTCTTATTCAGAAGCAAAGTTGACCAATCTGTAGCACCTGTGTTGATAACCTGTCTTTGTCTTCCAGAAGAGGATGTCTTTGGTTTCATGTCCTGTTTTTTATCATACGTTTCCTGCACATTCAAACCAGTCTCTTTTTGGTTTTCTTTTGAATCAGCATTTTCCTGCAATTCAACTTTTCTTACATCTTCCTTGTCAATGTGAATAATGACTGGTTCCAACTTTGGACCACTTCTGCTTGTGGTGCAGACCTTCCTACTGTCTTGTTCAGAGTTTGTCTCATGCAAAGACTTTATGTTAGACATGAGTCTTACATTGCCAGAGGATCTAACATCACTTCTGGAAGTGATATCCCATGAGGATCTCCTATCATTTGATGATCTTCTACTACTTGAGGATCTTGCATCATTTGAAGATCTTCCATAACTTGAGGATCTTGCATCACCAGAATATCTTCCATCACTTGAGGATCTATCATCAACAGAGGCTCTCCTGTCTCTGGAATATCTTCCACTACTTGAGAGTCTTACTTCCCGTGAAGATCTGCTATCACTTGAATACCTCCGATCACTTGAAGCTCTTCCATCATTTGAAGATCTTCGATCACTGGAATATCTCCCATCACTTGAGGACCTGGATTCTCGTGAAGATCTTCCATCACCTGAACTTCTTCCATCATTTGAGGATCTCCTATCACTTGAACACCTCCTATCACTTGAATATCTCAAATCATTTGATGATTTTACATTGCTTGAAGATCTTGGTTCACCTGAGGACCTCACATCACTTGAGGATCTCCCGTCATTTGAGGATCTTGCATCACTTGAAGACCTCACATCACTGGAGGATCTGACCTCACTTGAGGATCTCACATCACTCGAGGATCTGATGTCACTTGAAGATCTCATCTCATTTAAAGATCTCACTTCACTTGAAGGTCTCACTTCGCTTGACGATTTAACATCATCTGAGGATCTGACCTCACTTGAAGATCTCACATCATTAGAGGATCTGATGTCACTTGAAGATCTCATCTCATTTAAAGATCTTACTTCGTTTGAAGGTCTCACTTCGCTTGAAGATCTTACATCAGTTGAAGGTCTCACTTCACTTGAAGCTCTTACTTCGCTTGAAGATCTTACTTCATTTGAGGATGTTACATCTTCTGATGACACTCCATCCAGGGAAGACTTGATATCAATAGAGGGTTTGACATCAGCTGAGGAATCCTGCAAGGTTCCTGCATCAAAAGCATCATGCACATCAAGAGCATCAAGAGCATCATGCACATCAAGAGCATCAAGAGCATCATGAGCATCATGAGCATTCAGTTCCTTTCTTTGCATTTCTTGATTCTCTTCACTATCACTTGCACTATAAGATAGGTCCTCAAGTGCATTCAGGATCTTTTCCCTTTCCATGGATAAAATATCCAATGGCTGTCCCAATAATTTATCCTTTGGTCTGGGTCCTGGTGATGGGCTGAGAGAGTTCCTGTCAGGGTTCGGTTCAGGTGAGTTGTGTTCAGTTTTCTCTGATTCAAGTTTTGAGATGACCGACTGCATAACAACTTTCCTGTTTGGGGAATGTGAAGTTTTTATGTCATTGCCAGCATGCACAGCCTCCCCAGCATGTGCATCCCGGCTAGATTCGCCTAAAAAAGGACCCTGTCTTATTGGTGATGATGTAGAACTTGAAGGGTTGGAAGTTGAACCGTTACTCCCTCCTTTATCAAAAGGAAGATTCCATGACTTGGAGCTGTCTGAAGGCTTACTAAACAAAGACTGAGATTCTGGTGTATGTTCCTTGGTGCTTTGCTTCTCTGGGGAAGACTGATGAGATTCTGGTGTTGACTCCCTTGGCACAGATGATTCTCTTGGTTTTGGGGCAAACATGTCAGCAAACCAGTCCGCTGGGTCACTAGACTTCCGTGGCTCTGCTGAGGGGGGCATACCAGATGTGGGAACATGCACTAACATTGATGTTGGGCGTACTGGAAGAGGAGGAGGAGGTTGATTTGGGTTGAAGAGTGGTCTCTGAATGGGAACACCACTAGGAACATAGGGTCGTTGTCCATGTTGGGCAGTTGGTGGTCCTTGTAGAGGCAATGGCATTCTCTCCTGGTGCTGCCCAAGAACAGGAATACTAGAAGCGACTTGAGGTGGAGGAAGGGCTGTCATACCTCCAGGTCGACACACCTGTGAGAACCCATAGTTTGGTAGTCTTACTGGCTGTGTATTCTCATGGAGTGGAGGAGGAGGATAGGCTGTGTTGACATGCTGCATTCCATGTACTTGCTGTGGGTGTGTCATCGGTGGTTGAGGTCTCACAACAGGCTGTGGGGGTCTTGGTGGAGGGGGACCCGCACTTGTTTGTATTGTCTGAGATGGCATAACAGGTGGTCGCTGCTGAGGTACCATATGAGGCTGAGGTGGTGCAGCAGGTTGCGGCACATGATGGGGCATCGACTGGTGAAAAGTTGGTGGTTGCTGATGAAACCTCAATGGAACAGGAGGATGAGAAAGGTTAGGATTAGGTGGTGGGCGCATGATAGGTGCTTGTACAGGATGAGGAGGAAACCGCAGGTGTTGCTGCTGTGATGGGACAAGGTGTCCTGGTGGCAATGTGCCTTGAGGAGGTATTGTATTTACTGGAGGGAGTCTGGTAGTGACTGGCTGGAGAAATCCTGGCGCTGAAACTTGGGGTGGTGGTGGTGGTTGAGGTTGTTGAACAGGAGGAACTGAAGGCCTAACCTGTGAGGAAGCAGGCAGAACCAAAGGTTGGCCAGACAAGGCAGCAGAAAAAGTGGGAATCCACATCGACTGTACAGTACTTTGACCAAGGCTTGTTGTTTGAGTTTCTGTCTTTGGTGGTGCAGATTCAACTGGCACCCACACTGACACTGGGGGTGTGCTGCATCCTCTACTCTTACCTAGAACAGGAATAGATTGACCACTGGGCTTCTTGACAACATTGTTCTGTTCATCAGACACACTGGTGCTTTTAGAGATTGTTGAGTCAGATTTCACTGAATCTTTGCTGTCTAAACTGGTGGAAGTGCTTCTGCTGGCAGGAACGGAGGATGCAGACTTTTTGACACCCATCTTGTACTGAACTGTAGGAATGATTCTTGTCGTCGGTGCAGACACCACTGCCGTAGACAATGGTGGAGATGATGGAGTCACAGGTAGTGACGTAACTGAATGATGTGGTACTGGCAACAATACTGCTGGTGAAGTAGTTCTGGTATCAGTGACCTTCACCTCAGATTGGACACTGGTGCTTTTTGCTTCAGATTTCTTCTTCTTTCCACCAACACATAAGGTAATTGACAATTTTCGTTTCATGATATCTTTAATTGGACTGAATGTGTTGTGAGTTCCATTGATGTCAAGATCTTCATCTGTAGATTTAGACTTAGCATCTCTTTTTTCCTTCTCCTGTGCTCTCTCACTCAGAGAGCTTGCTTCCTTCTTTGTGGAAATCTTCTTGAGCTTCAGATGCAGAGGTTTGTCACCTTCAATGGAGTTATATCCTCTTTTTTCATCTACTTTTTGGGTCAGCTTCTCATTTGTCATCACCTCTTCTTCCTTCTTCACTTCATCTGTCTTCACTTCCTCCTTCTTTACTTCCATCTTTTCAGCTTTTGTTTGAACCTCCCCAAGACGGTCTGGTTCTTCTTCCTCTTGGACTATGAGATCAAGTCCAACCACTGTGTTTGTTTTGTAATAGTGAGAACTTTTCACTGTGTCCTCCTCTTTTTTCAAAGCTGGTTTCACATCCCTCAGAAACTCAAAAGTGCACAAATCTGGTTCTACTTTTATTTCCGCTTTCATCATAGAGCTATTATGCTCCTCTTTGTACGATTCACAGTCCTTTGTCATGAGTTCCTGCTCAAGATCCAGATGTCGCACATAGGGTTGAATAGAGCTGGCAACATCTTTACACTTTGGACACTCTCCAGCACTGGGACTGAATACCTAAAAAGACAAAGCAATTTATTATCACCCTGTAAAAATGATGCTTCATACATGTGAAGCAGCTATATGAGCCCTCACTCTATTTGTTTATTTGTTAGTGTTTTAGCTCCACTGACAGCAGCTCTCTCAGTGAAGGTCTGTAATCTTATGAACTCACAAAGTGATAGACAATGCAAATAAAACATGCAAAAGATAAGGCAAAAATATATATGGGGGATTTTCCTCAATTAATTTTTATAAATCCCAGATGGCTGCCAAGATATCAGCTGGTGAGTTCATTACCAAGCACTGACTATTTACCTGCAAATAGTTGGTCAACTCTACTTTGGGCTGTAAACTTTGAATACTGCGGACATCATCTGATCGACACACACCAACTTGAGCCAACTCCACATTAGGTGAAGCAGGTCTAGAAGCCACCGATGTCATTGACACACTCTCTGTCCCGTAACTGTAGCTGTCATCATCAGAATTAGGCAGTGTCTCAACAAAGGTATGAGGCTGATCAAAGCTGAAGTCTCCATAATCAATATCATCATTTTCATATTCAATACTGAAGTTTTCAGATGGACAAGGAGACCATGGTTTCTGATCATCCTCTAAATCAATCTTCTTTCTAGGAGGAAGCTTCTTTTTCCGCTTTCTTCTCTTCTTGTAACCAGCTAAATCTTTGTCCACTTTCTTCTTTTTAACCTTCTTGCCCACATCTGGTTTACCTCCCTGCACTACTCTCTTGTTCTTGAGATCTTCTTTCTCAATCACCTCAGTCCACGACCGAGCCTGGACTACAGGTGCTGCCTCCTCAGGCTTCGGAGTCGTGACTGGGGGCTTCACAGATGGTGGAATATTAGCAGCAGTCTTGTCCACCTCAGTGATGTCACGGAGCTTGGGTTTCTGGAAACACATTATTTTGTAGAAAAACTTTATAAATGAAAGGAAAGTCAAAATGATACATAAACATGGGTCAGGAAGTTGGTTTACACCACATTGGAAAGTTAATGAACTGCTACATTCTCTATAATAAGCCCCTGCTCCAAACCAAAATACACCAGTTACATGTTATTAAAGCAGTCTGTGCTTAATATTAATACAGGGAACATTGGGAGTGAATCCCCCATTCCCATCCCCCACACACACTTGCACACACACAGCTTGACAATTTATCAGGTACTGAGTAATTTTCACTAATAATATGTTATACCATGCCAAAACACTTGAAGATATGCATGATGGGGAAAGACAACAGTGACACAATTCAAAGCCGATCTGATCAACTAATTACAATTGTGAGTGGTGAGTTCCAGACATGGTGTTGTAAATATTCCTTGTGATGATGAAAACGTCTGGGGGAAACCTAGTGATCAAATGATTTAACTTTCTGTTTGAACCTGGGATCTTAATATCAAATACTTCACAATCTGCCATGGAACAAGTTTTCACAACCATCAGCTTGAACATGATTATAAATTTTTTAGATGAAGTATCCTTTACAGTGACATATATTGATGATCTAAGTGGTTTGAACAATGTATTATCAAAAGCTCAAAATACAAACTTTGATTTGCTCTTGCTCTGTTGATATTTGCTGTTCTTTCTCTGTGAACAGTGACCTCTTCATTGGCTTATCATCACCATTGTCTTTCTTTTCTTCCTTGGGGCTATTTGAAACTACTGTGTCCATCTTGTCTGGTGGGGAGGGCTTCACAGGAGTCATCTCCACATCACTGCTAACTTCACCACCATCTATTCGTGGGGCCATCCATACTCCCTCACACAAGTCCTCACACTCATGGTTATCATCTCGAGCATCGTAACTCCGCTTGTCACTCACATCTGTGTAAGAACTCACATAATCATCCACCAATCTCAACTGATCAACACTTGCTGTAGAAGATTTCCTTCTTGGAGCTGAATCGTCACGGTGATGATCCAGCGAGTCCCTTCTGCCATAGTCTGATCGTGGAGATCTACGTGGAGAATGGTACCTGGAACTCCTATAGTCTACATCACCATACCTACTGGCATCTTCATGTCTGGGGCTATCACGTCTTGGCCTGTGATCATATGATCTCCTATCATATCTTGATTCATGTGATCTGCGGTCATCATCATACCTGTACCTCGTGTCTCGTCTCCTGTCATCCCGCCTCCTGTAGTCCACATCCTCATTATGACCCTTCCAGAAGTCATCAAACTGAGAACTCCCATAATGCCTTGAAGATTCAGTGCTACTATATCTTGAGTCCTTCCATTTATACTCGTCGTAGTCTGAATCCCTGTAAATTCGATCCCTCTGGCTGCTCTGCCACAACGACCATCTTGAACTGTGTTGTCTGGCATCTGTGTCAGCATCACCAAACTCCAGACGTTCTCTACCAGAAGACACACTGACCCCGAATCCTTGCTGTCCCGAGTCACCGGTGTGGTACCCTTGAAATGGAGAGGAACTTATTTCTCTGTATCTCTCATGGGGAGCTTGCTGAAGCTTGGTTTGAGGTTGTACTGCTGGTCCCTTCTGAACAAGTTTAGATATTATGTCCTTGACATCACCAAAAGACTGAAGTTTAGTTACAAGATCCTTGACATAGTCTTGACTCATATCCTTTGGTGTGGCTTGCTGTGCTTCATTCTGCAGCTCAGACTGAGTTACAGGCTGTTTCTGTGGTGTTCCCGGACTTAACGTTGACAGAGACAATCCAGGCAGAACAGAAGATAAAGAAACACTAGATTTAGGACTGGACTGAATTCCTTGATGTGCTGGGCTATCTGTAACAACAGAGACAGGAAAAGAGGGACTATCTGCCACTCTTGGGCTGTTCTGTGTGCTCACTGACACTGGATGAGCACTGGATTTCTGTGGACTATTCTGTGATTCTTGACGTACTGGACTCTTTGACAGTTCTCTAGCAAAGGGATTACTCATAGAAGAGGCAGACCCAGGGCTCTTCTGAGCTTGTGAACCTACAGGACTTTGCGTAAGTTTTGAAAAATCAAGTTGAATAATCTTCTTGACAGCTGCATATGGGTCTTTATAGTCAGCACTCCCTTTTGGGGAATAAGGAAGAGATGCATCTTTGGTAACTAAGCCAACTTCAGATGTGGGGGACTCAGGAAAATATTCTGAATCTTTGACATCATCACTTGGTGTATTTTGATTAGGTGATAGGGCTAATGGAGGCATGAAGATTTGATTTGAGGAAGAGACATCACCAGAGACATCATGATACTTTTGGAAATGGAGTGGGTCAGATGCCACAGGAACAGAGGTGGGTGAAACTATGGTTTGTGACACTGTTGGATCAGATGTTAAGGAGGGTAGTAATGATGTGGCTGAAACTGAAAATGGAGATGGCATCTGAGCTGGAGCTGGTTCAGAAGCTGAGAAAAATGGTGTAGGTGGAGGAGGCACCGGGGCTGGAACAGGAGCGGGGACAGGCACGGGAATCTGAGATGAAACTGGGGTTGAGACAGGCTCTGACTCTGGCTCTGTGAATTGACTAGGGGTAGAGACACAAGCTGCTGCAGCAGGAATTGATAAGCCTGCCTTGGAAAAGCGACTCGGAGGATAGATTCCAGCTTGAGTGGATGAGGTCACCACTGCTGGACCTTCCATGGCACTGGTTACAGGAGCAGCAGGAACTGAGGTCAGGTCGCTAACAACTTCCACTGCCGTTATTGGAACTGAAGGAACTGGGACTGGTGTGATTGTGGGTGGTGAGGAAATGGATATTGTCGACTTTGCTACATTTTGCTTGTCAGATTGTTTGAATCTTGTAGAATAATCCGCAAAGCTTATCTTTTTCTTTTTTTCTTTGGCTTCAGCTTTCTTCTGGTCCATTTGCTCCTGGACTTGTTTGACAACACTGTTTTGTGCCTGATCCTCACTCGTAATGGCCATTTCATCCTGGCCAGTTGTCCCCCAGAGCTGCTCTACAGTTTTAATCATTGACTTCATTTGAGGGCTGATTGTCTTCTGCTCTGATGGGAACTGACTGAACATGGCATCACCATGCTGACCTGAGGGTATGTCAATGGTTCTGTGACGAGGATCATTTAAAGCGATCCTTGGATCAGAATGAGCAAGGCGGGGATCACTTGAAATTAAACGAGGATCCACTGGCATTATCCGCGGATCTGCTGGTGTTAACCTAGGGTCACTAGGAGGAACTCGTGGATCAGCTAGTCTTGGATCACTTGTAGCTTCAGCCACATCAGAAGTGTTTCTCCTCCTGGCAATACGCGGGTCCTCTCGGACAGATTGGATCTTGTACCCAGCATTGCCTACTGGCACAGGGGGAGATGGCAAAGGACTAAATCCAGACTCTTGTCGGCCATAGGTAACCACTGAGTCATAGCTGCTTCTTCTGGGAACCACGTTCAAGTCACCGCGGGACTTCCACTTGTGACCCGATGCACCCTGGGAGGACTTCCAGTACTCACTTCCTGTTGACTTCGAGCCGTATGAACTCCGACCAGTCTGTCCATAGGCAGCACCTGATGTCTCCTTCCTCTCATACTGCAGCAATGCATATGGCAGGCAGTGACGAGGCCTAGTGGATGGCAGAGCTTCATCTGTGTATTCATACAGGTAAATCTGCAAATATTAAAAAAACTTTTGAGGCAGGTGTATTTTAGTGCAAAGACTTACGTTATGCGTAATGATATAATATATAATTCCAAAATTCTATATGTGTAATAAGTAATATTATTCCTGCTTTGCATTACTACAGTATTCTTGGTAAGTATCCCGATGTATTTACCCAAGTATGAATTATGTGTGATATATGTATGTATTGTTACAGTTAGTTGTTTACCAATCTTATGCTCCACTGCGAAATAAACCTCCTCACACCTCAGCAGAGTGTTGGCAGTTTATGCCTATATTATCCCTACTATATTTTGTTACATTGAAGCATTCACTAGAGCCTGTCCCAGAGTACAACATGCCAAACTTGAAAACGCTGTGAAAAGCAAACCTGTGTTTCACTGGGCAGGGAGGGTGGTGGGGGTGTCTATTCTATTCTGCATTTTAATCTAAGGAGGCCTATAGCAATTACAGTAACAACAAATTTTCACATTTTTCACAAGATGTTTTGCTCATTTCATCAAACCATTAGCCAACCTCTACATACACACTATAACTGCTAGAATACAATGAGAAGCTAAAGACAGAATATCTATGCCCCAAATGGTTGAACATTCCAGCCTACCTGTGATCTCTGCAGCTGGACTGTGTGCGTGGAATGGGACTGAGCTGCACTGACCGATACGTGACAGTCATAGTTGGGGGTGGGTTCCACTAGAAGCTCTGATGAGTTTGTGATCTGTTGTGCCTTGCAACGACCTGGAGTCACCTGAAGGGGAGACAACTTGTGATTAATGAAGGAAAATCAATTTGAGCCTTTTCTCAAGGTTTCACAACACCAAATCAGAATCAGCTGAGTTTAGTGTTTTTCAAAAGTATATCTATCCAGTACTGTATATTACCGTGTATAAGCCAAACCCCATGGATGAGCCAATCCCCTGACTTGAGCCCTAAACTCAGTGTCAAAATGGTATGTGTCATGCATAAGCTGACACCCCCACGATGGGTTGCAGTTCAGCTTACACCACAAGACATCTTGCATTTACAGTCTTGGATGTAAAATGTAAGTATACTAAATCAGAGTAATATCTAATAATTAAAACTGATTATTTTTTCCTATACCCAATTCTGTCTTCATTCAAAATGCCTCATGCTGAATACATTTTGTGCAGCTTCCTGCTTTCCATTTAGCTTGTGGTTAACCTTGTTATTTTTGTTTGTTTTTGCTGGTAGTTGATGGTCTTACCTTCTTTGCATATTACATTACTATGGAAATTAACAGGAAAATATTTGGTTTGGTTAACCTCTGTAACACTGTTTTGAATGAGTCTCTTCTTTTTAATTCAAATCATCAGATCATAAAATGCATTTCTTTATGCACATATCAGTACACTGAAGATATGCTGCAAACAGCGTATTAACATACAGTGGAAGCTGTCAAAACCGGCATCTGACCAATCTGGCAAGTTGTCATCACCTACATAAAATGTCAGCCCCCCATCCATGGCTTGTACATTTATCATCCGTTCTACAATCCAGCACTTTGTCTCAACCTGATTATTTAGTCAGTCCCAATGAGTGCCGGTTTAGACAGCTTCCACTGTATCAGTATGTATACCCATAACACTGTGCTGTCATACCAGACTAATTTCAGATGATACATAATGGACCCTTGACTTTGACAGACAATTTGGAAGGTAGATGAACATGAAGAAACTTTGGCCAATAAATTATTTGTTAACATATGTATACAGTGGAAGCTGTCAAAACCAGCATCTGGCCAATCCAGCAAGTTGTCATCACTGGCATAAAATCTCAATCCTGTCTGGGGTTTGTACATTTATCATCAGCTCTACAATCTGGCACATTGTCTAAACCAGATTATTTCTTCAGTCCCAATGTATATATTATGTTATATGTAAATATGTTTGAAGATAACAATATGACAATGACGCATTGTTTTAAACGATAGTTATAACAATGACAGTTTATCCAAATCAGGCAAAATCTCTCTCCATTTCACTGCTGTAAAGGGGAATTAAGTATGTCACAGGATCTGATCCAACCTAATCATATTCAAAGCGTTCTATCAGTGTTCGTGTTAATGCAGAAACATGCATTTTTCACGTCCAAAAATAATGAAACCACGCAAAAAATACTTTGTGCGTGTTTTGGATGCATAGATTCTGATCTACATAATTTCAAAAAGTACCTTAAAACCGCAACATATAGACAAACAACAATTTTTAACATGATTCAGGATTGTACTGAAATTTCACATGCAAAAGATGTGGACGACATCGTCATAATTTTATTTCTGCAAGCACTCGCACAAAACCTACCGTGATCACTGTCTATGCACCAAAAATACAACAGTTTTACAGGAAATGAAAAGGGAAGGCCATGTTGGATTGGTACCAAGAAGTAACACTGCAGCAAGGAAGTTTATACAATTACACAAAGGAGATTTTCCGCCTCTGTGCGATCACAGATCATTTCAGGACAGCAATTTCCTAAAAACATAATCATTTCTTTCTGTACATGAGGTTTCTTTGCATTGATGAGAACATGTGCAGTGCATTTCTTCTGGGAAATTTTGCAGTTTGAAAAGCATGCTTCTGACTACAGTAATGAAGTATCCTTATTAGACAAGTGCCTATGTTTTGAATACATAAATATGATAAAGATAGTAAATTGACCTCAGAAGTTTACGCTTGTTGGTAATCATTTCTAACTTGTTAATTAACTCTATTTCTATAATTTCTTCTAATAATTAGGATAATCTGCATCTAACTTCAATTTTTTTTTAAAGCTCAAAAAATATGGCACTGTAATATATATGATATATCTATATTATGCATATATATTACTCTATGCTTTTATATGTATGTAAACATGTATCTTTCACAGGGATATTTTTGTCACCCTGAAATTTTTGTATTTTGGGCCGAAGGTCTCCTATCGAATATAATCTGTCTGTCATTCTGTAAAATTGATCACCATTAAATTTACACAATACAATAGCCATGTATTGCCTCAAATTTGAAAGGCCCTGTTCCTCCCCATTGAATATTTTTGTCTGTTGTTTATCACTACACTCAGCATGATGGCCAATGGAACAAATGGCAGTTTAACTGCATACTTGAACAAAGCTGACTTCTGATATGTGATAGCCATAACAAGTTGGGAGGAAAAGTTTTATGTTTTCACATCTTGTTTCATTGCAAGATGTCCAATTATTCAATCTCAGAGCTACAAAACCACTAATTTCCTTTTGAAATACCTGCAGTTTCCTTGTCAGCACCCAATGCCTTCATGAACAGTCTGAAAGTGGCAATCTCAGTTTCTAATTTTAACTTCTTGACAAAAAATCGTTCACTTTTGGTTGTCATGGAGCATGTTTGGAAATATCATGTTACCTTAAATACGCAAACACAGGCTAGCTTTTCCTCCCTCAGCTCTGCAAGCTTCAGTTGGACATCAGGATGTTTACATACATACACTCCGCTTGTATTGTCACCTGCAATAAAATTACATCATGGGATTACAACACTGTATCAACCTTGTGTATCAGAATGCATCAGATTTAGCCAATCAGCTCCTGCCTTCCTCCACAAATCAATATCTGATTCAGCCAATCAGATCCAGCCTCTACAAATAAACATGTGTTTCACCCAGTCAACTCCATCCGCCACCAATCAGAATCTCCCTTTTGGGTAAAAAACAATACAAGGCATTGAGAGACTATCATGCAAGATATAACAACAAGTACGCACAACATGAGATTTCTCACTTGACTTGAAGCAAACACATGTGAATTTAAATATTTGGTTGGCGGTGGGAGAGTTTGTAGGTGGTGTCTAAACCTGTCGACAATTCTTATCCTGATGACGAGAGGTCAGAATCAACCATTCAGAACCAAACATCATCCATAGGAAGCAGAGTCTGCACCAATCAGAATCAGTAACCTGATGTACCGACCCAGTATAAGTATTCCCGTACAACACAACTCTAATGCTAACCTGTCTCAAGTTAGGAAGGTTAGATGCTCCACTTCTACAAAACACACATCACATCCTACTGTTACCGCTTACTAATACCAGGCCAAGCCAGCCTGTCCGAGAAGACCCTGGAGAGATCTTGAAGAGATCTTGAAGAGATCTTGAAGAGACACAGACTAAGAGCCCACAGGTGATGATAGTCTTCAGCATTACATGTTCGGGTCCATTAAGTGAGTGAGTGAGTTACGTTCTATGTTGCTTTTAGCAATAATTCAATGATAATTTGTCAACAATACTGTGTCTGAAAAGAGTACCCATATCATGTATAAAACAAGGCCTTTAACAGAACAAGCAAATACTTGAAGTTGAACCACCTAACAGCCTCATCACTCCTGGTTAATTGTCCATGCTTTTCAATTTGATATTGCTTGTGATGCTGTGCTGGTGCTAAAAACGATGTAAAACTAAATTCACTCATGGCTCTTTAGCTAACAATCCAAACTTTATATCCTTGCAGTGAAATGTCTTTCCTGTCCCCATCCCATCACATGAAGCAAAGACTCAAATTATGTCAACAGTATTTTACATGTCAGGTAATGTTTTCCCAGTTTTCATTTTTCTTGTGACAACCATGATCCCAGGCCAGCAGTTATGGACACTGTCATTCTGATCATTGAGCAACACGATGTCAGAATACAAGCAGGCCACCACTACAAAGTTCCAATTGTGAAAACAAAGATAGCCTGCACATTCTTTAGTGAGAGCACCATATCTCTTTCAAACAAACGTGAAGATACTAAAATTCATGAATTTATGTAAATATGTTATTAATTTGTATGTCTTTGATGTGTTGGTAGCTCTGTTGATTGTAACACAAATTCCTGAAAAGGCAAATCCTATCCTATCCTATCCTATCCTATCCTATCCTATCCTATCCTATCCTATCCTATCCTATCCAGACAGAAATGTTCATCTTTTCATACGAGCTTGAGTACTTAAGGTCTATAACGTAGTAACCACAGCAAGCACAATGAGAAAATATCCAGTCCATCATACCACTAATATACTTAAATACTTAAACATGACCTGATGTGTGTCTTCGATATAATCACGAGACAGCACAAGAGTCTACAACCATAACAATGAGTTGCAACATATGTCAGATTTGGGATTTCACTTTCTTAGTAAAGTACAAATTCTAGTACTTTTTTGGTTGAGTCCCATGGGGGATTTGAACCCACACCCTCAGAGTCAGGCACCTAATCACCAGCACACAAAGTAAGCCGCCTAGCCCACTCAGCCACCACAACTTCTACAAAAATGGAAGTCAGACAACTGGTAGTCTAGACTGTGTACTTTGTGAACCCTTCTTATAAGTCTAAATTGGCACAGCTCCCACGGCAGAAAGCTGTGATTACACAACGCCATTTCAGAAAGAGGTCAAATGCAACATATGTCATATTTGGGATTTCACTTTCTTAGTAAATTACAAATTCTAGTGAGTTGTTTTGTGTTGTTATTATGCCTAACCACCCCATCCATTAACTCTAACCAGAAATCACGTTCATAAGATCTGTTCTCATTTCAATGATGTAAGACTATTGTTCATTATGAAATACCAACACAGCATTTTGTGCATGACAGGTCTACCAATTCCATACCAAGGCAGATGGCTGACAGGTCTGAGAGTGATAGTGAGGGATGGCTGAAGAAACTTTGCTGCTGTTCTGTCAGTTTAGAGGTTGATGTACCCATCCCAGGTTCTGATGACAAGTCCGTTTCAGAAGAACAAGATGATGAAAGTGATGCTGGGCCAAAGGTGTCAATTAGTATGAACTTAGGAGACTAATTACTTATTGAATCATTTCATCCTCTCCAAATTCCAAGATGCCAACAACCTGTCAGCAATATGACAGGACATAATCAGTAAATGCTGGATACCACAGAATCATTGATTTTGTAGATAGTTCAGAAATATAAAATTAATCATATGCATGCTTCAAACTTGCTCTTTGTCCAGTTCACAATTTTACAGGAGTGTGTGAGTTTACGTTTACACTGCTTTTAGCAATATTCCAGAAATATCACAGCAGGGGGACACCAGGAATGGGTATCACCCATTATAACCATGTGAGAAATTAGACCTGGGTCTTCAGCATGATGACCAACTGATCCACTAAGCTACCCACAGATCCTCAATTTTAAAGGGGCATACATTTTATGAAACACAGTTCTGTGTTAACTGTGTGTTTGAATCTGGTGTCTATGTGTCTCATGAAAGTATGTTTTGTATGTATTTTCGACAAAATATGGAACAAGCATAACACACTGTACCCATTTGAGGAATCGAACCCAGGTCTTCATCATGACGGGCAAGCGTATTAAGAACCAGGCTACCCATCGTCTCTTCTTTGAAGGAAAAGAATCTGAACCCTTTCTTTACTTACAGAGAGATTGTAAATCCCTCTAATATAAATTGAAGTTTACAAATGGAATAAAACATAAACAACTGTCCCAATGTCATTTGAAAAAATATACTGCAACACTTTCTCCAACATTTTGAAAACCAATATTCAAACTGTCATCAAAGCCTAAGTATTTAGTAATTAGGTAATCAGTCTATACAATGCCAACATTAATGGGCTCATCATAACAGTTACATGTCACGTGATGTGTTTCGAGATGGTCTGAGCAGACGGACACGTAATGTCTGACACCTGACAACTTGATCACATGTTTTCATTGACTGCCTGTCTGGTGAGAATGAATCAGTTACCAAAGCATCTTGAATTACATGCTGAGGCCAGATCAATTTTCTTTCTTGTTTTACAAATCCACTTGTCATATTTTTTTGAGAATAAGAAAAAAAATAAACATGAAATTTCCATGTTTAAAAACTAAAATCCTAACATTAATGTTCTATAAGTGAAATACTCTTGGACTTAGTGTGAAACCTAAACTCACTCGATCTATATTTAGTTGATAAAAGAAACCGAAAGAGTTAACATGATAACTCATGTGTGTTTTTGTTTTGACTGGTAATTTTGTAATTGCTTTTTTCCCTCCTGCCTTTAGGTTTTCTGAGGACATAAATCTGTAAAACAAGAAATAAATTTAGTCTGTCATGACCCAGATTCACTAATCCTATCAATGCAACTGCATGTAGCAATAATATTAGCATTTATTGACACTGACAGCTCACTGATCCAAACATTCAGTAGTCTCATGTTTAATACATGCAGGCATGTCTCTGGCATTTACAAAGGTGACAAATATAATCCACTGATTGCACAATACTATGGTATGACACAGAGGTGGAGGCTTGTTTTATAAATGAGGTCCTCAAGAGTTGCCTCCCTTCAATGCTAACTAGATGGCAGGAGTGTATATAAATGTCAACAATATGAACACGGCAGGTTGCTGTGACTTGTGGCCAGGTCTGACCACCACAATATCCTGACTGACACATAGATCTCTAAATGGTAGTGTTGATGGTGACACAACACAAATCTAAGCAGCAGGTAACAGCATTGGTCAAAGGCGGACTTCTACTGGTATGTAAACCTATTGTTCCAGGTCAGTTGTTTCTGTTCTTTGTGGGACACGAGGCCAGTGAACAGTGTAGTGTTGGGGCTTATGCTCTGGAATGTGCTGGCATGTGTCTTGGTCTGTGTTGTTGTGGGAGGTTTAAACATGGATGTTTCGGATGTGGGTGGGTGTGTCTGTGAGCGTGTCTATGTATCTCCATATGTCTGAGTAAATGAGTGAGTGAGTGATTGAGTGAGTGAGTGTAATTGTCTATGCCATTGCATGTCATTGTCACTGTGGGTATGTCTATGTCCCTCCCTGTATATGTTTATGAAAGTGTGTGTGTGAAGGTGTCTGTGTTTACGGTTTTTATTGTTGTTGGGATGTGAGTGTGTGTGTGTGTGTGTGTGTGTGAGAGAGAGAGAGAGAGAGAGAAAGAGAGACAGATAGGCAGACAGACAGCAAGTGTGTGTCTACATGTATAAGCGAGCATCTGTGTCTCAGAGATCCAGCAATAGTGAACAAAATAAGTTCAAATGTTGAAACTAACACATTCTTAAAATTCATCGACAAGGCAACAGTACCCTCCTTCTCTGACACTGTTTTCTCTAAGTAAAGATGTGTAACAAACACAGATGACATAGACTGTCATGTACTGCTTAGGTTTTAGTAGCAGGCACTAATATAGATTAATTACAGAGTGGCCTCCAGCTTGCTCAGGGCACGTGGAGACAGTGAGCAAATTATAGCCACTTACCCACTTGCCCTTCTCTCCTTAAAAGCTATTTGTTCCAGTAAATCTCCACAGTCTCTGACCTGAATGGCTAGTGAATTTTCATGTACAACATATCGCACTCTTGCACTTGTAAAAATCTAATCCATTTTAAATCAAGCAAGATTATGGCCTACTAAACTTGTTCATCATATTAACTGCTTACTGATGAAACCCATGTCATGTCGACAACATCCTTTTATCAGGTATTTTTGTAATCATTTACTTTGTTTCAACATTCAAATTTCACAGTAGTGAAATTATTTTGGGGGCTAGTTACTTTCAGGCATAGCTTGCAGAACTCTCTAGCAAAATGTGGAAACTATTTCTGCTTGCAGCAGGGCATTTTAAACACTAAATATGGTTCCCTTTTCATGCATAACTTAAATCTTTTTCCTTCTCTAAATATTTCAGCAAAAGTAAATTTCAAATGGGTATTTATAAAAATGAAAATATCTTTAATTTAAGTTTATTTTAAATATTTCACATTTTTTATTCAGTTACAATGCATACAGAAGCAGCAGTCAGGTAGTAGTATCACTGCATTCCACACATCTCAGAAACCGTACACAAACATTATGTTGAAATACAGTGACTATTTACATCCTGTTGACACAAACACCTCAAATACATGCCCTTATTCACGAGGACTGGAATCATCAAGTAGATAGTGACTCAGGAAGAAGCCCTCCAAGTGCCTCCAGGTCACTGTTCTGTGTTTGTACGGCCTAGTGAGTAACCGAGTAACTTGAACCAGTTACACAAGCCTGTTATGTTGGACAGCCCAGGCCACAATAATGTTGTACACACACACAGAATCCTTTCACGTAAAACTTTAAGTCAACAATATGGTAGTAGTGATTCAAGCATCATGTCATGCCATACTTTGTGACAGCTCCATGAGCATGCTTATGATATTGGTCTGTTGTTAAAATGCATGGGCAATCTTGAAATACATTATAAGTTGTCTACTAATCACAAGGGGCCATCGGCTCATGTACCCTCGAGGTTTGTTTATGTTCCTCGGGCCCACAGGAGCCCATGGACCCCCAGGGACCAGTGAACAACGTATTTAGCTTACCAAACACCTGAATTTTAATTTTAAATTGTTTGAAGTGCTTCTGTTGAATACAAGGCGAATAGCCATTTTGCAGAGGACAGAGGGTAAACAGATTTAAAGTTATCTCCCTTCCATCGATTTTCAATTGCATAACATTGGTAATTTCCATGCTTCATGCATGATTCAATATTATTCGAGACAAAGAAGTACTACCATGAAGCACCAGAAGAATTCTGAATTCCAAGCGATGTACATTGAAAATAATAGAATAGAGCTTAGCCAATCAGAAAGCGACATTCACGTGTGAGGTAAGATAAAATCATTTATTGTATTCCTAACACTGACTGTAGCAACCGGAACGTATAAATAGCTAATCTCAGAGTCATGAATAATACATTTTTGAATACATCATAGGATAGACAAATATAAACATGAATTACTTCTGTGAGCGTGCTTTTGTGTCTCAGAGATTCAGCGATAGTGAACAAAATTAGTTCAAATGTTGAGACTGACTTATTTTGAAAATTCATCAATAAGGCAACAGTACATTCCTGCTCTGCTACTGTTTTCTCTAAATTTGTGGTTCACCATATTATGCCTCAGGCCATTGTTAGTTGATGACGCAAAGTTTCTCTAGTGAGTTTCCTTATGTTTCCTATGTCATGTCTTAACACGGAAACCTAGCTATGGAGACATGAGTCAAATGTGTTTATCCATAACACTGAGAACGTACTCGCTTACAGTACATGTAGTATGGTGTATATGCAAAAGTAAAATAATGAAAGATTTCCAGTATCCTTATTTCTGTCATTGGCAGTTCCACAAACCAGGATGTAATACGTAATACAGAATAAAACACATTGTGCTATTTAGTACAATGTAAAGTAAACACACCCATTTTGCTTAAATATGAATAAATCGCCACACAACAATAGCACTGATATTTCTTCACATTACCTAACTATCCAACACTCTCCATACTGACACTCCTTACTCCTGACCCAGATGAGCTATCCCTTATCTCTGACCCTCCTCATTCTCCCTCAAATCGCTGACATTTGACCAAGATATGCAGACTTAGATAAGCACTTCATTTAGGTCCTCACTGTGTACAGGCAGCAAAACACGCAAGGGAAAGTGATCAGTATATACCAGCACTGCAATACAGTAAGGTCGGTTTATGATGATATTATTACTTACTATTCTACTGGCAATGTGTGTGAAGTAATGGTTGACTAGCCAGTATCAGACACACAGTTACACAGAGATATAGAGATTACTAAACATGTGTCTGTCAAATGTCAGAAACCATTTATATTATGAGTTGTTTCAAAAGGTATTTAACTCGCAAAATATGTTTCTAAATGATTTGTATGATAAATGGTATCTGACAGACACGAGCACTGTAATCTATTTCTTACACAACATAAAATCGCACCACTTTATGGTTGAATAGATTCAAATGTCATATTTTCACATTGTAGCTGCTCATGAACACAGAACATCATGTTATGAATGAGTCACTGTGTCACTGTTCTAGGCTTCCTAATCACAGCTCATCACCAAGGTGACCCTCCACCAAAACATTTCAGCCACCTCTTTGCGTCATCGAGTCAATAGTGATAATGTCACTCGATAAGATGACAGAAAATTACTTAAGCACTCTAAAACAACGATGTTACCATGTAAATGTGGATGATTTTAACTCTTGCAAGAATAAAATATTTGAGCATGTGATGTCATCATTATCGTTTGGTGGTTGTTGTCATCAGAAGATTGTTTTGGATATTTCCACACACCAAGGATCTGTACCTGTGTACCAGTTTACATTCAATGTTCGCATCTACTGGAGCCCAAACTATTGAGTGTAAACATAAACAGCCACTTGGCGTGTTGTGGAATTTACAGAGTTGTTGTCAGTATGAATTGTGAGTTGATTACATCCTGTATGTTATGAAGACATGAACTTTGCATTATCATGCATCAGAGGAACATCTTAAAAGCAATGACTTACGTGTAGATTAACCATTCCTGAACATTTTCGATTGAATACAAAGGGACATGTGTTGGCATTTGCTTTTCTGAACCCTTGCAAACGTTCTACATTGTTTCTTTTCCTTATGATTGTCATGAGTGAATTTAATAACATTGAAATCACATAGGAACTCGGAGCGGGAAGTGGTTCTTTATCGAAAGAATCATCATGTTTAGCAGTGAAAAATGTCATCTTCATCAATATCATCACAGAAACAATGATGTTATTGTGTCAAGTACATATGAGACTTGTAGCATCTCTTCAGTAAAATTACCAGTGTCGTATATTTTAAATATTTGAAGTGGATCCCAGGCTTTTATCTCTAATGGCGATTTTCACATTATTGTCTACACAGGTATCACTGATCGTTCAAGCCATTTAGATTTCATGACTAGAATCAAAAGTTTAAATAAAAGGAATTAGAAAATAAAGAGATACGTTTTATATTTATTCTATGTGACCTGTTTATGTTTCAGTACCAAAAATAGCATGTGTAAAGGGCTTTTTAAGTACAAGTAACATGTTTCTGTTCGATTGAAGCATGAGTAACCTATCAATGAATTTTAATCCAGAAAACTGTCCATCATAACTTGACCTTAGGTCATCACCATGGAGTAGCCAATCACGGGATGAGGAATCGATCTGCGTGATACCAGTTTTCTCACATGGGTTTCTCATCCATTGGGTGTGTAAGAAAATAGTTTATCAGTTTCCATTCAAGTACACACTGATTCTACTGGACCTTTGTGTGACATAATGGTTCCCCAGGTAGTCCAAGATACAGTTACAGTGGGATAATGGTTTATCACTTCCCACTTCAGAACAGACAGATTCTACTGATCTGTGTGTAATGGTCAAGTAGGTTGTATCAGACAAACAGATACCGAGGGCAGTTCATCACTTCCCATTTCAGAACAGACAGATTCTACTGAACTGTGTGTAATGGTCAAGTAGGTTGTATCAGACAAACAGATACCGAGGGCAGTTCATCACTTCCCATTTCAGAACAGACAGATTCTACTGATCTGTGTGTGACATAACAGTTACCTAGGTAGCATCAGGTACACAGTTACAGGTGGTTAACAGTTCGTAACATTCCATTCAGGAAACCTCATCAATTATTTCTCCCTTTTCTATCTATACTGTGTCAGTTTTCACTACTCTGGAATCATAGATTCAAACAGAAACCGAAATTATTCATGATCATCCATCCATTCCTGTTTAAATGAATCAATATTCAAATTATTAAACCCATGAGAGCCACTTTTTCCCTCTTTACTCCAATATGTGGTTTGAATCTAGCATATCAAATATTACAAAATAACTGTGTTTAAGTGTCCCAGTAACAGCTTGACATGAATAATCGCAAGTATACTGGGATCAAAAAGGCAACAAAGAACAGGAATATTTAATGTCGTAACCATGCAGTTCTGCAGTCGATATGACTCAACACCTGTGCATGCAGTGTACACATAAGACAAATGAAAACATACTGTTAGTAAACTATAAAGGAACACAAAGCCAAAAAGTTGTAAATTATTTCCAGTTATATACATGCTTCATTCAAAAATGTCTGAGGATAATTGAGTATGTCCGCTTATACTTCAGCGAAATCAACATGCATGATGCCAATAAAATGAAAAACAAAATCAAGGTGAACTGGCATTCAAACCAGAAGTCATAGGCCTGCTAGTCCACTTTTGGTACTAAACTGGTTTCCAGCACCCTTTGCATGCATTGTGACAACTTACACGTGTAAGAATTGGCCCTGTCGATGACTCCCGACATCCGATTTCTAGCAACAAGTGCATATTCAAGAACCAGTTCTGGTTCCAAATGGTGCGACCGCAAAATATGACTTTACTTGACTGGACCAAGAGTACAACCGTGGTTACCTGTCACACCTGTTGACAGTCATGATAGCTGGGTAATTTGGGAATGGTTAGATCAGTAATGTGATATTCCTGCTAGGATTATCAGTTCCCTACTGTCAACTGACGACCATGAGGCCATTTGAAAAGTTATTAAATGTTGTTGGTCACCAGGAGTACTAAGCTGGTGTGACCTACTTACAGCCCCATAGCTTGGTCATATGTCCAAGGGAGACAATTCTGCAAAGAATATTGTGACTCATTAACAGAAGACTGGGCCACAGTGGCCCTACCCAGAAAGTATGGCTCACCACCAAATTGTAAAGAGTCTCAACAGGATGCTGTCAGAATGTTATGTACATTAATACAAAGCCTCTCCTTAATACAAGTTCCTGTTGTTTACGTCCATCATTTGGAAAAGCTACACAGTGCATCTTGGTGGGCCATTTCCTGTGCAAATTTTAGGAATGAAATGAGTCAAGAAATTTGTGTGGACTATCACAACAGGACATGGAATGACAAAGGGACCTTTTCGTCCACTGCAGCCATAGGAAACGTAAATCTTTGCAATTAAAAATGCTATCATGATTGAAAAATTGGCTTGGTTCATTGCATCTCTTCAATGCTCAAAGATGAGGATAACTTTCTTGAAAAGGCTGCTTTTTAGATTTTCAGTCATTTTGATAATATTTATGTAAACAGGTCTTTTGTCCACAATTTGTTTTCTGATAGTTATAAATTTGACATTTTCCATTTTCCACAAAGGGCTTAGCTTCTCCTAACTCCTCTTTTGTAACCACATCTCATTGTATTGTCTGAGTAGCTGTTTCACTATAATTTCTGGCAGAAAATATATCCAAGGACTCAGGAACGGTCCAGGAATGCCTGAGGTAGTGTTACTGTTTCATATCATATTTCCCACAAGACAAGTTTCATGTTTCAACTCATGTGAAATCGTGAAACTGTCACAACTTTATCTTTATTTATAGAATGGGAAATTCAACTAAAAGATTCTCGAAATTGTCATAGCAATCAATCAACGTGAAAATGCATCCGATGAAATGTTTGACTTTGATGAAAACTTTACTCTTTCCAGATAAACAGCACAATCACAGTGTAACATCATGGGTGACGTAGATTGTGGTGGCTGCGGAGATTGTACCTGTGGTGACTGTAACTGCGACTGCAACTGCCTTGACGGTGACTGTGGATGCAACGACTGCAAATGTGACTGCAACGAGTGTCACCCATGTGACCAGTTTGCATGTGGTCTCTGTTGCGGCGGCTGTGTGAACGACACCACCGACAACGTGGTGCAAATTGCATATGTGGACACCTGTTCTGATGCACCAACTCACTACTCGTCTAACACTCGGGGTCATCGCAAGAACAAAAAGAAGGAACAAAGAAACAAGTACATGGTACCTAATGGTGAACTGAACAACGGACCAAGTGACGGACTGAACAACGGACCAAGTGATGGACTGAACAACGGATCTAACAGACTGAGCAATGGCCAGGCTGACAGCCAGGTCGTGATGACCCAACCAGGAACAGATGCAAATGTAGTAGTATCACAGCCACGAGGTGATCCCCCTCCCTATGACAGCGTTGTGGGAAAGACAACACCCTAGTTCTGCTATCTCACTGACTAATTATCACTGGTGTTAACAAAACTGTGAGAAACAATTAAGAGGCCTACAATCAGTGCTGAGTGATGATATGTTCAAGATGCCTCAGAACGTACACCTCACAACAGGAAGTTTCCAACTGTTTCATTTGGGACTCCCCTAGAAATCTGTGATAAATGTTACTTGAAGCTAAAACGTCATGTGTCAATATAATGAAACACTGTTTCCCGACTCATCAAAATGAAGAAATATACATCTGGGCTCCAGATAATTTTTCAACATGAGGTGTACGTACACCTTATTTTTTCAACATAAGAGTACTGGGAAAAGTGTACTGAATGGAATTTAATGGTGTGTAAGTAATCTCGTGTTTCGTTTCATATATGCACCACAGCATTGATACTCGTGTAAACAGGTGAATAAACAATAAAGTAATACTTTTTCAGATAAATATGTCTGTAAATGATTCTACGACCGTACACCATTGCTGTGGTGCATATCAGCTACGTTTTCTGCTTTTTTCCTACCATATCGTGCATATTTTTTATTCATGCAGATGCTGATACAGCCCTTATCTGGAGCCCTGAATATCATGATGATGAATATCATAATTACACCTTTGTGTACAAAAATGGACCACCTTCCAGTGATTGTTTCGTATGGTTTGCTATCAATCATACTTGTTTCTGTTACATAATGTTAAGAAATATGATCATGATAAGTGTCAACATGATAAAACAATATATAAACTCTGGGTACATTGCTGATGACCTGATTGACGATCAAAGGTCATTTCCCAAACCAAAATTAGCTAAAGCTTTTCATATATATTTTACCAGGCCAATATTTGCTATGCTTCTCACAAAATTGACAAACAGTTAACACAACCATGACAAATGATGCTCAGATTTTTGGTTATCTGCAGAATTTACAGGGCATACGTATGACAAATGAATGTCTTGAATCAGAAATGCCATGTCATAAAAGCTAACACATGTGATACAGATTCTGACCGGCCAGTGGCAGGGACGCAGGAGGGATGTAACCCATGATAGCTACTGATGGCACTACAACTGAGTCACGACTTCCCAGCCTAGTTCAGTTCACCAGTTAGTTAATTCCCTTGCCTAACAAAGATGCTACATGACATATTATAACCACCTCATCTGCCATATGTTACAGTATGACTGCCTTATATTTACCATCATTGTCAGCTGAAAGCCCCTGAGAAGTTATCAAGACACTGAGTATTCTTACCACTCAGATGGTACTGATAGTTTTGGGGGGGTATTTAATATACTTTTAAAGGGAAGGTAGGGAACTTCAATTCTAATTTACGACTGAAATAATTGGGAGATATATCAGTGTCAGTCAATGTTTATGTGATAATCATGAATGTTCTGAGAGTGCATCACAACTTGCACTTCTTTATGACCATAGTTGTTTGTAAAGTATTCGATCTTTGTGTATGATTAGTGTATGTAATAAAGATGATTAGTGTATGTAATAAAATCTGCATGTGTACAATTTTCATTTTCAAAGAAAAGAATGG
Organism: Haliotis asinina; assembly: GCF_037392515.1. NCBI lineage: Eukaryota > Metazoa > Mollusca > Gastropoda > Lepetellida > Haliotidae > Haliotis > Haliotis asinina. The sequence goes on from NC_090284.1 coordinate 14,767,564, forward strand.
CTCAAAACAAACACTAACAACTGTGGGATGTTTGTCTAATTTAATGGTCTCAGTAGATTAAACAACCTTCTTGAAACCAGTCAAAATGTAGAATGACACCCCATGCACAAGTATGGGGCTATTGTGCAGGGTTGTAAATGTGCATCCCACATGATACGTTTAGTGGAGGTGAAAAAGAAAAATGGCGGTGCATTCGTAAGATGTCTGTCTTTGAAAAGTTTGTTTCTGCTTATGCTTCTTATCCAAATTGAAAATTCAGTTCCCTACATTTTTTTAAGAGTAGATGTTATTCCGTCCTCGGAACCACTGTTATAGGTATTTTTATGCCAGTGAGAATAACACTTTTGTGTTATTGTGTGAAAACCCTGCTTAAATATTGTTTCAAGTAAATTCGAATCTGTAGTTGTTAGATGGCTGCCACAAGTAGAGAACCCCAAAGACTAACAGTATTATATACCGGTATTACACTCAGAAGTGTAGTAATGATTGTGAGAATGTGATGATGACCTTTCTCATGTTTGTAAATACAGATCTGTAAAGAAACAAGGTAGACAAATGTGGGTAATTATGATGATTGTTACTGCACCACTGGTGCTTTGATGCATAATATTTTGATGTAAAAATATATTAGTATTTGTGATAAGCCCAGACCAGGTTTATTTCTTGTGTCATGGATTTTTGTCCTACTTGAGTTTCCATGTTAATTCTTTTGACTGATTTACATCAAATAAAAATATGTTAAGTGAGTTTAAGTTTCACACTGATATCAAGAGTATTTCACTTATGTCACATTATTATTAGGATTTTATTTTTTCATTTTACTAATTTTTATTTCTTGTTACGTACGTCATATTTGGGATTTCACTTTCTCAGGAAAGTACAAATTCTAGTACTTTTTGATTGAGTCAGCCACCGCGACTTCCACAATAAAATGAAAGTCGGACAACTGGTAGTCTAGACTGAGTACTTTGTGTACCGCTCTGATAAGTGTAAATTGGCACGGCTCCCATGGCCGAAAGCTAAATTCAACGTAAGTCATATTTATGACTAGTGGAAGTCGCGGTGGCTGAGCGCGCTAGGCGGCTGACTTTGTGTGCTGACGATTAGGTGCCTGACTCTGAGGGTGCGGGTTCGAATCCTGGATGGGACTCAACCAAAAAGTACTAGAATTTGTACTTTCCTGAGAAAGTGAAATCCCAAATATGACTTACGTTGCATTTGACCACTTTCTAAATGGCATTGTGTAATCATTTATTTCTTGTTCTTGAAAAGTTGACACCGGAGGAACCGTAACACAGAAAGTAAAATGTGTCTGGCCTAAATTGTATATTGACAGATATATGCACAGTATAGAGAGCTATGTTACACATTGGGATAATAGGGTACCATCAAACCCACTAGCCAGCTTAAATAGTCATATCATATGCATAAATATTTGTGCCTTTGATAATTGTCACCAATTAATATGGCTAATAAAGTTGAGTTGATTGAGTATCTTTGTTGAAAAGATGCTATTATAGCACCACAATTACAAGTCCCTGGTTAGACATCTGTGATATCTGCTTATTGTACAGTTGGACCCCGTCAAAAAGTGCAGTGTAACTGCAGTGCCACACTGAACAGTGATATGAAGTCTGATCATCGTATGTCAGCTTTGAGAAAAAGTAAGTGAGTGAGTTTAGTCTTCCATGACGTTTAGCAATATCACAGGAATATCACAGCAGGGGACACCAGAAATGGGCTTCACACACTGTACCATGTGGGAAATCGAACTCGGCCTTCAGCGTGACAAGCGAAACCTTTAACCAAGAGGTTACCCTACCAAGAAGGAGGAAAGCCCAAAGCCCTGCAGGTTCTGTGATTTGACCTGTTGAGTGAAATCTACACATACTGGTAATGGACTAGCGAACCTGGAAACATAAACATGGCAAGTCAGGGATTCAAACAAAGGTCAAGCTACTCTGCCTGGTGCATGACTTCACACACAAGTACCTGTGTCTCCTTTAGTGAAACCCAGATTCAAACAAAGGTCAAGCTACTCTGCCTGACGAAGGTGCAGGGCTTCACACACAAGCACCTGTGTCTCCTTTAGTGAAACCCAGATTCAAACAAAGGTCAAGCTACTCTGCCTGGCGAAGGTGCAGGGCTTCGCACACAAGTACTTGTGTCTCCTTTAGTGAAACCCAGATTCAAACAAAGGTCAAGCTACTCTGCCTGGCGAAGGTGCAGGGCTTCACACACAAGTACTTGTGTCTCCTTTAGTGAAACCCAGATTCAAACAAAGGTCAAGCTACTCTGCCTGCGAAGGTGCATGACTGTACACCCAAGCACCTGTGTCTCCTTTAGTGAAACCCAGATTCAGACAAATATAAAATTCTGGGGACCTATTCAGTCCCAGCTCAAACAGTGGAAACCATGAGGATCAATGCTAGAACTGATCTTCAGCAAGCCATGCATGTCTTTAGAGGCTACTGATGGGATGAGGTGGCCAGGCTTGCTGCCTTGGTTCAGTCATGTCATCGTATCCTTATTGTGTAGATTGATGGTCATGACCACCAGATTGTCTGGTCCAGACTCAATTATCAACATCCAGCCACCATATATCTGGAACATTGCTGAGTGTGGCATTTAACAAAAAAACAAACAATAAAAAACCATACAGTGGAACAGCTCATGAAAGCATTCTGCAAGAGGATTACCAGAGGCAGACAAGCACACAACTTGATGTTTTGACATGTTTACCATACATTCCCAAATTAAGAATGAAGATTTGTGGATATCAACTTCCTTATATGCATTTCACTTCTAAATGCCCTTCAAAGACTTGATTCCCAAATTATATCCCAATTTTTCAACAGTTAACTAATCATTGCATATGTTTATGATGGGTGCCGCCCATGGGCCAAACATGAACAGCATTTCATTATTTACACACCATATCATTTAGTTGTAATATTGCTGAGTACATACAACAAAGAGCTTTTAGGAGACATTTCTCATGGACATGGAAAGGATTTTGTTGCTTTTATGTATATTAACTGTATATTTCATGTAACAAAAAGACTGGTGAAATAAAGGTGCAAGCTTGACTGAATGATTGCCAGAACAGCACTGCACCAGGTATTCCAATATGGCTCGATGCTTCAACTGAATGGCTTCTAACTTCTAACATAAAAATGGCAAGCATAAAATTCATCGCAGCATGCATAAAACGACATCTGTCATACAATCATCACTCACACGCTTGGGAATAATGTCATCCTTTTTAAACAATTTAAACTTGCCACAATCTGATTTTGACAAATTCCCACTGAAACACCAAACTGAACTTACCAAGCCAATTAAAGTTGCTGGGTTTTGCTCGCAGTCCATTTTTAGCTATGCTTGGCACAATGCCAGCTGGTTCCCTGAAGTACACAAAGGCATACTGCTCTGTCAGTTCCCGGGCATGGCGCCCAGACTCCTTCAGCTCTGCACGCTTTTCTCTGGTAACAACAAACATTATGATACTTTAAAGTTTCACAGACCTCATATAACAATCATTATTCCACAAGTGACATCCCATAAAGTATGCCATCAAGATCAGAAAAATGTTTAGGTGATGTAAAATTCAGTAAAATTCAGATATAACATATCATTAGTACAATTTTGGTTTGACTCAGAATACTATTTTCTTCACATGATTTTTTTCCTGCCCTTAAATATTTTAAGTTCTTTAAGGCCATGCCAATTTGATTTCTTGATTCTGCATCCTCCAGGTGAATTTTTTGCGGAAAAAGAAAAATAATAAAAATTAATTTTCCCCACTCAGAAATTAAACCCCTACTGTTTTTATTAACCAAAAATGTAAACTTACAAGAAAGTTTCCTAGAGATTGTTTATTGGCCCATATACATTCCATAAAATGCCAAAAGCTAAATACTTTTAGCATTTAGAAGGAACATTACTTTCACTGGTGATTTTAATTTTTTCCCCTCCTGTCTTAGAAAAAAAGCTGTAAGACAAGAAACAAAAGTGGTCTGGCCTAAACAAATTATATTTGCATTGAGGAAAAATATTATGAATAAAGGTAGGCTAATAGCTATCATGAGGGGTGAAACATACATGTCAATCTTTACTTCCGCAGCGTGATTGCATGGGCACAGGGATTTAAAGGAAGCAAATTCCAGCATCCTGTATGCATGGAAATTGACAATGAACGCGTCGAAAAAGACTAGCCCATCCACAGGAATGCAGAAAATGTCCAAATACATTTTCTTAACATGTTGATCAACTAACAATAAGTTATCTCTGCGTCTGCTACTAGCTGGATTATGATATCATTTGCAGTTTAATTACTGTGATGACCATGATACACAATACAATAACAGTGACTGAATTGCAACAATATTATCACATATTAGTAACAATACTATTTAAGTGTCTGTGACCCCCATTTTCTACTCCAGGACCCCTGAAAATTAAGAGTAGGAGTCCCAGAGAGCCAAAAATACAGGACTCAAGGTAAATCTGATAGGCAGATACAGGAGTTTTGGGATGGTTGAACCCCTTGAACCAGCCCTTTGCTCCATCAGTGCCAATAAAATCTTTAATGTGGCCATTGGTTATTTTCAAAAGGAACCACCCCCATCCCAACCCCAAAGACCCCTGGATCCAGCAATGGATTGGGCATACCTGTATTCCTTTTCTAATTCCCGGTTGTCGAAGGTTTGTATGGCCTTGACCTCCCACTGACCTCGAACTTCCTGGTCAAGGTAACACCGGTCAATGGCCTGCAGCAACTCGGTTGCATCACGACTAGTGAGGGTGACATTCCTCAAGTTGTCTACAAAAAACAAAGCATAATTTAAGCAAGAGTCATCAGAAGATGACATATCCCCCGGCCCCCATATATTTAAAAGGACAAATCATCCGACAGTTATTTATTATGTTTTTAGATCAAGTCTGAATTGTTTCCATGGAATTTATGAAAAATATAAATGCCATATATCTGTAATCAGAAAAATTCACCATTTCAAGATCTGTCTCGTATATCTGCCAAGATCTTTTGAAAGATATGAAATGGTTTTTGAGTTGTGCTCCGGAAACAAAATCAGCAATGTGTTCATGGAACCGAGAAAATAATACATCATAAAAACCTGTAAATAGCAAAAGGCACCACGTTGGGGTCTGCTACACATATCTACCAAGTAACACTGACAGATATTAAGAAGTTTTTGAGTTCTGCTCCGGAAACGGAACACACCTGTCACTTTTGAGAGTAAGTCTGAAACGTTTCCATGGAAACCGAGAAATCACAAAAACCTGTAAGTAGCAAAAGGCACCACTTTAGGTTCCAACTGATATATCTACCAAGTTCTGCTGAAAAATATGGAACGGTTTTTGAGTTCTGCTTCAGAAACGAAGCCCATCCCTCCATTTTGAGACTAAGTCCGAACCGTTTCAATGGAAACTGAGAAAATAATGCATCACAAAAACCTGCAAATAGCAAAAGGCACCACTTTGGGGTCTGCCACACATATCTACCAAGTTACACCGACAGATATTAGAACTTTTTGAATTCTGCTCCAGAAACGAAACACACCTCTCACTTTTGAGACAAAGTCTGAATCGTTTCCATGGAAACCAAAAAACTAAGAAATCACAAAAACCTGTAACTAGCAAAAGGCACCATTGCAGCTTCTGATTGGTATATCTACCATTTTTTGCAGAAAAATATTGAACAGTTTTTGAATAATGCTCCGGAAACAAAGCACATCCCTTGATTTTGTGACTAAGTCCAAAGCATTTCCATGGAAACCCAGAAAAATAATACATCACAAAAACCTGTAAATACCAAAAGGCACCACTTTGGGGCCTGCCACACATATCTACCAAGTTTTGCAGAAAAATACTGAATGGTTTTTAAGTTCTGCTCTGGAAATGAAGCCATTCCTCCATTTTGAGACTAAGTTCGAAACATTTCCATGGAAACTGAGAGAATAAAATATCACAAAAATCTGTAAATAGCAAAAGGCACCACTTTGGGGTCTGCCACATATATCTACCAAGTTTTGCAGAAAAATATTGAACGGTATGAGTTCTTCTCCGGAAATGAAGCCCTCCCCACCATTAGACTAATACCAAAATGTTCCATGAAAAAACAAAAAAAAATAAAAATGCCAAGGCTCTGTAAATAGCAAAAGGCACAACTATAGGTTGAGATTAATATATGTATCAAGTTTGGTGTAAAGATATTTAACGGTTTCTGAGTTATGCTCCGCAAACAAAATGATTACGGACGGACGGACGGACGAGACGTCGATTACAAGAGTCATCAGAAGATGACATATCCCCCCAGCCCCCACATATTTGAAAGGACAAATCATCTGAAGATTACTTGATGTTTTGTCAGAGTAAGTTTGAATCATTTCCATGGAAATCATGAAAAATATAAATGCCATAAATCTGTAAACAGCAAATGGCACCACTTCAAGATATGCCTCATGTATCTGCCAAGACCTGTTGAAAGATATCAAATGGTTTTCAAGTTGTGCTCCAGAAACGAAGCCCATCCCACCATTAGACTAACACCACAATGTTCCATGGAAATACAGAAAAAATAAAAATGCCAAAAACTCTGTAAATAGCAAAAGGCACAACTATAGGTTGAGATTATTATAACTATCAAGTTTGGTCTAAAAATATTGAATGGTTTCTGTGTTATGTTCCGGAAACAAAATGATTACGGACGGACGGACAGACGGACGGACAGATGAGGCGTTGACTATATCCCCCCGCATTACATGCCGGGGGGATAAAAATGAAAGTAATGACACAGTTACACAGCCATTTGCAAGGATGGTACACCACATTTGAATCCACACAGCTGCAAACAGAGTGAGTTTAATTTTACCATGCTATGGGCAATATTCCAGCAGTATCACAGCAAGGGACACCAGAAATGGGTTTCACACATTGTTCCGAGGGTGGGAAATCAAACCTAGGTCTTCAGCCTGACAAGCAGATGCTTTAACCATTAAGCTACCCCACCACCCCAGCTTGAAACAGAAAATACAGCAAAAAATGACTATGTAACAAATGATCGCTTTGCACAGGTGTTTGTACGTACCTTTGGACAACTGCCTCTTGATCTTTGGGATATTAAAGTTGAGCTGTGCCTGTTCAGACATCGCTGCGCAGGCTGTAATAACAACAGTAATAATATCAGTATCAGAAGCATTCAACTTTAATACTGGTAGCCATGGTAATAGAAAGTACTTTAAGTGATTTAGGTGACAAATGGTTGTGAAATCAGTACAGAAATATCAAATGACTATTAGCTAGTTTGAGAACTGAGAATTAATGAACTGAATGTGCTAAGAGCAATGATATTTAAAGCACAATTTGACATCAAATGTGAGAACAACTGACAGGTCACACAAGCTGTACCCACGCCATGACAACACCTGACACACTATGTATGTATTGCTCATAATGTGTGAAAACTAACCAAGAGATTCAAACTCATATTCCAGCAGGATGCTTTAGAATCTTGCAGTCTGATGGGACTGCTGGGAGTACCTGAGTCAGACCATGATGAGTGGGTATCGACTGGGTTCAGACTATGAGGATCATAACTGACCACAAAGTTTGTAAAATCAACCAATTGTAACATTGCGTTTAACTGATGCTATATCACTTCAGCTTTATCAAAATTCTTATATTTTCATAGTTGAAGGGAAATTTTCTATCAAGTGTTTTCAAACTTCAATTAAATACCTTTGAATTTAATCAATTTGAAACTTTGTACCAAAATCCTCCTTATCACAAGTCATTTCTAAAGAAAATTTTGGGCTTCTGAAAGACAATTTAATCAATATCAAAATGGGATATGAACCTAGTCATCCCTCACATAACCAAGGCGACATATGGACCTACCTTCGTGTGTAGGGTTCTGGCAACCACATTTCTGAGTGTCAAGTCACAAACTGAAAAAAAGGAAATCATTCATTAAACATTTTCAACATAATAGGCAGATATTAGTGTCCACTTGAATATAAAATTTGTAATGGAAATTGACCCCTAAAACTTGGTTGTCCACATAAGAGGTTGAAAACAAAACCCAAACAAGAGGTCACCCTGACTGACCAAATGGGTGTGTTTTTAGTTGTGCTGGCATCAAGCAAGGGCATCTCATGTAGCAGTGATTTATTTTCATTCAATCAAAATTTTGTTGTAACAACATAACACACGTGAAAGAAGTAAAATTATGATTACATTTTATGAATTTTCATGCACAAACATGCCCTCGAATGCATAAAGCTATGTGCTCTGTATTCATAGTTCTGAATTCATCACTACAAATATAACTGTAACTTGTCTGTAAATAACTTTTGCATCAATTGTGAATGTACTGAGACGTACTGATAAATATTTGTTGTATAAATAGACAGCATAATTACATCAACTGAAATTAGAAATTGGTGTTTACATTTAAAATGAATACATTTCAATTATAATTAATAATCATTAACCACAAGTCCTCTGATAATCGATAATGAATGTGGTTTCTGATTCCCAACAATAGGAGTAACTACAAAAGATGAATAGCCAGATATAAAGATATTGCAGAAAGAGATCAACAAATAATTCAAATTTTGAAGAAAGATGTTTCAGAATAAATGCCATACTATTTTTTAAAAATTGCTGCTCAGGATTCGATTCATACCTTTTGAATACATAAGGATGTCAGCTAGTTGGGAACAAGCATATTAAATTTCAACTATATTAACTTCACTTCTAAAGTGATGGGTTTTTAAAAATATACACAACATAGCTAAAACTTCAGCTGAAAAGATTATCAATATATTTTGATTGACAGTTAATAAATTAATTCACTGGAAAATGAAGTGCACCTGATGCTTTATGAGAGCCATTGTGGTTTTTTTTTTTTTTTTTTAAATTCCCAGAGTCATGAGATGAAACAAAGTGTCAACTGGTGCGTGGGTAACTGAATTTATCGTTATGAAATTATGTCTTGGTATTTAGCAAGGGTTAGTACTTACAAAACATAATAGTGGCTGTCACGCTGGAAACATTTGTGACTTGATAAGTAGAGTTAATTGACCTATTTCCACTATTTCTGAGGTATTTTTATTAATTACGTTACCATGGTTTATTGTGTTGGTGGTTCAAGGAAATCTCCCCAAAGACTAATTTCAATTATGTACAGAGGTAATAATGTCAGCAACAGTTGGAGACTGGATGAAAGATGTTATTTTCCAACAACAAAAGACAATTCAGCTTCTCCCATTCAGCCACCCATCACCATAGTAACACTGAACTAAGTAACAGATCAACAAATCAGTCTGTCACCAGTCTGTGCAAAAACTAATTATTTTACTGCCCTTTCTGTGTCATTGCTGGATTATATGAACGTTGTTTAATCTGTCAATATTGCTGTATTTCTATAGATGTCAGATGTGCCCATATCATCAACTCTTAAATTTATGAAATTAACAATGATTTCGCCTCAGGGATCACAGACAGACTAATTTACCCAATTTCTTTCTGAAAGTAGCTGTGCTAAGGTAAGTTAAGCTTGAAATAACAGTGAGTCAGTCAGCATAGTTTTGTGCCACTTTTAGCATTATTCCAGCAATATCACAGCACAGGACACCAGAAATGGGCTTCACACATGCTATATAAGTCACTTGTAAGTGGTGAATTTTCTGAACTTGTCTGTACCTAAATAATAAATAAGGTAATATTTGTTGGGCTTTGTGCTCATCTCACCAGACACAAGATCTTAGTTAGGAGGAGTGTATGACTCACACAGAGATGCATCATTATTGTCAGAGGAGGTTTGGTTTAGTTGTTTAACACCACACACGTGGTGGTCTGTGAATTTATCCAGTGATTAACAGCATGAGCATCAATCTATGCATCTAGGATACTATGTCAACAAAGTCAGGAGGCCTGACCATCTGTACCCATTAGTCACCTCTTATGACAAGCATGGGTTGGTGAGGATCACGTCTAACCCATATCTTCAGGGTTGTCACCTGCATGATGGAAGATAATTAAGGGTGGGTCACATGTCAGGAATCAAGAGGGTCACAATAATATATGACAGTGAGGTCATCAAACATGGACATTTTCTAATAAAATGTAAAATGCACTTTGACTTTTCAGGAGGGTAACTAACAAAGGACATAGGACAGGGTCATCAGGAAATATGACACCATTAAAGTATGGTCATTACTGTCAATACATATGCACAACAAGAACCTATAAAGAACCACCTTTATAATAAATGTCCAGCAAAAAACATTTTGTTTCACGGCCAAGTCTGTTCACTTCCATTCCTTCTCCAAACATCTGTGTATTTGTGTAGCGTTTTCATTTGTTATTTCCCTGATGTGAATGTTATGATCAATAAGTTGAGGCAACAGTTGATGCTTTAATATTTCTGGAACAATTGGCCTCAGAGACCTCAAAGAAATTGGTTCTGAGGTACGGAACACACTCGTTTCTCTGCCACATTGTTGGCACCAGATAGGCTGCAGGGCATTCTAAGGATTCAAACAAGGCTGATTTGATTCTCCACAATGGTGTATGTTTGAGGCAAATATCTGGTGTCCCAAATTGAGATACGAAGAGAATTTCAACCGTCGGTTACTGAAGATCAATTCTCAGCCGGATCTTCACAGGTTACTTAGTTATTGTGTTGGCAGACCATGATCTCACACCTTGTAAATTCTTCTTGGGTTGGTATACATTCCCTCCTTTGCACCGATCATACATGACCACTTTAATTGCCACTATAAGCCAACGAATCAAACCATGACCTGCTTCCTGACATGAACCAGCAGGTGTTCTGACCAGTGAGTCTGCTTATTACATATGGAATCAAATATATACAGCAGTGTACTCAAAGGAAACACTTACTTTAGTTTGTCTTACCAATTATTCAGTTGATTGAACATCAGGCAGAACTGAAAAAGTACATATTTGTCATTTTGTCATAAGTGTTTTCATTGGAAATGTTGATTACTAATTTCATGCTTAGTCTGTTTTAGCTATATTCCAGAAATATTACACCCTGGAACACGAGAAATGGCTCCACACATTGTACATTGGGAATGAACCTGGGTCTTCAGTATGATGAACAAATCCTTTACCCACTTGGTTACCCCACCAACCCTATTCAGCATAGACTCAGGCTCATTGTATTTCTGTGGGTTTCAAGTCAGAAACATGATGTTCACCTGATTAAGGAGCAAAAATTAGCTCTGAAACAATGTATAATGAATAAAAATGAAGTTGTTATCCATAAAATGTGTCATGTAATCATGTAGTCTTTTCTACAACTTGTCACATGGTGAAGATGGATAGACAACTTCTTTCTTGCAATGGATGCAGCGTTTGCGTGTAGATTCTAACACCGCTGTCAAGCAAAATCTACACCCAAACGTTGCATCCATTGCAAGAAAGAAGTTGTTTATCCATAAAAGTCTTCATCCTCATCATACCAGCTTCTAAAATGTCACTTGTCAGTTGAGCGAGTTTATTTTTATGCCTGTTTTAGCAATATTCTAGCAGGATCAGTGTGGTGACACCAAAAATGGCCTCCACACATTGTACCCATGTGGGGAATTGAATCTGGGTCTTTGACGTGACTAGGGCACCCAACCACCCTTGTCGACTGAGTGGACTCCTGAGGGTGACCATGACCTGTAACAGCAGCAGTGTTGGGTCAGAAAGTCACTGGCTCCCTCCCTCTGAAAGCTGTCTACATTCTGCTGTTTATTTTTGTTGACAGTTACATAGACAGACTCTTTCATACAAATGCATAAAATCAGTGATTTACAATGTGACTAGGCTGTCTGACAAAACATCCACTTGCAAAGTTTGAGATCGATTGGATCATTAGGTGAAGAATTATTTACAAAAAAATGGGACCACATGCATTTCATGTCAAACCATAGCTCACTTGTACTTTGTGTACTTGATGATTAGGAATAGGAAAATCGTCAATTAAACATCTGTTAAAACAATCTAAATACACAAAGACTTTCACGAACACAGGATCAAAACATGAATAGTCATGCGCATTTATAGGAGAAAGCAAGTCCAAAGGTGACACGTCATATGTATAGGTCAAATACTCTGTGTAATTAACATGATTAGGAACACAATTAACATTATTTGGAACAGCATTGGCAGATTTGGGGTCATGTTTGAAACATGTCATGGTGACTCCACGTTTACCATTACTTAATTAAACAGATGTCATGAATGAGTGAGTGAGTAAGTGAGTTTAGTTTTACGTCACACTCAGCAATATTCCAGCTATATGACGACGGTCTATATATAATCAAGTCTGACCCAGACAATCCAGTGATCAACAGCATGAGCATTGATCTGCACAAATGGGAACTGATGACGTGTCAACCAAGTCAGCGAGCCTGACCACCAGATCCTGTTAGTTGCCTCTTAAACAAGCACAGTCACCTGATGGCAAACATGAATGCCTATACCACCCCCGACCTTCACGGGTCACAGGTGTCATGTTAAATCAATGGGAAAAGAAATGAGAAGACACTTCTCAAAATGTCCACAAAGCCTCTTTTGTCCTGTAATACAAACTGCATGCATAGCATATGTGGCAAGAAAGTAACTGACAGAAGAAAAACTGTGCTTTAAAATTTTTTCAGTAATCCAATGGTACAGATTCCATCAAGAATAAAAGCTGGATAATAGCAAAGGAAATAATATGAATCACAGTGAGTGAGTGAGACTATTTTTACACCGCTTTTAGAAATGCAACAGCAGGAAATGTGACTGATGGGAATTGAACCCCTGTCATGAGGCTACTCCACTGCCCCAAAAGGAACACTGAAGATCAGAAATGACACAAGCCGAATTCCAAAAAGCGAAACTGTATCCTGTTGTATCAATGGGACCAAATTTACAAAACACCATCTCCTCACAAACCAAGACACTGTAATGGATAATGAACATGATGTTCACAATTACTGATATGGCAGCCACAAGCAGATCATCTTACTGTGATCCCCTAACCATGATCCCCTAACTGCGGTCCCCTAACCGTGATCCCTAATCATGTTCCCCTTTGATCCGCTAACTGTGATCCCTTCATCGTTATCCCTTAATCATCTTCCCCTATGACCCGCTGAGATCCCCTAACCATGATCCCTTAATCATCTTCCCCTATGATTCCCTAACCCCTTAAGCATGATCCCCTAACCATGATCCCTAATCATGAACCCCTAGCTGCGATCCCCTAACCATGATCCCTTAATCACCTTCCCCTATGATCCACTGAGATCCCCGTACCATGATCCCTTAATCATCTTCCCCTATGATCCACTAACTCAGATCCCCTAACTGTCATCCCCTAACAACGATCCCCTAACCGTGATCCCTTAATTATGTTCCCCTAACTGCGATCCTCTAGCCATGGTCCCTTAATCATCTTCCCCTATGATCTGCTGTGATCCCCTAACAGCGATCCCCGATCACCTGTGTTCCCATACTGTCACCACTAAATAGGGCAACAACACAAGCTTCAGACACACAGACCCCGAAGGTCTCATTCTACTGAAGACTGCACATTGACATGTTCACAAAATATGTTAAGAGATGATACCAACATATGGGACCACATATTTTTCAAAGGTTTTCCAGCTAATTTATGCAGCACTCAGCAGTATTCCAGCTCACAACAAAAGGCCAGTCAATAATCCAGTTATTGATGTTACAAGCAGTAATCCTCACAGTCGCTGTTAGTTGACACAAAATCAACTGTTCACCTAGGCTGGCCACCTTGTTAGTAACTGTTAATCTGTCACAACCATCCCAAGCTGCTGAGGATTATAAAGCTAGTCATAGGAACATATTACTTTTTGTGCAGACTTAATTTTGGTCTTATGTAGAAAACAGAGCGAATGAGCATGGTTTTAAATCTGCTCTTAGCAATATTTCAGAAATATCACAGTAAGGCACACCAGAAATGATCTTCATACCCATATAGGAAGTTAAACTAAGGTCTTTGGCATAATGAGCAATTGTTTTAACCACTAGGCTACCCAACAGCTCCGTGGAATACTGGACAGGCCATTTTAACTCTGTTGTGTTAGATTTCAGTGGAGTTATCTTATGTTGATTAAGTTAAGATGCTGTAAACATTACAACCTTACCCGAGACATGAGGCCCCTGGGATGCACTAAACTCACATGCAACACTAACAAGACAGGAAAACATACGATTACGGCAACATCAATGTCTTGGCATGTTCATGGATCTCATCAAACAGTGGTTGTATAACAACAGATTAATTTTCATAAGTGAAAATGACCAGCCAATATTCTGATGATACCCTTCAGTGAACACTTGTCACTTTTAATCATGCTATCATTAATGACCAACACAAAGACCAAGTTCCTTGTTCATATCGATTTAGCCATTTAATCTCAAAGCCCAAAATGACATTGAATTCACCACATGACAACAACACGAGTAATCACTTCTTAACCCTGCATCAATAATCTGGCAGCTGTTCAACCACCATAAACAAAAACTTCTCGATATTCAACACTATTGGTGTAGACACCAAATACTCAGAAAAATAACTGTAAAATGTTGTTCACATAAAAAAAAAACAGGTGATGTGGCATAACAAATGCTCATTCACTCATCTTCTCTCCATTCAAACTGGACCTACTCTGTAGGACCTACTGGCTATATCCTACTGCTCCCTGGATGGATCAGGCTTAATCAGTGGACAAACTGTTACTCAGACACTTAAGCTGTGTTGGAAGCTGATGGATAACATAATAGATACTGAAGGAGGACTGTTGTAAAGTAACAAGACACTACTTACAAAGCTGAATTATCTGCCCCTCCATTCAGCTGTATGTAAAATGGTCAAGTGGAAAAACATATGCTGTGCCATCAAGGCATTGCTTAGGACAAACTTTCCAATTTGTTCTTTGTGCATTCCAAACTTGTTATGTCAAAGTAATGTCACTTAATGCTTACTATGTTCTAATTCATAACCTCAATCGAACATAAGGCATTTACAATTAATCACATAACTCTGTATTTGGGTTCGTTCATGCCAGCTTTAAATGTACACAATCAAGGAGATACCATCAGCAGTACTGACCACTATTATTTTTGGGAAATTACTATAGTTAAGTACAAATATTCATTATACATCAGTTATTCCAAAGCGTGCGTTCTGTTGATTTCGACAATTGCATTGCTGGCGCTATATCGGGGAAGTATGTACACGAGTATACAAACAGTTTCATCGATAGGGCAGATATCCAGTTCCTGTCGTGAGACATGTCACTGACATTTGGAATCCGGAAGTTAAGTTATATAAAGGGCAAATGCACATCAACATTATTTACCCAAGATCGTTAATAAATAAATTGCCTTTGTAACAAAACAATAGAAAGTGAAATTCAGCAAGATCAGTTGTCTGTTTGTGACAGGTTATGTATAAAACAGGAAGCCATGTGATCAAAACACTCTCTCGCAGAGCAGAGGGGATAGTATGGATTGTCAACGAAAACACATACTAAAGACCCAGTTGTGGC
This sequence comes from Haliotis asinina, assembly GCF_037392515.1. NCBI lineage: Eukaryota > Metazoa > Mollusca > Gastropoda > Lepetellida > Haliotidae > Haliotis > Haliotis asinina. The sequence continues at coordinate 14,783,178 of NC_090284.1, forward strand.
AAGCAGCTACAGTTTTATCAATACAATGTCATCAATGCTATTTTTGTAGAAAACATGATATTTTTGTGACATAGATGAATATATCTTTATCACTCAAGGTTAGGAAAATCAAAACTTAAAACGATATTAAAGATAAAAATTACACTTTTGTCTTACATTGTCGAAAATGTATTTTTTTCAATCTAGCCATAATGTATTATATGAAAAGTCATCACACTGATGATAATCTTTTATTGTATGTCCACTTTTATCTACCACGGGGTCCATAATAATTGATGTCTTAACAATCTTATGCATGTTTCATACTTCCCTCCTATTGGGTACTAGGTGGCTGTTGGGTGTTTCCTACTTCCCTAATACTGGGTACTTGGCAAGCTCTTTCATGATCTCATGTGGCAACCTTACCTTATGTACCTAATGATACAATGATCAGTTTATGCAACTATTCTCATACAGATATTTGCACAAATTCAGTTAAACATTGTAAAGAGAATTTAAAGTGAGTGGTTTTAAGGTAACTTAGAATTTCAATATCATCTGACAAGTATGACAGTCTGAGAGAAAGTCTAAAGTGTAATGTCACATCATTTAATACCTTCATCGAATCAATTATCACAGGACATGCTAAGAAACCAAGAAGCCGAATTAAAAGATTGGCTGGGATGACAGAGTGACACAAATTTGCACAGCAACTGCTGGACCATAGACAACATGGGTTCCAAAGAAGATGCTTTTCTGGGTGAGAAGGCAACAGGCATGCACATAGAATGAATGTGTAAGTCTGTCCATAAAATGATGATAACAAGAATACCTAAAGGACCTAACACAAAATCCCCATGAAAGCATAACATTTTTTTATGGATCACAGTTATTTTTATTCTTTATTCGATGTCACAGAGCTAATTCTTGCTCCATCAAGTAAATGAAATGTCATAAAAAGAAGTTGTAATCCATAAACCTGTCATGTATTCATTTATGTCCAACTTCTGAGTACCGCCCAACTACAAAATCTCTAACATGCTTAAATTTGCTCAAGAAAACCTTGCTTTTCACATACCAGTATATCAACAAAGTTGATACAAACACAACGTCTGCACAATGAGAAGTCACTTCACAAAGATATGAACTAAATCAACCTCATCTTCTCATGATACAAAAATGGAGCATGGTTCATGTTGCTTTCAGTATTACTCAAGCAAATCAAATGTCATCACACACTGCATCCATGATGGGAATCAAACCAGTTGGTTGATGGGACAATGATTCAGACAGTCAGCTAACTTACCATCCACATTGTGGTAAACAGATTAAAATACTTTTCATACTTGTTAGGAATATTTAAAGAATGTCTGCCATAGCAGTTAAAATTTATTCACTCAGATATGAATAAGATGTCTCTCATAATGGTCATTCTGTTATCGCATTACCAAGTAGGTACATTCTCCTTTGGTGAAAACTGAGTTTTCCCATCATACTGGATTTGCTTCTGCAGCAAATACCAAAATGGCAAAGAGCTAACTTCAATATCACGAACATGAACTATGCTCATGTTGTTGATCACTGGGCTGTTTGGTCCAGACTTGAATATTTACAGAGTGACCCACCAAACCAAACCAAAACATTTTAAGAACCTAAGTCATCATCTGCACTTGCACCATCTTTACATCAACGTGATTCAAGTTATTCCCAAACACTCAATGGTTTCAAGAGGGGTTTCAAAAGACTTTTCAGGACAGCAGCTATTACTGTGATCCTGACATTATACGAGTTAAACCGAACCACATGAGAGAGATTCTACCTATGAACAGTACACATTTCATATCGTGTTATGCGACAATCTTATTCACGTCTTTAGACAGACTTAACTTGTAATGTAGGTACTGCTGTATGTTGAGTGGGCAATTACCATGCATACTTTCAATGCCGTGTCATGTCTGAATAGCTTCCCTTGCCCATTGGGTAGATGTAGTATGCTGAATGTTCTGATATTAATATACTACACATAATTTCTGAAAAAGTAACTCCAAAGAAAAAAACATGTTTTCAATAACAAAAGTCTGCAGTAATTTTTCAAGCTGAATCTTTCTTCTGCAGTTTCAAGTGACAACTGTTACACTTTTGTGAAACAAAACATTCTGTCCAGTACACATACTTCACATCTTGGGTAACTGAAATACTCAAGTTAAAATTCTGTACTACAGTTAAATAAACATCCACGTGCAGAATTCAGACAGTAACAATAATACTCAAACAACATATTCATGGAAACGAATATGGGAACACATGAAAGTACCTTTATTCTTTTCCAGAATTCTTCCAAAGTTGCCTATGACACTGTGGGTGAAATTCTGGAATTGCATAAAGGAGCACCTACACTTTCATGTGTTCCCTAATTTGTCTCCATAAGTATATCCTATAATGTATCCGAAAACATCCCTGTTGCTTCATTTTGATACTGCTCCATCAGCTTAGTCCCAGTCTGACACTACTGAACGCTTGCTTTGTGAGTGTCTTCAACATTCAATGAGGACACATCATAGGAAATTCAAAGATGACACAAACTTTACAGAAAACACTTACATCAGACAAGCATCTGAGTGGCATTAAGCAGCAAGTACCATTTCTGAAGTAATGGTGAATTGGAATCATTTCTTCCTTCAAGGTAGTATCATGGAGTAATATCTTGCAGAGAATATTGTAAACTTAGCTTCTTCAAGCTCTTGTAACACTGGATGCTTTGTAGAGGTAATTCCCCAGAGCAATCAGCAGAGCATTTAGAAGAGGTTTCACTAGAATTTAGTTGGCCTAAACAAGGCACAAGCAATTCTTGTGAACTTGACAGGATCATATGAAGGAAGAGCACAGCACGCACTTCCCATCCTTGAAACTGTGGTTCTGCAGTCAAGATAAGGTTTGTTATTTTGACCCTTGATGCAAATGTTATCCTGGTGAAATCATGTCACTGAATGCAGCACAATTTACCAACCAAATGGACATGCCCAGTTCATTGTATAGGCAAGTGAAACACATTGCAAAGTGAATACAGCATGACACATAAGTGTTCTATCCCACTGATTTACACTTGAAAATGTTGATACTGATACCAGAGTACCTTTCGCCTTCAAAGTCAAGAATACATTACTTCCCATGTATGAAACTAGTGCACACCTTGTCATTTCATCAAAATGAAATACAACATAAACATATTTGAAAAACTATATAAACTTTATTCTCATAATGAAAAAATAAACAGAAAGCTTAACATTCTAAAGTTGCAATGATTAGTTAATGTACCTTTGAAACAAATAGTTTCACACCGATCTAAATAATCTCTCAATGTTGAAAGCACCTGTAATGAACTAAAGATTACTGAAATTTTGTTCATTTGGATTTCTTTCTAAAAATGTAAAAATGTGGTGAAACACTTCACTAAGTTAACCTAAAATAAAACTTCCACATTTCTGAAACATTAGGTTTCCAAAAAGACATAAATACGAAAAGAACAATATCTGAGTGAAAACCTTTTCAAAGATGATACCAAGTAAAATGATACAGCAAAGATACTGATTCACAATTCTTACACCCTCTGCCTGCTGTGCTTATACATTAAACAGATAGTTCAGATCTTCAAACCTGATGTGGTTCCAAATTTCATTACATAAGGGCAATGATCAAATAGGTTTTACTACTGCATCTAGAAAATACATTTCATAAAAACTCTATGTTATTAGTTGAGCTGAAATTTGTTCCAGACTTATTAATGTCCATCCAAAACTAAAGAGCAACACCTGATTCATTATAAAATCAGTTCATAAAGTTCTGGTCTGTTTCATATTTATCACGAGATCAGTACACAGCTTGGAAGAAGAGGAGGAGCAGAGAAGTGGGTCATGGCGAGTTGGGACAGATGATGCTCAATACTCCAATTGTAACATTGAGTCTCAGCTCAAGTGATGCTTCCCCAAGGTTATAAACACTTTGGTGAAAATGATGGACAGAGGTACTGTGATGGCAAATTAATCAGGGAGAAACACCTAGTATTCAGGATTTGAAACAAGCATAGCAACTATTTTGTTTTGTAACCTTTCATAAATATTGTTGAAATGTTTACTACTGTCAGGTTTGGGGTCCAAACTTCAGAACAGGTAGTGTCATAATCATATACACCATCATTCAGGAAAAGTGAGAAATGACTCAACATTGAAGTCTTACAAACATCGCATATTGCAATGTACTTCTGATTCATTATGCTTCCAAAGAACTTCTTACAGCTGACCTGTACTCTCCATGGAACTCTTTATTGTTGAGGCTTTAATCTCCAAACTTCTTATTGTAAAATGTTTAAATCTTCCCACAGTAAACTTCTCATGTTCTTTAGTTTCACAAGCAAATAACTCATTATCACTGGCGCAGTTCTTCCCTGCAAGATGCACTTCTGAGATGAGTTGTTCAGAGCTATTATGAAGATGTCCTTGTTATCACTACATCCTCTGCATGAATCACTGTAGTGCTTGTAGTCCAAGTTTGCTAAATGAGATGTCACAGTTCGCATACTGTCATGGAGTGAGTGAGTTTAGTTTTACGCCATACTCAGCAATATTCCAGCTATATGGTAAGTCTGTAAATAATCCAGTCTGAACCAGACAATCCACTGATCAACAGTATGAGCATCGATCTACACAACTGGCATAGGATATGTGTCAACCAAGCCAGAGAGTCTGACCACCAGATCTCCTTAGTCGCCTCTTATGACAAGCATGGGTTACTGAAGATCAATTCTAACCTGGATCTTCATGGATTGTGCAACCATGATCATTATCATAAACATATATAAACAATAAATATCGGCATATATAGGCTATGGTCTTTTCATCTGCTATTACCAGTATGTTATACTGTTTATTAGTCACACTGCACCTTTGACTTTACCAACAAGCATGTTTGAATATGTATTAAAAGTAAATATCAAAACATCAGTTCATTCAACACCAATGCACAACTATGATACATACAACCAATAGTCAACGTTTTCTGACCCAAAACAATAGACACAAAAATAAAACATAATGGACTGGACTTAGCAGTTGATTATTGTTATGGGCTGTAGATAGCTACAGCAAAACACATCATTCATTTCAAACACCTAAAATACTAGGTGTATCAATCTAGGTCATCCTGCAGATTATTTGGTACCAAGGTGTAGCCTTGTGCTTTGGAGTGTAGATGTTACAGATTTTTTTCAATAACACACAAAAACATTTTATTTTTAACAAGTGCCTCTAAATTCCCTTCATCATAAATTACCAGTCCCTAAATATTTCTAAAATCTATCCCAGAAAATGTGTAAATCATTCTTTGAAGAAAGCAAACCAAGCAATAAAAAAGGAACCATAAATTTTAGCAACCACACTTCACTGTGCCATATTTCATTAAATACTAGTAACCCTCCCCCTTTTCCCCAAACCAATAGTCCATAATACTAAATCATAACACTGGTATTATTCATAAAACTATAGAAATATACGAATACGTGTATTTGGTTTTATAATTATTATCACCATTATTTGGCGTTCATACTTCAAGCTTACTTGTGAATGACTCACCATATCCATCTAAAAAACAAAGCGTCTATTTTCATGAATGAGTCATGTCATTTAGGTCACACGGTGGCAGACATTTTCTCGATAAATCTAGGCTACTTTCTTGTATTTATTAATAGAGTTATATATTTTCGGAATAATATTTTTATTATTTTGACACTCTGAAACGTAGTCCTCAATGACCAGGCCACGCCCAACGCCTTTGGTTTACGAATGACTGACCTCAAAGGTTGACTCCCGGGCGCTGTGCTGAGCTCGCTGTTGCCAACTGCAACTGGCAAAACGTGTATTTACATAATGACATTTAGCATCTTCTCTGCATCGCAATTAACGGCCGCATGTGCGTAGCTGCTATCCTAGTTGATGCTTTTCAATTCTGTGCATCACTTGCTGCCAACTATGGCTTAGGCAAAGGTATGGAACCTAGTATAAACAAGCCCAGCATCTCTCCGAAGTCTAGCCATGGCATCGCGAGAGAGCCTGTGGATTGTCAGATTCGAGACTCTACACCGTCCACACACGTGTCCAGCAATCGAGTCTGCGGATCATAACACACTATATCGACAAACCTACCTGGTATATGACGCATTAATATTCACGTCTTGTGAAAATTCAAGCAACGACCAGATGGAAGAATTCTCAGTCTCTCCGATATGTAACTATTCCTGCAAACGCCCCATGAAAACAGCGTAGAATCTAATGGCGCGGTTGCCCGATTTGTGATTGTTATGGGAAACAACCAATCACACATCAGTATTTCGTCACGTGGTTCATCGCGTCAGCCCGTAGCCTACCGTTCAACCAAACCAAGAGGGACTTTCCCTGTCGATATCGGGAGTTTGATAAAGTTCATGTATGGGCGAAGTCCTCGTTTTGTCTTGAATGTTGAAACTTGCATTGAGCGGACATTTATTCATGCTCGAAATAAGACGCCTGATAAGTTAACAAGCCAACACTGACGGTGGTACGAGGAATCAGTGTCTTAGGGCTAAGAGAGCTTCGAAAATGTAGGTCCAGTCCTTGGCTCCAAACATCAAAACTTCCAAGCCATTTTTTAAAAAATTTCTTTACAGCAATATTCAGCCATATGTAGAATCATGACCAATTTATTTTATACATGCGTGAAAAAAATATGTTTGTACGTGAACCATGCTGGCATGTCGGTGACATTCTCAATCAGTACCTTGGTTATGTCAGGGATAATCTACAGCGTCTTATAGGCTTCCTGGTTATATCAAACGCTTTTTGTGCCTGCAACTTGTCACCCCGACAAAAACAAAAATACTGATAACTTATAATTTGAAAAAAATGTTATCTATATATTTGTTTATGCTGGAGTTAGCAGTATTCCATCCACATGTATCTGAGAACGGTCACTAAGTAATAACCGAACCAAGAGGTACAATCATTCCTATTGATCTATAGTCTACGTGACTGAGATGCCATCTGCTACATTGTTTCAGATGCTATGAATCAGCCGTCAGTGAGCCAAGCCCGTTTGCCGCTACTTTAGACGACGATGGGTTATTGAAAACCAGTTATAACCCCGTTGCCCTCGGGGGTAATGACGTACCTGAAACTTATCCAGGTTCGTCATCTATAAGGACATGGTTAATAGATTTGATTGGTAACACTAGTGCATGTTCTTTCTTAACGCAGGAAGTTCTGATAGATTCCCATACTCCATGGACTGTTGATCATGACATCAACCACTGATATTCTGATCCCTTATATACATCGGAAACACTGGAGAGGACCCCTTTTCATTATTTCCTTCAGTGTCCTCTATGTGATAGATTTAGGTTCAATCATACTTCTTTCAAAATAATATACGTTTTCATGCTATTCTAAGCTGCGATGAATCTTTGTCTCAGTATGAAAAAAGTGATAATAAATCGGTTCATAATTTCTTAAATGTTACCAGCCGTTTTCCATAAATCGTGGTGCCGTATGTACTTAGATTGGAAGTACTGATTTCTTTATTTCCACGAATGGAGTTATACACTCTTTTTTAATAGCATTATGTTAAGGAGTAGGATTTATACATATGCTGATGCAGCCTGTTTGCTGATCCCTTTTCCTGTTGCAGTTTGTTAATGTCTAATGTATATTGCATGTCCTTCTGGAAATGAAATACTGTTTAAATCAGTCATGTAGTTCCCCCAAGTAGTGTCCAATTTTTGACAGCGTCATGGTCATTGATCCGTAAAGGTGTGAAGTTTCGCAAAACTTGGACTAACATAAAAACCTGTCAAACTGAGATAACTAATTAAGGGTGATTATGCGAATGCAATCAATTGAGAACAGAACAACTAACGTTCCTGGACACAAACACCGCTTAGGGGTGATAAAACAAGGGCCTTGTTAGTGTGCAGCGTGATTGTCGGTGTAAGACAATTAGACTGAAGGCCAAAGGAAGCTCAGCCGAGAGAAAAGTATGCGAGAAGTAGCATTACCGGTTGAGACGTGTAAATGCAATATTTAAAAAAAGGTAGCTGGATGCTTGCAATCTGGTTGGCTGGGCCATCTGTCATTCGAAATAAGCATATATTACAAAATCACTCGACTGTATTCATAAAATTTGATGAAAAAAGTATCCCAGAAACTCAATCATTTTATGAAACTGTGGCAGTCTAGATTTACCACATTTAGTTTAGACTTGCAGGGTGAGTGAGTTTGATTTTAGGCCTCATTCAACAATATTCCAGCAATATCACGGCCGGGGACACATGAAATGGACTTGTCCCCACGAGGCGAATCGAACCGGGCCCTCGCCGTGCCGACCGAACGCTTTCACCACTTGACTACCCCATCGCCCCTAGACTTGCATGGGTTCTATTGGGTATCATATGTCTTTGTTTCTGGGTCTGTACCACTACTACTGATTGGCCTCTTCACAGTTTTAAGTTTGGTAAACATTGTAATCGTCTTCATTACCTCAGACAAACTGGACTCCGTTCCCCAAAGGGAACTGAATGCCAAGGCAATCACAACTCCCATATCTTGGCCATGAAGATCATTGAAGCGTTCAAGTGGTCTGGTTCGATGACTCCGTTCCCCAAACGGAACTGAATGCCAAGGCGATCACAACTCCCATACCTTGACCATGAAGATCATCGAAGTGCTCAAGTGGTCTGGTTCGATGACTCCGTTCCCCAAACGGAACTGAATGCCAAGGTGATCACAACTCCCATACCTTGGCCATGAAGATCATCGAAGCGTTCAAGTGGTCTGGTTCGATGACTCCCTTCCCCAAACGGAACTGAATGCCAAGGTGATCACAACTCCCATACCTTGACCATGAAGATCATCAAAGTGCTCAAGTGGTCTGGTTCGATAACTTAGTTGACACATGGCATGGTATCCCACATGCATAGATCGATACTTATGCTGTTGATTACTGGATTATAAGGTTCATACGCGATTATTTACAGTCCGCTGCTGTATATCTGGAATATAAGCGTAAAACTCACCCACTCACACATCGAAGCTCCGAGGTGTAATGGGGCCATGTGGTTGGGTCATACTACTGTAGTAATCTTTTGCTTACTTCAGGTTTGGTGCTAGTAAAGTATTTTGTGGGCTAGAAACTTTCAGGCACAGCTAGCCTGACTGACTAGCAAAATGTTTGAACTACATGTATTTCAAACACTATGTGAAAGAAAGCATAACATCTTCCAGGTCCCAGACATTCAACACAGGTGGTAAACATGTTTCATGCCACTACTAGTCTAAACTCCTCTTGTCAACATCAAAGTGTCACCAGGGTCTATTAGCAGATAACACTTCTCCATGGCAAAGCAGTACAAATGTTCAACATAAGACATAAACCAGTTTTGCTTTTCACATCTGTATCTTAAAATTTTATTTTAAACAATGTATGTCAAATATGTACATCGCGGTAGTAACTCATCAGTTTTAAAGCAAAACAGTAATAGGGTAGAGCACTACTCAGCAGTCCATTCTAATACTGTATGTTCCAAATAAAGTGCTGCGTACCTCTTCCACAGCTCTTGAGATGCATACTTGACCACATGCACAAGTCACTGCATTATAGTGCAGCATATTTTAACTTCTGTCGGCAAGTTTATCCATGTTCAAATTGTACCCACTGTGATTGAACTATGGAATATTGACATTAATGCTGAAATGATTTTTAAAAATAATTAATTGAAACACTGTAACAGTTAATACTTCTGCTGGAATATAGATAAATATCTCTGGAACATCAATCACAAGAATATCATATGTTAAAAAATGTGTAAAATGAGACATATATTATATTTAATAAAATAATTTGACACAATGTATTAAAATATTTAGAATATCAACCTTGCAGTCAAGCAACATTTTCGTAATGCTCTTTGTGGTGTGAAAAACAGTTTGTAGAAACTTCACACTGAAATATCTCATCCTGGTTTTCTTTGATAACAGTGAATGTCAGACAAATCTACAAACTCTGACATTCTCCTGGCTCCATGTTCATAATACTGTTTATAGAATATTAAACAAGCAATAGAACAAGGTCTTGGCAAAATGTGTTAAATACTGTTGAAGGACATAATGTAAACTCTATCAATTTCTGTATATTTTAAACACTGGTGCATGACAAAATATCTAAAATACTGTCAATATTTTAATACTAACCAAGAACTAAAACAATACACAGGCAAGTGATCGGAATGTAGCATTAAAACCATACTTCCTGCACCGTCTTGATAAAATACTCTGAAGAATTTATTAAAAGTATTTACATCTGAAAATTGTGAACAAATGAGACGACATCCTGAGACATGAACTTATTATTGTCAGTAAATCCTGAATACTGGAACAATAAAGTATTTAGAATACTGTATAGTTAATGAGACAAAAAAGCCTTAAAACTGGCAGCAGCAGTAATTACTATGTAAGAATGAGACAACAGCAAACATGAGATGTATGGATAGTATCCCCGCTACCCAAAAGTACCATCTCAATGGATATATATACAAACATAGTTTATCTCCAGACCATCATTGGATAGTCAATAAATAATACTTCTTTCCTTGTGACAATCACATAAATGTTTCCTTTGTAAATTGATGTCACTCTAGGGTTTTCTTGGTTCGAAGCCAGCTAGTTTGTAGATGAAGTCACAGAATGCAATGTAGTTGACATCATCCTTGCCGCCTATCTGGATGTCAAACTTCTGCCACAGGAGTTGGAACTCCTCTTGACTGACCATGCTGCCAAGCTCCAGTTCTGTGAGAACTCTGCGAAACTGGGATCGGGACACAGCTCCATTGTGAACACGGTCGTAGTCCTCAAACAAGGGAAACAGCTGCATCCTGTGTTTGCGTACCTAGACAGATAACGTTGCGTGTTTAGTATCTGCTTTTACAGTATTCAAAGGCAGATTCATATTAGGTTTGAGGTTTCGGTATTACAGAAAGGGCTGTGAAGAAGGGAAAACAATACTGTTCAGTGACTGTCAGACAGCCTAAACCCCCTTGCTGTCTATGTCAGCAAGGACAACAACCTACCTTCTCTGCGATCTTGGCCATGCACGCCTGAAATTTGGCCTCGTTGTCTGCAGGGAGAGAGTTGAGCTCCCACTCCACTGGGGGCTGGAACTGGACTGTTTCTTGCAGTGGCGCCTTCTCCAGGTTCTTCACAGTGAAGATGGATTCCAGCTCATCTGAGAATGCCAGGTAGTCAATGTAGTCAGGATCACGTCGGCTCTCGTACCTGAATAAACAGGAAAACATGAGTTATTGTTCCATAGTAAGTGGAAACTATAAGTCAGTGTCTTGGAAACTAGGAGCAACGGGGTAGCCTAGTGGTTAAAGCATTCGCTTGTCATGCTGAAGGCGTGGGTTCAATTTTCCAAATGAGCACAATGTGACACTGAAGGCAGTTCCTGGTCTCTCCCCCTGATATATCTGGAATAGTGCTAAAAGCGACATAATACCCAATTCACTCATTCTCTCCTTCACTCTTGTAAACCGAAAGACCAGTTTGAAATTTAGGTGATCTGCAAATCAAGACCAAGTAAACCTCTTATATACAGGATATATTAAACTTTATGTATGTGAGTCTGTGACTTCTGCCTTTCTTTGGCTTCCCCCAAAGTATCAACAGACTCCAGTGATGTCATCAAAAGTAAGAATGTGGGACACCGCCTGGCCAAGACAGCAAGACTGACGACCTGTTAGATGTCTTTTACATCAAGACTGGTTTGATGAAGTCAAGTCTAATGCAGATCTTCAAAGGCCTGTGTAGATCCGGGATAGAATTGGTCTTCAGCAACCCATGCTTGTTGCAAGAGGTCAGTAACAGGATCAAAAGTTCAGACTTGCTGACCTGATAAAAACAATAGACTTGTTTCAGTTTATACCACTGCTTTCTTACTTGTCTTCCAACATGGAAACCTCTGACTCCTTCAACTCAAAGCCAGCGAGGTCCAGAGCACGACGGAATGATGTCTTCAACATCCGGCCTGACCGTAACTTGTCATAATCTTTCAAGAAGTCCAACACCCTTATTCTGGCTTTGAACACCTGTAATGTAAAGGCACTGACTCAACACTGCATTCAAGAGATAGTATCAACTCAAGAGCATCACCATATGAGAGAATCATTCTGATTTTAAAAAATATGTCAGAATTGTTGTAGTTTCTGAACATGACAGAAGATAATACCGTAAGTTTGTAAATGCAGTGTGAAACTCTAATATAATAGAGATTTATTATTAATGTTTCATGAACATTTGAAGTGAACAAGAATGTTTCTATGTTGCAAAGTTTATCATTAAATAAAGAGTTATCCTTCTGGCATCATTACAAATGTCATATATGTGTGAAGTCTACTACGCATTGTCATCTATGGTGTCACAAGATTGAAGGGCCATGACTGCATTATTACATGAGCAGTATGTTGAGATTTACTATGTCGCTTAACTTTAACAAATATTTTGACAATAAAAATGTGTTCCTTTCACCCAAAATGGAAACCAGTCCAGTAAAATTAGCTAATAACAGTCTAATTATAAACTTTTAAATACACTAAAAACGACATGTTGATGTTTTAACTTGATGGTATTACAACATTCATAAGCGAATGATTAATTATGTAACAATGATGGCTTGTAATACTGCAAAGGCTTTCTGGACAAGAACCTAGACTCATAATACAAAGTACGCCCTGAAAGGGGAACTGAATATTGTTAATCACTGTATTTCCAGCTCTGTCACAGTGGGCTCTATACAATCAAGTCTCGATAACTGCAGTGACAGAAGGCCTGAACAAGAGTCTACATTATTAATACATGTTGGCACCCACAACTAAAACTGACCACAGGGGACCGTAATACCTTGAAATTCCTCAAGATCACCTCAAAGAACAAGACTAATGTGTAGTCTCTGAATATATATAATCTTGATAGTAACAAACAAGCCCATATAAACTGATAAGGAGCCTCAGTCAGATGGGAAGACCAGAGATTCAGAACCTGAACATGCGGGAATCTAGACTTGCTTCATTTAAGGCTTTAACACTGCAGACAGGGCTGGACAGTTGTTAAAATAATGTGGTTCAGGGAATGTGAGACAGACTACTGAAAGAACCACTGACCTTAGTCTTCAGTTTGAGTAGGACCTCTTCCAAGTCTCCAGCAGGATTAAGTTCGGGGAGTTTGCCCTTCTCGTTGGTGAGTCGTAATGTCTTCAGTCTCTCCACGTACATGAGCTGTGGCGGTATGGGAGGTTGCAGCTCATCCAGGAATGCCTGGTAGTTGAAGCCCACATCATTACAGAACCTGGCCTCCAGAGCTGCAGCCTCGGCCTCTGTGGTGTGGAGTTCTAGCATGGTGAGGCACTGTCGGAACTGTGAGCGGGTCACATGCTTGTTGTTGTGCCTGGATAGAATCAGTTGGTTTTCAGTACTTCTACACTGCATTCAGCATCACAAGTCATCATATAAATAAACAGGGGTGTTGAGCAATGTTTGTAAACCTTGTACTTAGTGTCCCTCACTGCCAACTTGTTGTTTTTGTTCAAAATTGTTACTTTTGAAAAGTCCTTATTTCTAACATTGAATTTGCCTGCAAATAAATGTATTTTTTCTTTGATGCAGGTATGATGACAGTGTGTGAAATAGCCACTGGGCTACTAAGTTATGTTACTCTTTTAAATCATGTAAGACTAAGATGTCTGATAAAAATATTTATCATATTAGCTGCTTAATGATGAAACCTGTATCTACATTCAAATTTTGAAGAAGTGTTTTCAGTTTTTTGCTATCAACTTTTAGGTATAGCTCACCCGAATGGCTAGCAAAACTTAGAAACAATTACACACACTGATGACGAAAAAACAGTAGGAATTATCAACATGCTTTACAGTATCGGTCTACCCCAATCATTTAGTGATCTGTTATCTAGTTAGTCCATAGTTATCAGGGAACATAAACATATGACTTTCCTCAACACGAATCACAATGGGCCTTATATATCCAAGTATTATGATGTTCACAGTATTCAACATTCACCTATAGATAATGTTACCATGGCAGACTCAGTGGTTGCTTCACAGGGTTTAATCCCCGTTTTATAAATAATCTAGTGACAGTGGTGGAAATAAGGGATGCCGGACACTCCAGTCCAGAGTTTTTTTCTGTCAGGCAAGGATATGTGTATATTATGCTACACTGCCCAGTTGACTTTCCAATGTTAATTATTTTGATTATTTAAAATTTGAACAAGAAATTCATCCAGTATTGTGGAAAAATTATCAGTGCAAGTGATTTTACATGAGCCACTGTATTGGAGTACACAAGCAACTTAAACCACTGATACTTATGATTCAATGAAAACCTCCCCATATTCTGTTAGTTTTGTGTTTTCACAATGTTGCTCTACCTGTCAAAATCCTGAAACACTGGTTTAGCCAGGAGCCTGCGCTGCCCAGCTCTTTGTCTCAGTCTCTCCATGGTTTCTTCATACAAGTTCTTGTGGTCATCACTGGCTGTCTCCCAGCTGATGCTGCCTGGCTTGGGCACCCGGAATGTCTCTGAGGGTGGAACTTTATAGGTCGGGCTCTTTTCCAGATTCGGTTCAGTGAAAACTGTAAATACAGAGATTAAAAAAATAGATGAGTGCACCAGTAGTGCAACCAAATCTATAGGTTACTGGTGATGTAACAATGTACAGGTGGTGCAACCATGTACATACCTTGTAGGAGTGCAATCAGGCCTATATGTTACAGGTGGTGCAACCATGTATTGTGCATTTTACTCTTGCAACCATGGGTATATGTTGCAGGTGGTGCAACTGTCAGTTTAGTATATACCTTTGAGGTTTGAACATTTTAGTGTGCAACCATGTCTATGTGTTACATGTGGTGCAACATATATATACCTTTTAGGTGTGCAACCATGCCTATATGCTGCAAAGATGGTGCAAACATATGTCTGATGTTAGGTGCACAACCATTCATATATGTTAGAGGTGGTTTAACCATGTATAAACCTTTTAGGTGTGCAACCATGCCTTTGTGACAGGTGGTGCAGCCGTGTATATATCTTCAAGATGTGCAATCATGCCTACATGTTACAGGTGGTGCAACTATATACCTTTTATATGTGCAGCCATGCCTATATGTTACAGGTGATGAAAGAGGTGAAATTTTGTCTACAGTCAGCAGGTAGCAGAACCATTCCTTATGTAAAGGTGATGAAACTATGAATGGAAACATTTAACTTTGAAACCCAAGACATGTGTTTATGTATACTGACCACTCTCCACATCGTCCATGAAGCGTGTCCAGTACACCTGGTCAGTCTTGCTAGGGTTCTGGTACATGTCACACAACAGCTTAAACTGGCTGTCTATCAGGTCATGAGCCCCAAGCTTGCTCAAGCCCAGCAGTCCGAGGCCCCGTCGGAACTGACTCTTGCTGATGCAGTTGCTCTGGAGGGGGTCGTAGTCTTCAAAGTACTCTTTCACCTGACAGGAATAAAACAAGGAAATGATACACACAAGTGAGTGAGTTAGTTTGGTTTAATGCTGAGCTTCCAAGTTATGTCCTGGTGGGTCAGCTCAACGCCAACCAGCTAGCCACTGAAAAAGTTGCAGAAGTAGATGTTGGCAGGAGCATAGCTACCATTATAAAAAGGAAGCACGGACTTGCACATGATTGTTGTTGACAAGTTAAAGACAAGCCCTCAATGCTCATAATCTAAATATTTAGTTTTGCAACCTATCAGGTTCATACAAAAAAAATTGGTCCGCAAGAGTCTGTTTGCATGTTTTTGTAAACATTGTTTGCAGATACTTCTCAAATTGACAGCATGAGTCTGACTCCTGGTCCACAATATCTTATCAATATATTACTCACAGTTTCAATGTGATATCCAGTTTACTGAACTTGCTATACAGTACACTGCATGTGATATGTGATGAAGATCTTTAGCATTTTGATCAATACCTACAAGCTGACAAATGAAGAACAGTCTGGGAGGAAGCTGATTCAAAACCACTCACTATATATGAGGGTTTGACATTGCAAAGGGAGACAACTCTGGATAACAAACTATGGCACCTCAGACAACTCTAAGCTGCTAGTGACTCCCTAATACAGAACTGTTAAGCAAGAAAGTGAATGCCTACAACATATGTCATCACTTAATGACCTTGCAAAACAAACTCAAAAACATGCCATCATCCATGACAGCAAGTCTGCCCACAGAATTCCTGTCTTTGTAAATTCTGACAGTGACAAGCACAAAATACTGAGTGCATAATTACAGTAATCCAGAATCTCTAAAATGTGTTTTATTACAGAAACAAGTCACTATGACTAATTAATTATAAATAAGATGCTCAGAAACAAAAAGATTTCTTTCTCTTAGAATACTTCAACCTACCCTCAGCCTGTTGGTGAGGACATGATGTCTGATGCGAGCCATCAGATCCTCGAAGCTGACCTCACTTTCCTGCACAGGAGGATCGGGGACAGGTTGGTTGGTACGCTCCTCATCCTGGAGATTCACATTCTCTAAGGTATGTCCCACAAACTCTGAAAAACACATACATGGTCAAGCCAAACACTTATGGAACTGTTTATAAATTACGGTCTTGGGGGTGATGATAATTTTTATGGAGAAACATGTACAATGTGAATGATCATCATCACCAAGCCATACGCTTCATCAAATTCAGTGACTTTATCATCACTTACACAGAGCACTTACTTGGCCAATGTTTTTTTCAAAAATGCATATATACCCTCCAAACAATTTTAACAATACAGCACATTAATTTGACATGGTATTTCTCAATCATCAAAGTGATAAACATCATTATTCAGGAACACCAACCTTGATCCACTGCCTGTACAAATGCAGGGTAGTTGACATCCCCACTGGTGGGATCTTCAAACTTGCAACACAACAGCTTGAGATCTTCTGGTGCCACATTGAGACTTAGGAAGTGCAGGATACGCCCAAACTGTGTCTTGGTCACAACCCGAGTGTAGGCAATACCCTGTGAACAGGAAACACTACAGTAATCTTATTCTTCACTGTGTGATAAATCCCAGACTAATTGTTTTCACCAACAGGCAACAAACAGTATTGTGATAGTGCACTCACCACCCCAACCCATCATCAGTTTGCTGTTTGTAGTAACTATGGTAACTAAGGGTCAGTAGGATAGCCCGGTGGTTATACCATTCGCTCAACATGCTGAAGACCCGGGTTTGATTCCCCACATGGATACAATGAGTGAAGTCCATTTCTTTTGCCTCCTGATGTAGTATTGTTGGAATATTGCTAGAAGTGGCGTAAAATCATACTCACTCACACATAATAACTAAACAAACAGTTTTGTGGTATTAATCTGTTTTACCAGGTTTGGGGGATGACTTTTCTTTTCCAAGTTTTCGAAAGATACTGAAATTGCTCATTGGATATTTGCCTGCCTTTGATATCAGTTGCAACATAATTTCCCAAGCATGTATATTTCACTAGTTGATATCTTTGAGATGCAGAAAGAGGAAGACCATTAACACGTGATTGAACATTTTCAGAGGGAAGAATGTATACAGACATTGTTTGATGGCAAGACTTTGCCAACCACAATATTCAACTAATATTTTTACATATTTTCTTTAACATAATAATTTGTAAAATGTATTCAAATTTCCATGCAAATCAATGAAACCTAGGATAAGATAAATCAATGAAAAAGTTGCCGATGTTCATAAATATGACTACTGTATATAAATCGATGAAACAATTTTTAGATGTTTATTAATATCAGTCATAATTTTAAGACAAATCAATGGAAAAAAAATTCAGATGTTCAGTAATATCAGAACACATTTAAATGACAAAGTCAAATCCACACTGAACTGGTAATTCTGTCAATGAAATTATTGATTTGAGAATATAATTTCAAAAGAATACCTTTGAGGGAAAAAGGAGACAATACGTACATCAAAGTCCACACCAATGGTACATTAAACTGACACAAAGCAAGTAGTAACCTGCTATATTCCCCAACTCCTCCTTTTCTATCTACCCACACATGCAAATATAAGCATAGACTCTGCTACAAGTTTCCTTGTTACATCACACGCAACAACCTCACAGCCCAAGGATGGGACAGGATGCCCTTCATCTCAGCATCAAAAGATGCAAACAGACATGCATTTATGGCTGACAGTAATTGCTGGCTTAAAAGCATAATAAATGTTTTGCAACAAAGTACAAATGTTACATCATGTTATGTCTCCAACACATGCCATTGTTGAAAGCTAACACTTGAATGGTTGACCCTAACAGCCTGGCTGATTGCAGAGAGACCCCCTGAGGTGTAAAGGTTGTTGTGTCAATGAACTGTTACATCACAGCAAGCAGCATTCTCCTCCCTAACCCCAGTCTACATCCCCACCTTAATCCCCCTCGATCTACACCCCCACCCCCACATATGGCTGACCAGGAGATACACTTGACTACTCACATGCAACCAGTAAGAGGGTTGGTAAAGGTGCATATGCACTACAAGGGTGACATAATATGACACATGTCACAATCTCCATGATGAAGAAAATGAGGATGACATTATGCACTGAAAGTTCTAAAAGCTGTAAAATTACAGTGGGTTTGAATCCCGAATGGGACTCAACATAAAGAAATAACTAGACATGTTTTTCCACTAAGAAAGTGTAATCCCAAATCTAACACATGTTACAGAGAATTACTAAGTTAAAGGCCTCTCTTCAAACTCCAACAATGTTTTTCATTTCTTGACAAAACAAAGTTAAACTGGATAGTGTGATATTATTAAACTTTGTCAAGATAGAAACATGGTCTGGCATGACATGAGGCTGTGGGAAGTAAATTCAGTAATCATCTTGACCTTTCGCTCACAAACATGTGTATGAAACACAACCAAATTAAAAAGTTACCCAATTTAAGAAAAATGAAATCAAACCTTAATGAAAATATCATTTAAACAAATAATAAAGCAATGTTTTATTTTTATATGTTCTAGCTAAAATAAAATGGGCTCCAAGACATATATTAAACATGATGATCATACAGACTTGTTATTACTGCTTGTGTCCTCAAGGTATATCCTTTGATTACATGATATGTAATTGTAATACAATACACCCTGTAATTATACCTTATATCTGCAATGAGATGAATAACATTAACAAGAAATCTGAAAAATATCTGTTAACATTTCACTTGTACGTAAGGTGACATTATGACAGGTGCCTTATCTGAACTTGTAGGTAGTTAGATAATATTTTTATCTGCCAATACTTAACTCTTGTTTCATTCTGGTGGAATTGACAATAACATCATCTTTCTTCGTTCTTGTCTTTTTCCAATTATCAAGATATTTTCCCCAAAACATGATATGGGGACTGAGCGCATGAGATAAAAATACAAGTTCAAAATACTTCATATTCTTAAATCTAATATTCTGAAATAGCAGTATTTACATGAAGGAAACCCATAACTGTAGTACACCTTGGTTAGTACACTACTCTCAAGACTTCATTTACTAGTTTGCTATATTACAAAACTAGACACATAGAGACCATGCATGTTTTTTATAAGGATTTAAATTGTCAGGAAAGATTCTGGAAAGGGGAGGGGAGTGTCTCTCAACTGAGTTACACACACAACAAAATATTCTCCTAATACCCATGAAGGCTACTGGTAACATAAAAATTAAACACATTTTTCTGTAAAATAGGTTTAAGTTCAGGAAGATTGCTCCTAAAAGTTTGTTTCATTAAGTCTGCCCCTACTCAACTCTATCCACATTTATTGAGGCCTAAGATAAAACAAAATACCAATCAAGACCTTTCAAGACAGAAAACTTGTCTTTATGCAAGCATCTGGCATCAGAACAATGAGTCACATGGCATCCACATGTTAAAGTCGGCACCACCTAGGTCAACATGTAGAAGTAGGTCACCCCAGTCAGCAGTTTACCCTGTACATTGGTATCTGGCAGGCCTGCATCAGCACACAGTGGCCCAGCTAGTTTGTCTCACAGTCGCTGAACCACATTACTTCCCCTACTGCCTAGCCTTCCCTGGAGTTCAAGAGTCCTAAATGAAACAAGTCTACCTTCCCCAAGGTTCTGAATTTCCAATCTGACTGTGGCTCCTTTTCAGTTTAAATGGGATTATTTGTTTCTGTCAAAATTCAACATATTCAGAGACTAAGAGCTAGTCTATGTCCCAGCTATCTCAACAGCTTGGAGAGGCAGTAATCTGCACAGGCTATGTTCACAAGATTACTTCCTATTCTGAACTTAACTTGACCCATTCTATTTTCTAGTTTCAAAATGCCATCAATACATAATTTTACCAAGTTAATATTGGGAATAATGATACGGCTGATGATATAACAAGTATATCTAAAAATCAAGAAATAACAGGAGCACAAAATATACAACACCCTTCTCTGTTTAATTTCAGAATATTCAAGAACACTATATTTTGAAATTTCACCTCTCCTATTCACTATTCACTATATATCGTTATATGTGTGCTTCTTCAAAGTAGTGATGTTACATACAAGCTGTTATAAATATCTTAACAAAGAACAGGTTCCTCACTTTCAAAATATTCATGTTTTACCATCTATTGTCATTTCTAATCAAATCATGGGATTTTGCTCTGCACATGCAACAAAACAATACGCCCTGAAAACTACAAAGATTGTATTTATTGACTGCATGTAGACGTAATGTTAACAAGAACTCTACTGCACTGAATAATGCACAAAGGTGCAACATCCTGTCAATTGTAACTATGACATGCACATGGTCTGTCTCACAGTCCCTGAACCACGTTATTATGCCTAATGCCAAGCCTTCTCTGCAGTGCTAAAGCTCTTAAATGAAGCAAGTCTAGATTTCTTCAGGTTCTGAATCTCTGGTCTCACTGGGGCTCCTTTCAAATAAAATGGGTTTGTTTGTTACTATCAAAATTATATATATTCAGGGACTAAGCCTTAGTCTACTAGAGGCAGAACACGAACAGAAGCAAATGACCATAAATGCACTATGAATAGAGCCTAAGGAGAAGACGGTATTGACTTGACCCCAAAGAGTCAACAGATACTGAATACCCATTGAATACTGTCTATGCACACTGTGAATGATAAATTATCACTGTCCCAGGGGTTTGTGGACCCATCTTAAACAAACAGCTGTGATGTGACAAGAATCACATGACCATTAACTGGGCTAGCCATGATTGTGGAGTGAGACACTTACCCTGTCGTAGTCTTTGAAGTAGGGGTACATCATCAGACGTCGACGCCTCACGTTCTCAGATAGTTCGCGCAACACCATTTCTACACGTTGATCTTCCTTTTCACTCAGTGTCTTCAAACCCTGGTTACACAGAAACAAAACAATTTAATATCAACATCATGTTTGAGAAAAGTGCAGTTACATCATCCATGCTTCAGTGGTCCCTGTGACATCACCCCCACCAAGTCAGATATACATTCAGTAAGGTCATCAATACTGGCAACCTTCAGTGGTCCCTGTGACATCACCACCACCAAGCCAGATACACATTCAGCAAGGTCATCATTACTGGCAACCTTCAGTGGTCCCTGTGACAACACCACCACCCAGCCAGATACACATTCAGTAAGATCATCAATACTGGCAACCTTCAGTGATCCATGTGACAACGCCACCTAACAGCAAGACACACATTCAGTAAGGTCATCAATACTGGCAACCTTAAGTGGCCCTTAACTTCCCACCTGCTTGCCACAACTAGGTCCTTTGTGTACAGCAAGACAGACCTTTACCCTATGACCAATGAACTGCATTTCTTGCAATTTGCCTTTCCATCATGGACTGTAATACCCACCCTGGACAAAGCTCCCTTGGGAGGTCTCACAGCTTCTTGGGTTGGCTTTTTGTCAAGGTCAGGAATGTTAAATGCTGAAAGAAATGCCAGCATACAGTTACATTGTTACCATTCACAAATTCTATGAGAAAGAATCAAGGCTACATATTGTCTGAGCAGGGTTATTGAAAAAGACACAGAACATGACAACAGGAAAACCAAGTTCTAAGGATAGTCAACTTCTTCACTGCAATGAATGCAAGATGTATGTAGATACTAACATCGTATCAAGTGATGACAACAGACCAACAAAGACTTGCTTGATAACAATGTCAGTAATTTGTTTGATTGGCATTATTAGAAGCTGGTAAGTGATAAGAGGGTAAGATCCATACCGAAACGTCGCATCATATGCAATAAAGAAATTGTTATCCATAAAGAATCTTACCCTCTTAACAGTGTCAGTATCTATGCCAAAACCTTGCATCCATTGCAGTTAAGAAGTTGACTATGCAAAGAACTTGGTTTTCCATTTGTCATTTCTTGGACTTTTAAGAACTATGAAGACTCTCAAAGAAGAATTAAGTTAGTATGAAAACAACAAAAAATCTTAACAATCAGACCTGGCCTTGGTTGACAAGTGCTTGACAGCATCAGTCAAGTTGCCGGGGTATAAAGACACCAACAGCCAATTTCACAAAACAAATACACTTTGGACACTAAATGTTTATTATAAATGAGAATCTGCAAGGTTTGCATAGCACCAATACTTCTGCCTGATAGGTGGTACCAGTTATCACATACATCAGGCAAAATCTGGGGCATTATGTTCATCATTATCGTTATACTATATATTCACATTTCACATACATGTTAAATATCTACTACTACAATATCTTCAAATACAGAAACTATAAAAACTGTACCATTTTCCATGATATCACAGAATTCCTTGTACTTGATCCTTCCATCAGGCTGGCGGTAGAACTCAACCACCTTCTGTATCTCAGGACGAGACAGCTGGGCCTCCTTTCCCACTGCCAGTGCCAATCCACACACAAACTGGTTCTCTGTGATCACCCCACTCCGTAGCTTGTCATGATCTTTGAAGAACTCAATAGTTCTGATGCCACTTTTGTACACAGCGACTCGGATCCTGTCAAATATCTGGTTCAGTGTGGGGTCAGCACTCACCTGGGGAAAGAAAGGAAAGTAAAAGTCAACGCCTCCTTTCCACATTTGTCTTGAGGGATTTCATTACTGGTCTCAAAACCTGCCCCACTGGCCTTTATGGACTTGCCTAATGGCCCTCAAAGACCTCCTGTTGGTCTTAGGGGTTTTCTTGTGGGCCTGAAGCACTTTCATTATTGGCCTTACTGCCTCCCCATTTTAGTCACATTGGCCTCCCCTGGTGACTGCATGACTTCCCCAGTGGACCTTATAATGGGTTTCCCTATTGTCTTCACAGACTTCCTGTACTGGCAAGTACAGTGGAAGCTGTCAAAACCGGCATCTGTCCATTCCGACAAGTTGGCATACACCGGCATAAAATCTCAGTCCCATTTGTGACATGTACATTTATCATCAGCTCTCTAATCTGGCATGTCGTCTAAACTGGATTATTTCTTCAGTCCCGATGAGTGCCACTTTAGACAGCTTCCACTGTAGTTGCCCCATTGGCCTCAAAGGGCTTCCTCAACTGGCCTTATTGTCTTCCACATCTGGTGTTTGGAATTTCCCTGTTGGCTGCAAACAGCTCCCCTATAGGTCTTAAAGTCTTCCCCTGTTGGTCTTAAGGACTTAAGGACTCATAATATTCAAAGCATTTACTTCTGTATGGTTACGTTGTACATTAAGCTCTTGAATGGATTTCATCGGAGAAAAACCTTCTCACCAACATAGTGAACGGAACATTCAGCCCACTATATCTGCAGTCTCATTTGAAAACAAACCCAAATACAATTTCTGAGAGTAAATAAAATATGGCCATGACACTTGAAAGATAATGTCACATCCGACTGGTTATGGACACACATATGGTTCATACAGACTAGAGAGTGAAATTTTGCTCTTAATTCTTTTGACTTCTTCATGTAGAGACAAATATTGGATAAAAGATGTAATTTTAATGAGATCGTATTCAATAGTCATCCCTACCGTGACTGGAGTAAAGTCAATGGAAGACATCTGAGGCATTGGAGGAAGCTGTGTCTCCTGCACCTGCATCTGCTGTAGGGATGTGATGTCTTTGTGGAGATTGAGGTAGTTGATGATGCCAGGACGCTCAGGGTCACGATATTTTGTCGCCAGTAAGTTCATATCTGCCTCCGACACATCAGGGGGACCAGGAAAACTGCGATAAAACTGTGTAACACAGGCAACAGTATGTCAGGGTCATGTTGCTACACGTACATAAAACATAAC
This sequence comes from Haliotis asinina, assembly GCF_037392515.1. NCBI lineage: Eukaryota > Metazoa > Mollusca > Gastropoda > Lepetellida > Haliotidae > Haliotis > Haliotis asinina. The sequence continues at coordinate 14,807,580 of NC_090284.1, forward strand.
GTTTCTTGTATTTCTTGCACATGTCACCAAACTTAGTCTCAGTGTTAATCATTACACTCCACCACTGAGTCCAACAAACCCTAGTAGAAGGTTGTGTCAGGTAACTTTTGAGAGACCTATGACCATGCAATCAATAGCAAGACTGTTAAATAGGTTTAACCAATCAGACAATGGCTACTACTTAAGGATTGGAAGGAAATTACAAAATATTCAGGTCACTGACACAAATCTTTCCACAAACAAAAATCTGCATATAACACAGTTATTTGACCTGCAGTATATACTCTTTGGGGTTTCTGTTGACATGGTTACCACTGACATGGTTTCCGCAAGATGACATCATTGAATATTGCCAAAAAGACTATTTTCAGTGACTGTTTACTCGCCGTTGTCATGGTTGTAACACGCTCCGTGTGTGTAACCTGACAGGGATTGTACGCTAAATAGCATTCGGAATCATTTGGGTTAGAACCTTTTCGAAATAAAAAGTTCAAAAGGTATGTGCGAATGGTCCACTTTTGCGACTGGGTAAGATGTGTTCTGATTGGTCAGTCTCAAAGGTTACCTGATGCGACCTCCCATAATGTTTTGTTAGACTCAGTAGTGGAGTGTAATGAAAAGTACTGAGGCTAAGTTTACTCAGACTGCACATATCACATATATGTCAGCATTTCTTTTTCTTTCACGTTCATACTTTTTAAAATAATCTTGTTGAAGACATACAGTGAGTGAGTGAGTTTAGTGTTAGAGTGCACTTAGCGATATTCCGGCTATATGGCGGTGGTCTGTACATAATCAAGTCTGGACCAGACAATCCAGTGATCAACAAGATGAGCATTGATCTACACAACTGGGATATGATAACATGTGTCAACCAAGTCAGTGACCCTTACCACCCAATTCCATTAGTTGCTTCTTACGACAAGCATGGGTTACTGAAGATCAATAATAGATTTAATCTAACCTGCACCTGTATTTTACAGTGACTCGACTCGTGTCCAAATGCATTTTTGTACCTGGCTCTCTGTGATGACTCCGATGTGATGGCGGTCAAAATCCTCGAAACATGTTCTCAAGTTGATGCCATGGTATTCATAGAATTTCATCATGTGTTTCAAGACCTCTACTAGCCGTGTCTCTGAATTGGTGCTCAGTGGTCGCACTGACCGTATAGTGCCAAGACTGTGGATGTAAACATTTGGAACAACATACGAGAGAAAGGTTCCCTCTGTTTTTGGTGCATAATTTTGCACTACATTATCTGTAGCAGTTTTCACAACATCATAATTAACATATGAATTATCCCATAACACAGCATGTTAACATTTCTCTTGATTTCAAGTCTTTTTCAGCAATATCCAAGGTCTAGAACATTAGCCTGAAATCAGGGGTTGCTATAAATGGAAAAGGGAGCATGGCATCAAGGACAACAAATCTAAGTCTGAACAACAAACAATAAAGTCTTCTTTCACAATAAGTGACAAGTCTTGGGAACCTTTTTTAACAAAGTTATGGGACATTTGATATCTACTAAGGTTTCTCATTGGACTTACAACTCAAGTGGTTGCTGAGGTGCTGGCCTCTGTGTCAGGTCCCCTGGGTTGAATGTGCCATCAATCTCCTGACAGAAGCGCTTGTAGTTGACCCTGCCATTTCGATAAAGGTCATACTTCTCCCTAAGAGCTACCTCTTCTTCAGGGTTCAGCTGAACGCCCAATGTCTGCCACAGGCAGCGGAAGAACTGAGGCTCTACAACAGTTGGAAGCAACAATGTTAGGCCACACCAGTTTTATTTCTTTTTTTATGGATGTTTGTCCTCAGAAAACCTAGAGGCAGATGAAAAAAAATGAAAATAAAGTAATTTTCTTAATAGCAATACAATCTAAACAAAACATTCTTGCAAGTTTACATTTTTGACCAATAAAAAGAGTAGGATTTTATTTTTTTTAAAGGGATAATTAATTTTTTTTTTTTTTTTATTCTCGAAAAACAAATGAGCAGTGGATCCATAAAACAAGAAAGGGTTAGCACAGTGGCATGAAGTGGGACACTGGTGAATCAAAGGGGATACACATCTTACATGCACCATCAGTCAATCCTGTATGTAGATATCATTTGACTGCAACCCTTTTTCAAACATCTGAATTCATTGTCATGGCATGGCATGACTTGTATGAGTTATGCCCCTAAGCCATGCCAACCTCTGGTTGCGTTGCTCCCTGATGAGGATCCTTGATCTGCCAGCAGTAACCATGAATTTGAGGGTTTGAAAATAGGGGCAGATACAGCTTTTTGAGAAAGCAGGGCTGCACACAACTGAGAAAAAGGGGGTGTGCACCTGAGTTTCAACGATCATTTAACAAAATGTCTGGACAAAAGTGGGGATGCCCACACACACCTGCACCCCCGTCTGGATCCACCTGTGGATAATAATGGTAATTAATGTTGACTAACATCTTGCAGTTGCTTTCTTTCAAAATGATGAGCGTGAGTGAATGTTCTGGTGAGGTTAAGTTAGAAACACAATCGGCTCCATATCAGAATATAAATGTCTGGACAAGGGAAACCACTGACTGAAAGCATGAGCAGTGTACAATGCTATCAGTACACAATGACACACACTCAACTGAGTCACTGATAACTCCATCCATGTCCGGCAGCTCTACAATAAGCAAAGGTTCTAACAGGAGGTATAACAGGAAAAATTCACTGCTCTGAAATCCCCCAAAAATCTGTTTATAATACTCTGAGAACTAAATCCAACTGGCTGTGTTGAAACCTATTCATTCTGTTAACTTTCAAATTCATTAAAATGTCTAAGAATGAATGATAATTTCACTTTGAATACTATGTACCTGTAATATACCCCGATCGCAGTTTGTCAAAGTCCTGAAAGAATTCTGTAACCCGAATACGCTTTGTCTGTGCCAATGTTCGGAGGTTGTCTTCAACTCTCTGGGACACACTTGCTGCAGCCATTGTGATATTTGGGGTATATCACTACCTAAAGACAATACACAATACTATAATATGAAATATTTCCAGATGTTCCAAATTGTATATTTGGTCATGGTTTAAAAACTTGATAAAAATAATATGATAAAAGACATGAAATAATATTTTAAACATACATCATTGCAAACCAGTGGTTGACAGTGTGAATGTTGATGGCAAAAGCTGAATCTTCATTAGTCTACACAAAAGCATTTGTTTTGACACATATTGGTTACATGGGCTCAAACTACTTATTATGAAATATTAATAACATGGTCTAGAACACGATACGATGGAATATTGGCTACATCATTTTCCTTTGCTATGTTGTTACACTAACGTTCAGGTTTGTGATAAAATATATATGAGAGAGGAAGCACGAGCATAAAGATGAGCGAAAGTCATGGTAAAATATCAACACTACCCAAGAGATTCTCTTTGACTGATTCAGTTATATTTCGTTTGATACTAGTGAGAAAACGAAGATTTTCAAAATCTCAAGACCACATGTTCAAGTCGATGTTAGTTCGAGTTTGGAAAAGCAGCTTGTGCAGTTATGGAAAAATAAACAGAAATGAATGATAGCTGCTTGGGCTACTGATGACCCCACATTCATAATTACAGCCAATACATAACAAAAGAAAGCCTCAATAAAAAATACACGGAATATTGACAACGAAAAAAGTATACAATATTTTGCTATGAAATACGATGGATACAACGCATCAAAATACAAAAACGTCAACTGACAATTCGCTGCCTATATCGCAGATCACCAAATAAGTCATACAGTATAATAGCAGTGAAGTTACTACCTTTCAGGTGTTGCTGCTTAGCCTTGTAGCCAAACTTTTCTCAAGTCACACAATCAAGTGACAGCAAATTGTTGAAACGTTGCTATGGCTCGGGGTCGTGTTTGCGCACGCGTATTGAACGTTTCCGTGTCAGAATAGACTGGTTACGTACTCCCGCCTTGAGGCTATAGACAGAACGCAGTTGAGGCAATGCGCACTGATTGAATGTATTACATGCGACGAGTTTAGTGGCACATTATAGATAGATCTACATATAGACTAACGCTCAGTCGCGCAATATATATGATTTTGATAGTGACAAACAAATCTATAAAAGTTGAAAAGGAGCCCCAGGAGACCAAAGATCCTGAATCTGAGGAAATCAAAACTTGTTTCTTTTAGAACCTAAGCATTGCAGAGAGGGCAAGGCAGTAGGGAAAATACTGTGGTTTAGGGACTGTGAGACAGTGAGTAAGTGAACGAGTTTAGTTTTACACCTCACCCAGCAATACTCGAGCTATATATGGCGGGGGTCTGTAAACAATCTAGTCTGGACCAGACAATCCAGTGACCAGCAACATGAGCATAAACTTACACAATTGGGAAGCAATGATATGTGTCAACCAAGTCAGCAAGCCTGACCACCCGAACCCGTTAGTCGCCTCTTACGATAAGCATAGTCGCCTTTTATTGCAGGACTGTGAGACAGACTAATTTAAACACTGAAACATAAATTACTGCTCCCATCCACAATTTACCATCACATATAACATGTGTTATGTCGTTATCCGAGAGAGGTTCAAATGGTCCATAAGCTTATCCGTTACAAAATAAAATGGCATTGCAAACGATTCAAACTTAAATTTGTATAGTGACTGTCAAACGATAAATGTGTTGGATGTTTTAACTTTATGGTGGGATGTAAACGCTGCCTGTACACGCAACACGTAATATAAGCTAAAACTGCAAGAAGTTTACAAATGCACACATGCCTATCAACATGCACACACATTGTGTGCACTCAACAGATAAGACACGGCTAGTTTTGAATGTAAACATATCTTACCTAGATTACAAAATGACCTGTCACAACTAATTCCTACATACAATCGAAATATAAAACATGAAACGAAATACAGACAATCAAGATTCGACTGCAGAGTATGAACGTAGCGTTTTGATTTCATACATATGTAAGTACATGTACTGCGCAGTGGTGTAGTGATAAGGCGTCTGCCTGTCATCCTGCAGGCCAGGGTTCGATCCCCGGTGGAGGCGTCTTGGTTCGGGTCCCAGGGTGGGCACATTGGTGTAGTATCCTTGGACAAGATATGTACTTAGATCCACCTTGTCTCAGTTTACCCAGCTGTAAAATGGGCATGTGTTAGCAATGTAAGTTCATTGCACCTAACAATCAGGCAGCAAGGCTGTATACTCCCTAGGGAGTTGAAAGGGTGTTGGAAAGCACGAAAATGTCCTATGACCGGGGATAGTAATTACGTAGAGCTGTACACAGGCAATGTGCCTTGATATGAGCGCCAGGCCAAAGACTATTACCAGTACAATATAATTTGTTTTTGTTTTTTAAATGGTCTAGGGAGCTCTCTGTATATAATATCACAATATTTAAAGCGAATTCGTGATACCTTAAATCATGAATTGTTTAAACCCAAATCGGATCTCTTGAAGGGTTATAAAATGGCAACCCGTGAACATCCGGGTTAGAGGTGGTCTTCAGCAGCCCATGCATGTCGTAAGAGGCGGCTAAGTGGATCGGGTGGTCATGCTTGCTGACCTGGTTGGCACATGTCATCGCATCCCAAATACGTAGATCGATGCTCATTCTGTTGATCACTGGCTTGTCGTCCAGACTCGATTATTTTCAGACAGCTGCCATATAGCTGAACCATTGCTGATTGCGGCGTTAAACAATAAACAAGAGCTTGTCATCCACAGTGCTTCAGTACTGAGATGGACAGACGTGATATGAGAAATTGAGAGTATCGTAACAACTCCATTTTGGGCTACACTTTCTGGGGGTCATTATCAATAAAAACCACATTCTACAACCACAAAGAAATAAATAACGTGCTTGTATATTAGTCTTGGCAAGTTCTGTCCTCACTGTGATCACATTTTATTACTGAATGCGGCGTAAAAATGAACTCACGCGAACACATTTAGACTCATATTTACTAAGGACCTTTCTTTTACATGCACCGCTAAACATAATATGATCCAGTTAGTGTGAGACAGACAACACGCCCAGGAATATTTGCCCAGGCCAATATCAGACAACCCTTCGAAAACCAAGCGAAACAACTTGGAGCTTGACAATAATGCCACATCGGTGCCTGTGCTCTGTGACATGACTGGATGCCACAGTTCTTCTATGGGAAAAGATCTAGTCTTGGAAATACATGAAGAAATAACAGTGTTGATTTATCTTATAAAATATCACGGAACTCGGAGATTCTGGACTTGTCAACAGTGATAGACTAGTCAGCCTTACAGTCCTTAGACTTTGGTAACCTTAGTGTAATGTTAAAGAAAGGGAGTTAAGGTTAACCTTAGTAATGGTTGCTTTGTGAATAGAGAATGAATTTCCTACTTCCTGAAATCCTAAACCCCTTAACGATGCAAGTCTAGATATCATAGGGGTTTGAATCCCCCTTCTCGCCTTCAGTTCAATAGAAACCGTTTGTTTCTATGAAAATGATATACTGAGTCAAAAAAAGAAACTTCACATTCTTTCTTCAAGGCACTATGAAAGAACAAGAGATGGTAAGATTGTTAAATTGTTATCATTTCGGTGCTGAGATCTGTGTGATGTACTCGATACGCTGACAGTGCCATAATCAGTTCCATTAGGCTACATCGTTGTTCCAAAACATGGGTATACATAAAGTCAAGTCACAATGTGGACGTCGAGAATGCAGATTGGCAGATTGCAGATTTCGAATGGTCTGTGAGGACAGTCGACCTCTAAACATCTCAGCCCTGCATGGTTCGTGTAGCGGGCAGAAATCTGTCACGTAGGTGACGTAGGACGATTTGACGGTCTTCTACTCCAGACCACGTGGACGACTCGACCTTTGGCGATCAGAAGTGCCAGTTTGTTGTAGACGACCTCGCGAGTCATACACAGTACGACGGCTGCATCCCATTGCTCTTGCGACGTCAATAACTGATCTGCCTGTTTGCAACATGCCAACGGCACGTTCACGTTGCACATTTGACAATGGTGGCATTTAAAGTACCGTTAGAAGTGTGGTTTAAAATTGTTTATTTTTCAATTCTTGAGGCCAACGCAAAGACATGCAAATGAAGAAAACTTCGATGTGAAGATCAAACCCTGATTTGGCACTGAAGTCATTTGCACGAGGAATGGGTGGGTTTGAGTGGGTTTTGCTACCGTTTTTTCTTGTGTCGAAAGATGGTACATAGGTGTATCATCAGATAAAATTTATTCATTATTTTTAAACATTACATTTTGTGAAGTTTCTTTTTTGACTCAGTATATATACAACAGACTAAGTGTTAGTGTAATAACATACTTGTGTACGTACATGGCCTCTTGTACTAAGGATTATTTGCTACAGACTTTCATGACAAACTAGGGTCACATGCACAAAGCTACCTTAGCTGTACTGTCTACGGAAGGTAGATTATCGTTGCACTAAGATCGCTGACTGAAACACATAATATCCTTTGACATTCAAAAAGGAGTCATAGTGAGATAACTGAACTTGAGGAAATTCTAGCCTTGCTTCTTCTAGACAGATCAGGGGTAAGGGAACATAATGTGAGTCATGATTGTGGGTCAGACGAGTGGCCCCACAAAGGGCTAATGAACCTGGACCAACTGGGGAAGCAGTTAGACTAATGCTTGGTCTCTGGATATATACAATTTTGATAGTAACAAACTAACTGATATATACTGAAAATGAGCCACGGGGAGATCAGAGATTCAGGACCTGGGGTAGATTTGCTTCATTTAAGGCTTTAACTAGGCAGTAGGGAAAATAATGTGGTCCAGGGGTTGTAATATAGACTATGTCATATTCACTCTCAGTTACAAGAAGAGCCCCATAACCAATTTTATAACCAATCTGTCATTATAACCATGCAATCTGTCATTATTTGTTAGTATCTTAGAAGGGTTATTAATAACCGTATGTAACAACCTTTTAAACGACAATGACACGTGAACTATATTTATATTGAACCCGTAGATGCTTGCCATTTGTTTTCATGTTTCTTGTTTAATTACGCATTTTTCAAGATACATGTCATGACCAGAAATTCCATAGATTGATACAGTGCATGAGCATCGATCTACTCAAATTAGATACGATGACACGTGTCAACCAAGTCGATAAGTCTGACCACCTGATCCCGTTAGTCGCCTCAAGCATGGACAAGCATGGACTACTAAAGATCAAGTCTAAACTGGATCTTCAACGGCATCTGAAAACAACTTCACCTCTATCATAGAAAACGTGGTGGACATAAAAAGACCCACAGGATAGTAGCCCCACAGAAGAAAGGCCTCTCGGACAAAAGCCCCATAACACAACACCTCCCCCAGCCCCCACCCCCCACCCAACGAAAAAACATGCCCATCGAAGTGTCATCGTTAATTGTCAAGCAGTTGAAGCAATGATTATACATGTATTATATTACATTGGTTCATTATCCCACGAATAACGGATTCTTTATTTCCTGTTTATTTTTTTCCAAGCAAAAACTGATTCTTTTTTCCTGATGCTTCTTTCCCGGTTACCTAGAACAGGGATAATCTACAACTATTATAGGCTCCCTGTTAGAAGCCGTGATGCACTGTAGACTCGGCCTACATGTATTTGGCATGCAGTGTTTCATATAATACAAGAAAATGCACTACAGTAGTATTGTAGATAATTCTATGAATACTGAAGTATAGATTGCTATCAATATCTTTTTAAAATCGACCCCGTTTGTCATTTCCCTGATTCCACGGGGCGCATTTTACAAAGCAAACTTGTCCTGACAAAACGACCACGATTAGAAAAACATTTGTCAACTTTGCAATCTAAGATAATTTTATGCTACTTATGTCACCCATTTCCTTGTGAGATTATCACCAGATTGTATGCACACGAGTGATAAACGTATTTGCATTGGGGTGAATATTTTATGTGATGTAATGAAAATAATATTGTTAAACTTATGACGAGTCAGGGGTGTTTTCGGGTGAGTGAAAAGAGGTTGCATAACTGCACTTGTGATTGTAAATGTGGAATGTGTAAGCAGGGAGCCAATATAGAGATTGTAGATTATCCCTGGTGTAAGCTAAACATTCTGAATATCAGGAGGAACATCACATATTGGTGTTTTCAGCTTCGTAATATCTCAGAGAGTGTAATTCGGGATGATCGTATGGTACACGTATTTAGATCTTGGCAACACAATGGATTATAGGAAGCCGCTTCAAACATTAAAAAATCCAGTTTCTTTGTGTTGCCCACCAACTCAGCAGGCGAGTCCGATGTCTCCTGATCGGAATTCAGAGAGGGGTGTAGTAAAGCGTATCAAAGTGTTTTGCATTACATATCTGTTTGAATTGTCATTCTTTTGAAATGTAGCTGTGACAGTAGTAGCCATTTATTTTTATTGGGAGTGACTCATGGTCATTGTTAAAAAGATTCAATAAATTATGCTGTATATCATCCGGGTTCTACTTTCAGCTTATGCCAAGTCACGTTTACCAGAGCAGACGTGCAAGAGCAATGTGATTTGAGACTGTAAGCAAAACTGAATATGTTGGTTGCCTCGATGTCTATATATATGTCATTTCTGGTTGTGACATTTGTGATAACATTTCTCCGGCTCGGGTAAAAGCAAGATCCACGGGGAAGCAAGTTAGATTGTGACCATGTGATCAAACGAACCAATAGGAGCCAGATACACAAGTCACGTGGACATGACCTTGGACAAAGCCTTGCGCGCTTGTCTGCTGCCTTTACTGATCAGGAGCTTGTAGTGTTTAACTCATCCGACACAATGGCAGAAGGAGACGCATATGGTCAGACGGATTATTCGAATTTTGATGGTCAAAATGGAAACGAGTTTGAAGAAAATTCAGGGGCATATGTACAAGAAAAAATGGAAGGCCAGGAAACAACAGAAGATGCAGGCTCCGGTGACGATGAATCTAAAGACGATGGGAACGAAGACGCAAGGTTCGTTGTACATGAATATACCGCAATACCAATAGTTGAAAACACTCTATAACGAATGTAAGGTTATTAAGGAGAGATGTTTTGTTCCAGCTGGCCTGATCGCGTCTTTGTGGCCTCTTAACAACCGGTGTCAGGCCGATCGAGGTCTTGGAAATTGCCGTCCAATATGGCGGCCGGCTTGCCATGTGCTTTCATTGTCGCTAACTGATGACCCACTTTTGAAATTCCAATTGCCAACCGTAAATGATCTGTTATGTCGTGCAGCGACAATAACTCTCGATGGAAGGACAACATCGGAGAAAGTACATACGTAATATTTTCATAAGAGAAACTTTAAGCTTCATTGAGGCCTGAAAGCGCGAAAAGCACGTAAATAATTGCGTTTTAATACCGGGGGAGATTTTTCATACTTTTAACAAGCATTGTGGTTTCCCGTGAGCCTAAGAAACGTTGTATGTCACCCCATTTCGGCTTCGGTCAAATGGAGATGTAGATTTTATTCTTTCAAAGCATCGCAACAGAAAGTTCTGGAACTCAATCGATTCACAATATTTTGGACGAAAAGTATGCATACTCGTATTTTCCATGACCCTGTACTGTATTTAATATTGGACATCGGATTTTTGTTTGTAAGTTGACAAAGTGATCGAAACGTGTACAGAATGTTTAAATGCGAGTGGTCAAATTGCATTGAACATTTCGCATTTTGCACAGGGAGTATTTTCCCATCCTAAAATACGCTTAGATAAGTTTAACAGTTAACCAAACCTAAAAACATGGTGACAGAGAAACACCTTTGCGAGCTCAGTGTTAAACAAAACGGGGCCAACAAAACATTTCCTTGGCATGTATTCCTATCCCAAATATAAGGATGTGGTTTGTCAAAGCAACAAGATATGTACTCTGATCCTTTTAGATGTAGTATTTATCAGTTTTGATGAACAAACCCATCAGGTTTGTTTCATGTTCTGCAGACCTTTGCCAGCCTTTGCAATATGGCATTTGATAGCCTAGGTTATGGTCAACGTGTCGTAAGTAATAGAAAACTGATTCTGAAACATTTTAGAATTCATTCAACATGTCAGTAATATCATACCAGTCAGGTTGTGAGTAAAACATGATGAATAAATCAATGTGCCAAATATAGTGAACAAAATGCATGAATATATCTGTTCACTAAACTGTGAATTTTACGACAGAGTTAATGTGTCAAACAAGCGTGTAGAGCAAGTTGGCACACTCAAATATATGGATCTAAGTCCATGCTTGTTAATTTTGAAAGTAATCCAAGCCTGTAGAGGTAAAATGAAAAATTGAAGACAAACTCATTGTATGAGTTAACCACTGACTACATGAAATGCAATTGTAGCCATTTATTATGCGAGTAGTTTCTATTAAGTCTGCATGCATTTATTGGAAAGATTTCTGCCTGTAACCCCTGTTTAATTTTATGATTCTACAAATAAGAACAGATGATTATTTATCAAAACTCGTTAACACTAACCATTACCCTAACCCCTAAACCATATCCTAGCCCAAACCCTAAGATCATTACCTAATTCTGAAACATCAACATAATCCTAATAAATAGAATACTTTTCAAGCGGAGGCTACAGGTGGAACTCTTACCCATTTATTTTCTGTTTTGCACCTTTTGAAGCACAAACTTGTAGGTGTGGAAAGATTTGTTTCTGGGCCCTGTTCCTTAATGCGATCATAACGCTGTCATAAGTCTATGTTAAATATTGGAGTTACGATCGTGCTGAGGAACGGGGGGGCAGGTTTAGATATGGCCACAACAGCCTTATTTACCAATCATCATGTGTCATTTACTGTGGTGCTTTTTTGTTTTAAGAGATAATGTCTTGTGTAAACAAATTTTCATCATTTGGAAATGCTGGAGTGGACAAGCTGAAGTTTAGGCATGCATGTTTTTCCACTTCACAACATTTTGTTGAAGTCAAGTTTTTGCATAGTCTGTGCAGAAAGTATTCATATTTGTTTCTGTTTTCAGAAAAATATTTGTGGGCGGTTTGAGTTGGGAAACCACATCAAGTAAGTTTCCAGTCATGATTTATTACTTTATCACTTTATTAATATAAGCAATTTGCAAGAAAACCCCTGCACCATTTTTAGCATATAATTATTTAATGTTGTAGCAACCTACTATTGGAAGTGGTGTTTTATAGCATTGACTGAATGTCTACATTTTCTTTTACAGAGGATTTGAAAGATTATTTTACAAAATTCGGTGAAGTCGTCAGCTGCACATTGAAGACAGATCTAGAAACAAAACGATCCAGAGGTTTTGGATTTGTTGTGTTCAAGGATGTAGAGTGTTTAGAAAAGGTAAGTTTGTTAATGTTCAAAGGTTGATTTTGTTATAAATGCAAGGAAAAAGGGGTTGGCAAAGGCAGTGGCCATGGGGTAGTTTGCACATAGGAATGAGAAATGGCCCATTAAAATTTGGAAGTTCACCATTGACATAAGGGCAGTGGCCCACTCTAAATTCAGAAAATGGTTAATAATTCTGAAAATGGCCCATTGTCAATGCTCTTTCCCAGTCACTGTATACACCAGAATTATAAACAAAGCCCAACACAATTACTAGAGGACTTGCAAAACAAATGAAGCACAGTGTATTGAGTTTAACTGCAGATTATAGGGGAACAGAAAGAACTCTTTCCCTAGTTACATATTCTTTGAAACCACACGCAGTGTTCAGGTTAAGGTGGAAACCTTTTTTTTCTTGCTAAGAAATGCACAGCACTCTTTGCATGCAAGTTTTGAACATGTAAATTCTGTTGTGCTTAATTTTAAGAAGTACCTTAAAACAGCAGCATTAAAAACAACCCAAATTCTCAAATGATTCCTGACTGATGAAAGTATCATGTGCAGAAGATTTGGACTGCATATGCATAATTTAATTTCTGCACTCTTCACAAAACCTACAGTTAACAAATGCACACAAATGGGTCAAGTTGTGGCATTTGTGATAAATGCATCTCTAACAGTAATCTGATCAGGTATACTACTAGAAACCTTAAGACAATTTCCCTTACCTTTATATGAGAATTGTGGAATGAAATTTTGATTAAAGCTATGAACTAAGCCCAGATATTTAGCTTAATCAGAAAGTGAAGTTGCCTGATGATATCGCATTTGTTGACATGATACTTCTGATGTTACGTACATGTGGCAATGGCTAGGTTTCGCAACCGCAGTGCTTATTGGATTACATTTTTGTCATTTTCAACTTGTTCCTAATTAGTGCACCAATTCTTTTCCCTCATCACCCTCCTAGGAAGTCCATTTAAGCACGTTTTTGATATTGATAATGTATTTGATAGCATTTCAACTACTCTCTCTGTATAAATACCATTTTTTGAGAGATTAAGAAGTTTCATCAATAAGGAAGGATGACAGTTTATGGATGAATGACTTGTTACAGAGCAAGAGATGTTCCTGTGTAGGTTCTAACAATGTTATTGAGCAAGTGATGATAATGTATGAAATTGACAGTGATTTGCCCACCATTTGTTTTTCACACCCAAGTAGAACCCACATGCTCCTGATGTTTGAATAAGATTTTCAAGGTTGTCATTATTTTGTATCACTTGTTTTGGTTGCTCTTGAGTAAGGTTGACGTGATGGACTTTTGATAGTCTTCAGCCAGCTTCAGGACTTGATATATATGGCATTGTCGGAGTGAGTTGTATGTGGCCAAGTGGTTAAAGCGTTTGCTCGCCTCACAGAATACACAGGTTCGATTCCCAACATAAGTACAATGTGTGGTGTCCCATGTCATGATATTGCTGGAATTTTGCCAAAAGTGGCATCAACACATACTTTCACTGTTGCCAATCCATACAAAGTTGTTTTCTAGCCTCAGAGTGCACCGGTGAAAATGGAGTTACGATACAATTACTATTTTTCAATTATTGTGGCTGTTGAGTCCTGCACATGGTGTAATAAGTAAAGGCCATTTCTGGTGTTATCCGGCCTGGTGTTGCTCAAGTATTGCTTAAGGTGACAAATCTGAATGAGCTTTTGTCTCGAGTGCAAGACTGATTGACCTAATAAGTGGTCAGATAATTAATTTTGCCTTCATCAATGATCATCAAATTTGTATGACCAATTGGCATTGATAGGATCAAAATCAGAAAGTATATTGTTCAGTTATTGACAGATTACTGTTCTGATAATCGATCTGCATATTGTAAGCGGTTGCCAGCACTAGTAAGCAAAGTGTTCACATGTAGGTATTGAGAGATATATCTGTTAACACTGATATATTTGAAACTTAATATCAACATGTTAGAGAAAGTGAGTTTTAAGGTACAGAGATAGCTAACACTAAAGAAACAACACTTGTCACTGCAGACATGTTCATATGTTGCGTATGAAGCCATAATATTTTTGTATGTGTTGATGTTATGTTTTTGTTTTACCCCACAGGCACTACAGGAACAGGAACACAAACTTCATGGGAGGAATATTGACCCAAAGAAAGCAAATCCAAGAGCAAAGGCAAATAAAATATTTGTGGGCAGATTAGATCCAGTCGTGAAAGAGGAAGACATCAAATCATACTTTTCAAAGTTCGGAGAAGTAAGTTCAAAATCACTGAAAATGTAAACCACCTGAAACGTCTGCTTTGTCAATGGTAGAAACTTGTGGGCTGTGTTGATGTGAGTTTTGTCTGAGTTTGACTCTACAATTATGAAACCTTGAACTTTGTGTCATGTCCAGAGTATCTTCATAGTCTATCAAATACTGGGGAGGTCATGTCAAGCCTGGGAAGGGTATTTTTCAATGCCTAACTTGAACAGGATTTCTGTGGGATTGGAACTTATTGCATTTCTTCCTTGGAGCATATTTAAATCAGTTTCAGAAAACATTAAACTTCAACAAGGTCTTGTGCAGTGCATAGGGTCACATACTTTGACATGATTATACCCTGAATCACAAGGAGATACAAAGATATACCCTTATATAATCCTGTTGATCAAGGCAGAAGTGTCTAATCTTTTTTTGGCTAAGTTAGTGTTCAAATTGATAGGATTTATCACAGTGTTGCAGCAATAGGCAAAGGAACTTCAAGCATACTGCTCTTCATTTCAATTTGAGTGTCTATTATGAAAACGGAAAATGTTAATGGTGCAGACCAATGTGAAAGTGTGTGTTTGTTTTATCTTTCAGGCCCCTGTTTGTATTTAGATATGACTAAGAAATCGTTTCATTTATAGGTTGCAAAACTGGATCTGCCATATGACAAGATCAAAGAACAGAGAAGAGCCTTTTGCTTTGTAGAGTTTGAAACAGAAGAGGGCCTCAAGAATTGCTTAGAAACAAATAAACACAAGATTGGAGATCAAGAGGTAAGGGTTATGAAGCATTCCGTTGTTATGTCTCAAATACGCTTTAATAAAGTCTATTTTCTATTACAGGTAAATGGCAAATTCATCTTAGATCTTCATTTCATCTTTCCTCCCATTGTTCATTAGAATTTAAAAAAAAGGGAAGACAATGGTATCGGGTTCCGGTTGGCTGAAAACGATCAAGTAACAGATTTACCTTGCCTTCAGTTTTATGTCTAAACGGTAAGACTGCTGCTTGGCAGTGTGTGTAATAGTAAGTGGTAAAGGCTCAAATAGTGATAGAGGTACCCAGATCTGACGATACCACTAAATGATCCTCGTTTTGTTCCGCTTTCCTGCAGGCGATGGAATTGGTGGGACAAAGGAGCCGAAATATTGCCAGTTGAGGTCTGATTCAGAGAGGTACCTCCGCATGTAACTCTCGCGGCAATGATAAATGTAAACTTGTTAAGCTGATTTTAGTTTACATTTATCGCCAGTTAAATATAGTTTAACCGCCCATCATCTGTGTTAAATTTAATATTTAACTGCATATTTTCCTTAATTTTTCAACAGGCTTCTTGACAGGGAAGTAATCTACAGTTTCATTTGCAGTATATTTGCTGGTTTTCAGGTTTGATAATTGAGTTTTAATTTCATCTTTAATGATGGGCTTTTTCATTCCCCATCCCCCTTTTGTCTTTAATCCTAACTGGTTAGCTGTGTTGGGGACTCTGAAGTTTGTATTTGTTGTAAGCTGTAAGATTCTTTTTCAGGTGGATATCAAACGTGCAACACCGACTGCTGGCAGGGGTAGAGGAGGCAGAGGCGGCTACGGAGGTGGGTGGGGATTTGGAGGCCGCGGAGGTGGCAGAGGTAGGGGACGATGTGAGCTGCATGGCCTGATAAAATAGTGGCTCCAGTAAAGGCACTACACTTTATCCATTCATTGTACTCCTTTCCAAGTGAAACAACTTAGAAATCACGAATTTGGTATATTCCACATTTTTATTTCTAAAAGAAATATTGTAACATGCATTAATTTACCTTAATAATTAACAAGCTGCTGCAAAATTGTCGAAAGTTCTATGCTCTTTCAGATAGTTGCTACCCTATATGAGTACAAACATGGCATGGATAAGTGTTAGTTTCTGTTCATTTGATGGGCAATTTTGGACCAGATGCATGATAAATTGGAAGGTGACCTCAGATCTTTCTTAAATTGAAGAAATTTTGCATGTGCTGTTTGTGCAAAAAAAAAGACCCCCAAAACATTGAAACAAACTGAAGTTTCTGTTGTGAAATTGTTTGCCATGTCAGGCCATTGTCTGCTCTTTGTCGTGTCTTGCCTTGTCATTGAGTGTCTGTTCCCAATATTTACTTGCGCATGGTGCACAATAGGTAAATGTGCTGCCATTCAAACAGCTCAGACAAGCCAAACCTGTGGAATGTTGGCAGCATCACTGAATTGAGGCTGAGTATAGTACATTGTATTTAAGCTATATTTGCCATTGTGGTTCTACACCATTGTAACAAGCTTTTTCTTTTGTAATTATTACAGCTAGTTTAAATGCAGTCAAGTGATAAATTCTCATCAACAATCAAGATGATTTAATGCTTTTGGTAGGACATTGCAATGTCACACAGTAAATTTTATTGTATTTGCAATTTAAAAATAAAACAAAGTAATTTTATCCTTATTATTAACATGTTCATTTTAAAGGATTTATATTTATGTGGTCACCAAACCTTTTCAGTTAATATAATATGAAAGTCAAACTGACTGAGCAAACAGTTGCGATATTGTGCCAACTGCAAGTGAAGTCATTTGATTTATACCTTCATGATTGCTTTGAATCTGCAGGTGGCTGGGGACAAGGCTGGCATCAGGCCTACAATCAGAACTACAACAACTACAATAACTACTATGGTAGTGGATATGGTAGTGGATATGGAGGCTATGGTGGCTATGGTGGCTACCAGGGATATGATTACAACCAGGGATATGGCCCATGGGGAGGATATGATCAGTATGGTGGATATGGAGGATACGGTGGTAAGTCTGACATCAGCTTTCATTGAAGCAGCGTGCCCAATGATCTGACGGAGTCCATGCCATCAATCTGGTAGCCCTGTTTTGGCAACTGTAATTTGAGAAATGATGACTAAAAGTAATATGAAATTAAACTCTATTAAGCTTAAATTCAATTGTAATGTCATTTTCAAAGGTCAGATATCTCATATACAATGTTATTTAGTAAAAGAGTTTCTTTGGTTTGCAGCTTTAAGTGCCACTTCAAATTTTTAAATCTACAGAAGTATATATATTTTTTTTGTATGTGAAAAGTTCAATGCCCATCTGAATTTTGTCTGGCGACTGGTGGAGGTCATAAGTGAAATTATTAGGATTAGGCATGGTACCATGGCATGTTAGTGTGCTTTTTAGACAATTGCAATTTCTACATCTCAGTCTACAACTAATACTGCTTAGTGGAGTTGGGGGAAGACATTGAACTCCATGAGTAGAATGTCTTTTCTTATGAATTCTACATTTATGATAAAAACAAATTAACCCCTACATAACATACACCTGCATAACACAGGACATGTTATATCCCAACATACAATGCCAATTGTTTATGTGGATTATATGAATTTTGGTTGAATGCAAATTATTTACAACCAACTTTGAATGTTATCTGACACAGAGGAAATAGTATCGTTAAGGTTATCTGCACCTTGGTAGTAATGCTAGTTTTCTGTAATTTTGAAGGTTATGATTACGGAGGCTGGGGCTATAACCAGGACCAAGGTGAGTTGACTGCTGACTGGTTGTAGGCTAGGAGGAGACATGCTCCATTGTTTGACTGCTGTGTTGATAGCCAGCCAAGCACTTGCTCTGTCTCAAATCCTCATTCCATGATGGATCTCTGGGATGCTTCTCTAAAACCCCTTGCTTGTTTGTAGATACATCTAACACACATTTAGGAGCCAGGTTGTGTTATGTATTTTTTTAATTTTCTCCCCTGCGACAGGTTCATGTGCAGTGTAGAATTGAATAGTGGACTGTAGCTGTCATGTGGTGTTTGTCACTTTTGTGTTGGTGGATCAGTGTACAAGGAACACTCTTCTCTACATGTGTACTACACAGGGTCATAAATCTTTTAGTGTCACTTGCATGGTAGTGAATGGGATAGTAGATGTGCACTTGATGTATACAAAAGGTCCAGTGAAAACTCTGATGGGCATTGACGTGTTGGTTTGAATTGTTTTGGAACTTTGAGATGCCCAGTCCAGAAAAGAGTGTTTGGTTGTTTGACAGTATGCACTTTTTGTTGCTTTTGTTCTGTGGCACATTTTTTCAGTTCTATGTGGAGAGTGCATGCTCCTGGTTTTCAACTCCCAAGTTGGTAACACTTGTTTCTCTTCAAGCAACTCAATACCCTCTGTTTCTTTATCAGGCCAGCAGAGTAACTATGGAAAGGCACCAAAGAGAGGGGGTGGGGGCTACCACCCATACAACCGATCATAAGCCGCATCAGAGTAAAATTCATGGTAGGTCCCTAGAGAAGCCATAGTTGTTGACATTTGGCTGATGATTCTTTTGACAAATGTACATGATGTCTTCAAAAATGATCAAAATTTTAGTGAATGCACCTAGATTTAGCAGCTCACGACGCTCAAAATCCATTTTGAAAAGTGACAGATTGACCAATATGAAGTAAAAGTAAAAGCAGTCTTTTGTCTCTTTCACAGGGTCTCTTCAGTCTGCAAAGATGTCATCGTGCTCGTGTGTATCATAAGACAGTCATTCAAGCTTTTTATTTCATTCTCACTAATTGTCATGGCCTTGATTATTTTTTTTCTCATTCCATGTATGTGAATAGATTTTACATGTCATCACAAATAAACAAAAACTCAATTTTAAAAGTAGTTTTGTGATATGTTAATTGACAAAGACTGCTCCCTGTCTGGTAAAACTATCGTGGTTTCTCATCTGAGCTGCTTTCTCTAAGTAATCCAAGCTACGTAAGACCTCGGCAATGTATGGGTGGTATCTTGACTCCCTCTCGTGTCTAGGGTCCGAATAGGTTAATCTTTTTTTCTTGCATATGGGATTCTACAGGCTCTTGATGAGTATCCACGTCTTTTCCAATCGACGACTGGGAAATGTTTTACAGCAGGAGAGCAGTTTGCAAAGTTGGTCAGCTGCAGTAAACTTCCTCTGAAGGAAGTGTGTGGATTTATAAATGCTCTCAAAAATAAGATCCATTAGTTTACTGCAGTTTCTTCCATAGACTTGCTTCATGTTGAAATGGATGCTCTGGACAGTTGCAGATTTCTTTCATTGACATTTGGGACTTTTCAGGCGGACCCTCTCACACTGAATATGCGCAGAAGTGATATATTGGACTTATTCCTGCATGTGTAACAGCGATGGGTTTTCACAAGTTAATTTTACATTTATGAAAAAAAATTATAAAAAACATCTAATGTATGTACTGCTGAAGTGACCCATATGATCTGTAAGAAGAAACAAATGATATTTATTAACTTTTGGAAACCCTGTTGACACAAGGATCGAAGCAACAACTGGTTCAACCCTCGCTCATTGTTGATATTTTGGACTGGGAGTTTTCACATACCTTTTGCATGCATCTTGTGCACAAACATCCTATAAATGTAGGTTGCAAGAAAAAAGCTTAGACACCGACACTTACTTATGGCTCCTCTCAAATGGACTTTCAAACAATATACCGACAAATGCAGCTGAATGTCCTTGAAATTTAATATTCCTGAAAGAAGTAAGCATGCTATGACCATAGGTCTATGCATGAAATAGCTAATGGTGAATATCTAGACCTGTGGTTTTCCACAGCTTGGTTCTCTTAATATTTTGTTGGTCCATACTTCCAAACAAGGATGTAGGGAAAGGTTAACATAACGGCAAAACGATTTGAATATTGATGGAAATTTTCATTTCTTTGTTGGCATATTAGGCCATTTTGAGTATTCAGTTGAGCAGAAATGAAATTTTCGTTCTTAAGACTACCTATTCCTTGTGTAATAGTAGATAACAGGTTGTGCTGGTACACTTAAACAATGTTATGCATTCCACAAGTGAGAAATCGCATAGTTTCATGAAATTGGCTTGCTTTGCACAAGCTATTTAGATGGTTCATTATCATTGTTTTACTATTTGCAAAAGGACTTCTTTTAGAGTGCTTGAAAGTAACAGTTCAGTTATTTTATTGCAATCATTTCATTTAACATTAAGAATGCTCTTTCATGTAGAAAAGACTTTAATAACAATGATTCACATGTTATAATCATTTCTGGAATAGTACAGTTTGCTAACATGAGTTGTGGACTACTGTTTTTGGAGAGGTTACGTGGTAAGGGATTGGGGATGCTTAAGTTCCTAAAAAGCTGTCTCAACCATGTGCCAATTATGGATGTTGGAGACCTCAAACCTGGTATGTCTCGCTTGGTCACTTGGTATGAACAAGGAATCAAAGGTTGGTGAACGCAATGAGTATTTATTAACTTCACTCAAGGATTTTGTTGGAAGATCAGGTTTATTCAGTGTTAATATTGTATTAGAGGACAAAGTAACTACAATTTGTGTAACCTACATCCACCAGTTTATCATCTACTAAGAAAGAAAATAATTTTAAAAAGTTCACTTGGAGACAAATGCCACATGGACATTTCAGAACACTGTCAATGGCACAGAACATGATTATTTTTCAGTACGTGAAGATTCAAAATATCAATAGCTCTGTTCTTGCTCCACTTTCTGGGGAATTAGTATGGTTCTCAATTCCACCTTGCATCACATTCCACCTGGTGAAACAAGGACAGAGTAGTTTACACAGGCACAGGTTTTGGCTAACTTCAGAATCCAAGAGTCCAACTGTTACCTGTCCAATCACATATGAACTGCCTGTGAAATTTTTTAGGGCCTGCATTCAACTGACTGGAAAATGACAAAATGGTCATTTCTGTGCTTTTTGTGTTGGAACAAATCACACCAGTTAAGTGTAATAGATTTTCAGTCACTTTTTACCTGTTGTGAAAGTAAGTTCAATAATTACAATCTTCTCGTGCTCCTTTAAGTGCTTATTACATTTGCATTTGCCAAACATTATTTCAAATTAAATCTGTACAAGTTATTACTTGCCATTTTCAGTTGTGTATTTTGATTCCATTAACATTCTACTTATTTGTCAGTCATTCATCTGTTTATACAGAAATAAAATAAGCCTTTGTATCTACAACCAGTCACTCCATTCCTGGCACTTTTCATTTGGCCCCTGAATGACAAGGGTTAACTTGTCAACGAAAAACAGATATATTGGCAAAAGTCTTTATTACACGTAGATGGTCCAATATTGGGAAAGTAAGTCTAGAAGTCTTTCTGCATGACAATATAATGTAAGGGAAAGACACATCTGATTCTTGACTTCAAAGATGTAACTTTTGACATTCCTCCAACAAAGTCTTTTCCCATTCCACATTTAATGGATCCTCTTCATGCCACTATTCTTCATTAATCACAGCATTTAGATGTTTCATCATCCAAACATGGAGTTGTGTAAGGATTCCAGTTCATATTCACGTTGCTTAGCTCGAGCCTGGAATAAAAGAGTTGCTGTTACCATTTGTAGTCACAAGAAGGGTCAAGAGAAGCAGCCAAGAGAGACATGTTCCAGCAATCATAATAAGAGTGTTAATATTGTTTGTAAATATTTGATGTTGTTATACCATAACCTACCATAGGTAACTGCAAAGATTTCTAATGGTATCAGGTGGGTCAGACTGACTTGGTTGACAAGTCATCGTATCGCACTACAGCTCATGCTGATGGCTGGATTGTCGGTCTAGACTTGATTCTGCCACATAGCTGGAATATTGCTGACTGCTGCTTTGAACAATGGCCAAACCAGTATTTATTTTTCATGTTCAGCATATTTTTTTGTTACTTGGCAAAGTACTTTCTAGGTTACTAAGAAGTATGTATGTTTCTTTCTGTTACTTTGCAAAGAATGTTCTAGGTTGCTAATATGTATTTCATCATTATTTCTTCCCTTAATCATAGAGTGAGCTATTGCTCACTACAAGATGAAGGTTGACGAGAATGTGTCAAGTATCAACCATGAAGAGTAAGCCTGGCCTACCAGTGAGATTGTGGAAAACCAACCATGTGGACTGACTGTGTTGTCTGGCTCATAGACGTCATCACCCAGACACACCACAGACCTGCCCGCCCGCCTGCTGCAAGCTGCAGCCGACGATAACATGCTAATTCATTTTAAGGTGTTCTGCATCTCTTAACCGTAATTTGAATTCTCAGAACACTTACACATTGATGGCAAATTTAATCATTTGATGACTATGATAATAATAAGAATAATCTTGTTTGCTTTCATTAGCCACTGTATTGTAAAAATGAAAACTGAATGTAATTTTTAAGAAACATTACTGTGCAAGTTGTAATATCAATGTAATGTCGAGATGTAAGGTTCATTCCATATATAATCTTGTCAAGCAAGGTAATTGTCAGTGGCTCTAGATAGTTTCTCGAATGTCAACAGCTTACTTTGCTGTGTGAAATTAACTTGTGGTATGTGGTCAAGGACATGTCTCCACAGAAGTATAGAGCCAACAAGCTACATATCCATGCCAAACTCCGGGCAATAGCCTATGGAGAATCAGTTGAGCAGCGCTCCTTACATCTGAATGCGCAATGTAGCAACAAGACGATCGCTTCGAGCTGGTTGAAAAGCTCAAGCTCTGGAAGTTGGGAAAGTCCCACAGAACCAAACCCACTCTTACCTTGTGCTTCCTGTATTCCTCGTAATCGGGGTCATCTGTCGGCAGTTCATGTCGACACACAGGGCAGGAATTAACCTGCAAAACAAGGGCAGCATGTGATAATAAACACATCTGTTGAAAACAAACGATTAGAAGCTCGCTCTGTGACCCATCACTGTTTGGTTTATAAAGGCCTAGAAAGTATGACAGAAACTAAAAAAATGCAGAAATACACAGAATTTGAACTCTAATGGCCTACTTCAGGAAATATTTGAATTCAGGTTAAAATGTGCAAGGCCAAGCAGTGATGGGTCACATCTAAACATTGACAGACATTCTGTTCTCAAATGTTTGTACTGTGTTGTAATTTGTTAAGAGGAATGTTCCAAGGTTCATATTTAACAAACGGTGCACTTTTCAACGAGTTCAGAAATTAAACTTCAGCTTTCTTTACAGTGAGTACTCTAGTCGGAAACCTAAGATTTACAAGATATGCAGTAATGACCTTTGTGCTTTACTACTTGGAAGAAATATTTCTATACAGGGAGTACTCTAGTCGGAAATAACAAACAGGAGTCATTAACATACAGTAAGGATGCTTAACTAAGCACTGCAAAGTTGTTTTAATAATTATTTTGTAATTTGTCATTTATGTAAAATATCATTAATTTTCTATTGTAGCATATTAGTTTGGTGAAGGTATCACATTACATAAATGCAAATTATGTTAAGTTGTCATTTTTTTGTGTATATTTGTCAGTTAACTCAAAGGGATTTTAAAAAGAGAAATGGTTTTCTACATCTCAACTAAGTAAGATTGTGTTTTCCATCAGTAAAGTCAGGCTACAATTAAATCTTAACTAATGTTGGATCTTGTACTACATTCCTGTCATGATTTTGTAATAAAGAACTTAAGTATCTTCAAAAATGATATCTTTTTGTTGTTGATTGGAGGGCAAGATTTTTATGCCTCCATGTACAAGGTATTGTATGGATAAGTATCTAGATGTGATGTTTATGTATAGAACCTTGGTTTGACAGTGGTATAAGGATCTTTACTGAAATATCTACCATATGGATATTGTGAGATTGCTACTTTTAGCACCATTCTGATAATGAGTCTATGGTATTTGCACACACACTTTCAAGATTGCATTTTGAAACTCATAATTCAACACATTGACAATATATTGTTAACCTATTTCTGATATTGTCTGCATTAAAGTTACTTCCTTCCAGAACCTCTGCTGTGACTTTGCACTGATCATATCTAAACCTTGGTTGTGAATAACGTTTCAAAAACATATCAGGTTAAATTCTGATCACTTCATAACCTTGGTTTTATTCGGTCGTTATTTACCCTGATATGAGCTTTTGAAATGGCTATTATTTATGATTGATGCAACTTGTCTTGCCATGGTACAATATCACACTGTTATAAACTAGTGACGATAACTGGTTTCAAACCTGCAACCCTTTGGTCTCTAGCTTGGCTGTGTTATCTAGACTACAAAACGATCGCTGTCCTGTATTAGCTTATTTGTCAGTATGAACTATGTATTCCTCACAAGTACTGTGGGCAGCACATGTACGGGACATGGATTGCATGTGCAAGGCAATTTGTTGGCTGCCAGTCGCCTCTCAGTGAACACTGGCTGTTCATTCCATCACTTGAGATCACAAAAAAACATTTACGCAAATTGAAAAGAATACATGTTTGTGTTTTACATTCATTATGGTTCGTTCATAAGTTAGACAAACCATTTACATTTGCCACATCAAAACTACATCATGCCAATTCCCCCAGCAGAATCAAATGCAGGAATTCACTGCAATTTTTTGTACAAGTAAAATCCTGTAGATACTATTACAGAGATGCCAACCGTTACGAAAAAATCGTATTTGTTATGAATTCTGGTGTGAAAATACGATGTTACGAGCGTGTAGTATATATGTATGATTTTTAGTTATTTGTCTACGCGTTTTTTTTCCTCGTAAATAAAGACAAAAATACAGCTTCGTTTATCGACAGATTGACATGCGTAAATAATATCTGCAACCAGTTTGTCAAAACCATATGCAATACATCGTTAACATTGTAGATGAAGGTATGTTAAGGCCTGTTTAAGTTACAAAAACATTATAATTTGTTTCAGGTTAGTCAAACAGTTGGACACATGAGAGTAATTGTGATGAGTGTGTTACTATTTTTTTCTCTGTAATGTTATTTAATCTCTTATTTGTGATGAATACTATTGAAGCAGATGGGGTTGGCATTTCTGCTATTAGACCAACCACGATGAATTATGTTTATTTATATAGTTGTGAAACTTAGTGGTTCTACCATTTAACCAACATGTTTAGACTTCTATTTCAATGGCTGCAAAGCAGTAACATAATCCTAACACATGGCTATAACACCATGAAACACACACTCAGCCTTGCTGAAATGAGATCATTTCACTGTGCATTTTGGTTAATGTTGAAAGTGATAAATTTCATTTCAGAATTAAACTGGTAGCGACTTTGGTTTACATTGCTTTTACCAATAACCTGGAGGTTGACAACAGAAAATTGTATCCATGTGGAGAATCGAACCCAGGTTTTCTTTGTGACAAAAAAACAGTGATATGTTAAGTTATAATGAAACTGAAGCATTAAATGCCCATATTCAACACAATAATAACTTACTCTCTCTAGCCATGGTACAATGCATTTTGAGTGAAACTGATGTTGGCAGGGCAATGTTTTTGTTTCATCTTCTTCATCAAAGTCCGCAAGACAGACAGAACACTTGATACATTGAGCTGAGAGGGAAAAACAACACATTATTAAATGAACTGAAATGCATCCACAACATACCATTCAAGGAACATTTTCCCTGTGGACTGCCTTTGTTTGTTAGAGGTCAAAGTATGCTTCTCAAAGGCAGTTAAGAACCATCCTAAATTTTCACATTACAGTAAATCTGTCTCAGTCTCACAGATGCAGATGGTCCTTTAATTGTGTTGAGGGGTATATTTTCTTGTTAATCCTCACCTCAGGGCACTACTGGCCGACAAGGACAAGTTAAGCACCGACCTTACAATTGACATTAATTGGCATGTATGAGTCCCAGCCCATTGTGAGAGAAAAGCCCCAGATTGTCAGCGATAAAGTGTCGTATGATGGGTGAGAGTCTAATGAGCAAGGTATGTGCAGGTACCTGTGGAATAAATTTCATTGGCATGCATGTGCATTAGCCTCCATCTGCTCTACCATTCACAAACCAAATGGGTTTGCTCATTGCCGTGCACTGCCTACTAATCATAAACGCATTCTCTGTGCCAGCCAATTTATTCTGGGTTACAGTAAGTTAAGTACAATGGAAGAGGTGTAGTCAAAATATATTCCTTTGAGCTTTAGTTCTTTCTTTCATATGTCTTAGAAAACAATTGGTTCACATCCTGAACCACCCTTGTGTACTGATTTAGTGTCTTCATAGGTGAAAGCACAATGTTCCCCAACACCACAGACAGCTGAAATCAACACATTAGGACAAGTGAGCCTCAAATTAATCTACCTGCTTGTGTTGGTCCTATAAGTTTAGTTGGGAGATCTTCAACAACTTTCTTAGCAGCAGGAGGAACTTTCCGCTCTCCTCCAAAAATTCTAGAACAGACAAACCACAAAGTCAAATCATTTCCTAGTGCCATATACATGCCAAATATTATCGAAAGTATGTCACAATATGTGTTTACACTATACTTAAGTCACAATACAATACTCCATTTGAATCACTGTTACCATCAATTTCTAACTAGTTTTCTAACAGTCTGTATTTACCTTGCATGTCAAGTTGAACAGGTGCAATCATATACTGATGAAATTGAATATGGGAACACATGAACGTACAAACAGGCCCCCCCTAAGTAATTGAAGGAATTACAGCAAATTTGAAGGAATTGCATCTCAAATGTAAACAAACGCAGCCCACTCACGAAGCAATTGCAGCTATATCGGCAATTTAGCGGTAATAACAGAAACACATTGGCCACATCGGAAGCAATGTCGGTAATACTTGAAACACGCTCGGCCATCATCAGAGATTTTTCGGCTCACTTCCATGATTTGTGGGTCGTAAACGGAAACTCACGCAGCAAAACAAGGCGTCGTTGGAAGGAGCACCCGTCTCGGTGAGTTTTGTTTTTAGTTCCTACTATTACATTTTTATACTTATCCATCTTTGACCACCCATGTTGAATACGTTTAGGTATGAGGTGTTGTTGGGGCTATAGCTTATTTTTTTAGGAAAAAACTGTCACTGCAGAAGAGTCTCACAAGTCATGACCCTGGAGGTTGTTTACATCTGAACATCGTAGTCGTGCCGGTGATTACGAACGTGCGCTAGACATAACATCAGTTTTTTTGTAAAAATGCGTTTGGAAATTGTTTACATTTGTCCATTGCATTTCATAGGAAGAATAATTTTGGCTCATAAACTACTTCATGGCATGCAGTATCATAGATATTATGGAACAGATCAGCTTTCCATGCCATAAGTAATGCTTTCATTAGTAGATTCCGCCTTAGAGATCAGCAAATTTTGCGTGTTTACATGCTATAACATAATTTGGGTCCCCCATAAATTTCATATCTTTTTGGCATTTAGTAGAAAGAATCATTTGAATTATTTTGTGAATTATGTGCTGAAGACTGGCCGGGGGAAATTTGGATCTAGACAGAAACAGTCGTTTTATGATCAAGCCGGCACAGTGAAATGACAACAAATAATTGAAATACAAATGTTTTCCATGCTTATAATGTTTGCTATTCACAAAATAGATAAGATTAACTGTTCATCCAGTGAACGTTCAGCAAAAAGTAAGGGTTTGCCACAGCATGCACATGCCATGGCTTCAGATGTAAACAACCTCCAGGGGCATGACTTGTGACACTCTTCTGCAGTGACAGTCTTTTAATAAAAAAGCCCCAACAACACCTCATACCTAAACGCATTCAACACGGGTGGTCAAAGATGGATAAGTATAATAATGTAATAGTAGGTACTAAAAACAAATCTTACTGAGACGGGTGTTCGTTCCAACGACGCCTTGTTTTGCTGCGTAAGTTTCCGTTCGCGACCCACAAATCACGGAAGTGAGCCGAAAATCTCTGATGATGGCCGAGCGTGTTTCAAGTATTACCGACATTGCTTCCGATGTGGCTGATGTGTTTCTGTTATTACCGCTAAATTGCTGATATAGCTGCAATTGCTTCGCGAGTGGGCCACGTTTGTTTACATTTGAGATGCAATTCCTTCAAATCTGCTGTAATTCCTTCAATTACTTAGGGGTACTTGACAAATGTTGCTGTTTTTAATTTTATTAGCAGTCTAGGAAAGATGTAGAAAATTTAGCCTGTCCACAGGACTGGCTGGTCAGATCTTTTACCAGTCATGACAAAATCTAGCCTGTCCTCCAAATATACATAAAACATGATTTCGAGACTTGAAAATGGCTTGTTTTATTTCAAGTTATCATTTAATATGCACACACAGAGTTTGGACGATAAATCTCTCCAAGCGGAATCATCTGGTTAATATTACAGAACTAGTTTTCAGGCAAGTCCTCAACATCTCCATCAAGATCTGAAAACTGACCTGACACGAGGATGGAATACATTTTATTTAAACCGTCCTCCACAAAACTCACCTGTCTCAGATGTTGGGATGGGCTATCTTTCCTACACTGTTATTATATTTTGACCCACAGTTAAATACAAAGAAAGCAAAGATATCTGTAAATGAAAATAGTAACATTTGTACATATTTGTTCCCTTACTTGATCCCATCAGTATATTCAGCAATTGATTCTGTATGACACAGTAAGTAAATACAACAGTCATGAAGTGAAGTAACCACATGCAGTAATCATAACCAACTATTGCACAGTTAATATGACTATCTGTCAAACAAAACTAGTTTGGAATCCCTCTATAAATTAGAAAACTGCTGTTCACCTGCTAAAGTCTTCATCTGCTGCATATCCTGTGTCAAGCAGCAATCTGGAGACAAAATGGAAGCAGCTTTTCAAAACATTCTTTCAATGAAGGATTTATCTTGTTGCATGCAGCATTATTCAATATTGTGTCTTTACCTTGTCGAGTCTGGATCAGACAATCCAGTTATTTATGGTGTGAACATTAATATACACTACTAGATACAGAGGGATGCGATAAATTGATAATATTCATCAACTCTCACAGCAAGCATGAACTGCAGAAGAAACATGCATTTTGACAGCTATGTTCACCTAAGAAGTGAGTTAATTACAGTGGAAGCTGTGTAAACTGGCACACATTGGGAAATGGAGAAATAATCCGCTTAAGACAAAGTGCTAGATTGAACAGCTGATGGTAAATGTACAAGCTATGGATGGGACTAAGATTTTATGCCGGTGATGACAACTTGCCAGATTGGACAGATGCCGGTTTTGTCAGCTTCCACTGTAAAACAGATATGCAAACATTAATGAATACTTTCTGTTAAGGTATATGTTAGTCATTTTGTCTGTACAGGTAAATGTTATTCATGTCAGCTGTTTTATTTAGGTGATCTACAAAAATCAAATATTCATGAAATCCAATCTAAAAAATCAGATGTTTTGGTGTCATACGGAATGAAAGGTATGACGACATCTCTGCTTAATGTATTCACCCTTTCTAAATGAAGAATCCCTGGTTTCTTGACCAATGTGAACTTAGCTTTCTAGAAAAATCATGCAGACATGCAAATTTAGTTTATATAAATGAAACGACACACACAAAACAATTATTCCTTCACTGGTATTTGTTATGAGAGTCTATTTTCTGTAATTTGTATTATCATTGATTAAATAATAGTTATTATTGGCTCACATTTTGTATCATCGGTAATGGTGTTTTAGCAGCATGCCTTTAGTATGTTTTAGCATGTTTTAGCAGCACTTTAAAGCTGCATCCATTTGGTGTGTAAACACAAGCTGATCATGAGCTGATCCATATTTCACAGGAATGCTCAGGAATCAGTGACTGAGTATTTATAAGGCTGGACTTATAAATGTTTTCCTGGAGTTGTGTCATCATTCGGCCTACATCCATCTGCCTGCCTCTTCGTCATCTTTCAACCTACAGTCAACACCGCTTTGTTGTGAAAGATTTAGTAGAACTGTTTCTCACTGAAAACCAGGACTCCACTGGTAAACACATATAAGATGATCCACGACCTGACAAATGACCCCAATTTGCATACTTGGGAACGCCCCACAGAACGATCCACTTGAAACAAGAGGGAGACAGGTTGTCTGACAAATATCGAGAAGTTCATTTTCCCTGTGCGTTTCACGCATAAATTGTTATAGCACACTCGATTTGGGAACAGGTACAATCCCAACGAATTGAATCAACACAGTATACTGAGCAAATATGTTTAGGACCACCGATCCATTTCACGAAGCAAATGACATTTTCCTGGGTTTCTTAAAACAAAATTGTTGAATATCTAAAATGCTTGTCAATGCCCCAATCATCTATTTGTCTTCGTCTTAACTAAAGGTTAGCGTGGAATATCAGTATCTTATGCCTGAAATTGCAGTCTTATCATTCAAAGGAATATGCGGTGTTGATTTCATGTCACGGTTAGCATGTATTGCACGTGCATAATCGTCAGGCTCCCTGTAGCAGCCAAGTGTGCTCGCAAAATTCGTTGTACCGCCTCTCTTGTCACAAATGCGTTTAGTGCGCAGGATCATCTAATATGTGTCTAGCAGTAGTGAGTTGATATTATATTTGTGACCCATTACTTGAGGTTTGACTCAGTTGCATTGTATCAGAGTCCTCTATTGTGAATCTTTGTATCTTGCTATTTGGTCAATACATATTACCGAATATTTTAGACTTGTCAGTGTCATATTTTGCTGGCTCCCCGGAGATTTGTCAAGCCTTTTGTCACGACAATTTTTTCACTGTTACATATTCACTGGAGATGCCATGACAATCAAAAGTTGCAATATCTTTGATGACATAACAGGGGTTGAAGCTGAAACAGCACCTCCACAAAATGTCTCACAAGTATAAATACAAACCTCACACAAAGTGAAATTGCCTATTACTGTGATGTGAATGAAAACAGCCCCCAATTCTTTAACTTTGCTTTAACAAAATTTGGAAAGGAATCTCTCTCTAGCATGCTATGTGACAAGGACCTAGAAATGTGGTACCTCATATTTCTACTTCATTTTATGAGGGACAAGCAGAGATGAAATGTTGTTTAATGATGCATTTAAGATCATTGCCATTATAGAGGCACTGATCCAGAAAGATTAATGTTTCGCACCAACAATTTAATAACATAAAGTGGTCCGTCTGCATTCTCGAATTTGCTGTACATGGAGACTGTGCAGCTATACACATAAGAATTTCTTCAACCTAAACAGTTGGACAATAAGAACGGTGGACGCCCATCAGATGCTGCTGTTATTTGAACACACCCCAAGTAGTTCTTGTTCTTTCAGGTGGCGCAGCAACCCAGTGAAGGTAATGGTAAGGTTTCCTCCCATTTCTCCATCTCAACTAATATATATTCATTGATATATTCTAGAATTATTAACAGAACCTAAATCAGCAATTACTAGGGGACAAAATTAAGTAAAAGTGGCAAAATTAAGTGTAATACATAGGGTTGAACTACTTTGTGTTAGCTCTGTAGAAGAAAGAATATGAGGGAACGGAAGGAACTCTTTCATTGGTTATCACCATCATGACTTAGAAATATAATTATATCATCCTGAAGATATGTAAATAACCAAAGGACCAATCATCATAAAGATAACTTAGAATCCTAACGACAATCACCGTATAATCATACTTATCAAGAAGACGCAGAAACCCAAAACCTGTACCGAAACTTTAAATCGTTTTTAAAAACTAATGTTGTAACACTATTGGATACGTAGTAACGTACCTTGCTAGGTGAAGAAGATGGTTCGGACGTTCTCCGTCTCCCAGAGGCTCACAATCGTGTTCGTCGTAGTATGATGCCATTATGTTTGTGAAAATAACATGAACAACTGATGTCTGTCTAATAACGGGACGTAGCTGGGTCTAGTTCAATCGCCTGTCTCTCTTCTCAGTACCCTAATGGTAGCAGACGCGTGCTCGGTGATCATGCAGTTTTGACGGTTGTTGTTTACTTCCGCCAATATCGCTTAAATCATAAAAAAATATAAAATTGAAACACAATTTAGATCATATCATTTTATGCTATGATATGTTAGAAACTATTCTTATGTATATTTTGACGAAGGGAGGTTTTCCTGATCGTCCAGAAAGTGCTGAATAGTACAAAATATATTCGTGTATGATGTATGGTTGTCAAATGATCCAAAATGGCGGACAAGCAGGAACAACGGGAAAAGTCAAACGCGAAAACGCCAAGCCCCGCCCATGGGAAAGGTTAAACTGATGACTTTCCATATTTATTGCTGGTTAACTTGCTTCTTCTTTAATCTGATTCTTAAAAATAAATAATATTGCAACAGTAGACCGTTCAAGTACAGTCCAGTTGCGGTGCATTTTGTCCCCTCCCCTCTCTTGTATAAAATAGTGAACGTAAAGGCATTGAAGAGAATATGTAGGTTTGGGTTATGATTCAAAAGGCCAACTACTATATGAATTTGTGCATTTAATCAGATATGGGTTCACTGATAAAGGAAGTGTTTCGATCACGAGTGAGTTTCCTGGAAAGGAAGGTCAAGAAGTAGAAAATGAATCTTGTAAATTACATAGGATTACAACTGACGATACTTAAAGCTTACATGCGACCCCAAAAAACAAATATAATTAAAACTGAATTATCTTTTTTAAACAACATATGATGTTCATTTCTGATTTTGAAAAAAAACTCCAATAAACAGATCATTAGCATACAATTACAAATCAAAAGTGTAATATTTTGTACTTGGGAAGTTGGGTTTACTACCCACGAAACGAAGCAGCAGTGATACGGAACCCAGTCAGAGGGTGTGTGTGCACTCAAGTGTAACGACAACTTTACATTGGCTGGTTCATTTGCTGATATGCTCAGGTGTGTGTATGTAATAGAGATGTTGTGTTTTGTAAATAAAATGAAAGCCGTCAAAACTAGAAGCTGTCCAGTCTGGCAAGTTGTCAGAATTGGCATAAAATCTCAGTCATGTCTGTGGTTTATACATTTATCGTCATGTAAAAGCTCTGCTGTCCAGCAGCTGTCAATTCCGGATCTTGGCATTAAAGGAGCTGCTCGAATATGTGTTAAAGTAATTAGCACTGTCTAATATGGCATGTAGTGAAGAGACAGATAGATGTGTTTTGTCACCAACTAACCATTAAAACTACATGGTTGCAGAGAAATATGAAGACAATTTAATCTAAACTTAGTACTGGTATACTTGTACATGTAATTAGTGACTTGAGGCAATGTGTACAGGAATTGAGAGACCCACATAATACTAAAATGTATATAAGATTGACAAAACTGGTTCAGTTCATGTCGTTTGTAAGAGTGTCAGGTCTGCAATCTGGCACACTGTCTAAACCAGGTGATTTCTTTAGTCTAGATGAGTGCGAGTTTAGACTGCTTCTACTCATGCTCCTTTTTCTGCATTTGCTTTCGATCCAATCAACAAGTACTGAGATATTGAACTACTGCATGGCTGGATAATGTTGTTCGTCCAAGTACAAAGCAGGACTTGAAACTGACAGTCTGAATTTGCACCAGTTTCCATCCAATCTAATCACCCAAGAAAAATACATGCAGTTTGTTTTCAGTCAACAGGCATGATAACATGTCATGCTGCAAAAGTCACACATGCCTGCTCAGTGTACATGTAATTACATAATGTGACAGAGATAAAACGCAGTTGAAGGAGCCATTTATGATGTACACCCTCATAGGTTTTAAGTTTAAATTGCATGTGGTCAGTGATTGAAGTTTGCATTTTGTTTATTAGCATGTTACCATTAGCAAGTGAATGAGTGAGTTTAGTTTTACGCCGCCCTCGGCAATATTCCAGCATTAATGGTCTCTAAATAATTGTGTCTGGACCAGACAAACCAGTGATTAACAGCAGGAGCATCGATGTGTGCAATTAGGAACTGATGACGTGTGTCAACCAAGTCAGCAAGCTTGACCACCTGATCCAGTTAGTCACCTCTTATGACAAGCATAGTCACCTTCTGTGGCACGCATGGGTTGCTGCAGGCCTATTCTACCCCAGACCTTCAAGGGTTTTGTCATTAGCAGACAGGCAGGCAGATACATAGGTGGCAATAAAACAGACATTGAGTTTCGTCTGTGACAGAGGCTACTCATCACAATCATCATTTTTTTTATATGTTTCCATGGACTTGAATTAAAATTAAAACATTGGAGTTTTCAAGCTGAGCACTTTTTTAACAGTGATGTTAGTATTTCTTATGCTATACTTTCTTGAAAACCTGTTTTGCAAATGTGCCAACCCCCAAAGCAAGACGTGAAATAAATTAGAAAAAGTATGAAATCAGTGTATTTTTGTTCTTTTGTTCTTTACAACAATGATCTTTGCTTGCATCACTTGCTGTGTTTTTATGAGATGCCTTCTTTGTTAGAAAACATCCATGCATCGTGGTTCAAGCTGTGTGAACCTATGTGTGCTGTTCAGCATAGCAGTTAAAATGTCTTTCCACTCCAGCCGATGAAATTAGTCAGTCATTTGAACTCCAATGTCCTGGGTTTTTTACTTCACATTATTTTTCAAGTTTCTAGGTTGAATTTGTATTTTTGATAATTTGTTACTGTAAGTACGAAATGTATCAGAATCAGCAAAGTTGTGTTTTACGTTACACATGACCTATAAGAAATGGTTATATGAAGTGTCAGTGATATCCGCTTGTGGTTATCAAATTACACTAGTGACAATCACCCAATTCAAACATTTCCATATACCTCATTTTGGCATATTGTTTGATGTTGTTTTTTGTTTGTTTCAATTGTGCTGTCCATGCTGACTGAACTATAACTGTACAACTATGCAGCACCAACAATGCCACAATATTTCTAGGTGTTCTTGTAAAATTCAGCACAACAAACTTTACAAACACTTCACAATGCTGTATGATGTACATAGGAAATGCATGTGTAAATTGTGTTGCAGTTGTGCAGCAGGAAAGCGTACAAGATGGACAAGATACACCGCCATCAGATGTTGTAAAACTGTGTGAGGAGACATTTCAAAAGACAGCAGAATATCTCAGAGGTGAATTAGAAGGTGAGTGATCTGCACACTGTAATTATTTCTACTACAGGGAATTATTTATGACTATATATATCTGAGGGACTAAATGTTTTGGTGAAATGTGTTGAACATTATAATGAGGCTGCTGTTAAGTGTGAATTGTATGTGAGGCTATTACTTTTGTGTTTTTGCAGGAACTGTGGAAGACTACAAGCTCCTGGAAAAGATGAACAAAGTCACCATCTGCAAATATTCAGAAATGAAAAATATTGCTGTTAGCATTGGCTCATCGCTTACAGAGCTGAATGACAAATGTGAGAAAAAGAGACACACTAGTTTATAAGGGGAAAATGAGTGGATAACACAAATGACCTTTTTCTTTCCATTGAAGCTTAAAGTTCATATTC
Organism: Haliotis asinina; assembly: GCF_037392515.1. Taxonomy (NCBI): domain Eukaryota; kingdom Metazoa; phylum Mollusca; class Gastropoda; order Lepetellida; family Haliotidae; genus Haliotis; species Haliotis asinina. The sequence continues at coordinate 14,843,446 of NC_090284.1, forward strand.
TTGTACCCATCAAATATGAGAATGATGCTATTCACAGCGTATATCCTATTTGCTCCTTCTGTGCTACATGTTTTCATGTGTTTCATGTGTTTTATGTCAGACAAAAGTCTTCAGCCCTACCTTGACCAGATCGATGAGATTGAGGAGAGTGTTGTGGCTCTGGAACAAGCAGCATACAATCTTGACCAATATTCCAAGAGATTAGGTAGGCACAAGTCACATGTATATACTGGCAAACAAGGATAAGTTCGGCCATCACAGAGAACGTGTTTCCGAGAAGTAGGTGGTGCATGGCAATGAGCAAACTCATTTGGTTTGTGAAAGTGAGAGCAGATGTAGGCTAGCGCACCTGCAGTGCATGATGATAAACTTGATTCTGCGCGTAGGAGACTGGCCACACGCTTTGCTTGATTGTGGACAACCTGGGACCCCTTTGCTCACAATGGCAAGCACCAGTGGGAGGCACTCACACATGCTAATGCAGGTCAAATGTCAGGTTGGTGCTGAACTTATCCTTGTTTGCAAGTAGTTATTTAGGTTATTGGTTCCATTAGATATTGCTAATTTTACAAGCACATTACTTGAAATTGAAGGAGCGTTGTGGATAGTCTTCTTTATTGCAATAGATGGGATGTTTTGGTGTAGATGCTAACACTGTTATAAAGTAAGTGAAGAAAAAGAAGAACTTTACAGTAAAAGAATATACACATTTACCTTTCAGGATTCAGTTGTCAAAGCTTGAAATAATGAACATCCAAGGGAGGTAATTAATGTCCATCTGGTTGGATGCCCCACATATTTACAATTTGTGTGGCCCATTTCTTTCTCCACTACCATGACTGCTTGTTGTAAGAGGCGACTAACAGGATCAGGTGGTCAGGCTTGAGGACTTGGTTGACACATGTCATCAGTTCCCAGTTGCGCAGATCAATGCTCATCCTTTTGATCACTGGATTGTCTGTTCCAGACTCGATTATTTACAGACCACTGCCACTGGAATATTGCTGAGTGTGACATAAAACTAAACTCACTCACTCACCCTGTCATGATATTGTGGAAAATACTACCTAAGTGGTGAAGAACGCAAATCACTTAACTCAACACACACCATTCACTCAGTCTTCATGATGAGAGTGTGAAGGGAACATGAGGGGGCTGAGTGGAGAGTGCTCTCACCCATTATTTGCATTACTAGATTGTGATTCTGAGTCAAAAGAAAACAAATCTTTGTGTTGCTGTCTACATATGTAGTGAATATCTTCTGACATCTCCTGAAAACTAGTGGATAAAAAGTGATGAATACTTTTTTCTGCGACTTTCAAATAGCTGATATCAAAGAAAGAGATTTTTTTTATCGTTTCCTGTGACATAATTCTTCCATCTGTAAACAGTAAACTTTATATAGTAAGGACCAGTGTCATTTGTTTCTGATGTTATAGTAACATATGACATTGCATTAGTCTGTACAACATTGTGATGCAGTTTCATCTTACCCAAGTTATATCGCCATTGAAAGTGAGAGAGACTATTGGCTGTGTGTGTTCAAATATCAAAATATTTGGAATAATGATTTGAGTATTTGTCACAGAAACACATGTTGGGGAAGCATTATTGTTGCATTTTGACAACATTAGCGTCAAATGTTTATAGTGAGAAAGGAATGTCATTGATGTGAGCTTAGAAGAAGTTCTTGTTTACTGAACTCATTTACATGTTCACTGCATCACAATACTAAGTTTGTTAAATTATGTTGCCTTGGCAACATTAGTTTTTCTGTCTGTCTGTCTGTCTGTCTGTCTGTCTGTCACAGCATGTTGACCTCAGTATGAGACTGTACTTTCCCACAAAACCTGTGACAAATTTGGGATCTGTTTTGCTTTCAGTTTTGTTCTGTCAGTAAATGAGCTTGTTTCTAATAAACAGATGTCATTTCAAGAAGAGTTTTAGCGCTGTTTAAAACTATGATAGATTTTGTTGTCCACATTAAAGACCCATACTAATGTTTAATGATTTAACCTGCAGAGGAGAAGTTCAAGGCCTTGGAGAAAAGGTGATTAAGAGAGTCATCTGGAGAAGGATTGGCACTGTCCGACGTAGGTTGGGACCAAGATCCCATAGCAAGGGCGATAACCATGGCGATATCCCACTATGCTGACCACAAGATAAACTTACGTGATAAAGTGGATGTTGTGATTTCATGACTTTGGATGTTGCTTAATGATATAAACATTTTTCTTACTCACAATGGGGAGAAAATATCGTGAATTCTGTAAGAGTAGTAGCTTGTGATTTGAAAGCATTAGTAGTTGCTTTGTAATGATTGAGGTGATACAGAGAAGAGATGCTATCAACAACATAAATCATGTTTATATCTATAATTACTATTTTCATTGTAGGAGATGGTATTTCTTCATAAATACTTGAAAAGTATATATTTGTTTTCTAGGAAAACAGCACTTTTTTTAAGAAAGAAAACATAAAGTATCCATAAACCATTTGAATCATAGCTCATTTGAGGTAGAGATGTCTCTGTTTATGAATTTGAACTCAAAATTAGTATTAATTTTCCAGATTTCTTTTATTGAATTTTTGCGGTAGAACTGTGTGTGAACTTCTTTGGTAAGTGTAGACTGACTGTTGAAATGAGAAATTTCATCCATGAAAACAAATGTTGTTCATAACTTTCCTACAGTCAGCTGTCAAGTCATATAAACAGATTAAACATGCACAAAGAAAAGTTTGTTTACTCATTGGTGTAATGTCTATTTTAACTAGCAAATCAATACACATCTTGGTTCCCCTGAAGAGGATTGTAAAGCAAGTGTTCATACCAATATGAGGGTAGATCAAAAAGTTTGTAGACTAACTGCATTCTCAATGTTGAGTGTTTGAAAAGCTCCCATTTTATTCTGAAGGAATCTTCAGCAAAGTCATATCCAAAATTTTGCATGTGTGGTTCATGAGATATTAGTCATCACAACACATTGGGGTATAATATTTCTAACAAAATTACAGAAAATGAAAATGATCTGTCATTTGGTACCTTTTGGATAATGGTCATCCTCGATATTTCCAGGGTATACATTCCAACAAGTCTCTACTATACCCTGGATGCATCCTCGGCTCAGCCCGATAAATGTATTACCTCCCTTGGCTGGCTTTTTATTCAATCAGGTTTCTATGCTGGGAAGTTGTGCAAACCAATCACAACTCGTTTTCGCTTTTCAAATTATCTAACCGAGTAAAGTTGGCAATGCAAACCATGCAGAGGCTCTCTGAAAGAGGTAGAAGGAGTTTTTGCACATACACATGTTTTTTTTTTTAAAGTTTCGTACCTAAAAATATATCTGTGTGATTTCCCCAAATTCTGAGTCGCACTGAGAGCAAACTTCCATGACTGCTACCTTTCTTGACACTGGCAAGCTCAGTTATACCGACGGCCTAGCTGATTGGCTATTGCGAGAATGCAAAGCCAGGAAAGGGAGGTAATAAAATTATCGAGCCGACCCGTAGATGCATCCAGGGTATAATGGAGCCTTATCGGAACGTATACCCTGGAGATATCGATGATGGATAATGGTATGCCCTCAGAGTATATCATATAAAATATGTTCAGTATAGTATTGGAGGACATCCTGTCATAATCAACAGTCAAAGATTTGGATTGCTTAATTTATATTTAGTCGAGGGCTGTGTCTTAAGGACACCCCCATTTGAGTATGCCTGAAACATTGTGTGCAAATATTAAAGCTGGTTCTGTCTACAATATATTGTGAACTGACACTTGTGTGACCATTCAGTGTTTAGTTTTAACCCTTGGCATCATGTATCAATATGTCAAAACATTACAATAAATAATGTCCTTATGATTACGCCATCTGAAAGGGGATGGGTAATGTCTCGAAAACAAGCTCTTTCAGGCAACATTAAGAGCGGAGTCACTTTAACAAGCGAGAAGCAGTTGCAATTTCAAATTGCATTTTTATGAACTTTGATATCTAAGTGTGATTTTTGGGGACTTTTACCAATCTCAGACACACAAAGTATTTCTTGCGTACTTTGTTTTCTGCAGTTTGTGATGCATTTATTGTAAATTTTGCGTTTTTTGAGGGTACCAAGAAATTAGATCAAGCAAAATGGTCATCATGAGACTGGAACATAGCAAAACCAAATTGCTTGAGCTTGATAGATATGTCAAAAAACATGAACACGAATTTGAAAAACATAAAAAGAACCTCCTTTTGTTGGTGAGTCTACATACTTTTTGACCGCCCCACATATTTGGACCCATCAAGATATGGCTGAAATATTGCAGATGTGACGTTAAATATTAACTCACTCACTCACTCACTCACTCACTCATATTTGACCATATTTAGAGCATTTATCTGTCAACATTGTGATAGCAGGTACAGTGTGTGACCAAGCCTTGTGGTATCTGCTGTGCACACTTTATCAGAGTCCAGCAATGATGTTGTTGCAGTAAGCACTGAGTAGAGTAGGGTTCATTTGCGTTTTAGGGCCGAGTAATTGGCTTGATGGAAATAGACATGTATATCTATGACACTGACTTGTGACCATTTGAATTGACAGTTGTGTATATTTCACATGCCATATGATTGGTGAACAAAATCAGTTTGTGAAACTATTTGAATGGAAGTAAATGAGGTGATTAGGTTATGTTTTAGATAAAAACTTTATCTTTTTTGGTCAGAGGGAGACTTGTGATAAAATAGAAATATGTTATCTTATGCTACAGCGGTATAACAAAACTGGTACGTTCCACATTGTTACAATAGTGCAATATTTTACCATGTTCTCAGCTGAGGAAATAACATAATAAACATTTAAATCAAGTCAAGTGTTTTTTTTTTCTCCACTGCCAATTTGAAGATGAATAGTTTATGTAACATATATTATATTTGGCTTACACTTTCTTAGTAAAATACAATACAGATTCTTGTTCTTTCGTTGTGTTGAGTCCCAACTTACACTCAACACAGGGGTACACGAAGTCAAGACTAGCATTTGTCCCACTCCCATTTTTGTGGAAGTATGTGGTCCTGTGCACAGAGCTCAGGTCACAAGTCAGTTGAAGGTACGCAACCTGGAGTTCAGAGTCCTGGATGGGTGACCATGTTTGACAGCTTGACTCTTGCGAGTTTCCAGGACTTCAGTCCTGCCCCACAACAATGCACATGTGATACATGTGGTCTCACCTTACTCAAGTGAGTTTGTTGCCTCTATTCACTCAGCACAGAACGGTAACCAGTTGAATAAAGTGACTATAACCTTCTTGTGCCTTGGCAGCTTGGTTTATCCGGGGTAATAGCAACTAGTCATATGGATACTAGTTTCTGTTTAAATGAATTATCATTATCTTTGTCACTATTATCATTTTAAGTTGCAGTGGCTGACTTTGTGTGCTGGTGATTAGGTGACAGACTCATAGGGTGTGGTTTTGAATCCTGAATGGAACTCAACCCAGCAAAAGTACTAGAATCTGTATTTTACAAAGAAAGTGAAATCCCAAATATAACGTTACATTTACCACTTTATTAATGTCATGTGTGATCATAGTTTCTGTCTACCCTGTCTAACGTACAGTAAGCCACCTGGTCTGACCACCTGATCTACTGGGCCATTTCTTGCACTGGAGCATATCATTGTTGGTCGAAAAAGCCCTTGTTACTATTGTATGAGCACCATATTGTTTCTCCTGCAAGCATCGATAGGGACAGTATTTTGCCAGATATAACACAACTCTCTGGACACTCTTTTGTTGTTCTGCTTTGTTCATTTACATCGCTTTTTGAAACATTGCAGCAATATTTAGTTGGGGGATATCAGAAATAGCCTTACACATTGTACCCATATTTGAAATTTAACCAGTTATGATGAGCAAACACATTAACCACTTGGTTACCCCGTCAAAAAGAGTTAGAATCACCCCAATATTCAATATTATGGATCATAATATGAACTATTAAATACTTTGAAAATTGGGGTGGTCCTTCACTTTATTTCTTGGGTATATTTTCTCTCCCACTGTTCTTTGTTTCTTGATGTTTTAATGGACGACAAGATAGTGTAACCAGCAACACGCAAGAGATGTTACCATTTTATTCCACCATACACAATCCATCCAAGCAGAGTCTGCACATCGAGACTGAAGGCTCAATCAATGACTAATGTAACAATACCACTCTTGAAACAATTCTCACTAAACAATACTGTATCCACATTGAAACAAGGCTGGATAATCAACAGTAGATCAACTCATTCAAGCCAAAACTCATTACTTATTGCCACTGAAGTAGAAATATTTTCTTATACTACTAAACATACGTAACTGTACGTGGACACTGTGTTCTAGGACAATACGTGTTCCACATGCTATGGAAGAATCCATTTCAACTGCATAGGGGACCACGGTGGCATGCGACGAAGAGCACATGGAGTTTATACTCTATGTGTATTCGTCAGAGTCCGATGTTTACAAATGGAGGTTAGCTGTGAGTGATAACATCACAGACTGGCCCCTTGTCAAATCTCCCACCTGCTGATATTAAACGCACCCTGCAGATCCATGAATTCAATTGTTGGGAACCACTTTGTTATGAACTGATGTTCTAAGCAATAACTGGTTTAAAAAACGAACTAGTTGCATTTCAGCAGAATCTAAAAACACCAATTTTTAATGAACAAAAATAGTTAATTTTAATCAAACCTGTTACTTCTGATGCACAATATCTCTATTAATAAGTCTTGACTAAACTTGGAAATGTAATGTTAATAATTCGTATCTTCTTTTATTAAGCAAAATAGCAGTAACACCCGACAGACATCAAAATTATTCCCATCAACATTTGAAACTTGAACAACAAACTAAAACTTAACATTCTATATTAGGGGATTCTTTTCATTTGTTTAAAATGACTTGAAAAGGATAAATATCCAATAATATTATGCATAACAATTAACTCCGACTGTAGAGTTCAGTTCCAACAGAACTTGTGCAGACTATGGATTATTCACACAGAAAAGTTGTCTAACAATATATTTCACTCGATAAATATACCAAGCTTGTTATTCTTAATTTATAACAAAACTCTACAACTAATTAATATCTACGATTATAACAAATTGGCTAGAGGATAAATCACAGATGAAATCAACAAGATCAAATATATTAATTTCAAAACAAAAAAGATCATTTCCTATAAATATCAACAAGAACATTGCTTTTTATGCTGTTAACAGATTGTATCACTAGCACATTGTTGTCATTCCGATTATTTAAACAGTAACAAGTCTCAGAACTGTACAATACTCTCTGCTGGTAATGAGAGATGAGAAAACATTTCAAATACAGATATTTTTTTGGAATATCTTGTACTTTTTCGACTGTCTGACCAACTTTCATGTGACTCGTTTTCTTGGTCATTTCTGCGAATCAACTGCCACACCACTAGCTGATCTACATGTAAACATTTTCAAGTGTGAACAAAAACAGACATTTAAGATAATTTTTCTGTCCATACTAATGTTAAAAACACATATGCTCAAATATGGAGGACTAAAAACTTATATTTAATTACTTGAACAAAATATAATCTATAAATAAGCAAAACATGCTTAAGTTGAGCTCCCACAAATAAATTGCCCTTTGAAAGAATTTCAAAACCATGGTAAAATGAAGGTTAAAATATGTTCGCTTAAGAGTTTTTCAAAATGGTTGCTGTTGCAGTTTAGCGAGTCATCATTTGTGAAAACAAAAATGTGAACTTTCAGTCTCGTTGGTCCAGTGGTATCTGATGAAAATTATGATGGATGAAAAAACAGGCCAACAGAAGCTCTGCTCATTTTCTGTTGTTGGTGGTTAAACTGCATGTTCACAAGATATTCCCAAATTGCTTTTGATCCTAATCTGAGTGGTTGAAAAATACCACATGCAGTAACAGATGCAACAAATCTACAGTCTTCTGTATCTTCAGGGTTCACATTTTGGTAAACTACACCTGGGTCCCGATTGACAAAGTGTTTGTAACATTATGACTTATCGTAACTCTAAGCTACATCACTGGCTTGTGAATGGCGTGGTGCTGTTAACACTTTGTGGATAAGGTCCCTTGATTCATTCATGTGCTCTGATAAATCTCAAATTATCTGCCCTTGATTTTCAGAGGGAAAAGAAATTACACACCAATCAAACATCAAGACTAGCAAAAAATGGAAATGGATTCCTTCCTATCAAACTAAAGGCTGGTTTGTAACTTGCGCTCTGATTGGTCAGTCAGTTTTAGGAGATTAGCATACTGAATACTGAAAATCAAGGTAATTTGAGATTAAAGAATCGATTCATGCTTAATGCAGATTTAGCAAAATGCAAACCCTGCATAACAAAGATGCAAATCTGACAGCAAGGAAGTTTTGATAAGTATACAAAGTGGAAATTACCCCAAACATCATTTTGTTCCTATGTAAAATTAAAGTGAAAATTGATCAGTGATGAAAGACCAAACCATCTCAAGAACATTACTGAACACATTAGTTGCTAACTCATCCAGTGTGCAATTAATTCATCAATCTTTGACTTGATTACTCATAGGCATTAATCATGTTAATATCAGTATCTTGCAGTCAGAAAACACAAATGTTATCACGTAACTGTGGTGGTCCAATAAAACCATGGCCCCCATAAAACTTGCTCACGTGTATAGTTACTGTACAAGTTCTTTGCCATCCTGTTGCCAGTGGAGACAATACATGCTACACTCTCACTGAACTCAGATTATTTAATATGATGCCTTAAGGTGAAGGTCAGACAACTCTTCCATAGATTGTCAGATGAAGGCCAAGTCACTTTGACATCCCAATCTTAATGAAGGATGGTTCTTCAGCTGAACGTTTTTAATTCATAATTTGATTCGGAAGTTGGATCCTGTACCATTTTAAATTCAGAAACTGTGACTTTTGGTCATGTAATCAACAGAAATACCATATTCATTTACTGATGTACATACCATGACATCAGAAAAGATGGAAAATATATATCTACAATCACAGTAATACAGCCAATAGTTGTTGAAACAAGGTGTCTAAGTTCATTTTCAAAATGCAGACATCAAATAGGATGGTCTGACAGCTTTGTTTACTAAGAATTTCAAAGCCTTGTTGCAGTAGGACTTTTCAGTTCTTGGGAGTCTGATCTTCATGTAAAGGTATCATTTGAAGGAAATATGTATTTATAATGAGAGTGCACATCCACCTTTATCTCACATTGGCACAACAGTGTATGTCAGGAGTGGGCTAGGATGACAGGGGCAGCGAGACAGCTCACTGTATCCAACACATTGCCAGTACAAGTCAGCATATGAAAAACAATACAATCAAACCTTTTTAATCAGGATGGTTAAAATTTTCTGAAATACCATCTCCAGGGAATCTAGGGTGGGAGAATAACATCATACATAGACAGTAACAGTCATAATCTGGAAGACTCATTTGCCAGAGTGTCTAGATTAACCAGGGTCCAGAATAACATTAAATTGTAATCATTTAGAAATTAGAACATCTGACGTATCGGTCCTACAGTGACTTTGGCAAGTGTGCAGGATAAAGTTGCTGAGTCAGCACCCCAAAGAGGATAATGCATGGATATATATAAGTTATATGGCACATGATTATCGTCTTGCATGGAGTAATGATTGACGATGGTAAATATGGGTGATATACAACATGTGGGATGGAATACACATTCGTGCCGTTCGGTCACTAGATTGTTCATTCACCTCAACAAATAAATAAAAACACATGCAGTCCTCTACAACAGACACTATCATAACAAAGTCATTAAATACATGACTACCTCAAATGTTGGAGTTCAGAAACCATTATTTTATATCTTGAGAAGCTGAGATTTGAAAAAATACCAAAATAAAACTGTGAAAATAATACTGGATAAAAATATTTTCATCTTCAATAATTTTTTAAATTATTTGTTCTTTTGGCATTCTGCTGTCCCAATGTGTTGTCAAAAAGTTGTTTGCCTCATCCTTCCACAGAAAATATTTTTGATGTCAAAATAGTGTTTCTGAAACATACCTCACAGTCTTCCCAGGTTATAAAATGGTCAGTTCCTTCACAGAACAGAGGTGAGTACTTACACTGATAATTGTTGCACAATTATAGCATACATCTGCTCATGATACACTTTAAGCCTTGTAAGCCATGGTAAGCCATGGTAAGCCATGGTAAGCTATGGCGCGATACATCAGTAGACACAATGGTCTGAAGCAGTCACAGAACATTTCCAGTTCTAAATCCAGTTTTGATTTTAGATTTACCAAAACTTACGTCCATGTCAAGTTATTTTTGGTCAAACAAACAAGTATTCCTCAACATGTGAAAATATAAAATTCAACTGAAATGAATAACAAAAATAATTAAAAACAAACAACATATGGTTCCAACATACGGAACACTTTGAAAAACTATTTTATCGCTAATTTTGATTTATTCCCAAATCAAATCAATTACAGACTAATCCCGATACCTAATGACACATGAGTAGAGTTCTACACTGCTTTTGGTAATAATCCTTCAAAATAAGTAGACATCAGGCTTGTATCCATCTGGTGTGGGAACCAGGACTCCTGGCATGACGAGCGAACACTCTTGCTTATGTCTACCTTCCCCCATGCCCCCTCCAGGAATTTTTGTAACTTGTTATTCATGTAAATCTAATATGAAACTGGCATCTGTTCCGGCAATTTGGTTGTAGACAAAGGACCTATACAACAAATAATCACCTGAGAAGTGTACGGGAAAATCTCAAGCTCGACATAGTAACGTCTCGTCTGATTCTAGATACGTTATACAGCCACACATTAAAATTTCATTGCGAGCATTGTGAGAACAGCTCTGCGCAAAGTTATTGAGCTGTGATGACATCACTTCTTCAATAAAGCTAGCGGGGTTCCAGGACATGACTGATAGTGGACTGGAAGTACACGTGGAAGGTCAAGAATGACACTCAGATGCTGGTTGTAAGAACCAAACAGTCAGCAGCATTGGAACAGAAAAAAACCTGATGACGTAAAAGTTTCACCTGATTACTCAGCCCTTAATGAAAGTTACACCTGTATAATGTGATAGTTTTGCTGCATGCATTGGCAGTGGTAGTGTTCACATTAGCAAAATTGCACCTAAATTGAATAAACAATGTCCACATTGCGTTATCCTGGCACCATGTGACATATATCAAAATGTTAGATAATTAGGGATATGGCTGTGTACAGTTTAAGTTTGCTAATGACTTTGGTCCTTACAGAATCTTTAGCCGATACAATTTCAAACTACTGAAATATAAATCTTGACGCACTATTTTTCAGAAAGAAAAATTTGAGTGTTTTTGTATTTTTTACGAATTACTGAAAAAAGATAAGGGAACTGATGAAATGATGTCTAATGATGACAAATGGTGATGAAATATATTTCAGGCAAGCAAATCAGATTCTGGTTTGTTCATTACGTTGTGCAAACACTTATATGACATCTTGGTAGCATGCTGCTGGTTGCCTGAGGTTGCCCTGGCATAACACACCATTCTGCCTGAAGAACTTGCTCAAGTCATGACCATGTCAGTGGATTCTGAATGTACAGAAACAGATTTACCTCTATGCAAAGGTGTGCCGGTATAGCTGGATTGAAGTGGCTTGGCGGTCTCTGCAGATGCCCTTTCAGGGGCATGTGACAAGACACTGAGTTTCACTTCAAAATTTCTTTCAAGAATTTCAGAGAATGGAAAAATGAGACAAGATTTTCTGCTAGCTGCAAATAAGAGATAATCTTGATTCATCTGTAAACACGGTTAAATGCCACTGGCACATGGTGATGACAAACCAACCCAAATGTTTGCCAACTATGGTAGGTTGTAAGGGCCACAACATTGCTCGGGGACATTCTTAACCAAGGGCAAAGTTCAAATGCACAAGAGATTGTGATTTCCCGTATAAGGCCAGACCAATTTCATTTATTGTTTTACTGATCTGCAGGTCATATTTCTTCAAGAATAAGACCAAACTTTTAAATTAATTTTTTTTGCTCAAAAAATAAAATGCTAATGTGATATATAGGGGATACTCTTCAAATCAGTGTGAAACCTTAACTCACTCAATTTAAGCTTAGTCAGCATAAACAAACCAAAAGAGTTTATATGGAAACTCATGTGGTTTATGGCTTTTACTGCTGATTTTTCTTTTTCTAGAACTTCCCTCCTGCCTTTAGGTTTTCACAAAAATCCATAAAACAAGAAATAAAATTGGTATGGCCTAAGCTAAGCATACACATTCTGGCTTGTGTGTGTATTATATGTTCTTAATGGAGATGTGAAATTTGATTGTGATTAGATCTTGCATGCAGTTGCTATGACTTTTATAAATGTTTATCTCAATAACACATTCATATCATTAGTTCCCTTGATTCTTGCTAGTAAAAAAACTCATTATTTATATAAAAAAAACTTACAATAAACCAGCAAACCCTGAACACATATTCAGAAATCTGACACTAAAAGTCTTAAGAAACCACCCTTAGCAATGTTGACATACCCTAAATAGTGAAAGCCTCTTGATAACATCTTGAATGAGCAAACTGGCAAACTAGAAAGTTCAATGCAAGTTCAATGTTTGTACCAGGCAATCACATGACAATAACGCATTTGTTTTCAGGATAATGTGAAACATTGACAACATATTTGTGGAACTAAAGCTAGTACATGGCTTTGCCATGTTACGCAGTGCGTGAGTATAAGCAGCCACCAAGAATTATTACACTGATATTAATACAGGGTAAATATAAAACATCAACGCCAGACAATAACCAGTCTCAATCATTCGCCAAAACAGATTACATTGGGCATAAAAAGACCTAAATGAGTCTCCCTCTCAAAGAACCTAACTAACAGGCTGCCCTTCAGAAAATTGTCAAAAGCACAGAAACAATTTGATAAATCCACATTTAGATGATCAAGGTCACATTAAACATATACAACGATTACTTTAGACAATGAAACTATTTTCCTCTTAATAATCTTTTTAAGACATACATGTATATAACATAGTATAACACATTATTTGCGTATAATGAATTTAAAAAATAAACTTCACATATTTAAGTTTAAATATTTAACTACAAACTAATTGTTCACTTTTTACTCATGTAAATACACCATTAATATCCCCCAATGAAGAACCCAATCTTTGTTTTTATATGTTTCACTGGAACAAGTTACATGAAAGAGAAACAGGAAGTTCAGGTAATTAAGAATGACCTTGATCTTGTAAGCATGGCCTCAGTTTCACTCACACGAATTTGACATGAACACAGTCTGAGGATGGATCTGTTTGCCTGGACAAGTGTATGTGTGTATGTGTGTATGTGTGTGCATCACACATAGAGAGGTCTTGAGAAAATGAGTGCCTGGCTTGACTACATACAGCATGGTATTATGTCACTATTAACATGATGATGAAGATGATGATGACACACAATCTGTGTGACTGAACACAAATGCATAATTTTGGTGATATATACCAAACAAAAATAGTTCAGGATCATATATTTTGGGGGGATATTTGTGTAGTAGATGAGAGTGTGTGAGTTTATCTTATGCTGCTTTTAACAACATTCCAGCAATATCATGGTGGGGGACACAAGGGCTTCACACATTGTGCCCATGTGGGGAATCGAAACCGGTCTTTGACATGACGAGCTAACACGTTAACCACAAGGCTACCCACTTCCTCGTGTAATAGAGGAAAGTGAGCCCACAATGAACCATAGGTAAAATTCATGATCCTCAATTTTCTTTTGTTCAGTATATTAAGCAGATGTTTAAAATGAAAAATTTGAACATGAGAATCAGGTTCTGCATAGATACGGCAACAGCACATTAACAGTGCAAACACTGTATCGTTTCATCAACAATCAAATAGCATGTGAGTTCAGCTATTTCTTATGAAGATGTAAATATGGCTGTACTCTATCCAGGCAAACAGGTCAGATGAATCATTGAAGGAGATGAAGAAATGAGGACATGAGTGGCACATTAGGAGTCTAGTCGTGCTAGTTCACTGGTATATATCCCAATGCTCTCCATGTCGTAGAGTACGAAGTAGATCTGCTTCAGCGAGCTTGTCATCACGGTCATGAAGTAGTTGCTGATAGCACGGAGGATGATCTGAGCTGCCGTCTGTTTCGGGAACCCGGCACTAGGACAAAAGAACATGTACAGTGAGAACAAATGTATTGTGGTTTGAGAGTGCAGTAGGACAACACAAACATCGTGCTTTCATATGAGGAATGAATGAGTTTAGTTTTACGCCGCACTCAGCCATATTCCAGCTGCATGGCGGTGGCCTGTAAATAATTCAGTCTGAACCAGACAATCCAATGATCAACAGCATCGACCTTTGCTATTGGGAACAGTTAACACGTGCCAACCAAGTCAGCAAGTCTGAGCACCCGATCCTGTTAGTTGCCCCTTACATCAAGCATTGTTTTGAGGCAAGCATGGGTTGAAGACATATTCTACCCCAGATTTTCACAGGGGAGTGTCCCAGTCCCAATCTATTATCTACCCCAGATTTTCACAGGGGAGTGTCCCAGTCCCAATCTATTAAGTGTTTGTAATGTTACAACATGTCGTAAGTTTATCATAGATAAAAAAATTTCACAGTGTTACAAACTTTTCATAGAGCAGGACCTACGAACTCTGGAAACGTGGCAACTCAAGTGATTGATGCTAAATTTGTCGACTGTTTAACACCAATGTAAGTAGCATTCCAGCCACAGGATGACAGTCTGAAAATAAGCAAGTCTGGACCAGACAATCCAGTGCTTACATTATGAGCATCAAGCTACACAACTTGGATCAGATGGCAGGTATCGCGTAAGTCAGAACACACACACACCCACCCCCATCCATTTGTTGCCCCTCACAACAAATATGTTAAGGAGAACAATCAAAATGACTTATTGTGCTGAAGACATTCAATGAATTGTGTGAGTGAATCATTAATGGTGTGTTGTTTAATCATGAAGTGTAATGAAAGTTCAATGTGGAAGAAAAGATTGGTGGCATATAGTGATCACAAAGCAAAGATAATAATCCAAGCTTTTCTGGGATACAATCCCATGATTACTGCATCCTGACAATGCAAAGTAGCAACAATGAATTGACTGTCAAAAATATTTGCTTTAGGCAATGAAATTATTGCATGTAAATGAATAAAATGTATACATGCAGCTGCAACGGAAAGAAATCAGTTCAGCTGTGATCAGTCAAAAAATGAAAAATAGCATAAAAATATTTTCAACTATCCTACATTGGAAGGTTTTTGGAGAAGTGTTTTAGAGCAGCCAACATCAAAGGGGTTTAGAGAGACCTGTATCAGAGGGCTTTAGCAACAGTATACAGCAGGGGGATCAAGAGAAACAAACAGCCGGTGGGTTTAGAGAGTCCAACTGCAGAAAGGGTTCGCAGAGGCCAACAGTAGGTAGGTGTAGAGAGACCTACAGCAGGTGAGTTTAGAGAGGCCAACAGCACCCAGATTACAGAGACCAACAGCAAGCAGATAAAGAGAGACCAACAGTAGGTAGGTGTAGAGAGACCTACAGCAGGTGAGTTTAGAGAGGCCAACAGCACCCAGATTACAGAGACCAACAACAAGCAGATAAAGAGAGACCAACAGCAGGCGGGTGTAGAGAGACCTACCGCAGGTAGGTTTAGAGAGGCCAACAGCAGGCGTGAATAGAGAAACCTACAGTAAGCAGTGGTCTAAAGAGACCTACAGCAGGTGGGGTCCAGAAAGTCCTACAGCAGAAAGGGCTTAGAGAGACATATAGCAGGCAGGGTCTAAAGCAACCTACAGCAGAGTCCAGAAAGACCAACAGCAGATGGCTTTAGACTGGCCAACAGCAAAAAGGTTTAGAGAGATCTACAGCAGGTAGGGTTCAGAGGCCCCAACAGCAAAAAGGGCTCCAGAGTCTCCAACAGCAGGGATGTCCAGACCAGCCAACAGCGAAAAAATAATAAGAGAGGTCAACAGCAGAAAGTGAGCGAGTGAGTTTAGTTTTATGCCACAGTCAGCAATATACAAGCCATATGGCAGCAGTCTGTAAATTATCAAATCTGGACAAGACCTATCCAGTGATCAACAGCATGAGCATCGAAATGGGAACTGATGACGTGTCAACCAAGTCAACAAGCCTGACCACCCAATCCCATTATTTAGACAGGCCTTCTCAACATAATGTGTTTACTGCATTTGTCAGTAAAGCCATACCATGAAAGTTGATCACATAGGTAATCAATAGTAGAGCGGTTTCAGGGATGTTTTCACACATGCAGGGTGTAAACCATCATTAGGTGTTCAGTGAGGTCACCATCATTAGGTGTTTAGGGACGTCATCATTATTAGGTGATCAGGGAGATCACAAGATGTTTCAGGAGTTCACCATTGTTAGGTGTTCGGGGAGGTCACCATTATTAGGTGTTTGGGGACGTCATCATTATTAGGTGATCAGGGAGATCACCATCATTAGATGTTTTAGGAGTTCACCATTGTTAGGTGTTTGGGGGCGTCACCATACAATGTTCGGAAAGGTGATAATCTTGAAAGTGGTTTGAGAGGTCACAAACAACAGGTGTTCAGACAGGTATTAGTGCATGCTAGGCCATCTATATCAGAAAGGGATCAGATAAGAGGTGGTCCACACCAGATGGCAAGGGTAGGGCAGGTGTTAGTGCAAGCCAAGAGCCAACTAAACAGTGTTAGCAGTCTACACTACTAGTACAGGTAACTGATATGCCTTACCGTCCACTTCCAATAGAAGGGAAGGCCAGACTTTTCAGGTTTTTCTCATCAGCCAAAGTTAGACAGTTCTTGACTGCTTTTTCCAGCAATTGCTGTGGGTTATCCATTTTCCATGTGGGACCGTTACAATGGATAACATACTTTGCTGGGAAGTGGAAGCCTTGACTGATCACAGCTGGACAAACAAACAACTAAAGTCAATCCATGTCAACAAAACAACACAGATGGAGCCTCAAGTTCTGCAGCCAACTCTGGTTTTATCCAAGGACAGTATAAAACATGCATCAAAATTTGGTTTCTCTATGCCACCTCCGAGATGCAGAACTAGAGGCAATACCTGCATTGAGTATTTCAATGTTCATGTATAGACCAGAACAACAGTGGCATGACAAGCATATGGGTATGCAAGTAATAGTAAATTTTATATATTAAATGAGAACTCTCAAAAAGAAGTTTCTAAACATTGACTACATCTTCAACAAAACTCCAAGGTCTTTGTTCACGATGAGTTAGGAAATGAAATATAAATTCTATGAAAATATGTACAACTTTGAGGACAATGACGCATCCGATGTTATGACTATCATCCACTGTTGTCAGCCTATAACATGATCACTTGCATCAACTCACTTCCCACTCCCGATGGAAGGAATAGCTAAAGACTTGAGGTTTTTCTCGTCAGCGAGAGTAAGAATATTCTTGACAGCTTTCTCTAGCTGCTGCTGCGAGTTTGCTGAGCCCCAAGATGGGCTGTTCACATGGATGACATACTTGGCAGGGAAATTACGACCTGGGCACATGGCCGCTGAAATGTATAATGTTATTATGCTGACAATAGTACTTGATTTAAAATTTACATTTAATACCACATGATGTTAATTCTTCTTTTAAGGTTTGAGATTATTCAGTTTGAGGAGTAGCAAAGTGGTGAATAGGTAGTACTGCTTCATGATATCAGATCTGAACAACAGGGAACCCATACAGTGGGTCTAATGTCGGTCACAGTACAATACTAACCCCTTGCAGTATCAATGGGTCTAATCCAGATCACCAGTATGACAACATTACAACCACTATTATGACAATACTAACTCCCTGCAGTATCAATGGGTCTAACCCAGGTCACCAGTATGACAATGCTAAGGTTTCTAGTATGTCAATATTAACCCCCTGCAGTATCAATGAACCTAACCCTGGTTGCCAATATAACAATACTATGGGTCACCAGTGTGACAATACTAACCACCTGCAGTATCAACAGATCTAACCCTGGTCACCAGCATGACAATATTAAGCCCCTGCAGTATCAATGAACCTAACCCTGGTCACCAGTATAACAATACTGTGGGTCATTAGTATGACAATACTGACTCCCTGCAGTATCAATGGACCAAACCCTTGTCACCAGTATGACAATGCTAAGGTCACCAGTATAACAATACTAACCCCTTGCAGTATCAACGGATCTAACCCTGGTCACCAGTATGACAATACCTAACCTCTGCAGTATTAATAGACCTAACCCTAGTCACCAGTATGACAATGCTAAGGTCACTAGTATGACAATACTAACCCCCTGCAGTATCACTGGACCTAACCCTAGTCACCAGTATGATAATGCTAAGGCCACCAGCATGACAATATTAAGCCCCTGCAGTATCAATGAACCTAACCCTGGTCACCAGTATAACAATACTGTGGGTCATTAGTATGACAATACTGACTCCCTGCAGTATCAATGGACCAAACCCTTGTCACCAGTATGACAATGCTAAGGTCACTAGTATGACAATACTACCCCCTGCAGTATCTCTGGACCTAACCCTAGTCACCAGTATGACAATGCTAAGGTCACTAGTATGACAATACTAACCCCCTGCAGTATCACTGGACCTAACCCTAGTCACCAGTATGACAATGCTAAGGTCACTAGTATGACAATACTAACCCCCTGCAGTATCACTGGACCTAACCCTAGTCACCAGTATGACAATGCTAAGGCCACTAGTATGACAATACTAACCCCCTGCAGTATCACTGGACCTAACCCTAGTCACCAGTATGATAATGCTAAGGCCACTAGTATGACAATACTAACCCCCTGCAGTATCACTGGACCTAACCCTAGTCACCAGTATGACAATGCTAAGGCCATTAGTATGACAATACTAACCCCCTGCAGTATCAATGGGTCCATGAGCTGTTTGAAGGTTGTCAATCTCCTGGCGGAATTCCTTTCCTCCAGCTTTCTCCATTGCCTGACCTGAACAACACAGCAAATATCTTGTGTAAAATAGGACAGGCAAATCATATAACACAAACATATTTGAATATAACACAGTGTCTTGCAGACAGATATCTTATCCTTTATAGAGACAGAAAACACATGGGAAGATGGCAGACAACTCATACCTCTGCAGCGAGGAATATCAAATGGATAAGTTCAATGTCAAATACATCTACCCAGCCAAACATGCATCATAGGTGAACGCATCAAGGGTTGTTAATCCATCTGTCAAGTTGTACCCACCTACTTCTCCACCCATGTGGTATGTGGAGTTGGTGGGGTGGACAATAGCATCAGCAGACATCTTTACAATGTCGCCCTGGAGCACAGTCATCTACAAAAAGGCAATTGATACTTGTTCACCACAACACTAAACCATATTCCACCAGTACAATAGCAGCCTGAAGATAATTTCATCTGGACCAATTAATGATTGATGTGACATGTAAAGATCAATTCAGCAAGTTATGATGTCAGTGAGCCTGATCCATACTATTTCTGTTTTAACCAGCACAGTTTACTTATGATACAATAAGATCCTAACACAACCAAGGGACATAACTATGCACATCCATTATGGGTACCTTAATTGTATAAGCAAATATTACATCAGTGTTACAGCCGAAACATAAAAGAGTGCTCAAAGAAATGGTTACCCCCTTGAGACCACTTGGCAACCATACAGCTGCGTAATCTAACAAGTTGATATGCAACAGCAGATTTTCTACAAATCTTAGGACTTGACTAACTATTTGTGTGGATTTGACAATGGACTTCTCTTTCTCTACAAAATGATTGGTCCCATCTTACCTTCTGTCCCAGGAAGAGTTTCTTCTCAGATAGGATGGTGAATCCACTGGCATCAGTGGTACCGATCTTGGTGTTGCTACTGTCCCCAGCGTTCACCTGTCAATGCATGGAACCAGCAATTAAACACTGATTACATCCACCATGATGTCAACATCTGCTGACATTCTATCATTCAACAGACAACTTCACGAATAATCCTCATAAGATTTCCCAACAGGTTCATAGTAAACTAATGAGAAAATGTTTTCCAAAATATCCATTCAATACAGTGAAATGTCATTTTACAATATGGCTGCCATATAATATACAAGTTAACGTAAGAAATGACTATTTTGCTCCTTAGCAGTTGAACACCGCACTCAGAATTATTTCAACTATATGACTCTGTCTGTAAAGAATTGTTTCTGAATCAAACAATTCAGTCATCAGCATCATGTGAGCTGATCAATGCAGTTGGGATGTAACGACCTGAGTCAAACAAGCCTGACCAACTGATCCCATTACTCGCCTCCTATAACAAGAGTCATCAGAAGATAACCATCTGACAGTTACTTGATGTTTTTTAAGACTATCTTTAAACAGCATAAGGTAAGGTTTTCAAGCTCTGGAAATGAAGCCCATCCCTCCCTTTTTGACATGCAGTCCGAATCGTTTCCATGGAAACCAGCAAAAATAAAAGCCAAAAATCTGTAAATAGCAAAAGGCACCACTTTGGGGTCAGCCTCACATATCTGTCAAGTTTTGCTGGAAGATGTTAAGAAGAAGTGTTCAAGTTGTGCTCCAGAAACGAAGCCCTTCTGAGACTATGTCTGAATCTTTTTCATGGAAACCAAAAAAATGATAAGTCACAAAAACCTGTAAATAGCAAGGGACCACATTAGGTTATGACTGATATATCTCCCATGTTTTTTGAGTTATGCTCAGAAACAAAATGATTGTGGACAGACGAACAGACAGATGAGGCGTCGACTATATCCTCCTGCATTATAGGGCTGTCGCCTATTCTCGCAGGTTTCCTATTCTCACGATAAACACATTTTCTGCAGAGATCACCAATGTGTGATCCTTAGCAGTTGTTTACATCACTGACCAGAAACTAGGAAGTGGCCCAAGTCTGTGAATTATCAAAATCTTGCAGTGTAATGAATATTCGCGAGTTTTAACCAACTTGGACGGATGCATAGCAAATGATGAATCATGAAAATGACTGACCTTGACCTTTCCTCCCTTGACCTTGCTTGGCTTGCCTTTGACTGACACAACACTAACTTTCTTTGGTGAAGGTTTCTTCACCACTTTGGCACTCGGGGAGGGACTTGGGCTGTCAGCTACTTTCTTGGGTTTAGGGGGAGCTGCAGTTACAGGTTTGGAGAGGAGGGTGTTGGGGAACTTGTTGCCCTTCTTCCTCCCGATCAACTCGGGGAGTATCTTTGGTAAAACGCCTCCTGAGGCAATAGTCACATGCTTCAGCAACTGCAAGGAGTCAGTCAATGATGAAGTCAACAGTCAGAAGAATCATAAACACACAAGCTGACAAATTACATTGTCAAAAATGTTTTTCAAGAAACTGATTTTTGGTCTCTCCCTCCATATATATCATGGGTGGGATATAAGTGGCATACACCATGAATCTCAACAACCACAACACTGACATGTAAGTAGTCTTCCAGTTTCTGATTTTATAACTTCAGAGAGAGGGTAGAACGACTGTATAGGGAAAAACAGGAATCTATCAGTCCAAGAGCCCTATTTTGAGCATACCCTAAGCCAATAATCATTAAAATGCATATTTATAATGTGTACAATGCATGGCCTAAAGAATGCTACGGTCACCACATTATCATCCTGGTTAAAAGAACACCCCAAGCCCACTGGGTTAACAATGCCTTATAACATCCTACCGGGTACCCATACACTGCTGGGTGAACATGGGCACATTTCCAACTGTCACTTGTGTAGCCTATCTAGGCAAAACAAGTGCCATATGTGGTTCAGTGTGGGGCAGAACCGAAGACAACCACGAGTGAAGCTGTCTCATGCGATCACATATCAAACAGCACCCTGTGACCAGCGCTGCTCAGTTTTTCCTGACCTGTGCACTGTAGACCAGGTGCAGCTACAGTCGACCAAGCTTGTGCTGAATATCACTGATGGCCATAACAACTCACTTGGTGCAGTTCTTCATCATTGGCAACTGCCAAGAGGATATGTCTGGGAGTTACCCGCCCTTTCCTGTTGTCTCGTGCTGCATTGCCAGCCAACTCCAGGATTTCAGCTGAAAGCAAGATTCCATATGAGTACATTGTATGGACAAGGAATATACATGGGCTAGTGTTTGGGGTTAAAGCAATAAAGACTTGTTGTCTGAGGTAGCTTAACCCCCTGGATGCCACAGGGACATATATGTCCCTCCTCTACATACCTCAGTTTGAAGTCCAATAAAATTCTAAATATACCACGCACATATATATACTTCAAAGTTTTCAATTCTGCTGAAAATTCCCTTTTTCGTGATACCATCCACTGTAATCACAGACCAAGCTAAGGTGCTTAAGATAGCTTTTCAAAATAGGCTTCATCGTAAATGTCGCCATTTTTCACCTTACCCGAAATCGCAATTCAGAGCGTTATTTGATGTATGTTTTGAAATGTGAAAATCGGATAAATACTGTGAGTATTGAGTCTCAAAAATAGCATATTATTGATCACTGATATCAAGTTTTCATGTAACCAGTAATGATAATTCCGAAACATCGCCGATGAACCCAGAATCGGTTGGGATGTTTAAGGCTCTCGGGACAAGGTTGCCCCAGCATTGGTCCATAATGAAAGATCAACTCATAAGAGAGAGGGAGCAAGCGTGAGAGTTTAAGACAAAGCGAGTGTGGGTGTGAACACAGAGAGAGAAGGAACGAGTGAGAGAAGAGTGAGAGAGTGTGGGTGAGAGCACAGGGAGTGAGAGGGAAGCTAAAGTGTGTGACTGCTCCATGTGTTTCATTATACAGAAACGCATAGAATACAAAAATAAACTGGATCTCTCTTGTGTGATATGTTAGTAGAACCCTCCCCACTTGGTCACAGATATATTCTGCTTGGAGACAGATTTTTAAGTGACGCGGACCTTAGTTATCAACTTCATTGATACAGTGACAGATGTATGTCAACATTGATTCTCTGTAAGTGCCATACCTGTCAGCAACAGTTGATTGTAACTGTCAAATCTCGTCAAACTGAATTGTTTCCTTAAATGTAGAATGAGGCTCAGATGCAAGCCAACTCAATTTTTTCTTTTATTAAATGTCTAAAATATCAGAATGAAATGCTATTGACATCCCCTTTTAGATTTTGCAACATCAAGTGTGTAGTCATAATATGTGTATACATAATATAACTGCTGTCACCAAAACCAAAAATGTCTGAAATCTAGTACTTACTTCCACAGTAAACTGATTATATGACACGTTTTCCTAAACTGTTTAAAGCAGCATTGAAATTAATCTATTCGACACCTTTTGCTGCTTATAGCCTACGTCTGCTGCAACATCGCCAAACGCATACTGTTTCCATTAAGTTTCATACATGTTCACCTTCTAAATATAATTAAGTTTACTTCCACATAAATATATATCACTGTAATTCTAAGCCAGTGAAACCTGTTCGATTATGAGTTCTATCGACTGATCTGGCGAGCGAAAACTAGAAGGTTGAACTCAAATGGTCTAAGGGAGACAACTCACAGTTCCACAGGTCATGACGATGTGTAACACTTTGAAATTGTAATACATTTCAATCAACAAGTATGAGTATGTATTAATCAACAGATTACCCGATACATTGTGGAGGCATATATTATGTCTCAACTGTGTAGTAAGATTGATAACTGCACATGCATTCAGTGACCAACACGGTGTGCGATATTGTGTGTTCTGTTGCTATTTACCAGTGAGATACTCGATGACGGCAGCCATGTAAACGGGGGCTCCGGCCCCGATACGGAAGTGATGAGTGTCTCGCTTCAAGTAGCGGAGCATTCGGGCAACTGGGAAAAGGACCCCGGATCGAGCAGATCTCGACATTATCTTCTGTTTCTTTTTACCACCACGACCCGACATGTTGTCTGCTACGCGAACCTCTCCCTGCGATGCTCACACTATTATTAGACGATTGTAGGGCAGGCACGGACACAGCTGGGAGCTCGGTGCCGTTACGCGCTCTCACTCCCTCCGAAGCAATCATTTATTCATTTATTTTTGTCTTTGGTATTAAAATATCAAATCCTATATCCGAATTCATAATACATCTCATCCGTTTTTATATGGAAATTTTCTATCAGGTGTAATGTTTCTTTTTTATTTGTATAATATCATTTAGATTTTCATAAACGAGGGAGAGCGATGTCTAATATAACAGCCGGTTGCGATTACTCGGTCACAGAAAGTGGGCGTGTCTCGACACGATCGGGAAGGGAAGTAACTGTTAACTGCATCAACTTTTTTAGACAATGCATGTTTCACATGCCATTCAAAGTGCTTCCTACATCCCTGATAGTACAAAAAGATACGAATTTCCTTTCAACATACGCCATCACAAACTATGAAAGAAAAGGATACTGCGACAGCGCAACGGCATGAAAGAAATCAGTTTCGTTAATCATAGTGACTGGTTAATTAAGCAACATTTTCTTTGCTACTTTCATAGTTAGAAATCATCTCAACATCTCAAGCCAAAGTCATCAATATCCCCGCAACGGCAAAATACTGTTCATTAATATGAATTATGATTACAGTATGTCAATGTTTTGGTGTGAATATGACAGAGAGGTAGAGGAGAGTGTTGTAACGTTTTACAGTTCTGCTCCGGAAAGAAACGCTACCACCAACTTCAGTCGAGGTCGAACTTGTTGCCATGGATCTGCAAAACATGTTTTATTCAGATATCCAAACCTACCAAAAGGCACTACACCAATACACCACTAGACCACTAGACCACTAGACCTATCTATGTGCCACGTTTGGAGAAGAAATATTGAACGGTTTAAAAGCTTTGCTCCGTAATTGAGCACAGCCACCAATTTCAGTCGAAGTGAAACTTGGTGTCACGGAAACCACGAAAATGTAACTCACGCGCTGATGTAATCCCCAAAAGGCACATTTAGGGATCATGTTGAACATGGCAAACATGTGTACCAAGTTTGATAAAGCTCACGTTTGGGAGATCTGCTGCGTACAAGATGACATCCTCAAAGTCACAGCCTAAGTCAGTCATGTATCCACGGCAACAACAAACAAATAAACAAACAAACAAACAAACAAACAAACAAACCTCGGTCTTTTCAATTAATTCAGTTGATGAAAGACCTCGGGCTTCTGCAAATGATAATGCCCTGAAAAATAGCGTTACCCTTATATTACCCGCCCGTTGAAGATTCTGTAGTGTAAAATGGTATTACACGGAAGGTCGTTTAGTACCCTCTATATATATTGTACAGTGAAGCATTCAAGTTGGGGACATCTCAAAATTTCCTAATTTTTTGTTTAAATTCTTTAATCCTCGCAATGGCACGAGGGCATATGTCCTGCACTGACTCTAACATAAATTAGAAGGAGGTCGCGTCAGGTAACCTTTAAGATTGACCAATCAGAGCACAGCTTAACAAATCGCGAAAGTGGACATTTCGCGCATACGTTTTGAACTTTTTATTTCGGAAAGGTTCGTACCCCCCATTCACAGACCTCCCATAAGGTTTTGTTAGGCTCAGTGGTGGAGTGTAAGGAAAAGTACAGAGACTAAGTTTACTTAGACTGGTCGTGAATACGAATAATGGTCTCTCAAGGACACAACGTGACAGAAGGTCCAGGAGTGCGCACGAACTTTCAACTTTCAGACGTGTTACTGATCACAGATTTCAAGGGACTAATTTGTGATTGACAGTGAAGATCAATATCATGATCTCAGTCCATATCTCCAAGTTTAGACACCGCCAGTTGTGCCATGACGAGCAAGTGACGTCAATATGTCCTCCAAAAGGTCTTCCCGAGTTTTAGTGCGAACACCGTCAGTTGTGGAGCGACGTCAGTGTGCTCCCCAACAGGTCATACTTTTATCCCCCGCAACGGGTATTGCTGGGAGTAAGATTTTGGACTCCGTCGTAGCGTCCGTCAGTCCGTCCTTGCAAATGCACCTTTTCAAAATCTCTTTGTCTTTTGGTAGTTCTGGTCATGTGAATGCAACAATTTTTGCTTTCCCATGGCAGCAAGTTCGACCAATGGCGTGACTTCCGGTTATGGTTCCGACAGCTGATGTCCATGACTCATGAGACGATGCCGCCCTAGGAGGTCACTCTTGTTAATGACTCTTCCAACAGTTGTATTTGTGTGTAGTTCGTGGTGGGTGTCATTGAACGGTGTGTATCATTTTTAAGTAAAGCAAATAATTTTAGAAAATTCTGCAAAACACATTGTCTGTTTTGTTACTTGGCTGTTGCGGCGTGATAGACAAAAGACTGTGTACGTACTTCCATTGTGGGACTGAATTTAACAAGTGTCAACTTTTTAACATGGTTGAATATATCATAACAGACGATTGGTCACGGAGGGTTCATGTTGTGCGTGTAGCAGTTTTTAACAAGACGTAGGAAAATATCAGAAAATATCAGATCCTCTGGACATTGCCGTAAAGGCTTCGTCTGTTTCAGGAATGAGATACAATGGTTACACTATGTGAAGCCCATTTTTGGCGTCTCCAGTCGTGATATTGCTAGAATATTGCTAGTAAAACCGATAGTAAAACCATACTCACACACCCACTCAGGTAACAGAGTTAGACTTTGATTACTACCCCTACTTGCATGTCAACCCAACGTAACACCACTTAACGTACCTACTAAAAATGTTAGTAATTCTATAGCTGTTTAGAAGGAACACTCAAGGTACAGATTAGGATAAGCGTTTGTAATTCTATAGCAATTATTGAAACAATATTTGATCACGAGCTAATCTGTGACCGAAGGAAAAGTTCTCAGGATATGTATACAGGATGTAGAAAGATGTGGTGTAACCTGTCTTTGTTTGAAACATTAGCCTGTTCATTCATTTCCAGTTCCGCAATCATAGTGTATTCTAAAGGGACGTATTAGTGGCAGTCTAAAATGTTGATGCAATTCTTATATGTACGTTGATAATACCCAAATTATATATTTATGTTTTATTTTCTACTCAGGAGGGCTGTGGTGTAGCCTAGTGATCAAAGCGTGGACTCGGAGGGCTACGAGGACACGGGTTCGATTCCCTACATGGGTACAATGTGTGAAGCCCATTTGTGGTGTCCTCCACCGTGAAATTGCTGGAATATTGCTAAAAGTGGCGTTAAACCATACTCACTCACTCACTCACTATCTACTCAGAAGGTATCATCTAGTGATGATCCTAACAAGTTCCCATAGTATTCGATTATGTCAGACTAAAGGCAAAAGTAGCGCAGTGGGGCATTCGTAACTACTCGTGTCATTCCGGCAAGCCGGGTGGCGTCTTCTTGTTTACGGAAAGAGACGAGTAGTTACGAATGCAGCTTGCCCATGGTCAAACCTGGCAAACTCTTGTGTGTGTGTGATGGGGGAAATGGCTATTGTTGTCAACCATTTCAACGTGCTTTTTGCACTTTCTCATTAATTTTTCACATTCCAGTGGCTACGAATACAACGCACATTGGGCTTCGTCCGTTTAGTTGTAAACAATGTCGTAAGGCATGCTTGCCCTTCGCAATGAAATACTTTCTTTTCAGGACAAACGACGTGACAACCCATCGCGAGTGCATAGCATCTGGACCCGTGAAGATCCGGGTTAGAACTGGTCTTCGGCAACCCATGCTGGTAAGATGTCGATCACATGTCATCGTATCCCAACTGCGTAGATCGATGCTCATGCTGTTGATCACTGGATTGTCCGATGACTAACACCCCACCGAGAATACTGACTTGTGCGGCGTGAAACAACAAAGAAAGAAAAATGTAACACCCCAGCATCAGTTTGGACTTCGGTTCGCGTAATACTGTTCAAAGTGGATTAAAATCCTTCTCTTGCACATCTAACAAAAGATACAGTTGTCATACGAGATAAACATAATTACGTTGGGGCACGTAGCTCTACGTACAGATCGCAATAAACGTTTGAAAAAGCGACCCTAGGACGCAGCGTAGATTATGAGAGACCGAGGTCGACTGGCAGCATGACTTTGGACTTCGATCATGCCCGCAACTGAAGAATACCTGGCGTGTCCTTGGGCGTTTTCGGAATATACCCGCGTTTATCCACCAGTATATGGGTACCCGGTAGGAATAGTTGCTAAGTTTAAACATGGGTTGTCTACTCCCCAATGAGCTGAGAATGAAAATCAAGACAATGCTGTAGTGGATACGGCGACCGAGGTAATAAATTTATAGCACCAAACTGATCTAAACTTTTCTTATTGGCACCTTGCTGCGTGAAGTAACTGCCTTGAACCAACCACTGAATGATATCTTTTCAACGAAAAAATATCTGTTTCTTTCCTTCCAAATTTCCCTTAAAGTGTTCACTGGCGTTGTAATTAATATATGCTAGTAGACTGCATCCCCATTAAGACGCTGAATCTTCTGATCACACCAAAGAATACTCTTCCCAGAAATGGACAGACGGCCTTCAGTCACGCAGCTCCTCGACTAATTAACTAACTTCCTCTGAACATTCATAATTATTAACTCTATTCAAGTCAAAACTCATGACGCACCTATTTTAGGCTGTTTAGACTTGATTTCACAAAACTAGACAGACGTAATGGCCGTGTCATGAACTCCTTGACGCTTGCAGAATTAGACAGCCATACTGGCCGTGTCATGAACTCCTTGACGGCTTGTGCAACTAGACAGCTGGAATGACTGTACTATAAACTCCTTGATGGCTTGGAAAGCTTTACAGCTGTAATGATCGTACCATAACCTCCTCGATGGCTTGTTCAACTAAACAGCCGGAATGACTGTACTATAAACTCCTTGATGGCTTGTTCAACTAAACAGCCGGAATGACTGTACTATAAACTCCTTGATGGCTTGTGCAACTAGACAGCCGGAATGACTGTACTATAAACTCCTTGATGGCTTGTGCAACTAGACAGCCGGAATGACTGTACTATTAACTCCTTGATGGCTTGTGCAACTAGACAGCCGGAATGATTGTACTATAAACTCCTTGATGTCTTGTGCAATTTGAAGATTGCATATACCGCCTTTAAGACGTTACTACGAAGGCTTCAAGCAAACTTTGGCATAAACGTCTTCATGGTAGTAGTTGCACTAAACGTTCCTGATTTAAAAGTCGTCGACGTACACGTAGACCTTTACAGGATACACAATTGTAGTTATTTTCACGCAGTACACAGGGATGTCCTGCCAATTACCTGACACTCTTTATTAGTCTACATCTAAGATTTCACGACTTCCAGTGATACATAATATCCGTTAAACATGCTGAACAAGTGCAGTCCAACAACAACGCAGTCACACGGCCAATACCGAAGACCTGCGTAGGACATGAAGGGGACTCTCCACCGCCGCCAACTGGAGAAGACTATCATGACACAGATAGGCACACACGGGATCACCTGACGTGGTTCAGGCTCTGGTAAGAACAGTCTTGCGACGGCCGTTGTCACGAATGGAGATGTCAGGGAAAGTATAACCAAGGGATGACCCATACAGCAGAACCGTTTGGTGCTGGCCAAGCGATGATCTCATCACAGAACCTGGGTCTGACAGTGGTCAACGTTATCAAGGGTAAGTACTCAGTCTGGATAAACTCCTTGATGGCTTGTGCAACTAGACAGCCGGAATGACCGTACTATAAACTCCTTGCTGCTCAACGTTATCAACGGGAAGTACTCAGTCTGGATAATACGTTCTGATTTGTATATCCATCGCCGTGAAGGTTCGGGGCAGAATAGGCCTTCAGCAACCCATGCTTGCCGTAAAAGGTGACTATGCTTGTCGTAGGAGGTGACTAACGGGATCTGACTTGGTTGACCATCGGTTTTCAAGTGCACAGAGCGATGCTCATGCTGTTTCGTCTGGATTGTCTGGTACAGACTCGATTATTTACAGACCGCCGCCATAGAGCTAGATTATTGTTAACTGCTAAGTAAAGCTCCAATATGACTCACTCACCCCTTGCTAGTCCTCCGATATTCGTTGATGACAAAGTCGGACCTAACCATTCTCAAGCTATCATCGTCCATTTGCAGAGCAATGCCATGGAGACATTACCGTGGCAGGAACGAGGTTTTCGATCATGAGAATTCGATGTCTGATGGCCTGTCTAGGGAGACTGGTAGATGTTATCTGTACGAGTGACTAAAACAGGCAATGGCGAGATCAGTCTGAGGTTGGGTGGGGTTTCAAGGGGCTCAATACCACTCCTCATTACCTACTCCTAGGCCAAATGTAGAGATATCATGAAAATCAGGTAAGCCTTATCACCCATACTGCATATCTTAACCATGTTGAACACCAGTGCTTGTCACCACACATTAGACTATGTGATCAATTCTCAAGCAGTTTGTTTATGAACATGTTGACACTGTTTCAACAGTGGAGTGGACTGAACCCAGTTAGTTTTTAGTAACCTGATACTTCCTGTAGCTAGTTGCACATCACTTTTTGGAGGGTGGGAGGTGTCATACTAATTACTGAATAACACGTTTACTGCTGCTGAGAGATCCTAAAAGATAGGGACTTTTCTAGCATTTGGCCTAGGACTATACCCATGGTGGCAGGGCTTCAGAGCACGAACTCCCAGAACCCTTAGAGTGCTTTCCTGCATTGTTGATACTGACTTCTTGTTGGGGCAGTGTAGCAGCGTAGAGGTCAAGGTTAAAGCATTCGCTGGTGGAAGACCAATGTGTAAAGACCATTTCTGACATCTCTGTTGTGATCTTGCATGATTAATGCTCATGTGTATATATTTTGTGAGGTGTGTGACAAATGGCTTCACTGACAAGCTCAAACATAAACATCACCCCCAATCTCATGAGTAATGAAACAAAGGGACACTTATTATCCCCACTTGTACCTCCTGTTTGAGAATTTTTAATGAACACTTGCCTCTGATTGTGCTTATGCTATTGGACTATAAAATGAAATATTTTATTCCTCATACTGACACCCTTATGGTACATCATAACAGAAAGTTCAAGGACGTTTTCAAGTTTTATTTTTCGGTATTTACAAGAAATGATTCCAGGTTTTGTATCTCCTCTGATACAAAGTGTATGATGTTTAAAAACAATGTGCATGAATAAAATGGTCGAAACATAATGACACAAGTTTTGGTTGCCATGTTCAACATCCCCTCACATATATATGATGGCACAGCAGTTTGGATATACTGGGAAACAATTTGATAAACAACTAAAGGTACTCAATAGTAAAGGTTTGGAAACACTCCATTTTGCCTGCAATTATAAATACCTACAGCTAACTTGCAGTGCTGTGATGATTTTTCACCAAGTGTAGTTCCAGTGAGAAGCCAGTGGTTAGGTTACCAGATTTCTTTTGAAAGCTGTACCTTGGTCCTGATCCACATTATGACCTGTTGTAATTCTATAGTTTATCATAGGCTTTCAAGTGTCGAAGCGCTACAAACATTTGGTGGATCGGGACCCTTGCAACATCCAACATGTATTAGAAGTGATGATGGTGGAAACCCATGAAGAAATTACTGTGTCAGGAAACATGGTGATAAAACGTGTAATGTGTATGACAGTTCAAAACCCACAAACATGTACGGGAATGTACCATCAGTGTGGATTGAACACAGAAGACATGAGTCCGTGAGTGAGTGAGTTTAGTTTCACACCGCTTTTAGCAATATTCCAGCTATATCACTACGAGGACAAGAGAACACGGCCTCAACCGGCTACATTAGTTTTCAGTAGATAAAGCAAATGCTCAATGACTTATTGTTGTCAGTACACAGAACAGTTTGACCAGGAGGAACAGAACGTTTTTGTATTAAAATCTAATCTTTCATTCTGATATGATACCTCTGCATGTGTGAAGATCTGACAGGCTCTCCATGGCAGTTCACACAATTTAAGTTAGTCAAAAAAGTTTCCAAATTCTTGATACAAGTATACCTAAGCACCTGAAATCCTTCTTCTTGTATCTTAAAGTCAAAATTAGACACCAATTCTGCATGTAAAATATATAGGCAGCACCATTACATATTGGTAGAAATTAATACACTGGCACCTCCAACAACCACAGCTACTTATTTCCACATTTTCAGATCTTTACATACACACAAACACACACAGTGGGGGAGCAAGAGGTCAGACCATAATGGCATTCAACAAAATGGCACTCCTCAAGGGGAATAACTCAATATACTCAATGCTGCCAATCTGGAACTCATGACTGAAATGTCCATTTACAAAGAAAAAAAAACTATGACAAGTACTTTGTTGCTGCTGTGTGTATTGGTTCCCAGCCATCCAGTTTCTTTTAGTGTTGTTAGCCAAATTCCAAGTAAAACATAATAATATCGACTACAACTCTGAGTTGTTGTCTTATCTACAAACACATAGCGATTCAAAACAAACATTGTCCCCCAGGAAGCACATTTGTCAAACTTTGGAAAACAGACAGGCAGGTTGCTTGTAAAACATGGTAATATATTCAGCATTGTTCTTTCAACCTTGGTTCATTTTCATCTCCCCATCTCCCATTGGTTGAATATCAATAATTTCACAATGTTTCCGAATTAAGGATATGAAAATAAAAGGGCACTGAAATGTTTATACCTTAAGTACAGAAATATAGAGAGGGTAGCTTTAAGTTCACAATGACATCTAACAAACAAGAATAGACATGAACAAGGACAACCATGTGATGTCTGCTCTTACAAAATGCATTACAATATTCACATGTTAATGATTCCAGCCATATGTCAGAGACTGCTAAGTCGGTTGTTGCTGCTGTGGAGGAGGCTGTTGCTGCTGCTGCTGCTGTTGCTGTTGCTGCTGTTGCTGTGGCTGTTTCCCTGACGACACTGCCCCCATCCGCGTGGGGTCTTGAGATGGATAGTGCACCATATGCCTCATGTGTACCCCGGGGGGAGGCCTGATGGGCATGATACCTGGGGGAGGGGGAGGCATGCGCATACCTGCAACAGTCACAGGGGTTACTACATTAGTGAGTGAGTGAGTTAAGTTTGCATTCAGCAATATTCCAGCTATATGGCGGCGGTCTGTAAATAATCGAGTCTGGACCAGATAATCCAGTGATCAACAACATGAGCATCAATCTGCACAACTGGGAACCAATGACATGTGGCAAGCAAGTCAGTGAGCCTGACTACCCGATCCCGTTAGTCGCCTTTTACGACAAACATAGTCGCCTTTTATGGTAAGCATGGGCTGCTGAAGGAATATTCTACCCTGGACCTTCACGGGTTGGTTATTACATTAGAACAGCAATAATGATAACAAGGGTGGGTGGGTGAGTGGGTGAGTGGGTGGGTGGGTGGGTGGGTGGGTGAGTGAGTGAGTGAGTGAGTGAGTGAGTGAGTGAGTGAGTTTTTTTGCTTTGATTCCACTTTTAATTATATTCCAGCAATATCATGGGAAGGTACACCAGAAATGGGCTTCACACAGAGTACATGTATGCACATGGGGAATGGAACCAGGGTCACTGGCATGATATGCAATCCCTGATGGTCATGTGGACACAGAGAAATTCAAATACTGTAAAACTGACAGACTACCCTCATATAGCTGCAATATGGCTACAACCAGACCAAACCAATCTAGACACAGCCTACCAGGCACACAGGCAAACACTCTGCCTACCACAATATGACAGTGCTCTCTTCTGGAGTGTTCATGATGGATCAAACAAGTAATTCACAATCATACAAAAGAGTGATAAAAGACTTGTGCAAACTTACCCATAGGCGGTGGCCCTCTTGGCATGATACCAAATGGAGGCATAGGTGGGGGCCCACGGGGCATCATCCCCCTGGGTGGCAGGGGTGGCAGAGCTGGAGGAGGGCCCTGGAGGTTGAAGAAGTTGTTGCCCAGCTCCTCTGGTGGGGGTGGTAGTGCTGAAATACACAATGTCAGCATTGGGAAACAGACAGAACAGGCAATTTACAACCTTTGAAGTAAAACACACATCTAATGGAAAACAAGGATGAGTTGAGAGCCGACCTTACAATTGACCCGTATTAGTATGTATGAGTGTCCCCCACTGGCACTTGCCATTGTGAGTGAACCCCAGGTTGTCCACGACTAAGTGTAGTGGGTGAAGCGCATAGCCCGTTCCTACAGCTACACCTGGAATCAGTTTCAGCGTCATGCACTGCACATGCACTAGCTTACATCTGCTCTCCCTTTTACAAACAAAATGGGTTTGCTCATTGCTGTGCACCACCTACTTCCCATAAACACATTCCCTGAGCTGGACCAACTTATCCTTGTTTGCCAGTACAGTGACTGTGTTACACCCATACTTCATTCTCACACTTAAATTTATCCAGTTACCTATTAAATAGTGTTGTCCCCCTCAACCCTTTTACATCAGTGTCTTAAGTACTGAAATCATGTTGTACTTGCACACAATCTCCTCATTTGTATAGCACTGCCCATTCTAAAGCTAGTTATCCATGAAGATCTGGGTTCAAATTGATCTACAGCAAACCCATAATTGCAAAAGGTGACTAACGGGGTCAGGTGGTCAGGCTTGCTTGGTCTGGATAGTCTCAGACTTGATTGACAGGTCATTGTATCCCAATTGCATAGATTAATGTTTATGACGTTAATCACGGGATTGTCTGGTCCAGGCTTGATTCTTTACTGACCCCCCAACACACAGCTGGAATATTGCTGATTGTGGCGTTCAACAACAAAAAAGCAATAAATAGAACAACTGAAGCTGAGGCCCACACACCTCCTGGGAGACCTGGCACTGGCTCCAGCATCTGACCATCCTCCTCCTTCTTGCCGGTCAGTTGTTGCTGGCCCTGTGACCGACCCCACTTTATGTTCAGCCGGCGACCATTGATGATGAGCTTATTAAACGACCTCTCAGCTGCAGTCTCAGACGATGGCCTTTCCGTGAACTGGACAAATGCACACTGCTGTTTTGAGACAACATTCACAGACCTTATCTCACCGAACTGGTAGAAGTGATCTCTGAAATAGACAACAACATAGCTTCTGAGCAGATAGATCAAATTATTTTTCCATGAAAGCATATGAAACAAATGTGTTTAAACTGATGTAGAAACTATATAAACCAGCCACTCCAATAATGATTCCTTCTCAAACTGCTCTAGTTTATCTTCCTTATAATGCTACATATGGAACTGTGTCATTACTTCCTTTCCTTTCAGCATTTTAACCCAGAATCAATTTGAACAAAGAAAGCGAATAAAGACTTTCGCACTTTTACATCTAAATCAAGACAGTGAGTGAGGCTGACTAGGCGGCTGACTTTGTGTGTTGGCGATTAGGTGCCTGACTCTGAGGGTGCGGGTTCGAATCCCGGATGGGACTCAACTGAAAAAAGTACTAGAATTTGTACTTTACTAAGAAAGTGAAATCCCAAATATGACATATGTTGCATTTGACCACTTTCTAAATGGCATCGTGTAATCATAGCTTTCGGCCGTGGGAGCCGTGCCAATTTACACTCATCAGAGGGGTACACAAAGTACGCAGTCTAGACTACCAGTTGTCCGACTTTCATTTTTGTGGAAGTCGCGGTGGCTGAGCGGGCTAGACGGCTGACTTTGTGTGTTGGCGATTAGGTGCCTGACTCTGAGGGTGCGGGTTCGAATCCCGGATGGGACTCAACCGAAAAAAGTACTAGAATTTGTAGTTTACTAAGAAAGTGAAATCCCAAATATGACATATGTTGCATTTGACCACTTTCTAAATGGCATCGTGTAATCATAGCTTTCGGCCGTGGGAGCCGTGCCAATTTACACTCATCAGAGGGGTACACAAAGTACGCAGTCTAGACTACCAGTTGTCCGACTTTCATTTTTGTGGAAGTCGCGGTGGCTGAGCGGGGTAGGCGGCTGACTTTGTGTGTTGGCGATTAGGTGCCTGACTCTGAGGGTGCGGGTTCGAATCCCGGATGGGACTCAACCAAAAAAAGTACTAGAATTTGTAGTTTACTAAGAAAGTGAAATCCCAAATATGACATATGTTGCATTTGACCACTTTCTAAATGGCATCGTGTAATCTCAGCAATAATGGTGGTTATTAAATAATCAGATCTGGACCTGACCATCCAGTGATGAACAGCATGAGCATCAATCCACTAAACTGGGATACAAAGACATGTATCAACCAAGTAAGCAAGAGCCTGACCACCTGATCCTGTGAGAATTCTTTAGCGACAAGCATGGGTTACTGAAGATCAGTTCTTACCCAGACCCCAGGTCAAGGCATTGATTAATTGGAGCAAACACAATAAGGAATTCAGCACTTATTAATCTGAACCATGTCATTAGTAAGTTGAAACAAAGAAAACTGAATCAAGATTTCAGCTATTTTTCCTCTGAATCATAACATGGGTAACAAGAAACAAAGAAAACTGAACAAAAACGTCTGCTTATTTTACACTGAATCAAGACACAGATTACATCAAACAAAGAAAGCAGATGCACCACTGACCTGAGATCCTGCTCCGTCACCTTGTCACCAAGGTTACCCACGTACAAGGTTGTGATAGTCTTATCCTCTGGAGGTTCCAGTTTGGGCATGTTGGAGTATCTGTTCATTAACTTGTCTGCCACAGGGTCGTTCATGCCGTAGAATCGGTCCTTAATGTTCTGGTCAGCCAGTGGATCATCTGGATCAGTGGGTTTCTCATGACTGAGGGAAGAAATGCAATGGTCATGACAAGCTCAATATGGGCAAGCCTTCATGTACAGTAGTTCTCTAGTTGAATGAAATACTGAGAGACACGTGTGGTCACTACCATTCTCATGCTAACACCCCAGGCTGAAGAGAGGAAAAGCATGTGAGGTTCAAAATCCTTTTCAATATTTTAGATAAACAAAATTTGTTTCCAATGTTGACTAATCTTACTTCTAGAATTTGCATGATTGAATCAACTCTCAAACATGCAGTAGCCATAATCAGGTGTCTTAATAAGAGGTAGATTATTGTGTTTTTGAATTCCTGGAATAGTACAATAGTCATTTAATGAAAATAAGACCTCAAAACATATCCCAAATAACATGTATGTATTTTTCAAATGTCTGTTTTACAGACTAATAACAGACAAATGTATCAAATCCACTTGCAGCCACTGACCGGTATGGACACTCCTCTCCTCTCTTGCACTCCCCCTTGACCCAGAATGAGCAGATGTGCGGCCTATTCCTTTTATAGTAGGGTGTGGTCCTGGCCAGCTTCAGTAGCATATCACTTGGCGCCTGAGCCTTCCCTGCAAGTGCCCCTACAGGGCTGGTGCCATCACTGTTGGCAATCTGAACCAAAGGATATTAAGATTTAAAGCATGTACAAAGCATGTAAGGAATAAAGGACTGAGTGAGACATTTTTGAGAGGATTGAGTGAGGTTGTGAGGGAGAAGAAAGTGAAAAGGCCAGTTAGTTGGTGAGTGAGGTATGGATAGAAGAGGGAAGTGTACGCGAGTGAGGTTGTAAGTGAGAATAAAGAGACGGGGCAAATATGGGGTGAGTGAGAAGAGATGGGCATAGAGTGTTTTGTTAGGAAGAGTAAGCGAGTGAGTTTACTTTTACGCCGCACTCAGCAATATTC
This sequence comes from Haliotis asinina, assembly GCF_037392515.1. NCBI lineage: Eukaryota > Metazoa > Mollusca > Gastropoda > Lepetellida > Haliotidae > Haliotis > Haliotis asinina. Next base: position 14,881,250 of record NC_090284.1, read on the forward strand.
CAGCCATATTGTGGCAGTCTGTCAATAATCAAGTCTGGACCAGACAACCCAGTGATCAACAGCATGAGCATCAATCTGATGAACGATGACATGTGTCAGGCATGTCAGCAAGGAAGAAAGGGTGAGGGGCGAGGAAAGAGAGTTGTGGGAAGGGCAAGGGTTGTGGGGAGTGTGAGGGTTGTGGGGAGTGTGAGGGTTGTGGGGAGTGTGAGGGTTGTAGGGACGGTAGAGGGGAATGTGATGGTTGTGGTTAGGGTGAGGTTTGAGGGATGGGTGAGCGTAGAGCATTGCTTGGAAGGAAGAGAGAAGTAACAGGTTGTGCGTACAAAAACTGTGAAGGGTGAGAGAGAGGAATGGGTGAAAGCAGTGACGAAGAGCGAGTGAGGAGAAGTGTGTAAAGATGGAAGTGAGGAAGCAATGATGATTGGGGGAAGGAAAAAAGGAGTGAGAGGTGTGTGAAGAACATATAAATGGAGGACAGAGCAGGAAGTGAATGAGGAGAGGTGAAATGGGGTTTAACGTCATACGAAGAATGTTTCGCTCATTTGATGAGATGCATGCATGTGTATATGTGGCTGCTTGTACTAGCCCAGACTTCAGCTGGTTTTACAATGCTAGCTCAATAAAATATCATGCCACAGTTAAGCAGGAAAACCCCACTAAGACTCATTATACAGAGTACAAGCTGACAAGTCCTTGTTTAACCCATTAATGTCATTAAGTTCCCAGGCAGGGAACAAGTAGTACCATATTTTAACATCTTTCGGTATCATGTGGCCAGGGATCAAACCTGCAACCTTCTGCACTCTGGGCAGACAATCTAACTACTACACCACGGAGGCAGTTGAGTGAATGACCAAAAATGGGACAAGAATGTGAGAGAATGAACCAGTGAATTGAAAATGTCATGACAGTTGTAAATCTCACCCAAGAAACATAACCCTTATAAATTATATCCTGAAATACCACACCACAATGCAGAATGAAAGGAGGTACTGGCAAACAAGAATAAGTCTTACCAGCGCAAAGAATGCGCTGGTAAAGATGGAAGCGGTGCATGGCAATGAGCAAACCAATTAGGTTTGTGAAAGGTACAGCAGATGCAGGCTAGTGCATGTGCAGAGCATGACCATGAAATGCTGTGCGTAGCTGAATATGTCTTGCTCAGAAGAGTCTCATGTGGTTGTGGACAACCTGGGGTATTTCACTCACAATGGCAAGTCCCAGTGGATGACGCTCATACATGCCAATACAGCTCAGTTGTCAGGTCAATTCTCACACTAATTCTTGCTTGCCCATAGTTTGGAATAATCTCATTCAGTAATGTCACACTAGTACCACAGGTGCATTGTGGGACTTTGAGACATTATGAATTCATTATCTGTTTATTGAAATATATTTTGAACTGGTCGTTGAAAATGAATCAAAATGTCAAGACTCACTTCTCGTTCCATATTCTGTGTGTAGTATTCCTTGTTGACGTCCGACTTGGGCATGTTGTCATAAGCTTTAAGAGCTGCATCTCTAACCTGGACAGGAAGTCCTGAAATGAGATAACGTTGAAAACACTGGGTTAAAAAACACCAGAAGGTAAATCACAAACATGATGCAAACATACATAGCATGATACATCTTTCAAAAGAAAGATGCGCACCTCCTCTGGATCTGCCTATGCAACAACAATACTAACTATAATGCGACTTTTACTGTTTTACAATAAAGTTAGCTCAACAATGTACAAGGTTTTGAAAGGATTACAGTACCATACTCCAAGTCCAGGAGACATGTCTGACAGACATTCTTTATTTTGCTGCAGGTCTGACAGACTTCTGTCTTCTTGAAACGCATACGAGCACCAGGACACCATCGGAAAACGGTGAAAGGTCTGGCACAGATCTTACATTCCTTGCCATATTTTTCTTTGGTCTGTGGAATGGTGATGAAAAATATAACAAGATCAGGAACTGGTAAACAGCATAATAAGTAAAAACAATGTATTAAACAAAAATGCATCTCCGATGAAAACATCCACTTCAGGTTTGTTACCAATAATCTTTGGTGGGGTATGTGTATTAGTATTAAATTCTTGACATCTTTAAAACCAATATCCAACAATTAATGACCTGTCAGACTTAACATGTCTTAAATGACCTTCATGCTGATGAGAGTGTGTGAATGAATGAGTTTAGTCTTATCCAGCAATATCTCTGAAGGGGACACAAGAAATGGCTCCACTCATCATGCCCATGTGGGAAATCTAAACAGGGTTTTCAATGTGATGAGTGAATGCTTTAATAACTAGGATTCCCCAACACTCCTCCATGCTGATGAGAATGACTTGGCTTCAACATCCCTTTCCAGTTAAATAACAGCATTGTAGCTTTAACTTAATAAGTTAAAAGAAAGCCCAATGTGATCCACGTTTCACATGTTTATCACTTTTGCTACACCCACAAGCATGGGTATGTTGCTGTCAAACCTAAAAAACGAAATTAAAGCTTACCATTCGAATGTATGGATTGTCCCCAAGACAAGTTTGGCATAAAATTGGGAATTCCTGCAAAAGAAAAGCACCTGAATAAATGTGTATATAGGCATATAGCTAAGAACAGTAAAATGTTGCCGACGAACAACAGGTCACCATTAAACAGTTGAAGAGGCTTTTTGAAACCTTGACTGTACTTATATCTGTAACACCTTAGATACTCCATAGAAAATGGCCTAAGGTTTTAAATGGTGTTATCATGGTTATCTGAGTGACATATGTCTATGGCATTTGAATATCAAGACAGCATGTGAAAAAGGTCAAATCCTGTAATAAGTGGTCGCTGACTACTTGAGTAATGATGAAATAGCGTACTAAACCCTATATACATCTCATGAAAACCTCTGTGTATGTGATATTAATTTTATTTCCGTAAATGGTTGAGTTAGGCTTAAGGATCACTGAATCAGTGACTGAATAGTGAGGCCAATATCTGCGTCTCTGGTTTCGTAAACCTTTGATTGATTACGTCGCTTAATACAACTGGATAGTGAACTTCAAAACAAATACAACATCATCAAAGAGTTCTCCTAATCGACAAACACATAGTACCTATGTGACATGTCTCTTGGGTATGGTCACTAGTAGCCCAAGTAAGTGAGTAACTGGGGGAATCCACGCGTGCATTAGCTCTAACGTACACCCATCGTTTTAAATAGATTTGTTGTCCTGGGTGCTTGATTTCACTCAACAAAATAACAGAAACTCTTTGAACGCCGTAAATGGCCAGTGGAATCTATGAGAATGAGTAAACTTACAGCATCTTCCCAATTTTGACGATTGTACGTATTTGCTCCCTTGGACGTCGCCATTTTTCGAAGGAGCTTACAAAAAGAATGATGACTTCCGGATGAAATAGCTAAAATAATCGTTTATTTCAGTATGACTCACAGAATAAACGATCGATGTAGAAATATCCACATGTGCGTAGTAATGATATAACTTATTTTTAGAGTTTAGTTGGATAATAAAATGTATTTATAACTTCATCGGATTCATGGTTACAAAGCAATATCCTGAAATATTTTCCGTGCCAACTTTTACACATACCGTCATGAAAACAAAAACAAGTTGAGGAAATCTGGTCCCGTTGATGCAAATTTCGACATCTCGCTGTTATTGTGTCGTCCTAGATCGACACACATGTAACATTGTTAAGTATGTGACAGCATCGAAAGTAGCTGCTTAAAAGTACCAGGTTTTGACTGGAAACTCACTAAAACCATTTTATATTTTGAAACTGTCGACAGTGTTCACCATCAGCTGGTCTGTTGGGCAGTGTTGCTTATGTCACAGTGATCAGGTAAATGCTCCAGAAAAGGCGCTTCTTCTTATTTCTCAACAGGCATCATAACATTTCTTAAAACATTGTGTCTTGACAATCATTTACTTATGAATATGATGAATTTAATTCCATGTTCCCCTTCGCATTCGATATTTGCTTACTTTAAAAAATTCTTTTATGGCCTATATGTTTGTCAACACATCACCAATGTGGTTTGGATAACTTTTGAAATTCATTCCACATGAAAATGACCCATTTCCGTTCTACATGACTTAATTCTTCAAGAGTATTCCTGCAAGTGCAAATGCTAGAAGATCATTTGCATATTTTCCTGGTTCATATGAATAAACTCATAATCTTATTCCAGCCAAGGTCAAGCACCTTGGTATTGTGCGAAGTCGTCTAGTTTTATGCTGGACTACATATTTTCCGTGCTAGAAATATAATATAAAGTGATGTATTGTGTAGCTTCACTCTGCACACAGCAGCAAAATTGTATGGTACGTTTTAAGGTAGTAAAACAATATTTTGTTATATTATTGTCATCCTGTATCCAAATGAATGGAAGTTTCAAATGTTTTGGTTGAAACATGATAATATTATTGATGTGAATGAAATCTATAGATAATTTTTAATAATGAAAAATTATTTACGTTAGTTACTTGTCTTAGTAAACATTTGGCAGTGTTGTTTGCTTGTATCGCTTGCCATAGTATGGAAATAACAATACCACGATAATATAGAGTTACGCCAATTTCCGAGACAGATGAAGCAATCAAGATTGCTGTGCTCATGTTCAGGCCTCCCAAAGTAATTGAAGGAATTACAGCAAATTTGAAGGAATTGCATCTCAAATGTAAACAAACGTAGCCCAATCGCGAAACAAATGCAGCGATATCGGTAGTTTAGCGGTAATAAAAGGAACACATCGCCCCTATTGGAAGCAATGTCAGTAATACTGGAAACACGCTCGGCCGTCTTCGGAGATTTTTCGGTCGCGAGCGGAAACTCACGCAGCAAAACATTCCGTCGTTGGAAGGAGCACCTGTCTTGGTGAGTTTTGTTTTTAGTTCCTACTATTACATTTTTATACTTATCCATCTTTGACCACTCATGTTGCATTCGTTTAGGTATGAGGTGGTGTTGGAGCAAATTAGCTTATGTTTTTAAGAAAAGATTGTCACTGCAGAAGAGTGTCACAAGTCATGCCCCTGAAGATTGTTTACACCTGAAATTCGAAGTCGTGCCGATGATTACAAACATCATGAACGTGCGCCACAAAGAAGTTTATGCACCAAAATTTTTCTTCCTATGAAGTGCGACTGACAAATTTAAACACATTTTACAAAAAATTGATATTATATCTAGCGCACGTTCATAATCATCGGCACGACTTCAGTGTTCAGATGTAAACAACCTCCAGGGGCATGACTCGTGACACTCTTCTGCAGTGACAATCTTTTCCTAAAAACATAAGCTATTGCCCCGACAAAACCTCATACCTAAACGCATTCAACAGGGGTGGTCAAAGATGGATAAGTATAAAAATGTAATAGTAGGAACTAAAAACAAAACTCACCGAGACGGGTGCTTCTTCCAACGGCGGAATGTTTTGCTGCGTGAGTTTCCGCTTGTGACTGAAAAATCTCCGAAGATGGCCGAGCGTGTTTCCAGTATTACTGACATTGCTTCCGATAGGGGCGATGTGTTCCTGTTATTACCGCTAAACTACTGATATCGCTGCATTTGTTTCGCGAGTGGGCTGCGTTTGTTTACATTTGAGATGCAATTCCTTCAAATTTGCTGTAATTCCTTCAATTACTTTTGGGGGCCTGATGTTGAATGAGTTGTGATTATATGGCACATTTGTGATAGAAAATATATATAAACTGAAAATATATATAAAATTTCAAATGTCAGTAGTCGTTCATAATCCTTGTGGCGACAACATTAACTACCACAATAATAGAGGGTCCCATGATATATTCATCTATTTCACACGAAAGTATCAAGTGTTTCCTATATAAATAGCATTGATGACATTTTATTGGTGAAACTGTTGCTGGGTATTCTGTATGGGTTTTCAACAATGAGCCATACTTTTTGCTCCACATTGCAAGAAAGTGTTGTGATTATGTGGATTCCTATTTATATATACGGCCTGTCACTAGCAGATGACTGACCTTACTGAATTTATGCTTCTTATTTTTGCTTTTTATGTAAATGAACTTGCAGACTGCCATAGTCAATATAACTTCTCACGACATCTACCCTACTGATAAAACTTATTGTACACTCCAATCAGGCACATACTCCCCCATTATAGTCAAAATCACCAGATCATCAAATTCAGCTCGCTTTTGGATACAAGAAGTGATGCATTAAAGGCACAATTTCACGCGTTCTGGGACAATGTAACAGTGTATGTTATATGTATTGCAACATATGCTCTCAGTTTAGCTTCCTATTGATTATTATCCCTTACGACTTGTGTGAAATTGATAACTGAAACTTTGAGGTGAACAGCTGTAAAATAGTTGTGAAGCCTGTGTACCTACGAGGACTGAAATCTGGTGGTTTGTTATCATTCACTGAAAATGCTGATTGCGAAACTGTCATGTAACATTGTTCTGTTTCCAATCTTCGTGAGTGGTGCGCGATTCTGGGCCCCACCGTTGACTTGAGAGGTTCTCTCCGTATATTGAGAGAATGGCTCAGATGAACTTATAGTATCAGAAGTTGTGCAAGAGACCAACAAGTTCTTCCAGGACATTGTAAACTAATGTTGTGCTTAGACCAGCAACTAGGAAATATTTGAGGACCTTTGTTTGTGAAAAACTATACCCAAAAATAAAAGGACTTGAACGCCAAACTGGACTTATCCTTGAGTATACTGTCTAGCTACATCATCCCCAGACAAAGAGTGGAGGAAATACAGATTGCCTAGGGAGAAGGGTATAACACCCCGACACCCTCAGGTAACACTATATTGCCAAGTCCATTGTTAAGTCATGGTCGCTACTGCTTTGTTTATATTTTTTATGAACTCTTCCATGTATTCCCGAATTTATCTGTTTGACCATGTCAACCAACATCACGCAATGACTCACAAACATTGTAGTTTTATGGGTCCTTGCAGGAAGTCATCCTCAATAATCTCCAGGTTATACATGTCGATAAATCTTCACTGTACCCTGGATGCATCTATAGCATAATTTTATAACCTCCATTTGCTAGCTCTGCATTCTCACAGTAGCCAATCAGCTAAGCCGCCATTACAACTGAACTTGCCATTATCAACAAAGATACTGGTAGCAGCTGCTAAGGTTTGTTTGCAGTGTAACTCAGATTGTTAGGGAAATCATGCAGACAAACTGACAGGTCCGAAACTTTAAAAAAGTGTATGCAAGAACTCCTACTTCTTTCAGAGTACATCTGCATCATTTGTGTCGCCAAGTTTGATTGGTTAGATAATTTAAGCAGCAAAAGTGAGTTGTGATTGGTATGCCCAGCTTCCCAGCATAGACACCTGACTGGGTGAAAAGCCAGCCACTGGAGGTAATGAGATCATCGGGTCAAGCCGTAGATGCATCCAGGATTATTGTGGAGATTCATCGTAACATATACCTTGGAGATCATCGAGGATGGCAGGCAAAATAAGGATTCTGGAAAGTAACAGTGTGTTTTGATAATTCTTAACAGCCTGGAATGAATTGTTCACATGGACTGGTGGCTGAAATGATGCCCGTAACTGCTTGGAAAGAAACAACCAAACACTTGTATTGTTGGTACAATGAATAAAATTGTGTGTGTCTCAGTGTATGTTTTACTGTGCCCATTCTCCACATTTGTGAATGCTAGAGGCATATTTGCATGCCATGTTAAACCCTGCAATGGTGTATCTATAAGGCATCATGATCAAGACTTAACCCAACAAGCTTAATTGAATATGAACTTTTCACCTTTCAGTTCATGCTGTGAAAACCACTTTTGACTGTATGAAGATGTCTAACAGAGGAGTGCTGAGTTTGCGCTTTAACCAGGACTATGGTATGGCCATGATGATCACAAGTCATTACTTAATGTCATATTTACATGACATACAGCATTTCAGTTGGTTGAAAAGTTGATGACATGGTCATAAAACATGTTCAGAAACATGAATGAACAGAAATTTTGAGTGATGATGTATGTGTGTTTTTATCAAGACTGTCATACATTTAGGTATTTCCAAGTTTAGAGTAAAACCCAGTCATGTTTAAAGATAAAAACTTTGTTTATGCTCGTTTGTAATCTTTAGTTTAAACTTGCCCCTGTTCATCCAGCAGAAAATGGGCACCTGGTGGGAGAAGTCATGTGACTATGTTAATGCCAGAAATGCTTGGAATGGTTTTTTGGTAATTATTTTGATAATGGCTGATATTTCAGGTTCAAAACTCATATATAGTCATTTATACTACCTCGACCTATGAACAATCACTATGTACCTTTCCCTAATCATAATGATTTCTCATAAAATCTGAAAAATGGTAGAAACATTACTAAGAAGCAAACTATACTGTGACCCACCTGGCAGGCAGAGTGAGTGATAACATTCATCTGAAGCATGGGCAGTGCATGTCTGGGACCGTTTCAAAATGTCAAGTGTCAGTATTTCTGCTGGTTGAGGACTCTAGCGACTCTGCTGATCTTAATGCTGTCCCGCAGACAGCATTCATCCTTGGTTTTGAGAACACGGTCTTCAGCTTTTTACCACACCACTGGGGTAATTCTCACAAAAACAAAAACATACACAAGCTCTTTAACATCCTAAAGCTTGAATTTGGAATTGTGGTGAGTAATAAAATTCTTGCAGTTACCCCTGCTGGATGGGATTTAGCTCACACTGCCGTACTGGTGTGCGCAGAACTATGTGGCCTTGTTTTGCAGCTAGTTCTGATCATGATATGATATGATATAGGATATTTATATAGCGCACTAGTGCATGCTCAAGGCGCTGGTGTTTTTCCCTCAATCACTGGATGTCAATCTCAACAACTCATTGTATTTCAATTTCAACTCCCTGAGGATTATACAACTCTTGCTGCCACTTGGCGCACCAAGTTTATTGAGGTTCTCTCATCCTAACGAGGTACCCATTCATAGCTGGGTGGACTGGGACACATAGTCACAGTACTTTGTCCAAGTGCACTACATGTTGCTGTACCCCCAACTAGGTGTTTGCACATATTCATGTGGCCACCACAGAGTTGTGTACTGTACACTAGGGATTGTGACAACACTGAAAGAGTCTGCACACAAAGTTGACTCCAAGGTTTTTCCACCTGGTCTCAGGTGGGTATGATCCTGATTACCTGTAAGACACGCTACAGGAAGTGAGAAAATCCTGCAACCAAACCTTGATTTTGGTCATGGTGGGTGTGATGGTACCAGGCACACGCAGGTTATGGAAACACTTGGTTTGTTAAGCTGCAGTAGAAACTGATCTTTGCACCAATCTAAAAATACTTGCCCATTCATTTGGCTGTGGTAGTCACCATCAGAATTTTTGGCCTCAAATTCAAAGTCACAACCCCTAGACAGTCCCTTTCTATGGGTACCTATATGCAAGATGATCAGGTGTCTACTTTGCCTGATGATATCAAAGCTATCCAATTTATGTTCCTAACCTGGTTTTCATTTTAACACAACCCCTGAGGTAATTGATTTGTTTACGACTTTGTACACCTGACTATATGTCCGATTAAGGGCTTTACACATTCTATCATAATCCCAGTCATAGCTGATGAAAGGATTAAATTAATTATTAATCATTATATTGAACTGAGTGTTCTGTGTCTTGTTTCTGATGCAGTACGCTGTGACATGTAAACATCTTCTGAAATGTGAATATTTCTGATGCTGTAACATTTAAACACATATTTCTGTCTTCATTTAAATACTCTGAAGTGTAAACATGTGTCTGTGACTTGTTTCTGATGCTCTAAAGGCTCATCTGTGTTTTGTTTTAAAGTATGAGTGCATGTCTGTTTCTTGTTTTAAATACTGCAGAGTCTTGGCTCCATGTTTCTGTGATGTCTAAACATGCACTCATCTGTGCCTTACAGGCTGCTTCACATGTGCCACAGAGTCAGGTCTCCGCATTTATAATGTGGATCCTCTCACCCAGAAGCTGTCCCAAGGTAGGTATGCATGGCAACCCAATCATCACAATAAAGAATCTGATTAGAGGATCGCTGTGAAAACCCACACAAGTTGTTAGACTTGATAGTGTGTATTGTGATGTCATAAAGAGATGGTACTTGCTGGTCTCACCAGCTGCGTGTCTATGTTTTATCAGTCCATTCTGCTGCTTTCATCTTGCGCCCATTTGTAACTGATAAACCATCAAAAGCCCTAGTCAACTCATTTAGAAAGTCATTACCAAAAACATTTTGCTATCTGATTGGATAAGAAGAAAGAACAACTACCAAACTGCCAACTTTGCTCAGTACAGTGGGGTTTGAGTACGATGAAAACAAAATCTATTGCCAAGATCTATAATACAACTTTGTTTATGGTAACTTTAAACAACACTCTTTGTGTACACAAGATAAGAACAGAAATTAAAATGTTTGTGAAAAACAATGCTGAGATTTCTAAATGCATCAGACTCTGATATTAACAAGAAAACGCAGGTTAGCTGCTATCATATTAATACTTTTTCAAGGTAGGTTACCATGGTTACATATAGGCAGTTTACGTATATTGTTATGAGTTGACCCAATATTGAAACAAAATATGCTAACTAAGTTTGGATGGGCAGGCAATTTACACTGTCAATGCATAGATTTGGCTTCTTGACCAGTCTTTGTCATCATGTCTGATCAATACGTATATCTGGTAATACTTGACTAACCACTAGATTTAATTTGAAAATAATCCCAGTTGAACAACTCTGCTGTAATCAGTTATGTACAGAGTTGTTTTTGCATTTAATGCTTTCTCAGATCACTTCTTGTTTCTGTAAAGGAGAATGTCTGTTGGAATGAAAGCTGTGAAAGATTGGGATGTTCTGTTCCAGGGGTGGAATGTGTGGGCAGTGTGGCTATGGCCGAGATGCTGTTCCGGACAAATATCCTGGCTCTTGTTGGTGGCGGAAGTCTTCCAAAATTTGATGAAAAAGCAGGTTAGTGACTTTTTAGTTAACAGTGTTGTTGGGGATTGGCTGGCTTGCTGATGACATTGTGAGTAGTAGCCATGAATTTTCCCTTGTTTGCCCATATCAGTATGGTGGAACAGTCATGTCTTATTGAAGCCCTACAATTGTTAATAAGTGTACTTAGCACTGTTTTATTTAATGAGATGTGAAAGAATTGATTTTTCCCTTATTTACACAGATTAACATGGCAGAACAATTAAATTCATAAAACCCTGCAGTTGTTATCAAGTGTACCCAGCAATGTTTTAATAAGTGAAATGTGATAGAAATGAATTCTGGAATGTCCTATAATTGTCAACAAATGAACGTAGCACTGTTTTACTCGAATGAAATGTGATAGAATTAAAGGGAATGTGAAACTAAAGTTTGAAGCACATTTTGCCCTGACTTTTTAAATTTTAGCTTATGAAATAGTTAAATACCTGTGCCATTTTTTTGTATACTAGAACATGACCTGTTATATGATGTGATAAAATATTGTGAAAAGGTCTTACAGTGCTTCACATGTAAAATGATTGGTTGATGACATTTTATCGATTTTCTTTGTATACCACCAATTCTGGTGTGTGAGTTGAAAACATATACCTTGCTGACATGGCAACAGACATGTTGCTCATCTCTGGAACCCGAACTGAAGCTCCTTACAGTGAAGCGGTGTTGTACAGAGTTTGTTATCCTATGTGATATGCCTCCAACTTCTTATGAAATCATGCATGTCCCTTGACAGGCCTGTAATGAATACATGTACTGCTCTTTAAGACGTTTTGGGATTACGTAACTTTAGAATTACAAGTGAAACAGGAAATACCAGGAAGATGCTTGTTATTTTTCATTGTTTTTCAACAGAAAGGTAGTTATGATCCTTTTGCTCATGCGTTGATGTTAGAAACAGTGTAGATCTTTATTGCTAATGGAATGGTGTTTTGCTACAACTATATGTGTGTGTTTCTGTCAGTACTTGTCTGGGATGAGTCACAGAAAGATCCAGAACAGAAGATCCTAATGGATATCACCTTTGCCCAGCCTGTTGTTGCAGTCCGCTTACAGAGAGACAGGTAGGTTGTTGCAGTAGTTTTTTTAAATCTGCAAGTTTGACTGTTATACTGTGGAGACTCTCCCATTAGGATAGAATTAGTGTTTGATGACTAGTTTTCTGTTCTGTGACTGTTATGTTCTGTCTCGACCAGGCTTATCGTTGTTCTGAGGAACCAAGTCCATGTGTTCTCGTTTCCAAACAACCCACAGAAACTCTGCAGCTTTGACACTAGGGACAACCCCAGAGGTAAGCAAAGTCTTATTTGTGTCTGTCCTTGAAGTTTGACAAATTCTTCAAATTCATGAAATATTTTTGCAGTTAATACAGCCATCATGTTTGTTCATGTTTGTCGCAATCGTCTCATTTCCATGTCATAAGTTGAAGAACTGGAAGTTGTTGTTGAAAGTCAGTTACAAGCAGGTTGTTTGATGCTGGTGTTGTCTCCATTTACTTGACATCTGCTTGACGTGTTGTGACGAGTCCTTCTCTGTGATTGTATGATTGTGTGATTGCCCCGTACAAGGTCATGTAGTGCTTGTATATGTTTGTGTTCAGGATTGGTGGAAGTGAGTCCCTTCGGTCGGACACTGGTGTTCCCGGGCCACAAGTGTGGTAGCGTGCAGGTAGTGGTAAGTAGACCTTCACTTGACATGTGATCCATCATGATCCAACTTAGAACTGACCTTCAGCCACCCTTGCTTGTTGTAAGAGGTGAGTAACATAATCAGGTAGTCAAGGCTTGCTGACTTGTCAATGCATGCCATCATGTCCCATTTGATCTGATCAGTGAGTATTGTTGGACTGACAGAGGTGACTTCCATCTAAACTGATGCAGTGGGACTGTTTTTTAGCCATGGAAGTCAGATAACATCTGTTTTGTGCATGAACATTTAAAAAATACGATGTATGCTGAGCACTCCTTCATCTGAGCTTTTGTGTGGATTCTGTTGGATTTTGCAATTATAAGAAACAGGGCCCAGGACAATGCCCAGTTTAAAAGTTGGAATGTGTCTGGAATTGTTATATTGCCTTTCTATTAGTATTAAAAGAAGCTGAATTGGCTGAATTGAAAAGCATCATAAAGTGTTGTTTTGCAGACAAATAAAGTAGTTTTTGGTTTGATTAATGGTCATCCTGATCCTTTCGCCATGCGTCAGTGTTGGGGGCTCAGATGTTCATCTTTGGTGAAACCCACAAGCAGTGTTATAGTACTGGGAATCCTAGAAACGTAACTGAGGTGAAGCAGGATTTAAATATCATAGATTTTTTAAGTATTAGGTGTCAGATGTGCCTAAGGAAACCCTAAAGGCTAAACAGCAAATTATTGTGTGTTAGATGACTGGGTCATCTGTACCCCCTGTGAGTTGTATGATGAAATGAGAGCAAAGAAATCAGTGTCATGGCACATTTGATGCTAGTAGTCAAGTATGGAAATGATGAACTAACTGTTATGATTGCACAGCGAAGTCTTGATCTGTGTCTATTAATTGATGTGAAGAGTTGAGTCCCTTAGTTGTGCCTGGATCTTATAACCTTGATTTGCTCTGTTTTTAGGGACCGTTCTAGGGGATGCTGATGCTTTTTATGAAGATGCATGTATGATGTCAATGACATTCCCCCAACCTTCCCCTAATTTTGTGTATAATATGTGTAGCCCACTGCTTGTCATGTGCAAGATAAGATCAAAGTGTCTCCCACTAGTTTTCCCATAATTTTCAAAAAATTATCTGTACAAACTTGCTGACCCCTCCAGTTCATGTGTACAAAACAAAATGGGTGACCCCCCTTAATATCATCCCCCAATCTCCCCACACCAGCCCTAAATAATGAACAGTCCTTTGAATATGATCTTAATTTTTCAGCTAAACAGACATGCTCATGGTATAAATCAGATTTATTTATCTTCACATATGATGCAGACATATCATGATTTAACTGATATCCCACTCAAAGTGGCATGAATCTGACTTCACTCAGATACTGTTCTGTGTCTAGGACCTTGAGATGACGCAGCCGGAACACACTGTGTCTCCTGTCACCATCAATACCCACCAGAGTGAGCTGGCCTGTCTGGCACTGGACCAGAAGGGGAAGCTCCTTGCAACAGCATCACGGAAGGTCGGCATACATACTTGGTGAATTCACTTGTTTCAGGACTTATCTTGGACAGGGATATTTGTTTTTGTGTTCACAGATTTGTAGTGAGCAATGCTTGTAAATAGTGGCGAAGAAATGAAAATAATGTAGGTTTCTGCGACTGGTTTTTGATTTTCAAAACACATATCCGACTTTATCTTACCTCACACTTACATGTCGTTTCCTGATTTGCTGAGCCAATCAATGCACCCCGCTTACTAAGCAAGTAACATTTCCTGTGTAACCCACTGGAAATGCTGAACTTTGGGAATTCATTTGGTACTTCTTGTAAGTAGTGTTTGTTTTGTTGCCTAACTCTGGTACTCTGGTACCGTGCTTGAAACAGTTTAAAATTAACATTGAGGTGTTTGGGCTCAGGGAACATTAATAATCATAAGGGGTGCCCTTCGTAACCAGTGAATGACTTATATTGTTTGTACGTGTGTGTGCTCTTGTTATTTCATTTTTTAACAGTGTATGCTGCAATTTTTCTATTCAACAAAGGGACATTCCTTTCACAGTTTGTTTGATCATGACAACTGTTCCATTATTATCAGAGGCCCAAAACAACATGTTGTCAAAGGGTTGCAAATGATTAAAGAGGATGTGATTTGTTGTTCAAAATGTCACCAGCAGTTTGTTTGTGACAGCATTCCAAAACAGCCAATGTCTCAATTTGAGGAAATGTTTTTATAGATTTTTCTTTCAAGACGTACTGGGTAATATTAAGACTAATCTACTAATGCCTTGAAATTACAGATTATCTCTTCTTGTTAAACTGATGTGGAAAGTTGCCTGTGAGGACAGAGTCTAAAAATCCTAGTAACTTATAGCCGTATTGTGACTGTGAAATATTATATCAATGTTTATGTTTTATCAAAACAAATAATCTCTTGATGTTATTTTACTTGTCTTTGGAATATGTATTCAGGGAACCCTGATCCGAGTATTTGACGTAGCTACCAAGAAGCTTGTGGTTGAGCTGCGGCGAGGTGCGGACCCAGCTGTCCTGTACTGGTTAGTTGGTGTCTGGAGATTAAAGCCTTAGTTTACATAATGATTCAGATGTAAAATATTTGCCAGTTCCTCAGAAATGTGACAATATAACAAAAATGCTTGCGTGTTAAAAAGTTTCATGTTTATTGGATGAAATAATTGAAAATAAGTTTGAAGAAAGCGTATTTCAGTGAGTCAGTGATTCAGTGATTTACTACTTTTCATGTTTTGCTTGGACTTATCTTATGGTGTTATTATTGAAGTTTGAATGAACGTGATATATTGAAAAACAGACTTGACATATAGGAAAATAAGACCTTTATATATCTGTTGACAGTCACTGTAATCATAATGATACTTTAATATTTGTATGTATGCTTTCAGCATCTCCTTCAGCGCTGACTCAGCGTTCCTATGTGCTTCAAGTGACAAGGGAACTGTACATATATTTGCTGTGAAAGACACAAAACTCAACAGGACATCAACGTGAGTACAAGATCTGTTCTGTATGTAACTCAACATAGAATGAATATCATAACAGGAAAGGGAATACCATTATACCGTAATCAGAGAAATCATTAACTGATCCATAGTTTGCTGATGGATGAATGAATAATACTGGGAGTGATGGCAAACAAGCAGGGGCCCAGATGTCTCTTAGCTTTCATGTGAGAATCTGAATGTGGGTTTGAATCCCAAATTTGTTACAGTCCATGGCCTGTCAACACCATGTCTATGCATGCCTATGATTTGACTGAAGACAATTCTGAAGCTTTAGATGAGTTTTAGCTGGAAAAGGTGTTTCATGATTTTTAAGATGTAGGAAAGAATGTCCTTGTACTACAAGACGTTCTAGTTGTATTCATGACTTCACACAATAGTTGACTTGAGTTCTGGTCACATTGCATAAGCGGATCCAAAGCGGAGATGGGAGGGGAGAGAGGTTGGTGCATGCACGCACACATACCTCTCTTTGTCTTAAAAGTATATGAAATGACCATTCAAACTCTTTTGAAAAGGAACTGTGCACCCCCCTTAAGCTGTGTCCACCTGATCTTGGAAGATCAGTAAACTTGGCTGTCTAGTTTTAGAGCTGCCAATTCAAATCATATTTTAATTTTGACTCCAGTGAACTTGTTGCAATAACCAGATGTAAAGGTATTTGTCATAATTGACATATCATACACTGTGTAATCACAAATCTGGGCCATATTCCCTTGCAGTAGTAAGTCTGAGAGGAAATAAAAAAGTAAAAAAAACCCATGAGTCCCTCCTAAACATAGGTTGGTAGTCTCAGACTGCTTGAGATTCATTTCTGTTTCAGATTCAAGAAGATGGGCTTCCTTGGCCCCTATGTTGAATCTCAATGGGGTTTGGCCAGTTTCACTGTAGCTGCGGAGTGTGCCTGTATCTGCGCCTTTGGTTCCTCCAGTTCTGTGATAGGTCAGTGTGAAATCACTTGTTCAGACAGTCAGACTCACTTACTTTTCATTGTGTCATTCATTATTCTTTTTCAGAAGAAGTCCTCCTTGGGGTACATATATAGCATTAAAATGTCCATTTTAAAATGCCTACGACAGTTGTAACAATATTGAATAAATATTTTACAAAACAAAAAACTCGTTTTGTCTTGTGAGACCACCCCTACAGGGCCCCTACCTGGGCCCCTTGACAGCCAAGAGCAGGTAACTCCCGCCGCGAACCTCGCACCTCACTTTTCATACTGTCGTCATAAGAGACAGACGTCCAGCACAAAGACACAAGTACTGTCAAAGCTTACGGATAACTATGAGTGAGAAGACTTCTAACTCTGTATGTATGGTTCCTTTTTTATGCACGGGCGCTATTAGGAATTCATAGGTTAGACCTTTTCATTCATGAAATGTTGTAACTTTACGTGGTGTCCGCGTCTTTCAGCCATGTGGCTGACAAGATGGCGGTCAGCATGTTCCGCATGGTTAATGTTTCCAGCCTTGTTAATTAGAAAATTAGGCGTGGATTCTATTGCTATGGGGTGATTATGGATTTTTCCTTCGCTTGCAATTAGTATAGTATCCTTTATGGCTTCTCTACATAAGCGCATTGGGGGCTATTCACACAGTTCAGTATAATAGCTGCTATTTTTTACAGATTAGATATCGCCTGTGCGTTTTATTTTTCTCTGTAAAAATTATGTGTGCTTAGTGGATTTACGGACCTTGCTACTACATAGCTTGGTTCTGTTTTTTCCAGTTTAAAGGATGCTCAACATGCAGCGCCATGCTGCCTCCCCAAGATTCACACACGTCCTGCCTCAGGTGCCTAGCTGAAGACGCACATGACGACCAGGGGTGTGCTATTTGCCAGGGGTTTTCACCCAGGGCCATAAAGACTAGGCACGCAGACCTTATATTCTATCGGTCTCTGATTCAGGCGGGGGGTGACATTTGGGCCCAGGAGCCACCCTCAAAAAAAGCTAAAGGGGAGAAAAAGAAGGGTTCTTCGGCAGGGGGGAAATCTTCCAAATCAGCAAAGTGTACAGTCGCCCCCCCCCCGGCGGTGGCTTCCACTTCATCCAGTGCACCTCCGTCTCAACCATCACAACCCTTAACCCTTGATATGCTAACTAATCTTTTACAGCAGCAAATGGCTTCGGTCCACACGCTCATTTCGGACGCGATGTCTGGTCTCCGTCAGGAGATCGGCGTCCGTCCGGATGGGGGTGTGGCTTCTAATATGGCGTCCCAAGGGGTCCCCAGCCAAACCTCTGGTATTGGTGTGGGGACACCCTTAGTGAGTGAACCGGTGCCGTTAGCAACTTCGGTAGCCGGTCACTCGGGGACGACCTCTCTCGGTCTTCCTAGGGAAGCGGGGCCGGCTATGCGTCACACGGACTCGGTCTCGGTCGGGTCCATGGCGTCGAGCCGCTCGGCTCTTCTCGAGCCTCTCTCACTCTCTGATGTTCCCTCGACCGATCCTCCGGAGCTGTCTCTCGAGTCAGAGACGTCGTTGCTGGAGGATCGCGTCGAGGAGATCATGGAGGAGGGGGAGGGTCGGGAGGGGCCTAGCGAAGCTTCTTTTTCGCTCGGCGCCTCCCTGAGGCAGGTACGGGAGCGTATAGCTACTGTCCTGCCTCAGGTGGTTGTGGCCACGGCGACGCCCGACCCCATGGAGTTTCGGCTCCCTGGGGAGGCATTCGCTCCGACGAAGGTGGCGGATACTCGGCTCCGCATCATCCCGTCAATTTTAGCCGATGTTATCAATCCCCTCCTGTCGGGATCCCGATCTCGCTTTGATTTACCGGAGCTTGATCGGAGATACCTGATGGGGGATCTCGGCATTTATAACCCCCCTGTGGTAGACGACTGCATTTATGCGTCGGTTGCCCTGGGGGGTTCATCTGGCAGCTCGCTTGCCTCGGCGAGGCAGGGTCGGAGGCTACCACCCTTTACTTCCAATGCGACTGCCCTCAAATCCGCCTATAGGTCTTTTGAGGAGCAGTACCGCAACGCTGCGCAATGTCTCAAAGTCACCATCCATGCTGCGTACACTTCGGTGTTACAGCGCCAGCTGGTGGACAGTGAGGGGGGCGAGGGGGAGGCTACCCCCTCGACCCTAGCGCAGCAGCTTACGGAGGTGCAGTCTCATTTGGCACGGGACTCGATTAGGTCCTCAGCGTGCCAGATGATGTCTGCGGTTATGGCCCTCCGTAGGCTGTGGCTCTCGGTGGCGCGGTATTCACCGGCCACGCAGCAGGCTCTTCTGGCGTTGCCTTACCGGATGGGTTCCACCCTGTTTCCGGGAGCGGCAACAGTAGTTCGGGAGGCCGCGGAGGCTGTTTCCACTTTTAAGGCTTCAAAACCCTTATTGGAGCAGCCGCATTCGTCTCGTGCGCGGCCCTCGACCCTTGCCTCGGTGTATCCTTCTGTGCCAACCAAGGACACTGCCAAATGGGCGCAGCCTTTGCAGGCGCGCAAGGGCAAGGGTAAAGGTAAGGGTAAGAGCAAGGCTGCCAGGCCCCAGTAGCTTTTTCAGAGGAAAGGGAAGTCGGCACCGACTTCCCAGTAGTCTCTCCTCTGGTGCCCTTCATGACCCCGAATCAAGCAGGCGGAGTACTGCCGACGTCGGGGATTCACTGCCTTCTACCACATGTCCCTGTGGGTGGCCGCCTTTCTCTCTTCCTGCCGGAATGGGAAAAGGTCACATCCAATCCCTGGGTCCTATCCACACTCAGGGATGGCCACTTACCACAGTGGAAGCGAGACCCACCTCTCTTTTCCGGAATCCGTTGCACGCCAGTGCTGGCTGTTCCAGAGAAAGCCGAGGTGCTCCGCGCCGAGGTCCAGTCATTACTGGTCAAGGCGGCCATCGAGGTGGTTCCGAGGGGACAGGAACAAGAGGGGTTTTATTCCACTTATTTCCTAGTTCCCAAAAAGGACGGAGGGTTCAGACCTATTCTAAATCTAAAAGGTCTGAACAAATTGTTGCAGGTCCCTTCATTCAAGATGGAGACACTGAGGTCGGTGATCTCATCTGTAGAAAGAGGCGATTGGCTTACGTCCATCGATCTCAAGGATGCATACCTGCACATTCCCATGCATCCCCAGTTCAGGAAGTACCTCCGGTTTTCCTTCGACGGGGTATGCTATCAGTTTCGGGTGCTTCCCTTCGGCATCGCTACGGCTCCGAGGGTGTTCACCAAGCTTATGCTAATCCCAGCGCAAGTGGCCAGGTCACAGGGCAGGTGTTGTCATCCGTACCTGGACGACTGGCTCCTTCGGGCACTTGCCGCTCACTTGAGTCGAGACGCGACGTTTGCAGTCATGTGTATTCTCACCAAGTTGGGTTGGATTATCAATCTACAGAAATCAGAACTCGTTCCCACACAGGATCTGATCTTCTTAGGCGCACGATTCGAGACAGCGCGAGGCTTGGTCTCCCTATCTCCGGATCGAATCTCCAAAGTTCAGAGAGTTGTTCTACAATTTCTCGAGTCCCCCTCGGCCACAGCTCGGACTTGGCTCCAGTTGCTAGGCAACATGGCGGCGGTTGAGGATGCGGCCCATTCAGTACGCCTTGGCTCGGATGTGGTCTCATTCCCAGAGCTGCGAGACAATGCTCCACGCTCCGGGGTGGTTACTTCCTCATTTGCGGTGGTGGACAGTGGTAGGGAATCTATCCAGGGGACTGCCCCTGGACGCTCCCTTACCAGATCTCTCAATTCAGACAGACGCCTCCCTCACGGGGTGGGGGGGTGTACTGGGCAGTCAGTCAGTCTCGGGCCTGTGGTCGCAGAACGAGACGCACCTGCACATCAATGTGCTAGAATTGAGAGCTGTCCGGCTGGTGTTCCGACATTTTCGGGAGATGGTCTGCGGCTGTGTGGTGCGTCTAGAGATGGACAACCAGACGGCAATGACCTATATCCTGAAACAGGGCGGTACGGTGTCTCCGTCTCTACTTCAGGAGGCGTGGCAGTTTCTACTCTGGTGCGACCAGTTCAACGTGCGGGTGTTTCCCGTGTATCTCGCGGGGGTGGACAATGTTCGAGCAGATGCGCTCTCTCGACGTGTTCTGGCTCCACACGAGTGGATGTTACATCGGGAGATATTCGAGACTATCTCCCGGTTGTTCGGGTCGTTCCAGGTGGATCTGTTTGCCTCTGGGGGGACGAACCAGATTCCGGTGTTTTGCTCTCGGATACCGGATCCGAGAGCCATCGCCCAGGACGCCTTCCAACTCGACTGGACGGACAGGGTATTGTGGGCGTTCCCACCTCTGCCACTGATTCCCAGGGTCCTCTCGCAGCTTGCCACCCAACCAGCTCGACTGTTAGTGCTTCTTGCCCCTCTTTGGTCGTCTCAAAGCTGAATCCCAGGATTCAATGGGTGGCTTGGCCACTGTCAGGGATCGCCTCCAGGCGAGCGGAATTCCTGCACCAGTTGCAGACACAATTTTGGCTTCGCGGAGGGATTCAACAAACGTTCAATATGAGGATAGATGGGCCTGTTATGTGCGCTGGTGTGTCGACAGGGGGATTCTTGATCCCTTTTCTTCAACTTTAGTTGAAGTTCTGGAATTTTTACAGTCCTGGCTAGAGAACGGCCTTGCCGCGTCTACTATCCGGGGCTATTCCACAGCTATTTCGGTTTTCCATATTCCTGTCGACGGTGCTCTCTTGGGGCAGCACCCTCTTATGCAGCGTTTTCTAGCAGGCGTGGATAGGATCCGTCCGACTATCCGGCGGATTAGTCCCCCGTGGGACTTGTCAATCGTTCTTGATTGGCTGTCCGGTCCTCTTTTTTACGAGCTATCGTCTCTTTCTCTCCAGCTGTTAACTTGGAAGGCTGCCTTTCTTGTGGCGGTAACATCCGGCAGGCGGGTTGGCGACATTCACGCTATGTCAGCAGATCCTGCTCTGACCGTCTTTCATAAAGACAGGGTCAGTATTAGGTTACCGGATTCTTACCGTCCTAAGATCGCAGGCGCTTTTCATGTTACAGCACCTATCGAGCTACCTACGCTCATGCAGCCTCCCTCGTCCGGTACCTCTCTTCGACGTGCTCACGTCTTAGATGTCCGTAAAACTCTCAGAGCTTATATCAAACGAACTGCTGATATCCGGAAGGATAAACAGTTGTTTTGCTGTTATGGCGGGGGGAGAGCTGGTCTGCCGGCGAACAAGCAAACCATTTCTAGGTGGCTTGTCTCTGCCATTTGTATGGCTTACACCCATAAGGGGTTAACTATACCCCAAGGGCTGAAAGCTCATTCGGTTAGGGCAGTGGCTACATCACAAGCTTATGCAGCGGCACTGCCCATTGAGGAGATCTGCTCAGCGGCTATTTGGAGCCGGCCGAGCACGTTCATCCGACACTATCAGTTGGACAAACACTCGAGGGAGCGTGCTCGGTTTGGTCAGACAGTTCTCTCCAGTGGGCAGGGTCGTGACCCTCCCTAGCTGAATGAGCTAATGACATCGAGATCATGTGTTCTTTACCTCTGGTGATGGGTCAGTAAATTCATTATGGTGGTGGATTTTATACTGGTGGTGGTTTTTGTATATATATTTATATATATATAACAAAAAAAAAAAAAAAAAAAGTACCAAGAAGACGATGGCACTTTCTTATAGCGTCGATATACGCTACTGTTATTATGCACTGTTGTTCCCGGCACTGTTCGCTGGTTTGGGGAATGTACCATACAGTGTAGAGTTTAGGGCGTGGACTCATGTCCATCAGTCCATTCATTGGCTATACCCCACATTGGCCACGCCCCCGCCTGATTGACATCAGCGGTCTCGGTGTTTGGGTAAGTGTTTCTGTTATCTCTCGCAGCTTCGGCAGTGTATGAGAGTGTGTGAAGGGTATATGTTAGCAGACAGAATGCCTCTCCCGACTCACGTTCGTTGGGAGTCTGTTTTATGCTATATATGTACCCCAAGGAGGACTTCTTCTGAAAAAGAATTATACAAACCTGTAGAGGTTATGAATTCTTTGAAGAATGTCCTCCTTGGGGTACGGCCACCCACCTCCCCACATTCTGTCTGACGAGTTCAGCATGAAAAGTGAGGTGCGAGGTTCGCGGCGGGAGTTACCTGCTCTTGGCTGTCAAGGGGCCCAGGTAGGGGCCCTGTAGGGGTGGTCTCACAAGACAAAACGAGTTTTTTGTTTTGTAAAATATTTATTCAATATTGTTACAACTGTCGTAGGCATTTTAAAATGGACATTTTAATGCTATATATGTACCCCAAGGAGGACATTCTTCAAAGAATTCATAACCTCTACAGGTTTGTATAAGTTTGTCTGGTTGTGATTGGCTTATTTACATAAATTTTAAACTTATCCTATCTCACGTTATGCATCTCTCTTCCTCACTTCGACCATGTGTGGAAACGTGCTGTCAGCTGTTAAAGTCAAATCAAATCTTCCCGGCCTCTGACCACCCGACCTCTGCCCCCGCCATACACACTTGTCAATTGCTCATGCAGCCGTCTCAACTGATCACGTGACGACTTGTCATTCTCTTTCTTGTCGCTCCACTGTGTGGATGTGTGTTGTCTCTGTGAAGATATATGTTGGAATTGTGAATAAACATGGGTGGATCTAAAGAGAAGGTATCTAAGAAATGTAAACGTTGCAGTTAATGTAACATGAACTTCTCAGCGGCAGACAATCACAAACTTATGTGTGGATTGCATAGGCATTTGTGTGGGGTCAAACAGATGTATGTATTGTGAAGGGTTAGACGATGAGGCGTTTTCTCTATAGGCAGGTAGCTAATAGACGGTCGTCTGATAGAGATCGTTGGTGAACAGAAGATGGGCAATCTAATGAAAGCTGAGGAAAGTACGACACAAATTAGTTGCTAGATGGTCATCTTCGAGATCAACAGATGAAGCTCTTTTGAATGAGGCCTCGGACTCATACCTGAGTGAGAATTTCAGACGATTGTTTTGTCCTAGTAATTTGGAGGCCTCGCGGGACGTGGGCGAAACGTCGTCGCCACCATGTATCATGGTTTTATCACAACCACAACCTTCATTGCGTCCGGCGTCTATTGTGACGATACCGCAGTATTCATCAATTCACTCATGAACTCTCTAGTGCGACTTGGTCTACCTCTCAAGGCCACGATGTGGTTGCAGATCAGCTGATTGAGTCCGATTCGGCAATTCACTTAAGTGGTAGGGGTGGAATTGATTTGGCCTTTTCCCAACCACTTCACGCGAACGCTTCGATTCACTCTGAAGTGATGCACTCTCAACAACAGCTTCGTTTGGATGTGGCGCTCACTCAAACGCTTATGATCAATTCGGCGATTCACTCTAAAGTGGCGCTTCCACAACAACAGGGCAGTCTCAGTTCAGTACTTCTTCAACCATATCGCTCCAGTGCGATGCTGTATTCTGAAGCGCAGCGCTCTTGACAGCAGTATGGGTTCGATGCGGCACTTACTCAGGTTGACTTCGGTTCGGTGTTTGATCACAGAGTGGTTATTTCCCATGTTGGTTTGAGTGCAGCGCTTAGTGCACATACAGTCAGCAGTGCGGTGGTTAGGAGTGTGCCCCTTGTGTCGATGGCTACTCCACATGTATTGACTGCAGCTGTCAGGGCACTGTTAGTAACTTGCTCTACTGGTTACTCAGGCGTGACTGTTTTGTTACATAGCGCTCCGCAGTTTACATCAACGCCTTTATTCAGACCTACTTTGCTTATCTCCTGGGCGCCGGTACCGGAGATGGTGACATCGCAACCCATGGATTTTGATGCGTTTGTGGTATGCGTAGTTCCGGCGATTCGGCAGCAAGTGTCTGGCGCTTTTGTTACAATACCCTCTTCTTTACAGATTCACAACTCAGTAGGTGTTCGTCGGTCTGTCACCCTGTCTTCCTCATCTCATGGCTTGGCGAGTTCAGATGTCAGCATCAATGTGGTAGACACACCATCTTTACTGGTATGGATTGCTGACAGTTTGCAATTACAGTGAAGTTCGCCAACCTTGGTCTGGTAGTTCACTTTTCAATGGGGCTATTAGAGAAGTGGCTAAAAGGGTCAGTCAAGATGCACATCTACAAGTTTCGGTTGAGCTTCTGAAGTATCAGAGATTACAGGTGGGGGAATCTATGCAACAGTGGCGGACGGCCTGTTATGAAACCACCAACGCAGACTTGAGCTCAGAGACTGGATCCTCTTTTCAGGGGAGAGGAAGCAGAGGTGCCAATCATCAGCGTCGCTCCTCTGGCACTCCGAGGCCATCAGGCATTTCCGAGCAGTCCTCCAACAGGAAGTCAGATAAGCAGTGACTGCATGACATCAGAGCAAGACTGGGTACTTCCGCCCCAGTCGTGCCTATCCAGTCTTCACAAGTAGGCGGAAGACTTGGAATTTATGCACCAAATTGGACCATTCTGGAAGACCCTTGTGTGTTAACCACTCTGTCCAAAGGTTTTCAACTCCCGGTTGTGGGAAATCCTCCCTTAACCCGAAAACCAGAACACAGAACATATCCAGTTCAGCAACTGGATGTCTTGTGAACCACAATAGATACGTCACTCCAGAAGTTTGCGATAGAGTCCCTGGGACCAGCTCCAGTCGATCCGGGATTTTATTCACTAATTTTTCTAGTCCCAAAGAAGGATTGGACAAGTTGAGGCTAATTTTCAACATGAAGGTATTCAACAAGAGCTATCTACAGGCTCCACCTCACTTCCGGATGGTGGCAGTAGCTCTTTTAAGAACAATCATCTCCAGGGGATTACATGGTCAGTCTCGATCTGCAGGATGCATATCTGCAGATCGCATATTTCTTCAGTTTATTTTTGATTTCACCCACTATCAGTGGCGGGTGGTCCTGTTTGGAATTTCTTCGGCCCCGTGGCTATTCACACGGGTCATGAAGCCAATCACCAGCTTTCTGCATCACAAGGGGATAGTCTTCGAAGCGTACATCGACTACTGCATTCAAGCTCAGGCTGATTCTGCTCTTCTCCTGCGTCACATGGAGTTCACGATGCAACTACTTCACCAGTTAGGCTGGTTAGTGAATCGGCAGAAGTCGGAACTGATTCCTACTCAACGCCTTCAGTTCATTGGGGCAGTGTTCGACACAGAGGTCAACAAACTGTTTGTTCTGAGGGAGTGGTTCAGCAAGATGCAATGCTTAATTCCCTCTGCATAAGCTCAACCCAGGATGCTCCGCCAGTGGCAGGAACTCTTGGGTCTGCTGTTGTCAGCTCAGGCTTTAACCCTCAGAAGTCAGCTTCAACTCCAGCCATTGCAAGTGTTTCTAGCTCCTCATATCAGTCTGCACTGATCACACTGCCCATGGAGCTTCACTCTCATCTACTGTGATGGATGCAAGAGTTGAATGTTAGCAACAGAGTTTGTTTAGAGTCGTTTGTTCCATCTCACCACCTGTAAGTGGATGCGTCTCTACACAGGTGGGGGCTCACCTTCTCGATCAGCAAGCGGCAGGGCAGTGGTCTCTTGCAGACCACGCCTGTCACATCAATGTATTAGAGCTCAGGGCAGTAATCTTGGCCATCAGAACTACAGGGGACGTCCCTTCTGTTTGATCTTACAAAGCAGTGGTCGTGTGGCACATCAATCGAATGGGATCAACAGGGTCACCTCAACTTCTACGGTGGACGCAACAATTCTTCGACAAAGTGGACTCAGTCAAAATATCGGTTTGGGCCAATCATATTCCAGGGGTCAATAATGTCATCGTAGACATCTCTGTCAGGTCTGAAGCGTCCATCCCCAACGGAGTGGAAGTTGCATCCAGAGATGTTATGGCCTGTTTGTCTTCCATTGACGATGCCGACAGGAGACCGGTTCGCCAGCAGATTCAACCATCAACTGCACCTGTATGTGTCTCTGATCCCAGACCTGTTGCTTTGGAAACAAGACGCTCTCGCAATTCCGTGGGATGGTCTCAATGCATACGCATTTCCACCAACGGCCCTTCTTCCACGTGTGCTTCTCAAGCTGCGTGCGACTTGGCAGATGATACTGTTTTTGGTCGCACCCTACTGGCCGGAGAGGAGTTGGAGTTCCAGATCCAGTTCCACTTCCCAACTTATTCAACCTACTCGTTCATCCGCATTCCTATCAACTACATAGGTCTCCACTAATGCTTCATCTGTACGTTTGGCGCATTAACTGCAAAGGGTTATTGTTTGCATGTTGCAACTGCTATCACAACATCATCCTTCCACGTGATCTATCTATGAAAGCTAGTGGAAGAAATTTGAATCATACTGCAAAATGAAAGGCATAATGTCTCCCACTACGCCATCGCCTCGGGTGGTTGCAGAGTACCTTCAGCACCTTTGATCCTCTAGGAAGGTGAAGGGTTCTACGCTGTCTCTTACCTAGCCATGCTTAACACAGTTTTTGCGTCGGGGTTGAGTGTGAAGATATGTATTGTCCCTGAGCTCCAGTCTCTCTTGAGATCATATAAACTGACTTACCAGTCATGGAAATTCCGACCTCTGGCTTGGGATCTTTCCATTGTACTTGCTCATCTCACATTGAGTGAGAATTGAGCTCTGCGTGAGAAGGATTTTGAGCATGTAACATTGAAGACCTTTTTCCTTTTAGCCTTAGCCACATATTTCCGAGTTACATGCTCTAGATGTTTCTCAGGTACGTTTTGAGAGGTCTCGATATGCTAGAGTGTTCTTGGTTTGCGGTGGGACTTTCTTTACCAAGAACCAGCTGCCAGGACAGCCAGATCGCACCTTCAGTATTCCTCCATTGTCATCCATATTGGGTCCAGAAGACACTGAAGATCTATCCTAGTGCCCAGTTCTAGCACTGAGGATGTATAAAGAACCGGCGCAGGATGCGTAAGAGACTGTTTATTTCACTTTCGACTACTTCCACTGGAGCAGTGTCTCGTACAACTCTAGCCTTTTGGTTGAGGTCCACGACTCTACGGGCGTATAGCTTTGGGAATCTTCCCCAATTGTCATCGGCAAGGCCTCATGAGACGAAGGCGCTCGCTTCCACCATGGCACTCCACAGGAATTGTTCGCTTCAAACCATAATGGAAGGATGTTTCTGGAAGTCTGATACTGTGTTTGTAGCTCACTACTTTCGGATTATATCGGATGTGGAGGGTCTCCATCAGTTTGGTCCTTTGGTCATGGTGCAGCCCTCCGGGCTGGTGTCTGTAAGGCGTAGCAGGGACGTGCCAGATCACTTGGGTCACCTGATAAATCGTGGGGCGGGGAGGCCTGCTTGCCAAACTGCGTCCTTTTGCTCTAGCAAAAATTGCAGCTGAAAACCACATTAATGCGGGAGCGCCTACTCCCTAGAGTTTTTGTGCCGTGTGAGCCAAGGAGTTTATTGAAGCAACCCATCACAAGTATGGAGTAGCATATCGGGAGTTGGTGCTTCTCCTGGCCTCTTTGTGGAATGCATCCTTGTGTGTAGAGTTCGTCAGAGGGTAATCTGTGGCCCTCCTGCCAAGTGTGGGATAATGCATAACGTGAGATAGGATAAGTTTAAAAATTTGGAAATTTTAACTATAAATTGTATATTTATATACTTATCCTATCTCACACGATGGATGCCCACCCAACCCGCCCCACTTCACAGATTACGAGTAGCTCCAAGACAAGAATGACAAGTACAAGTTGTCACGTGATCAGCTGAGAGGGCTATATGAGGAAGATGACTGACGGATGTGTATGGCGGGGGCAGAGGTCGGGTGGTCAGAGGCCGGGAAGATTTGATTCAACTTGGCTGACAGCACGTTTCCACACATGGTTGAAGTGAGGAAGAGAGATTCATAACGTGAGATAGGATAAATATATAAATATACAATTTATAGTTAAAATTTCCAGTTTCCAGTAAATACTGGCAATATTAAATATTTCCTCTGGTTGATTACTATAAGGTAAACATAGGGTTTAATCTTTCATCTAATATTTCAAATTGTAATGTTTTTAAGTGTATGAGATAGTCCATTCTCATTCTGGAACGGAGACATTGTTTCTTACATTTGAAACATGTACATGGTAGGTAGGTAAGGTTTTAGGGCGACTCTAATGAGTTATCTGCTCTTGTTAACTTTCAGCTGTGTGTGTTGACGGAACATTCCACAAGTACGTGTTTACATCGGACGGCAACTGTAACCGCGAGGCATATGATGTCTACCTCGACATGGGGGAAGATATGGAGTGAAAACACAGGTGCTACCATTTTCACAGGAAGATTACATAGTGTTCCTTCACGCAATATCTGGGAAATATGAGCCACCACAGAACAGAGGACTAATCAGTGGAGTGGCTACAGAAGAGAGGTGCTACCATTATTACACCATGTAATCAGGGGAGCGGCTTCATAACATTGGCACTGCAGAATAAAGGCTACCATTATAACCTGGGTAGTTATACATTGTTACTCCATGGATTATCAGAACATTCGTTGGCATTCATTCCTGGAGGACATTTTGGCACCACCTGAGGATCTTGTGGTGTTTAGTGACATGACTGGATGAGTGACTGGCTATTGCAACTTTGTTGCTGCAAGTGATTTTGGATATTTGTGATATCTGATGTGTAGACGATTAAGGCTAATTTTAGTGAAGGAAGTGACCCTTTTACAATTGTTATAGGGATCAAGTTTGTTCTTTTGACTGGGAAATGACTATTTTATCTTTTCAACACTTGTGTGTACTGGGTTTAAACCATTGTGAACAACACCAAATGTATTAATACACAGAATGACAGAATGGTGATTTTGGGGTTTCTTGGATGTTATGGAAATATCAAGTGTGAGTGAGTGAGTTGGGTTACATGCCACTTTTAGCAATATTGCAGCAATATCCTGACAAGAGATGCCAGAAATGGGCTTCACATATTGTACATGTAGGGAATCAAACCCCGACGCGCAAATGCTTTATGCAGTAGGTTACCCCACCACATCACCACCACCACACACACACCACACCTGTTAAACATCAGCAAGTATTAACTCAAACACACTTTCGTA
This sequence comes from Haliotis asinina, assembly GCF_037392515.1. Classification (NCBI taxonomy): domain Eukaryota; kingdom Metazoa; phylum Mollusca; class Gastropoda; order Lepetellida; family Haliotidae; genus Haliotis; species Haliotis asinina. Next base: position 14,910,938 of record NC_090284.1, read on the forward strand.
GATGTATGTAGACGGAACTGTCATGGAAGTCAGGATATTTGACTCTGGTAACATCAGGTGTGAGTTGTCACTGACAGTTGTTTGTGGTGACAAAATCTACTTGCATAAAAGACAAATCTGCCTAGAAATCAGAATAGGGATCTGATTGGTCCATGTGTATTCAAGCAAGGGTCAGTCCTGTGCCAAGGTTTCGTGTAACCAAATAGGGAGATTATTCCCTTTGTCACTTCATGAATCAGCATATATAATGAATGAAACATTTCAGTGTGTGATATTTTGACGTTTATTATGAGGCATATTAGTGTTCAAATTGTGTCCAGGATGGATTAAGACAGATACTCGAGTCAACGTTTTTTCTGCTAGTCAAGTTCTAATTCATTTCACCAACTGATGTCGGAGAACGATGTTGACTCGCATAGACTTGATATTGTAAATGAGGATGGATGTCTGTTTAAGTTTTTCTCTCTTTTTTCTTTCTTTTCTACTTTTTACTTTTTTGCCCAATACTACATTTGCTTAATCAATGGCATCTCTGTTTGTTCCGCTCATGGCTGCTTACTATAAATAGCCCCAGTTGATGGTATCAAGTTGAGACATAACCTTTCTTCTGTTGTATGTGGTTGTGATAGGCCAAGACAAGTGCCTAAGGCCTAAAGCCAGATTTTCATCATGAGCCCAGTATGAAGGGTTAACCACATTTCATGTGCAGTTCTTACATGTTACTACTGCATGATGACTAAAAGCAGCTTAGAATCTTTCAGTCTTTAAATCAGCTCTTTGTTATGTATTTATGTTCCCATTTCAGTAACCTCATCTTAATACTTTTCAGGTTGCTATGCTATGCTCCTTCCTTGTTCACGCCATGAGCTGTAATTTTGTGTCTGTTTCTGTTCAGGCAATGAACTAAGACCATGCAGAACTCATAGAATGGAATGGTTTGAATCTATGCATGAGCTTGAAGTCTTACTGTTGCCTGATACTGAAACAGTGTGTAGATCTGATACTGCTAGACTATTAGACATGTTGCATGGCAAATATTGCCAGTATATTCTGAGTGCTCCTTGGCCCAAGTTCTCTCAGCAGGTGATAGAAGAATGTATTGTATCGAGATGATGCATGAACAAAATCTACAAACATCACATGTCCTTGTTGGTATTTTCAGAAGTCAGGGTGTGAGACGAGTAAAATATGTCACAACATTTGGAAACTGTACTGTTTGTAACACACATGAATGGCTGTTTATATACTGTTACCAAATGTTTTGTTTGAAAGATGAGTGGGTTTGCTGTTACTCCAGTTATATGTGACATTTTAGCTTTTACTATATGCCATGCAGCAGACCCTTATTGTCCTCATTTGATGGACAGATGGACTTGAGAGAAACAGAGTATTGTCCTGACACAGCTGTACTGTGTATCCAGGACATTGATGTTCTATTATATGGTGTACAGGGTTTTCCTAATGGCATGGGTAGGCCGAAATAATTTATGTAACTGGCATACTACAAATGCTTGTTTGGCATAAAGGTTTTTGATTTGTTTTTGCAGTAGACTACATAAAGTGCTAATTATGTGCATGAGATTTATTCAGTAATATGTTCATGTTGTTTTCCATGGTCTCTTCATACATTCATGTAATGAGTGAGGTTGGGTTTGTATGTCACTTTACAGCAAGTATTCCAGCAATATTGCAGGAAACACCAGATAGGGGCATGGCATATTGTGTTCTACTGCAGGAGAAGGCTTTACATTGTCCCGAAGGTTATGTTTTTTTGTCTGTTAAAACCATCCATGATTGTGAGGACTGTGTGAAAGAAAAAAAGCCTACTATTCTTAGTCAGTTTCTGACTGTGAGTTCAGCCATTCTGCCAAATCCATAAGCTGCAATATCACAGGAATGTTAAGTTGTGAGTTTACAAAACTGTATGCCTTTTAATTACATATTTTTATATAGAATGTGTTTTTTTATGGTGAAAGTCTCATGATTTCAATCAGACCTTGTGTCGCCCAAATTTGAAACAGAGTTGTGGATAATATTTTTACAGGCATTTTGTAATTGACAGTATGGAAACTGATTTGATCCAGAAAGGCTTTCATTTCTCCTCAACTAAGACTTTCATTTCTCCTTGACTACAGGATTTAATTTCTCCTTGACAATAGGCTTTCATATTTCTCCTTGATTACAGGCTGTCACATCCAGTGCTGTTTGAGATCAGCATTTTGAGATATAGGTTTGAAAGGCACCTGTGGCAATTACTGCATTTTGTGGCATGATCAAGGAAGAGTTGCAGATGTCTTTATTTCACACTGCATTCTGTGATAAATTGCATTGTGATACAAGTTGTAAAATACTGAATTCATGTTGTATATATTCCAAAAGAACTTCTTGTTTAGATCTATAATTTGTTATCTAAAGCATGTACTACCGATAGTGTGTTAATCAACTGTTGTACTTATGCCATACTGATGTCATGGTTATGTAAATAGGATTATTATGAATGAAAAATTATTGTGGTGGGAGATTACAGATTTGCCATGTGAATAAACTTCATGAATGTATGTGTGTGTTCTTTCATGTTGTATGACCAATATTGATCTGACAGGCTTCCCTTCAGCCTTCCACTCCAGCAGAACAAGGACTGGTGAGGTTACCTCCTGGATGCAAGAAGGAACTGAAGCAAGACCTTACAATTGTGGTTTGTTTGTTGTTTAACGCAGCATTCTGCAATATTCCAGCTATATGGCAGTGATCTGGACCCGATAATCCAGTGATCAACATCCCGAGCATCAATCTACGAAACTGGGATATGATGACATGTCAACAAAGTCAGCAAAGCTGACCACCCGATCCTGTTAGTCGTCTCTTATGACCTGCATGGGCTACTGAAGACCAGATCTAACTCGGATCTTCTCTTGTTCCTTATAGTGATGGATGAATGTTTAAATATGTAATGAATCAGAGAGATTGGCTTTGTTATTCACATCTAGCAATACTTTCTGATGTTACTTCCAGCAGTATTGCAAGCTGCATGACCAAATAGATCTATTTGGGTTAGACAAACCAGATATGACGAGGAGCTCATGACAAAAGCAATATCACAGCAGCAGGTACCAGAAATGCTAGAAACATTAATGTGTCATATTTGGGATCACACGTTCTTAGTAAAGAACAAATTCTAGTACTTCCACAAAAATGTACTAGAATTTGTACTTTACTGAGAAAGTGTAATCCCAAATATGACATATGTTACATTTGACCAATTTCTACATGGCATTGTATAATGATATGGAAGTGCATCAAATAAAAGTACCATTTTTGTTATGTATTGTATCACTTGATACATGTATCTTGGGATACAATCATGTATCATCACATTTTACAACACCACTCTGAAGCAGATGATGCTGACAAACCAGGAAGCATTACACGGCTGGAGTCAACGATCAGCAAATCCTGACACAACCTGATAACAACAACCTGGTGAATTTAGCAGTGCCTTAAATAGCAAGATGCTGTGCACCAAGAACACTGATAAGCAACATTTGATGACTAAACATATTAAAAAGAAAATAAACTTACATTAATTTAAAGTTTATTTACAAAGTGAAGTTTGTACATCTTACACACTTCACCAAATATATCTCTCAAACAATCCAGTGTATACCAATAGTTTTTGTGCTGGAGAAGCCTCCAGATAATTACACGTAGAAGGAAATGAAACCAAAAGGTGCTAATCTGAATTAGAAAGAATTAGAAAGAGAGGATATATATTGTTGTGGCAGAGAAACAAATGCAATGGGGTACACAATGTCAGAGTAGGGATCACTGTAGGACAGGATTCAAATCTTTTGTTTTTGTCCCCATTGCAGGGGTAATTCCCCCTGATGGGGAAGGGATAACATTTTTGAGTTAACAATGTAGAAGTTTACAAAAATCTGGAGCTTTGGTGGCACGATGTAGGGTGTAAAGAAATTTGGAGCCTTGGCCTATTTGGGCCAAACATTACTTTGTTGGTTCATATTCAGATACACATTACTTCATTCACACAACACAGGACAAAATAAAATCATCAAGTTTAGCTCGGCGCCCTCTTATCTGTCGATCACAGGAAACAAATTAACGACTCACACTCCAACAGTTACTATCAATAATACAGCCATATATTATGATTTATATATCACAATCTACAGTTCACAATGACACTGGTTGCAAATGTGTAAGTCTCCAGTTGCTGTGTTCCAGCCGTCACTTTCATCCAGGGATGCTGTGACTGGTATAAATAACAAAATAAACACTGCACGCTAAGTCTATAACACTACACGAGAAGTCAGCTCATTTAATTGGTGTCTATGACTCTGTTATCACAAACACTCTACAGGTTTGTACAGTCCATAAAGTACCTGTGAATTGACATGAAGCCTTTGCAGGTATTAAAACTGCTAACAAAGAGATACCCTGAATGGGTACCCGGTAGGATGAGAATTTTAACTTTCAGCATCTCACAGGCAGCATGGGTTGCATAGTCCCCAGAGAGCTGGGACATAAATGTCATTATTGTTATTCATAGATGAACTTGGTGATGCACAAACCAGAAAAACATTGATGATGTAAAATCACACACCACCACTAATCTCTGTCGCTTACCTTGTCATAATAGGGCTGAAATATTGCCGAAGTGACATTAATGTTTAAGTATTAACTCACTTTGTCTCTCCAAATTACCCTGCTGTCCTGCAGCACTTGGAAAAATATGAAAACAATAGACTTACAGATATAAAAACTAGTTTCGAACTCTGTCCTCTTGGCATCAGACTAATGAAATATGGCTTTTGAACAAACTATCATTTGGTTTGGACAAACTGGATGTCTAATTCACACTGTACATGTAATCCATTTGTGAATATCACGCAATCACAGACTGAGAAACAGATGGTATTCATGTCATTAAAGTCAGATCGATTGCTTCACTTTGATACCCAACTGCATGGATATCAGATTACCTCCCCACTAAAGGTTGCATCAAAACTAATTCCTAAGCCATGAGATCTTGAGCTGATTCCACTTCAACCTGAAAATACCAATCTAAACATAATGTAAACTGCAATTAAAACAAATATTCTGTCAATGGTACGTCCATTCCGATGTAAACGTCATGGTGCACAGAAATGATTTGCTGAGAGTTTACAAAATATCCAATCAGAATGGCAATTTCCTTGTGAGTTTAATTAAGAACTGATTAAGTTCATTTTTGTTTAGATAGAGGTTGTATGTGTTAATGCTAGTGGGAATGCTGACACAAGAGGCCTAAAAGTTGATTAGCTCTTAAAAAGTTTCACCTCCCAAAACTAGGGACAGGCTGTCCAGTCTTCATGCAGAGTATCACAGTGAAAGATCTAACTGTAATGAAACATGGGATCATCACTGTTCATTAACACCAGAATGATTAACACAACTTGGACCTGAACACAAATCAGGTTAACTCACATTAATTCTTGTTTCATAGTTCCATTCAATGAACATTCCATAATATGTTTGGACAACAAAATTCACAATTTGATTTTTTTGGTCATTTTTGTTCAACATTCATCAAGATCTAAGATCAACCTTAAGATCTAGGAAGTAAGAAAAGATATCTGGTTACTGATGAAAAATACATGGTATGCTTGAATAAATAAACAAGAATTCAAAAAGCATCTTCTGGTCTTCATATACATATATTATTGCCTGACTCCCATCCAGGAAAACACAATCACACTAACATTCAATGCACAGTGTTCATCCTCAGTTATCTCCAGTTTATATGTTCTGAGAAATCCCCATTCGTACCCTGAATGTATCTATGGCAACCTCCCTTTGCTGGTTCCATCTCTTCACCATGGATAATGAGATACGCCCCTACAACCAAGCTTGCCACTGTCAACAAAGATGTCAGCCACAGCTGCTGAGGTTGCTTGCTATGTGACTCAATTTAGAAAAAAACAAACTCATATTAACAAACTGACAGGTCTGAAACCTTAAAAAAATTACATGCAAGAACTCCTTCTACCTATTTCATGGTATCTCAGGTAGAATTGTGTTTCCAAGTTTAATTGGTTAGACAAGGAGAAGATCACGATAGAAGTCTTGTGATTGGTCAACTTCCCAGCATTGACACATGCCTGGGTAAAAGTCAACAAAGGGAGGTAATACAATCATCGGGCCAAACTGTTGATGTATCCTGGGTACTAGTGGAATACTGTTGGAACGTATACCCTGGAGATTATTGAGGATGCCCAGAGTAATGATCCTCGTGATCCACCATGTGATCATGTAAGTTTTCATCACTCTAAATAACATGAGTCTATTTACAGATGACTAAACCACATAGCCAATACACATACAAGCTTGAATATAAGTCAATTCTTTTTCATCCTCAAGGTAGACAAATAAGTGACACGTATTGTGCTGTTGATAGAAAATTGAATGAAATGAACTGATGCCGTAAAATTGTGTCATATCACACAACATTTACATATATAATCTAACCTGTACAATCTTGATAGTATTTACATATTAAACATGTATTGTATATACATCAAGATAAATAAAAACACCAGGCCAAAGCAAGCTACAAAATATTTGCTATGATTTTGTGTCAAGCTTACAACTCATGAAAGTAATGGTGTTCCTTTCTGTGGTTGAGATGTCAGAGGAAATACCTGTCTTTGTTAATTTCATGTGGAAATGGGTAATAAAGTCATGCTCCGTTCAACCGAACCTCAGATAACTGAAAAACTCGCTTTCTGCATGAAATTCCTTAAAACAAATTCACAGCATAGTAAAATTACTTATTGAAGAAATCTGGTTTCTGTAACCAGACGGTCATTTTCATATACAAAACACATGCATTTTTGTCTCTCTATATCAGGATGGCTGAGCACCTGTCAGTATGGTTACACCATATATCTATTCTCCTTGTGTGCCATAACATGAAAGGAGACAACAGTCTTTGAAGCGTGAGAAGATTAACTACCTGTAAATAGCAAGGTGACACTGAGTTAAATTTGAGGCGTGTCAATTTACCCGTCAATGACAAAATGCTAATTGAAAAATCACATACTTTGATGACAGCATGGGCAACACAGAATTTGCTTATTCTCGTGGCTGGTAAACATGCTTTAAGTCTAGACATAGTGTATCAAGCAGGAAATATGAGGGTGAAAAAGCAAGTGTTTGTTGATGTGTTATAAATCAATAAAGATTATGTCCGAGGCCTATTATGTTTGTTTCTTAGTACATTTCTTTGTTCATGTACATATGGTCCTTGGTTCAGATATCTGGAAATCCATTTATCTGGGCAATTTCAAGAAAAACACATGTGTTCTAATAAACGGGGCACAACTCTACTGCTACTATCCCAAGACCACCTCTCCTAATATTACCACAAATGGCACTTCTTTTACGAAGTTGGATGTAAATGAAAACATTTTTTTGTCTTATAACGCCTAGATCAAAACCTCTGACATACGTCAGCTGAAACTGCAATCCTTACTGTGATGTCCCATGTTTCAGGAACTACTAGTTTCATTCAGCAGATTTAACATTTTCAAAACCAAAGATAAAAACACCAAACAAATCTTCTTATCTTCCCCCTCTAGACAATTTTCAACAGATGGCTGCCTAGAATATGAATGGCGTAACAATGACCTTGTATGAACATCTCACTTTGGAAGTGCAAGTGTTATTTAACTGTTAACTTGGTTTGGCCTGTTCAGGGCACTTAAACCTGGCAGGAACAGCATAGAGAGCGAGGAAAATAGTGACAACAGCCATTACCCCAAGAGGTCTCACAAGAATGAGGAAACAATGAAAAATATGTCAAAAGTGTCGCTCTAATTGTGCAACCAACATCTTAATAGAAGTACCACTGAATACTGAAACATAAACAATAACAAAGAAAGAAACTCCCGATGTAGCGACAAGTTGACAGCCTCAAACATGACAAGTTGAGAGGGAGATATTTTTTTAAGCTGGAACCTTGTTCTAGGAGCGTTTCCTCACCAGGATAAAAAACAAAGATTAAATGCATAGTGTGTTAAAAGATGAGTTTAAAAACATGAAGCAATGACTCTTCCACTGTTCAGTTGTAATGGAGGAAGTGATGAAAAGACACTGATTTATTGAAAAGAGCTAGGTGGAAATGGGAAACACATTATTGTCTTATGCAGGCCTCCTTGCCTTGAAGCATCATTGTTCTGTTTCCACAGTATCTCACAACAGAAAATAATGAAATACCATTCAGCAACATCAGGATTAAACATGGCCACTAGTCTCAAGAATCAAGCACATCTACAAGACCTAACTGTTTTTCCTTTGTATCTTGTACACTAATATATAAAACTTGCTGTGTCCAAGATGGATGTAAGCCATGGATTGAGTTCAGAATTAGTGCTCTTGGTGATGAATCTTTCCAATTCATACCATATATTCTTGTGTGCGCACTCAAGCATGCTAGTTACTGCTTCCAACACTAATGTATTTTTTTGGTTTTTGCCAGTATAGACAAAGCCTTACATTGGTGATATTGCACAATCTCTCGTAATGGCAAGATCAATGGTAGCAGCTGGGATTTTACTAGGGTTCCAAACAAAGCACTTTGGGGGGGCAATTTGAGGAAAAAATGCTGTTAGTGAAACTAATGAACTCTAAATTTAACTTTCTAAACTTAGACTTTATTTTTGTAACTTTGTTTACTAGGACATAATGATAAATTAATATTAAATCCTGTTTTTATTTTTGGATGTGTTATTAGTGACATAGTAGTGGCTTCCATCAAGCCATCACCCTGAAAGTTCTCCTATCTGAATAAAAACAAGAGGAAACACATTCACAGTGAGACAACCTTAAACTTCATAACATTGAATGGGCGGTGAGGTAGCTTAGTGCTTAAAACATTTGTTTATCACACCAAAGACTCAGGTTTGATGTCCCACATATGAAGCCCATATCTGGTGTTTCCCATTGTGATGTTGCTGTAATATACCGATAGCTGAAAGCAGCGTAAAGATCACACTCGTAATACAGGAGGTCTTTCTAACTAGGACATTTATAACTCCCATTTTACTGACATATAGCTGTAGCCATGGGATCAAAAGGAAGTATCAGTCACTGAGTTAAAATTCAAAGTCACTTAGGCAATATTTCAGCCATATCGTGACTAAAACAATAAACAAAGAAAGTTTCAGTTTAAGTGTAGATAATCTCAATTCCATCACACATGCTGACCTTTGTTTTCATCCCTGTAGTTCCACAACATCCACTGACATATAATGGAGCCTCCGGGGGAAGGCACTAAACATGTCACCAGATAAGGCCACACTGTTCATTTCATTTACTTATGGATTGATCCACTGATGGCAAAGTTTCGGGAGATGGAAAAACAATATGGTTATTTTTCATACCAGCTAACCTCTACTGAATGTGACATGAAGAAAAAAGGGGAAAAAAAAAAAGAATTACTTTTACCTGAATTTTCCCACTGACCTCCTTTAAATAATCCATATGACAGTGTACAATGGTGTGGCATAACTTTCACAATTGGAGCGACACAACCAAATCAACTCTGGATGTTTACAATCTGACAGTCCATATATATCTATTTACATTGTAAATATAGAAATTTGAATGGACATTAGACCAATTTCCTCAAATTCATTATGACACGAAATACAGAACTATGCTGCATCTGCAAAGTTCAGGCATCACACTGTCAACAATCAGAATGTTTCCAGCTGAACTTCAGAGCAACATAACATACATGTGTGTGTCAGTGCGAGGGCAACGCGTGTCCCTTGTAGAATGCTGTTTCTGCCAGGTTGACATGCCGGAGGTTCCTAGCCTGTCTAATGATCAAGAGTACAGTTTCTGAAGCTGATCACATGACGGGGTTTGGTAGTCCTGGGCACGCTGATATAACTTGGCATCTCCGTAATTACGTGCTTTCCATAAGAGATTTTCCTCTGAAATTAAGAACAAACAAAATTAAGTCCTGTACATGGGTGAAATATGTTGGTTGGTTTGTTGATTACCTCTCCCTCAGCAATATTCCAGCTACATGAAAATAAAATAAAGAAAGACATAAGTAATGAAGTAAGACAATCCGGCATGGGTTGCTGACGACCAATTCTAATCCGGATCTTCACAGGTCAAAATGTCTACAATTTGACTCTTACAACATTACGACTAACTCATGTTATTCCGAGACAAGCTGAAAAGTGACTTGTGCCTCTCTCAAAGGATTTCATATTGGCATAATAACTTCAAAACTACTTTGAAGAGGAATCTCTATGTCTGTTTGATTATGATGGTTCTTAATATCACCAAGGTACTCGTACATAGTATTGCTGGTTTTGTTTCTCCTAATTTATTTTATAGAATAGACCTCCATGATACAACTAAAAAAGGAGAGAAAGATATTTGTTAAAGTCATATTCTAATGTAACTATTACTAGATGTTCAGCTCATAATTCCAATTATATTTCTAAACAGGGTTAATAATCACAAATGGGATTAGTTTTTTTAAATATGGGAATAAAATATATTTAAAAAAACCCCCAAACAACTAGCTACATTATGTCCCAAAGCAGAAACTCCAAAATGACTTTAAAATCTTTCTCAAACATTGGTTTGACCTTGCTATCATACCCCGAGTGGAATTTTATCTGAATTCACTGAAAAATGTATGAGCGACCAAGAAAGTCAGATTAAAATATTCCCAGTGATGTGAAATGTATGCCCAGTGTAAAATATTACAGCTGATTAGTTATACAGATATATAAGAGCATTCTTTGGTAAGTTCTAGCAATTTATAATTACAGTTCTTGAGACTGTTAGAAGCGCAGGTAGAGTCCCCACATCAAGCCAGCGAGATCGTCAGTACACAGACTGACGATCCAGTGAGATAAACAAACACATGTGCATGTATTTGAATGGCTCACGTCAATCACATGATTTTTATCAAAAATTTCACAAGACAGAGCTACGTTCTTAGTACTTTCAATATAACAATAGATATTTTTCATGATTTTTAAACAATCACATTATGCCATCAACGATCTATGTAGTCAGGATTATTTTTATGAAAGCACCGCATCCACTACGAGTGTTCTGATTGGTTTGTTGTATTTTAGCACACAACAAGAATCGAGTGGGGCACAAGTCTTCTTGGATGTTACGGAAAGGGGCAAGGGGTGACGAATGTCCTTACATGTACAATGCTATGAGAAAGAAAACTATATGATAAAAAAACCAAAACTCTCTCAGTGTAATGCTACAGCTTGCTTACCCTGAAGAAAGATGCATATTTGTTAACATCATCAAAATTATTCATACCTGATTTCTTATACACATATAGAGATCTTTACTCTTTGGTAAGCTTTCAGAGTATAAGAACACGACTGTAATGCTGTCGAAATTCGCTTTTCAGGGTGAGGCTGGAGAAACTCACACAAACTATGGATCATCGGATGGCCTCAAAAGATAAATAAAACTTGAGTGTGAACTTACTATAACTCCGCTCTCTCCAACAGTTCCCTCTTAGTTGCCCTATGTATTCTTCTTCCACATTTCTCTCTATCCGACGCATCTCACCTTTATATTCGGGTCGGAAATCCTCTTTTACGTAATAAGGGATTTTTAGATTGTATGTCTTCCGTTCTACAGAATATTTACTGAAACAAACAAGAGAACCGCAAGAATAATCAAGCACTGACACTTTTGACTTATATGTCTAGTAAAAAAAATCATAGTTTAACATAAGGCATGCTTTGGTTGTACTGACATATCAAACCAGCTTATATGTAACAGGGTGGATGATGATAGACTTTTCTTAACTTTGGTTCATAAAACTGTTAACTCCAAACACTTGAAATATGACTCCTGCTACACATAAAAAATTCTCACTGGGCTAGATAAGTGTCAACAAGGTTTCAGTACTGTTCACAATGTAAATCAACTGTGACAATGCTCGCTGTTGTTACTCACTCTGTGCGGTGCATGCTGAATACGGGGTCACTGACGAAGAAGCTGCTGAGGATAGAGAGGAAGATGAGCAACAAGATGGGCGTCAGTTGCAGGAACAGGGTGTAGCCACTCTGAAACACACATTACCATGGCTACAGCTTCCTTAAGTGACATATGTTGTGTCATATGATTCTAGGATCTAACTCACTGGACTTGAGCAATTGACACCCGTGAAGATCCGGGTTAGAATTGATGTTCAATGACCAATGCTTGTTGCAAGAGGCGTCAAAGGTCACTGGCCAGGGTCACTGACTTGGTTGATACATGCCATGTGTAGATGGATGCTCATGCTGTTGATCACTGGACTGTCTTCACTTACCTCTGACTGTGTGTCTCTTGTGTAGAAGTTGTGCGTGTGGTGTGCATGTCGACTCCGCCGGTAGTGCGTGGTGCCTAGGAACAGAATGTATAATTCGAGAAACTTACAATAAATCCTATTTTTAGGAATATTTACATGATCTCATGCCGTATTTCTCCTTTTGATCTCAGAATGGAAACTCATTTTAAGCTGTCTCCCACTTAGAAAAACAAGAGTCATCAGAAGATGACATATCCTCCCTCGGTGTCCCCATATTTGAAAGAACTAATCATCTGACAGTTACTTGATGTTTTTTCAGACTAAGTTTGAATTGTTTCCATGGAAATCATGAAAAACATAAATGCCAAATATCTATAAAACAGCAAAAGGCATCACTTCAAGATCTGTGGAAAGATATTGAACGGTTTTCGTGTTGTGCTCAGGAAATAAAGCCCATCCCTCCCTTTTGAGACCAAATTCAAATCATTTCCACTGAAACCCAGAAACATAAAAATGCCAAAAATCTGCAAATAGCAAAAAGCTCCACTATGAGATCTGCCAAATTACGCTAAAAGATATTAAGAAGTTTCGATTTGTGATCCTGAATCCAACCCCATCCCTCCCTTTTTTGACTAAAATCAAATCATTTCCATGAAAATGAAAACTATTGAGTCTTCCTTACATATCTGCCAAGTTTGGCTGAAAGATACAAAGAAGTTTTCGAGTTGTGCTCCAGAAACGAAGCCCATCTCTCCTCCTTGAGACTGAACCTGACTCATTTCCATGGAAACTAGGAAAAATAATAATGCCAAATATCTGTAAATAGCAAAAGGCACATCCTTAGGTTCACTTTGATATATTTACCACTTTTGGTCTGAAAACATTGAAGCAGTTTTAGTTATGCTCTAGAAACAAAATGAGAACGGACGGACGGATGGACGAATGAGGCAATGATCATATCCCCTATGTTCGTAAAAAAACCCCACTCACACTTGTCCACACAAAACTCAGCCTGCCATGGTGGCCAGTGTCATTCTGCGTTCTGGTGACACAGTAAGTATTTAAGCCACAGTGTGTGTGGCTGCTTGTTCAAGACCTGCTTGTCACTTTTACATTGTGTGAACATACAAAATTAAAATGCAATGCTAATATAATTTTTATGGCAAAATTGATATTTGATACTTATGCTGACTCATGCTTATTGCTTATCTCCATGTTCCTTCGACGGTTAAGTGGAAACTTGAATCCCTAGTACCCTGAAGCGGTCGTAATATTGATCACATACAAGTAGCCTCCCCTTTCCCACCAAAACGGTCCCAGATATAACTTGATTGTTTTAACATAAAAAGTTAAACAGACTTCTTTAATACAGACAACTCCAGACTGTAAATATGACAGAACCACCAAACCATAATATAACATACCTGATGAAGGAAATCCTCCACCAAAGAACATGTTGAACAGCTCCTCCGGCGATATGTCCCCTGCAAAAGTTAAGGTTTCTATGAACTAACATTCTGTCATTTGGATGTGTGTAGGATTTGCACACATGGTGTCACCCATGATACAAGGGTAAAACCTGGATGGTGTTGCACTTTTGTTACGGAACCTACACAAGACAATGAAATGATACATTATTTGGTAAACAACAGGAAAGTGACTGTCAACTGAATCAGATGACAAATGCTGAATGTTAACCAGCAAACCTGTCATTTTGTGTGCATTGTAACCATGTAATTTGATAAGATTTTCTAATTCTAAGGCACAACACCATTTTCTTACACCAAACCATCCATTACATTTGATTGCATACCAACATATAACATCTATTCCACCATAACATTTAATAAGAATAAAACAGATCAATAATGTCTGCATTACAACAATTATTAAACGTCACACTAAAGGAGATGTAGGTTTACCTTCGTAGCCACCATGTGTATAGTCAGAATGTGCATGGCTGTGAGAGGTGTCTGTCTCTGGACCATACACATCATATTTCTTCCTCTTGGAGGGGTCACTCAGTACACTAAACGCATTACCAATAGCTGGAACAAAAAGAAGCCACTGAAATAATTAGAGTTATCTTTTCCTCACGGCATGATCAGTACTCAGTACTTGTGATGCATGATGTGACCTGAGCTCTTCACAGTGATCTTTTGATAGTGGAGTTCACTATACTACCACTGCCAGTAGTCACTGTTACTGTGTGCTTTGAGACCTCCATCCTAGCACTGGGTATCAGTGAAAACAAGCATATAAAATAGTCACCAAATTCTGCAAGCCAGTTGGGCTAGCTATGCCTGTCCACAAAATAATTCAACACTACTAAATTTTAGTGTAAAAACTAAACAAAAGATTGCAAAGCAAATGAGAATAATATAACACGTCACAATTTAATTCTGGACTCACAAAAGTCCAGAAACTCTCAGCACTGTGGCCACTCTCGCACAAGCGATTTCGCAAAATTAAACAGGCAGCTGTTATGTATGTGTGCTAAGGATGAAAAAATGAAAAACATTTTTGTCGAAAACTCAAAATTTAAACTCGCTTGCCCATGGGCACGCCCATGGGCGAACAGTGGCCAATGGGTAGGCCCATGGGCTGGCCCATGGGCGAAAGTGTTTCATTTCATCCAGAATAAATGTTTTGGAGGTTGTAAATGAATGAAAAAATGTTAATAAGTATCATGACACAAATTTCAGCTTGTTGTGACTTGACTCTGCTAACTGACAGCGATTTTAAAAAATCTCGCCCATGGGTGAAAAACATATTGGCCCATGGACGAGAATAATTAATTTCATTGAAACTACATGTTTTTGCCCCAGGCTTTGCAGCTTTTCAATAAATGAACGTGTATTTATTATTGTCTTGACACGAAATTAAGCTTATTTTGACTTTATTCGACTAATTTAAAGTGATTTTTCAAAACGCCTCGCCCATGGGTGAAAACCATTTGGCCCATGGGTGAGAATATTTACTTTTACTCAAAATACACCTTTTCCCATGTTTTGGAGGTTGTGAATGGATGAAAGTATGTTCATAAGTATCATGTCATAAAATTCAACCCATTTTAAATTAATTCCGTTAATTTAGAGTTATTTAACAAAATCTCACCCCTGGGCGAAAAACATTTTGGCCCATGGGCGAGAATATTACCTTTTACCCCAAACACATCTTTTCCAATATTTGGAGGAACTAAATGAATGAAAGTACATTTATGAGTATCATGACAGAAATTTCAACTCATTTTGACTTAATTCCTCTAAATGAGAGCAATTTTGAAAACTCTCGCCCATGGGAGAAAGACATATTGGCCCATGGGCGAGAATATTTGCCTTCACTCAAAATACATCTTTTCCTGTGGTTTGGAGGTTGTAAATAAATGAGGATATATTTATGAGTATCATGGCACAAAATCCAACACATTATGACTTAATTCTGCTAATTGAGACCGATTTTCAAAAACATCTCGCCCATGGACGAAAAACATTGGGCACATGAACGAGAATATTTCCTTTTCACTCCAAATACATCTTTTCTAATGTTTTGGAGGATGTAAATGAATGAAAGTGCCATTATGAGTATCATGACACAAAATTCAACTGATTTTGACTTACTTTTGCGAGTTCAGGAAGATTTTTAAAAATATGCCAGAATAATCACTTTTACTCAAAATACATCTTTTCCTGTGTTTTGGAGGTTGTAAATGAATGAGGATATATTCATATGTATCATGGCACAAAATCCAACTCATTTTGACTTAATTCTGCTAATTTGTAACAAGTACAAGAGTCTGGACTTCTTAACACTTAAATTTTCATAGTTTTTTTTATTGTCTTGGAGGTTGTAAATAGATGAATGAAAGTGTGTTTATAAGTATCACGACAAAAAAAAATAAAATCATTCCGGTCTTAATTCGACTAATCTCGCTCGTGGACGAAAATATTTTCGTTTGCTTGTTTCCTTTATTTTGCAAACATATGTCTTAAAAATAGATGAAATTCTAATGACAATTCAGTTTAATTTCGTGAGTTTAGTTTTATGTCGCACTCAGTAATATCCCAGCAATATGGCGGTGGTTTGTAGATAATCGAGTTTAGATCAAACAATCCAGTGATCAACAGCATGAACATCGACCTGCACAATTGGGAACTGATGACATGTGTCAACCAAGTCAGCGAGCCTGACCACCCGATCCCGTTAGTCGCCTCTTACGACACGCACAGTCGCCTTTTATGGCAAGCATGGGTTGTTGAAGCCCTTTACTTCCAGCAACATATACAGTACACTTAGAATACTAAGCCTTGAGATTCTTTTGAATTTAGGTATTCTATAAATATACCAAAATTCAACCTATTTCTATGAAGTTGAAGTTATTTGTGAAAGCCCTAATCAAGAGTGACCAAACTCCAGTGACTATGCTGGGACACATTAATAAACGGTGTTGTGAGATCTTTAAAATGTATTGAAATATGTCTTGCCAATTCCACTGACATTCACCAAATGTACCTACCTAGTAGTTTTAAGTGTACCTACCCAGTTTAGCATGTTTCGTTTTAATAGTGTGGTCTCCATTTTTAGTAATTCCCGTTTGCCCGTCCCGGCTTTTCTTCGTCCGAGGTTTTATGGGGTATTCTCCTATTTGTTAGACCAGAAATTATCTACAACAGGGGTAGGTCACTCGCTTGTTTTCTTTACCATTTGTACTAATTAGTATGCGCCTCCTCATGCTCCAATGCACACAGTGACCTGATTCGTCTCCATCGCAACTTAGGCTGCGTTTAACAGTACTTCAGCCAGTTTACTGTATCAGTCGAAATCTTACAATGAATGAATGAATGAATGAAGAGCAAGAAGTAGATGTGAAAGAATGAATGAAATTATAAAAGATGTGAATGAATGAGAAAGATATAATAAAAGATAGAAGTACATATGTGAATGAATGAAAGAATAAATGATACACCTCGGCCATCCCTTCCAAAAATGCTAAAGAACGCAAAACTATCGTGAGATCACACGTGTTAACATCAGCTTGTTATTGTCTCCCTGGTCAGACGTAACAATTGTCAGACAGGTTAAAACAACAAACTATCTGGTTGACTACACAGCTGCCTGTTGACGTAATATACCTACATCACCTACTTTTCCTGCGTAACCTTCATCTACATCACCACCCTTAATATACTGAGCAGAGAGCACAGAAGGCCCTATAGCTGTAACCACTGAACCGTGGCGTCTCTCTGCTCCCAAGTTCCCAAGTGGGGGTGTCCTTTTCTACCTATTCCATTAATCTTTAAAACATCTAACAAGCTCAACGCATGCATCTTTTTATTAAAATGTGATGTTATGCATAATCATAAGAGTATTTTTATGTATTATTCAGTTGATAAATTATTATTTTATGATATATATGTGTATGACACGCTGGACAGGTCACAGAGTTTTGTCATTCCTTCACTCCAACATGGTTGCTAAATCCCCTATGATCATAGTATATCGACTCTGCCATACCCAATTCACCTAATCCTGAGAAATCAACCAGTCATGACATACCCACATCGCCTAATTTCCGTACCTATCGAGTAAAAAATACATAAAATGGGAGGACACCTTGTTAACTAATGGGAGTGAGCCCTGTAGGGAGTACCCTCACTCTCACAAACCCACGTATTGAGGAGAAGCGGCCGTGTTTGTCGGGGATTTTTCTGCCTTTGCTAACTAAATCGTACATAAACATGTAAAATATTTTGCTTTGATTCTGTAACTACCCACATTATGACATTGAGACCATTTTGATTTATCGAGTAAAATACGATTGAATAGTTTTGAGTTTGAATCTTGCCACTTTAGCGCTCTATCTTTTTAAATGGGGCGTGCATACTAATATTTAGGTGGTTTTTAGTATTCCATCTATTTGTTTAAATTAACTGTTTAAATTAATTTCTGATTGGTTCACTTTTCCTTGCGAGGGAGAATAGATCATTAAGTTTTACCCCGCCACGTGGGAAAAGCCTGCATCCAGTCAGTGAACTGTAAAGCAGTGGTTCGAATCGACTATAGTTAGTACCATGTTAATATAATACATGGTTTCAGCTTGTTTTGATGCTCTATTTACATAAAGTGATATTTAAACATTCGTTAAGGTAAATACGGTGTAGCAATGTGATGAAGAGTATGCGGGTTTTCTTCATCCCATTTCATCCACCGAATGAGAATGGTGGTATCCTCTTTTGGTTCACACCCGGATGGTCGATTGTTTTATCAAATACACAACAGGACTGGAGTGGGCACTGCGAAAAGCAGTGGAGTGTGACAGTGCTCAACACTGTTCTAATGACACCCGGAGCGTCGACTACCTTGGAGAACTGTGCCCGAGAATGCACACAATAACTAAATGGGAAGGAATATCGTGCCGGACAAGGTTTTCCAGAGCACCTGCACATAAATGTCAATGTCTTTCAAAGACTAATATGTGCAGGTCTTGCAAAAGGACAAAGCAGGTATGCTTGACAAAGTTCTTGCAAAGGAGGTTTATACACAACACCAAAACCAACTGGTCAGCTCGACGCCTTATAAAACAATCAATTCGAGATTTCCTTTGAATGTGAGATATTTGGCTGCGCGTCTTGCGCAATCAGTCTTTTTCGTCCATATACACTCACGAACACCTGTTCATTTCAAAGCTGGTGTCCCCTAATGACCTAATGTGATCCATGGATGAATTTTGTATATGACAAGTAAAATGCACTTGAAAGCGGCAGCTGTTATACTCCAATAAACAAGACCAGCGGACGAGACATGACTTTTTCGGCGCAAATTGTCGTAGGCGCTTTGCGGAAATTACGTAAGTGAACGTGGAAGAAACAGAAAGCGTCATCGTTCCGCTCAGTTTCTTTGAGAGTTGTGCAGAGATACTCAACAAACTGAGATACAAGTCAAAATGATGAAAAAGTGGAAATCAGTGTGTGGATTAGAACTTGAAAATAGGCTCATGAGGTCTCTGACAAAGTAATATCTGTTACGGTAATGATCATTTGGACAAAAATACGAAAGTTCTATGGATATACAACTTCTTATAAGGTAAGCAGCATTTCGGCGTAGCTGTTAAATTCGTTATCAAGAAAGGGATATCTTACAGGTAGTCCTGTAAGTTAAACCTTTGTTTTGGTTCGTGGTCAAAATCGTTTGGTGTAGTGACAACGGTGTTGTTTTATGGGATTAGTCATGGAAACGAAATAAGACACGTGTACCAGAATGTAAGTGAATCGATGTTAGCGAGTTCAATCAGTGACTTCAGTTAATAAAATGGGCTTTCAGTTCACTCCTTCCATTAGTAATGAGTTATTTAGTTTCTTGGTAAAATTGCTTGCAAGGTGAATGTTGAAAATGACAGTTTTCAGGATCATTTTAACAACTTCAGTTATGGCAATCAGTTATGGCTTCAGTAAAGCTGCTATGCTTCACGTTTCGTCCTACTTATTTTACGGGAAGATACCTTTGTGTAAACAGCTATATGTTCATTTTGAGAACTGGTAAAAAGGGAGAATGTATCTCGTGAAAATGAATTTTGAAAGACTGCAGATCAACAGTTCCAGTTGTCTCAACAACAATTTCTAAAATACTTAGAGACCACAATCACGAAAGCCAAAGTAATTCCGTTTGAGTGTAGCAAAAATAGTGAAAATGTATTTAAAAAATAGAAAAGTAAACGCAGAGTCAATCTTGATTACATTACGTATTCCTCATAGCCCGATATAATGATTACACATTAATAGTATGGATACGTTAATCTATAGTTTAAACTAATCTCCTCAAGTAATCGGGACTGGATTGGCAAGCACAAACATACATATCAATGCCGCTCCATACCAATAATATAATTACATAACATACATGATAACAACACTTCATGTTCCGCTCGTCAAACGTCAGAATAAATGTACAGTTATCAAAGCAGACTAACAGGCTCACTAGCAGTAAAAAACAAAACAAAACAAAAACAGATAAATTAATAAATCCAAATGAATAGATGGTATACTAAAAACCACCAAAATATGCACGCCCCCTTTAAAAAGGTAGAGTGCAAAAGTGGCAAACCGGAAAAATATGCCAAGATTCAAACTCAAAACTATACAATCGTATTTTACTCGATAAATCAGAATGGTCATAATGTGGGTAGTTACAGAATCGAAGCAACATATTGTACATATATGTATCATGAAATAATAATTTATCAACTGAATAACACATAAAAAATACTCTTATGATATGTATAGCATCACATTTGAGTAAACAAATGCATGCGTTGAGCTTGTTAGATGTTTTAAAGATTAATGGAATAGGTAGACAAGGACACCCCCACTTGGGAACTTGGGAGCAGAGAGACGCCACGGTTCAGTGGTTACAGCTATAGGGCCTTCTGTGCTCTCTGCTCAGTATATTAAGGGTGGTGATGTAGATGAAGGTTACGCAGGAAAAGTAGGTGATGTGGGTATATTACGTCAACAGGCAGCTGTGCAGTCAACCAGATAGTTTGTTGTTTTAACCTGTCTGACAATTGTTACGCCTGACCAAGGAGACAATAACAAGCTGATGTTAACACATGTGATCTAACGATAGTTTTGCGTTCCTTAGCATGTTTTGGAAAGGATGGCCGTGGTGTATCATTTATTCTTTCATTCATTCACATATGTACTTCTTTCTTTTATTATTTCTTTCATTCATTCACATATACTTCTTGCTCTTCATTCATTCATTCATTCATTCATTCATTCATTGTAAGATTTCGACTGATACAGTAAACTGGCTGAAGTACTGTTAAACGCAGCCTAAGTTACGATGGAGACGAATCAGGTCACTGTGTGCATTGGAACATGAGGAGGCGCATACTAATAGTACAAATGGTAAAGAAAACAAGCGAGTGACCTACCCCTGTTGTAGATTATTTCTGGTCTAACAAATAGGAGAATACCCCATAAGACCTCGGACGAAGAAAAGCCGGGACGGGCAAACGGGAATCACTAAAAATGGAGACCACACTATTAAAACGAAACATGCTAAACTGGGTCGGTACACTTAAAACTACTAGGTAGGTACATTTGGCGAATGTCAGTGGAATTGGCAAGACATATTTCAATACATTTTAAAGATCTCACAACACCGTTTATTAATGTGTCCCAGCATAGTCACTGGAGTTTGGTCACTCTTGATTAGGGCTTTCACAAATAACTTCAACTTCATAGATATAGGTTGAATTTTGGTATATTTATAGAATACCTAAATTCAAAAGAATCTCAAGGCTTAGTATTCTAAGTGCATTGTATATGTTGCTGGAAGTAAAGCTCTGTGTTCGGGACCCGTGAAGATCTGGAGTAGAAGAGGGCTTCAACAACCCATGCTTGCCATAAAAGGCGACTATGCTTGTCGTAAGAGGTGACTAACGGGATCGGGTGGTCAGGCTCGCTGACTTTTGCTGACACATGTCATCAGTTCCCAATTGTGCAGGTAGATGCTCATGCTGTTAATCACTGGATTGTCTGATCTAAACTCGATTATCTACAAGCCGCCGCCATATTGCTGGGATATTCTTGAATGCGGCATAAAACTAAACTCACGAAATTTAACTGAATTTTCATTAGAATTTCATCTATTTTTAAACCATATGTTTGCAAAATAAAGAAAACGAGCAAACGAAAATATTTTCGTCCACAAGCGAGATTAGTCGAATTAAGACCGGAATGATTTCATTTTTTTGTCGTGATACTTATAAACACACTTTCAATCATAAAATTACAACCTCCAAGACAATAAAAAAAACTATGAAAATTTAAGTGGAAATCCAGATTCTTGTACTTGTCACAAATTAGCAGAATTAAGTCAAAATGAGTTGGATTTTGTGCCATGATACTTACAAATATATCCTCATTCATTTACAACCTCCAAAACACAGGAAAAGAATCTTGAGTATTTTGAGTAAAAGTGATTATTTTGGCATATTTTTTAAAAATCTTCCTGAACTCGCAAAAGTAAGTCAAAATCAGTTGAATTTTGTGTCATGATACTCACAATGGCACTTTCATACATTTACATCCTCCAAAACATTAGAAAAGATGTATTTGGAGTGAAAAGGAAATATTCTCGTTCATGTGCCCAATGTTTTTCGCCCATGGGCGAGATGTTTTTGAAAATCGGTCTCAATTAGCAGAATTAAGTCATAATGAGTTGGATTTTGTGCCATGATACTCATAAATATATCCTCATTTATTTACAACCTCCAAACCACAGGAAAAGATGTATTTTGAGTGAAGGCAAATATTCTCGCCCATGGGCCAATATGTCTTTCTCCCATGGGCGAGAGTTTTCAAAATTGCTCTCATTTAGAGGAATTAAGTCAAAATGAGTTGAAATTTCTGTCATGATACTCATAAATGTACTTTCATTCATTTAGTTCCTCCAAATATTGGAAAAGATGTGTTTGGGGTAAAAGTAAATATTCTCGCCCATGGGTCAAAATGTTTTTCGCCCATGGGTGAGATTTGTTAAATAGCTCTAAATTAACGGAATTAATTCAAAATGGGTTGAATTTTGTGACATGATACTTATGAACATACTTTCATCCATTCACAACCTCCAAAACATGGGGAAAGGTGTATTTTGAGTAAAAGTAAATATTCTCACCCATGGGCCAAATGGTTTTCGCCCATGGGCGAGGCGTTTTGAAAAATCACTTTAAATTAGTCGAATTAAGTCAAAATAAGCTTAATTTCATGTCAAGACAATAATAAATACACGTTCATTCATTGAAAAGCTGTAAAGCCTGGAAAAAAACATGTAGTTTCAATGAAATTAATTATTCTCGTCCATGGGCCAAGATGTTTTTCACCCATGGGCGAGATTTTTAAAATTGCTGTCAATTAGCAGAGTCAAGTTACAACAAGCTGAAATTTGTGTCATGATACTTATTAACATTTTTTCACTCATTTACAACCTCCAAAACATTTATTCTGGATGAAATGAAACACTTTCGCCCATGGGCCAGCCCATGGGCGAGCGAGTTTAAATTTTGAGTTTTCGAAAAAAATGTTTTTCATTTTTTCATCCTTAGCACATATACATAACAGCTGCCTGTTTAATTTTGCGAAATCCCTTGTGAGAGAGTGGCCACAGTGCTGAGAGTTTCTGGACTTTTGTGAGTCCAGAATTAAATTGTGACGTGTTATATGATGATATGTTTCATCATTAAGCTGCAAATATGATGAACATTTTACCAGGTCATAATCTTGCATGACCGAAAACTGTATAACATCTTAACAAGCCGGAAAGACAGACATATTTACAAGTTGAACCCATGAAATTTCACTATCCAGTCTGGCCAGTGACTGTCTGGATTTTCACTAGCCACAGGCTAGATGGGCCTGTGACTATTTTGCACACTGCTCACAACCACAAGATCAATATGTTTAAAAACCAGTATAGGAGTTCAAATTTTTTATAAAAGCCACTTGCCACAGGGCAAGTGACTTTAAGAAAGTAACTTGTCCTGACCAGTTTTCCACTTGCCCCGATTTTATGACACAATGTTTGATGGTAAAGTTTACTGGACTATTTATCGAAGAGTGATAAATTTCCAAGAATGATAGCTCTACTTCATTATTATTGTGAAATTTATTTTTTATTATAACTACATTATGAGCAGATATGAAATAAAATCCAACTGTATTTGTAGTTTGAAATCATTAGGGGAAATTATCTAGTAGCCCAAGGACAAGCATGATACCATTATTTGATTGTCCATAATGAAAACTGACTTGTCCTGGGCATCGGGTGATCGGATATTTGAACCTCTGATTGCCATGCAGCAAGAATAATCCCGTATCCATGTGATTGTTTGAAAACTTGAAATTCTATTTCAACTATCAAGTAATCTCTTCAGTAAATTCATCGAATAAACAGTTCAGTCAGTTGTAAACCTTCACTCAATTCACTAGAATGGCATTTTCAAAGACATGTACACATGCATTTTCTAACATAAGACAGAATCAGGAAAGTTAAGATTTTTGTAACAGACACTTGCTCACTGATGACAATGATAAAGCTGTAGAGGTAACCAAAACATCTTGCCTTGGGAGGGAGCTTAGATCTGCCCTTTCTCTACAATATTAGCAAGGCCAGAATCAGTGAGTCAGATATTAGGCTACTCTTACAAAAATTCCAATTTTACCATGAAAGTTTTGAAAGGGAATCTGACAAAATGAGATATGAGAATATTTCTGTAAATTCCATTATTCCTGGCCTGTAAATAAGCAAGTCAGAGGAAGACTAATTACACTGATTTGGGACCCATGCTGGCCCCACCCTCAAAGAGAACCTTCTGTGTACATACCCTTGAAAGCTTCCGTGGCTCCAGGAGCCTTGTTCTTGTCTGGGTGCATCTGCAAGGCCAGCTTTCTGTAGGCTTTCTTCAGATCTGTCTCTGTGGCCTCCTTACTTACCCCTAGGATCTCGTAGTAGTCCTTGCATTTCTTTATCCTGCAGGAGATGATTCTTATGATTCTATAAATCTGATGTGGTCTGAGTGCCCTTAGATAACTTTTGTTATAATTTGGAACTGAACCCTTCAGAATGAGATGTGTACAGTATGTATAAGACTATTAAGTGGTATCAAATTTCCTAACACTTAAACATGTTAAAGAATGCTCATGTTTGACCAATGATTATCTGGCTTTGACCGAGTGTTTAGTATATGTCTTACTTAACTGTAGGTATTCTGAAACGGTTACAGCTGAAAAAATGTTTGATAAATTGTTGTTCTCATATCGAAAGTAGACACCTTGGGCTAATGGCAGGCATTGTCATATGCGTGAGTTTTGTTTTACGTCACACTCAGCAATTTTCCACCCATATGGCGGCGGTCTGTAAATAATTGGGTCTGGACCAGACAATCCAGTGATCACCAACATGGACATTGACCTGCACAACTGGGAACCGATGACGTGTCAACCAAGTCAGCTGGTCTGACCATCCGATCCCAATAGTCGCCTTTTTACGACAAGCATGGTAACCATTTATGGCAAGCATCGATGTGTCGGCAGTCAACTTGCTTTCCCATTCTCATTTGTAGCTTATCTTATCATATCACTATGTTCATGGGAATTAAGGATACTTGAAATTTAAGCCTACCGATCAGAATCATGTGTGCCATGATAGAAATGCATACAATCTGTCCAAAAGTATGTATACTGATACCATGCTGATGCAATATATGTTTTGAATGCATGTGTCTACAACACTACAGGGCATACAAAATATAAATAACAAGGTTCAAAATGTGAAGGCAATATTACACACAGTAATATCATTTACATCCCAATAGTATTCCAGCAATATCAGGTGTGGTCTTGTGTAGCAGTTTTTGCCAGCAAGAGCAAAGAATCTACATTGTCTGTAATCAGAGACCACACAATTCACACATGTAGCCACAAGATCCCTCATTTAAGTATGAAGACCAGTTTAAAACAAGACTCTTGTTTGAGTGTCACTTTAGAAGCTGGGATGTACAATACTGAACAAACTTTATCGATAACAACTTTTTTCACTTTGTGAGTTTGAGGTTTTGACATACATTCTGTATTGAAACCTCGCTGGACAATAGTACAAGAGTCTGTATCGAAACATCACACTCATGAAATAAAAGAAGTTTATTGTTATCCACAAAGTTTGTTCAACACTTAAATATGCTTTCTACAAGTATTGGGTACATGTAGTCACCTATCTGTCAACAGATAAAAGTCAACTTAAAATAACCAATATAAAATGAAGCCAATACTCAAAATTTATAGTAAGCATGATAAAGTTTTTCATTGCAGTTCACTTACCGTTTGACCAGCTGCAGCTGTTCTTGTGTGTAGTCAGCCGGCTCATTTTCTTGGTTTTCGGCCTTCTCTTTCTGATCGGTGCCTCCTCTTGTTCTCTGTCGTATGCCCTCTGCATTTTTGGGCGGGGGTTCTCCTCCCCCTCTACCCCCTTCATTGTTTTGTAAATCATTCAGCAAGACTGAAGTATAATTAAATGAACAAATAAGAAACAGATAATGTCGGTTTTCAACAGGGTGTGCTATCAATATAGATTGATAATTGTTAACTTAATATCAATCCATTATTCATACATGTTGGAGAAGTAGATTACAGCAAACCAGAGACATTATTATCATTCATGTCATTGGAGACATAATGATACATTATGCATGCATTACAAAGAAAAATAACCTTGTGGATGACATAATTTAGAAGCAGCCAATAATTACTTTGTGCATACATTTAACCATATTTCATCACATTAATTTGTCTAAAATGCATTTGGTGATGCACTCTGCATTTCAATAATAGTTAATAACTGTATGGTACCCTTCATAATCCTTAACAACTGCTCCCCTGAACAAAATTCTGATTATCCATTTTTTTAGACTGCTCTTGTTTTCAGTCATACCATTAGACGTAATATTCTGAACTGACAATGTAATACTTGAACCAAGGGTTTCTTCTGATGCATGTGCACAAGGAGCACCCATGTTCACAAAATGTAACTGCCACTGTCAAAGTCTCCCTTCAACATGTTCAAATACAAAGTTAAGAGTGCATCAGTTTTTGGTAATGACAGCATTGTGTTTTCAAAACATTTAATCACTGATCAAGACTTCTATTATTGTCAAGTGAAACTGATCTCATTTTCTGACTCATTAACGCTGTTTGTCATTGTCTGTTCACTGTGTGTGGTAACCTCAAAAGTCAAATATGATAAACAGTTCAATATATATTTCTCAGAATCAAAATTGCTTGCTCGAGTAGGCATCAGGAGGTTGATGTGAACAATGACGCAATTTTCCAAAAGCTGGCTAAAGTTACACACTTCACAAAGTAAGTTGTATTTGTCGTTGTTGTACATAACTACATTGGAAGCCATTAGTAGCATAACTTGTACTGAATAGTGGCCAATGTAATCACGTTCATACTGAATATCTGGTTGAACCATGATCATGATGATGTTTACTATACTCCAGTTGCAATTGAGGTTTAACTACTGGTAAACACATAACGGAAACCTGAATGTCTGACACCATTTCATCTCTCACCAGAGACTAGACAAATTAATCCAGTGTTAGTAACAGCTTTATTCTCATGACACTAACAAAGTGTTTATCCAAACTATGAAATAGACAGGCAGTGAAATAAACATAGAATGGAACAATCATGTTAGTGTAACATTCCAGATCTGTCATTTTAATCATTTTACCTTATTTAATGAATTTGAAATTACCAAAACTACTGATCAACAGAATGTTTACTTTAATTCAAAGATGAACACGAAAGAAAAGTTCTCATACTAATTTTTATTGAAAGAATAATACAATGAATCTAGCGGTAAAATAGTGTCAGGGATATCCAATACTGATGTTTTAACTTGTCAGTGCTCAGTGTCTTACTGTCTGTAGTGCTGAGGAAATCCGCAATATGCTATAGCTTGGAAGTAATGTACAATATTTCAGCTCTCTATTGTCTTAAGTTATAAAGTGTAGGAATGTATACTCTTGTATAACTGATAGATAGTTTTACGAGACAATAGCAAAATAAAGCAACAGGAATCTTACCATCCTTGACATAACAACTGTGATTGAGGATAAGACCTAAAGTAAATGCCAAACGAGAAAGCAAAATACTAAACTATATAGGTTATGGGATGTAGGGGTTTGGGGAGGTCACCATGGCATGAGATGCTTACGGTCAAGACTGAAAATTACGGAAAGCCATGACCATGTGATCAGATGTAAATATCACCTAAGCTATTCGGTTCCAGTTCACCAGATCCCGCAGGTTAACATTGAAAATGAAACAAAACAAGTTGAAACGTAGATACATTGGTTTGATTAATATGAAAATCACGACAATATAATTTTTAGCAAGGATTACCTGGGCGTGGTCGTCAACAAGTTTCCATTACACTGACGATCTGGCTAAACCGGACTCTTGGAAAATTAGGTTGGTCTGCGAAAATTGGGAAAACCGACAGCACCATATCACCTAAAATCGCAACATCAGTGGTGATTGTTATCTTACCTTTAGCTTTTTCAAGTGGGTAGAGTCGTAAGGCTTTGTTCAGAAATTTAATAGCTTTCTCATTTTCACCCGCAGCGATGAATTTTTGAGCGATGTTGACACACCGTATACTTTCATCCTTATTCCCGTCCATCTTGGATCTTGGATCACGAATCGTCTATATACACGACGTCGTGTATATTGTGGTACAATATACACGACTGGATAATTTCCTTCCCCGCTTTGCAAGACGCGCTGTGATTGGTAGATCGCTTGTACACCGGTTACAAGCCCTTGTGCCGTCGGAGGACAAGCGCTACATTGAACTGGGCCCTGTCTCGTATTCTATTATTGCAATATTATATTTTTGGTTCTCGAATGTCTTTTAAAATAAATTATCAGTTATATATTATTCCCAGTCAAGATATTCCGTCATATTGTCCAATAGTAGGGGCTACGGAACTGATCTCCACAATGTAATCAGGCAGAGAGAGAGAGAGAGAGAGAGGGAGAGAGAGAGAGAGAGAGACGCATATTACACGAATACATTTCTCAGTTGGTAAGTAGTACATGCCTCCACCTTAACAGCACTCACTATTAAATTTTGAAAGTGCTACTGTTTATACTTGTACTTTAATGCACTTTCACCAAACCGTAAGCAGACATTACCGCCAATATTCATTCAAATCCATGATATGTTTACCTTTGAAAATCTCCTCACAAGATGAAGGGGTCTTGTATCAGACTTACATATAAATCCAGTGCTGAAAGTGTCAAGAATGTACACGATCAGTTATAATGATAATGGCCATAAGTAGTACATGCTAGAGATACAAATATTTTGTTGTGTAAATTCTGTGGAAACGCTGTGCTTAATATGTCACGAATGGTCATGATGAACATAGTACCATATTTATTATTTACTATTTATTACTTACTTTCTTCTTATATCTCTGCTGAACTTGTAATAAATATACTGAATAAACATAACCATTTGTCTAATTGATTCCTCTGGACTGATCCATTGGTATCAGCTTGGGCATTAGTTATGCACTGAACCAGACATGTTGATGTTTTAAGGCTATATAAAAGAGTGAAATATTATTTGTGAGCGTAACAATTTTTATTGTCATTTTAAAAATAATAAGTTTGACTTTGCCTCGTCCCGTTCATACATTTGTCCACTATAAGAATCAGTGTCTGTAAGAACGAGTTGTACTGAATCTACAACTCATTAACATGTGCTAAACTTTCCAAGCGGTATTTCTGAGAGAGAAAAAATAAAAACGTTTCCCTCTCTCGTCACCTTTTTTTCTATCAAAAATTAAAAAACAAGGTCCAACCGCCCTCGTCACGTTTGAAAAACATGTGCCCGAGAAACGTTTAATTATTTTTCTGCAGCCTAAACTGGTGTTATACAAAGGTATCCGCTGCAGTAGGTATCTTGTGCGACACTAGAGTATTGATTATAGAAGGTAAGTAGTACGTATAAGCTATCCATAATCTGTCATACAGACCCAAAAATACATAAATATGTCCATTGCATTGTTTCTTTAAACATATTTTATTCATGAAAATATACAAGTCATGAATGGACGAACGTCGCTCCCATGTTAAAATATAGAGATACAAGCAAGTATAGAATGAGCTGACACAATATTTATAATGATACAATTGCTATATATCAGCATATATCAGCTGGGACGCTTACAGTGCTTTGTCCAATTTTACTGCGCATTCCTGAACCCGTAACTAAGTGTTTGCACGTATTTCACTGTCCATCATCTGGTCATCTGCCAACGGATTCTTGTATTCTTTTAAGCGTACAGGGTCGTGTACTGTACACTAGGGGTTGTGACATCACTTAAAGCGTCAGTATAGTTGGGCTCGATACCGACACCTCAAACTTGCTAGATCACGAGCCTGGTGCCTCAACCAGTTCGCCCACCATGCACGCACACGCTGTTACCATAAATGTGTTCATGCTGAATCCCTTTAAATAGAAGAATGAATTTAGTTATAATTACATGTATTAATTGCATGTGGAGAAACAGTAATGTATGGCATTATGTATAGGAGAATGTCCGAAACCTCGCTATTATTTTCGCACGTGAAGCTTGTTCGAGGCCGTTAGGCCGAGACAAGTTTCACGTGCGAAAATAATAGCGAGGTTCACGAGCCAAACTAATGGAGGACTGTTCTAGCTGTACATGGCCATGACCAAAAGTGTCGTTCAAACACGCAAATAAACGTGCTCAACTATGGGAGGGCGGTGGTTATATATTCACGTACATCATGACACGTACATCAATGAACATCGTGAAACTCGGTAGGCCTATGCAGTATGAGTGATTCCGACATCGACGTGTTTGTTACACAACACCGTTTCACAGACACTTTTGAGGTTGACGTTAATTCAGATTTTGAGATGTTATTAAATTCTGATTGTGATTATAATGCAGTTCCAAACTTTGATGTGGGAAAATGTGAACTGGTTGATCTTGAAGCTTTTTCTTCTGGTTCTGATACTGATTTGTACAAAGCAAGCCAAGAAATTGAATCCAACCTTTTTAATATGTTGCCCTGTAACCCTCCCCCGCAAGTGACGTGAAAAGAACCCCCGACACCTGAAACTCCAGAACATAGCGTAGATTTTAATTCAGCAAGGTTTGGTCAGCCAGCATCAGATTTTGACATTAAGAAATTGTGCGACTCAGCATATTCATCGAATACTGAAAGCAAGAGTAAGTGGGCACTTCGTTTGTATCAAGTGTGGGTGAGAGAACGGCGTAAGAGGGGTAGGAGAGAGGATATGGATTTAAACCCTGGCATTATGCCACTGGCTCAGAAGGAATGTGAACTAAATAAAACTTGATGTTTTTCATAGCTGAGGTCAGAAATCAGAAGGGCGAGTAATATCGTGGAAATACGCTTTACGAAATTGTCTCTTCTCTGCAGTATTACATCAGAAGAAATGGACGCATTTAAACCTTTTCGAGTCTTACTTCTTTCAGGGATTAAGGTCTTTGTTAGATGCAAGAATGAAGTCGCTGGCTAGACACGGAATTGGAATAGAGAAAAGACAGGCTGAAGTGATCAGTGTAGATAAGGAGGACGTGTTGTGGGAGAAGGAGATCTTAGGGGAGCACAGTCCGCAACAGCTATTAGATACAGTGATGTACCTCATTGGCCTCAATTGTGCTCCTAGAGAAGGCGATGAGCATAGGTATCTCAGAACGGGTCCAAACTCACAGTTCGAAATAACAGTAGGTGTAGATGGGTCAAAACGTCTCAGATACATGGAGGATGTATCGAAAACCAAAAGAGGTGGCTTAAAACATCGAAAGTGTCAAAGAAAATGTGTCTACGTCTCCCAGAATTTAGTGTGTCCAGACAGATGCCTTGTCCAGCTTTATGAAAAATACGTGTCACTCAGGTGAGGTATCAATGGATTTGGCAGGAAAATATGCTTCCTGATATATCTTCATAGTTTGTATAGACGTCAGAGTCTTATGAGCTACGCGCAGAATTAGTTTCATCTGCTCTACCTTTTACAAACCAAATGGGTTTAGTCATTGCCGTATACAGCGCATGCTTCTCGTAAAACTCTTTCTGCTCCAGTCCATCTTATCCTTGTTTGCTAGTAAGAAGCGACTAACGGGTCGAGTGTTCAGGTTCGCTGACTTGTTTGACACACATAATCGTATATTAATTCCAATTGCTCACGTTACTGATCACTTGTTTGTCCAGACTCGATTATTCACAGACCGCCGCCATGACGCTACAATATTGTTGAGTGCGACGTAAAAGTAGACTCACTCACTAACGCATAATTAAAATGAGATGCTTAAATCTATGCAAGGGACAGTATCATTAATCACTTTAACTATACTATGTTGCACTCTTTGGAGACCCGTGAAGGTCCCGGGGTAGAATAAGCCTTCAGAAACCCATGCTTGCGATAAAGGGCGACTCAGTTTGTCGTAAGAGACTAACGGGATCGGATGGTCCGGCTCGCTGACTTGGTTGGCACATGTCATCGGTTCCCAATTGCGCAGATCGATACTCATGTTGTTGATCACTGGATTGTCTGGTCCAGACTCGATTATTTACAGACCGCCACCATATAGCTGGAATATTGCTGAGTGCGGCGTAAAACTAAACTCCCTACCTTCACACTTTGGAAACGTGTGTTTATGGTAATTACATTTGAAAATTGATCCTATTTTAAGACCTAAAGACGGAAAGTGCACCGCATTTTACTTGAGGCCTCTGAAATTTATTCGAAGAGATGCGTGGTATGCAGATATTCCGGTTGAGTTGCACCCTTTGAGAGGCACTGTCGGACGACTGTGTAAAATGGCAGGATTTGGTGGATTTTATTCAAATCATTCACCGAGGGCGACTACAGTAACACGTCTCTATGATTCTGGCCTAGACGAGCAGCTGATAGCTGAGAGGACAGGACACAAGTCTCTGGCAATCTGAAGCTGCAAGGCATGGCTAGCTGATACATTTGAATGTTGTTTGTATTGTTTGCTTTTCCGAAATATAAAGAATGAAAATCGTTCAGTGTGCGCATAAGAAAAATCTCAAGGGAACTATTTCCATAACCTATAATTCATTCCTTTATTGTAGAGGACCTCAGCAGAGATGGAAGCCCGCGTAGATGGTGTCATTCAGAGGAAGTCCAGTAAAAGTACATGCGCGGCTCTATCGACAGTCAGCAAGCCTACTGAGACAGACACGGCACCGTCACCAACAGCTGCACCAGTTTTGACCACCACCAACAAGAGTGATGACGGCACTGCTTCGGAAAAGGAACGTGATTTGAAACTTGTTCTGAGGGACGGTGTTGTCTTGTCGCTGACATTCTGAGTTGAGAATAAACGTTATACCGGCCATGACATAATCTATTGTTATTTATTAAGACAGTTGAGAACATGAAACACATTTCCTGGTGTAAGGTCGTCCGGGAATTTGTCACAACATAATTTTGTGCAAATCCTGCTGTATTATGGGAGGGTCATCGCTCTTCTTGAACTATGGGAGGGTAATCATTCTAGGAAAACTATGGGACGATTTGATATTTATACTCCAACTATTGGAGAGTCAGCAAAATGATTACATCTATTCAAATGTCAAGAACGTTCACGTAACTTTGTTTTAAGTATGACAATTAGAGAAGCATGAACTGTCCTTGTTATGTCTGTCAACGCTATCGGCATTCAAATCATGTTGCAATTTAACGGAGAATGGATAACTTGACATAGTCTTGGTGTATTAAAAGAAACAGTTTTCTGCTCAACGTTCTGTTTTTTTTCAATCAGGTAAGTATCATCTGGCATATGTCGTCGTTTTACATGTAACTTTTTGCAGTTATGAAATTCACCTGAGGTTATATAAAGGTGATAAATAAATGCTCTGACAGTAATGAGTTTTGACTTCGATATAGGTACCACTTGCAGAATACCACTAGGTCCTTCTGTCGATCTGCACTAGTCACCACTGGATACTTATGGTTGCCAATATGAGGACGCATGATATACGTATTCTGGATTCCATAAAGTCAACAGTGAGAGCTACAAGATACATTTCACACTGGCGGTAAGTACTAACAATTTGACCTCTTCCGTTACATCCACCTAAAATGGTCCAACTTACAACGTGACATAAGTATATCTGTGAGGGTTCCTGCCTCCCTGTACACTGCCGTTCTATACACAATATGGTATGTACCTGTCACAATGACATAACGGCCATTATCTTTGTTGGGTAATGCTGGTCAGGCTGAAGACGTCGGTAGTTAACATTTCCACGATGGATTGCGAGTGAAGTCGACATTTAATTGCAAGTGAAGCCTCAATTCGACAAGACGGACCCAACAGTACCCGATACTCACGACTACGCCAATGTCACTCGTCAATTATTCGTCAACTATTTGTGATGACTATAGTCGTCAGGCAACTTTTCTTAGGTTTATTACATTTAATAGGTGTCCACTTACCTAATATTCTTTCTATTTGCCAGACTAATCATCTAATCTAATCAATCAAAATTAATATAGTGCCATGATTCCGCAGAGGAGTACCTCTTTACTCATATGCGTTGTACATGCATATTAAAAAAAACCCAGATACACAGTTTTGCTGTTGGGCTTAATAGATGCCTCGGACATTTGCCATATCTGTACCAGGCTATGTTCTTGGGAACAGTCTGTAGAACACAACCAATACGTGGACAGGGCACAAATCACATTACGTTTAGGGGCATGTCATGTCCAGTTCCTGGTATTTTGCCCACAGCAATCATTTATGTGTTTTATACAAAAATATATATCATCGTAAATGTACTGAATGTGAAACGCTACTGTGTCTACATTATGCATACCTTTCAAAATATATATATTACAGGGAGTTCATGAAAAAAAAACGATATCCTGGGGATGCATGCTGGACACAAAAAGAAGTGCCCTGTAGCCTACAGGCGGATGGAAGTAGCTGTGGCGTATTTGTTCTTATGGTAAAGTGGTTCCTAAAAACAATAAATACAAAAACAAAAAAGAGCTGCAATACAGAAAACGGCTGTAATAAAAACACTCTTGACACATCCATTGAGAAGTCTATCTACAATTCAGTACACATTTAATGAACAGAGTAATATCTTATGTGAAGTGGGCAAACTAAAATGAGTGGAGTCTTGAAACACACCTTGCTTATTTGTCAGTATGCTTCAGAATGCTGTGACGGTACTCATTGGCATGTCGTGTTGTGTATTCCGACAGTGTCACTGCGAGTACTTCAGGGGAATTGCAGCCGCTACATTTGTGGAGAAAATGAAGGACAATCGAGACACTCTTTGCGACCTACCATTTTGTAGTGATCCCCCCGAAAGGCAAAAGAAACATCAGTAGGTCTCCTGCGGTGGTTGTGACCGTTGGTGCCATTTCGTTTGTGCTGGAATTGAAGAGCAACTGAAAGGCCGATACATGTGTCCACTTTGCTCCATAGTATGAACCCCGTCTTGTTTACATTCGTCACTGGTGAATGACTGGATGTTTTATATACAATGTGTGACTGCAGAAGATTTGTTACTCAGAACGTAGACATACATGTAGTTCTATTATTATTTGGTGCTGGTGCTATTTAAGTGATAACCCTACTGTATGTGATGGTTTTCAAACGCACATCGTGGGCTATATTGTCGCAAATTTTGTTATATCGCGACGCGTTTGCAGACCCTGAAATATGCGAAGGTGTAAACAACGATATACCTTTGCAAAAGTTCAAATACAGTAGGGATATCACTGAAATCACACCGTAAACACGTCATGAATCTTATATGACTGGAACTCATTTCACTGTCATTTCACCTGTTTGATATTCTAGCTATGTGAGCGACATTCCACCATTGTGATATTCCACTTGTATGAGTGTCATTGCACCTGTATCGGTGCTGTCCCACTTGCATGAGTGTCATTCCACCTGATGATATTCCACCAGCACGAGCATTCTACCAGTATGAGTGTCGCACCTATATAAGTGTTGTCCCACCTGCATGAGCATCATTCCACTTATATGGGTCTTGTCCTACCCATGTCGGTGTTGTCACACCTGTATGAGTGTTGTTCTACCTGCATGGGTGTTTTTCCAGCTGCACAGGGGTTGTCCCACCTATATGAGTGTCATTCCGCATATATGTTTGTTGTCCCACCTGTACTGTATTCGTGTCTTCTATTATAATATTGTCATATTGCATAAGTGTATTCCGTGACATGTTAAGACTTATTTGGACTAAAATATGTCACATACTTGTCATTCTGTGTTATAGAGTTTCTCTCTTAATACACACAGGTACCCGCTGCCTTGAAGATTTTATATCCTGAGACTCACGGGTACCCGCTTCCTTGGGTGGTATATATCCTAACACGCAGATACCCGCATCCTTGTAGACTTAACTCCTCATACACACATGTACCTATTGCGTTGTAGGTTTATCTCCTAATACACACAAGTACCCGCTGCGTAGTAGAATTTGTCTCCTAATACACACTGATACCCGGTTGGTGTAACCGTTGCCTTGGTTACTTATTTCTCCTAAAATAAACAGAGGCATCTGCGGCCTTGTAGAGTTTTATCGCCTGATACATTTAGAGATGTCAGCTGCCTAGTATGGTTTTATCTCTTAACACTCGCATTTACCCTGTGTTTGGTAGAGTTTTGTCCCCAAACACACTCAAAGGAAATTGCCTTGTAGATTTTTTTCTCCTAACACAGACATGGGACATGGTGCCTTTCTCCTAAGACATATATAGAGAAACTGTTTTCTAAAGTGTCACGTGCTTTTACAATATGTACATACATTAAATATATAAGCACTTGGGCTGTATGGCCTGTGAGACACTAAAATGACAGAATATCACAGCTTTACAGTAAAATAAGAGAAAACAATCACATGGAAGTTATAACCACGTTGACGCACGCATGCACACAATAATGCTCTTCCTCACTCATACACTCTCCCATGCATACACGCAATCAATCATTTACACAGATTAGCAATCGGATAATCACACGCTCACATACACAATCACAAGCTTATTGTGGTTTCAGGGTGGTTTATTCCTTATTACATATTCATTAATTAATTACTTAGTTCCCACCAGGTGTGTACTTTGTCATCTGACATATACAGGGGTAACCGCTGCTTTTTAGCATTTCATCTCCAAACATATGTAACTGCTGACCAGCTGCCTTGCAGAGCTTATTGCCTTTCTATAAGGGAAAATACTACATTTAATACTTACGGAAAATAAATCTTTTGTTGCAGATATCGTATTGTTTGTTACAGATATGCTCAATATATGAGCATGTACAAATATGTTGAAAATAACACTTGTACGAATATTGAATGAACTTAGTTTGTGTTTATTTATAAATTTAAAAAATCGCAGCACAAAATATATCTGCATGCAAGATTAGTAATAATTAAATTCATTTCACAAAGTCTTATAAAAAGCCCCGAAAATATATCTACACAGCATTTGTACCATAACTTCAAATTTTAGACAGAAATTTGAGTCGACACTGGTAGTGACGCAAAAAAAACTTCAGTATCAATTATTATGCTACCATATATTAAATTAGTTTATTGCAGGGTGAATGGCACCATTATATAAAAGGACCGTCGTGCATATAACAGACTTATATACACGACATTGTCTTGTCGTGTATATAAGAGCATTATATACACGATGTCGTGTATATAGCCACAGCCCTTGGATCAATGTGTCACGTAGATCTAAAAGACGCGATCTCTGATTGGCTGAATGTTTTTTCGCCGGAACGTAGTTTGGAACAACAAAAATATTATACAGGATTAGGTGAATGCTGACAAAATACATAATAATTGTTTGGATTATTAATAGGTCGTAAAAGAATTCAACTATTATGGTTAGGCTTTGAATTATTCTGATGATAATTTATTAAAAAGTTAGAGGTGTAACAATAACAACCAATGAAAACGGAGAAGACATGAAATAGTGCTGACGATACAGAGGGGAGATAACTCTAAGTATCTTAAGAAGTGTCCGTAAAATGTGTCCAATTGAAACATTAAATATAAACTAGAGGGCAAAAGAAAGTGAACCCGCCTATTAATAATCGATAAAATCAAAGCAAAACATGCAATGTTTATAAGTTATAGTAATTTAATGATGCAAGCATTTGGGACAATGCACCAACAGTATTTATAAGAGTGTTTATGATGAAGAGAAGAGTACGTGCCATCAGAGACCATATAATAGATTATCTATTATATGGTCTCTGGTGCCATGTAATGGACAACGGGGTAGGAATAGTACAGCTCACAGACACAACAACAGTCATGGCATGTCTCTGACTCTGGTCACGCATACACATCCTTTGCAACGAGTGTGACCACCTCTAGCAGCAATACACGCCCAGACTTGCATTTTCATCGTCAGCCAACGAATGAGGTCATTTGGAATTATTATCGTTCTTGAGAGCGTCTGCAAGTTCTTGTCGGTTCGCTGGGGGTCGTAGTCTTCTTCTCACCTGGCGATCCAGGTGATCCCACAGGTGCTCTATGAGGTTTAAGTCCGGTGAACTTTCTGGTCATGGAAGAACTTAGATATCATGGGCGTTCAAAAAGTTCTGGACAATTCGCGCTATATATGAGGCTTGGCGTTGTCATGCTGCAGAGGTGTTCCCTCTTGTTGCTGGCGAAGAATGTCCTCTCTGTATCTCTGAGCGTCATGTTTCCACGTATTACGACCCATCGTGTACGTTGATACCCACAAATACCTCCCACACCATCACACCGCCTTCTCTAAACGATTGCACGTCTTTGACGCAGTTCGGAGCTGGTCTTTCTCCCTTGCGAAGGTATACTTGACCCAAGCCCTCATTATTGAACATAATGAATCGACTTTCGTCTGTGAAAACCACTCGCTGCCAATTTCCTAGCAGCCAGCGACGCACAGCCCTTGCCCACTTTAACCTACGACGGCTATGTTCCTGGGTAAAGGCCATTCCGAGCAGGGGACGTCGAGCTCTGACACCTGCTACCCGTAGACGTCATGACATGACATGAGCCGTTGCCGCCGTTTCCGTTGCCGTGATGAAGAGTACGCAGATGGCGATCTGCCTGGTTGTGGCCTGTCTTGGTTGCTGCCAGTCTACCTGCAACGCTGAAACAGTCTGATGATGGGAGTACGTGTACAGTTATGGGTCTTTCAATATGGCTGTTGTTGGCGCCCATCTGCCTCATACCTCTCTCTCTCTCTCTCTCTCTCTCTCTCTCTCTCTCTCTCTCTCTCTCTCTCTCTCTCTCTCTCTCTCTCTCTCTCTCTCTCTCTCTCTCTCTCTCTCTCTCTCTCTCTCTCTCTCTCTCTCTCTCTCTCTCTCTTTTGGGTTGTTAACAGTGGCATAATTTCAGAGGTTTTCTGTCAGCTGAGATATTTGGCCACATATTCCCTGCTTTTTGTACCAGTTCTTGACAAGTATCTGCAGAATCTCCGAGATACCACGCTTTGCAATTTTTCGCAAATTAACGTGCCTCTGCACAGCCAACATCCTGCGTTTGGGCGCATGATTAATCAGTGTGTGGCCGTTTCGGCCTAAAAGGGTTTTATTTACTTGAACAACTTTGCCAAGACTTCTAAATAAAATGTGTTCATTTTCTCTTGCCCACGAGTGTACTTTACTTGAAAACTAACTGTCGATGTCTTTAGAGGTGCCATATCTTTTAAAAACCTTCTTCTTTCACACAGCAGAAAATGCAACTACTTTCCAACTGAAGCCAGTCGCAGATACTCTTCTAATTTGGTTGATTCCAAGGAAGATAAGCAAATGGAGAGAGAAAAAAGCATTGCGGTTTTAATAAACGCTAAGGTTAGGGGACGTTAATAATTAATTAATTCAGCGAGGCAGTACCAACACTAGTCCGTCTCCTAGACGCTTGAGAATAAGCAGAATAGAACTCCTACTCAAGAATGGAGTGATCTGGTGCGTCTCCATTGCCCCAACTGACGGACGTAATAAGCTCGGATCAATTTGGGTTTGTTTTGCAGACAAATATTTTTTTTATGTATTTTTGTATAAGACAACCTTATTTCTGTGTCCTTATGTCAGCCTATTCATGCCGTTCATGCAGTCGCGCATCAGACCTTATGCCAGTCCTGTAACAGAGGCTTTACTCCCCCACGAATGGCTGTTGTGAATCAGGAAAACGGTTTACTTTGAATGAAAGTGTCCCACTGATACCAGTCTGTATCTGGTCGTTTCTTAACGGTTTATATTAATATAATATATGTTAGGTTCATGTATTAGTTTGGTTTGGATTTATTTAATATGTACATTTTAACCGAAATGGGAAAAACGCCAAAACACCACTTCTATTATTTTCTGTTGTGTACAAATTAGAAGACATTCACTCAATTTTATAAACAAATCGTTTCTCGCTGTGCTCCGAATATCAACAGCTTTATTTTCAACGTTTTCTGAAATAAGGCTGCCATACTCTTATCTTTTTTATTGAAGTTTATATTTCCAGGAGATGTTGCATACATCACTTATTGACAACATACATAAATGCATGTTGGGGTTCACTAGTGGTAAATAGTGATGATTATTACATGGAGGACAATAGTACATGTAGGTCTAGAGGTAGTTGCATATACCAAACAGTTTGTATCAAGTACCTGCATACATGCTCACAGGTTTCAAGTCTCTATCATCATGAAAATGTACAGTGATCATTATTACATTAAAGATAATATCTGATTAGTAATAGTACATCATCTTTTAATTATTCCACGTGGTGTCATATGTATTTATAATCTCGCCCGTGTACCGAATCATAAGCTCTCGAAGCGCTTGTAAAATATAGCACGCCGACAACAGTTGGCGATGTCCGGTTTTCCGAGGAATGTATACAACTTTCAATCCCTTGATCACACATCCATTGTTTAACGTTGCAAACAACACTGTCTCTAGATACGTGTGTATGGCGAATATTCGTTTCTAGATCAGACAAACCTGTGATTGATATCATGAACATCGACCCATGGCTTCTGGATAATGGCCAGTAGTTCCCCAAGTCATCGCTCCAGACCACCCAGTTCATAAAGTCGCCTCGTATATGACCCTTCACACAACCAGTTATAAGCACTGTCACGAGAATTACATCTTTCTTAAATGAGGTGTTTTCTCTATTTTCATAAGTAATACATTTTCTTCTAAATAAGAAAAAATCAGCACAATGAGTTGGATGGACCGACTCGCAACTGTTATCAATACTTCAAAGCAAATGAGATTCATATTAACATATTTTATCAAATCAATACATATGTACGTGAAAGTATATCGCCGTTTAAAGGTGTCTCAAAGCTGTTGCGACAATATGGTATGGGCCCTTAAGCTAGCCGAATGCCGAATAAGGTTTATTGTTAAGAACAATCTCCACATGGGACACACAATTACACTATAGTTCAATATGCATATACCTATCACATATGACGACCAGCAGCTGTTTATACATAAATTATAACGGGTATAAGGAATACCCCAACAAGAAACATAACGGTTTGAGATATTACTTCCTTTTTATTGTTACTACGTTTTACAGATTAGGATAGAATGCAGCAGAGAATGTTCGGGTGATCCTGGCACAGTCAGGCTGGTACAGCTCATCATCAGCTCAGGGCCCTGTTATTATTGTTTTTTATTTAGCATTGGTAAATCGTTGGGGAATAACGAATAATTCTTCTTTCACAACTCAGGTATTCTCGAAATCAGATATTCCCGATATTCACTGCTGGTTCATGGACGGAATGACTTACAAAAACATTCTACAAGATAATGGTTGA
This sequence comes from Haliotis asinina, assembly GCF_037392515.1. NCBI lineage: Eukaryota > Metazoa > Mollusca > Gastropoda > Lepetellida > Haliotidae > Haliotis > Haliotis asinina. The sequence continues at coordinate 14,952,777 of NC_090284.1, forward strand.
CATAGAATTAAACTCTTCTTCATACTCTTGGACTATCAGGGCGGAGGAAAACCATCACTGGGCTTCACACGTTGTCTCCATGTGGGAAATCGAACCGGGGGTCTTCGGCGTAGTGAGTGAGTGAGTTTCGTTTTACGCCGCTTTTAGCAATATTCCAGCGATATCACGGCGGGGGACACAAGAAAATGGGCCTCACAATCGTACCCACGTGGGGAATCGAACCCGGGTCTTCGGCGTGACGAGCGAACGCTTTAACCACAAGGCTACCCCACCGCCCCTCTTCGGCGTAACTAACGACTCCGTAACCACTTGACTAACATTACGAGAGGAACTATGACTAACAGTTTAGTTCAATGCACTAAACACGCGGAGATCCGGTCACATAATTAGCCATATGCCCACCATTGTCTTTAGAGGCGAGTAAAGGGATCTGGATCTGACCGGGTGGTCATACTCGCTGGTTTGGTAGGTGAATGTCATCCTGACCCAGTTGCGTAGATCGATGCTCATGGGGGGCAGTCATTGGATTGCATGGTCCGATTGATTATTTACAGACCGACGGCATATAAATTTGATTTACAATGCAGCGTTAAAGGACAAGAGAACAAACATATGTCAGACATAAAATATTACTTTGTTTTCATGGTGCACAACATAACTCGATGCTATAGCACTCGGTGCTTTTAAAATACAACTCTCGATCTAAAGACAAATAGTTCGCCTCGAGAAGGTGAAATAAACGTTTCACAACATAGGGAAAAAGTACCATTCTTACCTTTAGGGGTACGATGGGATAGAGAAGTGATTACAGCGCCACGCCCAAGACCAGGGCTCAAATGCTGGATACACCGTGTTAAGCCCATTACAGGTGGTCCTTGTGATAATTATGGTTGGTGATATTATATACGTGAAGCCACACTCACTCACTTACACGGCTTAAGAGGGAAGGGGGCCTGAGGTACGAGATGCTCAACAATAAGCAATTGATTTACGACGAGAATGCTACTTTTTCTTTTCAAGATGTGTACAATAAATGATAAAAAATTGAAACACAGATTTCGCGAAAACAAGACATTTATAACATTTTGGGGGCGAGATGGTTGTCTAGGTGGTTCAAGGTGGTCCGCTTTCCACCCTAAAAAGACCGGGTTCGATTCCTAACATGGATATAAAACGTGGAAGTCATTTTTGTCCCTTACCAAAAGGGTCACAAAACCAAGTCACACGCTAATTATAACATTTTTTATAAGCCGTTTGCTTACAAACTCATGGCATGGTTATTCTGCATTATTTGTCGTGGAAATGTTGCTGTATCAGTGTTGGGAGTTTATATTAGAGGGTAAGCCGTTAGTTGACACCTATGAATGAAGGCTTTACTCACAATACCTACTTTTGACGTAATATTGAAATACACGACCTGGTTATTCAGGAAATATGGACCTCGTGGCTTGTTGGTGAAAAGGGAAAGAATAATTCTGTGGCGTCAGTTGTTGTCACTGACAGTTGTTGTCTAGCGACGCGGTCGTATATTGGATTAATAAACCAGGGTGCAGACTTTCTAAGTGTCTTTCATTTGAGCACTAGTCGAGTTTCTTCTTTCATTTCGCATTTACAAGTGGCATGGGTTTTGTGGGACTATTCAATTGCTTCAGGTGTCAAATGTGTATGAATTTTTATTTAAGCAAATCGGTACATGCAGAGACAGGGATATATAGGAATGTTCCAGCTCAGCTTGAAGCCTACACGTTTTGAGTGCTATGGCGACTTAAAAAATAATTGTCATTGCACCCTATACAGAAGCCATTTCCCGCTGTGACTGAGAGTTGTCAGGGCGTCTGTGAAAGAATGCCATTATTTACTGCCAGAATCCAGGTAATAAGACGCTCCCTACCTGTGATTACCATTCACAGACAGGTGTATATTATAATACGCTAGGCTCCCAATTTACTGTTAGCACGTCTCGGGTGCCCCCGACACCCCCGAATCACGGCCTCGCTGGAAGGCGCCGGGGATGTGTGGGGCGACTGAGGTGGTTGCAGATTAGCGTTCGGGGACAGGGGGAGGGACGTGATAGCTGGAATTGAGATTAGGTCGTGGGAATACTTGTCCCGGGAGAACTTTCTACCTGTGACACAATAACACGTCTGTAACCGTAACTCAACCGCACCAACTCCAGCAAGCGAGATCTTTGAAATAACATGCAAGGGCAATTTGAGCAGCAAGTAGGTTACACTGAGAGGTAAAACCTTCAACAAAAAGAAAATCACACGAGTATTTTACCGGTCTTCACGTATCCTATTCCCGGGGCACAGGCTATGACAAAAGACTGACTCAATTGCAGTTGATGAGGATAGTCATCTTGCTCTTCTTTTGTCTAGACGTTTGACTTGGGGCTACATCAGCTCGTGTCTCGTTGAGACGATTTTACAACCTGGGGATGGCCCTATATAGGAATCCTCTATCTACATCAATGTAATTGATTTTTCACACAAAGGGCGTCAATACAAATTGGGCGTACTTTTACAAATGAGCGTACTTGACCATTGCGAATGGAATCCTTAATGTCATTCTGAAAATTAAATGTAGTTGGCTGTATGCATGGCGATTTATTGCTGACTGGAATACCATAAACCTGGTTTGCCTGAAAACACATTCACACCATACGCCACGGAAACCATATGGGAAACGACGGCTCCTCTATTGATGATGGAATATATTAAGCCGTATCAATCGGCTCAGACACATAAAAGAATCAAATATATATTTGAAGATGGTGGTCTATTGAATGTTCATAGGCTTTCCTGTTTGTAAAGTCAGGTTCCCATCTCTTTACACCCAATTTGTAACTACATCGGTGAATATGGAGCCGAGATACATTGAATGGCGTTCCCACTTACATGCACATAATGTACCGTCGGCATTCATATGATTTACTATGGCAAACCCCTAGGTGTTTTTTGTGATCCTGACAACAAAACGGGATTGAGAGATTCAGAGAATGGCCGCTGACTCATTGTTATGGATAAACATATGCTGGACATGTTTCGCAAACAAATTAACTAGACAGATTGTTTTTGTAACCTTAGACCTTGCCCTATGAGTGCTATAGCCAGCCGCGAAAATACACCAAACAAAGCATTGTGTACTTGAGGGAATGGTTTACTTGATGGGCAGTAGATGGCGACTTAGAGTCTCCGGTCCATACTTACATTTAGTGTCACTAGATTTGCAGTAAGAAGATAAAGTATATGGTTTCCAGTAGTCGAAAATGTGCAGCCTTCGTTTGCGCCATGTAAAGAGATCCACCATTAGTTACCTTTCGGTTCTGATGAACATACACATGTACTTTTACGGTCCACATATTTAGAGCTTGTATACAAAGGTGCGGTCTGCTATATATACTGGACAAAAATAGTTAGGATATATGTAAATTTTGAAATCATTAGTAGTGATATATGTATTTATTGGCACACTGATATATATCAATCATAAAAATACCAATATCCCTAACTTATTTTGCCCAGTAGTAGTTAGTGCTCTGGTTTCATATACCTCTTACCCGTGAAGAACCGGGTAAGAATTGATCTTCAGTAACCCGTGCATGTCGAAAGAGGTAACTAACTGGATAGGGTGGTCAGACTCGATATCTGGGTTGACAGATGTCATCGTATCCGAGTTACGTAGATTGATGTTCATGCTCTTGCCCTAGGATTGTCTGGTTCAGATCCGATTATTTACTGACCACCGCCATATGCACATTTTTGTTTAGATATTTAAGTATATCTTTTAAAGGTGAAATGTTGCAGAAGAACATCCACGGTCCTACAAGACAGTGGGTTATCCGCGCTATTATATCCCCAGACTGTTATGATAAATATCCAGGAACTGTTTGCCATGATAGTTTCGTCTGGTGACTGATTCGTAGAGACTATGCTATAACATTATAGCTGTTCTATCAAATGACGCATGCACAGGAGCGAAAGAAATTCTAAGAAGTCGGTGAAGACTGATTCTCCATTCCGAAATGTTGCCATTAAGGGGAGATCGGGTCAAGGATACTCAACGATGCTTGAACTTAGAATCCCTCACTGTACCCTCTAATACACGTTACACGTGTAATCTGACAGATAACTTTGTTTGAAAGGTGGCCCTGTTCATTCATCAGTTAACGGGTACCCGATAGGATGAAAAACACTGTTAACTTCCAGCAGATCGTGAGGCAGTTTGGGTTGGGTTGACGTTCGACTGCAAACTAACTAACGGAAACGAACGAACTAACAAACTGCTAGAATATTCATTTATGCACATTACCTGAGTGTTCACACAGTCTCGCCACAACACAGAGAATAAACATGAAAGTACATCCAATCCGAATCACGCCACCCAGGAGCGTAAATATACACAGAAGTATATATATATATTCCTGTATATAAATACATTGTATGCATAAGCATATGTAAAAGGCATACGTGGTTTCAGATTACACAAATCGTATTGGTTTTAAACATTACTCAATAGCAAATTGTTAAATATTGATCGATTTCACCTTGTGTCACAAAAACATCATAAACGACACAATTAGACCATTCATAAATATATACACTGGAGTAACAATCAGTTCCAAAATAATGGAATATAAGTGTGCATGAATATACATAATCTAATGATTTATATGTTTCATCAAGCTCACCAATGCTCAAGTGTATCTAAATATTCATGTTACACTTTATCCGGTCGTGTACTTGTGTGAACAAGTAATGTTCATGCACTCGTTGTAGTAGATTCTCTGCGGTTCTAAAGCATACAGTAATATTCACAAACAGTTTGTTTGCAAAATGCACCGGTAACCCAAATAACTACATAGTAAAACACATCCCTTCGGCTTATTAACGGTACGGGTCGTTTCGAGGTCCTTGTGGTCGACTAACGTTAGCCGAACGGGTCGTGCGTTCGCTTGTGGTGTGAAACATTCCAGTTTGATTCCCCGTTTTATACGTTATCCGTTCTAGCATGACTATAATGTGATACACATTACCTAGTATTAAACAACCCTGTGTAGCCTGAGAAGTAAGTCTGTTTAAGATCAGAGAGAAGGTGTAAGGGTAAATCGTGTTTAATCAATCTTCCGTGTTTATTGCCAGAAACCTCTGCTTAGTGTGTTTACGCTCTCTGTCAGTCTTATTCAGTTCCGGTTAGTAGAAAAATTTAAGCAATTGGAGTTTGTTCAGAATAAAAGACCTCGCATGTTACTAGTCATTGATAAGAACAAATAATGTAACAGTCTCGGGTAAGCGAACTAGGGTGAATTTCAAAGACTTTTGTATGCTCCATGGAAGATAATATCATGGTGATGCTAACCTTGTTATACAAGCTGCCTGAAGAGATATTGGATGCTCTGGTTTGTAACATGGTTGATCTCATGCCAGAGTGATTCCGTGCCAGAATAGTACGATAGCCTACACGGATCTCATGTGGTGGTATTCGATACCCTATCATCCGATCTCAGGTCACCGTATCTCGATAGCGTGGATTTATCTTGCGTCATGGTATCCCTATAACGTTCACTGATCTCTGTTGTTCGTGTAGCGTAGACTCATCTCAGTTCTTCGTATCTCTTTAGCGTTGATTGCTCTCAAGTCACCGTATCTCGATAGCGTAGACTGAACTTGCGTCATCGTATCTCTATAACGTTCACTGATCTCAGTTGTTCGTATCCCGATAGCGTAGACTGATCTCAGGTCATCGTATCCAGTTAGTGTAGATTGATCTCAGCTGATCGTGTCCCGATAGCGTAGACTGATTTCAGGTCATGTTATCCATATGGCGTAGATTAATCTCAGGTCATCGTATCTCACTAGTATAAATTGATCTTACGTCATCGTGTGGCTACAGCGTAGATTGACCTCAGGTTATCGTATCCCGTTACCGTAGAATTTTCTCAGTAGATCGTATCTCGAAAGCGTAGACTGATCTCAGATGATCGTAACTCAATAGCGTAGACTGATATCGGGTTACTATATCACCATAGCGCACATTGATATCACACCATATCAGTATAGCGTCGACTGATATCGGGTCACGTACCCCGACGATCTCAGGTCACCGTACCTCGATAGCGTAGATTGATCTCAGGCCATCGTATCCCGATAGAGTAGATCGGTCGTACGCTCTCAGTTAAGATTTGTCAATGCCAGATACGGGGTCGACCTGTGCTGCTTCTGGTTGCAACATTTATTCACATACCCTGAAACACCATGTATGACAGCACATCCAGTCAGATGATTGTGAATATTTCAATGCAGGAGGAAACAAATAATTCCATCTTGATAAAATCGACATGTAATGATTCCACAGGATGTCTCTAACAAATGCACGGGCGTTTGCGCGATTCCGACTGTACCGTAAGCTTGTGGACATGCATCATTATCAGGCATAGTGATGATACAAGAAGGATACAAACAGGTGGACATAGCCTACACTAGCCTGGCACTCGTAAAAAAACATGTAAGTCCACACCAAGCGTACACTTGTTAATAAAACCCAAAACAACATGTCACTCGTGCTTTCATTTTGGAAATGTCCTTTACAATGCATCAATTAAGACACGATTTTCGACTATATCGTACAAATCAGTTCTAAAGCTTGGCTAAGGCAGGGTGATATTTATCTTTCCAAAATCTGCAGTCGAATCTCAAGTCAAATAACAGCTGCGGGTCTGATAACCCTTTAAGCGTTTTTATACTGACCATATCTGCGGGGATGCCTAAAACCAGCATCCGCATCCGGAACCTCCAGCCATTGACGGCCTATGCACATCACAGGGAACGCCATCTTCAGCAGACGGTGGAGGCGGCTGAGCAGTAAAGGTGCACACGAAGCGGAAGGAATGGTCAGGAGGTTCTCTGTGATCTTCAACATAACGCCATAGGGAGTGCTTCAGCTGTCGGTGGGAAGTGACCAAAGACCTTTAAACGTTTGGCGTTATTAGCCAGCTTTTGTCCTTTGAGGCTTTGATTTTTGAAGTTTGGTTATATTCCTCTGTAATTATTTCGTTACGAATGTTTCATCCATTCAACACACTTGTATTGTAAAATATTGCTGATTGTAGGCTAACGGACGTTGGTTAGATTTAGTAAATTTAGTCCCATTTTGGTTGAAAGTGGATCTGTAGCATACGTATCAGGACACACACACACACACACACACACACACACACACACACACACATCAGTATTATCAGGGATAATCTATAACACGGATATGTCACTTGCCTGCTTTCTTTACCATTTGTACTAATTAACGTGTGCCTCGTCATACTCCAACCCACACAGTGACTTGGTTTGTTTCCAGCGCAACTTCGGCTGCGTTCAACAGTACTTCAGCCAGTTTACTGTATCAGTCAGAATTTTACGATGAAAGCCTGAATGACTGACTGCCTGAATGAATGAATTATAGTAAGAGATAAGAGCAAGGATTACATGTGGATGCATGAAAGAAAGAAAAAGAACAAAAGAAAGAAATACACATGTGAATGAATGAAAGAATAAATGATATACCACGACAATCCCTCCTCAAACAAAACTGTTGCTTGAACACATCTGTTCACATCAGTTGTCTTTTTTAAAATCTGCTATGAGACATTTATGTACGGTGGAAATTAATTAAGACACCTTATTGTGGGCGGGGAATGGCATGGGCGGGCGAAGCAGAGGTGTGTGTATGTGCGTGCGTGTGTGCGTGTGTGCGTGTGTGCGTGTGTGTGTGTGAAAAACTATTACTCCCAGATGACTCTCAGTAGTGACAGGTCAGAGAATACCCAACATGCCTTTGGGTGGGGGTTTGTCTATTTACATTTTTATCTTCGAGGACGGACATGAAAACACTAAATAAGGACATGGGTCGGGGTAGTGAGGAAGAGTTATAAAACACATGACAAGACTTAGGGAATGCTAATTATAGATAACCGTCTCGAAATATCGTGCAGTTATGCAATGGAGTACACATTATTAGCCTTAATCATTCTTACAGATATTCGTAGTCACGATGCGTTGAGTTTTACTAGCGTGTCACCTTAATGCGGGAATAAACCCTAGTGTGAGTCTGTCCTGGGACGTTTTAATGACTACTTCTTTTAAAACACACTAGCTATCTTTGGATATATGCATTGAAGCGTAGTCACATCGCTGGATCTCCCTATTTGACAAGGGTTGTCATTTGGAAATCCTATATCACCTGGGTCTCAAGAGGACATGTATATTCACTGTATGAAAAACGCGAGCAGGGTCGAAATGTATCTCCTTCCTGATTGGTCAGCTAAGTGTGACCTTCTTTCTAACTGGGCGGACCTGTTCTACGCGTCCCCACAACGTTCCTCGTATTTTTATCACGAGTTCGTCGAGGTCTTGGTCTATACAGCCCTTGTCATTGCAATCTTCAAGGGGCGCCCTGTCGCCATCCCGTAAAAAGTAAAGGGGGCGTGCAATTACCTCGGCACGTGTCAGTCGGGGCCGAACGGTGACCACAACGCTGGTCAACACAATTTACGATGTGTGGCGCCATCTACACGCAGGTCACAAGGTTGCGAGGTCAGGTACACAGCACGTTTGACGGTGGGTTTGAAGTGCTGCGCGTTACGTCAAGTACACGTTCCACGGTCGAGGGCCTCAATCTTAGGGAAGTGCCACTCTATTGTGGTGGCCTTCACCGCAACATGAGACGGACGAAGGACAATGTCGGTTTCAGGTAGATACTATCGTGGAATTTTGATCAAGCGATGTCGGTCTTTGAAGAACCCGATACATCATATGTGTCGATTCATCTGAAAATTAACAAGACATATTTTAAATCTGACTTTTGTTGTGTTTATTGTGAGCGTCTACTGTTTTCTTAGGTAATCTCTGGATGAATCGTCTAAAAGGAGTCATTTGAACTTCAGAGTTGGTACTGCTAATTTGAACACCCTGTCAGCAAACAGAAAAATTGTGTGTGGCTGAGGCACAGGCCCGATCCATAAAACGTTCTTAGCACTTTACCAGTCCTAAGCCAATGCTAAAGCATAGAGTTACGACAGGCCGTAACGTTGCGAAGGTTTTGTGGATCAAGACTCAGGTCCTAGATTTTCGAAGCTCTCATAGCGCTAATTAAGATGGTCGTAATTGCCACACACAATCATTAACTGATCACTATCTCAGCGATAAGAAAATTCAGGCCCCCGACCCCGTTCCACAAACCAATCGTAGCTCTAAGTTGATCGTAACTCTCATACTTTAACATACACCTACGAGCGCTCTAGCGCTACGATCGAAAAGGGCCACCATTATTAACTTGCTGTGGTTACTCGATGATTCAGTGTTGATAGTATCTTTCATATTTTCTGTTGTAATAAATACATCGGTCCCATTTGACACTTCACCCTGACACTTGACATGTAAATTGTGAGTGGTCGTGTCAGTGGGTGATTTTCTATGTAACGCCGCGTGAGTAATACAACGGGATGCAATGCAGCTTCAAATGGGTTAAAGGTGATTGGTTTGTTTGTTTTATAACACCACACTCGGCAATATTCCAGCGATATGGAGTCGGTCTGCAAAATAAGCGTTTCTGGACCAGACGATCCGGTGATCAACAACATGAGCATCGATCTATGCAAATGGAATACCGAGACATGTGTCAACCAACTACCAAGTCAGCGAGCCATCCGATCCGGTTAGAAGATTCTGACACAGATCTTCACCGGTCATGGGAAAATGGACGAGGTGAGGGAAGTGCATGGTGTGTTGGGTGTTCGCGCATGGATGCTTGATACTTTGGTTGGTTGCTGGACTATAGTGAATGAGTTAAGTTTTCGCCACACTCAGCAATATTCAAACTGTATGGTGGCGGTCTGTAAATAATCGAGTCTGGACCAGACAATACAGTGATCAACAGCATGAGCATGGATCTGCGAAACTGGGAACCGATGACGTGTCAACCAAGTCAGCGAGTCTGACCACCCGATCCCGTTAATCGCCTCTTACGATAAGAATAGTCACCTTTTAAGGCAAGCATGGGTTCCTGATGGCCTATTCTACCCCCGGATCTTCACGAGTCCTGGACAGCAGGGAGACTAGTGATGATCATCGTCGTGACACCAGGTTTCGAACTCATTCACTGGTCAAATGTTTTCCACATGACATATATAGACGTTTAAATCATGAGAGCAATGGGCAATGGCATATATATGTTCTGCGGTTCGCTGTGAGGGACAATGCATGTTCTCCGTTTTCAACAATGTTCCAGCATTGTCGCGAGGCTGTACATTAGAAATAGACGTCACACATTATACCGAAGCTGGGATTCGAACTTCCGCGTTACGAATGAACGCTTAAACAACAAGGCTACTCAGAAATCGCAATACCGACTGGCGTTTTTGATCTTGCTGTGTTGTTAAAGATATATAACTTCTTGAACAGTTAAGAAATATATTAACTTTTTAAACCCATGCATTACTTGAAATGTCTTGAGCTTTTGTGCGTCGTCCCGAATAAGATACATAGTTGTTTGCCTAGTCAAAATATACACTTACAGGCTTTCACTGTCGCAAACATATGCGTTTATTTTTTAACATGTCCCACAATTATATTGACATTTAGTTTCGTTCGTTGACTCGTATGAATAAAGTCCACGTGACTCCATAGAAACATATATCATTATATATTGTGCGCGTGCGGCGCATGCGTTGTGGGTTGTTTTTAAGTCGTAAAACGAAAGTTCACGGAGTGTGGCGGAGCATGCAAAACAGGGTGTAACTCAAACACACCCTCCCCGACAAAGACATTGAAGATAATACACGTGTATTAGGTCAATTAATAAAGTGTTAAGTCACTCACTGGCCCAGTTTATCAAGGTTACGTTAACCCAAGGAGATAGGGGTGTGATTTACTGTTCACTGAGTATCTACCCTGCATGAAGTGTTTCGAATTAGAGACTGCGAGTTTGAATACGATCGCTGAATCATGGTGTACTATCAGCGCAAACTGAAAAGATTTGATGGTTGATTGCAGGTACATGTGATTTCATGAGACTTAGAGCGATCTTATCTTCGCTCATGGTTGTGGAATAGGTCCACTGTACACGTCTGCCGGAGATGATCTGGTTGACTTCACAGTGCCAGTGGGATAGTGCGGGGCAAAGAGGTCCCCGCTGACTCATTCCTGTCTCCATGTAGGGAGTCGGGGTCTGAAGAGTTCCCCAATATTCAATGCTTGTCTCACTAAGGGAATCCAGGTCAAGGACAGATCTCCGTTACCAAAAGCGTGTCTCCACGTGCGGTTGTCCAGGACAGCAATGACATCCAGTACAGTATACTTGTCATGCTCAAGTATTGTAGGTTCTAACTGTATCTTCCTGAAACAGGGGTTCCAGGGAAGCAAAGGTCTCTGGCATTACATGTTTGTTTCCCTGTGAAGGTTTCCCAGATCAAAACAAGCACCCATTGCCTAATGTTCCTCTCCCTGTGCAGATTCCAGATCAAAACAAGTCCTCAGGATCCATTTCCAGCTCAAAACAAGCCCTAGGTATCATTTTCAGGTCCAAACAGGTCCTTATTATCCAATGTTGTCTCCGTTTGCAGATTCCAGGTCAAAACAAGTCATCAGTATCCAGTGTTTGTCTCCACGTGGCTATTGCAGGTCAGAGTCGGTTCCTTGATCCCATCATGGACCCCTTTATGTATTGGAAGTCAGATAGGGTGAACTTCAGGGCAGCAACTCCCAACATCTCCGTGTCTCCTTGTAGTTGGGGCCTAATCTTACCCGAAACCCACACTTATTTCGAAAGATACAACATTAACTCTTAGCAAAACAAAGTAAAGTAGAGACAATTCTTTATGTATTGAATAAGTGGGACGCAACTATTACAGCATATACCAAAGGAAAAAAAATACGAAACAAGGTACACACTAATGTTTGATGCTGGCTTCACTGATACAAACAGAAACGTGAGTTGTTATTCCATTGTGATGTATTTGATGTGAGCATCCTAGGCTACATCAGTGGCACTATATCACTGGACACTTCTTATCAGCTGACCTGCACATGACGTGAAGGAACACAGGATTGAAAATTCCGAATATACGGTAATGTTTGTTTGTTGTTTAACGCCATACTCGGCAATATTCCAGCTAAATGGTCGCGATCTATAAATAAAAATCAAGTCTGGACCTGTCAATCCAGTGATCAACATCTTGAGCATCGGCCTACGCAACTATGATAAGTTGACATGTGTCAGCCTGTCAACGAGTCTGACTACCTGATCCCGTTAGTCGCCTCTCACGGCAAGCATGGTTTGTCGAAGACCAATTTCAACCCGGATCTTCACGGTTCACACGGTAACGACCAGAGAGAAGCGTGAATTTCCTCGAGAGTATACTTTCTTTCGCCCGATATACATATACATGTATATCTGTTAAGCTAACATTTTACGACAACTGCTGCCTATAGTCTATGTGGTATATCACATACGCGTGAGTAACCAACTTCTTGTGGAAGACCAGCGTCCCAGGTATAGCGTGACGTCCAATAACAAACAACCTATCACAAGCCGGGCCTATTGTTCAAGGTGTCAAAAAGAAACTGTAAGTAAATACAATGCAAACAACAGTTTATTAGAGAGTAGGCGATCCCTGACAACAAAGGTTGGCCAGACCTTGTTATGCTTACAGAGGACGCTTGGGTTCTGGACAGTGGCAACTGATTGTATTAAGCTAGACAAACACAACTTAGAATAGATCAATACTTCGAGAAGACGTGTTTGTTTTATTTCACAAAAACCTTAAATCTTACAGATGCTTGTAAGTCGTAGTTAAAACATGGCACGGGTATGGGTTTATTATCAGTTTAGCGTTACATGCAAGTAGTACTGGTCTGGAGCTGGAGAAAGTGACGTGAGTAGACGATGCAATAGGGTATATTGAAAGTTTAAACCACAAAGTGTGTCTTAAATAATAATTCTTATTTGCAGTCTGAGGGTTGCAAAAAACATAATCTGTGTCATGTAATTTTCTGCTTGGCACCCAAATATACGTGCTATGTTGTATTGATGCAAGCAGAGACCATATAATAATATATTATATTGTATGATCTCTGATGCAAGGTACATTTTTCATGAGCATTTATTTTGCACGTTTAACCTCAAACAGTATATATGTATTGAAGACTGCACATGATGAAGCTGAAGTGGTGACATTTCTGTGTGGTATAACCCTCGTTGTAGAGAAAACGAGCCTTTCTTTGGGATGAATTCATCATGTGTTTCTCGAGATATAAACTCCTGGAACTCGCGATCATTGCCTTATATGCAGAAGGTGGTTTCTCTAAAAAACATTCTATAAAGATGTTATATTAAATTAATAACGAACGTATGTCACACTCTTGAAGAGGTCATTCGTGGAATGGACGAGTATATTTTGTCAGGATGACCATCGGCCAATGTACAATCATATCATACAAATTTTCATTTTCGTCAAGGCAATATGCATGTCATACATTATTTACTCACTTTTCATCTGACCTCGAGGACATACGCAACAAACTGCAAGTGTTCAGATGAATACTGCAAATATTACATTGCATTAATTCTTTTCGTATTTTGTCATTCGTTAGTACATTAGGATGAACCCTTTATTTCAAGACTTGCATTACTCTTGCGATGCTAAATGTTATCATGGCGGCTGTGTGTCGAAAAGGCAAACTTAAGCGGTTTTCGGAAGCTTTTTAAACTGAAACCTGTTTATTTAACACCAGGGAATATTTCAAATATGAATCGGTGGAAGCGCCACTATAATGTCTAGACGTTAAATACTTCAGTTTTGACATATTTACCAATATAACGAAGAGAATACATAACATCACATAAGACTGTGATAATCAAACAGTGTTTGCTATCTTCATCAAATATTCAATACAATACACGGGCCGCTCTTGAGCCTCTCTACGTTTGCTCGTAATCCCCAAGTTTGACGGGTAAGTACACAGCCATGCAGGGAGAACCGTTGTTATCTTCTGCAAATAGATATGGTAGATGAAATAGCTCCGTTACTGTGTGGCCAGCTGGGAGGATCGGAAGGGTAGGGCTCGGCAGAGTTGGGGCTGATAGGGTGGGGGCACCAGCCTTGTATTAAGCTGCAAGGTATATTAACTGTAGGGCGATAGAAAATATATATTCACTGAAAAATTGAATTTGATAAAAACAATACAATCACCATGAAAACGTTACTCGTCTGTAAACTGCAACAAAACCAACGATAACAAACAAAAAACCAAATCAAATAAATAAACAACAACTGCCCCACCTCACCCCCAACCCCCTTCCCCCGCCCTAAAAAACCAACAAAAAACCCAAACAGAACAACAACAAAAAAACAACAACAACAAAAACCAAACAAAACAAAAACAATATGAAAACATGGTAATAAACCTTTTCAAGCTGGGTTAGGTTTAGCCATATTCAAACTTTGGTTTATCTTTTTACCGCAGTTTCTGTAGTAAGTCAGTGTACGCCATGCCGCGAGTCCCAAGCAACCATATCAGAAATGGCTTAATGAGATATGGAGTCCCTGCTCCCTGTTATATGTCATCGTATACGCCCCGCTGTAGACTATGTAGAGGGTATATTGACCCATAAATCTATCTAAATAACTTGATATTATTTCAGTCCACCTGACCGATGTAGCTTTAACGTAACGTTGTTTGTGACCGGATAGGTCCCTTTATTGGGTAGGCAGAAAGCCGAGGTAAAGACTTGAAAATTTCAAAACGTGAAAATTTAATTTGACAGAAAAATTCAAAATGCTCCCCAAACTTGACTGCACTGAAATCAGTTACAGAATCACTGTGCAAGACCAATCATCGTCCAATAAATATTTATTGTTTGCTTAATTTCATCCCTCATCAAACATGAGGGTATTCTATATGGTTCGCCATTCAGTTTTTATTTATCAATGCATCATTGAGCGCAGTAACGTTTTAAAAATATGGGTCCTCTTAGAATTTGGTATAGTTTGCCTATGTTTCGTATCTACATTAGAACACAGGACATTATACTGGGTTAGGACTAAACTGGATTTTACCGTTTGATGCGTCCAGATAAAGTAAATATTCGATAATCTGTGTAACGTTGTATTCATGAGCGCAATATTAGAGGGTGTCTTGTTCGACGACTCAATTGATTTCTCACGTCTATAATTATGCCTTGCCCTATAACATTATAACGGATGCAGGTCGACGACCCGTCTCGTTGAATAACTAAAATAACAAGTTCGTAAACGGTAACATAAAAAGAAATTAAGCTTAGAGGATAATTCGAAACGTTCTGTAGAGAAGGTGTATAAACTAGAATTCAATATGAAATCATTAGGCGGGGTCGGTGAAGTCAGTAATTACTGTCAAATTAGAGTAAAGGTTACTATGGTAACCCCCATTAAACCACCTGAAATGGCCGTTTTCAGCCTTGCCTTTGTTAGTGTGGAAATAAACCACACAGATTCTGCAGTTGGCTAAGGGTAGTGGGTCGCGCTATTGACATTTAAAAGGTCTTCTGAATGAATGAATCGTTTTAAACTTTACAAACGACAAAATTGCTACCTCTCTCTAATTTTATCGTTGTGTGGGGTAATCGGTATTTACGCGTAATGTTTATGTAGAACGCATGTTCAAGAGATGTAAACCTATAGCCGCGCAACAAGGGCTGCATTTAATGACGCATAATCCCTGAGTCAATATTTACTCGACTGACTATACGAGAGAAAGTTTGTAGGACTTATTCCGCTTTAGTTTTTGAAGTTTGCCGCTTTTAGAACTAAAGTAAACAGAAAACAAATGATGCGTACAGTTTTTCCAACGATTTATCCCCGGTCTAACCCACAGATCAACACTGTTGTTCAAGGTGGTTAGCCAACTCGGGCACTGTGTATAAGGTCAAGGCTGTGAGGATACAACTTTAAATTGCGATAAACATTAAAAAGAAAAATTGCATTCGAAAGGCTTTGAATGTCACGTTGCCAACGAAGAACCGGGTAATACTCTGTACACTGACAATGACACACTGACGTACACGTGAACATATTTCTTTTATTTAAAACGATTTTCCCTTGGCTGTTTGGAACACAATTCCAGAAGAAAATACCTGATAACGCGACAGCCTCATCAATGATAAAAGTCCCATATACATGTACTCCCATAACTTATATTTCATGTACACTCCTAATTGTAATATATTTTTCTTTTACATAATACCCTTTCATTTCCTCGATAAAACTAACGTTTGGAGCAAAAATTGTTCGTATAAAAAAGGTTATTTTACTGAAGTTTTGATAATTTGCAATAGGTTTTATGCACAGAGTGATGGAAGGCTCTTACTGAATGAACCGATTTTACAATTATGTTGACCTTTTGTAAAAGCAATTAAAGTAACGTAAAGCCGTAACGATCCTCAGTTACCACTAACAAGATGGGGATTGTTGTGTTTCCTCACTGAGGCTGCCATCAAAACCTATAAAGTATCAATCAAAGCGTCCACTGGGCTATACGAGAGGAAATGCGTTTCCTGTGGCCGGTTAAGGCTGTGTGCCCGTCACGCAAATGTCAGTATAGTAATGTGTACCCCGTCAATGGAGACGCACCTTGGCCTAATCACCGCCGCCACCTGATAACGGGATCTCCCGCTCAGGTGAGAGTATCAAAGTCCACTTCTACGGGTGATGTGATATAGTTTGTTTGCATTATAACAGTTTGAAATATCACTTGTGATATGCAAAAAAGATGTTTGCAAGTGCATCCTAGTACCCACGGAGGTATTAGGGCAGACTAACTTGCCAAACAATACACAATACCTTTCGTCTACGTCACGTATTGTTCCCCACCGTGAGTCATGAGGTATCCCTCCGCGCTCATTTGCATAGCCCCTGATGGCGCTAGTACTGCTTGTTGATTAGCGGACGACATCAAACAGCCACAACAAGTGGGAAACTTCGCCAACTTTCGTGAGAGTGGATATTACTGTGTTTTGTGTTTCGTGGAAAAATTGGGTAAGTTGTATTTTTGTGATTGAAGCTTATTTCATAAGCAATACCTGCACGTGGGAAGCGGTGTTCTGTGTGGGACGTAAAAACGAGCTGACGACGAGCGTAGTCTGATGCCAGGTAGTCGGAACGCCCTCTCAGGTGAATTACTACGGCTACCTTTCGCATCGCTTGCACATTTCGGCAATTCTGCAAAATGTTATATTTCAGTGTGTTTTGTGCTTTATTATGATCGGTGTTTTTCTCACGTGTGTTATGTTTACGGGTCATTGTTTACGTATATTGTTGATAACCGGGACTACCTTTGGCCTGGCCTGTGAAGCCAGGTAGGCAGATCCAGGTAGATGCTATGGTCTATAGTCTGTATCGCAAAACTCGGGCACGCTTCTGTGCAGTATTTAGTTTTAGCAATGCAGTATTTTGTCATGTATTCTTTCTAGATCTGTTCAGTATAGATATGTGCTGTTTTTAACGACGAGGATAACATAAAACAAGATCACTTGAAGCAGCAAGTAAATTCTTGTCAAGTTTGCACATGCAAAATAATATTGTTTGTGTGAAACACAACTACTACTTGTTAGTTGCGATAAAACTATTTTCCAATGAAACGAGTTTTCCAACTTTTTATGTACTTTTGAAATATTTGCACTTTGTAAAAGTAAATATAATTTGGAGTTAATGTTTTCTTTATAAGAAAGTAATACTTTTTAAAATTATATAGAAATTAGATTTTGTGCCATGTACTATGATGCGAGTCCCTTTTGATGCCATTCCTAATTTTATGACAAAATGAGAATATCTGTAATTATGTTTTGTACTGTAAGTTGTCCTCGTACAGAACTGAAAGTGTTCTTAAAATCATATGCAACACAGAAGTAACTTAAATGCATTATCCTTGCAGTTTAATGTTTTTGTATTGGTTTTATTAATGGGTTGTGTTAAGTTTGTGACAAGAATTAAATGCTTACAAGGTATATGTTCTATTCTGGAAAAAAGAAAAGTTCTTGATTTATTCAGCATATCCGCATTTATTGTTGAGTTCCCAGTTGATAAAATATTGACGTCATCCTCTTTAACATCCTCAAGAAAATGCAGGAGGTTAAACAGAAACTTTCTACCTGTGTAATAATACCATATATAGCACATTTTCTTATCCCTGTGGTATCAGCTGTGCGATGTGTCATAACTTCCTTCATGAATCAGTATGCAGTGGGGTAACATAGTGGTGAAAGCATATTGTAGTCACACTGAAGACCTCATTTGATTTGATTCCCCACATAGGTACAATGAGTGATTCCCATTTCTGGTGTCCCAGCACCATGATATGGCTGGAATATTGCGAAAAGCAGCGTTAAAACCATAGTCACCCACTCACTTTTTGAAACATACTTTATAAATCCATTATACCTGTCAAATCTTGTGAGAGCAGTTTGATTACAGGTAGTTAATGAAGGATGAATACAGCATCCCAGTGGGAGTCCCACCTTCATGTCCTCATCAGCCATTCTGCTCATCAACTCACACAATTCCCAAAGAGAGGAATATACACCCAGGTGTGGAGTCTTATCATGCTGCTACCCTAGTGTGTGGGGACTGTGGGGTTGGGTGATTAGCACAGGTGTATGGTGTAGCTACTGGACAGCCTTTCAGGTGCATGGAGACACCAAAATCTGGTTAATTAGCCGGGGTGTGTGCTACACCGGTGAGTCAGCTGGCAATGGTTTCAGCACCGCAAGATGGCAAATTGCTGCATGAGCTATATACCTCATAACACCTCTCTATTGTATCCCTCTGTAACACATTGGGAGACATTGTTGTAACATTTCTTTACAAAAACTGCATTGCAAATTGGGCAAGTATTAATGATCTGTGGGCTGCTTTTTCATATCCATTCATCTGATGGTAATTTATTTAAATTAGTGAGACAGGTTTTGTTAGTCTTTTTTGTTTGTTTAGGCAGTTTATGACAAATTCCATCATGTAAATGTAGGAAATGCAAATTTGAAAAATAGTCTGTTGTCAGCTTGATGTATAATAAAGGAACAGGCTGCCTTGATGATATTGACATCTTGACACATCAAGATTGTATATAATGCTTTTAGACTTTAATGTGGATAATAGTACTCATCAACCAATTGCTCTGATCATATGGGAGACCTTTTTTGTGTTGTATATAAAAAAAATATCCTGTTGATAACAAACTACTTATGGCTGAGTCAGAGATAAAAGGTTCTTGGTAATTAGACAGAAAGGTATTTTGCGGGAAACAGTTGGAATGAGACTGAAAGTTGACAAACCTCCTTATCAAGATGGAAATCCCATTTTGTGACGTCTCTCCAGGGGGTATTATGTGCGGGCATTTTGATGATAGAAACAAGGTCTGATTTGGGTCTATTTTGTGTCTCAAGTTTACTTCAGTTCTTTGTAGAAGCCAGTAAGATATTGGCACGATCTGGGGACATGTGATCGTGGGATCGGCCAACTCAAACTGTGGCTTTCGTGTTTGTCGGTTTTGAAGGCAGATTGTTTTCAAAAGATCATGCATATGAGTGGAGTGGTTCATATTTTCATGTATAGAGTTCAAAGTAAACCTGTGATATTGGTTTTTGATTTTGGTGTGTGGAGCAGGTTAGCAGAGAGCATACAATCTCCATGCTGATCTTCAAGTACAGAGGCATAGCACAGGGCTCAACTTCTTGCTGGGGATGTTAATAATAGATATTTTATACCTTCAATATTCACTGATGTCCAGTTGCAGGAAAGGCCCCTTTTTTGGAAAAATGCATGCATGTTCAAGGCTAAACTATCCCACAAGGAGTTATATGCTAGTATTATTCTATGATGGCAATACAGTGGAAGCTGTCTAAACCGGCACTCATTGTTACGGAATAAATAATCCAGTTTAGACAAAATGCTGGAGTGTAGAGCTGATGATGAATGTACTAGGCACGGATGGGACTGTGATTTCATGCCAGTGTTTACAACTTGCCGGATTGGACAGCTTCCACTGTAGTCCTGGAGACCTGAAATTCTCTTTCAAAACTTAATGATAGTGACAGCTATTGATGTCAAGTAATAAAAGACAAATCTTATGGATAACAAATTCTATATTTGCTTACCACAAAGTTTCTGCTCTAGTTCGTGTCCCTTTTCCATGTGGATGAGGAAGGGTGAGAACTTGTACCAGAAACGCCTTGGAAACAAATAAACAAGTTGTTGTCCGTAAGATTTGTGTTGTGTTACTACAAGAACTTCTATATGCCTTTAAAGAATTTGATATCAAGTATAAGGGAAGTTGTCACAGTTATGAAAGTTTCTGCCTGACAGTTTTATGTTTGACCTATCAGTGAGTATTTCTGAATGTGGTTGAGTAAAACGCATAATGGTTATGGATGTGTTCAGAGCTGTGATGCCACTCTGGTGTCACACTCTAAGTGGTACAGACATCTCTGTCAGTGTACCGAGGATAAAAACTCTTATTTCTACAAAAAGTAGACATGGGTAGAGTGAAATATTGTTCACAGAAGTGTGTGACTTGTATGGTACAGGAAACATGAACCATGCTAATGTGTTCTGGATGGTTTGGATGATTTGACATGAAGGGCCTCGGTAAGTAAACAGAGCTACCTGGCATGCAGTGATGCACTATTGTGATATGGTATATAATTCTGTCCTGGTCTGACTTGGTCAGACTTGGCCTCTTGCCCACACAATTGTCAACATCTGGATGTCACATGTAGAACGTTTGACCAGAGTCATTGGGAAAGGGATTGTTGTTAGCCAGAGCTTAGCATGTTAATAACAGTCCAAACAACAACCCAATACAAGTTCGCTAAATTGAAACTTTTTCTTCCCTGACATTGATAAGGCTAGATCTTGTCAAGACATGCTATCCTCTCTTGTCATTGAAGATTTATGGATTATATATCCTCTTACGTGGTGATTTCAGAAGGATTAGGCACTGGGGGCTTCTCTGACACACTCTAATAAGTGGGTTTGAAAGGAAGCTAAGTATGATTACTATCAGTTAGGGTCTCTCTAACATTACAGACTTTGTAGCTGTGCTATCTGCAGTTTGAGGAGGCCTAATTGTACCCTAATGAGACGCGCTCAATCAATTCTCATTCAGTTCTTCAAACAACTTTGCATTTGTTTTGTCTCTGTGACAGCTATCATTCTTTATTCCAAACATTGTTGATTGAAACAAAACCCTTTGATGATTCAGGTGTGTTTTGGTAATGTGAAAAACAGGACTGCATTAAGGCCATCCATGCAGACTAATTTGTTGCTAGGATTAAAACTTTCATTTTTCGGTCTGTAGTCTGCATGCCAGTGAGCATGTGTCAGATGATTTGCTGAAGTGTAGGTGAAGCTCTTTTGAGTTGTTCTGTAATAACTGAACAATATTTTATGTTTAGAGTTTGCTGTGCTTTAGGGTATATTTATTGGAGCAAATTCAGGGAAACAATATTTGGATCAAAATCCCACACTCTTAGTTGGACAGACAGGCGATGCTTACAGTTACAGATAGTGCTTACAGGTTACAGAACTAGTTACAGATAGTGCTCAAAGGAGGTTACAGAACTAGTTACAGATAGTGCTTACAGGTTACAGAACTAGTTACAGATAGTGCTCAAAGGAGGTTACAGAACTAGTTACAAATACTGCTTACTGGAGGTTACAGAACAACTAGTTACAGATAGTGCTTACAGGTTACACTAACTTACAGAACAACGAGTTATAGATAGTGCACAAAGGAGTTTACAGAACAACTTTCATATTTCTAATCATCCAAACACAAGAGAAAAGTAACATGTGGATCCAAATTTTCCTGTTTTCCAGACAGTTTCATTAGGAATGGCAAATCTGCATTGTTATGGTTTCATTGTGTTACCAAAATAATAGCTATTTTCCGGCTCTTATGGTTTTCTATGAATCATGGCCCAACTACGTGAGGATCATCTTCACAATAACATCTAGAAAGGAGGTAGAGCGAAAAGCATCAGTTGGGGACATAGCATGTGTGTGCTAAGCCAGCTATGTAGGCCAAAGCTGCTGCTTCAGTTCCCTTCATGTCACTTTGTTGAGACATGATGAAGCAGAATCTGTCGAACCATTACATGAAAATACCTGTAATTTACATCATGACTACACAGGTGACACCTGTTGACGACCACATTTACCTGGATAATGATACACAAAAGTGTGTGCTGTGGAAGATCTGAGTGCATTCTGTTGTTGTCCTGATCTTCAGGTTGGCTGTAACAGTAAACCTGCCAAGCTTAACTTAAGTACTTGTATTATGACTACTTTTAAAAAGTTGCCTGTCATCATGTATGACTAATAATTCAATACATTTTTTAAAAAAATTAAACACTAGCATAATTTTATATGAGGTACATTTAGGTTCAAGGATTCGTCATGATGTGTAGCATTTATGATGTTTACAGAACACTTGTAAACATGGTAAATGTTTACCTGATCTACCAGACCAGGTGCTTTGGGACAAATTCATCATTTATTAGTTGCAGGTAAATATTATCATTTTTTATGCATGGTATGTTGAATATTTCCAATTTTTTATGATGGTATGTTCTATGGCCATGATGGGGTTAGCATGTAATTAATTTCAATCTCAGGTGACCTGCGCATCACCTGATCAATTGGCAGTAATGACGAGGCCACTGACTAATTAACGATGTGTCATACCTGTCAGGGAGGGTTTGTTAGTCCAGTCTTAATCCCACGGGAGGAATTTTCTGTGTAGGTAATTACAAACGGACTCTTCAGGATAATTGTCATTCCAGCATTTCCATTGGTCAAACCAGCTGTGGCGGACGTTTTATTAATCACCATAATTGATTTTCCCTTAGTGTTATCACATACACAGGATTCTTGTCGTATTTGGGATATATAATCTTGACATGGATCAACATCTAGGCAGCTGAAGAGTTGTGATTAATATATGAGCAATGTCCTCATTTTCCTCTTGCATTATGAGGTATATCTTGGTATAGTTGTCAACATACCAACATATAGTTGTCAATGTTTCATGATATTGAAAAACCCACCATAATATTGATCAATAGGGGAATATACTATTTGTTGTCACAAGTGAATGTATGTATTGTCCTTTAGAGAAAATATGTCTGTTCAGGTATGTTGTGCTGTTAATAATATATGGTGCTATATTCCTGAGCGTGATACTTTCAGTAAAGTGGAGATAATAATAAGACCCCAGCACATGAAAAATAAGTGAGAAAACTATTTGTAAGGAATAATCCAAAATGTATTTCAAGTACTGAAAACATATTCTAGATTTTAAGTTATAAAATCTTAATATAACCTCAAAACAGGTACCATAGACAAAATCTGTTATCTCCCAGGTTTCCCAGAATTACGTCACATGTTGTCAGGTGATACTTGTCAGCATGGTGTGTGATAAGAGGGATGACTAGTACAGCTAATATCACATCCCAGATCAATGCCATAGTGTATTTTATCAGCACTGATGCTACGTTCTCATGGTTTTTTACTAATGCTTACATATAGTGCTTACGTAATAATGATTTTTGTGTCCAACCTGGGAAAATATATTCCAGAAATCTGCCGTAGGGACAGGTTTGTTTGTTTTGGTATGGGTTAAAATTGCCAGAATAGATATTTAACTGTTTTCCGAATGTTTGAAATAGATAAACAATGGGATTTTACTAAAACCCACTGCACTGGGGTCTATTGTTTCATTTGATTTGAGTAAATCTGGTATCTGTGAGGAATATCTTCATTTTTTTCTTCAAGCCATTCCATCATTGTTGAAGATTTATCCTCAGTTTTTGTTAATGACAAAACCAAAAGTGTTTTGTTATCCGGGTGCTTTAAAGGAAACAAATAACATGGGAAAATATTATAGAGTTGATTAACTCCTTTGAGTGGCATTTAGAAGTTGTTCTGATGAAACTACAAGGAAAGTTCTGTTGATATACAACTTCTTTAATATTCATATGAATGAGTCATTTTGGTGTAGTTACAATGTTATCAATATGTGATAATCATCACTTGCTTGATAACAGTGTTAGTATCTACACCAAAATGTTGCTTATATCAATATTAAAGTTGTATATCCATAGAACTGTCCTCGTTGTTTCAGGGTTGAATAAATTCATACAGAGGACTTTCTCCAAGTGGTACCGGGTACATATTTGTTGACTGTAAGGTTGTAACTTGACGAATCTTTGTCCTGTGTGTATGGCATATTGTGCAGTGTATATCATAGCCAGGGGGTGCACCTTTGTACGAAGTCCGTCGCCAACCCACGCTTGCCATGTCTATGTTACACCAATCCCATCACGTCACTGCGTGTCAGAGTGGGTGGACCCTTGATCTATGGCTTGACAAATATACTAGTGGAGAGCTTAAACTCAAAGAAGTGAAGGACATAATATGAACTTGCAGTAAATAGGGTTTTGTATAAAGTACCTACAAACTATCAGCTGACTGAATCTCAGGATGTCTGATCTGATTTCCTTTCACCTAGTTCAGGTGGGATTGATTGTTACATAAAACTGTCACTGAGATATTTTTAGAGCCATTTTGACAGGCACGCTTAGGGTGTCATGGCCTTGGTGCATGTATTGTATGGGAGCATGATGCACCTGTGAGGACTGAGAACGTCCAGGTCTGTATTACAGTGATGAAGAATATTTCCTTTTCAAGGTGATTACTTGCTTGTGGAAGAAGCTTGGGTGATGATGATAGCCTGCTTGATATTGTCAGGTCTCGCTTCAGTGGTTCTGCACCAGGTCAATAGCTCTGCTTGAGTGAATCTGAAAGGGACTGGAACTATTTTTCTGTCGTAGTCTTCCACCTGGCTAGCTGACAGTTCATGAGGCAGTATTTAGTCATGGCAGCTTGTCTTAAAGTTCTATATAAGACCGCTCGTGCCAACAGAAAGAAATATTTTATGATAAAAATATATTGTCATTAAGACCTATAATAAAAGGGCTAAACACACATAGTTTTCAGGATATTTCCAAGGTTTTGTTAGTGAAAACAAGGACTAGCAATACAAACATGAATTCTAAGCTTTCATCCTGTAAAAATTCTTACAAAAAGACATCAACGATATTTTATAAAAGTTGAGACTGAATGCATCATATAGCATTCCTTGTGTCATGGAAAACTATTTATGGCTATAGAAATAAATGTCTTTTGAAATGTCAGAATGATCCTGCTGAGTATTATAGAAAAGTAAGAAAACATAAGAAGTAGAAGAAATAATGTAAGCAGCTGACAACTGAGTGTAAGCCTGGGTGTTGTGTCTATCAACGTTCCCCTTGCTGTGTCCAATGTTTGAGATATCAGTTATGGGAACCATTGACCATACATGCATGTGGTTACCTAGATATTATCACACAATCTCTCACCTGGCCAGGTCCCTTGTTGCCGTGCTAGTACAACCGTCTTCCTCAGATAGTATTACATGGTGCCAATGCCATGAATAAATGGCCGATTGATTTATTGAGATTATTTTTGAGCACTTAGTTTGATAATGTGTGATGAAAATGGAATGGTGTTGTTACAGCAGGGTGATACCATTAACTGTTGAAAAAGGCTGGTCAGTAGAAGGTATTGATTTTCTTCATGTTTTTTTAGGGGCTATGTCAACATGTATGTGCCGTAGACAAATCTGTATTATTTTTTCTTTTGCAGATTTCCTATATTTCGTTCTGTGTTTTCGGTTATTTTCAATGGCTTCTTTGTTATGTTTCAGACTGATATGGATTTGACGTAAAAAGCTCCTCCCAGTTCCTGCAAGATGACGACCATTGTTGATGACTTGGAGAGTTATCTACCTGCCAACTGCCCAAACCCTTACTATGACACATGGGACAGACACAACAGTATTGCGTTCTCTAAGACCAAGGGTTTACGCAATGCACCTGGAGAAAACAACTGCTTCCTGAACAGTGCTGTACAGGTGAGCTTCATTACAAGTGATAGATCCTTGGTTAGATGGGCAGTGTCTCTTAAACCTAGCCTTAGTCCCTGTACCATATTATTTTCCTATTTGTCCAGCCAACCACTATTGCAAAAGCACTTAAAGAAACAAGTCTAGATTTCCCTAAGGTTCAGAATCTCCCATCTCACTGGTTTCCTTATTTTTATTGACTTTTTGTGTTTATTAAAATTATTCTGTTTTCAGAGACTAAGGGTTATATAATTGAAACTTTACTTTAACACATATTGTGTTTTTCTGTACTTTATTTCGTTTTACTTAACAGATTCATATCCCCTTCTTTAATCAGTTCTTTTTAAAACTGAATAGAAATGAATCCAAGGTATATTTTGGTATCCTTGTTGAAATTATGTTAACGACGTCACCATTTTTCGCTTTTTTTTTGACTAAGTCAATCAACAAACTTTACTTTGGTTGAATGCAGTCATTTCTGCTGAAGAAGTTTGCTCTTTTAATGTTTCTTGTAGTTTGTACATGCAGTAGCACTTAGTGTTTTGTTGGAACAGTCAAATAAACCCATGGCAGTGCGATGGTGGTTGAGAACGTGGATGCCACCGTGACCTAGCTTTTGTTAGAGCCAAAGTTAATATTTATCGAAGGGCTGACTCTGAACATCAAGATTTGCACATTGACACAGTGGAAACCTGGATCAAGTCCACAGACATCACACGCTTTTTCATAGCAACTTACTCTTTGTCGGAACCTCTGTGTTGCCAGAGTTGGTTATTATGTCCCTGTCATCCCATGGCCCTCTCTTCAGCGTTATGGTTTCCTGGGATGTGTTAAGTTAGGATTTACATTTCTATGAGAGTTGCTCGGATCTGGACATGTGCAATTCTGTTTGAACAAGAGGTTCTTCAGTTCATGGGATCATATTTTTTATGTATGCCAATACAGAAATGTATTCCATATGCGATTAGCATTTGTGTGTGTGTTTCTATTTTCTATTCCATGGTTATGTGAAAAGGGAAGGTTGGGGGTTTTTAGAGTTATGAAATGTTTGATAAAGTTTGTGTTAAGGAATACTTCAAATATCCCCAAATACTATTGATATACGTTTTCCTATTCAGCACCTTATCTCCTCAGCATGGCTTTGTTTATCTGGGGCTGCATGATTTAGTTGGCACACACACACCTTAAGTCAAGCAGCCACTCAACTTGGCTCCATTGTTGTTCTGTGGTCAGAGACAATGGGTAATTAAATCCTTTGTTTAGAAGAGGAATTGGCCCAGGGCTCTTCCAAAGGCCTGACTCTGATAGTGTAAGTCTTCTGCAAGATAAGGTTTGCAATTACCAGCATGCTCTGTCAGAGGTAGCTGATACTAACTAGCCTGGGACTTTATATACTGCCAGCATTTATATGAATACAGTTTAATAATACATAACCATTTGGGTGCATCATGTAATAGTAGCAATATACGTTTTAGAAATGGTTCATAATGTTTGAGTTGAATGGTTTTTGGTAAAGAATATGTGCACTGAATTGCATTTGGAAAGCTCCTGCACTCTTTCTTTTGGATAAAATATTAAGTATAACTTCTTTTAAATGTTTGATTTCTTTTGGAAGTTAGTTTTAGATTGCTAATTATATCATGGTTATTTGACATGATTCTCAATCACAGGAGAGATAAAAGCCTGTTATAGCTTCACTCATCCAGGCAGAAATTATCTTGTCTGTGAAATGTTGCAGAGTCATAGTAATCCTGGCCTCTGCTCTTTATTAGAAATGCCATGAGATAACAGTGATAATGCCCCACTGGCTATATGACCTTGTGTTATCTCCTGGCAGAACCTAGGTAACCCAATGGGCTGTACATGTTTCTTGTGGTAACTCTAGCCTTCATGTAAGATACATGTTCTGGTTATGATGCTAATACCCTCCTCATTGTTTTGTCACACGCTATAAAGTATTCACCTACTTTGTCTCAGGCTCCCTGAGTCACCTTCAGTTTGTGCCCCCACTAACCCTGGGTCACTTTATGACCATCAACTAAACCTTCAGAATCCATTTGTCAGGGATTTGTGGGCCCATAAAGCAGAAATTGTACCTCCCTGAAGCATGTTGACAACATATACACACTTCACCTACCTCCTGGAAAGATATTAACACCCAAATGGTCAGCCTGAAATGTGTTAAATGGACATAATTGCTGTTCATTTGGCATCATGTTTTATGAACATAGACCTACAGAAGGGCTGTATTTGGTCTACACCTATAAGGTGTCGCTTATGTGACAATGGAGAAACTCCTTAGCCGTGTGTCACTGTTTTTCTTTATACTTTCTTCAGAATTCTGTAATGCTGTATATGGTTTCATGGTAGGCTGTTTTGGAAAAATATACTGGACAAAATAAGACAGACATATTAGAATTTTAATGATTGATATTTCATCAGTGTGTCAATGAATAGATAGGTCGTTATTCATAATTTCACAGTTTACATATATCCCTACCTATTTTTGTCTGGTACATATCTGAATGTATTGCTCACACTGCATGTTTCAAGTCCCTATCCTGAGGCAGGGAGTCTTTCAGTTGTACTTAGTTCTAGCGTCTTTATAAGATATTTAACTACTGATTTAAGAACATCTTTATACAATATTAACATTACAGATTTAAGAACATCTTTATGAGATATTGAAGTAGAAACTTAAGAACATGTTCATGACAAGGTTACAGAAAGACTTACAGGCTTGGTACAGTTGTCATGACAATGGAAAATGTGAGTATCTCTTAAACAAAAAAAAATACAAATGAATTACCCCGATACTGAATAAAGCCCTGATCTAAAATGTTTTTTCAGAACCTCTCATCAGATTTATATTGATAAATATATTTTTGGTTAAATGATTGACTATGGTGCCATTAGAACAAGTGATCAGGCCTGACCTATAGTTTCTGGAGATAACAGTCAACATTAGCGGAGTCATGTTAGAACAGCACACTGTTTAGTACCTGTGCTTATGATTGACATTTGAATAAGATACCACAACAGTAGGCAGGAGCTCTAGCATCAGTATAATTTATTCATGTAAGTGTCTGTTGGCTTTAATATCAGGGCAGTGGACCCATGATTTATTCACACTAAACACCAAGCCAATAGCCCCCCTGTGATCTCCTCATTGTGCTTCTGTTTCTTAATGGGTTTCCTACAGATTGGTGTTTCTGTGGGCAGATCATCTTACATATATAAAAGGGTCAGGTCAACTGAAATTGATTTTTTGTTACATCCTTTAGTTTTTCACTTGTCCATTGTCTGAGACAAGTAACAATCAATGGAGGGTCCAATTAGTTGTGATCACTAATGCAAAAACAAAACAGGTTGGAATTGACCAATGGTGCCTGACCCTGTAACTTTTATATTGCTGGATTTGGAGCGAATTGATTGACAGTTATATAATTTAAACTGTTTAAAGCTGAACATGTTTTTGAAAGAGAAATGAAAAAACTGAAATGAGAAAAAGATAAGAAATGACAGCCATATTTCTGATTTATTAACACATTTGCTGAAATAATGGCAATGCAACATTAAATTTTAAGTCACTGTTATCATATGTTCCTGGTGTGGTTTTAGTGGCACAATTCACTTCAGGTGCCTTTAGCTGAAACTCATATTAGTGTAGAAAATAACAGTCGTTGATTTTGAAATCAAATTTAGCCTAGTAGCATTTAGGGATTATTAAGTGTTTCTTACTGAGGTTCAGATAACATTAGAAAGGAAGGTGAATATGTAAAATCATCAAGGATGATAGAATTCTGCATTGTTTGAACACGAAAATACACCAAGGCTTAGGTTTAGACATACACAGGTTTGTAAGCTTAAACAGTAGTATGAGGTTATTTTAGTGTTGGCATTGTGAGCTGTTTTGTTTCCCTTATCCAGTACTCACACATGACCTTCAGCTGTAAATAAACAAGGGCCACCATTCAGGATGAAGCACCAAGCATGGGATCTAGTGGCAGTTGTGGATTATTACATCAGGTCAACAGAAACCAGGACAAAATGTATGCATGCATTGATGACTGTACTGCAAGCTGTTACAGTGGTGGAGTATGACGTATATACCACGGTTGTACACACCAACTGGGACATGAGGCTTCACCAACCAGATGGTGTGCATGCTATTGTCCTCAAAACTGTTTGTAGTTCAGCACTTTTTGTTGGAGTATGCTATTAACTGAAGCAGAGGCAAAAAGTTCGGAGGTTGTAATTACAGGTCATTACTATAATTCAGGGGATGAAACAATTTAGCATTGATGTTGGGCAACATTGCACCATCATGTGGAAAGATGGCAAGAGTAGTGGTTATTGTGGCAGTGTTTCGATCGATGTTAATGATATAGTTGGTACCTTTATGAAAGGAAGACAGGGTAATTCATGTGTAATTATGTGAAGGCATGTATAAAGAATTCGAAATCATGGTGAGTAATTGTTAAGCAATTACAGCCTTTGTATGGTTCACAATACTGGCTTGGTTTTGAAGTCGTGGGTGGAAACATGACTCTTGTAGCAGTAAATTAATGATTCTCAGGATCACATAAGGATTATCTTCCATCATCAATTTCGGCAAACCTGTGTAAATGTTCAACTAAATTTATTTTGCCAAGAAACTTTGTGTCAGAAAATTGATCATGTTATTTACTTTACACTTCTAAAAGAGAAATTTTAGGTCACCCTCTTCATATTGTTGGGAAATTGTTGAAAGGTGCATAAAATGATAAATGTATTACTTCAATAAGTATTATAGTGTTTACTTGCTACAGTATCTGAAGTAATTTTTCGTCATATAATCTGTTCCTGTCATAGACTGCTGCAGTGTGTGAGATGACACTTCAATAGTGGCTGGACTATCCGTCATTTCAGGCCTTTACATCAACAAAACCTGCACAAGGACAGCTCCTGGTCATTACTCTCTTGTCATAATCTGCCAACTTGGTTGTTGACTTTGGCTTGTCTACAGCCCATGAGCTCTGTTTACTGGTGAATCAGACGTCCATCTGTCAGCAGTATCACATGTTGCTGGACACAGGTGGCTGCTACGCTATGTTGCGTCTGCTTCTCCCTTGCGTCTGCTTGTCTCATGGATCATTGTTTGTTTCACCTTCCAAGTGTTTAACAGTTTGAGATGGGACCAACACAACAGTGGTGTCAATGTCATGTCAAATTTCAGCTGATTTGCTAGCTCATTTCTGTCATTTAAATGACAAATAACAGTTAAGGGTTTTGTTTTGGATACGATCATGTCCACCGTGTCAAGCTGAAATGGCTGTCATGATGTTTATATCGTCAGAAAACGTACATAACTGGGTTAGCATTTATATCCATCTCAGTTTGTTCGTTGACTGAATACGTACATTTAGTTGCCATGGTTACAAGATGTTTCCAGTTGACTGTTTTCCACTACAGAAAGTTAGTTTGTGGACACTCTGTCCATGAACAAAATTAAAGTTGGTTAAACTCATGGTAGTGTAGATTTAATCATCAGGTCAGTGTTCTCACCACATAGTTATGGTTAAAGTCATCCATCTTACATGTCAAGTCAGAGCGTCATTGATGGAGGCTCTACTCAAGTTACCTGTCCTCATGGTGGTCACTGCAGGTCAGGTGTGTCTCAGGTGTGTCGTTGTTACACTTCAGTGGCTATGTTGGCGTGTCATGATTCAGGTTTCTGGCATTGTTATGTCTGGCAAACTACCTGTCTCGTGTCCAGGGGTCATCAGACTTGCACCAACGCTAAACACCATCACCGTCACAATGGACACATCTGCTTGTTGTGGCACTGATTTACCTGTGCAAGTCCCGACTTGATTAATTAAAAAGCATTGACGCTGACCTGGTCAGTCAAGCTTGTAAGGTACGGCACAAGCAGATGGTCACACGACTGACCATTGTCCGAAAGATCAATTGTTATGGTTTGAGCTGTGGATTTTACGGGTATTACTTTTTTAGAGAGTAATTTTCTGAAGGATCAATATGCCATGTTCTGCAAGTGCATTCAGAATCAGAAATCCACAGCCACTTATCTGAAGTTTGAGTTAGTTGCTGTTGTGTAGTGTGTTGAAACCTGAGCTCCCATTAATATAAGACTTATCAGCTCCTCTTTACTGCCTCAATTATCTGACTAACCTCCACATGGTAAGCCTGGGCTTTGTCATTTTGAGCAGGCAAAGCAATCATGGCAGTTGTACAGTCTGCCATGACATTTTGACATGAAGTTCATGCTCCAGTGCAGCAGTTTAACGGCAAAGCTTTAAGCTGTCAAGACCCACAAATTGTCTTGTTGCAGTTAAGCCATTCATGCCATGATTAAGAAGATTGAAGGTTAATCCATTTCTTTTGTTAGTCTCTTAGGAATAGCAACAAAATTTTGCGTCCAGATATAAATGCTTATGTGTGAGGTAACAGTGGTTTCATCACCAGATGCTAAGACACAATTGGAAACAAATAGGGGACAACTGTTCCTTTATTCTTTTCCGGGTTTCTTGAATCACAACTTATGTATTGCACTGAAATTCTGGAACTATATAAAGGAACACTTGTACTTTCATGTCTGTTCCATTATTTGTTTCTATGAGTATATATCCATCAGTGCATTGTGCCACAAAAACATTATGACCAGTCAAGCTTGGGCTAAGTCTCACTGCTGACACCACATCTTGGAAGAATTAATGTTTCAAACTGTGAACTAATAGCATGACAGTTACTCTGACACACACCTAACTAAGCTGCTAAAGCAATACATTTCTTGATTTTTTTGACATTTGATTACTTGTCAAAACACTTTCAATTATAAGCAAACATGAAAGGCACAACTCCAGTCAATTTTATTATTACAAGGCACGTTTCTTAGTCTGGATAATAATCTAACCAAGAACACCAATCACATGTCAACTGAAATTCCTGTATTTACACTCCTCTTTCTCGCAAAATGAGAAGAGGTTTTACCTGGCAGGTATTATTCTTTGAAAAGGCCTCCCTCTACACCCACTGTGGCTACAGCATAAAGGCCAAGACTGACCAAGCACCTGCTAATTACTATAGCCCCAGGCCATTGGTGTACGGTTACGTTTATCTCCCCCTGGTCCTTTGTCCAGTGGAGGTTGCAAGATGGAGGTCACTTGCAAGAAAATCCAGCTATTGTCCTTCACACGTGTCTTTGTTGTCACCTGTTACACTTTATTTCAACGAATATTGTTACCTTCCTGTGATTGATTGAATGAAAATGCTATTTGGACAGACCCCAAAAGTGATTACTTGCCTTAGATGGTCCTGTCTTAGTCACTTATGAGAAACAGCAGATAGTTTTCAACAATGCATGAAGTTTGATAAGGACTATAACTGGATAAAGTTCTCAATTCTTTCTGTTATTCAACATTGTCTTTAGCATTATTTAAGGCTTATTGCAAGGTGAATTTTACAATATTCAGTTGGCTGGTAAGGAAGTCAATCATGCATTTTGAAAGATTAGTGGTGCAGACAGGTGACAGTTTAATCTGCTTGACATTGCTCCAGAGGAGTAAATAATGAATGGTTCACAGGTTGTGAGTTGGTCCATGGCATACAGATCAATTTCCACACTTCTGTGAAATGAAACTTGGCCATATTGCTTACATTAATAATCGGCTTTAGCTTCTACAGGTGTTGATTTGGCAACGTCAGTTTTTAATTTTGTTTATTCTGGAACATTGTCAATAATGGACAACTGTCTCATGTTTCGCATGAGTGAACAGCTAGTTGTATCTTGGACAGAGTCACTGATCTGAGTCCCACTGCTGAATCCCTCAACCGTGACAAGGGTTCAGTCAGCCATTTTGTCTTTGCTGCAGGGATAAACTACCTTTGTTGAATACCTCTACACAGTTGTTGCTGGACTGGTTGTTCCACTCCATTGACTTGCTTATACCTTCAAACACATCATTGTTCTTTCGTCAAAGTGCCAGCAAGATTTAAAAAAGTGTATCACCAGCTTCTGCTTTCCATCTGTCAGTAATTTGAGGAGCCTGTGATGAAATGAAAAGACAGAGTCTGCTTTCTTGTTTTGGTCCTCAACATCTGCAGTTTAAGAGGCAAAAAAGTGCAACAACACAGCGCAGAAAACTTTCACACATTTCAAAAGACTGTTAGCTGAGTGTCATTGTGCCGTCCTTAGAGTTTTTATTCGTGTTGCATCATCAATACTGTCATAAATGTCGGGTTAGCATTACAAAAGGCTGTTGTTTTGCGTGTGGAGCTATGGCCTCAACCACTTGTTGGAGGAGCTGTCCTTGAGACAACAGGCATTACGACTGTGTTTAACTTGGCAGTGAAAAATTGATTTAAGTGTTTGCACAGTGACATTAAAGATTTCATTTTAAACCCTGTGAACCTTTTGACGGTATCTTCTGATTGTGTTTCCTATTAATCATTGATGGTTTATGATACAGAATGAATCATGATCTGAAATCCCTCTACGTATTAAGATTCTTTATACCTGCATCTTACGAATTACCTGAACATGAACAAAGAAGGTAAAACCAAGTTACAGATTTGATTACACAGAGGGATGAATCTCAGTATTCATATTGACACTAATTATGCACTTTGATGGAACTCCTGAGCAGATTCGTCTGTGGCTTTAGTGCAGGCAATTTAGCAATGTCTCGAGCAATATAACCAGGTAATAGTGTATCTCTTTGTCTGGTCCCAGGTTGCACGAGGCAAACTCCAGTTGGACCATTGATTGCTGCTTGTTAGGAAATACAATAAGACGCATTGTCAGGTATTGTCAGTGCAATGTGCACAGATCAATGACTATAAATAGCCTGCTTTGAAGAGTATCTTTGTTTGTCTGGTTACCTTGCCGACAGGGCGTTATGAGGGGTGACGGTAGGTGGGGATTTCCTATGATATTATGTTGTAACTGAAGATGTATTAGTCATTGGCCATTCTGAGGGCAGTGAATCAGCTTTTACTTAGTTGCCAGTACGCTTAGTAATTATCGGCTATTGGAAATGACTTTTTCAGGATTTCCTATGAATGTGAATAAAGACTGTCAATCAGGCAATTTATGATGCTGAAACTGAACGTTTCTATGGCAACAGGAAAACAGACAATGGAAAGTTCTAGACAAAATATATAGCTGTACGGTATATCTTTTACAAAAGGGGCTCTGTCTTCAGTTACAAAATATCATATTGTATTTTGAAACACATTTTTTTTCAACATTACAAATATATTTTCTTGTGGCGTCAACTGACATTTGGTACAGGTATAGGATAATATTTGAATAAACATGAAACTGTTAGTTAGAATTATAGATCAGGAGGTAGGAAGCTCTTTGTTGTCGTCATCATCGTGAGGGTTGATTTTCATATCGAGAAACAGCTGTTACAGGATAGATGTGAAATATTAATGTTTATTGCTCAGCATAGGGGATGGTGACCCGTGCTGAATACGAACATGTTGTTTCATCATCACCTCATCCTACATGGTCTTAGCTTGTGCTTTCTTGTCATCAGTTATTAATTTGATAATGTATTCAATGTGTGACGGTGGAAGTTTCAGTGAGGAAAATGTAAATTTTTGTCAGTTTCTGTTGAATGATAGCAACTGTAGTATTTACAGGTAAGTGTTTAGTCTTGGGACACCTGTTTAATCTTAGGCACATTTCAGTTGTTGAGCATTTCAAGCAGATCATTTAAGTTGTTATGTGCAGTATATCGGAACACCTTTTCTTAAGAAATACAATAAAATCTAGATAATTTCAATCATTTTTGAACATAACGGCTAGTGGCCATATGAAATTCATTACCCTGTACTAAATAATACAGTGCAGGCAGAAATAGTAGAGAAATATTGTATAGGTGTTGAAAGCATTGGTTAGGTTGATTGTATCTGGTATAGAGAATATTTTATGACTGTACTGTTTAATGCCATACCAGGAGTGAGTGCTGTGCTGCTAGGAGAAGCATAGAGGTGTCACTAATGAAAAGAGGTGTGCTTTCAGAAGGAAGTTCAGCTGAACTGCAACAATTGTATCATTGACAAATTTACTGATTAAGACGTGTCCCCGTCTAAAGGCAAAGAAGAAATAGTCCTCTTGAGAGTTTCAAGTGTATGTGGCAGCTTGTGGCCGCTAGATAAAGCTGCCAAGGTGTGGAGTTAGCAAAGTCCTCACATCCGCTCAGTGTATAGAGCTCTATGTAACCTGTCAAACAGTTGAATAAATATGCAGATGAGCTTTTGGATAGCCAGTGTTATGGGTGGTTATTGCATCTAGACTTGCTATGAAGATATTTTGTGTGATCTTTTAAGCCCATTAAGATATATCACATGGGGAATTTTACATGGGGAATTTTGTTCGATGTCCTTTTATGAATTATTATGAAAGGTGGATTAATTTCTTTAATTGCAGTTCCTCAATATCCTGAGAGTTAGGTGATTGGCTAGTTTTGTTCATACATCCTCTTCCTAGTCAAGAGTTAATCATTAAACATAGCTATTTATTCGACAAGGAAAATTATTTCCAGGTTACACAATTTCAATGCGTCTCTTAGAAACAAAACACGATTGCCAACTAAATCCCCATTTGATGTGAACCTCCAGTATTTTGTTATCCTGTTATGTCACATGGACAGTGAAAAATTATTGTCTGTGGAAATTTGGTTTAAGGAATTCTAACTTATGCAAATGTTAACAAGTTTATATACGGTAATTTTCTTTCACCTGTGGATTATCATTAACAATTTGATGTCTTAGCATGCCTATTACATGTTTGTGATGCATGTACAATCAATTGCATCACACCAGAAAAAGAGTTACTGAATATTTGTGATCCAACTTCTCTGAGGCTCTCTCCAGTGTTTGTGATGTGTTTCTTGTGGGCCCCAGTCTGACCATTGTTAATATGTGTGTATCTCTGTTGCAGGTGTTCTGGCACTTGGATGTGTTTCGACGAAGCTACAGATGCCTCACAGGCCATGTGTGCATGGGCAACTCCTGTATATTCTGTGCACTGAAGGTAAGCCTGTTACTCTTAGCATTAACACTCAGCCAAGGAATAATGTATATACATTATCACTAAACCAGGGAATCGTGTATACAGGTATAAACTTCCGCCAGAGAACAGCCTTTATTATCTCTAGGGAGTTTCTTGATTTGTTTGGAAATAACATTTGTAAGTTCAGTTCAGTTCATGAAGAACCCAAAGTATAAACATTTTGTGAAAAATTGCTGGATACTCAACGCTGGAAAATTCACCTTACACATGAGTTGTTGTCTCCAGAAAGTTAATGAATGACTTTAGTTTTATGCCAGTTAGCAATATACTAACAGCTCAGTGGCGGCTTCGGAAAGTGAAGGCTCATTGTATCCTGATGAAGTACTCATGGCCTGGATCAAGATTGTAAATTGGGATTATGGAAATAGGGTTTACAGTAATCATACATCTTAATGACTTGGACGAGACAATGCTATAGTGTACGTGCTTGTATCTTCTGTAGACTGGTCAAACAATTATTGCATGTGATGGGCGATGAAACTGTATGCCACATTGTACGTGGAAAGCTTACCTTTGTCCAAGTCCCCTGATTATTTAGATCACAAAGATAACATACAAAGAATCTAATCAGGTGTGACATATTTGGCATAAACCTTTCCATTTTTAATGCCTCTGCAATTTCACAACCGACTTGCTGCATAGACGGAACATGTGTATCTATCTACTAGTGCATGAATTGAGGCTTTCCTTGTTGTTTTCATGAGGACAGCAATGAGCGTAAATGTCTCGCGGGGATACTGGTGACTGAACATCACAACACATGCTGAATGTTCTAATGGCGCCCTGCTGAGATCACACTGACCTCCTTATCAAAGGGGAATAAAGGGCACATCTCAAAATGTTATTGTTTGAGTGTGGGGTATTACCTTAAAAACTTATTAAATGCATTGAAAGACATCAGATATTTGTTCCTGTTCATTAAATGGATTGAAAGAGAATATGTTCCTGAAATGATTGCTCTGAAATGGTAGAGAGACCTGTCAACGTGAACGATTTAGCATGTTGTGAAGTGTGCAGCAACATAGAAACAAAATGGTGTTTGTTGTTGCTTGTTTGAAGACATTAATTATTTAATACTCATAATGATAATTCTAAATTATGTATGATTGCTTGCACATTTTTAATCAGTGACAGATTGTTTTATTGTCTTGCACTGTGTGCACACTCATGTTCTTGTATTAACAGATTTTATTTCTGAAAAATAGATTAGTCAAGAAGAAAGGAGCTGTGTAAAAATAACTTTTCTGTTTTTAAAGATAGTACACAGGTATTTGAAAAATTATAAAAAAAACCAACAAATTGAACCCCAACAACTCTCATTGTAACTATTCTGTCTGTTGCTTCTCAGATATTTGCATTACTGGATGATGATGTTGATTGGACAGACCTGCGTACACGTTCCCGCAACGGGAAGTGTGTTCTGTTGCAACAATAGCTCTGTCACTGTTCATGTTCAGCTACCTGCGAGGTGGCTAGGTTGTTGAAGCTATTATATGATATTTGATCCACACGTGTCTGGATGGGGCCTACTTGTCTCATTGGCGAGAGGACAGCAATCAATAAATAATAAGCTTCTCTACTGATAGTGCAACTCGGCAATCAATACGACAGTGTTGTATGCTCCGGTGGTTTCCGTGTATCGATGTCACCATTTTCCTGACAAATAGTGAACAAGGGAAGCTGGTGCTGTTTGAACCGCTATTCTAATTTGTTTTTCAAACAGTCTAATCCTGGAAGGAACTCATCCATCTTTTTTAACTGTCAGATTAAACAGTCCGTCTGCAAGGTGGAAATGGAGAAGCATGTATTTGTAATGCCTCAGATGATCAATGTTTAGATCTGTGATGGAGGTGAATCTCTGAAACCAACACCTGTGGTTTACCAAGGGAGATGGAAGATTTAATGTGTAAAAGAAACCTCATAAAATCTTACAAAACACCCGTTGCTCTATCCTCGTATTAAAGAAGCTCTCAGTTACTGCCAAATATATTGCTAAAATATACTTACATCCAGTTACTATAGTTATGCAGTATATGACAGATAAATCACATCCATATTATGGTAGTGTTTTTTCTTTAATTCCTTTTGCTTTATTCTCAACCAGCATCAGCAGCGAAGACCTTACAGGTAGACTGGTGGTTTAAAATGGGATAGTGCTGGCATATAAGGCAGACCGGTAGACTATTTGTTGAAGTGTTTAGTCATCACACAAAAGACCTGAGTTCAATTCACCCTGGGTACAAAGTGTCCGCTGCAGTGATATTGATGGAATATTGCTAAAAGCAACATAAAATCTTAATGACTCAGTGTTCGGATAATGGTAAAAATGACCTGAACCAAAGTTCTTGTGTCAGCTAATAAGTCCATTTTATGTAATTTTGATTTTGGTTAATGCATTCTGCCTTTTTAAAAGACATACTTAGTTCTTGTGTCTTCTGTATTTCCATCAATCTGAGAAGTATTTGTTCACAAGCTGTGCTGAGTCTGTTCTTCAGGCTTCAAGTAACTAACACCTACATGACTGTGTTCATACACATGCCCATGAATAGTGAATGTTGTCCTCCAATACTTCAAATGGCATGCATGCCACCAATAGCTATTATTTTGCCAGACCTGAATTATCGGTTACTCTGCACTCACAGTGTTGATTATTAATGACTGACATTTGAGCTTTGAGAAGAGGAAACAAGTTGGAGATGTGAGTGAATGAGTGAGTGAGTAAGGGACCCCGGGAAGATACTTCACACATAGTACCCATATGGGGAATCAGACTAGAAAGTTATGTCTGGCAGTCATACAAATGATTAGTCATCAAAAATTGATTGCCTTCATTTTTTGTTTTGAATATTATGTTAAGTAAAACTAGATCACATCTAAAGAAAATATGTGATGTCGACATCAGTCCTGAAAACCTTGTCAGGATAGATTACTATGTAAGCTGACTGAAGCACCACAGCTATGTTCACTGTGGATTTTCAAATGTATACATTGTTTGATGTGTCATTTCCTAATTATTTGCAGGTGATATTCACACAGCTTCAGTACAGTGATCAGACGTCACTCCATCCAGATGCACTCCGCAAAGCTTTGGCGGAAACGTTCGCCAACCAGCAGCGCTTTCAGTTGGGCCACATGGATGATGCTGCAGAGTGCTTTGTAAGTAGAACATGTCAAAATAATGGCCAGCTTGCCAGTTGAATGACAACCTAAATGGTGACATGACAGCCACAAGTGTCCGTAACATGTTGACCCAGTTTACTGTCCTTAAGTCTTGAAACAGTCTCACCTGACATTCTACAGGCGACAGGTCAGGAAATTAGCCTAATTTCATCGTCATACATCATGCAGGTTCTGAAACAAGAACACCTGAAAAGCATTTGATCTATTGGCAGATTTGTATTTTTGAAAATGGCCTAATTCTCTTGCACCTGTCTACACTTGACTCAAAAGGAGTTAAAGAGCAACCGGTTCTTTTTAATTACTTACTTAGTTTGTCATGGATTCTTTTGAATAGTTATTATGTTTTAGCAGACAAATTTTACAAATTCTTTTGTAATACATTTTTAATTTCTGTGTACAATCAATATATATGTAGGCCTAACCTTGAGGAACATTTAATGATTATATTCTGAACATTGCAAGAAAGTTACGAAGTGATTTGGTTTTTTAAAATAATCGAAGAAGTTAAAACCCACATCATCATTATGTTTAATACCAGGAAAAGTGTAACAGAAGCAGCTGATCTCACAACGGATTCAAAGTGAAGATGGCAAAGGGATTGTACTAATAGTAACCACGTAGATTTATTTTTAATTTCCAGTACTTTGTGGCTGCCCTGTATATTTTTTGTGTGCAACTGAGTACAGTATTTAAGCGATGAAAAAGTTAATTTAGCATGTTGTTGCGTGCCAGGCTGTTGTATAATGAATAATGGTGGTAATGTAGTCTTATAATGAAGGTGCACCTGTTGAGATAATGATTAGGTTCTTTGGTCCTTGGAAGTCAGATAAAATGCATCAATATTGATTATGACCCAGGGGGCATATAGGAAACACTTGGCTGTTCCATCAGGTATTTTTCAAATTATTTAT
This sequence comes from Haliotis asinina, assembly GCF_037392515.1. Taxonomy (NCBI): domain Eukaryota; kingdom Metazoa; phylum Mollusca; class Gastropoda; order Lepetellida; family Haliotidae; genus Haliotis; species Haliotis asinina. Next base: position 14,993,978 of record NC_090284.1, read on the forward strand.
TCCATTTTAAGTTAATTTTTGTGCCAATTTAGAATAAGAAAATAAGGGAATCGCGATCATGCAAGATCCCAATAAAACTGATTAGTATTTTACCTTGAATTAATCATTTGCTGTTGTGCCTGTGTGAGGTAGCATACAGTTTAAGTTTAAATTTGCAAACCAGAAGAAAGGGATTTTTTCCTTAAAATCTCCAAAGATTCATTGTAATCACCTTCTGGAATTCAGGTGTGCCTGTGTATTCATGTATTCAGTAAATGAAACAATGAAGGTTTTATTAAAGTTTGCAATAGAATATGCGTGTAAGAGTGCCTGGGAAGACATTGGTAATGCTCATAAAAGTCCACAGTAGACAGAAGAGATGCTTAAGGCTGTCACAGTATCTTCATGAATCTGAAGTGCAGTGGGGTAGCCTAGTGGTTAAAGTGTTTGCTCATCATGCTGAAAACCCAGGTTTGATTCCCCACATGGGGTAAAATGTGTAAGGCCCATTTCTGGCTGTGACATTGCTGAAATACAGCTACAAGCAGCATAAAACTAAACTTGCTCACTCGTTCCTGTATCTGAAGTGCAATGAATGTGATTAGTATTACTACTGTACCTACACGTCTCCACATGCATGCCTACTGACAATAAACATGTGCTGTTTACAGACATAGGGAGCCTCACTGCCACACACAGTTTAAAACATTCTGCCACCCACATTCACTCTCAATCATGTTTGATATATAACAGTACTCCCTATTTAACCCTTAACAAAAGATAGGCAAGTACACTTTATTCAGTGGCCTTAAGTGCTGCTCGGCTTTCACTGACTCATTTGTATAACAATCCTAATGGAATGTGATCACAACATCGAAACACCGACACAGAAATTCTTGGTAGACACAGGAATACTTGATAGAAATGTGTACCGCTTTTCTGCAAGTGCAAGTTAACCTCCGCGTTTACCCACACACAGATTGGCAGACTGCACTGTGTTTTTCACACTACAACTACACTTGTACATTGAGCCATGTGGTCTGGAACGTTCAGGTGTATTTATCATACACATTCCACCGGCCAGGAGAGGCTGGTGTGGTAAATACGGCCTTTGTCACGGTCAGTTTGTCCCTGTGAAAGCTAAACGTCACGACACTCCACCACTACACCTCTAACCCAAACCATTTGCCTTTTACAGGCTTTGCCTGAGGTAAATGGATCAATATTAGGACAGGTATTTGCTTTGTATTTTTGTGCCATAACCACCACACACAAAAATCGTATGCATTGTAGTTGAGAATTGTGGGAATATTTGATGAGACCTTAGGCTTCAATGAAGAGGATTCAGGGATACAATGTCACTGTTTTACCGTAGGATGGTCTGAAACTTCTGAATTATTAGATGGGAAAAGTAAACATCTTGTCATCAGCATCTGATGACAAATAACAATGCGGCAGCTTGTTCCAGATTAATTTCTTCACAACATAAATCAATCACAATAAATTTCCTGCTGCTTGATGATTAGTGTAAAGTAAATGAATAAAAAAAATAATATAATAGATATAAGAAGAGTATTTATTGTGCACAACTCTCATATGGGACAGACTTTTTCAATACCAATCTGGTATGTACAGTGACTTCATTATTATCTATTGCACCATTACATTGTGGGTTTTGTGTATGTTGTATCGCTGAACTGAGTGAAGTTTGTCATTGTACAATAAGGACTCAAATTATATTAGGGAGCAATATGTCAATGGCTACTGTAATGTGAACCAGTAACAAGTGTTCGTTTAGTTGTCTTTTCGCCTCAGTTAATCCTGTGTCTGTAAATGGATGGTAATTGATGTTTAGCATCATGGGCCGACTGTATCCTCAATTAAGCTTGTCTTTGTATGAGACATTCATCTTTTGCTGACCTTGTTAGGCACTAATCTGTTGCATCATGGACTGTTATTCCACGGATGACCAATATGTGTTTCTATTTTCTGCAGGAGAACATCCTACGCCGAATCCATCTCCACATCGCTAACGACCACAGCGAGGATGACTGCACGGCACCCCACTGTCTGCCACACCAGAAGTTTGCCATGTCGGTCTGCGACCAGGTGAGTGGCGCCATCTATCTAGACCCATCCCATTCCTATTTTCATTTCTTTGATGTACTCAGGGGTTAAAAAATCCCATCGCCCGACGCCCGGGACACGTCAATTTTCATTTCAGGCAATCAAATAATGGTATCTTACTTGTCCATGTACCACTAGAAAATTTCCACTTATGATCATAATAATTATAATAATAATAATTATGATAATAATTTAGAGCTATCGTTCATTGAAATTTATCATTCTTTGATAAATAGTCCAGTAAACATTAACATCAAACACTGTTAGAAAATCAGGGCAAGTGGAAAATTGGGACAAGTTACTTTCTTGAAGTCACTGGATCTGTGGCAAGTAGTTTTTGAAAAAAATTGAACCCCTGGTACTAAATAATTTTGATCCAGGGCTGTTTAACCTTTCATTTTTACCTCAAGGTTATTACAAGGACCCAGACGATTGCCTCTGGTAGTCTCTACAATGAACAAATTCACATGTGCTGAGTCATATCGTGTCATGAAATTTCCTGTATTTATCATTACACAATAAGGAGAAAATACCCACAATCAGTCATTGATTTTGAGTTTGTCATTTTTCGATAACCCATCAGGTTGTGTGTTGCAAGGGAGGTGAATAGTGTGTAATAGTGTACACCTCTCACCTGAAACTGTCATCTCAAGGGTGACTTACTTGTCAGTTTCCAATATTTCTCACCAGATGTCCCCAGAGGCTGTGCTCATTGATCAGCTTTGCTGCCAATAAAGTTGACAGTTGCGAATATCCTGAGGCTATTGGGTACAGCCGATAATGCTCAATGCTGCAGTGGTTTCTCCTATGTAATTAATATTGATTGACCTAAATTGATTTCATATTACATACACAGATGTATCAATCAACAGAACAGCATCGCAACAGCTTGCCACAAGACATTTACCGAGTCAAACTGATGGTTGTTTGTCCTTCTGTTTTGTTTGTATTTTTTTCAGTTCCATCAATATATGAATACACGATTAATATGAAGTTAACTAAATCATTCATTTGGCCTTTATTTGGGTTATTGATTAGGAGCAAATTATGTTTGCAAAGCACATACCCTTTGGACATTTATGAGGAAATAATAATACTGATAGGAAACTTCTGCTGTTTGATTAGCTGGAATATGTCACTGGTGGTTTTTGTTTGTGTTTTGGTGAGAAAATATATATATTAGGGATGGCAGCATTGGCTAGCTGGTTAGTACACACTGCGTCTGTGCTGAAGATTCAAGCTTAATTCCCATTGAGTATTGGCACACAGATTAGACTGGATGGAAATACTTTGAAAATTTGATTGCTCATTTTGATGAATGCCAGTTAAAGTGCTCGTCTGAAAGAAATAATTTACAACATCTTTAAGACTTTAAAGACTAACTCATTATTCATGGCAACAGTAAGAAATGTCGCTTTTTCTGTACTTGATAACCAGGATTTGTCACAAACGATTGAGACAAACATACTAGACCTTGTTTGTGTTTGTCATCCTGATTGCTGTAGAGGTGTTACTGTTCCCGGCCACAGTTTATCTAACAATTTGATGTTGCCATTAACAGATCGTGTGCCCATGTGGAGCAAGCTCCAAGCCTCACAATTTCCAGGAGATGGTGCACTATGTGACTGCCAATAATCTTGTGTAAGTACCACAATTGTACCTTGGTACATACTTCCTGCTGAACTCTGATACACCTAAACATGGCACTTTATTCTCCAGCATATTGAAAACATTGGTGTAATTAAGATTAGATTTTTTACAGATCTTTGAAAGTCCTTCTCTGTCAGCTTTGATTTTATCTCATATTTCCCATTTAAATACTCATTTACATTGATTGGATACATGGATGAATTGGTGGTTGTGTAAAATGAATCGCCTCAGTAATCATGTTTATTTGTGACTACAGGTCTCAGTCACGTCTCATGCAGAAGAGTGGTGATATTCTCCATCCAGACAGATTTGGTCTTCTACTGCGAAGTGCTGTTGCCATGGGTGACATTCGATCATGTCCTGTAAGTATAAATTACTTCTTGTCACGATATGGCTGCAATATTGCCGATGTGACGTTAAATAATAACTCACTCACTATAAATTACTGCAAGCTAAAATTTTTAATAATTTTAAATGTTATATGGTGCTGGTACAATGAACAAAACAACTTCTATAAACAAAGATTTGATGATTGTTTTCATTTTACAGGGTAACTGTGGGAAAAGTGTCCAGATTCGAAGAACATTAAAGAGTTGCCCTGATGTTGGTGAGTTCTAGCAGAAATATCCTTATCTGACTGCATTTGACCAAAACCTGCTCATGGTATTCATTTCAGTTCATGCTGCAGGCAATGAGTTCCCTGACTGAGTACTGACTAATAGGAACTAAGTGATTATTCTGAGGCTATATCTTTTGTTTATATAGAGTTAATGTGACTGCTTTATTACATTTTCAGTGAGTGTGGGACTAGTTTGGGACTCTGACCATCCAAGCATAGAGATGACAACCGAGGTTGCCCGAAACATTGGAACAACAATCATGTTGCAGGATGTAAGTGGATTGTTATGTTCAGCCTTTCTTTATCAAGACAATTTTCAATTTCTGTGTATCATGGGTCTGTCTGTCTGTCTGTCTGTCTGTCTGTCTGTCTGTCTGTCTGTCTAACATGGCACTGTTTCTGTTCAGGTGTTCCATTCCGTGCTGCTGGACATGAATTCCCTTCCCAAGCTGCATCTGGTCGGTGTGGTGTGTTACTACGGCAAACATTATTCCACCTTTGTATTCCACAGCAAACTGAAAGTATGGATCTACTTTGATGATGCAACTGTCAAAGAGGTATGGTATAATTCAGTTATCACCACATCATGATTGTTTCATTGAAATATTCTACCAAAGAATGACGTCGAGTTTGTTTGTAATACCACATGCAGTTTTATGCCAAACATGGCTTTCCTGTTGCCAGATTGGTCCCAACTGGAGCCATGTTGTAGACAAGTGCATGCGAGGTCGGTACCAACCTTTGTTGCTGCTGTATGCCAACCCTGCTGCCACTCCTGTTCCCGTGGAGACCGCTATGAAGAAAAGAACCATGGCCGAAGGATACTCTTTCCCTGCATGTATGTAGTACCTGTGTTTATTACTGTAACACTTTGTAGATTTCTTTGAGGAATACATAACCAAAGCATCTAAGAAGATAGGAGGTTTCAATGTGTCATCTGTTTGATTGTAAGATTTCATTAATGAAATAACCCCAGCAGGATTCCAGGATGGAATAGGTTCTTGTCAACATGTGTGACAGATTTTTAGTGGTGATGATAAAAGGAAATTTCATGTTATGGACTTTGATTATTCATTTATGACAATTTCCTTTATATTCCACAGGTGCATATGACGATAGTGACAGTGGCTTGGACAGGACACATGAAAGCATTAAGAGCATGCCAGCAAGAAGGTCAAGGACACCAAATCCTGACCAACATGCAAACACTGATACAGGCAGACGGGCTGTGACTCCTGGACCCGAGAATTGGCAAAATGATGCACCCCGACCATCTGGCAAGCAGATTCAAGCTGAACATAAACGCCAACCAAGTTTTTTGTATGCCATGTCAGGAAAATCTGCAACCAACAATGCTCAGCCAATGGTAAGTGGCAGCTACCATCCAGAGAGGGATATTCTTTATGGTGGACAGTCTTCTGGAGACCTTCAAACTCTTGAGGAGGATGGTGATGGCAACTACACTCTGTCCACAAAGGATCCATTCAGAAGACCATCTCTCAATTTTGATCCCACCAACTTACCTGTCACACAGGCCATGGCGAGAGGGAATGAAGCCTTCAGGAAGGATAGCTTTAAGAAGGGAAAGGACAGAGTCCGCAGTGATGTTGTAAGGTATCAAGTCTCCCCAACCAATCAGCCCAATTCGCTGGAATATCAAAGGGCCCATCAGAACACCATATCTAATGGTGAGGATTCAGTCAGCATTAACTCTGACATTGTCAACCCGAACCAGCACCGTGTAGTTCGTCCAAAACCATCTTCACATACCTATGAGAACATTGACAGCATGTCGCACAGCCCAGTCCAATCTGGTCTGGCAACACTGCCAAGAAAGAAGAAGCTAGTGACTGCAGAGCAATATCGATCAGAATCAGAAATCAATGTCCTTAACAGACAGAACTCAATGGGAAACATCCACATCAAGGACCAAGTTAATAAGCCTCTAAACAAAAAGGCAGTGCCTATTCCTGTATCCATGCCTGTTATACCTAACACAGCCAACATGAGGCAGGAGGGTCAGCAAGGAGCAGATTGTGTAGATGGTGGACCACCTTGCCGAAGAGCTGCACCTCCTCCACCAGGGCAACCTCAGCGACCAGTTCCTCCTGTTCCCAACCATGACAAGCAAGGCTCAACTGGCAAGACAGCTGATGGTAAGAAAACTAAAGTTAAAAAGTCTGCCAAAAATGGCGAGAAGAGAAAGAACAAGAAGAACAAAGATGGAGATTTTGTGGATGATCCAGTCATGTATATTGAGCGAAGTATGGTTGAGAACATCCTGAAGCATCAAGGTGTCCAGAGACAGGGCTCTTCTGTCAGTAATGCTAGTTACACCAGTGGCAGCAGCATTGAGTCGGACAGTATGATGGGCAGACTTCTCGCAGGTCGGAATGGTGAGGGGAAGAAGGCCTTGAGTGTGGAGATTCCGTATGACAATGTTTCCATAGGATCATACAAAGATTCTGGTTATGGCAGCAGTGATCGGAACAGCTCCAGTTCAACTGGTAGTGAAACCGTCAATCCTTACTCTGTGTACTTCCTTTCTAGGGGCATGATTGTTCCAAATACCATCAATAACCATCATCCAGCATATGATCGCTCTCACAGCTTGAAGTCTAGTCCAAGTCCAGACAGTCATCATGATAACCCTATGTCTGAAGTTAACAAGCAGGGTCCTCCACCTATGAATGGACAAATGGGAAGTGACCAACAACATCATAAACACCATGATCAGCTGCATGGTCGGCAGGTTCTGCATCCCATCAAGGAGAGGAGTTTTGAGGACACGCTCAGGTCATCACCTGCACCTTTCCAGGAGGCTACCAAAACTGTGGTTGAGGTGCGGCGTCCTGGACAGCCCCCATCCTCTTCCCCCAGCCCAGCTCCATCCCCGCCTGAACCCCTACCGACTGCTATGCAGAGGGAAGGTGAGTGTTGACGACATGACTTAAAGTGACAAAACCTGTTAAGTGATAATAGTAGTAACAGCAATTATATTACTAATGGCTGCCTTAAACTCTTTAATTCTTTATATTACTAATGGCTGCCTTAAACTCTTTAATTCTTTATAATACTAATGGCTGCCATAAACTCTTTAATTCTTTTGGCATATTCCAGCAGCTTCTGTTCCTGGTTATGCATTTGGAGCTAATGGTAATATTAAATGTGAAACTGTTCACTGCTATAATTTCCTGACTTGTGTCTGATTGGATGTGTATTTGTTCTCATTATGATTATGATATATGAAAGAGACTTACATATTGCTGCTAGCCCATCTGGGGTTTGGTGTTCGTTTGTCACGCCGAAGACTAGTTTTCATTCACAATACTCAATATGTGATGTGTGATGCGCACAATATGTGATGTCCTTTTCTGGTGTCCCCTGCGGTGATATTGCTGGAAAATTGCTAAAAGCGGCATAAAACTACACTCACTCACTCACTCACTGATAGCCCTTCTCTGTTTAACCTGACCTGTGTGTTCCAGTGGCCGTGTGCAGTGACCACTTCCTGATGCTCTGCCGCAAATCAGATGATCTGATGGATCAGTGTATCCTGTCTGAAACTGATGGGAAACTAGAGGAAGCTCAGCGCTTCTGTGACAGCGCCTCTGGTGAGCTGCTGCGCTTCTCTGCACAAATACATGATTCATATGCTTTTGTAATAATGTTTATTATAAACAACAGCTGGTTGATAATTGTTATTTTTAGTTCTGGTTGTCATGGTTGCAGTATTCATGATGACAGTAACTCGATGTGGAAAATATATTTCACATCAGAGTCAATGAACCTCCCATGAGTATTTAAAGATCTATGTATAATGTACATATGTATATGGATTATGTATCTAATTTTGGTTTAATAGAATTACGATGATCCATAAAAGCTCATAGAATCTTAGGGAAAGGTTATGTAATATGTGTCTACTTTTTCAAGGTTGCCTTCGTGAAGCGATGAATCAGAAAAGTATCACCCACCAGTCACTAGTCTACGCACAAAGGAAGCACAACGCATGTCTTCTGAAGGCCAGGAGTCTGGCACTACGCATTAACTCAAGGGCCATGCAGGACAGGTCTGGTGACTCACAATGTAACAGCAGGTATGTGGGAGTTGCTTCCCTTGGGCAAACTTTTTAAACACTCCAGGTTCTTGGACAACCCTTAAACCACTGTTATCCCAGCTATATTCTTAAGTGTTATACCAAGACAAAATGAACAGAATGTGTGAAAGTTATTTTTGGTTTTCCCAAGCATGATGACATGTGTATATTGCCTCAACAAACTGCATGAAACTAGACCAGTAGTTACTGCAAATGAAACGCAGCAATTAAGAAGACAAATATTCCTTCATTGCAGTATTACATTATGATGAGGGGTCATGGGGCGGGTACCCCAGTGGTTGAAGCATTGGCTTGTCATGCCAAAATCCAGGTTTGATTCCCCACATGGCTACAGTGTGTGTGGTCCATTTTTGATGTTCCACACACCATGATGTTGCAGAAATATTGTTAAATTGGGCATAAAACTATACTCACTCTCTCACTCACAGAATGATGAGTCTGATGCAGGTGATTGTTATAAATCTTTTGTTGTGCTTCAGGCTGACCATGAACAGCAGTGATTCGGACACATCAAGTCAAGATGGTGGTTCAGTCAGAAGTAGCAGTTCCAGAGACAGATCACAGAAGTGTGCTCCAGGCTCTGTGAACGCTAGTTCTACATCTCAGCCAAATAAGGCTCACTTACGAACTGACAGTGGGTTGTCTCACCATGACAGACAGGGTAGCAGTTCCTCTCAGCATCACCGGCAGAGCAGCTCCTCCACACATGTGGATGCCCCACAGAAGGAGCTTCGGGAAGATGTGTATTCTCATAATACAGTGACTCGGTCCAACTCGGATCAGTTCAACCATAATCATAACATGGTTCATTCTCACACAGACAGTAATCTCTCCTCAAAGTCAACCTCCTCTCATGCTTCAAGTCAATTTTCTGGATCTCAAGAAAACATAGACATTTATGCAACCCTTCCGCGGAGGAAAAACAAGAAGCCTGTTGATCCTAAACCCAAAGATGCAGATGTATACCAGTCATATCTCAATAAGCAGAAATCTTTAAATTCAAATCTTAGTGTTGACAACATGCGGACATCCTCTGGTTCCAGTACACCAAATTCGATGGATGGGCGTGAATCTGATTCAGGAAGCTCCACAGGCCGACCAAACAAGCTAAGCCAGTCAGAGATAAGAGATCTTCTTGAGAGGAAGTACATGAGAAGACAACAAGAACAGATCAACCAGAGATTTGCAAATTCTCATAGAGAAAGCTCATCTTCACAGCCTGTCAATGGAACACCAAACTATCCACATCAACAACACCAGCAGCAACAGCAGCAACAATCAACATCGACACCATCAGCTCATCCCCATTCTACCCAGGAAGTGAGGAACAAGTCAATGACAAGCCAGTCAACAGAGGTTGGTAGAAGTCAGCGACCTATGTGTCCTACACAACTGAAGCCTGCTGAAAGGTCCGGACAGTACACTGTCTTGAGGCAGTCCCAGCAAGCAGCCAACAAACCAGCTGTTCCTCAAAAGAATGTATCAATGAATACTTCAAGAGGTCCATCCAATGGATTGTCACCCAAACCAACATCATCGTATGGCAGCCAATACCTGAATGTACCCCAGCATCAGGGACGGCCGCTTGAACGAAGCGCCTCACAGCCTGACTGTCAGAAACTTGTAGATTCCTCGCTCGCTAGTAACCCAGGTACTTTACTAACTGACCCACAATGCATGTCTCACAGCAAGCACATTAGCATGTTTTTACATAAATCGTCCCCAGTCTTCTAAAACCAAGGGAAATGTGATTCAACACAAGCTGTTTTATGCATTTTAATATCCCTGATGGAACATGATTCCTCAGTGCTTTTATACCTCATACATAAAACCACATGATTTGGTCTTAAGGTAATGTGCTTGCTAGATTTTGAATTATTAATTTGTATAGAGATTGTAATAACAGTGTGTTCAGATTAATCCTAGTTTGTTTTGTCCTGTCTTGTCCATTCCAATATTAGTAATACTAGAACTTTCCACACCATTCACTTTAATCCAGGTTATTTCATTTCCATTTTTGAGGACAACAACTGGATTGTTGTTGTACGGGAATGGAGATATAATTCACTGGAAAACTGAAGATGTTTTTACAATAGTTAATGACTTCTAACCATATTAACACTTTCTGTGAAAGGTGATACTGGCTTTCCAAGCTAATACTTTCTGATCTTGGCATTAACCTCTGAGGAAGAAGCTTAGGCAGAATGTCTGTCTGTTCAGTTACCCTTTGCTGAAGAGAGGCGGCAGTATTGTCTGTGCAGGCATCTTTTACTGCTCGAGTGTGGTTCTCACTATTCAAGTGTTACTGTGCTTGCTTCTCCAGGTGGGCGTGGTCCCAGTAATTCCCGCCGGGGACGGGGGGATCTCCATCCTCCCTCCTCATGGCCGGGACAGCTCTCCACAATGCGCCAAAATTCGGCAGTAAGTATTGTGTCATGATAGATGGTCATTGGTTAACTCCCTTGGTTTTGCATGTTGTCTTGTGTGTTATGCATGGCATCAGATTTTGGATTTCTTTGGGCTGATTTTAACCTTATTTAGTTTGGTTCTGTTAATATATTTTATTTCCATAGTTTATTAAATGTTAGAGTAGAGGTATGTAATAGAAACGTTTGTATTTTACTTTGATTGCAGTCTGCAGGTTTTCTTTTTTATGTCTTATGAATACCATGAATAGTTGCATGTAATCAGATTCTGAAAAATTGTTTCATTATTTTGAACCTGCTTTTTTATAAACATTTAATATTTTAGATGATTTTCACTATTTAGTGCTTTTCATATGACTCTATGAAAGACAGTAGGTCTGTATTTTGTTGTAGTATTTGTAAAACTGAAAACAATTTTGAATATCATAATCAAAATCCTTTCATCATACTAAGAATGTCTGAATGTTTCTGTGGTATCATCCAGCACTCACTTCCATCATAGGGGCGGTGGTGAAGCCTAGTGGTTAAAGCATTCACTCGTCACACCAACGACCCGGGTTCGATTCCTCACATGGGTACAATGTGTGAAGCCCTTTTTCTGGTGTCCCCTGCTGAGATATTGCTGGAATGTTGCTCAAAGCGGTGTAAAACTGAACTCACTCACTCACTCACTTCCATCATACTTTTCTCGCTGACTTTCCTGCCATTTTTATGTAAACTAATCTTCCATAGTCACTAACCACTGTAGTAAGCACTAACATTTGTCACAAGTTTCTGACCATCGAGCTGTGAGTTAAGGGACCAGTCTTTTCCTCACAATCTTTCCAGCACATTTTCAAGTGTGCAAGCTGGCATAACCTATTTTGTTGCTGCCTGGGTTCCTGTTTGTCCATGTGAATTATTAAAGTAATCTTTGCTTCCCCTTATTTTGGTGAATATTTTGTTCTTGAACAGAAAAGGTACTTTTTAATTGAGTGACTTCTTTGCAAGTTGTCTCTTTGTATGAATCATGATGGTTATTGTTTTGATGATAAATATGGGACACAATCGTTTACAACTTGTGAGTTGACATAAATTATGTAGAATCATTTGCTGCCTTTCTAATAACATTTTAGATGAAAATTTCTTTGCTTTTTCTTTGCACAGTTAGCAGTGCTTGAATGTTGTCCTTGACCTCCCTTGCAATTCCTCCCGAACATATTAATGACTCACTAATGATCAGACATTTTAAAGACCCATCTGTGTTGGTGTTAACATTGTCCCATGTTATATTTCAGAGCCAGCCTGACTTGCGATGTAACCAGCTGTTGATAAACGATGCTTCCTATTGTGGTAGTGATAACTCAAGCGAGTTAGATGATGTAAAACCCAACGTCAGTGTCCGTGCTTTAGCATCCCGCTTTGAAACTGTGACTGTAGAGCCTCAGACCCGCAGGCATCCTGTCCGAAAACAGAACTCTGATGCAGGGTACATTGCCCAGCGACAGCGAAGCAAATCAGAGTCAAACTCGTCTGTTAAAAAACCCAAGTCGGTGTTGAAGAGCAAGAAGGCAAAGAACAACTGGCCAAGGAAATCTGTGACTTTTTGCGAAGACATTGCACGAGTGGCAAATATTGAAAACTCAAACCTTGGTTACGAGTCTGCTGCTGAAACATCATCACCAAGGTTACGTGTTGATGATAGGGCATATTATAGTGATGATGAAGATAGATATAGTCACAAACCAGGGTATGCGGACTCAGAGGTAGAAGACATGGACAGTTCTAACAGTGACGAGAGTCCTCCAGCAGGGGTGCCCGGAGACCAGTTATGTCACTTGTGCAGCAAGAGATGTGTTGTGGCTGGCAGCCAGTTCTGTGTTAACTGCCAGTTCTATATGAGTCGTATGATGCCCAACAGTCAGTAGTCTGTCCATTGTATATTTAATCGTATCCCTCAGGCAGAGCATTTCTTTAACCCTTTCTTCCATGGGTACATTGTAAACATGAAACATCCCTTTTATACATTTTGTGCCGAAAACCATTTTGTAGGGAAGGTTAAACAGTATTTCTGACCTTATATCAAAATTTAAAATTTTCTCAGGGAGAAAAATTTTTATGACATTATCCATCATAGTATGCTTTTACCATTATGATGCATCTGCACAGAGAAAGGGTTAATGAATCTGAATCTATTTCGTCCAGTGGCATTGATGCCATGTGATGCCTTGTCCAATCTGTCCATTGGTACTATGCACTACTACGCTTTATATCATGATGTGCTATGCACTCCTTGTTGCAGGTGATGTACCGGAGCTGCCTTTCGTAATTCCCTATATATTTGTAAAAATGGGCTTTGGGATATTCATTTTGGATTTGGGAGTTCGATGTCAGCTTCTTCCATAGCTGATGTGTAAATGTTTACTTTATATGTCTTCACTCATACGATGGGGTTTGGACTCGATATGAAGAGAACAAATGATATTATTATTAAGTGTTGTCAATTCTTTGTTTGGTTAAACCAAAGATGTGAACAATATGAATGTTAATTGTATAGAATATTGGCAGTTTTCATGCCAAGCTTTGGTAAATTGTAAAGATGTTTGTCAATTGTTTTGTGTGTGTTAGACACAAAGATGTAAATACACAACTGTTGTGGATATAGGATGCCTTGACATGATCAGTGAGGTACAGAGCAGGGTTATTTGTGTCAGGGCTGATAACACACGTATCACGTATATCTTCCACCGTATCAGCATCAGACAACTGCCATTTTCACCCGTTTTGCTGTATATGGTACTGAGTACTATATCTGATACTTGAGAGATACAGTGATATCGCCCCTCACATTGAGATGTTAATGTACAGAGAGTTGTACTTAAACATCTAGTCAGCATCTAGTGTACAGCGCTGTCTCATTATCACCTTTTATATTTTTATGAAAATATACAACAGTGCTGGTAACATTGTTGAAGAGTTTTGTAATATCTCATATCATATTTTCCTTATGCTTTTTTTCAGCCTGTTGAGACATCACTTGACACATTGGTTCATTGTTCCCTACGGCAGCATTCTTTTTGAGACTAATGCATGACTTGTTTATTCGTTTTCAAAATATGCTTACCAAATTTCATATCTTTCACTTTTTGATATGCTTCCATATCATGTTGCAAATTAAGTCCATAAAACATAAGATTTCTATCTTTGGCACCTAAATTTATGAGTTTTGAGAAAGTGTGTTATGGAATGTCATGCAAGAGTATTTTTGAAGAAGCATTGAAAAACTAGATATCAAAAGACTTTATTTCAAATTCGTCCAAGTTATGTCTGTGTTTGTGATAATAATTGTCATTTATTTACCCTTCCATTTGCTAATTCTCATGTTTATTTGACATCTGAGGTAGATATGAGCATTGGTTAGTGTAAGAGTAAATTTAAGATGGCATTTGATTTCTAGGAGTTAAAGGTTTATTGTTTATCCACCTACATATCCTTTTCTATTTTCTTTTTTTTCGAGACTTCGTGAAAAGGATTACAAAATGCTATGCTGAGACACTGGTCATTAGTTATGGTGGTTAAAGAATTAACCTTTAAGTGAAAGATTTGATTTCATTTCTTGTGTGAAATAGATACGTTTTTTTAGGATATTAATAAGTTCTTTTATCATATCAGCAAGTTGTTTGTTAAATTAGAATGTTTATTTTTGTATCAAAGGTTGTTGCCAGGTATGAGTGTAATTCTTCACAAAGAAATGTCATGTCCTGCTTGCTTGTTCTCAGAGAGCTTTTGCTTATATTGCTTTAAGTGTAAAATGGTACAAATGCTGTCTTCTAAGGAAAGAAAGATTTCTTACCAGATACTGTTTCATAGGTATTGACTGCAATAGAATGTTGACTAGAAATAAATATAAGCTTTCTTGGGGAAGGTGAGACAAGAAATGGATCTGAGGACTTCTGTGATCGAAATGCACACAGTAACATATCAAAATACTATTTGTTCCATGACCATTATGTTCATGAATGACATTCCAGAAACATGTACTTTGACCATTGATACCATCAATCACAGGCTTATATCATGAAACAATATAAATAAAATAGTTTACAGAAATATAACGCATCTTTTGTTCTGAATTCCCTGAGAAATTAGGTCAGTGCTTCTAATGGCATGTGATATGCAATGTTAACACATAACTTCTACATTAGATGAGCTCTGATCATTTTCAAGATCTGGCATCAGGGAAGCATTATCAATCATGAGACATCATTGACTGATGTGTACATGTTCTGTCATTAGCTTAACTATACTGCTGTTTATGCTTGCCAGCATTTGGGTGTGTGTGTTGATGGAAGGTTAATCACCAGATGCACTAGAGCCACTATTGTGTGGAAGGTTGGTCATCAGATGAACCAAATCCACTATTATGTGCATGGTCAGTCATCAAATGTACTAGAACCACGATTGTGTGGAACTTTTCTCATCACATGCACTAGAACCACTATTATGTGGAAGGTTTCTCATCACATGCACTAGAGCCACTATTGTGTGGAAGCTTGGTCATCAGATACACTAGAGGCACTATTGTGTGGAAGGTGTCTCATCACATGTACTAGAACCACTGTTGTGTGGAAGGTTTCTCATCTCATGCACTAGAGCCACTATTGTGTGGAAGCATGGTCACCTGATGCACTAGAGGCAGCTACCATTATAAAGAAACATTATCTACGCCTCTGTCCCATGACTGTATTGGCGTGCTTCAGAAATATTTCAATAACGGGAAACTCCGTCCGTCCAATTGTGTTACTTTGGTTACAACCGGAAGACACAACATATTTTTGCTGTGAGTCGGGGAGGGATGTAGTTGCGTTGTAACTAATATCAAGACGTTCACTGAACTGGAGAGGAGTGCCGCTGGCCTGAAACACATAGTGCAACACCGTATCCGGGGAGGGTACTAGGTTACTTTAAGTAACTTAGTTACGTCAGTCAGCCAGCCTCGTCTATACACGGTATCGCTAACTCAGCATGGGAATGTGACGGGTACAGCGTTTTGGAGAAGAAGCGTATACACTAAAATGTTGGAAAATAGCAGAAAAAAACTATTTGTACACTAATCCACCACAGCTTGAGAACACAAATATACATAACACTAAACCCACAAAAAAAACACCAACAAACACACACAACAAAAACCAAATCAACAACCAACCCCCCCCCCCCAAAAAAAAAAAAAAACCCAAAAAAAAACAAACCAAAAAATAAACCAAAACAAATAAAAAACCCATCAAAATAAAAACAAACAAAAAGCCCAAAACAAACAAAACAAAACAATAACAGAACATACAAACAAAAAACTAGAAAAATACCCAACCAAACAAAAACAAACACACACACCCTCTCTCTCTCACACACACACACCTTTCTCTCTCTCACACACACACCTCCCTCTCTCCCTCTCTTTCTCACACCCCCCCCCCCCCCCCCTCTCTCTCTCTCTCCATCCACCCGTCGTTTTCAAATGTCTGTCATGTCATAGGTATGTGTTCAGTGCGTCATCAAAAGCAAGCAAATCAATGAGTGTATTTTCATTTGAGTATTCAGACGTTCTCACAGGTCGCTGGTTCACGAGATTCTCTGCTCAAGACTCCGGCGTCATAATCATGTGTGTGGCATTGATCAACGGACAAAATGAAAACAACTAACAACTCGGGTTGGGGTAGAACCGATAACAATTTTCGTAGATTAATGGGCTGCTTCTTTGTCTTCTCGTGAGCGCAGAATCGTTCGGCGAACCACCAGTATATTTCACTGCTTGGAATATAACTGTTCATTTCTTACCCGTGAATGCATGCTGCCACAATATATATAGTACGTTCTCGGTCACTTAATGAAGTGAAATGATGCTGGGAGTAGTTTACGCGATTTAAAAGAGCTGTACTTCGAGCAGGAACTGGTTGTGAATATCATTTACTGTTGTACAGAACATAGGCTGCATTAAATAAAAAGAGAAAAAAAATTCTCGGGTTCACTTTTTTTCAAAAGTGACGAGGGCGGTAGGGTAGGACTTTTTTTAATAAAAAAATTGATAGCAAAAAGTGAAGAGGGAGGAACACATTTTTATTTTTTATTTTTCCCTCAGAAAAACAGATGGGAAGTTTTGCATGTACTGAGTTATAGGTTCAGTCGCACTCGTTCTTACTGACACCTATTCTCTTAGTGGACAAATGAATGATTGGGACGCGATCAAGTCGAAATTATTTTTTTAAATGACAATAAAAAAAATGTTAGGCGCACAAATGAAAGTGACGTGCCGATGCCCGAGGAACATTTCGCCTTTTTATTTAGCTTTGTCCACGCTGTTGCTGATGATGGATAAGAAATATTGCCGATGTCGTCTGTGGGCTATGTGTCTTCTTGATTTTGGACTAACCGCGGCATATCTTAATTTGCTAGTTAAAGAGGGCGAATGCACCACGGAGCGGCCACTAATTTTCATGGTGATGGTGGAACTTAGTACACACTTGTAAGTACTGACGATGTACTGACAACTACTGTCAACGTGTGCTGTTCTAACCTTCTCTACTTCTTTGTCCTAGTGCTTTTGAGAGTTACTACATGAAGCAAATTGTTTCATAATGACTATGAATAGTTATAATGATTATAATAACATGTGATACACTAGGCAAATATAAATAAAACTCGTTTATTGTACAGTACTTAACAACAAAGAAACGCAACTGTTTCAAGTTTCTTTTAATAGAAGACATAATCATGAACGCTACTTAGGTTTAAGAGTTGTATTTTTTAAACTTGCGTTTCTTTTACCGTACAGTATATTGTACACTGTTTGTTTTGGTACATGACCAATTTTAAACAGTGCATTACGAAATTTTCTAACACTTTATGATTACTAGTTATAAAAATAAGTAGCATCCTGTGTGTTCCTCCACCTGTTTTAATGTGGGATGACTTCAGGATATACGGAACGTACATAGGGTCCACCTATGTTTTTACGCTACATACTAAGGCTGGGACGTGTAACCCGCATACCCAGGACGGGTGGGTAATGAGTTGGACCCGGGTATCCGTATCGGTTGACGGACCCATTATGATCATGTTACTAATATGTTAAACAATGTGATATGTTATTCTTTCATGATTAAAAGGTTGCATGGTCCTTGAAGATTTAGGCATAATTTACAGTGACTTCTTTGAAAGTATAATACGTGGTCAAGATATTGAAAAACTCAGAGCTGAAGAATGTATTGCCATTTCTTGCAAATTTGATGTCAGTAATTAACGTAATGGGTGTGCAGGAAGGGTAGAGGGGATGGGATACCCAGGTAGAACCTTTGGACCCCTCAGAGCCCTGCATGTGAGTGAGTGAGTGAGTTAGAGAACAGTATTCCAGTAACATCACGGGAATCAGCGTGATCACGTGATGAATGCAGAAAACACGAAGTGATGCAGACCTTAGAAATAGTTTCAGTCTGTATTCGTGTACTGTGACCTGGACACCTTTTATCATGTTTGATACCACCTCCATCGTGAAACTTTGATAAGAAAACCCCTTGTTAAATCAAAGATCATTTTGTGTCCTACGTATGTATACATGTCTCATGTCATATGTATCTATCACAGTATGGTTATAAGAGTCTGCTGGGGCGGTGGGGTAGCCTAGTTGTTAAAGCGTCTCGCTGAAGACCCCGGGTTCGATTCCCCACATGGGTGCAATGTGTGAAGCCCATTTCTGATGTGCTACTCCGTGACATTGCTGAAATATAGCTAGAAGCGGCGTAAAACCAAACTCACCGATGCACTCACATATATTTAATCAACCGACTTAAAATCACATATGTATTAGTGATCTGTTTGTGAAAATTCTTAAAACGTTTTGTCTACGGTTATGGTTGACAAAATACAGAGCCAGAATGATTTCGTAGCGGTAAGTAAATGTGTCGTCTATCAAGAGTTACCACCCTTTGGTGACAAGCCAGTGATGTTTTCAAGAAAGATGCTGTATTTGACGCCGGTGATGCCCTCGCGTTATGCTTGCAGTTAACTCGCAGTTCTTACATTTTTAACAACGGTAAACATCAACACACACACTTGGTATGCTTTATGTCCTTAGCACAATAAAGCAGAAAGTGTGGGCCATTATGTTGCTGTCGTAATATTCTAAATATTTTCTTACCATCACATCAATGATAAGCAAACATTAAATGTGACAGTGGAGCAAAATGCTGTTTGCTTCAGATATCATAAACATATTCAAATGTGTTATTTTTAACCTATGTTATTGTTTATATCTTGAACCAGCTAATAAATGAGAGCAACTGAGGAGTGTGATTTCCCCCCCAAAAGCGATGTATAAGCCATAAACAGAGAATCAGTAGTTATCGAGTATCCCAATGTTTCAGTTTCTACCTAACCGGCTATGACAAAATCACTCCAGAAATTAAACTGTGAAACATTTTGTCATGTTTATAGCTAGGAATAAATCTGTCTTCAGTCACTTTTCAAATGCTTGGGTATAGGGAAAATTTGCTTGATCTTGATCTTGTACCATCTGTCAAATACAGCATCTTTCTAGTCCAAATGGTAACGCTCCATATAGACACTTGCCAAAAGACATTTGTTGGCTAGCTGGCATTCAAAAGTTTCATTGTGTCAGATCATCTGTGCACTGTTTATGACATGTAAAGAGCCCTGCAGTAATTGCCTAATTATAACTGGCATCATCTGTTAATCAAACTCTATTGTTTACTTCATGACCCATGTTATAATGCCCCCACCACCACCCTGACCCAAAGCAAGAACAGACAAATCCCCATTCTTTTTGTTTATTGCTTGTCACATGTCCTGAGATCCCTATAAATAAGTGTCACTTCATTTGCCATGTAGTCACTGCCACTTAACACTCATGCATAATAGCATTCTGTGAATGATTTATATGATCTGTTCACTTCCATCATTGACATTCAGCAACTTTGCTGCACATAGAAACTATTGATACAAGCATCAATTGATTTAAGTCAGTTTCTTTATGTAAATGAATCTCTACACTTGGTGATTGAGTAGAAAACCTCAGCATGTAAGAAGTTAGCATTTTGGGCTGCCGAACAATGTGTAACACTGATATGACGACCAAGTCAGTTCTGTTCTTTAAACAAACAAGAATTAGACTTGTTTATCAAAGCAGGGAATGGGAAAAGGAGAGTTATCGTGAACTTCCTTGTCAATATATAGGAATGTTATTTAATGGAGAAATCCTGAGCACTATAATGTGTGGATGGTTTCTTTGACTTAAATGTTATGGTCTATACATACTTAGTAACATGTTTGTGTCATGATCAGTAGTTGAGTCAGTTGTTAAGATGTATGTAGAGAATCACCACTGAATTCTCTGGTCCAACTGCAACAACAATAGTATGACATCATCATAATGGTATAAAATATGAGAATGTTTGATGTTACAGAATTATCATGATCATTTTGTTTTTATGACTATGGCCATTTTCAGGAGATATAAGCCATAAATTTGTTGATTACTGCTGCACACAGTAGTGTTCAAGCTGGTGGATGCTTGTAAATAATTGAGTGTGGACCAGACAGTCAGGTGATCAACAGTACGAGCATTGATCCACACAATTGGGATACAGTGACATGTGACAAACCATGTCAGTGAGCCTGATTACCTGGTCCTTTTAGTCGTATTGCTGAAGACCAATTCTAAACCTGACCATCACTGGATTGAAGATCTACTGTATTACTTTGCAATGTTCATCTGATATGGGGAATGTCTTTCAGAAAGACGGGGATCATGGTCACCATGCGTCGTTCCTTGTGTTCACGACTGAGGAATCTGACCTTCCGATCCTTCCTCCTCCTCATCGTCCTCACAACAGTCATCATCAACGAGTTCCTTGTGCACAGGATACAGAGCTGGAGATGGCCAGCCATGCCACATTCACATAAGTATACTAACTTACAACACCCATACAAGTATACTAACTTTCAACACCCACTCAAGTATAGAAACTTTCAACACCCACACAAGTATACTAACTTACATCCACACAAGTATGCTAACTTACAACACCCACACAAGTATACTAACTTACAACACCCACACAAGTATACTAACTTACAACACCCACACAAGTATACTAACTTACAACACCAACACAAGTATACTAACTTACAACTTGACTACACAAGTATACTAACTTACAACTTGACTACACAAGTATACTAACTTACAACTTGACTACACAAGTATACTAACTTACAACTTGACTACACAAGTATACTAACTTACAACTTGACTACACAAGTATACTAACTTACAACTTGACTACACCAGTATACTAACTTACAACTTGACTACACAAGTATACTAACTTACAACTTGACTACACAAGTATACTAACTTACAACTTGACTACACAAGTATACTAACTTACAACTTGACTACACAAGTATACTAACTTACAACTTGACTACACAAGTATACTAACTTACAACTTGACTACACCAGTATACTAACTTACAACTTGACTACACCAGTATACTAACTTACAACTTGACTACACCAGTATACTAACTTACAACTTGACTACACAAGTATACTAACTTACAACTTGACTACACCAGGGCTGAAGTTTTATTGAACTATCCTACTCAGCTATTGATAGGCATAATCACAGTCATTCTGTTTAAACATACTCGTCATACCAGGAAACCAAGTTTTGTACATTATGAAAAGAGAAATATATTCCTATGAAAAGTATGGTCTATTTTTACATGTATCAATGTTTTTGATTTAAATATTCAGTTCCTTTTGTGTTGGCTGCTTATACTTGAAAATATGCAGGAGATATTACATTAACCTCTCAGTCACTTCATATGTAAAGGATACTTTTCCATCTTGTTTTGGATTCTGTTTATTATCATTACAGTTTTCAGTTTAATATTCTCATTTTTGAATTTTCATTTATTGCCTTGGTGTAATTTATGAAGAGGTTTGTTGAGATTTAATCAAGATTTGATTTTCAGAGATCAAGAGGAAGAGATGAGGATCTTGTTTGTGTCAGATCCTCAGATCATAGGGTACCAGGATGAGTTGATGTTTCCCATTGGCTCCCTCACAAGATGGGACTCGGACAGGTGAGATATCGCACATGACGGTGCATGCTGTTGCATATGATGTCTAATGTTGAGAATGTGTTGATGTCTTTATTTAAAGGGACATGACCATTTGTTTTATTGATGGTCCATTCCTGACAAGAAGGTTGCAGTGTGAAAGAAATTCTGCCCACTTACTGCCTTGCAGTGCGATCCATCTTACATGTCTAACATGATGTTCTGGAATGTACCTGCAGTTTCCTAAGCCGGACGTTCTCTGTGGCGTTCAGCTATGTCCAACCTGATGTCGTGGTGTTCCTCGGAGACCTGATGGACGAGGGTAGTCGAGCGACGCCTGCAGAGTACGAGATATACATGGGCAGACTGGAGAGTATCTTCTATTCAGCTAAACATGTCAAGGTGGGTCGTCTACACTCATAGAGGTAAAACTGGAACACAGATTTCAGATTTTTAAAGTGTTTAAGACATTTCTTTCCAAAGAGGAGATGTTTCGAGTATTATTTACTGTTGCAAAGTAAAGTTTATTGTTTCCTGTTAGTAGTATATACAATGGGGGTTCTGGACCACTTTCAAGAAAAGTCTCTACAAATCCTTATTTAGTAAATAAGGCTTTGGTTGGGACCTTAGCTCTTGCTACTATTACCCCTACTACAAAAAAGTTGGCGTGCCTATGTCACGTTTACCGTGTGTTGGTAGGAGGTAACACTGTGCCGTACGGTACGATCAATACACGTTTATATCGATGAAACAGTTTAACGTGAACCGCCTATGATCTCTTTGGTGTTCATAATAAAGGCTTGTTGGGCTTTTTGTATCCCCTGTTCTATGTACTTTTTTTTCTCGTCCTCGCTGATAGCAGACTTACGAGACTTGGATCGAATATCTTGTTTCATTCCATTATATTTTGTGAGTTCAGAGAGGATTGAACGAAACTCCTCTTCTGAGATCTTACTATCAGAGAGTGCCGTGGAAATACGCTCACTCACTGTGTTGAGCTTTGCTTCGGCCAGAACCCTGATCTCGTCGTGTTTCAATGCCTTACGATGCAGTCTGCGTGATACTAACTTAAGCGCCAACCCTGCCAACCCTACCACCCCAGCTGTTATTTCAATACCTAGCACTATAGGTGCGGCCACGATGGTAGCTAACAACCCAACGCCTGCCGCCCCTAGTCCCATGCTGGTTGCCATAAGGGTAGTGTCAACCCCGTCCACGATATTGAAAGCTCTATTATACTTTTTACATAGTGCTTTCCGCGTGTCACGGTCTTGTTCTAGTTGGCGTTTCACATCACATAACTGCCTCAAGCGGAACCCATCTACGGTTTCCAGCGTCTTCGCTACTTCCTCTACGACTGGGTACAGACCCATCCTATAATATATATTTTGAAAGATATTTTAATTGGGTTTCAGTTAATACTCTATAAATTAATTTTAAGTCTACAAGTTCTATTCTAGTAGTCAGGGTAATAGGTGAGAGTCTAATAGAATTTCCTGTTGTAATAAAAACCCCACTGAGGTTTATTAAGCGGTTTATAGGACCCCCGTGGGTATCCCGTTGTATAACAATACGACAATATTGGCCATGGTGTTCGTCAAACCAGTGTATTGACACCCCGGGTAAAATTTGGTGTACTCTTGAGGTGTTTTCATTGCCTGAATAGGAAAAGAAGACTTCTATGATGAGTGTGAAAGGGGAGAATATATCAAAACTTATGTTAAAAGAATAATTGATAAATGCTAATTTATTTTTTTCTCCAGGCTTTAACCTATTTTTTGCGGTCTCAGTAGTTGCTATGAATATCCTCTCCGGAATGAAATCCCCGGTCCAGATACCGTTGTTCCTAATCTTAGTGACAAACCCCGTATCTGTATCTATTGTGATATAAGGTGAGGCGAGTGTTAAGTTGATCAGCCATTTGGGCTCTTTTAAATCTGATAACGGCACCAGTCTGTACACGTTGTCTTTGAAGTGCAGGATATATAATTCATCTTCCTCACCAGGCTGATCGAATCCCTCCGTATCTCCTAGGTCGTTAAGCGTAGTGTTGGGATGATTGGCCATTATTATACTATTACGATATAATTTCCAACTGGTTTCTTGATAATAATTCAGGGGTGAACTTCATACCCATGAAGTGTATGTTGTCAGGTAGGAAGATCTTGGTTAGTGATATCTTGTTTTCCACGATCACGTTGACCCCCTCCAGACTGGTGTCGGCTCCAACACCCACCCGAACGTAAACGTTACAAACTTGATACTGGTGCCGTTTCACCCACCCGAGTTTGATCCCATTCACGATCTCGACATCAATCCCCGATGGTTCCCCTAGGTAGACTTTGATGATCAGTGTTGAGTTTGCCGGTAGACTCTCTAGTATCTTGACCACGCCTTCGAATTCAGACACCAACTGCAATGTCACGTTTTGTATGGTTAGTTTACTCGATAGCATGTGGGCTGCCATAGTGTTGAGTGGGCTGACAACTACGCTACGTCTCTGAGTTGGGACGTAAGCCACGAGCAGGGTTCCATTGTTCACGACTTTGTTTAGGTGGTTGTCTTTGTTATCCGTGAATACGTAGGGGGAGCCGAGCCTAATATTGAGAAACCAGTCGTTATCGGGTAACAACACCCACTTGTCATCTTCGGTGAAGACGAGCATATATGGTTTGTTTCGGGCGACGGTAGTGCCCTCAACATCGTCTAAGTCGAACAGTTTACCCCCGAACGATGGGTATATTATCCAGTTATCACCGGTGTTGACAAGGGCGTACTTAGTGTTGACTGTTGCTCTTGTGGTATCTACTATATCACTTAGGGTTCCACCAGAGACTTCAACGCGTTTGTAAATGTTGTTTTTCAGTTGCAAGGCATACGATTTACCATCTACTCCGGGAGCGTCGAAACCGCGCGTGTCTCCGAGGTCGGAGATCCCGATATTGACGCATTTTTTCACTCCAGGCCCTTGTGCGCTGGTCATTTTACATGAAGCGTTAAGCTGAGGTATCCTATATTTACAGGATTATGATTTATATCTAACACCGATATTATCAGCTCAGATATGTTGCCCTGGGTTAATCTCTTATACTGCCGTGGTGAAAACGACTCGGTTCTACCGTCGTTGTATTTCTCAGTTTTCACCGGCACTGCTCTCAGTATAGTAGAAGGGTGACCTCCTTGAATGTTGTACGTTGTGCTCACCTGACTGAGATGAATGTACAGCTCTCGGTACGGTACTAGGTCGGGTAACTTCGTGCCTGTGACGGTTGTTGTTGGTTTTATCTCGTCAGGAGACATACCGAGTATCCTCGCTAATGGTCGGCCGAGCCTCAAGGAGGTTCTTCCGTTGTTGATTAACACCACTGTGCCGTTTGAGTCGTTAATCTTGAGTTCGGCTCCCAGGGGTTTGAAGACCTCGTCGTTTAGAGAGCACACGCTGTAGTAGCCGTCAGTTATCTGACTGCGAGCCCCACTGACGAACAGCTTATTGTTGCTGGCGTTGATGTTAGTCCATTGCGGTAGGTAGGTGATATCGCAGAGTGCGACTTCGAGTTGACCTGACGTGTTATCGATCGCGTGCGTCAGCTGAACGGCCTCACCGCTCGTTATTCCTGGAAGTGTTATGTACATATTATAATATATAATTTATATATTATAATATGGATTTAGCACACTTGAAAATCGTGGTGAATGCAGATGGTACGGGGTTTAAAACAACCTTTATTAATATCTTTGAAAACTATATCGTGACCGTTAATAACGCGCAGGCGGTGGTAAACTGGAATCAAAACCCAATGCAGTTTTGGCAGAACCAACTCAACTTTGCTGTGTGGTGTGCGACGACAGGGTCGGGTGTGACACTAGACTACGGTATAGACGAACTGAGTAAGGCAGTCATTTTGTTTCATATTTATTATCAAACGAGACGAATATTGAAGGAAATAAGTGCTCCTCTTCCCCAAGATAAAGCGTGGAGTATGACGAATAACCCCTATGATAAACGCGCTTATGAACGTGTTTGTGGGGAGTTTGAGATTCCAACGAATAAAGACTTTCGCCTTCCTGGTGTTAACCATGGTCTCGGTATAGTTTACGTGTACTTCTACAGGTCCGGAACATATTATGCCGGTTCTAAAGATGGTTCATACAACCCAAGCAAACATACATTTACAGGTCCCACAACGAATGAAAAGGTCCATGTCAGTTACATAAAGCAAACCAATCCTGATGCAGCCACAGCCTGGACTAAAATGATCTCAAAAACATCGAAAGAATTCACTCGTGCTGGTACAATACGCTTGAACGACTCGATTCGAACGTACGTGTGGGCGCTGTTGGGTGCGCAGTCGATGACGCGTTCCAACATCCTCGGTAAGGGAACTGCTTACGACGCTCAGAAACAGTTCGTTGTCAACGTTGATGATGCTATCAATTCTCCAGTTGATCTCCCGCGGGCCATCGCCCGTTACCAAAACGTGTTAGAATACGCCAGATCGAAAGTCAATTACGTGTTTGGCGTGGGGTTGTACATGGCTCCGAGTGATATGCAACTGAGAGTAAAAAAAGTGGTGGGTTATAACAACAAAATAGTCATAGCCACGAAGGATCAAAAGTTGGGTATCAACCCCGATATTAACGCCCCCTATATCCCACACATCCCACCACGTGAAACGGGTATAGTGGCGCCACCCCCGGAGTCTAAAGTTCATGTGGAGGTACCCCCCACACACCCCAATATTCAGGCCACCAATCATATTGATAATAAAACGGCCCTGGTGGTTGGTGGGGTAACTTTGGGACTTATTTGGTTAAAGATTTCTTAGCCGCTACGTACACCAGACCCGCCACGGCGACGATGGCTGCCCACATGTTTTGACTGAGCCACATGGCAGTTTTAGCCAGAGCGCCCAACAACCACGAGACGATGCTACCCAGGATGCCGGGAAGGGCTTCGGCGGCTTTACCAGCCAGTTTAGCTAGGCCTTCCCCGAGTTTTTTTATCCAGTCTTTAACACCGCCGGCAGGTGTGGGGGGAACTCCCCCACCGGCAGGCCCCACAGTACCCCCTGTCAGTGACACATATGATGAAACCCAATGCAGTCAGAATGCTGGCGATGGTGATCCCTTGCTCCCGGAACAATATCCGAATCCTGTTGGCTAAAGTTGTATCCTCGTTCAGTATTCTATCGATTGTTTCCCGAATGCGACTGATCTGGGATCGAAGCTGTTCACGATTCGAGGAAGCGGATTCCAATCGTGTACGTCTCTCATCTTCTAAATCACGTAGTCGTTCATTGATACGACGCTTCATATCATCGTTTTCAGTTCGTTGAGTTTGGTTTTTTCCCTAGCGATGTGCTCGTCGATTTCATTCAGTTTCCCCATGTTGTTCACGAGTTCTCCACGCACGCGTTTCACGGCTTCGTCTAAGCCGTGCAGTTCCCTTACCGGAAAGTCAAACCCCGGTAACGGTTTGTCCCAGTAGGCGCTCAACAGTTTTTCTATGCTGTCCGAGGCTTCTGTAGCACGCTGTGGTGTCATTTCATCTCTAGTGGTGAGGTGGGATCTGGTAGCTTGCAGATCTTCAACAACGGCCTTAGGTATTGCACCACCGTAATCATGCATGTTTAGATGTTCACAGATAAATTCGACACCATGGCGTCTGGCTAGAGTTGACAAGGCCAGTGGTTTTTTATTGCTCTTGTTAAAGAGGTCAACCCCTGGGTTAGACTTAAGGCGTAGAACACCCTTATTATCAATAAAAAAATTATCATGGTATCGACCCTGTGGTTCAACGTAGTTTTTATCTATTCTTAAACTTTCGTAATAATCATTTACCGTTGTTTCCAAAAGTTCTTGGTTCAATGGTGAACTAGTAAATGAGGTCTCCTGCTCATCAGATACCTGGGCACTAGCGCCCGGCATCTCCGTCATATCTATGTCTTCATCCATTAGTATTAAAATATATTTTATTTATATATAACAATGTACGGTAGAAAATTAGATCCTTTCAGAAGATTGAGAGAGCCATTAGGAGCCAGAGCCGTGCGCCAGTCGGTGACCATCACCAACAATCCCAGCAAGATAGACCAGAATCAAACTCTGCTGGTTAGATTTCCAAACCTTGGTGAGAATGACCTCATTGTACCAGGCACTGTTCGACTGGCGTTCAATATCACGTTGACCTCCGACAACGACAAACGCGAGCTAGTGCGGAACGTGGGTCGAGCTATCATCAAGAAAACGACCGTCAAGATCAGTGGTAACGAGGTGCTGAGCATCGACGACAGCGACGTGTTTCACTGCTACGGGGATCTCTGGAAAAGCGAGGGAGAACGAGTCAATGATGTGTACCAGGGCATCAGCAAATCAACCCGGTCGCGCATAGGGTATGCCTTCACGCCAGACCAGTTAGACAAGCTATCGGACGGTGAAAAGGCCATCGCTCGAGCATACGGGAATCGATTCTGCGTGCCGCTCGACTTCGAGTTGCTCACGGGACACGCGCCGTTTTACCAGGCCGCGCTGGGTGATAGGCTCGAATACGAGCTCACGTTTAACGACTATAGCAAAGTAGTGCGTACGCCGAACGGTGATGAGGCTAGTTATACCATAGACAACATCTCTCTGGAGTTCGACATGGTCACTAGCCCGGAGCTGGCCAGGCAGGTTCGAAGCCAGTACTCTGGGAAGAGGGCTATCCTGTACGATCGCGTACTGAGGCATAGATCAGTCGTGCGAGATAAGAGCGACACTGTGTGGAATATCAACCTGAACGTGCCGGCGCGATCGATGAAGGGTATCCTGGTCGTCCCCGTGGAGGATTACGAGCCATTCCGGAGGGACAGCGAGAAGTTTTTCAACCCCGAGATTGAAAAGGTGGAAGTGACCATCGAGGGCGTGCCCAACCAGCTGTTCAGTCATGGTATGAGACCACACCAGCAGTGGGATGAGATAAAAAAGCTACCAGGGACAGTGGGGGGAGCCCCACATTATATAACAAAGGACCTGGACCTAGGCTCCGTGCAGATCGGTGAATACCTGACCACCAAGTACGCCCTATGGTTGGACATGCGATCCACGGATGATGATAAACTGCACGGTAGCGGGCGCCGTATAGATAACGGTAGCGAAGGGATAACCATCCAGATTACTAAGAAGGCTCAACCCGCTGGTAAGTTGAAATTATATCTGTACGTTATTATGGACGCGCAACTTAATATAGACAATGGGAGATTTGTGCAAGCCATCTACTAGTGGGGGAGACCCCCACACCCCCCGGGGGTACCCACAACTACCCACTGACCCACACTGCGCCATAGTGTGCGGGCAGACTGGCTGTGGGAAGACCGTTTTCGTCTTGGATATGTTGGAGGGTTACTACAAGGATGTGTTCGATAACATCGTTATCATGTGCCCTACTCTGAGCATGAATAAAACGTACGCGCGACCTTGGGTGATGACGGACCCGGACGTACACAAAATCGACCCTGGAACACGCCTGCAGGACTGGTTGAAAGCTCTTCACGAGAAATTTAAAGGGGAACCGACGCTGTTTATACTGGACGACTGCTAATCGCGAGATAACAAAAAAGAGAGACATGCTATCGTACCTGGCCTTCTCCGGCCGGCATGCAAATCACAGCGTCTGGGTGCTAACGCAGAAGTTCAACTCGGTGTTGAAAGACCTCAGGGAGCAGACGCGATGGGTGGCCTTATTTCACTGCAAGGACAGGGATTCGTTCGAGGAGTGTTTGAGAGAGAACGATGTGATGAGCAAATTAGAACGGGAACGGGTGAAGAAACAGCTCGCTGAAACTAAACACGCTAAGCTCGTGCTCAAGACCAACCAACCAGTAGCATATATAGTATGCTAAGCAAAGCTAAGCAAAGCTAAGCTAAAGCTAAGTAAAGCTAAGCAAAGCTAAGTATATAGCTATGATATTTGAAGTGTTTGTCGTGTGCAACTTAACCTTCATTTCTCTGTGTTTTGTCTGCATCGGGTATTATATAGTTAAAACTAAATCTTACTTGTTATATTATAAGATGGAGTGTGAGGAATTGCTCGAACAGTTGGTACCTGGGGGTATCCCCACGCCGCCGGCAGGCCCCACTGATGATAAGCGAGAGAAACTGGTGGCGTTGGCTGTTGGCGGCAAAGCCAAACATTACTTTGGAGACTACACTCCGGATAAAATTCACAAAATGTCAGCCGAAGAAATCGATAAGCTGTACGCTAGATACGAGTCCCGGCTCGGAGCAGAAATGACAAAGACAATAGGATCGGCTATGACCCAGATATACACCGGTATTGTATCATACTTCCTTCCCATTCCACCAGAGCGCCGACTTTACCTGTGGGAAGACCTAGAGAAAGACCCTTTTATCGAACACGCCGTGAGCTCTATCAGCTGCGGGCTGTACCACAAATATGGTATGTTGTTGGCTCCAGTGACGGCGGCGATTATCACGGCAAAGCATTGTCAATTTGAGAGAAAAAATAATAATAATAGTATAGATGGATGCTGCTCCCGAGGTGACGGTGAGGGAAACCCCAGTGGTGGTACCCCCCACACCCCCAACAGTGAGGGAAACTCCACTGGAGGAAACCCCCACAGTGAGGGAAACTCCACTGGAGGAAACCCCCACAGTGAGGGAAGTGACCCCTTCACAGGAACCCCCAACAGTAACCAGACAGAAGAATCCTAAGAGAGTAGCTGCCGGTAAAAAACGGTGGTGTAACCAACATAAAATTATTACAGTGGCCAACCCAACCCGACTGTTGTTGGCTGTAAGCGTAACTGCTGCCTTGGCTATCTCGTGGTTATATACACGTGAGGGAAACCCTCACCGTGAGGTGGTACCCCCCACCCCAACACAATTAGAGGTCGACCCGCATATCATGTTATAATTTAATATTTTTATATCATATACATAATGTCTGAGGGGAAAACGTTCGTCAACGACGCATACCACGCCACAGTGGTCGCCAGTCTAGCCGTAGGGTACGCTCGGTTGACTAAAATGGTGCTTAAACAACCAACTATCAAGCTAGATTTCAACCTGCAGGATATGGGTATGCTCATAATGAACCTTGGTATGGCGATGGCCACAAAAGACATCCTAGTAAAACAAGGGATCATACCTGATAATATAATGAAATAAATATAGGGATGGCCACGATAGCTATGATGGTCGGTGGGGCGTTAGTGAATGCCCTGGCATTTTCCGGGAGTAATTTCCTCTTCTCGAAACTACGAGATGACCACGCGGCTGAAATACAGGAAGAAAGGAAGCGGCACGATCTCGCTACTGAGAACTTACAAAAAGCACAGGCCGAGTACGCTAAAAAACGCCTCCAGAGGATCGATTTTATTAACGAACAACTCCAGCGTGAAAACCATGCCGTTCAAACATTCAACGATGTCGATGAAGCAATGAAAGAATACTACCTACTAACTGGTAAACGATTGGAACCGCTCAATAAACCCACACTCGCTCAGTACTACACACCATCCAAGGGACAAATGAATCGTGAACTGGGCTTCATAGTGTTGGGTATAGCAGCTACTGCGTTGGTTGCGAAGCAATTAAATTAAAATACCTATATAAGTAAACATGAGACCCGCTCCATACCGATGCGAATACATACTTATGGGGAAGACCGAGGCCTGTGGTAGGAAATGCAGGAATCAGGGGTTCTGTTGTTTCCATATGGGAAGTCCTAACTACACGTGTTCTGTGTGTGGTATCGGGGTTAAAGGACACTACTGTCTATGTAAAGCTCACGGAGCGAACGTAGTCAGACATCAACTCATCTACGAGAATAAAAAAAGCTACATAAAAGAACGTAGGCGACTGCTCAAGATAGACACCAAATAAATGTTTTACTCATATACAGGAATACATGCACAAGGAACACTATATCCAACAGTGCGTGAAACAGCCACTTAAGGGTTACCTCCCTTTACTGTGAACCAATTAGACATTGGTTCTCTTAGGTGTAAACACTATGACTACTGTGCGCGAGCTGAAGCGGGTCGCAAAACAGAGAGGTGTGATCGGGTATTCTCGAATGCGGAAGTCAGCATTGTTGAGATTACTAGGTTTAGAAGCCCCTCCTACGGTAACACAATTAAAAGCTCAAGCAAAACAGCTTGGATACACGGGTTATTCAAACCTGGGGAGAGCCGGGTTAACCGCATTGTTATCACATGCCCCCGTAGCACGTCCCACTGTAAAACAACTGAAAGCCGAGGCACACGATTTGGGTTTAGGCGGGTATTCCCGTATGAGAAAACCACAGCTTGTAGAATTATTACGACAGAATAAAGCTATTGACCTACAGTTCGTGCGCACTGAGCGCGCTGTAGGCAACTATTTGAGAGGTTGGCGCATGCACGTTGATAGAAACATAGACATTACAGATATCAAGCCCCTGATAGCTGATAAGGTCAACCAGGAACTAAATAACTTAGGAAGTATCAAGTTTCAGATCACAGTGAAAATGTCGCTCGATAAGCAGGTTGGGAGTACCACTGAGTATGTTCAGCCTTACTTCCGAGGTAAACAAGAGGTCGTCACACATACAGAGACCATTGACGCATCAATCGATACCAGTTTTCAGCAGATACGAGAATACCTAGAACGCTACACACACTTGGGGTCCGGGTGGGCTGTAGATAAAATCGATAATGTCTATCTATACATAGCTAACTACGTGCCGTTCAGAGGCGGGTCATACCTAGCCTTACCTCCCTACTATAGGAACAAACATGCCATAGTAAACGTTAAGAATAGAGGAAACGATTGCCTGAGGTTAGCTATCAGGTCAGCCTTATTTCCAGCTGACACTCATTCAGATAGGCTTTCTAGCTATCCCCAAGACGATGGGCTCAACTGGGATGGTATAGATGAACCCACCCCCATATCCCAGATCACTAAAGTAGAAAAACAGAATAATCTGGCTATAAATGTCTTTGGGCACGAAGGTAACACAACAATAGTACACAGGGTCAGCCCGGTGAAGGATCGCCAAGTTATCAATATATTCATGATCCAGCGAGGTGACAAGTATCACTACACATGGATAAAACACTTTAGCAGGCTGTTGTATGACCAATCGGCACACAGAGAAAAGACTCACTTCTGTGAACGATGCCTACATGGCTTCACACGAGCTGATTTATTAGAATCCCACCGGGATGATTGTCAAGGTGTGGGGCAGACGGCCATACGAGTCGACATGCCTAAGGAAGGTGATAATATCCTAAAATTCGGTAACCACAAGAACCAAATGTCTGTGCCTTATATCATATACGCCGACTTCGAAGCCTTGGTGGTGGGGGATTCCCCCAGTGGTGCCGCCGGTAGCTTTACCCACAAAACACACGAGCATAAAGCCTGTTCGTTTGGATACATTGTCGTCCGTTGTGACGGGGAAACGAAAGCTCCGATAGTGTATAGGGGCCCTGACGCGGCTGAAAGGTTTCTAAAGTGTTTCCAGGAGGAAGAAAAAATTATTAGGAATGTATTGTATAGAATCGCTCCCATGCGTATGACCCGAGTCGACAGGCTAGCTCACGCTAGTAGCACTAACTGTCACGTGTGTGACTCACCACTTAACGGTGATTCGGTGAGAGATCACTGCCACATAACTGGTAAGTATAGAGGCGCCGCTCACAACGCGTGCAACCTCAAGCTTAAAATCAACCCTAAGACAATAAACATCCCCGTTGTCTTTCACAACTTGAGAGGGTACGACTCACACTTGATCATGCAGGCCATCGCGAAAATCGATGGTAATATAACGTGCATCCCAAACAACATGGAGAGACACATCTCCTTCAGCTTAAACGGACTTAGGTTCATTGACTCGTTTCAGTTCCTCCTGTCGTCACTCGACAGTCTGGTCAAGGCCAACAATACCTTCCCTATCACCAATCGATACACAGACGCCGAGACTAGACCCCTGCTTATGAGAAAGGGTGTGTACCCCTATGAGTACATGGATAGTTGGGTCAAGTTCACCGAGACCAGACTACCCCCTATTGACTGCTTTTATAGCAAGCTGAATGAGGCGTCCGTCTCACGAGATGATTACTCGCACGCGACTAATGTATGGAATAAACTGGGTTGTAAGAACCTGGGTGATTATCACGACCTGTACTTGAGGACAGATGTACTGCTGTTAGCCGACGTGTTTGAAACGTTTAGGCGGACGTGTTTCAAGCAGTATAAACTCGACCCCGCATGGTATTACACCAGCCCAGGTCTGTCGTGGGACGCCTTGCTTAAAAAGACCGGAGTTAATTTGGAATTGCTCACAGATTACGACATGCACCTATTCATTGAGAAAGGCTTGCGAGGTGGGATTTCCATGGCATCCAAACGATACGAGAAAGCAAATAATCAATACGTGAAAGGTTACGATCCTAACAAGCCAACCAATCACATTCTCTACCTCGACGCAAACAACCTGTACGGCTGGGCCATGAGCCAGTATCTACCTACAGGGGGATTCGAATGGGTACCCCACGTTGATGTTATGGGGGTTGCACCAGATTCGAACAAAGGGTATATCCTCGAGGTTGACTTAGAGTATACCAAGGAATTACACACATCACACAACAGCTACCCCCTGGCCCCCGAACGTATGAGGGTTAACCCAGACTGGATGTCTGAGTACCAACATAACTTGTTAGGTGGTCGTGTGACAGACGTTGAAAAACTCGTGCCTAACTTAATGAATAAGACCAAGTACATCGTTCACTATCGCAACCTACAGCTGTACCTGTCGTTGGGTATGAGGCTGACCAAAATACACAGGGTGCTCATGTTCGACCAGAGCCCATGGATGGAGCCCTACATCAGAATGAACACAGACCTACGAAAAAAAGCCACCAGTGATTTTGAGAAAAATCTCTACAAGCTCATGAACAACTCGGTGTTTGGTAAGACTATGGAGAACCTGAGGAAACGCGTGACCGTGAAGCTGGTTCGGTCGAGTGAGGAAGACAAGCTCAGGAGATTGATAGCCAGTCCGGCATTCAAGCGTAGTAAGATATTCACAGACAACCTGGTTGCCCTACACATGAAGAAAGCCACATAAAATTCAACCGGCCTGTTTACGTGGGGATGAGCATCCTCGATTTATCCAAACACCTGATGTACGACTTTTACTACAACGAGCTCAAGAAACAGTACGGTGACAGGTGTGAAGTGCTGTACACTGACACGGATTCCCTGCTGATGGAGATTCGAACCGAGGACGTGTACGAGGACATGAAAAAACACCTCGATTTATACGACACCAGCGACTACCCTAAGACCCATGCCATACACAGTACGGTAAATAAAAAGGTCCTAGGTAAGATGAAGGACGAGTGTGCTGGCACGCCCATAGCCGAGTACATAGGTTTGAGACCTAAGATGTACTCCATACTGAAAGCCGACAATAGTGAGATCCGGAAGGCTAAGGGGGTTAAGAAGTATGTGGTGAAACAACACATCAAACACGCCAGATTCAAGGAAGCCCTGTTCAAGACCCGTACCTTTAGGCATAAAATGAACACACTTAGAAGTGATGGACATAAGATATACGGACTGACTATAAACAAGACGTCCCTGTCGCCTATGGACACGAAACGTTGGATAGCTATTGATGGGATAAACACATACGCGTATGGACATGAAAAAATTTGAGGCTATTTACTACAGCCCGCGTGGGTACTGGAAAGGAGCTAGCGCAGTAGATAAGCTAGCTAAAATAGCGCGAGTACCCCCGGAGGAAGCCAAAGAGTGGCTTGAAAACCAAGCCCTGTGGCAGATCTATTTGCCGGCACCACGCTACGTGCCTAGAAGGAGGTTCGGTATTAACATACCTAATAGCGTTCACCAGGCAGACCTACTGTTCCTACCCCACGACAAGAGGTACAAGTATGCCTTAACCGTAGTGGACGTAGCCAGTCGTTACAAGGAAGCCGAACCCTTGACCACGAAAGATTCGGCCCAGGTAGCCAGAGGATTCGAACGCATATACAAACGCAGTCCGCTGACGTGGCCAACAGAGCTGCAAGTTGACCCCGGACGGGAGTTCATGGGTGCCGTGTCACAACTGCTAGCCAAACACGATACAAAGGTCAGGCGTGGCACGGCCGGAGCCCATCGCAGCCAAGCCATAGTTGAGAGATTTAATAGAACTTTGGCTGAGCGCTTGTTTGGCCATCAGTATGCTAGGGAGATGGCCACCCCTGGAAAACGATCGACTGAATGGGTCACAAGGTTACCCAAGGTGGTGTCGGCAATCAACCATGAAGTCACCCGTCTCACCGGTAAGAAACCGGCAGACGCTATCAAACTAAAATCAATAGTTGCAGAGTCGGCCGCTCCATTGCGTGGGAAGGAGAAACAGATACCAGATAGGGCCCTAGTGAGGTATCTATACCAGCCGGGGGAACACGAGGGTGATAGCCGTAAGCGGGCCACCGATCCTATATGGTCAGTCAAAACTTACAACATAGATAAAGTGGATATAAAAGCCGACGAACCTAACTTGTACTACTTGAGGGATGGGCCGGGTAGGGGGTTTGTAAGAGAAGAATTATTGATCGTACCGTACGGCACAGTGTTACCTCCTACCAACACACGGTAAACGTGACATAGGCACGCCAACTTTTTTGTAGTAGGGGTAATAGTAGCAAGAGCTAAGGTCTCAACCAAAGCCTTATTTACTAAATAAGGCTTTGTAGAGACTTTTCTTGAAAGTGGTCCAGAACCCCCATTGTATATACTACTCCTGTTTTCTTTTTCCAGAAGATATTTGTTCCTGGAGACAATGATATTGGGGGAGAAGGCAGAGATTTCAGGAGTCCGTTCAAGATCACCCGATTTGAAAACCATTTTGAAAACCTTACTGGGATTGAGCGAGTTGGATTCATTGACTTTATCAAGGTAGGTCAGTTTGATGCAGATTACCACACAGTTTTCCGATGTTTAAGGACTTGTAGAAGGTCTGACAAGTTAACCTCTCCAAGGCATAATTAGTCACTGCATAAATAATCATAATCATCACATGCTAACCTTAATTCTTGTTTGCCTAACTTGGTAAAACTTTAAGGCTGATCTTAGTTCCAGATGAAATTGCTCAGTTTACCTTATTCTAACTCATACTATTTCCTGAAGTATTTGAGTCTGGATGACTATGAATGATATTTTTATCCCCCAAATTACATATTCCTCTGTTAATTCATTGTTTTATATCCTCCTCTCAACAATATTACCGCTATTTATTCATAAGAGAGTCGTTTGTAAATAACATCAAGTATGGATCACCAAATCCAGTGATTGACATCTTGTGCAGAGATCTATTCAGTTTTAGATACAGTCCATTTGAGTCAAAATCTCCTCAATGAATTGCACTCTAACTCAAAAATAAATAATCGTAAACAACTCAAACTAACTCCATTCAAAGAAAATACCTGGCTATTACCTGAGCTGTTGCTACACCCTTGTCACAAATCCTGATGATATTAAATGAAAATAATTATGGATTATTAAACAACTTCTATATTTTCTTTAAAAAAATTACAGCAAAATTCAGCCAAGTTGGTGTGTTTTTCCTGTTTACTTTGGCATCAGTTTGAGTCATTTATGATTATTTGTTTTTGAGTCAGAGTTCAATTCACTAGGGAGATTTTGACTCATATGGACAAATGGACAAAGGTCTGGTCCTAGCAAGACCTTGAGCCTGACCATCTGATCATGCTTATCTACTTTTTTGACTGGTATGGTTTGCTGAAAACTGATTCTGAGTTTGACCTTCATATGTTAACTTCTGTGCAGTATTTTCAAACCTGAAAAACTAGATTAAACTCCTAATTAAGGATTGATTAGCTGTCAGGACTTCATGGGTTTGCATTCAATTGAAACTGGTAATATGCATTCTTTGATGATGGAGGAAGTAAGTAGGGATGTATCTGTGCTTCACACTATTGATGGATTGCAATTGTTGAGTTTCTAAGTAATTGACTTCTGCTAATAGATGTGTGTTGCAAGATACAGGAAGTACAGTATTCATTCACTTTGAGTTATCTGCCCCTGCTACCTCTTAATCAATCTTGACTATTGCCTTGAAATGGGTATCAAGTTTCTTGTTAGTTATCAAAAGTGACTGAAACAACTTCATCTTGTTTTTTATATTAACTGTACATTCATTTGGGACATGACTTCAAATGAGACAATTTATGGAAAGAAAACCTATTGCAATAGTATTTCAGTAGTTGGTCACAGTATACTATCAATATGACAATAGTATGTGGCAGTAAACTATCAATATGACAATAGTATGTTGCAGTAAACTATCAATGTCACAATAGAATGTTGCAATAAATTATCAATATGACAATAGTATGTTGCAATAAACTATCAATATGACAATAGTATGTTGCAAAAAACTATCAATATGACAATAGTATGTTGCAGTAAACTATCAATATGACAACAGTATGTTGCAATAAACTATCAATAACGAAATAGTATGTTGCAATAAACTATCAATATCACAATAGTATGTTGCAGTAAACTATCAATATGACAATAGTATGTTGCAGCAAACTATCAATATGACAATAGTATGTTGCAATAAACTATCAATATTGCAATAGCTCTTTCCCCCTCAATAGTAACCCCTAGGACTAATTGTACACAAAACTGGTGGTGTAACATCAATGGTAATTATGTGGACATATGAGAAGTTAAATCTTGTATGCTCTTGTGATGAAAAACATTTCAGTGAATGAACTTGTACATAATCTGTCCAGCTGGACCTGAGATTCAACCGCAACATGCCACTGGAACAACGCAAACTTTTGGAGAAGCTAAAGAAACACTTCACAGCTCCTCTACGCCTCATCGTCAATCACGAGACGATGCTGCCCAAACTGAAGTCATTCATACATCCGGTGAGTGTATTGTGAATGAAGCGTCTTAATTTTCACACAAACATTACATTTAGTAAGGCTTAAGAGCATCCAAACTTGGCTACACCTACGGCTTGGCCCAGTAATTGTATTATCTCCCTTTGTTGGGTTCATATTCTCACGGTAGCCAAGCCATTAAAACTGAGGTTTCCTCACTGTGCAGCTCAGATTTAGGCAAAAATCTTACAGACATTGACAGGTCTGAAACCTTAAGAATGTACATGCAAAAACTTCTACCATTTCAGGGTACCTCTGCTACAATTGTGTTGCCAAGTTTAGTTGGTTAGATAAATTAAACTTAAGTGAGTTATTATAGAAACTTTGTGAATAGTATGCTCAACTTCTCAGCAAAGACATCAGATTGGATAAGAAAAACAGTAAGACAGTGATCGTGCCAAGCTGTTGATGCATATAGAGTACTAGTGTAGATTTATCGGAGTGTATTCCTTGTAGATTATTGAGGATGGATCTTTGGTGTGTTATGTCATCTTCACATCTGCCTTCACCATATTTAAACTGAGTTGACAAGAGTTGAGCTGGAGTTGAGTTGACAAAATGAATCTGAATTTTTATCACTCTTTGCTGCGTCACCCTGAAATGTGAGATATGAATCACAACAAGTGTATGTGCTGATTTTGGAGATACAAGCAGTTCAGTGCTATGACATGTAAAGGATCATGCCATAATGGTAAGCAGTTTATAATGGTAAGCATTGTTTATGTATCAAACACAACCATTAGTTCTGATTTTATCAAATGCTTTGAACGATATTCCAGTTTATCATGGCAGGAAAGGTTGATGTGAGAGAAGAACCTTACGTGATGCACGTCTTAGGTCTTTGTCACTTTGGGCAAACCCACAAGGCCAGTTTGGTGCTGATGAGCATAGCAATGAAATCATGTCTTTTATTGAATTTGAACCTTTGCTCACAGATTTGAGGCCACCCTGACAGATGTATCTCTGAACAACGAACTGTGGTGCCCGTTAGTTACAGAAGATAGGAGATAGATACAAATATACTTGAATACACTTTACTATGAAAGTGTAGTCCCAAAGTTAACATATGTTAAATGTGCATGGTTTTAAACAGTGTAACAGGGTGTAAGCAGATCTACTCCCTTCCAGAGGCTGTGCTGGCACTGTCTTCTTTGAACAGTAGAAACTATTCAAGTTTCCTATGGATGTAAGGACAGTATGTATCAATGTGCCAGTGTTTGTCCATCTTGATTGATCAACCCTGTCCTTTGCTTCAGATCCTCATGGAAGTACAGCCACATTTGTTGATGTCCGGACACTGGCATGAGGTTAGTCTAGACAGTATTGTTTGTTTGTTTGTTATTCTATGCCACACTCAGGGACATTCCTGTTATGTGAGGGCACCATTTAAAAATGACACAGACAATCTAGGGATGATGCTATTGACAACAATCTGATCCCCTTTGGCAAAAATGATTTTGACTCTTAAAGTAAATCTGATCCGCAAAGATCTGGGGTAGAATAGGTCTTCAGCAACCCGTGCTTGCCACAAAAAGCAGCTATGCTTGTTTTAAGAGGCAGCTAATGGGGTCGGTTGTCAGGCTCGCTGACTTAGTTAACATGTCATTGGTAGACTGATGCTTATGCCGTTGATCACTGGATTGTCTGTACAGACATGAGTAGCTACAGACCAGCACCATATAGCTGGAATATTGCTGAGTGTGGCATGAAACTAAAATGAACTCACTCACTTAAAGTTAAAGTGCTTTCGTTTATAGATGTCACCTGATTTATCTTTACTATCTTTATGCAAAGATAGTGGAACAATTGAAATCCCTTGAAGTTCCCTGCAAATACACTTACTTACCCACAGGGAGCCTCCCTGTTTCCCGCCACGTCGGTCACATGACCAGACCTGTCACTCTCTCCTCCATCACAAAACGAGATGGTTGGAGTCAACTTGAGTCCCTATACAGCGTTTAATATCCCGTTTTATTACATATGGGGGCGAACATATTGAGGTTCATATTTTTCATACAATGCCCAAGGGTAAAATATCACTTTGTCATGCTGCTGTGAGGTCATGAACAATGCCATCACGTCAAGGTTCTACAAAATTTAGCGGTATACAGCTTTGGTCTGTATTAATTATCATTACGATATGAAATTGTGGATAAATTTATGTACTTTTTGTGTTGTTGAACATGTATTTCATCATGTGAGATTACGTTTTCACTGATGAAATCATGCTCCTGGTTTAGGTTATGGCTGTCTGCGGCTTTTCGATATTGTTTATGTCCTACTTGCACTGTTATTTGTTCTGCAAGTGTTCACTGTGGACTACACGTATTACGTGAAGGCAAGCCTACAACTACGCCCATTACAAGGTTGCAGAGACTTATCTGACTGAGCTGACTTGCAACAGTCATCCCTACATAGATGTATCGCTGTATTGCAGCAGGAATTTCGAACGAATCCACACTGCATGTCAACGACCTGGAGATGAAAGTTGTGATCAATGCACTACAACAATGGTTGACCGCATTGAGGAACAGACTACTGATGGTCCACACCGATATTCCCACAGTACGGTTCTACATAAGTAAGCAAGGGTCAACATCTCACAGGTTGCTACAACTAGCCTTTCAACTTCTCGACATCATCAGTGACTTGAATCTCTACACAAAGGCATGCCACATTCAAGGTGCATGCAACATCATGACAGATGTTATATCACGTCCTTTACAACCATCTCCAACAGAGTGGATACATGAGTAGGCATTTTGACTCATCAGTCAGACATTCGGATCACCACAAATACACCTATTTGCCACAGGGTTCAACAGAAACCAATATTCGTATCTCCAGTACCAGATCTGTTTGCGTGGGCAACAGTCGCTCTCGGCATGTCATGGGAAGGAATGAATGCTTTTGTGTTCTTGCTTCCAGTTGTGCTGCTGAAGGTCATTGGTAATAAAAAATAAACGACGATGCAGAATCTGACTTTCATCATGCCTACTGGCCATGGAGAGAATGGTTTCCAGTACTCATCGAGGAACTAGGACAACCATCACTGAAACTCCCAGAAGCAAAGAACCTACTCGTCCATCCACACACCAATCAAGCACTCGTTCATCGTTCAAATACATGTATGGATCGTATCAAAGCCTGCTAGATATATCGAGGATATTCCGCAAGAGCAGTCACCTATGTGCTGATACATGGAAGCGATCTGAGACATACACGAAGCAGAAGGGCTTCACTGCAATGAGAGCCATTCAACCTCAAGTAGCTGACTACTTATGTCACCTACAGCATACTAGAGGACTTACAGGTTCTACACTATTGACCGTCTTAGCTGCACTCAGTTCTGTCATCACCAGGAGATCTGGGGTCAAGCTGACGAAAGTGCCATTTTTACTCACCTTACTATGCTCGTTCAAACTCAAAGACCAACAACGCAGATTTAAGGCACCAGTATCCACTAGATATGACACAGACAAAACTGTTCCTACACTTGCCATAGCAACGACAGCACTCAGGTCAGAAATATGTGCACTGGACTTCAGTTGTACACGATTCAACACTGATCATCAGGAGATTGTGCACCAAGGATTGTGAGAGGATTTTGTCGCCAAAAATCAACTGCCTGGACAACTGGTATGACAGTTCCACATCCTGGCATTATTGACAGTCCTTGGGCTACATGATACATCCGTTGAACATTTAAATAGCTCACTTACACCGATAATGGAGGGCTGCTTTTTGTGCCATCAACAGTGTTTGCCAACCACTACCTACGATACATCACCACTGAGGATGTCACTGGCATTCACCAGTTTGGGCCACTTGTTGTACCACAACAACTAACAGTTCCATAAAGGCGCTGAGTGTCACTCACCTCTTTTTAACAAGAGTGATGATGACTGTACTTGTAAGGGTAGCAAAATTTCTTGATAGGAATCTTGACATACAGTTACATTAGACACTAGCAGGATGCTAGCTGATCTATATGTCATAACGTTCCAGTTAGTGATTGCTTCACAAGAAAAGAAGTTTGACTAGATGTTTCACTTATGAATATTGGAAGATCAGGACTGACTTACTGCCATTACAGTTCCTACAGGTGGGGAAGTACTGGAAGAACTTATATGGCAGCCATCAGAATCCATCGTGATCTGACCTACCACTGATTCTGTTGGATTCTGTACGCAAATAAGCATAAGTCAGGATAAAAATGTGTAATTTTCTGAATAAAATTAATATTTTACACTTATCCTGGCTGAAGACATCAGGCCCTCCCTACCACCCCACTCAGACATGTTGGATTCTCTGCAATTCTCGTGTCAGGCTTATGGAATTACGGAGAGAGTGACAGACAGGACTGGTCATGTGACCGATGTGGCAGGAAACAGGGAGGCTTCCTGTGGGAGAGCGTGATTTTGTCAGCTTCAAATGAAGGGTACTTCAAGGGATTTCCAAGTGTTCCACTATCCTCGAATAGAGGGAGGAGATAAGCAAATAAGCTTGCGTCAGGATAAGTACAAAATATCAGTTTTATTGAGAAAATTACGTAAAAATACATTCTGATTTGTACACGTGTTTGACTAGGCCCGAAGGTTTGAGTGTGAAGACTGTTTATCAAACAATGTTGACACGGGCCACTGGCCCGTGACCCAAGAAGATCTGACGGAGATTGACTCCTACCTGGACATTGATCTCAACAAACCGCTGGCAGTCAACGAAATCATGGTCCCTACCTGCAGCTACAGGATGGGGGAACCCAACATGGGGTATGGGGTTGGACTTCTAGGTGAGTGGGTTCCTACTGTCAGCTGATTTTAGTCCAACATGGGGTATGGAGTGGGACTTCTACGTGAGTGGGTGCTTACTGTCATCTGGTTTCAGTCTAGCATGGGTTATGGGGTTGGACTTCTACGTGAGTGGGTGCCTACTGTCATCTGGTTTCAGTCCAACATGGGTTACGGGGTGGGACTTCTACGTGAGTGGGTGCCTACTGT
Source organism: Haliotis asinina (assembly GCF_037392515.1). Taxonomy (NCBI): domain Eukaryota; kingdom Metazoa; phylum Mollusca; class Gastropoda; order Lepetellida; family Haliotidae; genus Haliotis; species Haliotis asinina. Next base: position 15,038,002 of record NC_090284.1, read on the forward strand.
CATCTGGTTTCAGTCCAACATGGGTTACGGGGTGGGACTTCTACGTGAGTGGGTACCTACTGTCATCTGGTTTCAGTCTAGCATGGGTTATGGGATGGGACTTACAGATGAGTGGTTGCCTACTGTCAGCTGGCTTTGGCTCAACATTGGGTACAGGGTGGGACGTATAGGTGAATATGTCCCTTCTGACATCTGGTTTCAGCCAAAGATGGGTTATGGGGTGGGACTTCTAGGTTAGTGTGTATCCTGCTGTCAAATCATTTGATTAAAAAGTTAAATCCATCCTTCTCTATGGATGCAAAATATGGGGACATGTGATATGTTGAAAGACAACAGTTTTTTGCATGTAACCACACTCTTGAAACAGGCAGTAAAACTCCTAATGTATTGACTCTAGGGGATGTGGATGATGAGCATTGTCCCATTTAACGATTACAAATGAAAGCACTACATACCAAATATATGTATAATTCAAGCTTCAGTACAGCAGTTCATTCGCCTTATGAGAGCTTGTTATGTTATACGTCAAATATGTCACCAACAACAGAATTAAAATGAAATGTGAATCTTTTTACTGTACCATATGCACTTCATGTAAATGGCCTTTCATACAATATACATTTACATTTGGGTACTTATCTCACCCCAACAGATCCTGGTCATCACATTTACTGACAAATATTTGCAAAATTTGAATCAATCTGAAGTCCACACACTTTTCTAAAAGCAGCATTAAACCTCTCTTGAGCTGAATTCCATAATAACAAAATAAATTCATTCTGTTGGCAACATCCACATGTGACTACAGGGACCCATGGTCCTGATGCTTTTGGTCTGGCTCCTCTGATACATCCTTGGGATCAGATGTTCTGGTCCTTATTTTTGCACAATGATCTTGTCAAGCAGAATTTGTGTATAATATTATATATTATTTCAGTTGGAAAATATGTCTATTTTCAGATCCTGAGGGCCATTTGAAGTACACAGTACTATGGCTTCCAAGCCGATACATCCAGCTCTATGCTTACCTGGGTGTCTTGGTGCTGGTCGCCATTCTCTTCGTCTCCTGCTGCATCATGCAGTCGCTATGGCAACAGCAACAGCCACGATATCCCAGGTAGCATCACAGGAAGTATCGTGTGACCCTCTCAGATGTCCATCCAACCAGTACCTCAAGCTGTATATTGGGCTTGAAATACACACTTTTTGAAGTGGCGAAATGATTTTTAAGCCCCACTGGCTTGGAGTACTGACTTTGTGTGCTTGTGATTTGGTGCCTCTCCCACAAGTGTGAGTTTGAATGCTGGGTGGGACTTCAAACACCCAAAGTAGTAGAATTTGTAGTTTACTGAGGAAGTGTTATCTCAAATATAACACATGTTATATTGCTGCTTATAATTGTCGATATTGCCATATTTTTAGATACTGAATCACAAATATGACCTATTGTCCACTCTCATTTCCCAGAATTGCCTGTGGTTTCCACATTATTCCACTGGCTAGGTAAATGTGTTTAGTATATTTTCATCTGTTTTATTTTTAACATGTCTGCATATTTGGATATATTCTTACTCACCCTTTAAAGATATCGCTGTTCACTAATACTACAATGCTTTTACACATTGTGCAATGACATCACATGCTGCAGGAACTACTTGCACTCTGTCATGTAACCAAAGTAACATATTCATAACAAAATGATAAGACAAATGTCAGCTGAAAAGAAAACCAAATCATGAAATTTCAACGTTTATTGACATAATGTCCTAAATTGTGAAATTACATTAGTAATACAGTTTCACACAGAGAGGTAATTATGTGGTCCTGCCTAAGTGCAGAGATGTAGTTTTAAGTTTTCAGTGTTCTAGTAATACATCTATGGTTTGTTCCCGGAATGCCGCCATGTTACTTTTGTCTGAACTAAGTCACTGTTGTTACAAGCATGGGGGTCGTATCAAAATTGAATGTTTGGTTTATATGTAGGGGTGAGTAATGGGTGGTGCTTGTTTTACTAAGCAAAATGTAAGAAAAATAGATGTGACAATTAAAAGACATTTAATTCATGCACAGGCAAACTGTAGCGCAAGTGGGGTTGGGCAGCGTAGAGAATATGACCAGTCTTCATATATGTGAGTGAAGCATATATGAAGACTGGTCAGTTTCTCTATGCTGCGCAACCAATTTGCGCTACAGTTTGCCTGTGATTCATGTAAAGCAATGGACATATAACATTCATGAACAGCAAAGGACATCGTTGAGAAATTTACACAGCAAAGGCAGCAACATTTACAATACACATAACACACATCTACAGGCCCACGTAATTGGATACAGTTCCTGAGTGATCTGTCTATATTCTTCTTCTTGGATGGAAGATGACCCCCAGCATTCAGCTGTTTTAGGATAATTTTGGCAGTATTCTGCTCAAGCTGCCTCAGCAGGTCAGACTGGTACATTTTTGTCATCTACTTTTGATGCCGAATTTGTAGCCACCCATGACTATACTGTACACTGACCTAACCATTAGCCGTTTGATGTGAGAGTGTAAGTCGTATGTCCATATATATACCCCATGCTGTGTTATGTTTGCTCATTTATTCCAAAACACCATCCCATTCCAAAATTTCATTGAAGAGTTCTCACTCACGTCCTGAATTTCACTCACTTAGGGCTAGGACTAGTAGGAGATGCCATCATAATTCCCCATTGTTTTCCAGTTAGCATGCTTCCCTGCTTACGTATCTAAAACAAAATGTGCCGGCATTCCAGGAAGACACCCACATCTATATTATTATGCAAAACAACATGCCTGCCTTAGGCATGCCTGCTTTTCTGTTCGAACAAACATGGTCATTTACAAACAAAAAATGTCTGATCACTATTTGTGCAAATTTGCCTGTGGCAGTGTAATTCTAACTTGGCATTAAACATGAGTGTACCCATAACCTACACATAAATGGAGGCAAAATATATATCTGTACAGCAGGTTTTCCAGATTAGAATTAGTCTGAAGTAATTCTGTGATCTTGGTGACGTTACACAGATTCACTGATTTATGTGAACAGAAAAACCTTTTGGTACTGTTCTGTAGTACCTCTGTTGACAACCCCAGGTTAGCTGTCATAGTGTTTTCGGTTTTTTGTATTAGTACAGATTCATTCTGTTTGATGAAGATTGTATTGATTGCACACAAACACTTTGCACCACTTTTGAACTGACTATACACAACCACTGGTTGTGTAAATTGTTGTACCCACTCAACAGGGGATACAGGTTTTTGAAAAAGGTGGAGTGCACACCATTGAGAAAAGGGGGATGCGCACTTCATTTTTACTCAAGTTTCGATGATAATTTAACAGAATTTCAGGTGGGGTGGGGCTGTGCATCCTGCACTCCCCCTCCGGATCCACCTATGTTACTTGACACCCTGGTTGTGTCATTTACACATAACCACTTCACACAGTTGTTGTAATGCAAGGAGTTGACACCTTTTTGCGTTGGCAGTTTTACAATAAATAGTTGTATGTAGCTAGCTACAAATGTATTGTGGTGCTGAAGCAAGACTTCTACAATTGCTTGTAATCTTCACGGAGAAGGCATTGTATCTATTGAAAGAATGTATCACGAAATATATTAAGGGCATTTCAATTATACAATTCAGGCATATATAGTATCTGTACATGTTGTGATCTTGTGTTTTATGTATGAGAGATGCATGTGCCTAATGCATAACTCTGCCTATGTTATAACTACTCACTATATTGTACTTTTATGCCTTGTAGTACAGTTTTTTGCACATATCACACGTTGAACAACAAGAAAGTTGCGTGAATATGGTGTTTTTAACACGTTCACCAAAAATGTGTACATCGATTGAATTTATTCATCACAGTATACCGTGTATGTGGTGTTTGCGTTGGGATGAAGATTCGCAACATGTTACTGCATGTTGTATTTCATATTCAGTAATCTTTGATCTCACGGACAAACCGTGCTACCATTTTTACATCATAAAGAAACATGACCACATTATATTAGTAGATTATGAGTAGATTAGAAAAGTATTAGTTATTGTTTCATCCAAACAACTTATCCTTGTGTCAAATAGGTCCATTTTCCAAATATGCATCTTGAAAAGGGCCCCAATCCACCCAAACAGGGCCTCACTATGTCCTTAACAGGGCAATATTCATCCGTAAAATATTTTTGCATTCTAAACAACTTGCAACGAACATATCCCCACTGAACCCAAACAAGGGTGGTTTCCATCTGAATACAACCCCATCCACCCAAAACCAAATTCAACCCACCAAAACCTCTTTCCAGAGCTTGCTGTGCGAACTTCAGTGAGAGGTTGGTTCCAGTGAACATGAAAGGCTTGGGGAGTAAACTCAGTTTGTCTGTTCATATATTTTGACATCCATTCATCAGATACATATCAAACAAGTCAGGCTTAGAAATGACTCAAAAATCCCCAAGTGTTGGGCATGACCAGCTCTGGAGATGTATCTTAAGTGTAGGATAAGGATGTACTTACTATAGCTGCTAGAACAAACTGTTTTTGTTCAAGGGTGAGAATTTTCAGAGGATCCATGGCATTTTGCATATTTGATCACGCTTAGATCATTCTTGTGAATCATCTAATACTGTGGGCCCTAAGAACCCTCGTTCATTGTCCTCTTTTTTTTCCCCTCATGACCACTGTCATTCCTGTGTGTGGTGTTGGTCATGAAATGTGCTGTGTTCTAGTCAGTATATCCATGGTATACAACAGTATCGATGTATCAATACTTTTTTAATGTTGACACTTTTTTAAAAAACTGATACTATTTAAATATCATGACTTTTTTATGTTGAAACAAAATTCATTAGTTCACAGCCATAGGACCATAAATATATTTTAGGAATATATACAATTATACTTTTCTGTAAAATACTTTAATGTCATTGGTCAGTAATGCTTTAGCAAGTTTCCACGTCGCACCTCCATGGAGGGTGACAACTGAAAAAAATATTATCCGCTGCCATAGTAACCCATATATGTTGTGACACATGCAGTGCCCTGATTTCGAAAACCGTTCGATTAACTGTTTTTTAGTACACTATGTAGACATTTATTTCACTGACTTTCACTGCTCTTTTAAAACTATTTTTTACATTGAATCATTTGCACATTAAACGTAATCATAAGTAAGCATTTTTATAGCAATTTTAGGCTTGTTAGAAAATGTTCCACTGATTTTAAAAAGTGCAGTTGAGAGGCAGACGCCATTTTGTTTATACGTCATATATCGTCAGCAGGGACCCCCAAATAAAATCAAATATTTTGTACATTATACATGGGGGTAAGATAAATATGTTGGAACTCCTCCCTCTGGGAATACGGTCTGATGTACATCTTTTTGTACCAGTGCCATCCCGTGCCTACCAGTTGGGGTAACTCTGCTTCAAAGAGGTGTACATCAGACAATATTACCCTCGAGAGAAGCATACAGCTTATTATATATTCTGTATAATAATTATATAAACTATATCTATTGAGAGCATATGTTTCTTGGTGAAACAGGTCACATGGTGCAGTTGTGGGATATGAACTGAATGACATATGCTAAGAGCCCCACCCAAAACTGTATGTCCTGTGTATATCCTCTTATCTACATTCTCTATCAAAGGTTTAGTCTCACTAGTGTAAATGTTGCCACTTACTTCAGTCAGATGTTCAGTACTAGATTTGCAAAATATTCTATCCTGTTTAATTGTACTGTTTACACATGAACTGAAAAACAAAATCATAATGTTGAAAAGATTATTGTCATAACTTCAATAAACATTGAAACTTGATAAAAATTGGTGAATTTCTAACCAAACGTTACACAATGCACAATATTTGTACATGCTATTCAGCAGTTTAATGCATGATTATTGTGCAATTCATCTGTATAAGGTTTGGATTTGGCTCCCACAAGTTTGGTGGAGAAATTCATCTTCAATGTAAACATAGGTATTTAAATAAATATAACATATAGTGAGAGCTTTAAGTGAGTCTAGACTTTTGATGGGTAGTAGATAAACGAAGTGCCAAATAAAAACAATTGTACAATCCTGCAACATGACTGTCATTATCTAAGATGACAAGTGAGGTTAGCAGGAGGTAGACGTGCTACTTGTTGTTGATGTAGTTGTAGGTGTTGATGTAGTTGTAGTTGGAATGTACCATTTGAATAATGTTTCCTCTGTTCATTTAATAACATAGCATTATTCTCCAGAACAGTTTGTATGTCAAGTTTTCAGATCTATTGCATACCCTTCTGTTTCTTTGGTGAAAATGACCTGGTTTAGTGGAAAAATCTTAAGTAAGACTAGTTTATGTGTAGGATGGTGATTGTTTCTACAGTAATATGCCGTTGTTCTTGACATATTATATTGGGAATGTACTATATTAAATACTGTTAAAAGAATTTTTACATTTCTTACATATTTGTACTTACGTTTTTTGGCTTTGTGAGTCGTTATGTCATCGTTTAGTTGGTTAACAATATCAAGAACTTGAAATTTTGTTATGATTACTACAAATTTTATATTTTTATCAGAAACTAGAATGATGGGCAAATCCAATTAAAATGTATATTTTAATGAAAACAGCAATCACTTATCTTGTGTTATCTTGCCATGCTTGTTTGTTGTTCGTTCATTTATAGCAGTAGTATCTGGAAGCCTTTTTTGAATATTACACTGTTCACAGTGTTGTTTAACCCAACTCACTCACTCTTTTAGGATGAGAAATAACATATTCTTCACAAATATGCCCTTGATCCCAACGATTCATTTACAAAATACCCTTGAACCATCTATATGGTACTTATATCCCAGACATTTGTTAATTTGACGGAACTGTGTGTCTTGTGATATGCACTGATGTGATAAAGGCGTCTGCTGCAGCACTGGTGTGCTAGTGTGGAGTGTTGTTGGAGCAGGTGCTTTCTTGCACTTATGAAGTCAGTATTTCAGGGCAGGTTTTCCCAGAAAAAAAGTGTCCCCAACATATTTAGACCACAGTGTCACGTGAAACGCATCACCAGTCTTTAGACGTCAACAATCACCATGTTAGAAACGACGATGGGACCCTCAACATATTCTGAAGTATCTCCCCATAAAAATGATCTGTTCTCAAAGTTTCGGAAATATTTCTCCCCAGATTAAATGACTCCTCCCTGATTGAAACATTTCTCCCCAGATTGAATGGCTGATTCCTTACTGAGAAAGTAGTTTGTTTAAGATGTCTCACTGGAAGATTATATGGCTGGCCCTTTCCCATGTGTCTCTGTAGTGTGTGATTATCTCACTTTCATGTATTGTATAGCATATTTACAATGTTTCAAAAGTTTTAAAATAGTTTTAAGACAGTTGTATCTTAACTTTTCTGTGAATTCTACATTATTTGCTAGGTGATACCTCTTTGTCACTTCAATAAAAATAACTGATCAATATGTTAGTGTTTTTTTTAATCAATGTGTGTTCTACCTCAAACAATGTTTCACAAAGAGATACAAATCTATGATCTGGGAATTCAGGGTTAAATTAAGTGCCAAGTAGCCTGTTGTGGTCATAAGAGGTTATGAAATCGGTCTGGTTGTGACCTGGCTAAGTGTTATTGTGACCTGAAGATGTGGATTATTGTTTATAATATCAGGTATTGTCTGGCCCAGGATTTATATCCAAACTGCTGTCAGTTAGCTGGAGAACTGCTGTCTATGCTGTGTCCTTCACATAAGTTGAGATGCAACTGAAAAACTGTTTCAAGCAAGTAATGAACTTACTTCTTTTTATAATTGAATTGATTTTCAGCAACACTGCAAGTTGTAAAAGGTGCCTAATGGAACCTTGTCATCTGAATGAACATATTTAAAGAGAGGCTTTACATAAATATTTGCCACTTTGGTTAAACCTGTGATCTTGGCTGTTGGGACAAACAACTCTCAACCATGGTGATTGCAGAATTTCAAAATTACTACCACCATATAATGGTAGCAAAGGGAGACAACTCCACAAATCTGATCTTGGATTGGGTAGTCTGTACCTGTTTAGGATAAGGGCCATCCTCGATACCGCCACGGTAAATCTGCAATAAATCTCTGCTATAACCTGGCTGGCTTTTTATCCAATCAGGTGTCTACACTAGTAAGTTGAGCGTACCAATCAAAATTCACTTTCGCCTTTTAAATATTCTAACCAATTAAGCTTAGCCACACAATTCAGGTAGAGGAACACTGAAAGAGGTAGAAGGAGTTCTTGCATATATGTTTATGAAGTTTCAGACATGACAATTTGTCTCTATGATATCCGCCAAATCTGAGTCACACTGAGAACAAACTATCATAGCTGCGACCGTTATCTTTGTTGACACTGACAAGTTTGGTTGTAACAGTGGCTTAACTGATTGGCTACTGTGAGAATGCGGAACCTGCAAGGGTAGGTGATAAAATTATCGAGCTGACCCATAAATGCATCCAGGGTATAGTGGAGATGATGATGGATAATGAGTAAAACATGAGTCAAAGACAGACTGAGAACTGAATGAGCAAACTCACTCTAACTGTTGGTCAGTGATGTTAGCTATAAAGAAGCCACACAAAGATGATTTCTACTGTATTTATTGCTTCACAACAGTGCTTGACATCATTTTGAATTTAAGTGTGGGTGAGTGCAGTTATTTCATTGGCTAAAATGTCAGATGAGATAAGATTGCACACACTTTATAAAATATAGTGGCAAATAATTTACAGTAAATCTGAGGATACTGTACCAGGGCTAGATTTAGACCAGGGTTCTGCTATTTGCATTGCATTCCAATCTTACAAGTGGAACTTAGTTATAAATCTCTGTAACACGTAGTGCAAGTCCATTTTTAAGTGCATCACTTCTAAATAAAACATGTAAATAATTAAATAGAATATTTCCTTTATTAGATATTGCAAAAAAAAGTACCACTAGGTTTTTATCTTAGGCTGCACCTGGAGCAAGTAGGTTAGCATCTCTTAATTTTGAGCCCTGACTGTACACTGTCAGATGTATTGTACCCTACTTGTCTGAGGCCTATGTACTGTACCAGACAATACACAACATAGTGGGAGGTTTCTTCTCATTGGATACTGCTCTGTGTGAACACATGACGCCATTTTCAGAACTTAAATCACCACAGTGTTTGGACCAGTATTCTGATTTCTGTTTCTGAAAACAGAATATTTTCATTCTGTGTTGGTTTTCTTTTGTACAAACTGGTATTTCTGAATTGTGCAAATCATGATGAATCCATTAAAATCTGACATCTGATGGGCTGAAAAGCTCACTCATCCGTTACTTTGACTGGACTCTCAAAGTTAGGATGGCATTTGCCTGACAAATCCATGAAAGTGTCCTGAGAGCTGTGAAGGGGTATCAAACTAGAGTAAAACAGAGATTTAATGAGATGGCTCATGAGTCCTTGTCAAAAGAAGCGCCTGATTCTATTACGTGCAGATTTGACAGAGTGACTATCACCTTGGATTGCTTATTGTCTGGCAAATGACAAGACATTTTATATAACCATCTACTCAATGTTTTTAAATGGCTGAAATACAGTAAGTGACAATCACAAATACTGATCCACTGTTTGCATATTGTCTTAGGCTTGAATACAACTTTGACTCTATGATAAGGATGAGATATAAAAAATACATGAAAAACACCCCAAAAGATTGATTGTAGGATTGTTAGTAACATTTTGCAATAGACAGTCTCCACTATATCAGTGATATGTATTTCTGAAACAATGAGTCAGATTTGAATACAAAATAGATAATTAACTATCACAAAAATGATAAAAAGAACACACTGTTGCCTCTGGGTGATGCTCATCACATCAATCACTGGTTTGTCACGACAAGTCTTGTATATTTACAGGAATATATGATAAACCTGAAATATCTTCTACTGTTGCATTTGACACCAAACAAAAATCACTGTGTCATATGATGGTTAACAAACAGATATGTGAAGGGCATTAAGAAGTGGAATGCACAAGAAAAGCAAGATTTATGCATGTCAACTTCTTTGTTGTGTTACTCAAAATAAAGCATTTGACATACAAAAATCTTGCTTTGCCTAAACAGATAAGTGGCTTGCATTAAATTATCCCTGACTGAATATCTTGCCCAAAAGAAGCTAACAACAGGTCTAGGTAAAATAACCTGTGCATCTAGGTAACATTCTACACTGGAAGCTGTCTAAACCGCACTCATTGGGACTGAAGAAATAACCTGCTTTAGACAATGTGCCGGATTGTAGAGCTGATAATAAAGGTACAAGCCATGGACAGGACTGAGATTTTATGCTACTGTTGATAACTTGCTAGATTGGACAGATGACGGTTTGGGCAGCTTTCACTGTACTCAACTTATGACAAGGATATCTTTATCTTTGCACATACACAAAAGTCCCCAGATATAAAGTGTGTGTAAGAAATAAGACTATCTCTATCAAAATATGACGATTAAATGTTTTTAAAAAATAAATATACATAAATTTCTTCACAAAATTAGGATTCAACAAACTACTTTATAAAATCTTTCGACAACAAGTATCTTATATACTTCACAGACTATGTACCGCCATTGCCCCATATAAGGTCTTCCCCGTATAAGGTGCTGGTGTATTACAGAAGATGCAGGTTAGAACTGCTCTACAATAAACATCTATGAAAGGCATTTAGACGTTGGATCAGTAAGTATGGATGAAGAACTTCTTTATTACAGTGAGAGCAATGTTTCAGTGCAGCAAATGTTTCAGTATAGTGAGAGCAATGTTTCAGTGCAGTGAGAGCAATGTTTCAGTGCAGTGAGAGCAATGTTTCATTGTAGCAATGTTTCAGTATAGTGAAAGCAATGCTTCATTGTGGTGTGAGCAATGTTTCAGCATAGTGAGAGCAATGTTTCAGTGGAGTGAGAGCAATGTTTCAGTGCAGTGAGAGCAATGTTTCAGTATAGTGGGAGCAATGTTTCAGAGCAGTGAGAGCAATGTTTCAGTTCAGTTTCTTAAGCATTAGCAACCAACTGCATCAGGGAGAGAGTTTAGCTTAATGCCGCTTTCAGTAATATATCAGCAATATCACAGCGAGGGACACCAGAAATGGGTTTCACAAATCGTACCCATGTGAGGAATCAAACCCAGATCTTCCGCGTGGTGAGCAGATGCTGTCACCACTAGACAACCCCCACCACCCCTAAGCAAACACCTGACGGAAACATATCTCTTGTTCATCCCTTGAAAATGGTGTAGAATCTACACAGAAGCGTCGCTGTCACTGTAATATAGAACTCCACATACTGTTATCCTTTCTCAGGGATGTCATAAATATACATTTTCTTGGGTGATTGAATGCTTCTGAAGAAGCTGATATACATAGGTACTTTCAAAATTGAAGGGTCGGTCATGCCAACCAGCGACTCCACCCAGTAGGTCCTTGTCATGATACACAGATGCATAGTGAACATCAGGGAACACATTGTGAAGAAGCTTCAAGACGTCTGCTTCGATCCGTGGGAACAGTTTGCGGGGAGTGTATCCATCTCTCACTGACCGACACACTGTTATCAAGGAGGGATTGATTGACTTAGAATTAAGTAGCTTTTTCAGATTCAATGTTCTATCATGAACCTCGAATGGTGTTGGTGTGTGAAAGAGAACAATTTTGCTGTTTGGGGTGTTTGCTCCTTCACAAACCTGGATGCTGTTCAGTATATTAAAGTAGTAGGCTTTTGGTGACAGCTGAAGGCAGACGCCTGTTTCTGCAAGACTTGTTAACTGCTTGATGTCCATATGTACGATATTGCGAAATATTCCTTGTAAGAATAACTCATTTGACATATCGGTGGGACTGTTACATAATGTTTCCCTGAGAGGATCATCATTGAGCTGTTTGACTATTTCAGGCAGGATTCTGTACACTATTTTTTGTACCTCCAATTCTTTTTTACTTTTTGTGCTGCCCTTGAGAATTGTATCTGCATCTGTCTTTAACCTGTGGACGAGCTGCACAAGAGTATGGAAGAATGTATCGATGAGGGTCTCATGGTGGACGCTCCGGGCACAGAACAACTCACACATGATATCAGTGATGGAATTGAGCACATCAGACTTGATCCCTGTTGAGTACAGAGATTCTCCTGCAGACTGGCAGCCATAATAGTCCTCATCAATGTCAAGGATGACATTATGACCAGGGGTAATCCATTGGCCTGTCTGCATTAGAGATATGGCCTTCTGTTCGCTCACAACTTCCACTATCCCAGATTTGTTCAAATTACACCCTGACCGACCAATAAGCAATCCATCACCATCAGGGTCTGAGGCATTCCTCACACGACATTCACTGATGTCAGTGTCTCGCATCTCCATGCAATAACATAGTTCCAGCTTGTCAGTGTCTGACATAAATGTGCGCAAGTAACCAATCTGCATATCAATGATCACGTGATCTGATTCATGATTCGGCAGATCCCATGGAGGCCACACCCAGATGTAGCGGTCGATTAGTCCAGCAAGGGCAGCTGCCTGAAGTGAAGAACAATTCCAAGGTTTGATTCAAGGTCAGTGCTTTTGGCCTACTCTATCATTGGTACAAGTCTATCAGTGGATTTGGTCTACTCTATCATTCCTACGAGGCTTTTAGTGGTTCTGGTCTACTCTATCATTGTAACATCTCTCAAAGTATAACACTGGCACTGGTGCTGAATTCTACAACAAACACATAATGTCTCTGTACAATAATGTACCACTATAAACACAGGAATGTACCATTACTGAGTACACACCACAATAAATACATCCTTTATCTGTGACTTAGTGTGCTCAACACAACAAATACATCTGTGATACACTGTATTCACCACAATAAATACATCTGTCACCCTGTGCACTCAACACAGTAAATTCATCTCTACTCACCACAATAAATACATCTGTGATCCAGTGTACTCACCACTACAAATACATCTGTCACCCAGTGTACTCATCACAATGAATATATCTGTCATCCAGTGTACTCACCGCAATAAATACAACTGTGATGCATTGTACTCACCACAATAAATACATCTGTCACCCAGTGTACTCACCACAATAAATACAGCTGTGACACACTGTACTCACCACAATAAATACACCTGTGACCCGGTGACATCTGTGTACTCACAATAAATACAGCTGTGACACACTGTACTCACCACAATAAATACACCTGTGACCCGGTGACATCTGTGTACTCACCACAATAAATACAGCTGTGACACACTGTACTCACCACAATAAATACACCTGTGACCCGGTGACATCTGTGTACTCACCACAATAAATACAGCTGTGACACACTGTACTCACCACAATAAATACACCTGTGACCCGGTGACATCTGTGTACTCACCACAATAAATACAGCTGTGACACACTGTACTCACCACAATAAATACACCTGTGACCCGGTGACATCTGTGTACTCACCACAATAAATACAGCTGTGACACACTGTACTCACCACAATAAATACACCTGTGACCCGGTGACATCTGTGTACTCACCACAATAAATACATCATTTCTCTGCATCATGTTATTGACCTCCTGGATGTTGGCTGGGGGGCGGAACAGGGGCAGTACATGGATGTCAACTGGAACACTACTGTCACTGTGACCGTCTATATGGAACTGCCATGAAAACACACCAGACATAAGACATTGTTCAGCACATCAATCACTGGATTTTCTGGCTTTACTTGAATGTTTACAGAGATACAGTGGGATTATTTCAGAGGGTGGTGTAATTAAAAAGATAACATTCTGCTTCATTTTGAGCATGGTGACACATGACATAGAGTACCATTTATCATCATTTGAGTGCATCATATTTTAAGCAACCCATTATGGTACAGGTTAGAACTGGTCTTCAGTAACCCATGCTTTCCATTAAAGGTGACTAATGGGCTTACTGGCTTGGTTGACTCATGTCACCGGTTCCCAATTGCCTGGATCTTGGTCATGCTTTTGACCACTGGATTGTCTGGTCCAGACTTGAATATTTACAGACCGCCGCCATATAGCTGGAATATTGCTGAATTCAGTGTAAAACTAAACTCACTCACTCACTCACTCACTCACTCGTATTACAAGCAGAATCGCACTTAGGTACACATGTTCACAAATGGGATATCATGCATAGGACATGAAAGGTTCACATGGGTTAACCTGTTTATTCTGGGCAATTACTCATTCGTAACTACCCATGTCATTCCGGCAAGCTGGATGGTGACTTGTACCCTTCTTGTAAGATCAACACTTAATCACTGAATATGTGTAATTTTGAGAAAAACATATTAATTGAAAAGGAACCCTAGGGAAACCAGATATTCTGAACCTGAGGAAATCTAGTTCTCTACACTGTTACATCACAGGGCCCTTGTACTGCCCACAATGACCCTTAAAACTAATAATTAGGGATCCAGAGGATGCCCATGTTTGTGAGTTCTTGCAAAACCCTGATGGGTCCACTAGTTCATTACTGAGTTATATTGCTCATGACAAGCATGGGTTCCTGGGTAAATCTTCCAACAAACATTGGAAACTTTGATAGACATGTTCAGTTGTTACGGTTAAAAATTTGCCGTGACAAAAGGTGTATGAAATCCCCTGTGAACCAGCAAAACAGAACAAAGACAAGTCTAAAACATTCATTTTTTGTATTATCAAGCAAGGAGAGCAAGTTATACAAAGTCACAAGTCAGTTTCACAATACCGATTTTTAATACAATACAAGTTGGACAAAATCTAAGGCAATGGGTCACAAAATATAATATAGCAAACTCACCAGAGTGAGAGAGAAACAGTTATGCAGAATGTAACACAGCGAGCGGTCTGACGGTGGCTATGAAGATCAAACGTAGGCAGTGATTGATGATGCTACTCCAGTAATGTGAATGTGTGTCCATCTCCAACACGACAGCTAGCATTTATGTATACATTCAGTCATTTCCCGAAAGTTCGAGCACACATGAACATCGCCACCAATGTGGAGAGTTCTAGAAAAGTTGTAGTGGTCTCGTGTTGTTTATCCAAAGGGAAGTAACTCTAAAGTACTGCCTTAGAGGCATACTGCTTGAATAATTTTCCATAGGAAATGTGACCCATAATAACGAACACCAAAACCTTTAATATTGTGACCCAATTACAATTATTTCTTAATCAATAACAAAATATACAGAAAATACACACTCGTAACAAAGTACACACAATTTGACTGTCACTTCATCAAGAATGTTGTGTATTTGCACTGTTTACAACGTATCTACGATTTACCGAGGAGGGACATGCTTTCTAATGAGTTCCATGGAAGTACATTTTCCCAAGGAGGGTCAAATTTCCCATGGTTAGGTGGGAACGGTTTGCTAAAATGTAAAATGGTGATGGTGACTTTCATGAACACCAAACATGAAGTCAAGTTACTCACCAGGACATTTCCTGTCTGTGGCACCAACCCACTCTCCGAGGCAGCAAACCAATACTTCAACACTGAAAGAGGGTGACCACAGGATCAGTTACACACACAACATAAATATATGTGTCACTAGTTCAGATTGTATATTTACTGATCCACACAATACATTTTGAAGTGTGCCCGAGGCAGCGAAACACTACTTCAACACTGAAAGAGGGTGACCACAGTATCAGTCACACACACAACATTGAGACAACTGTCACTAATTCAGATTGTATGATCGACACAATACACTTTGAACTGATGGGATAATAAGGAGAAAGGGTCTCCCTTTGAAGATAAATTGTCAACAAACAGTAACTTTAAAGGTCACATGCAACCAAAAAATCAATTATAATTAAAACACAATTATCACTTATTCATGACACATAATATACATTGCTGCTTGTAAAAAAACACATAAACAAAATTATAAGTGTACAATCACGATTCAAAAGTGCAATATTTTGTACTTGGGCTTACTTCCCTTGAAAAGAAGCTTTCGGAAGACCGAACTCAGTCATAGCGGATAGGGTGCATGACGGCTTCAGATTGGATGGTTCATTTGCTGATACACTGAGGGCTCATTGTGTGTACAGAAAGATGATCTGTTTGATGGGCATTTTAGAAATATGGCGAGTCACAAGAAAGTAAGATTCTTTGTGGATAACAACTTCATTTATTGTACTTGATGCATCGTTTCAGTATGGATATTCATATACCGTTATCAAACAAAATCATATACACTAGAAGTTGTTATCCATTAAGAATGTATATAGAGATGTTGGTTTTTTTTAAATACATTGTTCTCTGAATTTGTGCTCGATCCAATCAAAAATCATCTCAGTAGAGATGGTGAACTACTGCTTGGCTGGAGACTGTCATTTGTCCAAGTACAAAGTTTGCACCAGTTTCAGTCAGATCCAGTCATCTGAGAAAAAATGGATGTAGTTTGTTTGCAACCCACAGACATAAAAGCATGTCATGTGTACAAGTATCACACCTGCCTAAATACATAATGTGGCAGAGACAAGACTCGGGTGCATGAGTCATAAATCAATTTATTTTGTTTATGGCGTCTAGCCTGATAGGTGTTAAGTTCAAATTGCATGTGGTCAATGATTGCAGCTGTGTACTGCATATTGTCATGAGCAGAGAAGCAGGCAGACATATAGGAGTCAATATACCAGACACTGAGCTTTCTCGGTGGTAGAGGCTGCTTACCACAATCAACAAGCCTTTTTTATGTAACAAATAGATTATTTACTTGTTTGTGTACACAACCAAGATTAGACTACGGCTCACGACCCCATACTCCGGGCATGCATACTGTTTCAAGCTCCGCGAAGCTATTCACTGCCCATGCGTTATGGGTGCAGCGCAGCACACCCGATGAAGCCACTTTTAGCCCCAGCGCAGGGGGAAATTTAGTGATTTGTTTGAACTCGCGGGCGTTTTTTTCATAGCGTTTTTTTTCAACTTTATAGTTTGAATTGGCAATTTTGATGATTTGTTTCGGTAAGTGCATACCAAAAGGTATCAGAATCTGCAAAGTTGTGTTTTACGTTGCATGTGACCTTTAATATTAGCAAGAGAATCACTTGACTAGGATCTTCTCTTGCTCAAGTCGACAGAGTGATGTTTTGCTGGTTGCGATTTTATCAAAGGAAACATCATTTATTGGTTTTCAGAATACGATTAATACATGTGAAGATATTTAGTTCACTGATTTGTACCAAATGTTTTGGCCTCTGATTTTCAGCTAAATGCTCATCCTGCTGGCCAAGTCAAGGGAGGAACCAGTATAGAAATTGCAAGCTCTGGCCCCGATTTCTCGAAACAAACATTACTTTTTACTCAAATCTCAAACTGAGTTTGATAATTTGAAACAGCTGAATTTCTAACTCGACTGCATTTTTTAAATATAAAAGTCCAAACAACTAAAGAAATCTGTCCACCAAACTCACATTGTCTACTGAGTTTGAGTTTGTGACAGTGATATTCGGTCATTCTAGAAAATACATGTGCCTGCGTTTCCTCACATTTGAGCAAAAACTTGTACTTAAGTCAAAACTTAGACTTAAGTTTGTTTCAAGAAATCGGGGCCAGATGTGTTGACCACAATTACATGATTTTAACTCAATATATGATACCTGTAAAGATCGGGTTAGAATTGATCTTCAGCAACCCATGCCTTTTGCAGGCGACTAACGTTATCAGGTGGTCAGGATTGCTGACTTGGTTGACATGTCATTGGTTCCCAGTTTTGTAGATCAATGCTTCTGCTGTTGATCATTGGACTGTCTGCTCCAGGCTTGATCATTTACAGACTGCCGGCATATAGTTGGAATATTGTTGAGTGCAGCATAAAACTAAACTTACTCATTCACTCACTCACTCACTCACTCAGTACATATCACCTTCATAGTGTTCCTCAACAACAACCACAGGTGTTGATGTTCCCTCTGATGACTTCACAAAAGCTTGTGGGACATCCATATCTGACTCGACAGGCCCCAGGTCTTCGTCTTTGTCCTGCCAAAATGATGAAGATGTCTGCCAGAGGTGCCGAACCAGTGTAAAGCCGAGCCACAGTATCATCAATGCTGTGAAAACTCGCACAAATCTCCTTAGCCGTAATCGCATATTTGATGGGATTATTCCTTTCATTAAACATGTCTGATAATTTCAATCATGGTAAGTTTGAGAACTGGCAACTGTAAAGAGTCTCTTGTCCACATGTAAACTACTGAATGATCCACATCTCTATTTCACTTGTTGATCTTCTTGAAGATATGAGGTATCTAATGTCTGGCATAAAACAACACACCAACCATACACTTCCATAATCTGCTTTAAATGTCAGTTTAAACAAACAGACACCGAATGTGTTTCATGTTTTCGTCCCTTGTGGTTTCACCACAGATGTGTCCAGTTTCTACTCAAAGCTCTGTGGAGCTGGCCGAAGGAAATACTTGCAGGACACTTCGAAATCAACAAAAATACCAACAAATTGTGCAATAGATATTTCCCCCCTCTGACAGTCTCAGTCCTCCAACAAAGCTACACGAGCATTTTGGTGATTATCTTCATTCAAAATGTGCATTAGGCGTCGTGACGTAGACTGTGGCACGTGTCGACAAAGTAGATATTTTGCTGACATGTCTGAGACAATAGCTAGTGCATCTGATCTCATTTGTTAGCATGGAAGCAACTTCTCATTCAGAGGCAGCGGCAGACAACCACTTCCGGGTTTCCCCATTACAGTGGCGTGTTCGATTGGATGACAGCCGACACAGCTCACCAAGATCATGTTTCGATCGGGTCCATGGTTAATCCGCATCCAATATTGTGAAACCTCGTTAATCCAGAAACACAGCCATCATGACTTGTTGATGATAGCTAAAAACATAAAAAAATGTGCATTACTATGTAGAAGGGACACGCCTATTAGAAATGTTCTTGCGATTTCGGCGATTTGTTTTCTTATCGCATTGATTTTTTTTCATAAAAATACACCACACTTACGCCATTCAAAACATAGAAATCCATCTTACACAGCAACATTAATAATAACAAAATTCAATTAATGCATCTACAATATACTCTAAAACACTAAAATTGTACTACTACTACTACTACTACTACTACTACTACTAGTAGTAGTAGTAGTAGTAGTAGTTGTAGTAGAGCCCTGAGACTTTCTTCATTTTCAGAAGCTATGGAAATCTAGACTTGCCACATTTTCTAGACTTCTGTGGGCTTTCTTGGATATATATACTTCAGGGTCTCTACGACAGACTACTACTACTACTACTACTACTACTACTACTACTACTGCTGCTGCTGCTGCTGCTGCTGCTGCTGTTGTTACTAATAAACTTCTGTTGCTATGACTACTACTAACTAGAAACTATAAACATTTTTTGATGCATTTACATACACAAATTAAGGATTCTAAAGTACACATATATGCAAACACAAATGTATAGTCAATACCTTGCCATAGCCGTAATCAGCAAGGTACACTTATGTCTGCAGTAACAATGAACTACAAATCAATAGAACATAAGAGACAAGAGATTAAACCTAAAGACGTAACAGCTCATAACACACGTACCTTTTCATCACAAGAGTCTTCTTCAGTCTTCATTTGCCTCACTGTTCCTTGTGTTGATCTCTGTAATCGTAGCTATAGCAACAAATTCTGCCGACCACTTACTTACTACTGGTGCAAGTCCCCGTACCTAGTATCGAGGGAATTAATCCGTTAATCAAATCGATGTTTTACATGAAACACGTTTTCAAATTAAAGAAATCACGATGTCTGTCTGCAGATGTCACGATCTATAGCTTCGTTAGATCGAGAAGAATCATTTAACAGGAGTTATACTGTTATATATGCTGGTATTGGTTGGTGGGGTATGTTCAAACATAGTGACATTAGTTGGTGGTGTATATTCATATTGCTGACATTGGTTAATGAGATTCATATGTGTTAAGATTGGTTAGTGGGGTATATTCATGTATACTGACATCGGTTGGTGGAGTATATTCATATATTCTGACATAAAACGACAATAGTTCGTGGACAATATCCCCACGTACTGACATTGATTGGTGGGGTATATTCATATATACTGACATTGGTTGATGGAGTATATTGTTACGTACTGGCATCGGTTGGTGGTGTGTATTAGTACATACTGACAGTAGTTGGCGTGATGTATTCATATATACTGGCATTTGTTGATGGGGTACATTCATATATGCTGACATGCGCTGGTGTGGTATATTCATATATACTGACATCGGTTGGTGGACTACTATCTTACATATATTCAGAGACTAAGAATTAGTCTAACTAATATACAGGCGCGCCACACCAATTAATGCTAATACTTGAGAATATTCCTTACGAATGAATGTCATGAATGTTTCTCACCATGAATTACTGTCTCGATGAACCAATTACAGCATGCATTAATGCTATTCCTGGCTACAAGGGACCCGAACCATACAGTCCCAGGTTTGTTCGCCACACCAGCATTAGGTATCCAAAGCGTATTAACGCTGTTTTCAGGTTTCCGCTCATGTGCGTATGTCATCTCTTATTTATCTGGAGTCATAGCTGAAACCATTAACTCCAGGAAGAAATGTTATCGGCTTTCTCCAATGTCAGGTAATCGGTGTGAGTCGTGGAAGAGATCTGCCATGATAGAGGCGATTTTCATCGCCTGCAGTCACCTGAGTTAATGCTACATTGACACCAGTAGAAGCACCAGTGTCATAATACTTAACAGGTATATGCTATTTAGGTGTAGTGGAAAGAGAGATGGTTTGATGTATATGATTCGAAGACATAGTTTTTATTTTAATAAAACTCTAGAGCATGCATGTGAATCGGAAATAACATTGTTTATTGGATTTATGAGCAATCCTGAATTTGTGATTTAAAAATATAGGTCGTATCTTGGATTTCAAATAGGGCTGTATAGTGATTATAAAGACGATTTTAAATATAGGATTAATGACATTGCTTGGGTTATAAAGGCGTAATGAACATAGAAATATTGGTTATGTTTATTGCATATAGTGTATATTGTTGATGGGTAATCCTGTCAACAACCAGTGCGAACCGAGGTCCCCACAATCACGGATCTCTAACCTAAGGGAGGTAAGCCTGCCTCAGCATGTTGTGTTTGGAGGCGGTTTATTATCTGATTAACACAAACTGTTCATCAGGTACTTTCCCCCAGTCTTAGACACACTCATATGGCATGACTGACAGAGGGAACAGCTGGGAGTCTGTTCCCGGATCTCGTGTCCTCGGTGGTCAGGGGCCTAATAAATAACATTGATTGCTCTCGACAAATGTAGGCAGATGGTGGTTTGTCGCACTATGTCTGTACACCTGTAGTGTCAGATCAGTTATCAGTTATTTTATTGTCTCACCCCGACTCCGTTAACACGAGTTAGAGATCGAGCTGGGACCAGAGAACCCACTGATCAACAGCACGAGCATTGATATTATCAGTTGTCTACGATCTGATAGCAGTGGAACACATATCGTGAATGATCGTTTGTGGATAGAAGAGCCTGACTGATGAAATAAAAAGAAGAAACAAACAAAAAAACAAAACAAAACAAAAACAAAAACAAAAAACCCAACAAAACAAAAGAAATATAAAACAACAAAAAACAAACAAACAAACAAACAAAAAACAAACAATATCATAGTCAACACAAGACCCTTATGGATATTCAGGATATAAAGGCAAAACATTAATTCTGTGTAGTTTTATTTCGGATGTAACTTTTATAACTTCATCTTTCAAACCTACCTGACCCAAAATCATACAAAATAACGTGATTACGTTATTACACGAGTCATGTGTTTGGTGGAGGTGGTTTGGTCATGTGTTCTGGTGGAGGGAAGGATTGTTTCTCTATGTGTACACACATATTCTGCTGTTTGACAGCTAATTAGACGAAGGATTGGGGACTCGGATACTGTTTGACATGACATGACATACACATGGCACTATCTGACACGACATGTCCCTGGCTGGCATGACGTGACAGCCTGACGTACTTGTATCAAATGATACATGAAATAACGTGCACTTCTGATCTTATCGCAAGCCACGACCGGAACACAACACTCTGACGGCTCATGTCTGATCTCACGTGACATGTCACATGACTCAGACAATGGAATGTTGATAAGATAGACAACAACCAAACAAAAAAAAATCAATGCTTTAAGCATTAAACTAAGCCAAGAATTCCGCGGCCATCAGTGGCTATCAGGGTATCAGCTAATGCTTCCAGCCACTATAGGGTGATGGCAGACATTTGGATAACTGTAGGCGTTCTGATAAAGATGGAACATGGCTGATTTTGGCGCAAAACAACATTCACTCACTCACTAACTCAAGAATTTCTAAAAGGCTTAATCAGTGAGATATCTATATCATGGCGTGAAGTATGTCATTCGTACGTCGTTTCCCTTTCGTGTAGCCCTTTAATTAACCCTTTACCATCCCAAACCGTATCCCTTTCCTTTCATTACCTTAAACACACACGCACGCACGTACGCACACACGCGCACACGCGCGCGCACACACACATATATATTTTCACATGGATTACAAATCAATTATTATAAAATGGGTCTAAACAATTTTGATAGCACACACTACCTTAGGGTGCCTTCTTGCAACAATAATGTTTTCTGGTTCCAAAGAACTTTGGTCAGTCTAAGCAATAATAATTTCAGAACACCTGTTTCACCGACAGAACAGGATAATTTGGCAGTTTTATTCCTACCACACAAGGGGATTTCCGATGTTCGTCGGTTCAAAACCTCACAATACGATTCAAATTCGCTGCTGATAGCGATACTACGGAAGAGTATTTGGGCCACGGTGAAAAATGTTTTTGGTGTCACTATCTCCTACGTAGGAGGTATTAAGCCCCACGTAGGACTTAGTATCTCCGTAGAGATATTAAGACTTAATATCTCCTACGTAGGACGTAGTATCTTCTACGTAAGATATTAAGTCCTACATAGGAGATAATTAGGCTAAAAAAAATTTCACCGTGGCCCTAATACGCTTCCATACGATACAGTGATTTACGATGAATCGTTGCAGCTATCCCATCTCGCCGTTCCGTCAGTGTCTCCCGTACCATCCTCTTGGGCCACCTAACAAATCAGAATCATATAATATAAAATTTTCAGACACCTTTGAGAACGAATTTTGCAAAATTCTCAACACATCGCCTTCTATTTTTTTGACGTATTTCTTTGGTGTGTAGCCGTCACGGACGGAACGACAGATTGTAACAATCTTTGGGGAGAACATCCTCCCATCAAGAATTGTCTCCATATTCTCTGTCCTCTCGTCTATCTCCTCTACATCCGGTGTATGAAACACCACCATGGTTTCGTTGGGGCGGTTGTAGCCGTCGCACAGACGCATGTTGTCCTCGGGGGTGAACTCATGTGTTTTTGGAGACATACTGAGGCAGACACCTACTTGGGACAAGGCACGGAGCTGATCCGTCGTGAGGGTAACAAGTTTTGCTAACACCATCTTCCATATAAAGCCTGGGTTCTGTCTACAAAAGTGACCTTGAATGCGACTTTGCAGATCTTCGAGCATCTCTGGAACTTGACGCCAGAATGTCGCTCGTGTTGTGCTTTCGTTGCATCTGTCACGTTGAATTACCCCCGACTGACATAGATGTTTAAATTCTATAACAGACTCGAGGACGGAATGGAAGAAGTTGTCTATCGCCTTCTCGTCTGCCGTTCCCTGTGCGCAGACGAAAAGTTGTATCCACATGCTGATGTCTCTGATATCGGTTTCTGCTAGGCCGGAGTTGTACAGCGGCAAAACCGCCGCCTCACATCCATAGTAGTCCTCATCGATGTCTAAAATGACGTTGTCATTTGGAGTGAGCCATTTTCCAGACTTCATTAACAATATTGCTTTCCGCTCACTAACAATCTCAATGACTCCTGACGTCCGGAAGGTACACGCCGATTCCTCTATGGGGATCCCGCTCTCGTCGTCCGAGTCTACGGTTACGTTGTTCATGACACAGTATTTCTGCTTTATTGTCGGCCCTGTGGATACGCATGCGCAGAGTTCCTTCACCTTGTTGCCGTTGACTAGTTTGTAAGTGGTGCCTGCCCTGACGTCCATGCGCTGGTAGTCAATCTGGTCGGGGTGTTCCCCATCATTAGTGTCCCAGGGTGGCCACACCCATATATAGCGAGTGATGAGTCCTGTCATGGCTGCAGCCTGTCAACACAAGAACGACACTCCTGTTTATATCCTGCTGGTTGCAGATCAAGCCCGTCTTTACACTCACTAAAATGAGTTCCGGGTTACGGTCATATGTATACAAACTGACAAGTATAGAAACTGCTTGCGGATCAAAACTCTATATTTACTCATATTGATGATTGTTTTCAGATCAAGGGCGTATATACTCATATTTATGACACATCACTATTATCTGTATATCACTATCATCTTTACATACACTGAACGTAGGCTCAAGATTAAGATCATATTTACATATATTGATGATTGGAGATCAAGGTCATATTCACACTCATTGTTAACTACTTGCACTTCCCCATCGATGGTCATATTTACACACAACTATCATGGGTTCCAGATTAACGTGATATTTACGCACACTGATATTTGGTTCCAGATTAAGACCATATGTACACATATTGATGACTGGTTCTAGAACAATGAGTGAGTGAGTGAGTTTGGTTTTACGCCGCGTTTTAGCAATATTCCAGCGATATCACGGCGGGGGACACCAGAAAATGGGCCTCACACATCATACCCATCTGGGGAATCGAACCCGGGTTTTCGGCGCGACGAGCGAACGCTTTAACCACTAGGCTACCCCACCTCCCCGGTTCTAGAACAAGTCCATATTTACACATATTGGTGATTGGTTCCAGATTAAGACCATATGTACACATATTGATGACTGGCTCTAGAACAAGTCCATACTTACACATGTTGATGAGTAGTTTCAGTGATTTTCTAACAAGGCCGTTTGAACATGCATCACCTGCTGATTTAATGAAAAGACCAGGGCTGGCTTGCACAAAGCGATCTTAGCACTACAATGATCGTAACTCCCATTCTTCAACATAGGCTTTAGATAGTCGTAGCACTAAAATTGGTTAATACATACCGCCCTTTGATTTCATAATGATGCCAAATTAACGTGCGCCGCTCAGCGTATTTCTCACAAGGTGATATTCCCACAGACTGACAACTGCTATGATAGCAAGGCCACGGTACCACAAGCCGGCTTCTGATTCTCCCTTTTGCCTTGTTTGTACCCACTGCCTATTGCAACATATGTCATATTTGGGATTACGCTTCTTAGTAAAGTACCAAATACTTTTTTGGTTGATTCCCATCCGGGATTCGAACCCCCGCCCTCAGCGTTCGAGTCCCGGATGGGACCCTGCCAAAACGTACAAGAATTTGTGCTTTACTAAGAAAGTGTAATCCAAAATATGACATATGTTACATTTGACCATTTTCTAAATGGCATTGTGTAATGCTTCAGTGATTTTTGCACACGAGGAGCTGACATTGTTTGCTGAACTGTCTGGCTTAGGCGAGGCTTCTTATTGAAAACGACAGCAATATTCCAATATTTATCAATTATGTTCTGTCTTACAAATATGTAAATGGGTGGTATTTTGATAGCAACATACATACGTTACTGAGGGTGTTGTCAACAACAGTGTATTTCAATCAACCTGTACGAAATTAATATCACTTGAATAGCCACCGAAACATATTAATTCGAGTGTGCCACAATAAGAATTATATGAATGTATGACGGTTAATGATGACAAGTGTTCGAAAAAGAAGAGTAAACAGATTCTATAACTTCTCAAATATATCAGAGGGAACGACTTATACCACATGCAACAGTGTTCAATGGATGTAAATACAACCCAGACAATTACTACCCACCATTATCCGACGAAACAGATTTCACTACTCGTTAATGACAAACAAGCGATAAAATGTGTGAAACTTGGTCATGACAGGTGCTTGCGAGAAGGATAACTGTTAGATCTGACTGTACAGCGGCTGATAATTCCGTTTCTAAAAAAATAACCCTCAGTAAAACATAAGTCTATTAGATAACTATCAAGTCTTCATTATTGTAGTCTAGAGACAAGCGGACACGTATCCTTGCTCCATTTTATTACTTCTTTATTAAGATTATTTTAGAGACTGGATGTTAGGTTTAGTGCGATTTTATTTACCTGTTTGAAGAGCCTCCAGCTGAGTTTACAGGTATCCATGACGTTTAATTAAGGTCTATTCTGCCCATACTATTTGTCAGGTGTTATTTCATTATGAAGATCAGTCTGGCAGGCTCTGATCAACAGTTTGCTCATATTGTATTTGGATATAAAACATAGCAAGGTTTCCTGTAAAGAACAGATAACTCATTACCTTTTATACGTATATCTTGTGTATGGTCGACTTGATAATGTCCCACTGTTGATTAGTAATATATACGTAGCGTATAAAACATCGATCCAACTTCGGCATAAGTCCTTCGTAGTGAGTACCATTTTATGCTCTAGTCTCTCAAACATGACACCCACTTCCTAAAATGCCGTATTACCGGTTACCTTATTACATACACCGTGCACATGACATTTACTTCCTAATAAGGCCGTGTTACTAATTACTGTTACTCTCAAATATTACACTGAAGCTCAGGATGGGTCGTGTTACTGGTTACTGCTTTATAAAAATAGCGTCTCTGACTTCCACCTGATTTTCATTGTCAGCCTGGAAATATGAACCTGTCCATGACAATCAAGGGTGTTAAGCTTTCAGTCTACTACCAAGAATTCCCCGGACACATTCACCACCATTAACTTCATTTTAAGTGATTGAGAGGGTTTAGTTTGACGCCTCTTTGGTATCCAGGTGGCGTATCGACCCGTAAAGACGTAAGACACAACCTTTGTCAGTGTTCTTTGTCTAGATGGCGAATCGACCCGTAAAGACGTAAGACACAACCTTTGTCAGTGTTCTTTGTCTAGATGGCGTATCGACCCGTAAAGACGTAAGACACAACCTTTGTCAGTGTTCTTTGTCTAGATGGCGAATCGACCCGTAAAGACGTAAGACACAACCTTTGTCAGTGTTCTTTGTCTAGATGGCGAATCGACCCGTAAAGACGTAAGACACAACCTTTGTCAGTGTTCTTTGTCTAGATGGCGAATCGACCCGTAAAGACGTAAGACACAACCTTTGTCAGTGTTCTTTGTCTAGATGGCGTATCGACCCGTAAAGACGTAAGACACAACCTTTGTCAGTGTTCTTTGTCTAGATGGCGAATCGACCCGTAAAGACGTAAGACACAACCTTTGTCAGTGTTCTTTGTCTAGATGGCGAATCGACCCGTAAAGACGTAAGACACAACCTTTGTCAGTGTTCTTTGTCTAGATGGCGTATCGACCCGTAAAGACGTAAGACACAACCTTTGTCAGTGTTCTTTGTCTAGATGGCGAATCGACCCGTAAAGACGTAAGACACAACCTTTGTCAGTGTTCTTTGTCTAGATGGCGAATCGACCCGTAAAGACGTAAGACACAACCTTTGTCAGTGTTCTTTGTCTAGATGGCGAATCGACCCGTAAAGACGTAAGACACAACCTTTGTCAGTGTTCTTTGTCTAGATGGCGAATCGACCCGTAAAGACGTAAGACACAACCTTTGTCAGTGTTCTTTGTCTAGATGGCGTATCGACCCGTAAAGACGTAAGACACAACCTTTGTCAGTGTTCTTTGTCTAGATGGCGTATCGATCTGTAACATGATACTTCAGTTGACCTGCAAGCTACATGTACAAGTAGGCAAACGTATTGTCTTCAGATTATATGTTTTTTCTAAGGTCACCATCCTCGTGCACACTGATGTTTCCCGCATCCTTCGTAAAATACTCGTTTTTATAGTATATTTTCTGAGAGAATTTATCACTTTGCTTTTTTTATTAATTTATGACGTACATATGTCATGTTGGTATTCTTCAAAGATCCCTCTATAACAGAGAGAATAAATTGAGGCGATTTGTATCGCCACCAGCAAGGAAATTTTACACCTTGATGCGGAGAGCGTGATAAGCGCAGTTTACCAATCATCATTAATGCAATAACGTGTAATGTTTCCCATCATTAATGCGACAAATGCAATATAAACGTACATATTCGTTTGATGACTGGTCTTATAATGATGATAAGCAATCGTATTTCGACTTAATGCTTAAAAGGAACTCCCACTAAGGAGTGAGTTTAGTGTTACGCCGCACTAGACATTTTCCAGCTATGTGGCGATCCCACTAAGGACCAAAATATCGCAAACGTTTCAAAACGGTACCAGTTTCCGAAACTCTGCAACATATGGTCCAACCAAACCCAACCTATCCCCACCCACAAACCAAATCAAATTATGGCACCTGCTACTGAATGTAAGACGCTCGTTTGTTTCATTCCCAGCCTCTATCAAACATTGGTGAATGCGTTCCCTTGTCTGGTAGTTTAAGTGCGTGTGCGTGTGCGTGTGCGTGTGCGTGTGCGTGTTTGCATATGTGTGTGCGTGCGTGTATGCACGTGGGTGCGTGTGCCCATGCGTATGCGCATGTACGTGTGCGAAGACGACGGTGTATTATACTTACGACCATGAAGACATCATTCTGTTGCATCATTTTAGTGATCTCCTCGCTGGTTCTGGGAAAACGGAACAGCGGGATGATTTGCCACTCGAAGGGAGTGGCGCCATCAGAGTGCCCGTCAATGTGCAGCTGCAATGATATGTTAGGAACTGTATGGGTGGATTCTTGCATGATCTTAGACGAATACTGATACTTTCATCCATGTTCTTTCAAGCAACTGGGCGAAGCGATAGCCTGATGGCATTGTGCAATATTGCTAACCGCGGCGTAAAACTAAACTCACTCACTCATTGCGGATATACACCGTGCCAGTCGAACATATATACTTTCATGTATTTGAGCAGTCACATTATCTAAGAAAACTTTCGTTTGGGGTTTCCTACACACATGAAATTTGTGCGAATAATGGACCAGACAATCTCGTAATTGATATTAAGAGCAACGATGAGCTGTGAGGACACTATAACACAGTATCAGTTAACTCACCAAACCATGCGCTCGATCTATTATGCCGCATCTTGCGACCAACACATGCTGCTGTCAATTTATACTAAATCTGAATATCTATGGGCCTGGAAGAATTTTCTAAAGGGTAAGGTGTGATAAGGAAACATCCTTACCGACAAGATATAGATAATAAGGAAGGAAATAATGGTCTGCATAGAAATATTTCCAGGATGAGATATACCCCAAAATTGAATTTGACGTTTCTAGTTATTCAAGGATGACTTGATGATAGTCAACCCTTTACGTACTCATATACCTTAATATGAAATCTTGCGTCCAATGCCATTGACTGATGGGTGTTAAGGTGCTAGCTTGTTCAACCAAAAGGCACATTTCATGGCCAACAATGTATAACCTGCATGAACCTGCACATAACGTTGTAGATTATCTGCCGTCACAATGCTGATTACTGCTGAACAGTGAAACAGCGCTAATGCTGTCCACTACCGGTATACCCCGTAATTACGCTTAATAACGGAAAATTACCTTTCTCGTTCACAAATAAAACGCCCATAATTAAGACCAAAGGTTAAATTCGGGAATTGTTTGTAACTGAAGAAAATTATTCTTAGACACGATCAAATGGAATGAACTTGAATATACACGGAATAACACAGACCACTTGAAGCACAATCAGTCAAGAACTCTCTTAAACCTGAACTTCAATGACACCATTTTTTAGATGAAATATTTACATACTTTACTCTGTTCTTTGGGGACGTGTCCAATGACATTATTGTATTTCATCGTATTTTTACTGTGTGTGAGTCATATGGATGAGATTGTTTATTTGAGTACAGGGCACCTGACCTCCCTTGGGACTACCTGCACTACGAATGTGACATATACGACATGGGCTAAAATACGGGAAATCCCAGGAACAATCTGTAGACGATGACGTAAATATTACTCACCACAACGTTGCCCCCTTTCGGTATGAGTCCTTTGTCAGCCGCGTTATACCAGTACTTTAACACTGGGAAGAGAACGCTTGGGAATTAGGTACATTAGGTTTGGTAAATACAAACATCAAACAAGAAGGGAACCAGTCTTAACAGAAACAGTCTCCTCTAGCCTTGGAACCCAAATACAACATTCGCCAGCGAGATCTTCACGAACACCTACAGATTTCGTCTCAGGCTCCTAATAATGACCCGTGAAGATCCAGGGTAGAATTTGCCTTCATCAACCTATGCTTGCTACAAAATGCAACTCTAATTGTTCTAAGAGGCGACTAACGGGACCAGGTGGTCAGACTCGCTGACTTGGTTGACACACGTCATTGGTTCCCAGTTGTGCAGACGGATGTTTATGCTGTTGATCACTGGATTGTCTGTTCCAGACTCGCTTATTTACAGACCGCCGCCATATAGCTGGAATACTGCTAGGTGCGGTGCAAAACTAATCTCACTCACTCATCAACAAAAAGACAAGACTAATTTAGAGAATGTTTGCAAATGGATGTCATAATTATTGTCGTAAACGTGTGTATTAACTACATGACGTGTGTACGTGTGTGTGTGCGTGTTTGTGTGTGTGCGTGTTTGTGTGTGTGTGTGTGTGTGTGTGTGTGTGTGTGTGTACATATCATTCAAAATCATTTCCAGAATAATCAGACACGCCCACAAGCAGAGTGTGATCGATTGTTCCGACAGTGGGCGAGCTGGCTAAAGCTCCAGGCTGGTGATCCACGGAGGTTGAGGTGTCTGGTCCATCTGTGACCGGGTGTAAAAGCGTTGGAATCAACTTTGTGTGCAGACTCTTTCCGTGTTGTCACAACCCCTAGTGTACAGTACACAGCCTTGTGCACTTTAAAGAACCCACGAATTCGTTGGTATATGACCAATTAAATACATGCATACACCTAGTTGCGGGAACAGCAACATGCAGTACGCCTTGTGACTATCTGTCCCAGTCCACCCAGTTTTGAATTGGATACCTCGTTAGGATGAGAGAGCAGCAATAAACAAGGTGCTTTGTATACTAGTTGCATGGATATGTGCGCTAAATATAAATATCCTATGATAAAAATGACAATCAGGCGTACTAGATAATCCATTGACGGACTGGACTACCCAGTGTTTGACCAGATAATCCACCGATAGCCAAGATAATCCAATATTGGGCCAGAATATCCACTGATAGAGACAATCCAGTGATTGGGTCAGATAATCCCCTGACTGACAAGACGAAACAACGTTTGGCCAGATAATACATTTATGGACAAGGTAACAGTGATAAGACAACCAAGGGATTAGACAGATAGTATATTGATACTTTCACCTAGCAATGAGCCAGATATGGAGAAGAAAACCCAGTGGTGGGCCAGACAGTCCACTAATGGATAAGACAACCAAGGGATTAGACAGATAGTATATTGATACTTTCACCTAGCAATGAGCCAGATATGGAGAAGAAAACCCAGTGGTGGGCCAGACAGTCCACTAATGGATAAGACAACCAAGGGATTAGACAGATAGTATATTGATACTTTCACCTAGCAATGAGCCAGATATGGAGAAGAAAACCCAGTGGTGGGCCAGACAGTCCACTAATGGATAAGACAACCAAGTGATGGTCACGGTAACCCAGCCCAGATGAACCCATCACAAACCAGCATGCAAGTTTGGCAGTGAATCAAAAGTTCATTACATGGACCGTGGTCACTTTAACTGATGCACTTTCGGGAGACTCAGGAACCCGCTTCCCATAGCAACCAGACTTTCAATGACAGATTCCGATTCCACCAGCAGTAATGGCACGCTTATCGGTGCTATGGCACTCTACATGCGGGTCAAGGATCAGCTACTGTTGAGCGAATCGCCGTCCATATGGGTAGTTATTTTCTAGTTCTCACAGTATTATCGAATTACAAATATATTCATATTTTTCTCCCCTGAGTGTTATATTCAAATTGTGGTAATATTACAATAATATGTAGCAATTCACTTCTACTTTTAGTGGGATCTGGAGGCTATCTTCACAGCTAAAGATAAACCAGTAGCTCATTCCCAGACAGATTAATTTAATGAAACGCTATGTAACTGGAGGCAAAATGGTGATGGCTAATGATACTGTTCTCTTTCAAAGACATTTCCTTGGGGATTCTTATGTTTATCAAGGTTTAATGTTACATAGTTGGTATAATTGTCACAGAAACACAGGCTCATATCACATATCTGATACTTAGCTTTGTGAAATACTGATAGCATCAAGAGTATAGATATGTGACATAGACAGTCTCACCCAAGTGTCGACTGATATCAAATATATCAACACGAGTTGATAAAGTTACAAATTCAAATATTTTTACTTATATTTTCAACGAGTCCTGACAAATTTGGCGTCAACAGACACGAGCGTATATCACAAAAAACATCGCTGATACTAGTTTCTGAAAGCTATGCATCTCTGAACATGGTATTGTCATCAGACTTGCACGGTGACGATCATATATATCAATGTGTCGGCATCTGATTTGCGACGTCATATAATTTTGAGTCATGAGGCCAGGGCATTGTACAAAATATCTCCCAGGAGATATCACTTGATTTCCCACAAGCAATATCTCCAGAGGGACACATTTTGGATGATAAAATTAGTTGTTTTTTGTATTCAGATACAAATCTGACTGAATCTACCGAACCAGGCTCTTGTTGGATCGAAAAATTCCAGCTGTATAAAGACGGTCTGTGAATAACCGACTCTGGGTCAGACTATCCAGTGATTGACATCACTATATATGCAAGACATGCCGACAAGCATTAGTTGCAGAAGATCAATTCTAACCTGGGCTCACTTGATGATATGATGACATACAGCTGCAATATTTGTCCGATTATAACTGCAGTGTCTACAGTTCTCAAATTTTCGAGTTAATTCAAAGTCACGTTCGTTCAGTCGATCATGATTGCTAACATTACTGTTTTTGTAGAATGATTACTGCCTTCAGTGCCTTTGACACAACACCCAAACCATTCTCTTGTCGACGTTTCGAGACCAGGGTCCAATGTAATGCCAGATACGTTCCATGGAATGTCACCGATCCTATTTTGTTCATGTGGAATGGACTTGCCCTTGCATGTGTTTGTGACGTAGCCACTATGGACAGCATATGCCCACCTTTTCGCGACTATCTTGTATAAGAAATATATACAGTGATTTATATACACTAATAGAGATAGTACAACAGATTGTGCTTTTATGACAGTAGAAAGAATTTTGAGCTTTGATTACAACGCGATAAACAACATTCTCACTGACGTGGTGTGAGGTGAGAGACACGTTGCCAAAAGTCACGCTAAGATGATTTGCCCCTCCATATACTACATGATTCATACATACATTTGATTATAATAGAAAGAAACCGGATGCATTTGCCCTCTGTCATGACGCGGAAATAACTGGTTCAGTTTAGAATGAGCTCAACTAAATGAGTGAGTGAGTTTAGTTTACGGCCACTTCTGGCAGTGTTCCAGCAAAATCAGAGGTGAACACCAGAAATGGGCCTGACACGTCATACCCATCGAATCGAATCAGGGTCTTCGACGGGACGGTTAAAACGCTTTAACCACTCGGCTACCCAACTGCCCCTGTCAACTAAATGAACACCTAAGCGCTGATTATGGATTTGAAACATATCCTGACCATCCGTGTGCGAGGGGACTGGGTCTTAGTCCCATATCTCAGTTATCACAACGGACATTAAAAACTGACGGGCGGACGCAAGTGTGATCTATAATATCATTTAACATGGCAATGTACTGCACTGATGCAACCGGAAACAATTATACACCTTCACTATAAGTGGTGAGTTGACATATGTGTGAGGATGTTTACCGTTGTGCAGCGATGAGCATGCACGTGTCTTTTCGCTTGTACCAGTCCGGTCATATGTCACTTTTACATAGCTACTCCACCAAGATACCATGACACGCAAAGCCTTTATACTTTCTTTAAGCCGATCTTCATCTGATGAAAGGGCAAGATGTAGCCCTTGAAAATGTGAGGGGCGCTGGGGGTAGGTTGGTGGTTCAGAGTTCGCTTGTCACGCCAAAGTCCTGGGTTCGATTTCCTACATGAGTACATTGCGTGAAGCCCATCTCCATGATTTTAGTGAAATAAAGCGGCGTAAAACTAAACTCACTCAGTCACTGAAAAACATTCCTTTATCATCTTCTTCCAACATCTACATGCTTGTCGAAGACATATTTCATTTTAAATGGGTTATTACGTAAATTCCAAATATGTTGTTGGTGAAATATCTGACGCACCAGTCACAAAAATGATGACTGATGCAATTCCTTATGTGACTTGTGCAATGGATTTCACTACTTGATTCAGGTGAGTAATCTGGACCAGACAATTCAGTGATCAACATCGTGTGCATCGATCTACACAAATGGAATACGATGACGTGTCAACCAAGTCAGTGAGGATGACCACCTGAGTCGCCTTTTATCACAAGTATGGGCTACTTAAAACCAATTCTAACCCTGATCTTCACGGAACTTTGAAAGGGTTTGGTCCCATGTATTTGTTATGTGAACCCTGAACACTGTCATATTAATCTGACAATACTCACACTAAGACATATCTAACTACTTAACATTTTTAGTATCGACCTGAATCCAGATAACTTATACTGCCATTTCCCCTGATCTCCTTAAATTCCTCGACCGCAAAACTTACCTTCGTGATGTTCCTCCACAATGTATACGGGGGTGATGTTGGAGAAGGCATGGGCGTGGTTAACGTGGATGGTGTTGTGTTGTGGTGTTGGGGTGTCCAAACTTTTCGGGGCTGGTTGAAGGGGTTTGCCGATTCTTGCCAGTTCCCCACAGTCTGCGGGCTTCTTGGCTTCTGGACAAGGGCCTCTGACGCGCCACAACAGAAAGGTGCACGCTGCCCACAGTACGAGTATTAGGAGAACTAGCTCAAGAGTCCTCAGTGGCCGGAAACGCATCTTATCAGCTGGGATAGTTCCCATCTGAAAGTACAATATTATAACTGATCTGGGATGCAAACCTCAGCTGTTCCAGTAATGGCCAGACCTGTCACACACCATCAATCTATGAATCAGAATTTTGGAGTATACCTACTGTCACGTACGCTTGACAGCCAGCAACAGATGGACAAAACCAGATGGCATGAAAAGCGTCCTCGTGATCATGTATCTATTTACGTGACATGTGAACACCCTATTATGGGGGTAGTCTGGCCCGTCTGTGGGTGTAACATGCATCGATTACCGGCAATCTGATTAATGTAAAACACTATGTAACGTGAATTTTGTGTGAATGTAGAACGTCTATAAAATATTCATGCAAATGGGATTTCATGTTTTCATTTGGAGGAAGTGTCAGGTAGGGACACTTATACTGGACGATTATTTAATGGGAATGATTGAATGGACTTTAACACTGAATTAACAATAATCCTTAAATTATTCTGGTATGTAGTGTAGCGTAACAACAGGGAGCTTCAGACAAACTTTTCGTGATCGAGTAAACAGTCACTTATTAAATATCTGCAAATGACAGAGTAATGGACAAGATTTGTAAGTAATATAACATGTTTTATTGCACCGGTCTACTCACTGATACTCCCAAGCTACATATAACAATGAACAACTCATCAGGGCTGGCCTCCAGTTGTCAGTGTACTGTAAACTGCTCACGTCAGAGCAAGCTGTAAGTGGGATGTTTATTTACCTGGTGACTGACACATGTCCCTCATGTATAAGTAAATCCGTCAGTTGACTTATTCTTGTTTTCCGCATTTAGCAAGTTTTCAGCTATATGGAGTAGGGCTTAGATTTTTTATGCTGTCTTAGCGCTATGATAGGCGTAAGGTAATGTTAATGTATGGTACTTACGACTATCTTAGCGCTAAGAGAGGTTCGAAAATCAAGGCCCCGGTCTGTAAATAATCGAGTCTGGATCAGACAATCCAGTGATCAACAGGATGAACTGGGATACACGTCCACCAAATCAACGAGCCCGATCACCCGATTCCGTTAGTCGACATTTACGAAAAACAGGGGTTACTGAAGATCAGTTATAACCCAGATCTTCACGTGCCAGTCAGCTGACTTGTGAAGATGTTGTCTTTGCTATTATTTCAGGTGGTCTCTACAGTCCGTTTGATTCCATTTGAGACCGATGAATTGCTCGCTAACACAAAGTCAAAGTCGTGGAATATAGCGAAAGGTGACCAGAAAATGACGATCGTTTGTTAAACAACATTTTTATCCGGGTGTCCCAAATTATGAGACACATAATCAGAGTTGGTCTGTCGATTTCATGTGACAGTGCAAAATTTGATTTTGTTGCAATTATTAGATTTTGTGTTAGTGAATCCCAAGGAATCACGAGTATCGAGATTCGCGTTTCCGATAGAAAATATCAGTTTCCCTCATTTGAACAAACAGATTTCACTCTGTGTAAATGGCTAGAGGACTTACGTGCATTTGGTAGGGGCCACTGAGAAGAAGTGATAGACCAGGTGTTATAAAAAAGTACACATACTCTGCCGTATTTGTAGCACCTGTCGCTGGCATTAGCACCTGTCGCTGGCATTATGTTCATGTAAAAAAAACATAAAACGTGTAAATGTGGCCTGACGCCACACGTACAGAGAAACCAGCGTATTGTTTTTCCTGTTTACGAAAATGTTTGTAAGACCATAAAAAACAAATCGGACTGAAAATCCAAAGATGTTTTTAGCAAAATATTTCTGATGTATGTAAACAAATGTAGATATACACCAAAACGAATAAACATGAGTAATCAATAAATAAAGATTAATCAGCATTCGAGAAGTTGGTTACTCAAACATGAAACATACAACTTTATGGATGACTAGTTCGTATTTATTGCATAGGTTCTTACATCGCTATTAGGCTTGATAAATATTTGTGATAACGTATTACTTAGCCTGTCTTCAACACCTCCTCTGATACAAACATTTACAAACATTATGTTAGTTATGTTATGAGGAACACACATGAACACTGAACGAAGTGTGTTTCTTAGACACCCATTACTTGTAACTTGACTTGAGATCATTATCATTATCATTATCATTATCATTATCATTATCATTATCATTATCATTATCATGTAGTCGCCTGGTTACTGTCAGCTGAAAGGCAGGAGATGTATTAAAAGAGGTCGGATACGCTATAGTTTGGCATGAAATGCATGTGGACCCGTTTTGTTTTTGTAAATAACTCTTCATCCAGTGATCCAGTCGATCTCAAACTTTGCAAATAATGTTTTGTTAGACAACTTAATCACACTGTAAATTTTATGGAATTGTATGAAAGAATCTGTCTGTGTAACTGACAACAAAATAAACAGTAAAACGCTGACTGCTTGCAGACGGAGGGAGCCAATGACCTACATTGACATACGTTGACCTCTCTGACCCAACACTGCCGCTGATACATGTCAATTGTATGAAAGAATCTGTCTATGTAACTGACAACAAAATAAACAGCAGAACGCTGACTGTTTGAAGAGGTAGGGTTCCAATGACTTATTGAATCGGCTAAACAAGATATCCAGAATCTTGACTGCCAGACCATTATGATCATGTCTGATAACAGAGCCCAACACTCTCGTTCCTCTATTAATCGTTTATAAATCGCCAATCTGGAGGTCAGGGTTTGATTAATGGGGAGGCTCCTCACAATAGAATTTTATCGTGTACTTTTGCATACACTTATTTATCGAATGATCCTCTGGAGATGCATATCAAGACTTACGACGAAAGCAAGGAATTCCACATCTATTTTAAGAGTGTCAAAGTTGTTGGACACAATCTGAAATTTGAGGCTGATTTTCTTGATGACGATGTGCTGCAGGACGGTACAGTCATGGGAGTAAACCAGGTGAAGTCCTTTACCAAGTCTACCCAGAGTTGGTCCTTTGCTGAGAAGCTTTTTGAGAAACCATTGCATCGTGTGTACATGTAGTGTATGGAATAAAATAGCAGTCCAACCGACTCCTTCATCTGTATGAAGTCGGCTGGTCTCAAATGTGAAACTGAGGGCTTCCTTTTCGCTGTTTAGGACCAGTCACTTCCCACTCGCAAAATGTGATTCTTAAACAAAATATATAATAACATGAAATGCTGACTGTCTAATGAATTTACAGAGACTGTCTGACTCCTTGTCAGTGGATGTCCTTCCTTGGTACAAACTTCATCTCTTAAACGCCATAATGGCCTGGCTTGTTGCTTTTACTAGCGTTTCCGCCATGCCTGTGACTTTGCTTCCGAGGTGCATAAGTGGTACGACCCTGAACATGTCCAGGGCGTCCTGGAAAATGATGCTTTTAAACTCAGTGGAATAGGCCCATATACAGCCCCAGAAGAATTCCAGCCAACAAACCTGATCTTGTCCTTTTTGATAAAGCTCAAGAAATGTCTCGCTTGCATCCCAAGTACTCTATCGCCAGGGTCGCCATTGTTTTCCGTACCCTTGGTTTGGTACCACCTGACCTCTTGGCGCAGATCAGGAGCGTGCCCAGGTTGTCCACCGGGAGCACAGCCCTTCTGACAATCTGGGTAATGTATTTACAGACCGCCGCCATATAGCTGGAATATTGTTGGCGGAGAAAAACCAAAACTTGAGCTCGAATCCCACTAAACCCTGATTATGTTTCATGACTGGCAGAATCATGCTCGTGAATTTCACCCTAGTAATGAGTAAGTGAGTTTAGTTTATCAGGGAGATAATATATATATAATGCTGTAGATTATCCCTGGTTATATTCCGCTTTTAGCAATATTTTACCAATATCACGACTTGTGGGGAATCAAACCCGAATCATTAGCGTGACGAGCGACCGCTTTAACCACTATGCTAACCACCCCTTCAGTAGTAAGCATCTATACTCCTCACAAAAAAGAAGCATATTTCAGAGTAATAGCTTTATCTCGGGAGGGATTTTTGTCCGGCGTGCCACTGAAAGGTAAATAAGCAAAATATACATAACCTTTAGTGACTGCCAAATTGATTATTTCTCATAACATCGATAACATCGATCACTCGAAGACAACCACTCTCAGAAACAAAAAAACCCCAAAACAACAACAACAAAACAAAACAAAAAAAAAATACAACAAACAAACAAACGAACAAACAAAAAAACATACAAAATGTGTGGCATGAATGTTCTCCACATTTCACACATGCAGTCTGATCAGTTAAAACCTACCTGTAATCATTCCTCTGCTCCTCTTCATTGTTAGGGATGGTAATGCCATCCATGGATGATAATTGCAGGTACAGAGTTGTTAATGATGTTGTTTAGATCAACAACATCACACGTATGGACTAGCCTGTACGGTCATGCTTTAGACATTATTGGAAGTAGTGTTTACGGTCTCCATATTCACCCACAGATTCTGGATGAACTTGAACGGGCTTTACAGAGGGAACATAATAACAACAACTTTAAATTAAAGGCTCATATGGTCAATGTAAAGACGTTTAGAAGCTTGTGTTTGTGTTCATGATGGTCACGCGTTACTGAACACTGCTTCACTATCCCAAACCGACTTCACCTTTGTAATATTGCTCCATCGATGCAGCACATTTTGCACGACTGTTTCAAGGGCACATGATTTGGGTGATTTATAAATCTATTATTGCTCAGTATCATTTCATTTCCTTTTGTTAGTCGTGTGTACATATGTTTCACATTTCCATTGCATCATTCCATGACTGGCAATTTCAATAAATGGAAATGAGACTAAGAAAAACAATTTATGTTATATTTGGGAGTACACTTTCTTAGTAAAACACAAATTCTAGTACTTTTTTAGTTGAGCCCCGGGATTCGAACCCACACCCTCAGAGTCAGGCACCCATTCTAATTTCTGTTGCTTAACTTTTTGTGAGTAGTGTAATATCTGCATCCCTCTGTGGGTTTTCGTCTATATTTCGTCTATATGTTGCTGATATCCAATGTCTGAAATACTGTTCTAAGCATGTTAAAACACCTCCATGTTGTATACTGGCAAGCACGACCGATGACACGTGTGTGCCTATCACTGGAACTAACAGTCGTTCATATATACATCACCTACCACTAGCTAATGGACATCACTGTGTAATCAACGACATTGCTTTGATAACGTTAATTTATAAGGCTCTTAAAATAAACAACAAAATTATTTTAACTAAATAATTATAAAATTTGATTGTATTTTAATCAAATATTAAAGTACTTACACGTTTGTCTGTCGATGTCCCGCTAGTGTTCCTCTGTCGCATCCCTACACCATCTCCACGCTGTCCCCAGACATGCCAACGGTCTTTTTACTAAAGGCAGTCATCTCATCTCACCTGTCCTCTCAGACGCTGTCGCGCTACCTGAATCCCCCCACATCTTCACCGTCACGACCACGCCGTGCCCAACAGCCGCGCGAATAGCTGAGCCGTCAACATCCGTTAAGCCTCTTTCATCGTCTCCTCATAGTCTTCTGTCTTATAATAACAAGATAAAGATCTTTATACTTTAACTAAGAGCTTACAATATAAGGAAATGATCTGCACATGTAATCCCACACACATACCGAGTCAAACCCATTCCTGATGTGCCGGTATAAAGAAAATGCCTTTATATCAAATGACAGAAAAC
Source organism: Haliotis asinina (assembly GCF_037392515.1). Lineage (NCBI taxonomy): Eukaryota > Metazoa > Mollusca > Gastropoda > Lepetellida > Haliotidae > Haliotis > Haliotis asinina. Next base: position 15,078,982 of record NC_090284.1, read on the forward strand.
CACTCTATCTTCTGTCACAGAACGTATCGCTGATATTCATTAATATCAATTTTACAGCGTCAAATACTCGCGAAGCACCTCCTCGGTATTCTTGTCCTAATATAAATAATATGAAATATTCAATTATATAAAGAGATATTGGTTTAGAAGAGACCAGACTATTAATCCGACGACGCATGTGACACGGACTGAGGTAATGAAATGGCGCCATGTTTCATTCACGAACTGACGGGAAAAGAACTGGACTATGTGAAGGGTGACTAAGGATGGTTATTTCCACTAAAGATGAATTACTTTTTTGAGTGGCGCTTTACAGGGTGGGAAGTGCTATATTGTCAAACGTTCTGGATTACACCTTATTTATATATTCGTGAGTGCGGCAGATTTATGTACCGTTGTCCAGCAGTAAGTGAATGGGATGTGTGTGTACCGACTGCAACAAAGAGAGTGAGTATGGCTTTCTGCCGCTTTTAGCAATATTCCATCAATATCACGGGGTGGGGCAGATATGTCATATGTTAATAAGTACAGCTTCTAGGTATCTAGGTACTCTAGGTTTATCGTCTACGACTCTGGGTATTCGGCTTACCAGCGATAAGTCAGGATCTAGTAATTTGGGCGTGTCACAGATTATCACCATGGCACCAAACGCTGGATTTTACACCACTGAAACAAACGCAGATACTTAGGAGAAAAGCGCTGTGGACTGATTAGCGTATGATTCATGATATCTATTAAAGTTTAATTTACATAAAGCTACCCCTTTGAAACAATCATAACACTATATTTTATCATGGGTTGAATATCAAAGCCCAAAGTGTCAAGGGTAGAAGGTTTGTGGATAGGGTACCAGATGCATAATGTTTGGTATGAGAATTCGGAAACACTTAAATGTGACGAGGATATTCTTGATATATATTCACCCATGAAATATACAAATCGTGAACCTGTGTGACTATGGCGTGTCCAACGCAAACATCGTTATACGATAACATGTGTCGACCAACGCAACGATCCTGGCCACCCGATCCCGTTCGTCACCTCTAACGACATGCATAGGTTACTAAAGACTTATTGTAAAGCGGATCCACTATTTGCAGATAATTATAGCTGGGTTAAAACTGAGACCAGCTTTAAACAAAATACAAACAAACTCTGCTTTTGCATACCACATATACACATAATGAACCGGATCTATCATTGGAACTTGATACCCTTCGATGCAAATGAATCTTTATGAATTTCCTGTCATGTTCTCCATGTCATATCTAAACTACACCACATTTTGCTCTCCTGTCTGAATGTGGAATTGTTGGAGGTCGTGTCCCAAGCAGATCACCACGTTTATATATACACCTTGGTAAGAGCTGAGTGAGTGAGTGAGTGATCATGAGTGAGTGAGTGAGTGAGTGAGTTTAGTATTACGCTGCACTCAGCAATATTCCAGCGACATGGCGGCGGTGTAAGTCCTGAATGAGAGGACCTTGAATGTTGTAACAAAATGTTGTAACAAAATGTTGTAACAAAATGTTGTAACAAAATGCTCTATGATATATGTAACATATACAACATCCCAAAGTCTCAACATATTTTGAACATTAATATTATTATTTTTATTTTTTTTTATATGAATGGCAGTGAGCAGAATCATTCCTCGGTTACTGGTCCATTTCGCATGTCAATACGTTCGAGGCACGTGCTTTTCAGGCAAAATTTTGTCAGAATCGTTATGCAATAATGGATGTATACTGGTTGCAGTTACCTTGAATATTCATTGATAATTTTGTTGATGTATTAATTGCATTGTTGTTATTGGAAATGATTTTATGATAGATTGTATTTTTTCAATACAGCAATATCGTGTGTATAATTGGCAATCCCAGATATTAATACATGCATGGCATAACGGTAAAGTCTCAATTTGCAGAATTTGCCTAAACAGCTTTCTGCATATGTGCATTCAATCTTTGTGCATCGATTCAAGACCTAACTTTCGTCTGTGAACGCTTAGCAGTTCTGCCGATTTTTTGCAGGAAACAATACCATTACGTGATATTATACTATATTATACTATACTATAGTATTAGGTTTTCGTGATGCAGAAGACCACCAAACCAACAAAACCTAAAATATCCCGGTACACAATTGGGCGACACTTTCTAGGTTCCTTTTAATGAAAGGACGAACAATTACACTGTGCACAGGGTGCCTGAAAACCTATGTTTGGATATATTGTAGCAAAATCGTTGCACACCTATGAAACGACCATTTCAACAGTGAAAGTAATAATGTCTTAGTTCTCAGACACCAGTTTTGCCGGAGACAACCGGAGTGAAGGTTCAGGGAAACAAATGTCCTACGATCAGGGTTCATTTGTATACATACAGAGATAAAACAAATGTTCTGCGATCGGGGTTCATTTGTATACACACAGAGATAAAACAAATGTTCTACGATCGGGGTTCATTTGTATACATACAGAGATAAAACAAATGTTCTGCGGTCGGGGTTCATTTGTATACACACAGAGATAAAACAAATGTTCTGCGGTCGGGGTTCATTTGTATACACACAGAGATAAAACAAATGTTCTGCGGTCGGTTTTCATTTGTATACACACAGAAATAAAACAAATGTTTTACGGTGGGGGTTCAATTGCAATGCTTGGAATTTTTAGGGAATAGATGAAATCCCTTGGGGCCACAGTGCTTTCACGAAATCAATGATTCTTTGGGGGATTACGTGAAATCCCTGATTTCACACATTCTCTGTAATATACACACAGCTGAGATAAAACAAATATATTACGACCAGGGTTAATTTATATACACACAGAGAAATAAACCAAATTACGATCAGGGTTTATTTGTATGCCACGGCACATGTGAACTATGTACTACTCTTAACATGTCTACTGAACATTTGTACAGCCCAGTAGCTTCACTTGTAGTCAGTTACAGCACTCAGTGTGTTTAGGTCAGTGTCTCGGCAGACAGAGACTGTATTTCCTTAATCGAAAACACGACTGGTGACTTTCTAAAACATATAGTTATTTAGTCCTATAGAACTTGTTTGAACATTTTAAATATATAATTAGTGTGAACTAGCACTAGCGAATAAAGATAAGAAAAGTTGAATTCTTTAACGTTCATAATTATGTTTGTGGAATGATTCTGGAAATATAGGCATAAATATGCCACACCTATTGAGGATATAAATTTTGTTGCACAAGAGAATGTGGCGTGGAAGAGATTTATTTTCGAGTTCGATATTGTAGTTTTAATGAATAGATATCCAGTATGGCGGTATTAGCTCATCTTATCCCATCACAGACTTTGTTGTCAAAAAAGGATAAAAGAAGAACATTCTTCGAGGACTTAACCCCTATGCACATTGAAGTGAGTGAAGAATATTCCAGATATATGGCGGCGGTCTGTAAACAATCAAGTCTGAACCAGACAATCCAGTGATCAATAGCATGAGCATCGATCTGCGGAACTGGGAACAGATGACATGAGTCAACCAAGTCAGCGAACCTGACCACCTGATCCCGTTAGTCGCCTCTTACGACAAGCAGAGTCGCCTTTTATGGCAAGCATGGGTTGCTGAAGGTCTACTGTACCCTGGACCTTCACGGGTCCCGTACACATTGAAGTCTAGGGATGTGTACAAACACGTTTTGTATATGTTGACGTGTTTTGACAGGAATACGCAGCTGTCACAGTAACTATATTTATGATTTAACTTTCAGATGCTATCTTGTCACTCCTCAATGTAATAGCATCACTAAGGCATCAAAGATACTACTATTAAGTTAAGGCTTTGGTTTAGTGTGGATCACACACGAAGTGGGCGATAAAAACATGTCTCTTAATACTTTTGTACAGAGACTTAAAGACTGGAATCAACAAAATTGGTACTCTAGAATTTGTGATTCAAGTAAATTATGTAATTATAAGGAACATAGATCTCTATTGTCATTTGAATATTATTTGTGTGCTACGCCAGAAAGGGAATACAGAAGACTTTTATATCTATTACGTCGATGTGAGTTCCCTTTAATGGTCAATATTGGTTGATGGTGCGGCATCCTCCGCTGTAAGAGACTATGTACATCTTGTGCGCTAGGTTGTATCACAGGCAAACAGTAGCGCAAATGGGGTTGCGCAGCATACGGGATATGACAAGTCTTCTTATATGAGAGCGAAGCGAGCAAAGGTTGGCAACGTACTTTCCTCGCTTCGGATCAAAAAATATTTTCATGTCAAAATAAAATATCGTATGAACGTATGAACCATAATGTGAAGACCATTCCCGGTACATTATTAAGGGCGGCCATTTAACTTTCAGGACAAAAGCAGGGTGCGCACCCCTGCATCCCCCCTCCCTCTGGATCCGCCTATGTAATATAACACGAGGTAATAACTGAAGTGCTGGCTGGAATATCGCTGAGTGTTAGAAAGAAGCAAAAACGAAAACCAAACCAAATCATGACTAGAAACAAAGCATTCCGAAGCCCGAATAATACACGCGGGTGGATTCATACCAAGAAATAGGAACTGTAGCTATATGCAGTCATTTCCAAATATCATTTTATGTCGTAATATGCTTCAGTTTGGTCTTACTTTCCACACTATTCTGGAACTGTATGATAATAGTGAAATGTTCTTGAAAACCAATTTACGGCCCCATTTTAATCCGAGAATGTATCTGTATACATGAAAGTGTAGATTTCTCAAAATTCTAAGGGCTTGTTAAAATGGGAAATATTAATCTCGTCCCAATTACATGCTGTCAGCTCTACAATGCCGATCGTATAATCAAGCATGTGCTTGTTTGCCTGTTTGATATTTAAGACACGATTGATGTTTCGTCTACATAATACTTCCTCTGATTATTTAAAATGAGACCCATGAAGATCCGGGTTAGAACTGATCTTCAGTAACCCATGCTTGTCCTACGAGGCGACTAACGAGATCGGGCGGTCAAGCTCGCTGACGTGGTTGACACGTGTTCTCGTACTCCATTTGCGCAGATCTATGCTCATGCTTTTGATTACTGAATTGTCTGGTCCAGCCTCGATTATTTACAGACCGCCACCATATAGCTGCGATATTGCTGACTGCGGTGTTAAACAACAATTAACTGATGATGAATGTTTAGCACACAGATGAAACAGATAATATTCACACATGGCCCATGCAGACATTTAAAACGTCATTGGAAGATTTGTCAACGATAATCATCAAACAAGACCATCTGTGACATGGTAGCTTGGTCAGTGTTCAAACCATGTAGTGAACCTGTTTGCTCATCATGCAAATAGCACTGATAGGCATACACAAAGATATATGCCCAGACGGTGTTTCTAGATGGAAAAGTAAATGTACCAAAGGTGTTTTTAAAGGTTTGTAGAAATATACACTTTTCAAAAATAGAGAAAACTTTATTCTTTTTTAACTTTATTCTTTTTAATGATCATATTTAATTTCCTTTATTTAATGCAGGGGTGTAACTGAGGGTGGTTGTGATATGTGGACAAAATATCAATGCTTAATGTCCTACCACAAGCCATGTACATCCAAGGGTGAGTTCCTGATGTGACCACCACGTGCTACTTGGCACGAAGTGAATAAGACTCCATTGACTCCATTCAGACCGAAGTGTTCAATCCGTGAAGATCCGGGTTAGATCCGTGAAGATCCGGGTTAGAATGAGTGAGTTATGATTTATCGTTACATCGGCAATATTTCAGCCATATCGTGACGAGAACATATTTCACATTAAAATGGAATATATCATGTATATCATAAAAAAACAACTAGACAACAAATAGTAAACAACTAGAATATCACAGTGTGGGGAGGTAACGAAAATAGCACTATTTGGACAGTACAATATAAAACAGGCTATAGATCGCCAACAACTGAAAGTAGATCACCATACTAGGGTCCATGGGGACTTACAATACTTTCGATACCTGCATGGACCCTAACTGGATTTATAACATCCCTTCAGCTGCTGGCGGCTGTGCTGAGTTTAAGCCAATGTTAAAAAATAAATATACTAATAACAAAAATATGGTAGAGCTAAACTGTATATCTTCAGCAACCCATGATTGTCGTAAGAGGCAACTAACGATATCTGGAGATCAGGCTTACTTGGTCGACTTGGTTGACACGTCATCGTATCGCATTTGCCTGGATCGATACTCAGTCTGGTCACTGGATTATCTGGCTCTCGATTATTTATAGACCTTTGCCATATAGTTGGAATATTGCTGTGTGTGAATTAAACCACAAACAAACCAAACCAAACCATCTGTAGTGTTCGCTATTGATTATTTTAGTTTAGTAAATGAACAATTTCCCCTTCGATAAACCGATAGGTTATGATAGTGTTTCAGTAACAGCCGTTTCACCGCTCCAGCAACCTCTACCAGCAACCTCTAACAGCAACCTCTACCAGCAACCTCTACCAGCAGGCACATCCCCGACAACCTGTTGACAAATGATGATGTTTGAACTTGTTTGATGGACAGGTAGAATGATAGTTCAGGTGAGAAAACGCTAGGAGCTGATGCCATCTGGTACTGCCGTATCTTAACACCTTCCGATTATTGGACTAGGAACAAACTACGATGAATGATAAGCTTTGAAAGTTCCATATGAAACAGAGGTAATAGGAATCTGACTTATGAAAACCTAGGCTTTGTTGCTTCTTATTTAACGCTTGTTGGCATCACGTGTACAGTCAAAGGTACTGTTTAGCATGAGACCACCAAGGTGTTGCCCATATGGTTGCCGACTGCCAAGATTAACGTTGATGGGGTTGATATGTTTGACGGTGTGGATATTTACGTTATTCATCTTTAGGAAGGCATGGATGTCCTGCCTTCCATTTCTTAACACACACACCTGGGTGTCCGACACCGCTTTTAGGACACCGGTAACACCTGTATACGTCATTGAAGAGCATCATGAAGGTGAGTTTACAAAGAAAAGTGGTTTCGGAAGGAGTTCAGTTGAATGCTGTCCCGGGCCAAATTTTAGTTCTTTTGCATGTACGATATTGTTTTCATAGGACGACACTTTCTCAGTATAGATTCTCGTACAGTACAGATTTTGACAAAAGAATAAAATGGTTTCTGCAGAAAGGGGGTTCAACGGTGCTTTAAAAAAAACTCTTAGTCTTACAGTATGTACACATCTTATATTTAGGATTACACGTTCTTAGTACAGATTCTGTTTAGGAGATAAACATCACGTGTAGGCCAATTTCCGGGTGGTATTGAGTATTTCAAGCACTTCATTTGGAACCGGGGTCAATTTTTACGTGTCAATTTTTTTTATGTGGCAATACGTAGCGAATAGTCTTGCAATTTCCCGGAGTAGAATCCCATTCGATCATGTTTTTGAACTAATCAGATTAAAGAACACGGTGACTTTGGGTTTTGGTTGGCTTGAGTTAAAATAAATGAATCAGCGGAAATCAGCTGTGACACCATGTATCATTTTTTTCGAGTCCACCTGCACTAACTAATACTTTTACAAGTCGTATTAGAAGGTCGGACTCCACACACAGACACACACAGACACACACACACAGACACACACAGACACACAGACACAAAGACACACACAGAGACACACACACACACCACACCACACCACACACACACACAGACACACACACAGACACACACACACACACACACACACACCACACCACACCACCCCATCCCACCCCACACCACACCACACCACACCACACCACACCACACCACACCACACCACACCACACCACACCACACCACACCACACCACACCACACCACACCACACCACACCACACCACACCACACCACACCACACCACACACACATCGCTCTTTCTGGACAGTGTTACCTGCTTATAGTCCAGGTGGAGGCAGCTGAAAAAAATGATGTCGGTCGTAGCCTCCCCAGTGCTGATTTTGTTTGACACTATTTGCAGTTAGTATGATGTCTTGGGCTCCTGAAAAGTCCTGTAATACTCTCAGATTGTGGTATCAGTTTTTTTCCACAGGCCATTTGATGTGGTTGAGGTCTGTGAGCATTTTCATGACATTTGGTTTGCACTACATTCTCACTGATTCACTGATTCTGCAGTGGTAATAGCAGACATGTCCTGGTTTGATTTCTATACGTACCCACCCCATTCTTATTTCCGGTATAGTTTCAAGATGAAAACGTCGACATCGTCATGCCTCCACAGAAAAATGAGGGTGGACCAAGAAAGACATCTTATTTAATGAAGGGGTGATGCATTCAAGAATTTTATCAAACATGGGTGGGGTGATTCTATTGTGCACAGAGGCATGTCTTTTTGTATAGCAGGTGATTGTTGCCCGAACAGCTTTGACTTGTAGATGACTCCAATTCTGACATGATGTAACATATGATATGAAAGAAGGTGAAGAGGAGAGTTAATTGTAAGCTTCCGAATGTATCAAAAGTGATTAGGAGTTATCTGACAGACCTCTTTGAATACCTACAACAAGAGCTTAGACGCAGTTATCGACCATGAAGCATAGTTTTCTAATACTTTGAATACCTACAACAAGAGCTTAGACGCAGTTATCGACCATGAAGCATAGTTTTCTAATACTTTGAATACCTACAACAAGAGCTTAGACGCAGTTATCGACCATGAAGCATAGTTTTCTAATACTTTGAATACCTACAACAAGAGCTTAGACGCAGTTATCGACCATGAAGCATAGTTTTCTAATACTTTGAATACCTACAACAAGAGCTTAGACGCAGTTATCGACCATGAAGCATAGTTTTCTAATACTTTGAATACCTACAACAAGAGCTTAGACGCAGTTATCGACCATGAAGCATAGTTTTCTAATACTTTGAATACCTACAACAAGAGCTTAGACGCAGTTATCGACCATGAAGCATAGTTTTCTAATACTTTGGATACCTACAACAAGAGCTTAGACGCAGTTATCGACCATGAAGCATAGTTTTCTAATACTTTGAATACCTACAACAAGAGCTTAGACGCAGTTATCGACCATGAAGCATAGTTTTCTAATACTTTGAATACCTACAACAAGAGCTTAGACGCAGTTATCGACCATGAAGCATAGTTTTCTAATACTTTGAATACCTACAACAAGAGCTTAGACGCAGTTATCGACCATGAAGCATAGTTTTCTAATACTTTGGATACCTACAACAAGAGCTTAGACGCAGTTATCGACCATGAAGCATAGTTTTCTAATACTTTGAATACCTACAACAAGAGCTTAGACGCAGTTATCGACCATGAAGCATAGTTTTCTAATACTTTGAATACCTACAACAAGAGCTTAGACGCAGTTATCGACCATGAAGCATAGTTTTCTAATACTTTGGATACCTACAACAAGAGCTTAGACGCAGTTATCGACCATGAAGCATAGTTTTCTAATACTTTGAATACCTACAACAAGAGCTTAGACGCAGTTATCGACCATGAAGCATAGTTTTCTAATACTTTGAATACCTACAACAAGAGCTTAGACGCAGTTATCGACCATGAAGCATAGTTTTCTAATACTTTGAATACCTACAACAAGAGCTTAGACGCAGTTATCGACCATGAAGCATAGTTTTCTAATACTTTGAATACCTACAACAAGAGCTTAGACGCAGTTATCGACCATGAAGCATAGTTTTCTAATACTTTGGATACCTACAACAAGAGCTTAGACGCAGTTATCGACCATGAAGCATAGTTTTCTAATACTTTGAATACCTACAACAAGAGCTTAGACGCAGTTATCGACCATGAAGCATAGTTTTCTAATACTTTGAATACCTACAACAAGAGCTTAGACGCAGTTATCGACCATGAAGCATAGTTTTCTAATACTTTGAATACCTACAACAAGAGCTTAGACGCAGTTATCGACCATGAAGCATAGTTTTCTAATACTTTGGATACCTACAACAAGAGCTTAGACGCAGTTATCGACCATGAAGCATAGTTTTCTAATACTTTGAATACCTACAACAAGAGCTTAGACGCAGTTATCGACCATGAAGCATAGTTTTCTAATACTTTGAATACCTACAACAAGAGCTTAGACGCAGTTATCGACCATGAAGCATAGTTTTCTAATACTTTGAATACCTACAACAAGAGCTTAGACGCAGTTATCGACCATGAAGCATAGTTTTCTAATACTTTGAATACCTACAACAAGAGCTTAGACGCAGTTATCGACCATGAAGCATAGTTTTCTAATACTTTGAATACCTACAACAAGAGCTTAGACGCAGTTATCGACCATGAAGCATAGTTTTCTAATACTTTGAATACCTACAACAAGAGCTTAGACGCAGTTATCGACCATGAAGCATAGTTTTCTAATACTTTGAATACCTACAACAAGAGCTTAGACGCAGTTATCGACCATGAAGCATAGTTTTCTAATACTTTGGATACCTACAACAAGAGCTTAGACGCAGTTATCGACCATGAAGCATAGTTTTCTAATACTTTGGATACCTACAACAAGAGCTTAGACGCAGTTATCGACCATGAAGCATAGTTTTCTAATACTTTGGATACCTACAACAAGAGCTTAGACGCAGTTATCGACCATGAAGCATAGTTTTCTAATACTTTGAATACCTACAACAAGAGCTTAGACGCAGTTATCGACCATGAAGCATAGTTTTCTAATACTTTGAATACCTACAACAAGAGCTTAGACGCAGTTATCGACCATGAAGCATAGTTTTCTAATACTTTGAATACCTACAACAAGAGCTTAGACGCAGTTATCGACCATGAAGCATAGTTTTCTAATACTTTGAATACCTACAACAAGAGCTTAGACGCAGTTATCGACCATGAAGCATAGTTTTCTAATACTTTGGATACCTACAACAAGAGCTTAGACGCAGTTATCGACCATGAAGCATAGTTTTCTAATACTTTGAATACCTACAACAAGAGCTTAGACGCAGTTATCGACCATGAAGCATAGTTTTCTAATACTTTGAATACCTACAACAAGAGCTTAGACGCAGTTATCGACCATGAAGCATAGTTTTCTAATACTTTGAATACCTACAACAAGAGCTTAGACGCAGTTATCGACCATGAAGCATAGTTTTCTAATACTTTGAATACCTACAACAAGAGCTTAGACGCAGTTATCGACCATGAAGCATAGTTTTCTAATACTTTGGATACCTACAACAAGAGCTTAGACGCAGTTATCGACCATGAAGCATAGTTTTCTAATACTTTGAATACCTACAACAAGAGCTTAGACGCAGTTATCGACCATGAAGCATAGTTTTCTAATACTTTGAATACCTACAACAAGAGCTTAGACGCAGTTATCGACCATGAAGCATAGTTTTCTAATACTTTGAATACCTACAACAAGAGCTTAGACGCAGTTATCGACCATGAAGCATAGTTTTCTAATACTTTGAATACCTACAACAAGAGCTTAGACGCAGTTATCGACCATGAAGCATAGTTTTCTAATACTTTGAATACCTACAACAAGAGCTTAGACGCAGTTATCGACCATGAAGCATAGTTTTCTAATACTTTGAATACCTACAACAAGAGCTTAGACGCAGTTATCGACCATGAAGCATAGTTTTCTAATACTTTGAATACCTACAACAAGAGCTTAGACGCAGTTATCGACCATGAAGCATAGTTTTCTAATACTTTGGATACTTTTGTTACTTTATCGAATATTTTAGGAATGTGAAGCTTTTATTAACCATGACATTGAACTATAGTTGTTTTTTTCTATACTGTGTTAATCGTGTGACACCAAATGAATTGTTTGTTTTATATATCAGTACCAATTATGTCGTGCTATGTTTAAGTAATATAACTACAAACTGTCATCTTAGTCGCCATTTTGAATTCTGGATAATATGAAATATTTCTATGTAACATACTGTCACTCTAAAATTTAACAAGAAACAAAAACAACTGATTCTAGTTACTAGAACAATGTAAACTTTCAATAAATATATCACCACCATACATTTCCATGAAAAGTCGGAGAATCGCTAAAATCCCCTGTCTCAAAGACTAATCTGTAAAACATTATATTACCACGACATTACCATACACAATAACTTGTTTTGTGCCCAAGCCACCACTCTAGAAGAGACAAGTGTCAAAAGACATCAAAAGTATCAACTTTGGATGTAAATGGAAACATTCGGTGTTAATATTAATATGTAAATTTAAGTGCCGAAAAGACAACACACGACAATTCAAGATGGGAGTCAAATTGGCAGCCATTTTGATTTGTTTTCATAAACAAAATGTGTCAAATAATGTCTGCATCCTTTAGCAATACACAAAAGTCAAAATGAAAGTGATTACATTGATAGTAGTAAAACTGTCCATGATTAAGTGTGAGGTGTTGTCTGGCAGCAAACCAAATGTAATGAAAATGCTCACAGACCCCCACCAAATAAAATGGCCTGTGAAAAAATACTGATACCACATTCTGAGAGTATTACAGGCCCTTTCAGGAGCCCCCGACATCATACTCAACATCATACAAAATCAGTACTTGGTACGAAATCCTATTTCTACACCCCTTTTGAGATTCTCCTCCTGTACTATTATGGTTGCACAGACATGCACCTTCTACGAGTCAGCGGATTCTAGATGGTCTTGTCTTGATGGACCGTCCAGTGTTCGATCGCACAAACTCATGCACGATTGTCTCGTGCTTATTTTGAATAACATATATTATTAGTAAAATATGACCTGGTAACAGATGTATGCAGTATTTAATTTGTAAAACGTGCACTAATAGAGCGCTGTCATCCGGAGTTCATATTCCTGTTTCTACCACGATCCTGGGTTTCCAAAGGGAGACAAATCTGTCCATTTCCTCATTCATAGGAACAACTGATATGAATGAATTCTTTATACTTTCTTAATTTGTTCGTTCATTTTAGTGTTTATTTTATCGATCACCATACACATGAAATCTGTTTACTGTAATCGATTGAGAAATTTATTTGAGAAGTTTTAACCACTCCTCTTCTGTTTATAAACAGCACTATTGTACTGGTACAACGCAGCTGAAAAAGGGTTAATCAAGCCACAGGGAAACGTTCTTGTAAGTAACCGTTATAAAAGCTAAGAAACGTACCACTTAACGTTTTCGAAATTACCGATACTACCATATTAAAGTGAAATGTTTTCAGAAAACATTCGCCAAAACACATTCTGTGGTCGAGGAGCAAGCCATAAGTCCATGATTAAGTGAATGTAGTGCTGGCATGAAAATTTGCCAAAACAGCATAAATGGACTTTCCTGAAAATACCCGTACGGAGTTGTTGCATAAACACAGATGTGAAACAATGCAACCACGCAGTATCAAAACATCACTGATTTTCACAATCCGAACGTGACAAAGCCATTGCTATGGCAGAAATGGGGGCCTCACAATGTCTTAAATTGCAGCCAGGTAGCCATCAACAACTTGTTGAGCCGTTACCAACAGACAGGACAGGCCGTCCAAGAGCTGGTAGACCAAGTGTTACCACACAAGCTGAAGGCAGCTACATCTGCGGAACAGATCCGTTACGGCGACGGCCTTGGGACACACCATCAGCACTATTGTACTACTACGACCCCGTATGGCTTGCACCAGAATTTACTGTCCCTTTCGGGGAATGACCTTTGTGGTCAGCATAGAACACGATTTGTCATCTTTCATGGAAATTTGACTGCTCAAAGGTACAGAGACTTGTGAGTGAGTGACTTTAGTTTTACACCGCACTCAGCAATATTCCAGTTATAAGGCGGCGGTCTGTAAATAATCGAGTCTGGACCAAACAATCCAATGATCAACAGCATGAGCATCGATCTGCGCAATTGGGAATCGATGACATGTGCCAACCAAGTCAGCGAACCTGAACACCCGATCCCGTTAGTCGCCTCTTCCGGCAAGCAGTGTCACGATACAGAGACGAAGCCTTGAGACCAACTGTGCTACTACTTGTGTGTCAAAAGCTGAGGGGTTTGATCCTGCAACAGGATAATGCACGCCCCATACTGAAAGGCTCGGATAGACAACCTCACCAGCACAATCTCATGATATGAATCCGATAGAGCATGTTTGGGATCATCTTGATAGACAGTTTAGAAGAGTTTAGTTTAGACCTCCACCAGCAAATCGACACCAGCTCGAACTAGTTCTCTTGGATCTGTGACTCAGGATTCCTGCTGACGTCATCCGGCGTCTAACGTCATCTACGTGTTTTGGCATGTATCGATTCGCAGATGCTACTGGCGGAATGGACAGATCCCTAATGTGACTTGAAACACATCTTGTGAATGACCTGCAACATTTCATTTGACCCCACGTCTCTTGTGCTTGATTCCGTGACCAGATTACCATCGATTGGACATTGGTGATCCTGTTGCATGCTTGGTATATGGTTAAAGTTTCTAGAATAAACAATATTTCTATCATATATGATATATCATATATTCGTTATGAGCCACAACATTGAGTGATAAGTTGTTTTCGTCAGGTAGTTTATATAGCCATTGTTATAAAACCTTTTTTTATAACATTCAACGAAATTTGGATAAAATCAGAGTCCACGGTCGGTCCCCAGTGTATCGTGGTCACGAATCGCGGGTCATGACTCGCGTGTCTCAAATATCAACAATAGACAAACCATCGACCCAAATGGCTTTATGTCTGTTTCATGAAATATGATTGCCCGAACACTTCAACTATATATATCCTATCTTTGAGCGTTCGCCAGTCATACCGAAGACCAGGGCTCGATTCCCCACATGGGTACAAAGTGTGAAGCACATTTCTGTGCTAAGTATTGTTAAAACTACAACCACTAACTCATTTGACCATTTGTTTCATGAGACATGATTGCCCGTTCACACTGCAACATCTCAACTATAAACAGCCCATCCACCACATTGGCTATATCTGCTTGCTGATTATTTTCATGTTTGTAATGGCGATAATGAAAACATGAAATCATATTCTCCATCCAGCTTCACATCGACGGCCACTCTGATGGAGCTCCCCCCGAACAACGTGATATCATTCCGAAGTTCCGACGGCCGACGACGCGTGATGTCTACAACATGATGCAGAAAAACGACGCCTTTATCATCGTGAGTATATATTCCTCACCTCGCCCGTTCCCCTAAGCAATCTTAGTGATCAGATGATCATACGTCACACATCTTAACAAAGGCTTACGTTCATCGTACAATTGAATCGTCCTGATTTCCTGATTACGTAAAGTAACCACCATGCACGCACGCACGGATCCTGAACCATAAGCAAGGGACACAACTCAGTTTCGAGTGGGGTCGTAGACCACTAAAAATGAATTGTGTACAAGCATATACACAAATCTCCAAACAATCGAGTATTTTTATATACGTGTTTATATCTGGCGGCGGTAACACATCTGACCGAGTCAAAAATCATTTGTGCCCCTTTCATTCTAGGCAGCAGCTTTCACAGGCCTCATCAAACGCTACATCTGGGTGTGGTCACCATGGGACAAAGACCAAGGGTTGCCCGATCACATTGCAATACCGCTGAAACTTGGAACAGTGAAAAGGGAGGTAGAGGGTAAGCTGATTGAGGATATCTGTGGCTGTCCTGTCCTTGAATCTGATGAGTTTGACGGCTTAAATGAGGAACAGTGTTTGGTGGCAGACAACGCTCGTTTCGAGTCTCCCTATTTGGAGATGAACGCGACGAGGTGTAACATACAGGTAGAAGATGCCATGATGGAGGTTGTGTCGGAGACCAAGGCGATAGAACTAATGAAAACCGGTAATTGGATTACCTCACTTGATAGCGTCATCCTTGACATTGATGAGGACTATTATGGCTGCGAGGCTGCGGTTCAGCCTCTGTATGATGTAGGTGTGACAGATATACAATTAGGGTGGATATCGTTCATTGTAGGTAAATTATTCTGCCCTGCACTCCCAAGACAAGAGCACGTGGCTGACAACTTCTATGCGGACGTACTCGACAGGGTAGTAATAATAAAACAATTCTGTCAAAAAAACAATGCAGTCTTTTGTAAGAAGAAATCCGAAATGAAGAAATACATCTTAACGTCTTTTACAGATTCTATCGACGTCAACATTAATCCACAGCTGAAACCCATGCTGTGTAAAACGGCCGTTGTTTCACAGAACGCTGTAGAATCTCTTATTAAACATTTTGTCAGATATAACATCCATCAGCTAAAAGCCATGAAAGAAATCGGGATATGCTTTTCGATCTCCCCGCGAACACATGCCTTTGACCCTTCAGTAGGCATGCGAACATGCGATGGATTCAACAGACCCAACGAAACCGTTGTCCCCTTCCACACACCTACACCTGAAGAGGTGAGCTTCAGAACCAGCCAGCTCAAGGTGATGCTTAGTGCAGGGCGGATACAACCAGGTGTAGTCACTGTGTGTCGTTCTATGAGGGACGGCTACACACCAAGGAAGTATTTCCACGTCATAGAACAAGATCTCCTAAGTGTGTTGAAGGACGTGTTTACTTCCGTTGATGACACTTCTATATTCTACGACCCCTATCTACTGGGCGGAACATTCGGATGGCCAAACAGACATTAAAAGTGTGTTAAAGCAAATGAGATGCGTACCTGTTTGTCAAGACGGTATATTAATTTATGTTTGGAAAATAAAAATATAAATTGCCTCTTTGTCAAAGGAAAGGTAGAAGACATTAGATAATAGATTAAGTCAATCAAATATACGCATTTACAGAGTTGACATTGTGTGTTTTGTTGAAGAGAGCCTAAAATTTGCGATGTTGCTCTTAAATGTTTCTTCTATTTTTCGAGTCTTACCTAATATCTATTGAGCTGCCGAAGTTAGACCTACGACCAAGAGAAACTTTCCTCAGGTCGTTATATATCTAGTCTACTACACACGTAAAAGATATATGCATGGTGTAAAATGTATTAAAAAGTCAAAATGTCTGCATAATCAGCATTCAGAACGACAGTTATACAATCAGTGATGTCTGGTTTTCAGTGGTGTTTCTTCATCACAAGACATTATATATATAATCTTGATTACATGTCGTTGTCCAAGAAGGACCTGTTTTTCATCTTTGCATGTTGTAAAATATACCCCTCAAACCAACAACCAAACAGTGTAAAATTCGTATAAATATCGTGTCGCGTACTTTCTGCATACAAATGTGTATTTGTTTTCACTTAATATGGACTTGTGTTTAATTTAAATATTTGAAATTTTCATTTTTATAAAGTGATTATGTTATATATATATATACAAATTACATTCACTACATTGAGTGCGTGAGTATGGTTTTACGCTGCGTTTTACTCCAGCAAATGTCACGGCTTCAAGGGGGTAGACCAGACATGGGCTTCGCACACTGTACCCATCTAGGGAATCGAATCAGGGGTTTTGACATGATGAGCGAACGTTTATAATACCCACAAGGCTACCCCACCGCCCCCTCTCGTATGAACAATGTGTGACGACCATTTCTGCCATCACCCGCCCCGAAGTTGCTAAGAGCGGAGTCAAGCCAGTGACAAAACATCGTCAAACTCACTGCAACTGTCAGTAGACTACCGCACCGCCCTTTCACCATTGAATGACATCAAAGACCTAAGGCGTAAATTTTCCCAAACGTGGACGTTGTGAATTTTACTGACTCATATTAATTTACATGCTTTGTGATATTGACGGCCAGATTTGCCTGTTTGTGTCTGTCGTAATAATGCATCACATGATGGGTTTGATACATGGAGACACGAATGTTACATTACGTGGGTTCGAGAATCACTGAATGTGGGATTGCAGACCAGATGCTCACAATCTGTCAACGTTGAATGCGTGTCGACAATGACAGAGCAACACCTTCAGGGAGAGGTGCTAAAACCCATTACTTGAACAACCTGTTGTCTCCAGTGTAACCACTGTCAATTTATAACTAACAGACGATATAAACGCACAAATCACATTGACTGTAAGGTTCTCTAGCGTCGGCGTTAGTAGATTACTACCCTTGCAAAAAGCAAGCAGTCTTGGGGAGGAACGTGTGTGTGATCCGAAACGTTATGAATGTCATTCAGTGTCGCGTACTGCGGAGTGTCGAGGTGGGTGTTGTCATTGCGTTGCTCTCTGCAACTTCGGTGTACATCATGTGGCAGACTGTTGGGTCATGTAACCGCGCCCTTTCCCCCATTGTCACCCCATGCACAATAGACCTGGCCTCATCAGTATCCGCAATGGTAGGGTCGGAGATCGGTATCAACCGTGTGTTGGAAGGGTCGGAGGATGATATCACCCCAGTGTTGGAAGGGTCGGAGACAGGTACCGCACCTGTATACGTGGTGGAAGAGCATCACGAAGGTAGGTCAAAATTACTGGTTCAATATGCAAACTAACTGGCTTTAAACAGGATACCTTCACACTTTGATGTCAAGTAGATACTAGAACCTTCTCGATAGGACCCGTGATGATCTGGGTGATGAACTGGTCTTTAGTAAAACATGCAGGTTAAAGGCGACTGAAAGGATCAGATCGTCAGGCTCGCTGACTTGGATAAGACATGTCATTGCTTCGTAAATTTATAGATCAATGCTCTGCTCTTGATCATTAGACTCGTCTATTAGACATGTCACTGCTTCGTAGATGTGTAGATCGATGCTCGTGCTGTTGATCACTAGTCTCTTCTATTAGACATGTCATTGCTTCGTAAATGTGTAGATCGGTGCTCGTGCTGTTGATCACTACACTCGTCTATTACACAAGCCACTGCTTCGTAAATGTGTAGATCGGTGCTCGTGCTGTTGATCACTACACTCGTCTATTAGACATGTCATTGCTTCGTATATTCGTTGATCGGTGCTCGTGCTGTTGATCACTAGTCTCATCTATTAGACATTTCATTGCTTCGTAAATGTGTAGATCGATGCTCGTGCTGTTGATTTCTAGACTCGTCTATTAGACATGTCACTGCTTCGTAAATTCGTAGATCGATGCTCGTTCTGTTGATCACTACACTCGTCTATTAGACATGTCATTGCTTCGTATATTCGTTGATCGATGCTCGTGCTGTTGATCACTAGTCTCTTCTATTTGACATGTCATTGCTTCGTAAATGTGTAGATCGATGCTCGTGCTGTTGATTTCTAGACTCGTCTATTAGACATGTCACTGCTTCGTAAATGTGTAGATCGATGCTCGTGCTGTTGATCACTACACTCGTCTATTAGACATGTCACTGCTTCGTATATTCGTTGATCGATGCTCGTGCTGTTGATCACTACACTCATCTATTACTCATGCCACTGCTTCGTATATTCGTTGATCGGTGCTCGTGCTGTTGATCACTACACTCGTCTATTAGACATGTCACTGCTTCGTATATTCGTTGATCGATGCTCGTGCTGTTGATCACTAGTCTCATCTATTAGACATGTCACTGCTTCGTATATTCGTTGATCGATGCTCGTGCTGTTGATCACTAGTCTCGTCTATTAGACATGTCACTGCTTCGTAAATGTGTAGGTCGATGCTCGTGCTGTTGATTTCTAGACTCGTCTATTAGACATGTCACTGCTTCGTAAATGTGTAGGTCGATGCTCGTGCTGTTGATCACTACACTTGTCTATTAGACATGTCATTGCTTCGTATATGTGTAGATCAATGCTCGTGCTGTTGATCACTAGTCTCGTCTATTAGACATGTCACTGCTTCGTAAATGTGTAGATCGATGCTCGTGCTGTTGATTTCTAGACTCGTCTATTAGACATGTCACTGCTTCGTAAATGTGTAGATCGATGCTCGTGCTGTTGATCACTACACTCGTCTATTAGACATGTCATTGCTTCGTATATTCGTTGATCGATGCTCGTGCTGTTGATCACTAGTCTCGTCTATTAGACATGTCACTGCTTCGTAAATGTGTAGGTCGATGCTCGTGCTGTTGATTTCTAGACTCGTCTATTAGACATGTCACTGCTTCGTAAATGTGTAGGTCGATGCTCGTGCTGTTGATCACTACACTTGTCTATTAGACATGTCATTGCTTCGTATATGTGTAGATCAATGCTCGTGCTGTTGATCACTAGTCTCGTCTATTAGACATGTCACTGCTTCGTAAATGTGTAGATCGGTGCTCGTGCTGTTGATTACTAGTCTCGTCTATTAGACATGTCACTGCTTCGTAAATGTGTAGATCGGTGCTCGTGCTGTTGATTACTAGTCTCGTCTATTAGACATTTCATTGCTTCGTAAATGTGTAGATCGATGCTCGTGCCGTTGAGCACTAGTCTCGTCTATTAGACATGTCACTGCTTCGTAAATGTGTAGATCGGTGCTCGTGCTGTTGATTACTAGTCTCGTCTATTAGACATGTCACTGCTTCGTAAATGTGTAGATCGGTGCTCGTGCTGTTGATCACTACACTCGTCTATTAGACATGTCATTGCTTCGTAAATGTGTAGATCGATGCTCGTGCTGTTGATCACTACACTCGTCTATCAAAGATACCATTGCTTCGTAAATGTGTAGATCGATGCTCGTGCTGTTAATCAGTACTTTCGTCTATTAGACATGTAACTGCTTCGTAAATGTGTAGATCGGTGCTCGTGCTGTTACTGGGAAAAGAAACTTACAGTATACAGACAAATCAAAATACTTGGCAACAAAACCCGAAACACAATCTATATACAGGAATATTGATAAACTAGGCCA
Organism: Haliotis asinina; assembly: GCF_037392515.1. NCBI lineage: Eukaryota > Metazoa > Mollusca > Gastropoda > Lepetellida > Haliotidae > Haliotis > Haliotis asinina. The sequence continues at coordinate 15,099,786 of NC_090284.1, forward strand.
AAGAAAACCCAAACAAAGCAATATACAGGAAAATTACCAAACTCGGCAGAGGAAACAAACACTATACTAAACATACATAAACACTAAACTAACTATGCAAACGAAACGAACAATATACAGGAATATACAAAATCTAGTGAAAGAATCGAATTGCACAAGTTGAAAAAAGTTGGTGAAAAACACATACGATATACAGGCATTTAAAAAATCTCGAAAAATGAAACAAACAATGCAATAGATGAAATCTATAGGCGGCAGAAACACCAAGAACATGCATGGCAACTCAACTCTAACAGCTATTTTATGAAAACGCTCCATGAAATTGCAATCATATCTAAAAGTACATTTCGCAATGACATTGCGGAGAGTGAAATGTAATTGTCTTCTGTCTATTCCTCGTTCTCGGTGTCTCCGCCTCCACTGGGATATTGTTATAGTCTGTGTAATGACATTTAGATGATATAATCTTATTACTGACGAGATGTCTGTAGCTTGTAGTTTCCTGCTGTTTTTTTGGGTGTAAAGACACGAATCGTGGCCTAGGTTGTAGTGTCAGTCAAAGTAAGAGCCAGCGGGTCTGTGGACCCCTCAAGATCATTCGTGCAGTCTTTATAAAACAGATGTTTCTTTGGCTAAATATAACCTATTTCGCTAACGAGGTAGTGGGGTTAGTGGTTAAATCGTCTTCTACTCACACCGAATGGAGGGTTCAATTCCTCTCATGGGTACAATGTGCGAAGACCATTTCCGTGATGCCACTGGAATATTGCTATAAGCGACGTAAAACGATACTCACTCGCTATTTCGCGAGCGCACAGTACCACCGCTACTTGAAAATGAATCCCAAAAGACATGCTCGTGATATAGTACTAAATTACAATTATTGTTTTACTCTACTTTTTGCAGGGATTTTCTACTGGATGTTGAAAATATTTTGTCGAGGTTTTATTATGAATATGATACTTCGCGAGTGACAGTGGTGTTGCACATCCAAACCACCTTCATGTTCCCTTGGTACGAGTGAAAGGGTATGATTTTACGCTGCTTTTAACAATATTCATAACGGCGGATTTGGATCCGGGTTTGAGGTTTACAGAGTTGTGTCCCTTAGACGTGCCTGAAACCTATTGTCGGTGCTTTGAATCCTGGTTCAACCTGATAATGCATCTAGGTAGGTGAGCACCATACTCGATTCCTTAAGATTCACCTAAGTGGTAAACGCCAGTTGACTCCATCACCTGAGACTGTTCATTCAAAAGCGGAGTAATAAATACTTATTGTTTTTACGCGTTCTATGATGGGTGTCACAACTGGATCGAAATACCCTTACCCCTTTGCAAACACTGATATCAGCACTCTGATCCACAAACACGCAATCATGTCTTGTTTGTTTGTTGTTTAACGCCGAACTCAACAACATTCCAGGTCTAAGGCAGCGGTCTGTAAATAATTGAGACTTGACAATCCAGTGATTGACATCATGAGCACCGATCTATTTAAACAGGATATGATGACACGTACACCAAGTCAGTGACCCGTTTGGTTGACGTTAACGACAAGCATAGGCATCATATGCACGTTAGAGCTGAAATATGATGGATTCTACGTCCAGAGGTGTTTTGCAGAAATGTGCTACCGAAATCGTGTAATCGATCCTGCGTTTTAGAGATGTCTTACTGGAATTAATCGTATAATGGATTCTGCGTTTTGGAAAGATGTCTTACCTTAATCGTATAATGGATTCTGTGTTTTGCAGAGATGTCTTTTACTGAAATCTTAAATGTATTCTGCGTTTTGAGGAGATGGCTAACTGGAAACGAATAATGGATTCTGCGTCTTGCATCGAACAATGCACCCTGCATGACCAGTCTTTTATGTTTGTGGAGGTGTTTGTTGACATTTTATGTACACAATCTTTATAAGTTTGATTCTGTTGCTAGTTCTGCTCTACTGGTTTGAAGCTGCGGAGAAGGGTTTCATCAAACGAGAGGGAAATGTGTTGGTGAGTACACTCAACAAGATACTTACTCCACTGCCATTACAAAAAAAACTTCTTTACTAGCATCACTGAAACAATAATTACGTATTGTTATGTAATCTATGACTGCATGAATAACACCGTGACATAACCTGGATTTGCTTATGTTTTGTAAAGTAGCTCATAAATAAATTATTAATTCTGGTTTCGGGGCATTTTGATTGGCTAGCGATGCAACATTTTTGCCATGTGTATACTTTTAATACCATCATTAGGAGCCAAATAAGAGTATCTTCGCCCATGTAAGCAATAATCAAGCAATATCATGGTCCATACCAGAAATCAGCTTCACACACTGCATCCATATGAGGAATCGAACCCCGGTCTTTGAGATGCGTGACGAGTCAACGCTTTCACCACTCGGCTACTCGTAGATGCCGTTCAACCGCATTTGTTTCACTATGTAATTGAGGAAACAGCGTGGTAAAAAACACTGAATTCTGAAAGGCTGTTCTTTTCAGCTCCACATCGATGGACACTCCGACGGAGCGATTCCACTACAGCGCGACATCTTGCCATTCTTCAGGTTTCCAACTGTACGCGACATCTACAACATGATGCAGAGAAACGACGTCTTTATTGTCGTACGTATACAGCAAAAATGTATGGAGAGTTTGTTGTTTTCGCGTCGCTTTTGGCAGTATTCCAGCAATATAGCGGGAACACAAATTGAACCAATGTGGGATATCGAATACGGGTCTTTGATTTGATTTGACGTTCTCTCCACTAGGCTACCACCCATGGAAATTTTAGTAGTAAGAAGAGTGAGTGAGTGAGTGAGTGAGTGAGTGAGTGAGTGAGTGAGTGAGTGAGTGAGTGAGTGAGTGAGTGAGTGAGTGGGTGGGTGGGTGGGTGGGTGGGTGGGTGGGTGGGTGGGTGAGTGAGTGAGTGAGTGAGTGAGTGGGTGGGTGGGTGGGTGGGTGGGTGGGTGGGTGGGTGGGTGGGTGAGTGAGTGAGTGAGTGAGTGGGTGGGTGGGTGGGTGAGTGAGTGAGTGAGTGAGTGAGTGAGTGAGTGAGTGAGTGAGTTAATATTTAACGTCACATCGGCAATTAGTAAGAAAAAGAATCAATCGTGAAACCAACAAATGACAAAGAGATAACCAACAAGTAACATTGGAATTAAAACTATGAGTGAAACAATAAATTAATCCTAAAATCTACACATACAGGAAACCAGTAAACAACTTAGACATGATATTCATTAACAATAATAAATAAACTAGGTTTACAAATCAATACATACAACAGGAAAGTGATAACTATGGCGGTACACAATACCGAATACAAAATCAATGGCACTATAATCACAATGGCGTTATCAAATACAGTAGCTATGCTAACACTGATGATTATATACATCTAGCTGCAACAGTAATGGGACGTGGCACGAAAATATTTCTGTCTTTTGTAATAAACGATGTGACATCGAGAGACACCAGAAATGGACATTGTACCCATATGGGAAATCGAACCCAGGTGCCATTTCCGTTAATAGTAATCCATATCTAAGTGCTTATGACATATTTGAACTGGACATCTAGATTTTGAATGATTATGGGAAAAGGTTCGTCTCTTGTAAGCATTTTGGCATTATCAGGATATCTTAAAAGCAGATTAGAACACGTCTCCATTAATGCGGCTGAGCCGCTATAGAGCTACTGCTTGACAAATACTAGATGAGCCATGACCTGACAAATAACCCCAATTAGCATATATAGGAACGCCCTCCAGAATATTGCATTTGAACAAGAGGGAAACAGGTTGTCGGCTACATATTGAAAAGTTCAATTTCCTGGTGCGAATTGTGACGTGATGGTAATTTGCTGAAGTAAATCGCTCTACGAGACATGTGTTAAAAAGTGGCGGTATTGATTTCACGCTACGGTCAGCATGTATTGCATGTGCTTAATCGCCAATCTACCTGTAGCAACAAAGTGTATTCGTCAAGATTACTTGCCTCACCTGCTTGTCACAAACGCATTCACTGCGCTGGCTCATCTAATACTTGTCAAGCAGTGGAATATTGGTGAGTGCGGTGTAAAACTCAACTCACTCACTTTAAAGCTGGTCTGATTGGTACTTTTAAGCTCGCGAATACCAATGGAGGCACATACTATGTGGATGACGAAAAGAAGTTGTCATTCATGAAGCTTTTTAAACTTTTCGTTTAAACTTTGAGAATGCTATATGAGAACTGCTGTCTGTAAAACTATTTTGATAAGATGATGAAGCATGTATGCCAGTATCGTAACTTGTACATACCAGGTGATGTAGCTACAGAATTGTCAAATGTGTGTGGATGTAGAGACGCAATCTCACAAACACACACGCAAAGACGCAAACACAGTCATGACATACAGAAAGCGAGAGAAGCACACAAGACCATACAAGGGCATACACATACACGCACACAAACACTCACACAAACACGCACACAAACACTCACACAAGGACACATACAGACATTAACTCACACATGCACATGCACATGCACATGCACATGCACACATGCGGGGACAATCACAGACACACGTAAACACGGTAAGACACACTCACCGACATAAGGACACGTACAAACACGGACGTACAGACACAAAGACACACACGCTTGGACACGCCTACGCATGGAGACAACCAGAGACATGTAAAACACGCAAAGACACACTAACCGACACAAGGGCACACAAACACATGGACGGACGAACTGCTAGACAGACACGGCAGGCAGACTATCTTGTGAACTGATATTCTGTCTCTTTCCTAGGCTGCGAGCTTCACTGGTCTCATTAAGCGCTACATCTGGGTATGGCCGCCATGGTACACTGACGAATCTGAATCGGATCACAATGTCTTCCACATCAAACTAGGAACTGTCTTCAGGGAAGATCACAGTGGTAACATGATAAAGGATGTATGTGGGTGTTTCAAGCCATACCCCGATGACCCGCTCGTGCCCAAAGCGGAAGAGTGTTACATGCCTAACATGACAGATCCTAACCTCGATGATATAAGTGTCTCAATAGGCAAGGAGAGGTGTAACATAGAGGTGGATGACTGCTTTGCTGAAATAGTATCAGAAGAGAAAGCTATAGCCTTAATGAAAACAGGTCACTGGATTACCTCCCAAGATAGTGTCATCCTTGATATTGACGAGGACTATTACGGGTGCGAGGCTGCTGTTCAGCCTCTTTTTGACGTCAATGTCACACAGAAGATGTTGGACTGGATCGAATTCTTTGTCGGTAGAACTTTCTGCCCATCACAGCCAATGCAGGAATTAGAAGCAGATAAGTTCTTCTCTGACCTTCTTAACAAAGTGATTGCGGTCAAAATATTTTGTGACCAAATACCCGATGCTTCTCCAATGTGCACAGACCGCAACACAATGCAGGAACATTTGATAAAATCGGTTGATGACCTTTTTCAGATCATCATCGATCGGAAATTGCAACATGTCCTTTGTAGACGTGACAAGTTTGTGAAAATAGCTTTAAGAGGTCTCATGAAAAGATTTAGTTCGTATAATATTGTTCAGTTAAAAGCTATGAAAGAAAATGGAATCTGTTTCGATGGGACGCCGAGGACGTTGAACCCACTACACATCATGCGCCCATGTGATGGAGTCAACAGACCCAACGATACCGCTGTTCTCTTCCACACACCTACACCTGAAGAGGTGAGCTTCAGAACCAGCCAGCTCAAGGTGATGCTTAGTGCAGGGGAGATACAACCAGGTGTAGTCACTGTGTGTCGTTCTATGAGGGACGGCTACACACCAAGGAAGTATTTCCACGTCATAGAACAAGATGTCCTAAGTGTGTTGAAGGACGTATTTACTTCCGTCGATGACACTTCTATATTCTACGACCCCTATCTACTGGGCGGAACATTCGGATGGCCAAATAGACATTGAAGAAGCGGAGACTTAACATTACGATTGTATATATCCCATCATATATGTGCAGATGTATTTAGGAAAATTAGCTTCACTATTTCACAGTGATTTATAACCACCATTTGATAGTAATTTATACGCATGATTTATGACATAGCCGATATTGTGCAATGGGCAGTATCTCACGAGGTTGCGGAAAGGGTCTGATTATTTCAAGTCTTTCGAAGGAAACGAAGAATAACTGTTTCTCACACGTTGTAATCTTACAGTGTCTTAAAATCTGAGTTGAAAGTTGAGACAAAAGGAAAAAATACAACGTTATCTTTCCTATTCATGTTTGCCTTGCCTTTACTACATGTCATGTGTTTGACTATATACATTTTGTTTTAAGACTGTTAGAGTTAGTGAGTGAGCGCGTGAAAACGTAGTCAATATTTCAGTTATATCCGTCATTTCGCTGTATCCACCATTTCGGTACACCCGTCGGTCCGTTACATCCACCCATCACTTTGAGCCTGTTCGTTGTAATTACTGTATTACCGGACCATGAAAAGTCTTGGTCCTTAGAAAATACTGAGTGGCATACATCGATGGTGATAGATTCTGAGTGTTTTTTGTTCCAGATAGATTATACGTGGCAGCACGATGTGCTACAGCTGGTGGTCGTCTACATGGATCAGTTTGATGGAACCCACAAACCAAAGATCATAACTCCCTGGGGATTCGAATCCAGACAAGAAACGTCTGAAGGCTTATCAGGAATCTTCCACAACCTATTATGATACCTCAGTTCAGTCAGTGCCTTTAGTTGTGAATATAATGTAATTTATTCACATCAAATACATCGTTTATGCGCACAATGTCATGAAGTTGTCCGGTTCTTTTCGGACGAAATTTTCGACCCCCATTTAATCTAAGGGACGCAATTCTGCAAAGACTGTATCAGATTCTCTCCCTTGATTTGAAAATTACCACACATTTACACAATGGGACACACAAACTGATGGAGAAACTGGTATATGATTTTAAAATTTCCCTTAAAACATGACATTTTATGACGTTTAATAGCAAAATGGTTATGAAAAAGAAAAAAAAACCATAATGACCGAGCCACACTGAAGAGCAGGATGACCCCAAATCCCTTTTATTTTGCTACGAAAAATGTGCTGCTTGCGCGCTGCCGACATGCAACCTCAGTGTGGGTTACATATGTAGTATGTTCTTCACTGCTGGCCATTTCGGCCTGGCCAGCCGTAGTATATAGTGTCATTTGTACATGAATGGAAATTGCTGCAAGCAAAAGCGTGTTGATATCTGACATGCACAGAATAAATTACCAACACTCTAAAAGTTTCGAATTTATGATTTAGTTTTTAGTGGAGATTTTAGTTGAGGTTATACAACTAGAATGCAACATGGTAACATGTATTGGGCAATATTTTTATCATGTTTCAAAATCTTATCGCATAAAACGGTAAAAGGGGGTTTACGAAATATTTCATTGTATATTTGCCCGGATCAGGGCCTCCATCCGCAAAACGTTCGGAGCACTATGTCATTCTAAGCCAATGCCAAATAATGGAGTTACGATATGTCTTAACGTTACGAAGCCTGGGACCCTGGTAGTTACACACACGATGTCAGTGGACCTTTCTTCCTCAAGAAACTGACAGGCTCTGGCGCAGAAGTATGGGAGAAACTTGAATCGTATTATTCGGGTTATATTGATCGTAAGGTATCAACTACAAAATATTTTGTTGATGCTGCAGCTGTTGGCCGCACATGTCACATATGCACACGTGTTTGTCAACAGAAACAACACCAATCAGTTTAACTCGGCAAGCATTTATGGTGATGAAATGTATTAGAGGTAATTCATTATTCACGCTTCATGTTGATTAACAGATGATTACAGATGATTAACAGATACGCTTCTTCGTGTGCATGTAGTGTTGGACATCAATGTAAAATCTGTGACGTTGGCACACATCGGCACAGATATAACAAACAGTCAATAAACTGAAATAATTAGCTTCGACTAGACTGGAGGAAAACTGCGAGTGTCTCTGTCTCGAGACAATCAGACTTGGGAAGAACTTCGAGATTGTGAACATGTCGAGGATCCGTCAGACTTGGAAAGCTTGAGTGAGTGAGTTAATATTTATCGTCACACCGGCAATATTTAGTCTCGGGAAACTCACATTCGTGTGCAATTCGGTTTAGCCGGACAGTATACAAAAACCTGGGGACAGTCACTTGTTGAGTTAATATCAAGTTTAGTCAGACCTGGAGGAACTTCAAAACAGACAAAATGTCGAGGGACGTTCATGTTCAACCTGAATAAACGAGTTACATTATGTAGCTGCTATATTGTGAATTCATGCACAATGGACGCACCGTAAGGTCAGATGATGAGCGTAAAGTATTCAACGGCTATATCTGAAGTACCATCCTTCACGCCCTCCTAGCAGCTCACTGTCGTAATGTATCGTGTCGTCTGTTACGTGATTAGGGTACACTGCTTTCAGAACACTCAACACACCTTCTTCTATCAGTGGAAATTGTTTTCTCGGCGTGTAACCATCCCGCACAGATCTACACACTGTTACAACTTTTGGGATGAAAGCTTGTGTTAATATTTCTTTAAGATTTCTGGTAGTAGTAGCGATCTCTTTATCAGTTGTACTATGGAATATTACCTGTGTGCTATTTGGTCCATTGCATCCTTTACAAAGAATCATTGCGTTATTACGATTGAAATTCGTTGATCTTGGGGACGCATACATGCAAACACCAATGCGTGCTATATGTTGAAGTTGTGTGTCGGAACATCGTTTCAGACGCTCGACAAGGTTCACTAACATGAACTGAGTCGACTCCTTTGGAAGACACATGATATCTCTTGTTATCGTCATATCTGGCATCAAGGCCAACACTGCTTCAGTAAATGCATGGTTAGACTCACATGTCTCTACTCCTAGACGGCCACTACGGCAATGTTTTAGTGTTTCTTGCACAGCTTTGAGAAGTTTCTGAAAGTACCTGTCAGCTTCCATTTCATCCTTTGCATTGTCAGTACACAAGATCTTTCCAATATAGAGGGACAGACTATCAATATCGTCCTCATTCATCCCAGCATCATACAGAGGCGCTGACACAGCTTCACAAGCATAGAAGTCCTCGTCAATGTCGAGGATGACGCTGTCACTCGCCTTAATCCAGGTGCCTGACTTAGCCAGCTCTCTAGCCTTGTGTGTACTCACGATCTCCACTATACCGCCCAGGGTCATATCATGACACATATTTCGCTCTATGCTAAAGTATTTTTCATCTTCATCCTCATATTCAGGCTGTTGTACCCGAACACAAGAATGTTCGAAACTGGTATGGTTTGACTCCATACAGAAACACATTACCAATTCGTTTTCCTCTGTGTACATCAGTCCAGCCTCCACATTCATGGCGATGTATGGCTTATCCACCTCACTGTAGGGTGGCCATACCCAGATGAAGCGTTTAATCAACCCCGTCCCGGCAGCTGCCTTGAAAACAGTTTTCAGGTTAATTTACATCAGTATAATATCAAATAAGGAACGCAGATAGTTGTAAGTGTCTGTCATAATATTAATCAAAGGTTTCGTCAGCTTTTGTTGTAAAACGACCTGGATGGGTTGACAAAAGTTCATAAAGGTGCGATTCGTGTGCATAGAGAAACTGATCGGTGAGAAAAGGGGCAGAATTACCATTGGGAGACCTACTTGAGCGGACATTTGTTCTAATATTACAAATATAGGTTTGAATAGAAAACCGACCAAAAGGCGGATATGAATGTTTTTCTCACCTCACACATGAATGTCGCTTTCTGACTGGCTAAGCGCTATTCTATTATTTTCAGTGTACCCCGCTTACAGGCGATATATTATTTTCAATGTCCACCGGAATTCCGAACTCTTGTGGTGCTTCATGCTAGTACTTTTTTTTTTTATCTCGAATAACATTGAATCACGCATCAAGCACGGAAATTACCGATGTTTTGCGATTGAAAATCGATGGAAGGGAGATACCTCTAAATTTGTTTACCTTGTGTCGTCTGCAAAATGGCGATTCGCCTCGAATTCAACAGAAGCGCTTCAAACAGTTCAAAATTGAAATTCAGGTGGTCGGTAAGATAAGCACGTGTCTCACTTGTCCCTCGGGGCCATGGGCTCATGTACCCTCGAGGTTTGTTTATGTACATGAGCCCATGGCCCCCTCGCGACCAGTGAACAACTTATAATATACAATGTATTATTATACCTGAATGAAGACATCATTTTTGACCATCATCAACCGAATTTCACGCTCATTTCTTGGCATTCTGTAGATAGGATTCCTTAGTCTGTTGAAGGGATCAGCACCGTCTGAATGACCGTCTATGTGAAGCTGTAAATTGAACAGGTGGTTAGCTTGTGATGTCAATAGAAAGTTGAATAATATCTCGGACTAGTCCTGTGTGTCTTTGCATTTCAAAAAATTAAAATCATGCACGCAACAAATGTTATCGTGATTGGTAGAAAATATTTAGCCAAGTATTTGACTCAAAACATGACTGAACAATACAGTACTTCCTTAAACATGGTAAACAGTACATGACCCACATACACAGAGAAAACAGCCCGGTGAAGATGTCAGATATTTGCTTGAAGTACTTTGGAAACGTAATAGATATTATTTCCTTTTTGCAGATACAAAATGCAGTCGTCTTTATTGATCATCTTTTTCTGAAGAAAGCAGTCCCCAGTGATCAATACTTACCAGGATATTCCCATGTTTCGGTAAAGAACCTGACTCAACCGCAGAAAACCAGTACAGGAGAGCTGATCGGAAGTAGGGCAAAAGTTGATATGACAAAAGTTACAATGAACGGAGTCCTAATGGCGCCACTTTGGCAACAAATTAAAATTAAAATTTTTAGCCATAATATTCATCATTATTTCAGTTCAGCCACAACAGGTGTTTTTGTCACTTCTTCCATTAATTTCGGGTTTTTGAAATAAATTGAGATAATGAGAAAACCATTGCCATTAAGGGAAAATAATCGCAGTTAAAAAATTAAAACTAGAAATCAAGAAAATATTTCAAATAACCAAACATGGCAGGAATCCTTGAAATAAAGAAACAACAGCCGAGATAACGAAATTATTCAATGTAACGAATGAACCGACAAAACTATGAAGACATTTGATCATGAAAATATGATATGTTTTAGGCAATCAGGGAGGAGGCATCTGAATTTCGTAATGATCAAATTATTTCGCTTCTGGTATTACTTGTAGTGCTAGTAAGTCCGTATTGGCCTGCTGGTGTTACTTGTAGTGCTAGTAAGTCCATATTGGCCTGCCGGTGTTACTTGCAGTGCTAGTAAGTCCATATTGGCCTGCCGGTGTTACTTGCAGTGCTAGTAAGTCCATATTGGCCTGCCGGTGTTACTTGCAGTGCTAGTAAGTCCACACTGGCCTGCTGGTGTTACTTACAGTGCTAGTAAATCCATATTGGCGAACCTAAGAATCGTTTGGGGATTTCAGTTAATCTGGGGGCTAATGTAGACACCGTGGCCGACACCATATTTAATTGTATCACAGGAACTGAAAGTTATGAGCTTAGTAGTAAGATTATCCTGTTGTAGAATATCCACATTAATGTAAAATATCAACAATCTGTCGCATAATGACAAAAATAGTTTTGTCTGTGCTTTAATAACGTTTCTCCAAATCAACGGACATCAAACTAAAGGATTTTGAGCAACGTACACGAATATAAATATATAAATATGCACTTTATCATTTTTTAGGTGAAGTGTTTCGTTTTGTTTGATGGAAGTGAGTATGACACGTTCAAAGACACGTCATACCTTCGTGGTGCTCTTCGATGACATTGACCAATGCTCCTGTGCCGCCTGTGTTGGTATTTCCTGATGACAATCTTTCAGTCCGATGACGGTAGAACTCATTCAGAACGTACATCAACACCAGCAGGAAACAGGTGACAATTACCAAACTCTTCTTCTTGACCAACATTCTCATTGTAAATTCACATTTCAAAGAGTTTCCAGGTGAAACTGAGGTTGTATTTTACTGCAGAAAATAAATTACAAATAAAATGTTCTCCAACTACACAACGTAGAACATCACAATATATGACACTGAAATTGTTAAGTCACTCTTCGTGTTTATAAAACAAATCTCTCCTAAAATCAGTGTCGATTTTACTTTTACTAACACATTATGAGAATTGGTATATTATTATGCGAACACGTGTGTCATATTGACTTATTGGGGCTATTCTTTATATTTCACGAGCAACAGCTTAAACAAATTTCATAAAATGAGCAGAGAACATCAGAGGATGATCAGGAACAGTGTAGAAATTTCTGGAAACATGTTAAGACTACATAAATAGGGAAAAGGCATTCATCTAGCGTCTCGTATGACATTAAGACTAAGCATTACATAATTGGTTACACCCTGTTTGTCCAATTTTGAAAGCTTGGCCACTATTGGTCCAATGTGAATGTTTGTCACTTATTTTGTAGCTATTACCACCATATGTTTCATACTGTGATGTCACTGAAGTATGTGATAACACTGAATTGTGTACCACCACGCTCTTGTGTACTGACAATACAATTCCTTTCAGCAAATCGTTTGAATTTGCAGAGTTAATAATTTCCGTATTATGTAAACAATACACTTTTGTTCGTGAAGTGATATTACATTGGAGGCACGATATTTATGAATACATTCGAGCCCAAGGGTAAAATGGTGCAGTTCATAAAAAGGAATTTGCTCAGACGTAATTACTCTCAGAAATGCGTTCACGTTTTGAATTTCCTTTACAAGACTACAATAAAACCTTTGTGCGGGGTAAACAATATATCCCAATAAATGACAACAATAAATGACAACAATAAATTACAATAAATGACAATAAATGACAACAATAAATGACAATAAATGACAACAATAAATGACAATAATAAATGACAATAAATGACAACAATAAATGACAACAATAAATGACAACAATAAACGAGAGCTATCATGTGCGATTGTTTATCAAGTACAGCAAAATGTGACACCCAAAGCCTGTAGTAGCTGACATCGAGAATTGCCATATAACTGCATCACAAAGGACGTCAAGCGATCTCAGTTCTCTAATAATACGGTTATTGTGAGGCGTAAGTGCCAGTGATTACTTTTAGTTCATAGGTCTTTATATGTAATAATTGTGTAATCGATATCCATGTTCTGCATTACTGGGTTGTGTGTCATTATTCTGTAATGACACAATTGGAATTGCATGTTTGTTTTGGTTTGAAGACAACATACGTATAAAATTCATATGATATTACATACATCTAGGAACTATGTCACACTTGACACATCTGGTCTCACCTGAGGCAGGTGAGGTTGTTCATTAATGGCCACTGTTCACCCGCCGGTGAATGGGTACCCGATGGAATTGTATGACCGCTTACCTTCTAGCGCCCCACAGGGAGCTTGGGTCATCCTGAGCAATAATGTTTTAGCACCTTGATCATGCACAAGTAGTTGGAAACTGATGCTTTATAATTAGCCATTGTTGTACAGTTGTATAGAGTTAGTGAGTGAGTTTGGTTTTACGCCGCTTTTATCATTATTCCAATTATCACGGCGGTTGTTCAGAGATAATGGACCTTAGGTAATATCGTATACAGTATATACTGACATGATCATTTGCTAAACCTTCATGCATTACCACGACACATAACCTTCATATATATGTGGCTAGACCGTGACTTTGTGACAACTGTGCTTGACGACAAAAACTTCATCTAATAATTTAACGTTTATACGTCTGTTTACAAGTGATGTAAACATACACGTGTAAACGTCAGTGTATGGTAGGATTACATCTTTTTGTCATACAGAATCGACGAGAGCTTTGTCAGAAATATGTATGGTCACAATGTATGTATACTCAGATTCAAACTCATGACCCATTCAGGTTAGGTTCTCTAACTGTACCTTACGGTTTAAGATTTATAAAGCTTTGTGAGCATATTTATCATCTCTCCAATCAGTCCCGGTGTAGATTTATCTCATTATTCCCAAAACAACATTTCAACATAAGGCGAACAAATATTATGGATAACGAAGAGTGTATATGAATTAACAACTCGGTAAGATTGGATTTTATCCATAACAATACTTTCAAATATTTGGAATATTTGAAGGTAACCTTCCAAAAAGCTCATTTGGAAACTCGTTCTTCTGAGTTTAATACAAGTCTGATCGGATCTGAATCAACCAATGTCACGTCATCGTGATTTACCTTTTAGCACTCCGTTCTGGTTGCTTTCCTCCTGTGGGTTGTATCCAGAATAAAGTGATTTGCTGCGTCTTTGCAAGCAAGGTATAGTTGACATTTTGTTATTGAAAGGTGTGTGCGTTCAATAGACTGGAAACGTAACATCTGCTGTTACATTAACAGATTGGCTTTGTGAAATGACCGACCAGCAGTTATGGTTATTTCATGGCATATTCTCACACAAAGTCGTGCAACAGTACAAACGTGATCGTGATTTGTTGGTGTGTGGAGGGATTTGTGATGCTGGCTACAATGTTATTGGAACTTACTGACTTTCTTATGTTCAAACTTTTGATATGGTCTTGTTTATTCATGAGAGAGTGTGGAAAATGGCTATTTTCTCAGCTTGCAGGTCACACCTCTGTTGTTTCTATCGGCCAAGAGTCCGCACATCTACATTAGAAAGAAACACAGTCGTTTATGTAGCCTCCCTGTCCCATGTCTGTCATAGCAGTGGAAACTCGTTACAGCAAAATGAGGACGCATAATGTGTATGCAATGGAAGCAGTCCATGTAAATTTGTTGCTGGCTTTTCTTCAAAATCGAATTCTCTTCTCCCGTGTACAGATGCATTGATTTAGGCATGTATAATGCTTAGACAAGATATAGACTGTGAAAAACGCTGTGTATGACTCTTGACGAGGTATAGTCCAGGGTTCCGCTCCACAATTCATTCGTAACAGTACGAGCTATCGTATGTTTATAGTTTATATGTTTATAGGACCGTGGATGCTGATTTCTACTGAATGCCCTTGGGTCGCAAACACTCAAATATTGAAAACAAAAACACGATGTTTGATCACATGTATGAAGAAAGACTTTATGTGACACCTACTGTTTACATGGTACATAAAATACACAACGAACACGCATTCACAATATACATACATGGTAGAATCGAGACCAAAAATACTGGTGCCATCGATAAAACATTATGCTAATGGGGACTATGATGTCGTCGATTATGAAATCTCACAAATAACAGGTTCGACCGACAGCCAGATTTAACCTTCGAGATATCCCATGCACGTGGACTTCACATAAGTGGTACATACCGGTTTACTTCCAGCTTTTCTCTCACGCCCATTCTGTGATGAAGCAACACAAAACCAAAGACTAATTCCTTATTATTTAAAGCGCACGCTGGTCAACCTGTAGAAACGGGTTCGACTACTCAAATGGTTTCTCACGGCGCCATTTGGTCAAAAGAACCATTATATGGGTCTATCAGTAACGGTTTGCTAGTTGAATATGGGTCGAGGGAACCGGCTAATACACTCACGAGCAAATGACAATCTTCACAGTGGACGGTTAACAGGAATGATGTGGCACATAGGTCAGGTCGCTAGTTGTGTTGTCTGTAGGAGGAACATTGTCACAAGAATGATAAGTAACCAGAGGGTAAGATACTGGATATATCAGAGAGTATTATTTCATGAAAGCAGTGGTTATCCAAAGGAGATCGTTAAAAGAAAGCCAGATGTGTTGGCAACTACTAAGACAGAAGCAGTGGCGTGGTGTAAAGATAAGTGTGAACGAACGCTTCAAGAACAAGGTTACCCCATCTCCTCATGCCTAAAGAAGTAACCATGCTCGTGTACTAAAACCTGAACGACGACCATGCCTGAAACCATTTTAAGGCAAGGCTCTCACAGAGAAGCTATAGCATCAAAGTGAGTCTTTTTACTGTGACTAGCAAATTGTCTGGGTACAAAGAGAGCCAGTAAGAATAGAGGATGCATCAAAATAGTGCCTGGCGTCTTGGCAGTCTTTAAACTGTGGAAGAATTCACTAACAGGTAAGTCTTTTTGTCAAACACAAACAAGCATTATGATATACAGTGGAAGCTGTCTAAACTGGCATTCATTAGGACTGAAGAAATAAACCGTTTTAGACAAGGTGCCGGATTGTAGACCTCATGATAAATGTACAAGTCATGAATGGGACTGAGATTTTATGCCGGTGTTGACAACTTGCCTGATTGGACAGATGCCGGTTTTGACAACTCTCACTTCCACATGTCATCGCACAGGGCGGAGGTATTAGTATTGTAACGCGCATTGTTGTAATGTGCATACACGTAAATATTTATTGATATTGTATCCCTATGATTGCAACAGGCACCAGTATGAGGATTTATCGTTCAACGGGTATATCTGGTGTACCATCCTTCACGCCCTCCCAGCAGCTCACTGTCGTAATGTATTGTGTCGTCTGTCACGTGATCAGGGTACACTGCTTTCAGAACACTCAACACACCCTCTTCTATCAGTGGGAACTCCTTTCTAGGTGTATATCCATCCCGCACAGATCTACACACTGTTACAACTTTTGGGATGAAAGCTTGTGTTAACATTTTTTGGAGATTTCTGGAAGAAGCTGCGATTTCCTGTTCATTTGTACTATGATATAACACCTTTTCGCTCATTGGTCCATTGTATCCTTTACAAAGAACCATTCCTTTATTTCGGTTGAAATTCGTTGATCTTGGGGACGCATACATGCAAACTCCAATACGTGCTATATGTTGAAGTTGTGTGTCGGAACATCGTTTCAGACGCTCGACAAGGTTCACTAACATGAACTGAGTCGACGCCTTTGGAAGACACATGATATCTCTTGTTATCGTCATATCTGGCATCAAGGCCAACACTGCTTCAGTGAATGCATGGTTAGACTCACATGTCTCTACTCCTAGACGGCCACTACGGCAATGTTTTAGTGTTTCTTGCACAGCTTTGAGAAGTTTCTGAAAGTACCTGTCAGCTTCCATTTCATCCTTTGCATTGTCAGTACACAAGATCTTTCCAATATAGAGGGACAGACTATCAATATCGTCCTCATTCATCCCGGCATCATACAGAGGCGCTGACACCGCTTCACAAGCATAGAAGTCCTCGTCAATGTCGAGGATGACGCTGTCACTCTCCTTGATCCAGGTGCCTGACTTAGCCAGTTCTATAGCCTTATCTGTACTTACGATCTCCACTATACCGCCCAGAGTCATATCCAGACACCTTTCCCGTTTAATGGGAAAGGACTCGATACCTTCTGGCATATGTCTGTTCACTGTGGCTATATTGCATGGATGGTTTACTTGGAAATAGTCTGACTGTAAGCAGTAACACAATTCAAATTTGGGATGGGCCCCTTTGTCTTGGTACATGATCCCGACTTCCAGCTTCATGGAGACGTAAGCTTCATTGTTCCAATGAAGCCAGCCGCCAACATCAAACTTGGGCCACACCCAGATGAAGCGATTTATCAGTCCGGTACCAGCAGCTATCTTCAAATAAAAGCGAAAGTTGTATTACAGTTGTACGATGTTGCTTGTAGACAAATCTAGTCTCCACCTCACAATCCGGCGAGTTTCAAACATTTCAGTATTCAGTTAAATTAATTACAATTACTAAATAGTAATAATTAATGCGTTTCTCAAATGTCATTACGCGTGTTCAAACGCGAACCAGAGAGCTATCGCTGGACAGGCTATTTTTTTCTTCTCGGAACGAAACATAGAACGTACGATTAAATGTGTTTCTCTGATATAAAATTATGTTTACTGTTACCTGAATAAAGATATCGTTTTGCTGCATCATCAGGTTAAGTTCATGCTCATTTCTTGGCATTCTGTAGAGAGGGACCTTGCGCCAATCATCAGGGTCATCAGCGTCTGGGTGCCCGTCTATGTGAAACTGTGAATTGAATAAGTGGTTAGCTTGTGACGTCAATAAAAAGTTAGAATAATGTCTCTGACGTGTCATACATGCGTTTTGCATATGTACAAGGAAAAAAAATCAATATTGCAATAGATATAGGTTCGTGATTGGTATAAAACTGTTAAATAATCTACACCGAGAACACGTCATTGGGAAGATGACAGTTATTTGGAGTGCCTTGATGCACACGCAAACTATTGAACTGACTAGACAGTGTGCTCTGTCCTCTGTGTGAAACTGTGGGTCAAACAACTGGTTGGACGGTCATAAGTCAGACATGTTCGAATTCTCTGTGTGAAACTGTGAGTTCAGTAGATTTCACGTGTATATTTAAGAGATGGAAGTTCATTGTGGAATTGCAGTTTGTTGAGGTTAACTAAAGACGGTCACCTGTTCTTATCATTGGATATTCAAGTATATCTCGGAACAAAGACATTATTTTCTTGTTAATGTTTTAATGCAATGGACAATAACACAACATTAGTCAAACATTTTCTCTCCTTACCAGGATGTTCCCCTTCTTTGGTAAAGTACCTGTTTTCGCGGCAGTGAACCAGTAAAGGAGAGCTGTTGGGAATGAAGATAACAATAGAATAATATAAAGGATATACACGGGTAATAAACCTACTAGAGCACAGTGTTATTGTATCGAGAAAAATCTAGAAATGAACAATATCCAGAAAGGTGAAAATTGCATTTTGATCTTCTCGTGCTGCAGTAAAATATCCATCACCTATCAGGAAACCAGACAATATCTTATTTCCATGGGACTGTGTGGTAGTCCAGTGGGTAAAGCGTTCCCAGGTTCGTTTCCCCACATGGGTACAAAGTGTGGAACTCATTTCTGATGTCCCCCGCCCCGCTGGAATAGTGCTAACGGGGGGTTCAAACTTAACTCGCTCACTCACTCCCTCCTCACTCTTACCTTCGTGGTGCTCTTCGATAACGTTAACCAAGGCACCGTTTGTGTTTGTATTGGAGTCTACGCTGCTTGTTTTTGAGTCTCCTAATGTCGACACACGCTCACCAAGATGCCTGCGCTTTCCCACTAGGAAGACCAACACTACCACGACGCACGCGCCAATGGCCAATACCATCTTCTTCTTCAGTCTGGTCATTGTGAACCTAGAGTGATCAGCAATAATAGGGTTTACGAGATAGGAGAAAATGAGGTCTTCACAAACGTCGTGTTGACATGAACACCATCAGATGAAAGACGATAACCTCGTTTCGGTTAAATTAGAGTCATTCAGATATATAAACATTAAATACGCAGCCGTATGCGTTACGTTAGGTGGGGTACGCATAGCTCTGTCGTAAGTACAGAGTTGCGTCCCTTAGGCGCTTCAGGAGCCCATGATATGTGTTTGATCTCAATTATAATGGTATCAGTGCATTATCCACTCTCAACATTATTAACAGCGACCGTGAGATAATGTTATATCAAGTATAGAACTCACATCAAGTGTAGAACGCCTTAGATGTTACTTTAAGATACAGGATGGTGAGGTAGCATAGTTGTTAAGGGTTCGCTCCTCACGCCAAAGACCCGAGTTCGATTGCCTATGTGGGCACAACATGTGATTCCCATTTCTGGTGTCAATTATTGCCTAAAGCGGCGTCATACCTTACTCTGTTCCTTGGGGTATACATATAGGATACATGCTGACATCGGACATAGCAGGTATGTATGTGCCTGGGCATGCAGATATAAGGTAAAGCATTGGCAGAACACAACATTCAAAGTATGATCTCAGCATGCTTAAAAACAGGTAATTAGTCTTGCAAAGGCCCAGGCTTTTCAAGATTTATGACTGCCCACACGAATATAACCCGAGTGCTTTGAAACCACCGTGGTCTCTACATTTTTTATTAAGAGCGAGATACAATACCTGTTATCACTATTTTACTAAGATTTATTATCACTTGCTTATGATCATACCTTGAAGGTTCAATGCATTGTATATGCATTTTGATTTTGCACAGGTTTCTCGTGGTTATATAAAAGGTTGTGTTGCTTTTATTGTTATTAAAATTAATAATAATCAAACTACAAACAAACACAAAACAGAAGTCAATATTTCTTATTGATATTCCTAGATATATCATTAGCTTCTATATGTGTTTTTACAAGTCTCTACAAGTCTTACATATTACAAGTATGACGTAATCGAGAGAGAACATAATGAATTTAAATGTATCTAAAATATGATCGGCTAAACCATTTCCATATATAATCATACGAAATATGTGTTCAATCAAACGCCATATGTGAGATATTACACTTCTATATTTATTGGACTGTGCAGGAATGTTACAACATGCAAGGCCTCACGTTTCAGCGATTACATGTAACAACAGCAGGAAACGGAATTAACAATAAACATTTGTCCGGAACCTTATATAACAAATAATATAATGTAAAGGACATCGTTGACGTATTTTCTGTCGTGTCTGGTTTAGATAGATCAGATAGATCACACGCCGTCACAATTATAGCCCTCAAATTTCCTCTTAAGCACAGTCTATCAGACCATGTTAATCTATCAGATAAGGATGTTCACGAGGCCGCTTCATGTATACCTGACAAATGTGTATGCATGTCTGTATCTGGATCAGCAGAATGCGTGAAAGAGAAACTCGGTCTTAATTATTTTTAAAAAAATTTAGCGCCAACTGGTAAAAGACAGCGGGTTTGTGGAAGTAAACTAATTTCAGTAGTTATTTGCCCTTTCTTTGATTGTTTATTGTATCAAAACGACGGTCAGTTTGATCATTTCAGAACTACTTTTATAAACTAGTTCTTTCTAAATCTGAAACTGTAAAACCTGAAAGTTACATGTATGTAAGGGTGAAGATTTTCTCTGACTCTTATAGGAATACATTTCGCTACTTTATAATAGCTAATATATATTATCGCTAAAATATATGGAAAAGAGTCCCAAATTGATTATGCGCTTTTTGAAATACATATTGTTAGGAACCGCAGTGCTTCCCAGCTTTCGTTACACAACACGGTTATTAAATGGAGTTTTTCATGACAACGACAAAACTATCCCTATAATCACAATATTTTGCCTGTTTGGTTTAAGACAAGGATGTATGTTGAGACCTATTTGTTCTAGGTATAAGTGAAGTAAATAGGTTTATGTAGACATTATATTCATGCAGTATGTATCGAAGTCAGGTCCATAAATGTGAGACAAATGTTAGATTGGCTGTGCACAGCTGGTTCCCGAGGCACACGCCCAAAGTATTTATCAAACGACACATTTAACACTATTTCGATCAATGGAATGTTGAAGAATCAGGAGTGTATCACACTTATATTACATTCATATTATTTGTTAAATAGACAAATGAGTATTAGCATTTTGGAGAGACGTATTTAAAAGTTAATCAGTCTGTTTGCTGTACAGTTAAGTCAAAAAGTATATAAACCTAATTCCGGTTCTAAAAGTAACATACTTTACGTCATATATCCGCCACGTCAGTAAATACGTGAATACCACCACTGACGCATAATATTTTAGTTACGATAGCCTGTCACTGGATATATGTAACAAATCTATGACACTGCTTCTGATCCCCTACATAAACTACAAACTCATGGATCCACGATCCCCACATGAGAAAAGTAATTCCTCTCATAACATATCATGTAAACAATATCAACTTTCATATTATTATTTGATGTACCGGGAAGCGAAATGGCGGATTGATTATTATGTACAAAGTAACTATTGTTTTTGTTGATATTGACAAATATCTCAGGTGCTGTGCCCTGGAAAAGGTGTTTGTATAAGTAGGGTTCATAAAAACAACAAGAATTTGTTTTATTCACAGTGACAATTATCAGCAATAATTACTAATGGAACAGGGTAAGGTGTAAATCTGTCTGTGAACCAAGCAGGTAGAAGATTTTTGTATGGTGGCTCAGTTTTGTTCGCTGGCAATCTATAGTCCGTCCTATTCTATTGTAGTGAATAGTTACATTCACGGCAACGCACACATTTATAATACTTGCGTTTTAGTGTTTATTTGTAGGCTAAATGTACTCATTATTGATGCATGAATTGATCAACTCACTATATGAGGCATGGCTGAGAATTTGTCATTGTGAATTACCAGTTTACTATCAATGAAACACAGATGACAGTGCTTAACGAAAACATTAACATCACCTCTTGTCTGGCGCAACCTAATATAACCTGTATGTTTGAAAATGTATATGTATATTTGCATGAAAATGTATGCATATATGGGACTCGCGTACTTTCACATGATTATGAAAATGCTCAAGTATGTTGCAGGCTTTCAGAGATACATGCTCTAAACCGGTCGGTATCGTCGTGGTGTTCAGCATCACAGCTAAACTGATCTGGTTATTGTGAAAGGAAATTTGACAGACAAGTGATATGTTCCTCTGGCTAGAGTGTTCGGAAGAAAGTTTGAACAAGATGACATTGTAACAAAACAGTTACCGATTCTCTTAGACGTAATGTCCCCCACACCCCCCAAAACAGCATCCTATAAAGACAAAGACACGGCAGCTCAGGCAGCGTTTAAGGCGGAATGACGGGCAGTAACGAAAAGAAACCTTATGGACGATAACGGATTGCCACCAAGGCGCACGTAACGCCCAACATGGCGGACGCATGAACTATTGATTTAAACTCACGAAAATATGTTACACATTTATGGTCATTTTATCTTCACTATTATATTCTTACATTCCGTAATTATTCCTTGTATTTTACGGCATCTCTCTCTCTCTCTCTCTCTCTCTCTCTGTCTATCTATCTATCTATCTATCTATCTATCTATCTATCTATCTATCTATCTATCTACTCTAAGCAAAAATCCGCATAGGGTATATGTGAGGCATATTAGGCAGGTATATTCGAATATGCTGCACATGTTAAATTAGTCGTACAAGCCAGTAAATGTATTGTCGGATAAGTAATACTCAAAATGTATTAAAATTTAGCGTCAAATCGTCGACATTTCAGCCATATAGTGACGAGAGAAATGTTGAATATATACAATCAATACAAATAGTCAAAAAACAAGTCATTGGTACACTGTAATCATTAAAAGAGTAAAAACTAGCTAGCATTTATTTATAAAAGAAGAAAACTGTTTTAGAAAATGTAAAAATTCGTTATTGATCGCGAAAAGCGCAAGTTACATCACCATACTGGGGACCATGGGGATGTACACTGTATGAAACCCAATCATTAGATTGTTTGGTTGGTTTGTTGTTTAACACCGCATTCACCAATCATCCAGCTAAATGGTGGCCGTCTGTAAACAATCGAGTCTGCAACAGATAATCCAGTGATCCACATGTGTATCGATCAGTTCAGACAGCCCGATCTACCCGTTCCCGCCAGTTGGCTGTTACAAGCATGGGTTATTGAAGACCAAATGTAATCGATCTTCACGGGTTCATCACAGTAGGATATATACGGGGATGACACCCCTATTATCAGATGCCGTTAAGATGACCATACATATATACTAAAACAGTTACTTCGAAGACAGCTTCATGAAGGTTGAAAACGGTCAAATATTAAAAATACAATCATATGCTAATCTCACCTCAGTACAACCTGCTGCGAGCGCCGTAGTGTCGTGACGTTATATCCAGCATAACCACCATTAGTTTGGTTATTGACATGTTGTTTGGGGTTTCTATTGCACACAACACATGATCAATAATATACCTTCTTGTACATTAGTCTGTAAGTGGAATGCCATAATACACCTGTGCCATCGATAAGGTCCTTGGATCAGAAGTAATAGTATAGTAATTGCATAGTTAATCGTTACAAACTGTTACCACTTGCCATTGGAGGATTGGTTCTGTAGTATTCAATTTGGCATAGTGTTTCCTCGTAGGTAACATGGTATTGGTGACATTCGTTATACTTATATCATATTTAGTCTCGTGGTATATCCTCGGTATTTTTTACTAGTAAATAATGATGTTAATATAAAGACAATATAAATATATAATGTAAATAAACCTAACGTCGGTATTGCTGTGCAGGAGATTGTTGCAGTGGGTTGGTGGGTATTAAAGATTTTCGTAGTGTTCGTTTTTATTCTGATATCTGGCATTGTTTGTATAAGGAATCCTAGAAGGCGCATTGCCGCGTTTTCGCATTGCCGCGTTGTTGACCTTACAAAAACAAGCTAAACTGGCAAAATAGACCAGGATGCGACATTGCGACATATTGTGACCTTGAAAATTGTCGCCGTGTAGTATTGTCAAGTTTTGGATGAAGAGAAACTATTTTATTGAATTCACGGCAATGCGACAAATGCTCAAAATGTCGTGTTGTGGAAGTGTCACAACTTTTGTCAATTTCGTCTGTTTTTGCTTGTTTTTGTGGGGGCGACAACTAAAAAAAATTGCTACGGTTCAAAAATTGCCGTGACAAAAGCGATAAGAAATCCCCTCTGAGCCAGCAAAATTTAACACTGACAAATGTAAAATATTCAATAATATGTATTAACCAAAGAGCATGATACAAAGATTCACACTAGAGGATTTTAACAGAATGCAACTGAATCAAACCTAAACTGATGGGTCACAAATATACCATCAACTCACTGTTGGTTTTCAGTGAGAAACAGTTCTACTAAATCTTCCACAACGAAGCGGTGTTGAATGTAGGTTGAAAGTTAACGAAGAGGCGGACAGATGTATGCAGGCCGAATGATGACACTTCATGAAAACTCTGTAAGTTCGTGCGTGTGCGTGTGCATGTGCATGTGTGTGGTCAACACAACAACCGGCCTTATATATACACATTGACTGATTCTTGACCACTCCAGCGAAGTATCGAAGCTTCGTGATATTGGGCTCGTGTTTACCAACAGTGAAACACAGTGAAACACACCCCGCCCATACCTCTTCCACACCCATTGCACCACACAATCAGCATCGTGGTCTTACTTCTCGGGTTTCATAGAGATTGTAATTACGAATGACTAACATCTTCTTGAGAGTAGATAGCTATTCACTCTTTTGCAATCCATGTGGTTGAGGTGAGTAACTAGATATATATTTTATATAACAGTCAAGTAGGTGCAATATTCACCAAATACGAGGCAGTGGTTTAGACAAATTATCTTTACACGAACCTCTCTTAGACATAATTATAACCCAAACCAACAGTATCGATTATCCGTTGTACTGTATGAACATTCTGTTACGGCCAATACACAAGACCACCACAATGCCCCCGGCTTAGTACAGTCGTCCGCTTGAATTATATTGTGTAGGCGAGGGGATTGCTGAGGTCAATTTGAGAGAGGGGTGTGCGAACTGTTGATATCGTTCAAAGACGCAGATGAATAGGCGAATTGATCAGGTTAATTATCACATCAGATATTGGTGGATATAGATCCATACGGATTCTAATCACACATACAACACAGCTGTCACACCGCAGACGGACAAAGGGCCGGGGCAGACATGAAAGGGGAGCAGCAGGAGAGGAATGGGTGAGTGAGTTAAGATTTACAGCCACATCGGCAATATTTCAGCCACGTCGTGACTTAAGCAAAATATGAATTCATAATAATCGCAATTAAATAATAAAAAAATAATCTGTCGACTATGGATTGTGACATAACCAAGAGAGAGAATTAAAACTAGAATGTTACTGACAGTGTAAAATTCTAATATTATGGACAAAACAATATAAAAACGACCTGGAGATCACCATCAACTGAAGGTAGGTCACGAGACTAGGGATCATGGAAAAGGAGAGGAAGGCGAAGAAGAAGAAGAGGTGAAGAGGGAAAATTATCGGAGAAAATGGTCTACATTGATTTATCGACTTGCCTGAGAAATGCCAAGATTCATAATGACACCTCACGTACGTTGTGCCTGTGCTTCCCATGCATTGTGTTTGCGTGTGGTGATAACGTCAAATGATGCTGCATACACAAGATGAATGTCATGGTAACGTTCAACGATGCGTTTTCTTTCTACCAGACTTCAAAGTTCAGGTTCCCCTACTTATTTAAAGAATATATTTAGGGTGGTGATACACAATGTGTGGCCTTCCATCAAAATATAAACATGAGGTGTTTTAATGAATTCGCTTGTATGAAAGGTGAATGATGACTTCTATCTTTACTGGAGCGAATGTTGGATTTAAACCAGTGACCAGCGGCCCGGGTACACGTTAATGGTGACTTACCTGCAGTCAAGTTTAAACATCTAAACCGGCATAAGTTACACTCTCCTTAGCCCTAGTTACATACGTGTTGCTCTGTATTATAAACACATGCTCAGTTATGTAACGCCTATGGCATACATGTAATATAAGTGTAAGTACATGACTGCTGGTATCTGGTACACCTTGTGTAACCGAAGCCACATATCTGTTGCTATGTTTTACATCTGTCAAACTGATGCTTCATTTAGAAGTGGTAATTATCACTTTATTATCGATTTTAAGAGAAAAAGAAATGACAGATCAATGTTGATTCATATGTTTTGTAGATAAATGTATTTTTGCATTGTTGAAATAAATTAGAGGCTGAATTTGTCAGTGGCTGTACTTTCGAAGGGGGTTAAGGTAGCATCAATTTACCGTCCTCCTGAGAGGGTACGTAAGTCCCAAAGCATTTAAAATAAATTTATGTCTATCAGGTTTTTAATCGAGGTATTTTTCTCATTTTAATGTGTGGCTCAATCCCAGCAAACACGCCAATGGCTGAAGAGATGGTGTAAATCCAGCTAGACTCCATGCAGGTAGCAAGGTACTGTAATTCTCCATGGCCCCTAGTATGGTGATCTACCTTCGGTTGTTGGCGATCTATAGCCCCCGGTTTAAATGGTATTGTCTTCTCTAATTACAATGATTTCATTTTTCGTGCTAGTTTATCGTCAATTCTGTGCTATTCTAGTATTTTTAGTGTTCATCGTCGACAGGTTTTACTCTTCAACAGTTTTTTCATTATTATTACATGAATTGTTTTCGTCACGATATGGCTGAGATATTGCCTGTGTGACGTTATATATTAACTCACGCACTCACTATAGTGGGGGAAAACTAGGGTGTGATTGATGCTGAACTAAAGATGAGGCGAGTGAGTGAGTGTGTGAACGTGTTCGAGTGGATAGGACTGTGTGAGTGTGTGTGTGCCTGTTTGAGTGGGTGAGAGCGTATGAGTGTATTTGTGAGTTGGTGGGAGAGTGCGGGAGAGTATGTGTGAGTGTGTGTGAGTGAGTGATTGAGGTTTTTCGTCACAACGGCAAAACTTTGGCCATTTTCACGGGGTGTTATTCTGTGTTCATGACCTAAACTATATATATCCAATAACCGGAAGCGAAATAGGATAACATGGTTTTCCTTATTAAATTGGCTATTCAGTATGTGTCAATTCTTGTAGACAATATTTTGTTAATAAGCTGCAACCCAGTCTCATTGAGACTCCATAATGCTCCCATGAGACCCCAACGTCAAGGCAGTATTGTCCTTTTTAGCTTTCGATTATTATTATCGTTGACGGTTGCTATGAAATCATTAGGGCGGGGCAGGCCGACAGCAAGCGGATTAAGTGACAAGAAACGCGGTATTCAGTATGCAAAGGGAGAACATCTTACCCCCGATTTTAAATGTGTTGGACTAAACATGTCATTGTAGATACAGTTTACTATATCATTTACTGTTCTTCGACTACATGGTTTGTTTTAACTGATAAACTGTATTGATGATAATCAATTGTTCTCGCCACGGTATGGCTGAAATACTGCATGTGTAACAATAGATATTAACTCACTCACTCACTATTGTATCTCAAATATCAACTAGCCCTACCTACAAAAAAATCGGTGGGGCAAACAAGTGGTTCGACGTTTGCTCATGACGCCGAAGACCCGTGTTCAGTTCCCCACATGGGTACAGTGTGTGTTCTAAAATTGGTGTAAAACACTCACTCACTCACTCACTCACTCACTCACTCACTCACTCTTAACTGCTCCATGCCATATTACAGGCTACTCTCGTTTACATGGTATAGGAACACTTTTTCCATTGGGAATCGCAGGCTTGTTTTGGGAAGTCGTTTCTCGGGGGGAAAAGCTGCAGACACATACGCGTAAATGTTTCCAAAATGATAAGTTTAAATTTACTCTTTGTGCATAATCGCTTTACATATTGGCCCTGCACTATTTGCATATTTACTGTTACACATATCACAATGATCGGATTTTCTTGTGCCTCAGATACCAACCTTCTTTACCCCCTAACAGCTCTGAGTCATAGTGTATGCTACTGTCCCGTATACGGTGTGGGAAAACGGTCTTTAGAACATTGAGAATCTTAGGCTCGATCGCATAAAATTGCTTCCTCGGAGTATAACCATCCCGAACAGAACGAATCAGAGTCACCACGCCTGGAGTGAATGACTGTGAGAGGATAGTCTTGAGGTGGTTGGTGGTTTGGTCTATCTCCTCCTCGTCTATGCTGTGGTACACGACTTGGGTTGAATTGGGACCGTTGTATCCCCTGCATAACATCATACCATCGTTTCGATTAAAGGATGCACTCCGTGGGGACTGGTTCATACATACACCTACAGTGATAAGTTCCTCTAATTGACGCTCGTTTAGAAGAAGAAGTTTGTCTATCAGATGGCGAAGCATGAAATGGGTAGATTCGATGGGGAGACACATAACCCTCATCGCTTTCTGTAATATACTGTAAACTTTCCCAATAACTGCATTCCTCATAGAAAGTGAATCAGAACATGAACTGTCACTCTTGGCTCTTAAGCTGTTGCACATCTTGAGATGCATAAGTGTAATCTTTAACAAGTCATGGAAGAATTTATCCGCCAGCATTTCATCCTGAGCATTGTCAACACACAAAAGCTTCTGTATAATGGATGATATGTCGTTGATGTCATCTTGGCTCATCCCAGCATTGTAGAGAGGTGTTGAAACAGCTTCACAAGCATAGAAGTCCTCGTCAATGTCCAGAATGACGCTGTCACTCGCCTTGATCCAGTTGCCAGACTTGGCCAGTTCTATAGCCTTGTCTGTACTCACGAACTCCACTGTACCCATTAAGGTCTTGTCCAGACATCTTGACTCGGGTATAGGCACATATTTTTCATTGTCACTTTCAAAATCTGGAATAATCCTGACACATGGTGCGTCTATTGTGACATAGTCAGATTCTGCACAAGCACACAGTTCTTGTATGTACTCGTCTTCATCAGACATCCCTTCTCTGTACATTATCCCAAACCTCAGCCGGACAGACACATAGGGTTCGTTGTTGTCGTGGAGGTAGCCTCCAGCATCATACGGGGGCCACACCCAAATGAAACGATTGATCAACCCTGTTGCTGCGGCAGGCTGGAAATATGACAAAGGTATTGATACTTGGGAACGTTGTTTAAGGTATACAGGAAAACTGTTTTTAAAGGTCACCATTAATATTCAAAAACAAAATTTAAATGGTTAAACGGAATTATGACACGGTTAAAATGTTTGTCTTTTGGCTTCCTTCATGAAGAGACAAATAACAAAAGAAAAATATTAGGACTGCATTCATGGGTCTGTCTGGTCCAGTGATCATGTCACAGCATGTGTAATGTTGCGGGAACACTGAGTACAGGTTAGACCCCCCACCACCACATAACATTAATTGGAGCTAATTTACCTGAATAAACTCATCGTTAGCTTGCATCATTAACTTCACCTCCTTCTGGTTGCTAGGCAGCCGGAGGAGGGGCATCTTCTTCCAAACCTCTGGCAAGGCGGCGTCCGAATGACCGTCAATGTGAAGCTGCGGAGGACAGTCTAGTCTGTAGATATATTTAGGCTCAACAACGGAAGAATGCATAATTGTTATAATGTTTGAAATTTAGCAGATGAAATCGAATCCCGGTTCGCCGTTTCTAACATTGTCATTGATTTGTTATGAGTGAGTGAGTGAGTTAACATTTAACGTCACATCGTCAATATTTCAGCCATATCGTGACGGGAACTTAACACTGAAATGGAATATATGTGTAATATAAAAACCTGTCAACAAAGGACAGTAAAACACTAGAATATCACAGGAATGAATATAAAACCAGCATGAAAAACTAAAACATTGTAATTAAAGAAGACAATACATTATAAAACACGGGCTATAGATCGCCAACAACAGAAGGTAGATCACCACACTAGGGACCATGGGGACTTACAGTACCTTTGTTACCTGCATGGACCCTTGCTGGATTTACACCATCCCTTCAACTGCTGGCGATTGCACGAAATGCTAGCCAAATTTAAAATGACAAGAATACTACGATTAAAAACCTGGTAAGCTTAAATTTACATCGAATGCTTTGGGACTTACGTACCCTCTCAGGAGGACAATAATTTTACAATACTTCAGCCCCCTTTGAGGGTACAGCCACTAACAATACAAATTACTAATCTAAGCTACCAATGATTTAAAATACATCTATTTACAGAACATATTACTCAAAATTCAACCAAAAATCAATTTCTTTTAAAAAACCAATAACTAAATGAGAAGCAACAGTGGTACAAAGATCCTTGATGGTTCTGACATTGAAATATCTATCCCTTGTGATGGAGAATTCAACACAGTGAAGCAGAATATGCTTGATCGTGACTCTCTCATCACAAGGGATACAAAATGGAGGATCCTCACCTTTTAACAGGTAGTTATGGGTAAATCTTGTATGGCCAATACGACATCGTCGTAGTACGACCTCTTCAAATCTGGACTGACAACCCAAGTGGGTATAACCAACAAAAGGTTCTATTTCATGTACTTTATTGATACCCACTTGGCTGTCCCACTTCTTTTGCATCAGATCATGGATATAAGATCTAATGATGGCTTTGTAATCAGAGTATGGAATAAGAAGTGGTGTCACAGATTTGTTGAGTGCTGCTTTTGCAGCAAGATCTGCCATCACATTCCCAGAAATACCTACGTGACTGGGTAACCAACAAAAGACGATGTCGTATTGGCCAGTAGCAAGGGTATTATACAGTTGCATAATTTCTATTAAAAGTGGATGTCTACAAGAAATATTTTTAATAGCCTGAAGGCAAGTTAGAGAGTCGGAATATATTGTATACTGTTTACGTTTAGGGTGTCTTTGAATATATTTAAGAGCTGTTAATATGGCGTTCGCTTCTGCTGTAAAATAGAACTATTGTCAGGTAATCTAGAGGATATCGTTCTGGATCCAATGACAGTAGCACAAGCAACTGAGCCACCGTCCTTGGACCCATCTGTAAATAAGGATTTGTAATTGTTATATGTATGTTTCAATTGATTATATTCTTGTTTATACTGTAACTCATTTGTTTCTGATTTTTTAAATGTAGTTAATGTTAGGTCAACCTGTGGTCTAACCAACTGCCAAGGGGGAGAGGAAAGAACACGGAAGGGAGCTATGTTGTCCAGCTCAATACCAGCAGCAGCAATAAACGGCTTTATTCTGAGCCCAAGAGGTGGAACAAGAGAAGACTTTCTGCTATATAAATCCTCATACAGAGGATTGAAGACACAGTTACATGCAGGGTCAGATTCGTTAGGGCATAGTTTTGTGATATATTGTAAAGATAATTTGATACGGCGTTGTGCAAGAGATGGTTCATCAGCCTCAGCGTAAAGACTGTCAATAGGTGAAGTTCTGAAGGACCCAAGACAAAGTCTTAGAAGTTTAAGATTGCTTTTGCAGGCTCCACCATAGACGATGGAGCCATAATCAAGTTTAGAACGAACGAGTGATCGATATAGATGGAGAAGGGTAGCTTGATCCCCTCCCCATTTAGAAACTGAAACCACTTACAACAAGTCAAGAGCTTTCAGGCATTTAGTTTTAAGTGATTTAATATGTGGTAAAAAGTTAAATGTGAATCAAAGATTAGACCCAAGAACTTAGCTTCCTTCACAACTTTAATGGGCGTCCCATCTAGAGACAGTTCAGGGTCTTTATGTGGTTTGTATTTACGACAAAAATGTATGCAGTTAGTTTTCGATTTGGAAAATTTAAAGCCATTTTCAAGACACCATTTATTAATCTTGTTTAAACACAACTGCAATTGTCGTTCAGTGGTATGCATATTTTTACCACGACAAGAAATATTAAAATCATCCACAAATAACGATCCATCAATTGAATCGTTTAAAACTTTTGATAAACTGTTGATCTTGATGCTAAAAAGAGTGACAGATAAAATACTGCCTTGTGGAACACCCTGATCCTGATTGTAATGATCAGACAGGGTAGAACCCACACGGACTCGAAATTATTTAAAAAGTTGGCAATAAATTGAGGCAAACGACCTCGCAAGCCAAAGTCATGTAAATCTCTTAGAATGCCATATTTCCAAGTAGTGTCATATGCTTTTTCTAGATAAAAAAAGATAGACACAGCATGTTGTTTATTAATTAGTGCGTTTTTTATCTGTTATGAGATTATTTGTTTCCAAGTACCAAACAAGTCGATTATTTATCATGCGTTCCATGGTCTTGCAAACCAAGCTAGTCAGTGAAATAGGTCGATAATTGGACGGATCCGTATGATCACGTCCAGGTTTAGGTATTGGTACTACTATGGCGTCACGCCATGAGGGAGGAAAGTTACCCGATGTCCAAATCTCATAAAAAATATTTAGAAGTGTTTCTAGGCAGGATTCTGGTAAATGTTTCAGGAGTTGACAGTGTATGTTACCAGCTCCTGTAGCAGTATCATGAGCTTGATCAAGAGCAGTATGGAGTTCATGAATAGAAAAAGTTTCGTTACAATCTTACCCATTATCTGAGTTGAAATTAATAGTTTTCTTTTCTTGTTGTTTTTTATACTGCTGGAATTTAGGTAAATAGTTAGAATAGGAAGAATGTTTAGCGAGGGTTTCACCCAGTTTATTTGCGATATCTGATTTATCCGTACGTAACTGATCTCCATGTTTAAGATGATGGACAGTAGATTTAGTACCTTTACCTTTAATTTTCTGGACCATGTTCCATACCTTGCACATGGGTGTCCGAGAATATATTTTAGATACATAATTTTGCCAAGATTGGCGTTTGTTCTGTTTAAAAGTACGCCGTGCTTTAGCATTTAAAATTTTAAATTTATTCAAATTATGCACCATAGGATGGCGACGGTAATAATGTTCTGTTTTTTTCCTTGCCTTCCTAGCTTGTTTGCACTCATCGTTGAACCATGGTTTTCTTATGTGTGAAACTACAGAGGAGTTTGCTATGGAATTCAGTTCATCAGAAAAGCATTTAATAGCATCAGGAACGTCATTAAAAAGTTCAGGTTTAAGTTTTTCAGCACACAGTGTTTCATATAAAGACCAGTTAGCCTTTTTAAAATTTCGTCTTGATGATGGAGGAACATCAGATGGAGTTACAGCTTTTAATACAGTAGGAAAATGGTCACTTCCACAGAGGTCATCGTGGACTGACCATTCGAATTCATTTAGTAGTTCAGAATTTGTCAGTGACAAGTCGAGAGCAGAATAGGTTCCTGTACCAGGGTGTAAGTATGTGCTTGAACCATCATTATAAATACATAAATCATTGTCAGAACAAAAATCCTCCAATAACTTACCTTTAGTGTTTGTAGTTACACTACCCCAGAGTGGGTTGTGCCCATTTAAATCTCCCATTATAATACAGGGCTTCGGGAGTTGGTCATATAGAGCTTGAAGATCGGTTTTGGTCGAAGACGGCGAAATATAAAGAGAGCATAGCGTAAACGCTACATGTAAAGTAATTCTCACTGCAACAGCCTGCATATTAGTATTTAGTGAAACAGGGCTTTGAATAACGTTTTGTTTGACTAGAATGGATGATCCGCCAGCGGCCCGATCACCCGGAGATGAAAAACAATGATATGCATTAAATTGACGAAGGTCAAATGTATCTGTTTGCTTTAAATATGTCTCTTGGAGACATATCGCCGAAGGTGTAAACTCTTGGACTAATAGCTGTAATTCATGTAAATTAGTCCTCAATCCTCTGCAGTTTCACTGTACAATATTATTGGAATAAACTATCTTTTGGGGGGGATTTATTGGGGATCTACCCCGCACTCTTTTGGAGGGCGACAAGCTATGTGCCCTAGAATGGACGTTTTCAGAAACGTCCATGTCTTCAAGAGACCCATATTTATTAAGCAATTGAATTTTGTTCTGTGACCGTTTGGGAGCTCTGCCACTTTGTTGTTTTGAAGCATCAGGCTTAGGCTTCGGTTTACTTTTCACCGTTTGTTGATTATCAGCTGTCAATTGAGACTTCGAGTGTGACTGAGATGATGACTTGTGATCAGAAGACGACTTTGAGGTACTAGGAAGTGATTCCTCAGTCTGTGATGATATAGCAGGGTACAAAAGCTGTTGAGAATCGCAATTTACCCAAGTCAAGGTAGTTTGGCAGCCTGTGGTTGATGTTGTTTTAGAGTTAGATCCCAATGATGTTTTTGCTACTGCAGCATAACTGTCTGGAAGATCAGATCTCTTTACCAGTTTTGTGCCCTCGGAAAAAAGAGATATTTTGAGAAAATTTGATTTTATTGATCTCCATTTGCTCTTTCCAAATAGGACATTGCTTAGAAAATGAAGAATGATTGCCTGAGCAACTGTTGCATTTTTTATAATCACTGTCACAATCTTCTGTTGTGTGTGTTTTCTCACCACAGTGAGCACACACAACAGACAATGTGCAAGTATTTACACCGTGTCCATATTTCTGGCATTTAAAACACCTGAGCGGGTTGGGGATGTAGGTATCAACTTGTATGTTGCAGTAGCCTGCCTTCACTGATTTGGGAGCATTTGGACATGAGAAAGTAAACAGATACGTATTTGTTTTGATAGTTTCATTGTTTCTGCGAGTTGAAAAGTGCTTGACATATAGTACACCTTGATCCTTCATTTCAGATCCTATATCAATTTCTGACAAGTCATCAAACAATCGATCTCGATCTCTCACGATACCTTTACTTGTCGTCAAGGTTTTGTGTGCAGAAACTGTGACGGGAATGCCCACGAAAGATTTAATATTCATCAGATTTGTTGCTTGCTGCTTTTTCCCGCACTCGACTAGCAGGGCACCCGAACGTAAGCGTCTGATGTTCTTCATATCCCCAGCAATGCCTTGAATACCTTTGGATACAGCAAAGGGGTTCAACTTTAAAGGTGTCTTGTCAGCAGTCTCAATCACAATGAAACGTGGCCAATACTCAATCGATGTAGACGGTCTATGGTCAGTATCAACAGGGTCAATATCAAGTGGACGTTTTGGTTTTTTTTGTTGGAGTTTCATAAGCCATGGTTAGTGTAATATGGTTCATCATCCGAGCTCCCCACCCACCACGGAGTATTACAAGGACAATGCTACAGCAAGCGGGCCTCCAGCTTGCAGCACCACGGATACCCGGATGATATACCCCTGCAGAAGAATTAGAAATACTTAATCTACCAGATTGGCCCATGAGTCACCGCCTTCTGGGCAAAAGTTCAGAACTACAAAAATGTATTTGAAAATCAGAAAAGCTCAATGAACAAATAGGCCAAGACCGAAAGTAAAAATCCAAATATAATTTGTGCAATGATATACATAGGCCATGCACAGGGCTTGGCATGACCAGCCGATTGGCCGAACCGGGCCCATTCGACCACCCGTCTAGGCGAAGTCAGGGCCAAAGTGGTGTATTGAGCAACAGGAACACGTTTGCAAGCCCCTATTGCCCTCAACCACCAGGATCCCTTCCTCCGCCGACACAGGGCCGCAACCCACGGCAAACGGGTTGGTGGACCAAATATCGCCCCGGGTCCACTACGGGGGTGTCGGCGAGCTCTTAGCATTACCCAGCACCCACCACGAGGAGGTGGCTCGCCACGGGTGCCTGATTTGTTATGAATGTAGGGTAATGACATCATTCAACGATCATATTCAGTATGGATAGCTTTCTATGAAAAATTTCTTTCATATTGTGCGTAACTGAATGAGCTAATGTTTAACGTCAAATCGGCTATGTTTCAGCCATATCGTGACGGGACCAAAGTTGACGTTGATAAAACATATGTGTATATTACAAAACCTGTCGCCAAAAGTCAGTGTCACAACTTGATTATCAAAGTTAGAAATCAATATAAGTCGGGCAATGCAATATAAAAGCACACTACCAATCACCAACAACTGAAGATAGATCACCATACCAGGGACCATGGAGACTTACATTACTTTTGCTACCTGCACGAACCCTAACTGGATTTACACCATCCCTTCAGCCGCTAAGTGTGCCATAACTTAGAATAATAAATTTAGAATGATAAATATTCTACGATTAAAAAAAAATTAAGGTGTTGGGAAGTACGTACTCTCTGG
The DNA here is from genome assembly GCF_037392515.1 of Haliotis asinina. Lineage (NCBI taxonomy): Eukaryota > Metazoa > Mollusca > Gastropoda > Lepetellida > Haliotidae > Haliotis > Haliotis asinina. The sequence continues at coordinate 15,136,242 of NC_090284.1, forward strand.
AGGACAATGATTTTTACAATAGTTTAATCAATTATATTGTGATCAAGTGTTACATCTATTGCGACTGAAACTATATGGCAACTAGTTGATCAGTGGGTTCAATTACCAGAACGTTCCCTTGTTTCTTAATTGCCCCACTGGCTGCTGCCGAGAACCAGTACATCAGAGCTGCAACAGACATAAAAGCCATCGAAGAGGTTAAATAGACACACGAAGGACATCGTAACCACAACAGGGAAATACAGTGCATCAGTGGTGCAACAAATACACACAGTACATCAGTACATTGCCGCAGCATGCGGTAAACTAGGGTCCCTACTACAATGCCTGATACAGTTACAACGCTCAAAGACACCTTGCCAGGACAACTTTAATTCCCACAACCACGTCACATCATCCTTGTCACATGCAACATATGTTATATTTGGGATTTCACTTTCTTAGTAAAGTACAAATTCTAGTACTTTTTTCGGTTGAGTCCCATCCGGGATTCGAACCCGCACCCTCAGAGTCAGGCACCTAATCGCCAGCACACAAAGTCAGCCACCTAGCCCGCTCAGCCACCGCGACTTCTGGAAGTCTCTGAGGGTGCGGGTTCGAAGAGTCGTAAGAGGCGAGTTACGGGGTCGGGTGGTCGGGCTCGCTGACTTTGTTGACACATGTCATCGGTTCCCAATTGCGTAGATCGCTGCTCATGTTGTTGATCAGTAGATTGTCTGGCCCAGATTCGATTATTTACAGACCGCCGCCATATAGCTAAATATTGCTGAGTGCGGCGTAAAACTGAACTCACTCACTCGCACGTGTCCTTCCTGAGGCACCATCTGATAACTACAGCACCGACTTCCTTACTCCTGTATCATTGCCTAACCACTGTAGCAGATTTGTAGTCTCTACACAACCATCTCAACGTAGTCTACAGCCTCTTCCAACACCAAGACCCTATCATTACAATATGACCTGTTACAAAAACCTTTCTTTAACCAACAACTTGGTAAAGCTCCAACATTACTACCTTATCACTACAGCATGTTCTCCTTCAGTCACGTCCTTACACCATCATCTGATTACTACGACATCGACTCCTACCTTCGTGATGTTCCTCCATAACGTTCACGACGCCGAACGCTGGAAGTAGGAGGGCTTGGTCCATGTGTGTATTTAACAAATGCCGCGTCTCCTCATTCAGTATGCGACCCGTCCGGTTAAGCCACAGCAGCAACAGCACCACGGTGACCCACAGCAACAGGAGGACGGACAAGGTCTTCATTGACAGGACTTTCATGGTGGCTGGACGGAAGAGGCCGTTGTTCGTGTACTGTGAGAATCCCTACGGTGTAAATCAAAGCTCACTGTTGATAATTAGGTGATACAACAGTTTAACATAACTAACATTCCGATACCACTTCCTTTGTAGGTGGATTGTACATTTTCATTATATTGCTCCTTACTCAGCTGACTGAAATTGCTGACCTGTCAATTCCGAAGTCCTCTGCAAGTCCTCATAAAGCATGGTTTGACAACGAATGTAAACAAGAAAATGTAGAAAGAAAGCGGAAAAATACTTCCGCAGACATCCTACAGTTAAACAGTGTTCACATTACTAGTGCCAAGACACGACGGACTTATGAACAAAACAAGCGCCATTCTTGGATTAAATATGTTTCCAGGATTAATTGCACCGATGTCCAAAGTGCGTCTTCTGTTCACCACCTTAGAGAAGGTGACAAATTGATCACTGGTAACTGTAATATCGCTAATACACTTGGTGAAAGCCTTTCCATATTGTTTTCCTCATCAAAGTGTCTCCCTGAATTTCAGAAATATAAATCTAGGCAAGAGAAGCAAAATATTAATTTTGACTCCAACAACGGTGAAGATTATAATGAAGCATATTCATTGCATGGGCTACTCACGGCGCTTGAGCAAGCTCGTGATTCTGCAGCTGGTGATGATAACATTCATGGCGTAATGCCATTGTAATTCCAATACCAAAACCTGGTCGGGATCACACATGTCTCTAACCAGCTGTGCATGTAAAACTATGGAACGAATGGTAAACAATAGGGTAACTTGGTATCTCGAAATCGATAACCTAATAACAATAATCCAATGTGGTTTCAGGAAAAATCGTAGTGAGATTGATCATTTAGTACGTTTAGAATCCTTTGTTAAAAATGCAGTGATAACCAAACAACATGCAGTTGTTTTTGGTTTAAGGGTCCGTTTGCCTCTTTTCATATCACATGCAATTTCAAGTCCGAGTGGGTTCAACCCTGTCTGATCATTATAATCAGAATCAAGGTGTACCATAAGGCAGTATTTTGTCTGTCAGATTGTTTAGCATCAAGATCAACAGTTTATCCAAGGTTTTAACTGATTAAATCAATGGATCATGACTTCAATACTTAATGTCGTGGTAAAAATATGCGTACTGTTGAACGGCAATAACAGTTGTGTTTAAATAAAATAAATAAATGGTGTCTAGAAAACGACTTTAAATTCTTAAAGTCAAAAAATAATTGTCTACACTTTTGTAGAAAATATAAGTCACATAAGGACCTTGAACTATCTTTAAATGGCACTCCCATCAAAGTTGTAAAGGCCAAAGGAGGAGGTTTAATTTTCGATTCTTATTTAACCTTCTTACCACACATTAAGTTCCTTAAAGCTAAATTCCCGAAAGCACTAGATTTGCAGAAGGTTGTTTCAAATTCTAAGTGGAGAGGGAATCAAACTACCCTCCTTCACTTATACAGATAACATTTACGATCTAAACGTGATTATGGCTCCATTGTATATGGTGGAGCCTGCAAAATCAAGCTAAACCTTTTAGAATCTGTCCATCACCAAGGTTTAAGACTTTGTCTTCGCGCCTTTCGAACTTCAACCGTTGGCAGCCTGTACGTCGAGGCTGAGGAATCATCTCTTGAGCAGCGCCGTATAAAATTAGCTATGTATACAGTATACAAAATTATATACTGATGAGTCAAACCCTGTATATTCTCTTTATGAGGATGTATACAATAAGAAATCTTCTCTTGTTCCGCCTCTTGGTTGAGGGATAAAACCATTTACCTCTTCTGCCGGCATTCAGCTGGAAAATACAGTTCCCTCCCCTCTCCTCTCCTCCTTGGCAATTGGTTAGGCCACAAGTGGACCACATTTACTACTTTTAATAAAATTAGAATCAAATGAACTAAATTACAATAGAGCCAATAATTTAGTAAATTACGTACTACATACAGACAGACATAATACATACATACACACACACACACACACACACACACATACACACACACACACACACACACACACACACACATACATACATACATACATACATACATACATACATACATACATACATACATACATACATACATACATACATACATACATACATACATACATACATAAACTAACCCTATATTGGCTTCACCTGCTTGGGTTGAGGAGGTCATCATGCGACGATGTCGCACTGGCCATACAAGATATACACATGAATATTTGCTTAAAGGTGAAAATCCTCCTGTTTGTATCACTTGTGATGAAAGAATCACGGTCAAGCATATCTTGCTTCACGGCACTGAATATTCAATCACAACGGATAATCATTTCCAATCACGAACTTTGAGGAATCATTTTAATAATATTAGTTCCCATTTAATTATTGCAAAAGATAAATATATTCATGGAAAAATTTAAGGGAACGCATGACATAGCTGTGACTTTTAATCTTTGAAACAGTAAGAGAAAAGTTCATGCAGACGAAAAGGCTTATGTCAAGTAAAGAAAATCAATATCGGGTGTGTCCCCCATGTGTCTGGAGAACTGTTTGGCATCGTCGTGGCATGCTGCGAAAAAGTGTACGGATGGTGCCAATTCTACGCCATTCTTCCTGGAGAGCCACTAAAAATTCATCCAAATTGTTGGGTTTAACAGGTCTGTCCCGAACATTGCGGCCAACATCCCAAAGATGTTCGATGGGGTTAAGGTCAGGACTTTTAGCCGGCCATTGCAACACCCACCTGCAGCCCTCAGTCTATCCCGACAAACATGAGCGATGTGAGGGCGGGCATTGTCATGCTGGAACCCGAACATTCGACCTGCTGTACGTACAAAGGGGTTCACAATCGGGCTCAAGATCTCGTCACGATATCGTACACCTGTTATCCTGCCATCAACACGCCCAAGATCTGTTTTGTGGTTAAAGGTAAACCCGCCCCACACCAAAACAGGGCCCCCTCCTTAATGATCATGCTGTTTGATGGTGCAGGCAGTCACGTTCCCCAACGCGTCTCCAAACTCGAATTTGACCGTCATAATGGTCTAGTGTATACCTGCTCTCATCATTAAACATGGTGTTTCTCCATTGACGTACGGTTCTTCCTCCATGGTTCCCTGCTCACAGCAATCTCAAGCGCTTGTTTTGCTCAGTCATGTCGATGCCAACCAATGGACGGCGGCTTTTTAGAACAGCCTATTTAAGACGATTACGCACTGTACGTGAACAAATTCTGACGTTTGTTCTTCGCCTGAATTCCGTATTGATTCTGGGGGAGGATTTGAACCTGTCTCGCAGAGCAATAAGGCGTAGGGTCCGGTCATCCCTTGGGGTGGTTTACTTTTTCCGTCCATCCCTCATTTTGACGTCACCAGTCGCTCTATAGAGATTCCAAAGTCTGAATATCACGCTAACAGACTTGTGAAACGTTGTTGCAACCTGTCGTTATGAGCCTCCACCATTACCCATGCCAGTTGCCTCCCATTTCTGTGCCAAAGTTAAGTACTGTCTTGCCATGTTAACAATGTTTTTAACAGTGGTATTTGACAGTGCACATACATGCCACGTGTAAATCTAAGTGCATGTAACTTTAGGAGCATGTAGTGCACGTGCATGGAAAGCATTATGGTGAGTTTGAGTGAACTGTTCTTCACGAAAACGCTAATACACGTCGCTGAAGTTAGAAATCAGAAATTTTAGATTGCGCTAAGAAACAAACATTCTCTTAAATTTTTCCATGAGTATATATTTCTTGGTTTGAAGTGCATTTTAGCAACTTCGATTGTGATTGAGTGTATCCTCAAGGGGTGGGGGAGGGGTGTTAAAGTACTGTACGATTAGTTTTAAATTCAAACTGTGATATTCTAGTTGTTTTACTGTCTTTCTACGGCAGGTTTTTCATAATGTACATATATTCCTTTTCTATGTCAAGTATGTTCTCGTCTCAGCTGCAATATTGCCGATGTGACGTTAAATATCCACTTACTCACTCACTATATGTCATGAATAAGTGAAAATTGTGTTTTAATTATGTTTCTTTTTTCTTGGTTGTATGTAAGCTTTAAAGATGTAATAAAAACGACAAAACCATTTACACATCCATAAAAATCTTTTCTAAAAGTCGAGACAATTGAACAATTGTGACCACATCACGACTAAATACTGATTTCAGCGGCAGTACACATAAATGATATAGTTTGTGATCAAGTCTGGACCAGGCAAACCAGCGATTGTCACCATGCGATACGATGACAGAGCATGTGTTTATGAATCACTATCAAATCGTGGTGATACCAGGTGTTCGAGAAAAGATGAAGGTATCCTGCCCCACCGGTGGCACCCGTCATAAATATAATGTTACCTCTAGTCAGTTATTCTGAAATGATATGTGACGTATGGGATATGTTAATAGAGAATTGAATCGGACATCATGTTTGTCACTAATGCATTAAGTTTGGAAAGTTCAACCACATGTCTACAATAAAACGTCTTGAAAGTTTTACTAAGGCCTTGAATGTTGAAGTCTGGCTCAAACAACTTTAGTATGGCGTTGTTTGAAATCTTGATAAAAAGAGCTCGATGTTATTTTGTTAAGGTTAAGAATTTGCCGTGACAAACGATGTAAGAAATCCTCCGTGAACCACCAAAACAGAACAAAGACAAGTCATAAACGTTCAAATTCTGTATTATTACTATCAAAGAGATCAAGTTATACAATATCACAATATCGATTTCAAATACAATACAAATACGACAAAATCTAAGTCAATGGGTCACAAAATACAATATGGGTCACAAAATACAATATAGCAAACTCACCAAAGTCTTAGTGTGAGAGGGAAGCAGTCGTGCAGAATGTAACACGGTGAGCGGTCTGACAGCAGTTTCGGGCGTTGACGGATTTGTTGGCGATGTAAACGCCACTGAATAAATGTGAATGTGTCCGTCGCAACACGACAACCAGCCTTTTTATATATACTCAGTCATTTCCCGAAAGTTCTGGCACATGCGACCATCGCAAACACCGTAGAAATCTCTAGCAGCCTCCCGGAAGTACAAATAGACAACCATGGGCAGATAATTCCTGCTACCAAAGTCTTAAAAATGCTGACCATCTATTATACAAAATGAGTGAGTGAGTGAGTGAGTTTAGTTTTACGCCGCACTCAGCAATATTACAACTATATGGCGGCGGTCTGTAAATAATCGAGTCTGGACCAGACAATCCAGTGATCAACAACATGAGCATCGATCTGCGCAATTGGGAACCGATGACACGCGTCAACCAAGTCAGCGAGCCTGACCACCCGATCCCGTTAGTCGCCTCTTACAACAAGCTGAGTCGCCTTTTATGGCAAGCATGGGTTGCTGAAGGCCTATTCTATCCTGGGACCTTCACGGTCCGCCTGTTACGGCAAGCATGGGTTGCTGAAGGCCTATTCTACCCCGGGTAGACCTTCAAGGGTCTATACAAAATGTGATCCATCGTAATTATTATTCAAATAAGCTTTGTGACCCAATAATAATTATCACGTAATTAATAACAAAAATATACAGAAAATACAATACTCGTAACAATTTTTATTGTGAAATGGAACCACCAAAGACTGGATCTGTTGAAAACTTGCTGGACATGAAAGACTACCTATGTTGCGGACATTTATGCTCAGTCTAAAACTCTGTGAATGATATGTTTTTCGAAAGGCGCATTTCAAGAGATTAATGCCACTGAATGTCAGTTTTATGATCCAAATCTTTGATGTTTGGTTGAGAGGCTTCGGTGTGAACTGACGGTAACTCGGAGTAAGGGAGTGGGACCAATGTTGGATCCGTACACGTGATCAGTAGATTATGTACGCGGGGGTGGTTACCTACCTGCTTGTTCATTAACACCTGGGCAAAATATAACTCTATGCTAAATCACATCAGCTGCAGGTACAGTAACTGAACGCACGCGCGCTGATATCGATCATGCCTGAAGTAACTTAAGACACATACCTGTTATAAGACACTAGACGCTAGTTACTTGTAGTCAGTTCCCTCTGATAACAGCTACTACTGTGATCTAAAGCTTACTATTTCTTTCATCCTATAATATATGACTTGTGGAGGTTTGTAAGTTCTCCGGGGTTTATCGAACTGGTCAGCATATGTCACAGTGTTGTAACAATTGTTCATTAAACAGGTCAAATTCATTTCTAACTGTATCCATTACTGACAATACACAGTGGCACTGCAGTCAATACATCAATACATCATCGTTGCTTTCATTGTAGTTTATTGAGAAGGGTCACTTATGTTAAGACTGTTCGAGGTTGTAATTCGGGGGTTGACTTTTGCGGTGCTGAAGGTGGAAGGTTGGATTGTGTTAGAACATAAGAATGATGAAATCAAAGTGTACCACAGTGAAGTCCAGAAACTCAAAGGAAATGTTGACAAATTAAAATCAGAAATCATAACGTTAAAAGGTGAAATCGAAAAGAAAATATTTACATTAAGGACATGAAGCATACTCTTAGCACAACAACAAATGGGATAGATAAAACAACTTGTGCAATTGATGACAAAATTGACTGCATGAATACGAGAAATAAACTTCTCTATTCACAGACAGTTAACAACCCAAGCTGTGGGAAGACCACAACAAGGCCAGTCATCGAGGAAGACCAATCAACTCTGGACCATGTTTGTAACACACCGTGAAGTATAAAACAGCACAGCATGCGATGATATCCATCCACCACCAAGCAAAATATAAGGAAAGTAAACGGCTCTTTCGTAAAAAACATCGCCATTCAAAACGACAGTTATCTAAAAACAGATTTGATGAAATCTACGAAGCAGCAGAAGTAGATGTTAAAGAATTTTTAAAAAATTACAAAACGTTACAAACGATACAAGGATAATACTGAAAAACTTACCTATGAATCTCAAACTTGTTACAAGGGGAAGATTCTAAGATAGAATTCCCCCATCCTCTGCAATTTGGGTTTAGGCGTCACTATGGTGCTGAAACGGCTGTACTTACGTTGAAAGAAAATATTGCATATCACAATGAAAGGATGTCGCCCGTATATTGTGCATTCCTAGATAACGAAAAGGCAGTTGATTGGGTATGGCTTGATGGGTTATTTATTAAACTGTATGACATTGGAATTAAGTGTAAACTATGGAGAATACTAAGACTCACCTATAACTCCATGAAATCATTTGTATGATTTGAGGGAGTTAATTCGGATGTATTCCCCATGAATCAAGGAGTAGGTCAAGGTAGAGTAATGTCCGCCTGGCTCTTCACATTATTCATTAATGACCTCCTATATTCAGCCATGGGGCAAATGCCCTGGAATACTTCTTGCTGACGACACCTTGATGAGCTCCTCTACCAAAGGTCTGCAGAATCTCCTCAATGTCGCTGAAGATTATGCTCATATGTGGCAGCTAAAATACAATGTCTGCAAGAGTGCGGTTCTAAATCCAATAATGTATCAATTGGTGATGTGCGTGTTCCACACAAAACATCTATTAAATATGCAGGCGTATATATAAGTACAGGCAAATCATCACTTGAACGTACCAAATCTGCATGTGAAAAGTTACGAGTGCTCATAAACACTAATCATAAAAATGGATTGCATTTTGGAGGTCTTAATCCTGTATCTGCAACACGTATCTGGGAAAGGGTGATCTTAGCATGTGGCCTGTATGGATGCAACGTATGGGGAAACTTTCTCTTAAAGAGTATGAAATGCTCGAAGTTGTACAACGATAATTCTGTAAAAAAGTTCAGGGATTACACAAGCGCACTCCCAGTATTGTTGTACTGGATGCCATTGGGATTATGCCACTACAGTGCTACATAGACAAAAGAGCAGTCTACCTGTTAGGTTATGTAATGCTAAGTAATGTTTCTAGTTCGCCTTGGTCAATTCATATGTTCGGATAGCTCTACATGCAACGTATGTAGTAGAAAATCCCCGATATATAATATGCTACAACTTGTACATAAGTATAACCTAAACAATATACTAGCATACTATGTCAATAATAGTCAATTAATAAGGAAAGCTGGTCCAGGGCCGTGTACGATGCCATTAAATCTCATACAGACAATCTATTTTATGTCCATCTTAAACTCCGGACTAAGTCTCTCAAGATATGTAGATATAAGATCCAGTAAGGAACATGATCTCTGGATGCTAGCCACAGAGAGGAATGACCAGTTCACTGATATTGCAAGACTTGCATTTTATGGATCAGCTGAAACATTTTAAAGAGAATGTTATTGTAAAACTGTCGCCAATGATATTGTAAAACAAGTGTTTACGTCATGTACAATTAATATGAATGACAGAAATGAACTCTTTAACTCTATATGTGATATTTTGGATGTAGATACTTTTGATAAGATCTGGGATCAAGATGACGATGTTATTCTTGCATTTCTACTCGGTGGATGTCCAATAGAATGCATTATGGAACCAGAAAGGGATGTGTGGGCAAACGTAATAATTATTGTAAGCCGTTTTATAAGGAAATGGCGACACTTGTTAAAACACTTGTATGTATATGATCATTCCTGACTGAAACACTCATCCATCGTAATCATTGAATAATTTCTTCGTCAGATGATGAACCATCAACATGACGGTGCTTGTGCTTTGATGAACCAGCAATGAATAGTAATGTGATTCGGCACCTCTGTTCCCCACCCACCATGGAGTGTCAACAGAGACAATGTTGCAGCGGAAACCAATCCAGGGTTACAGGGGTGTTATACTCCAGATATAAAAACATGAAAAGCTGTAAGGACTAAAGGAATAAATGCCAGACTGGTTCGGCCCATGACACCGTTTCCAAGAAATACAAAATTCAGAGGTTCGTATATCCAGATTGGCCCATGAGCCACCGCCTTCTGGCATTGGACTCTAGGCAATGTAATAAAACAAAAGGTCATTAGTAAACACTGTGTGATAGATCTGCCATGAACAATATCTGTGAACTACATGCTGTCCATACACAGGGCATGGCGTGACCAGCCGATTGATAGAATGGGGCCAATTCTACCACCCGTCTAGGTGAAGTAAAGGCCAAAGTGGTGTGTTGAGCAACTGGAACACGGTTGCAGGCTCCCATTGCCCTCAACCACCAGGATCCCGTCCTCCACCGACACTGGGGCGGAACCCACGGCCAACAGGTTGGTGGACCAAATATGCCCGCTTGCTTTAGCATTGTCCTTGTGATACTCCGTGGTGGGTGGGGAGCCACTAAACCACTAAAAAATACAAAACGTCCACTTGATATAGACCCTGTCGATACTGACCAGAGACCATCTGCATCGATTGAATATTGGCCACGTTTCATTGTGATTGGGGGGGGGGGGGGGGGGGAGGGAGCGAGGGGATCGTGATCGATTGTTTGATGATATGTCTGACCTTGATATAGGATCTGAAATGAAGGATCAAGGTGTGCTCTATATCAAGCGCTTTTCAACTCGCAGAAACAACGAAACCATCGTATCGAATACGTACCTGTTTACTTTTTCATCTCCAAATGCACCCAAAATCAGTGAAGGCAGGCTACTGTAACATTCCAGATGATACATACATCCCCAACCCGCTAAGGTGTTTTAAATGCCAGAAATATGGACACGGTGTAAATACCTGCACATTGTCTGTTGTGTGTGCTCACTGTGGTGAGAAGACACACAACAGAAGATTGTGACAGTGATTATAAAAAATGCACCAACTGCTCAGGCGACCATTCTTCATTTTCTAAGCAATGTGAGTGAGTGAGTGAGTTATCATTTAACGTCACGTCGGCAATATTGCAGCCATATCGTGACGAGAACAATTTTAATTTATATCAAGATTAGAATAAATAAATTTAGAACATAAAAACCTGCCATCGAAGGACAGTAAAATACTAGACTATCACAGATATGAACATAAAACTAGCATGGAAAACTAAAATACTGTAATCAGGGAAGACAATACAATATAAAACACGGGCTATAGGCCACCAACAACCAAGGGTAGATCACCATACTAGAAAAAGACCACATGTACATTATAAAACCTGTCAACAAATGACAGTAAAAGAACTAGAATATCACAATGAGAATTAAAACTAGCGTGGAAAGTTAAAATTAATATCATTATCTGGACAAAACAATATAAAAATAGGCTATAGATCTCAAACAACCGAAAGTAGATCACCATACTAGGGTGAGTGAGTGTGAGTGAGTTAGAATTTAACGTCACGTCGGCAATATCTCAGCCATATCGTGACGAGAACACTTGAATGAACATTTAAATGAAATATATGCATATTGTAAAAATCTGTCAACGAAGGACAGTAAAACAACTAGCATATCACAATTTTAATTAAAACTAGTATGGAAAGTTAAAACTAATAGCACTATTTAGACAATACAATATAAAAACAGACTATAGATCGCCAACAACTGAAGGTAGATCACCACACTAGGGACCATGGGGACTTACAGTACCTTTGTTACCTACATGGACCCTAGTTGGATTTACATCATCCCTTCAGCTGCTGGCGATTGTACGAAAGGTTAGCCAAAATTAAAACAACAAGAATACTACAATTAAAAACCTGGTAGATTTAAATTTAAAGTGAATGTTTTTGGACTTACGTACCCCCTCAGGAGGACAATAATTTTACAATACTTCAACCTCCCTTGAGGGTACAGCCACTAACAATTCAAGTTACTAATATAAACTACCAATCATTAAAATACATCTATTTACAGCACATACTAATCATAGTTCAACCAAGAAATCAATTTCTTTTAAAAAACCAATGATTAAATGAGAATTAACAGTGTTAAAAAGATCCTTGACAGTTTTGACATTGAAATATTTATCCCTTGTGATGGAGAATTCAATACAGTCAAGCAGGATATGCTTGACCGTGATTCTCTCATCACAAGGGATACAAAACGGAGGATCCTCACTTTTTAACAAGTATACATGAGTATATCGTGTATGGCCAATACGACATCGTCTTAAAATAACCTCTTCAACCCAAGTACGTGTAACCAATATATGGTTTTATTTCATGTAATTTATTTATACCTACTTGAGTGTCCCACTTCTTCTGCATCAGATCACGGATGTAAGTTCTAATGCTAGCTTTGTAATCACTGTAAGGAATAGGCAGTGGTGTCACAGATTTGTTGAGTGCTGCTTTAGCAGCAAGGTCAGCCAATGTGTTACCAGAGATCCCTACATGGCTGGGTAACCAACAGAAGACGATGTCGTATTGGCCAGTTGCAAGAGCATTATACAATTCAATAATTTCAATTAAAAGTGGATGTTTGCAAGACATATTTTTAATAGCCTGAAGGCACGAAAGAGAGTCGGAATATATTATATACTGTTTACGTTTCGGGTGTCGTTGAATATATTTGAGGGCTGGTAATATGGCATTAGCTTCAGCAGTAAAAATAGAACTATTGTCTGGTAATCTAGAAGATATTGTTCTGGATCCAATGACAGTGGCACAAGCAACTGCGGCACCGTCCTTGGACCCATCTGTAAATAAGGATTTATAATTGCTATATTTATGTTTTAATTGATTATATTCTTGTTTGTATTGTAATTCATTGGTTTCTGATTTCTTAAATGTGGTCAATGTTAGGTCCACTTGGGGCCTGACCAACTGCCAAGGAGGAGAAGAAAGAAGACGGGAGGGAGCTATGTTTTCCAGCTCAATGCCGGCAGCAGAAAGAAAGGGTTTAATTCTATGTCCTAGTGGCGGGACAAGAGAAGACTTTTTGTTGTATAATTCCTCATAAAGGGGATTGAAAACACAATTATATGCAGGGTTAGATTCATTAGAGTATAATTTAGTAGTGTACTGTAAAGCTAACTTTATACGGCGCTGCTCAAGAGATGGTTCATCAGCCTCAACATAGAGACTGTCAACAGGCGAAGTTCTAAAAGACCCAAGACAAAGTCTTAGACCTTGATGATGGACACAATCTAATAGTTTTAAGTTGCTTTTGCAGGCCCTACCATAGACGATGGAGCCATAATCAAGTTTAGAACGCACGAGAGATCGATATAGATGGAGAAGGGTAGCTTGATCCCCTCCCCATTTAGAATTTGAAACCACTTTCAATAAGTCAAGTGCTTTCAGGCATTTAGTTTTAAGGGATTTAATATGGGGTAAAAAAGTTAAGTGTGAATCAAAGATTAGGCCCAAGAACTTAGCTTCCTTAACAACTTTAATTGGCGTGCCATCAAGAGATAGTTCAGGGTCTTTATGTGGTTTATATTTACGACAAAAATGTATGCAGTTAGTTTTCGATTTAGAAAATTTAAAGCCGTTTTCAAGACACCATTTATTAATCTTGTTTAAACACAACTGCAATTGCCGTTCAATGGTATGCATATTTTTACCACGACAAGAAATATTAAAATCATCCACAAATAACGATCCATCAATTGAATCGCTTAAAACCTTCGATAAACTGTTTATCTTTATACTAAAAAGTGTGACAGACAAAATACTGCCTTGTGGAACACCCTGGTCCTGATTGTAATGATCAGACAGGGTAGAACCAACACGGACTTGAAATTGTCTGTTATTTAAAAATTTGGCTATGAATTCAGGCAAACGACCTCGCAAACCAAAATCATGTAAATCTCTCAGAATGCCATACTTCCAGGTTGTGTCATATGCCTTCTCAAGATCAAAAAAGATAGACACAGCATGTTGTTTATTGATCAGCGCGTTTTTCACAAATGATTCTAAACGCACTAAGTGATCAAGAGTACTTCTGTTTTTACGGAAACCACATTGTATATCTGTGATAAGGTTATTTGTTTCCAAGTACCAAACAAGTCGATTATTTATCATGCGTTCCATGGTCTTGCAAACACAGCTAGTTAATGAAATCGGACGATAATTGGATGGATCAGTATGATCACGTCCAGGTTTAGGTATTGGTACTACTATAGCATCACGCCATGAAGAAGGAAATTTCCCGGAAGTCCAAATATCATCAAAAATTGATAAGAGCGTTTCTAAACAAGATTCTGGTAAATGCTTCAAGAGTTGATAATGTATGTTATCAGCTCCTGTAGCAGTGTCATGAGCTTGATCAAGAGCAGTATGGAGTTCATGAATAGAAAATGTTTCATTATAATCTTCCCCATTATCAGAATTGAAATTAATAATTTTCTTTTCTTGCTGTTGTTGATATTGCTGAAATTTAGGTGTATAATTAGAAGAGGAAGAGTGTTTAGCGAGAGTTTCGCCCAGTTTATTAGCAATATCTGATTTATCAGTAAGTAATTGATCTCCATGTTTAAGATGATGGACAGCAGATTTAGTACCTTTACCTTTAATTTTCTGCACCATGTTCCATACCTTGGACATGGGTGTCCGAGAATTTATTTTAGATACATAATTTTGCCAAGATTGGCGTTTACTCTGTTTAAATGTACGCCGTGCTTTAGCATTTAAAATTTTAAATGTATTTAAATTATGCACCATAGGATGGCGACGGAAGTAATGTTCCGCTTTTTTCCTTGCCTTCCTAGCTTGTTTGCATTCATGGTTAAACCATGGTTTCCGGATATGTGGAACTGCAGAGGACTTTGGTATACAGTCATCAGCTATGTAATTCAGTTCATCAGAAAAACATTTGATAGCATCAGGAACATCAATAAAAAGTTCAGGTTTAAGTTTGTCAAGACACAATTTCTCATATAAATGCCAGTTAGCCTTTTTAAAATTCCATCTTGAACATGGAGGAACATCAGATGGAGTTACAGATTTCAAAAAAGTAGGAAAGTGGTCACTTCCACAAAGATCATCGTGGACTGACCATTCAAATTCATTTAGTACGCTGGAGTCAGTTATTGACAAATCAAGTGCTGAATATGTTCCTGTACCAGGATGTAAATACGTGTCTGCACCATCATTGAATATACATAAGTCATTACTTAAAATAAAATCCTCTAGAATTTTACCTTTTGTGTTTGTGGTTGTACTCCCCCAGAGTGGGTTGTGGCCATTCAAATCACCCACGAGTGCACATGGTTTTGGTAGTTCATCATAGAGAGATTGAAGATCAGCCAAAAGGAGAATCGATGATGGCGGAATGTACAATGAACACAGAGTAAGTGTAATGTTCAAAGTAAGGCGCACTGCAACTGCTTGGAGAGTTGTTTTGAGCATCACAGGGCTGTGGATAACGCCATGTCTTACAAGAATGGAGGATCCACCAGTGGCTTTATCACCTGGGGGAGAATAACAATGATATGTGTTGAACTGACGTAAGTTTATAGAATCTGTTTGTCTCAGATACGTTTCTTGTAAACAGATCGCAGATGGTTGAATATCCTGGTCTAGTAGATGAAGTTCATGAATGTTATTTTTAAGGCCTCTGCAGTTCCACTGTAGAATGGTTGAAGAAACTATTTTTTCGGAGGATTTATTGGGGACCTACCCCTTGCCTTTCTAGAGGGCGACAAGCTATGTGCCCTGTGGGGGATGTTTTCGGACACATCCATGTCCTCCAACGATCCATATTTGTTGAACAGCTGGATTTTATTTGTTGAACCTTTCGAGGCTCTGCCACTCTGACATTTTTGTGAAGATACATTTCTTGATTTCACTGGCTGCTTTGCAATGTCTTTCACATTTGGTTCAGAATCAAATTTAGAATGTGACTGGGATTTAGATGCCTTAGATATAGATGCATCCTGAATACGGGATGGCTCTGGAAGTACTTCCGCAGTCTGAGTGGATATTTCGGGTGACAGAATCTGAGGGGAATCGGTATTTATCCATGTCCAGTTAGTTTGACAGCTTATAGACATTTTGGTTATTTTGGCTGTATCAGATGGTGACCGAGATACGGAAGCATACGTTTCCTTGAGTTCAGATTTTTGCACTTGTTTTTTGGCTTCAGCAAAACTAATGTCTTGTGTAAATTTTATTTTGTTGATTTCCATTTGCTGTTTCCAAATGGGACACTCCTTTGAGAAAGATGAGTGATTTCCTTCACAATTGGTACATTTTTTGAAAGTGCTGGTGCAGTCATCCGTCGTGTGTGTTTTCTCACTACAGTGAGCACATGTAACCGATGATTTACATGTATTGACACTATGGCCGTATCTTTGACATTTAAAGCATCTTAAAGGATTAGGAATGTAAGTATCCACATTGATGTTACAGTAGCCAGCCTTTATTGATTTTGGAGCAATCGGACACGAAAAGGAAAACAGGTATGTGTTTGTTTGTACGGTTTCATTATTTCTACGGCTTTGGAATCGCTTAACATAAGTGACTCCTTGATCCTTCATTTCTGACACGATATCAAATTCTGTCATGTCAGCAAACAAGTGGTCACGGTCTCGCACTATTCCTTTACTGGTGTTCAAGGTTCTGTGTGCTGAGACCAACACAGGAATGTTCACAAACGATTCAATCGCCATCAGGTTCGTGGCTTGCTGCCGTTTACTGCATTCAACAAGTAAAGCACCTGAGCGCAAGCGTCTGATGTTTTTTACTTCACCTGCAATTCCTTGTATTCCCTTAGATACCGCAAAAGGGTTGAGTTTTAATGGTGTCTTTTCCAGAGTCTCAATTACGACAAAGCGCGGCCAGTAGTCAATTGATTTAGTGGATCTGTGTGCAGTATTATCAGAATCAATGTCAAGTGGACGTTTTGTCTTTTTGGTAGGGGTTTGGTATTCCATGGTTAGTATTTATTGGTTCATCATCCGGGCTCCCCACCCACCACGGAGTATCACAAGGACAATGCTAAAAACAAGCGGATCTCCAGCTTGCAGCACCAAGGATACCCGGATGATATACTCCAGCAGAAAAATTAATAGATTAATAGTTCCACCAGATTGGCCCATGAGCCACCGCCTTCTGGGTATACGACTCTAGGCAAAAAGATACATAAAATGATGCATGTGAAATTACAAACTCAAAATAACCAAGCATGAAAAAGCAAATTAACAGTTTCATAAATTTTGAGCATAGCTGTAGCTCAGGGCTTGGCGTGACCAGCCGATTGATAGAACTGGGCCAGTTCTACCACCCGTCTAGGTGAAGTAAGGGCCAAAGTGGTGTGTTGAGCAGTAAGAGCAAAATGGTTCAGTCTCCCACTGCCCTCAACCACCAGACTACCGTCCTCCACCGACACGGGACGCAACCCACGGCAAACAGGTTGCCCAATTTGGTCGCCTCTTACGACCAGCAATGGGGTGCTGTGGACACATTCTGTCCCGGGTCCACACGGGAGAAGAGCACTTAGCGTTACCCAGCACCCACCACGAGGAGGTGGCTCTTCATGGGTGCCACCATACTAGGGACCATGGGGACTTACATTACCTTTGCTACCTGCATGGATCCTAGCTGGATTTACATCATCTCCTCAGCTGCCAGCGACTGTGAGAAAATTTAGCCAAAATTTAAAATAACAAATATACTACGTTTAAAACCTTGGTACGTGAAAATTTTACTTTGAAAGTTCTGGGACTTACGTACCTTCTCAGGGGGACAATAATTTTACAATACTTTAACCCCCTTTGAAGGTACAGCCACTAACGATCTCAGTTTGCCAATTTACACTACCAGTAATATCTAAGCAATGTCCTATTTGGAAAGAGCAAATGGAGATCAATAAAATCAAATTTACTCAAAATATCTCTTTTTCCGAGGCCATAAAACTGAGTAAAGAGATCTGATCTTCCAGAAAGTTATACTACAGTAGCAAAAACATCACCGGGGTCTAGCTCTAAAACAACATCAACCACAGGCTGCCAAACTACCTTGACTTGGGTAAATTGCGATTCTCCACAGCTTTGTACCCTGCTATATCATCACAGACTGAGGAATCACTTCCTAGTACCTCAAAGTCGTCTTCTGATCACAAATCATCATCTCAGTCAAACTCAAAGTCTCAATCGACAGCTGATAATCAACAAACGGTGAAAAGTAAACCGAAGCCTAAGCCTGATGCTTCAAAACAACAAAGTGGCAGAACTCCTAAAGGGTCACAGAACAAAATTCAATTGTTCAATAAATACGGGTCTCTTGAAGACATGGACGTTTCTGAAAACGTCCATTCTAGGGCACATAGCTTGTCGCCCTCCAAAAGAGTGCGGGGTAGATCCCCAATAAATCCCCCCAAAAGATAGTTTATTCCAATAATATTGTACAGTGGAACTGCAGAGGATTGAGGACTAATTTACATGAATTACAGCTATTAGTCCAAGATTTTACACCTTCAGCGATATGTCTCCAAGAGACATATTTAAAACAAACAGATACATTTGACCTGCGTCATTTTAATGCATATCATCGTTTTCACCTCCAAGTGATAGAGCCACTGGCGGATCATCCATTCAGACAAAACGTGTATTTAAAGCCCTGTTTCACTTATTAATAATATGCAGGCTGTTGCAGTGAGAATTACTTTACATGTAGCGTTTACGCTATGCTCTCTTTATACATATTTCGCCGTCTTCGACATTTTCCAAAACTGATCTTCAAGCTCTATATGACCAACTCCCGAAGCCCTGTATTGTAATGGGAGATTCAAATGGGCACAACTCACTCAGGGGTAGTGTAACTGCATTCACTTAAGGTAAGTTGTTGGAGGACTTTTGATCTGACAATGATTTATGCGTTTATAATTATGACTCCAACACATATTTACATCCTGGTACAGGGACCTATTCTGCTCTTGACTTGTCACTGACAAATTCAGAACTACTAAATGAATTTGAATGGTCAGTCCACGATGACCTCTGTGGAGGTGACCATTTTCTTACCATACTAAAATCTGTAACTCCATCTGATTTTCCTCCATCATCAAGACGGAATATTAAAACGGCTAACTGGTGTGCGGAGAAACTTAAACCTGAAAGTGTTATTGACGTTCCTGATGCTATTAAATGTTTTTCTGATGAATTGAACTCCATAGCTGATGAGTGTATACCAAATTCCTCCGCAGTTCCACACATGTGAAAACCATGGTTCATCGATGAATGAAAACAAGCTAGGAAGGCAAGGAAAAAAGCAGAACATTATTTCTGTCGCCGTCCTATGGTGCATACTTTAAATAAATTTTAAATTTTAAATGCTAAAGCGCGGCGTACTTTTAAACAGAACAAACGCCAATCTTGGCAAAATTATGTATCCAAAATAAATTCTCGGACACCCATGTGCAAGGTATGGAACATGGTCCAGGAAATTAAAGGTAAAGGTACTAAATCTACTGTCCATCATCTTAAACATAGAGATCAATTCCTTGTTGCTGTGGATAAATCAGATATTGCGAATAAACTGGGCGAAACTCTTGCTATACATTCATCCTCTTCTAATTATATACCTCAATTTCAGCAATATCAAAAACAACAAGGAAAGAAAACTAGTAATGTCAATTCTGATAATGGGGACGATTATAATGAAACGTTTTCTATCCATGAACTCCATACTGCTCTTGATCAAGCTCACGACACTGCTACTGCAGCTGATAACATACATTATCAACTCCTGAAGCATTACCAGAATCCTTTTTAGAGACGCTCTTATCAATTTTTAATGAAATTTGGACTTCCGGGAAATTTCCTTCTTCATGGCTTGATGCCATAGTAGTACCAATATCTAAACCTGGACGTGACATACGGATCCATCCAATTATCGTCCGATTTCATTAACTAGCTGTGTTTGCAGTGAGTGAGTGAGTGAGTTTAGTTTTACGTCGCACTTAGCAATATTCCAGCTATATGGCGACGGTCTGTAAATAATCGAGTCTGGACCAGACAATCCAGTGATCAACAACATGAGCATCGATCTGCGCAATGGGGAACCGATGACATGTGTCAACCAAGTCAGCAAGTCTGACCACCCGATACCGTTAGTCGCCTCTTACGACAAGCATAGTCACCTTTTATGGCAAGCATGGGTTGCTGAAGGCCTATTCTACCCCGGGACCTTCACGGGTCAGCTGTGTTTGCAAGACCATGGAACGCATGATAAATAATCGACTTGTTTGGTACTTGGAAACAAATAACCTTATCGCAGATATACAATGTGGTTTCCGGAAAAACAGAAGTACTGTCGATCACTTAGTGCATTTAGAATCATTTGTGAAAAACGCGCTGATTAATAAACAACATGCTGTGTCTATCTTCTTTGATCTTGAGAAGGCATATGACACAACCTGGAAGTATGGCATTCTGAGAGATTTACATGATTTCGGTTTGCAAATTTTTGAATAAGGACCTCTTGTTCATGCCAGTGTCACTAGATAGTAATTCAGGGATACTGGACATCAACTATTCAAAACAATGAAAGTCAGCGTGGGTTCTACACTGTCTGATCATTACAATCAAGATCAGGGTGTTCGACAAGGCAGTATTTTGTCAGTCACACTTTTTAGTTAGTTAGTTAGTTGGTTAGTTAATATCTAACGTCACATCGGCAATGTCTCAGCCATATCGTGACGGGAACATTTAATTCTGAAATGAAATATATGTATAGTATAAGACCCTGTTAACGAAGGACAGTAAAACAACTAGAATATCACAGTTTGAATTTAAACTAGTGTGGAAAGTTAAATATCGCTATTCGGACAATACAATATAAAATCAGGTCTATAGATTGCCAACAACCGAAGGTAGATCACCACACTAGGAACCACGGGGACTTACCGTGCCTTTGCTACCTGCATGGACCCTAGTTGGATTTACATCATCCCCTCAGCTGTTAGCAATTTAGATACATCTAGCCAAAAGTTAAAAATACACAAATACTTCGATTAAGAACAATGGAAAGTTTAAATTGACTGTGAGTGCTTTTGGACTTACGTACCCTCTTAGGAGGACAATAATTTTAAAATACTTCAACCCCCTTTGAGGGTACAGCCACCAACAATTCAAGTCACTAATCCAAACTTCCAATAATTAAAATAAATCTATTTACACGAAAGGTTTTCAAAATTCAACCAAAAAATCAATTTCTTTTAAAATCCAATAATTAAATGAGACCCAACACTGGTAAAAAGATCCTTCATTGTTTTAACTGTATAATACTTATCCCTTGTGATGGAGAATTCAACACAGTCAAGCAGGAAATGCTTGACCGTGACTCTCTCATCACAAGGGATACAAAACGGAGGATCCTCACCTTTCAATAGGTACGCATGAGTATATCGTGTGTGGCCAATACGACATCGTCTTAAAATAACCTCTTCAAATCTGGATTGACATCCCAAGTAGGTGTAACCAATATAGGGTTTTATTTCATGTAATTTATTTAGACCTACTTGGGTGTCCCACTTCTTTTGCATCAGATCACGTATATAAGTTCTAATATTCGCTTTGTAATCTGAGTATGGAATAAGAAGTGGTGTCACAGATTTATATTGAGTGCTGCCTTGGCAGCAAGATCGGCCATTGTGTTCCCTGAAATGCCTACATGGCTGGGTAACCAACAGAAGACGATGTCGCATTGGCCAGTAGCAAGATTATTATACAATTCAATAATGTCAATTAAAAGTGGATGTTTACATGATAAAATTTTAATCGCCTGGAGACAAGAAAGAGAGTCTGAATAGATTATATATTGTTTACGTTTAGGGTACCTTTGAATATATTTAAGAGCTGTTAATATGGCGTTAGCTTCTGCTGTAAAAATAGAACTGTTATCTGGTAATCTAGAAGATATTGTTCTGGATCCAATGACAGTAGCACAAGCAACTGCGCCACCGTCCTTGGACCCATCTGTAAATAAGGATTTATAGTTGTTATATTTATGTTTCAATTGATTATATTCTTGTTTATACTGTAATTCATTCGTTTCTGATTTTTTAAATGTGGTTAATGTTAGGTCAACCTGTGGTCGAACCAATTGCCAAGGAGGAGAAGAAAGAAGACTGGAAGGAGCTATATATTCCAGCTCAATGCCGGCTGAAGAAAGAAATGGTTTAATTCTTAAACCAAGAGGCGGAACAAGAGAAGATTTCTTTTTGTATACATCCTCATACAGAGAACTGAAAACACGGTTATATGCAGGGTTTGACTCACTAGAATATAATTTTGTTACATACCGTAAAGCTAGTTTTACACGTCGCTGCTCAAGAGATGGCTCATCAGCCTCAACGTACAGGCTGTCAACAGGTGAAGTTCGAAATGAGCCAAGACAAAGTCTTAGACCTTGGTGATGAACAGAATCTAAAAGTTTTAGGTTGCTTCTACAGGCTCCACCATATACAATGGAGCCATAATCAAGCTTTGACCGGATCAGTGATCGATAGAGCTGCAGGAGGGTAGCTTGATCCCCTCCCCACCTAGAATTTGAAACCACTTTCAACAAGTCAAGTGCCTTCAGGCATTTAGTTTTGAGGGATTTGATATGTGGTAGAAACGTTAAATGCGAGTCAAAAATTATTCCCAAGAACTTGGCCTCCTTTACAACTTTTATGGGAGATCCATTTAGAAACAGTTCAGGATCTTTATGCGGTTTATATTTTCGACAAAAGTGTATACAATTAGTTTTGGATTTAGAAAATTTAAAGCCGTTTTCAAGACACCATTTATTTATTTTATTTAAGCACAGCTGCAGTTGCCGTTCAATAGTATGCATATTTTTACCACGACAAGAAATATTAAAATCATCCACAAATAACGATCCATCAATTGAATCGTTTAAAACTTTTGATAAACTATTTATTTTGATGCTAAAAAGTGTGACTGACAGAATACTGCATTGTGGAACACCCTGATCCTGATTGTAATGATCAGACAGGGTAAAACCCACTCGAACTTGAAACTGTCTGTTATTTAAAAAGTTGGCAATAAATTGAGGCAAACGACCTCGCAAGCCGAAGTCATGTAAGTCTCTTAAAATACCATATTTCCAGGTTGTGTCATATGCCTTCTCAAGATCAAAGAAGATAGACACAGCATGTTGTTTATTAATCAGTGCATTTTTAACAAATGATTCCAGTCGCACTAAGTGATCGACAGTACTTCTGTTTTTACGGAAACCACATTGTATATCAGTTATAAGGTTATTTGTTTCCAAGTACCAAACAAGTCGATTATTTATCATGCGTTCCATGGTCTTGCAAACCAAGCTAGTTAACGAAATCGGACGATAATTGGATGGATCGGTATGATCACGTCCAGGTTTAGGTATTGGTACTACTATGGCGTCACGCCATGATGAAGGAAAGTTACCCGATGTCCAAATATCATCAAAAATATTTTGGAGAGTTTCTAGGCAGGATTCTGGTAAGTGCTTCAGGAGTTAATAATGTATGTTATCAGCTCCTGTAGCAGTATCATGAGCTTGATCAAGAGCAGTATGGAGCTCATGAATAGAAAAAGTTTCATTATAATCTTCCCCATTATCTGAGTTGAAATTAATAGTTTTCTTTTCTTGTTGTTTTTGATACTGCTGGAATTTAGGTAAATAGTTAAAGGAGGAAGAGTGTTTAGCAAGGGTTTCGCCCAGTTTATTTGCGATATCTGATTTATCGGTAAGTACTTGATCTCCATGTTTAAGATGATTGACAGTAGATTTAGTACCTTTACCTTTAATTTTCTGGACAATATTCCATACCTTGGACATGGGTGTCCGAGAATTTATTTTAGATACATAATTTTGCCAAGATTGGCGTTTGTTCTGTTTAAAAGTACGCCGCGCTTTAGCATTTAAAATTTTAAATCTATTTAAATTATGCACCATAGGATGGCGACGGAAATAATGTTCTGCTTTTTTCCTTGCCTTCCTAGCTTGTTTGCACTCATCGTTGAACCATGGTTTTCTTATGTGTGGAACTGCAGAGGACTTTGGTATACACTCATCAGCTATGGAGTTCAATTCATCAGAAAAACATTTAATAGCAACAGGAACGTCAATAAAACGTTCAGGTTTAAGCTTTTCAGCACACAGTGTTTCATATAAAGTCCAGTTAGCCTTTTTAAAATTCCGTCTTGATGATGGAGGAACATCAGATGGAGTTACAGCTTTTAACATAGTAGGAAAATGGTCACTTCCACAGAGGTCATCGTGGACTGACCATTCGAATTCATTTAGTAGTTCTGAATTTGTGAGTGACAGGTCAAGAGCAGAATAGGTCCCTGTACCAGGGTGTAAATACGTATTGGAGCCATCATTATAAATACATAAATCATTGTCAGAACAAAAGTCCTCCAACAACTTACCTTTAGTGTTTATATTTACACTACCCCAGAGAGGGTTGTGCCCATTTAAATCTCCCATTATAATACAGGGCTTCGGGAGTTGGTCATAGAGAGCTTGAAGATCCGTTTTGGCAAACGCCGAAGACGGCGAAATATACAGCGAGCATAGCGTAAACGCTACATGTAAAGTAATTCTAACAGCAACAGCCTGCATATTAGTATTAAGTGATACAGGGCTTTGAATAACGTTTTGTCTGACTAGAACGGATGACCCGCCAGTGGCTCTATCACCCGGAGGTGAAAAAGAATGATATGCATTAAAATGACGAAGGTCAAATGTATCTGTTTGTTTTAAATATGTCTCTTGGAGACATATCGCTGAAGGTGTAAAATCTTGGACTAATAGCTGTAATTCATGTAAATTAGTCCTCAATCCTCTGCAGTTCCACTGTACAATATTATTGGAATAAACTGTATTTTGGGGGGATTTATTGGGGATCTACCCCGCACTCTTTTGGAGGGCGACAAGCTATGTGCCCTAGAATGGACGTTTTCAGAAACGTCCATGTCTTCAAAAGACCCATATTTATTAAGCAATTGAATTTTATTTTGTGACCCTTTAGGAGTTCTGCCTCTTTGTTGTTTTGAAGCATCAGGCTTAGGCTTAGATTTACCTTTAGCAGTTTGTTGTCTATCGGCTGAAGATTGAGATTCAGTGCGTGACTGCGAAGATGATTTATGATCAGAAGAAGACTTTGAAGTTCCAGGAAGTGATTCCTCAGTCTGGGATGACATAGCTGGGTATAGAAGTTGTGGAGAGTCGCTGTTGACCCAAGTCAAGGTAGTTTGGCAGCTTGTAGATGATTTTGTTATTTTAGGGCTACGCACAGATGCGTTTGCTACTGTAGCATAACTTTCTGTAAGGTCAGATCTCTTCACCAGTTTTTTTGCTTCAGAAAAAGAGATATTTTGTGAATACTTTATTCTGTTTATTTCCATTTGCTCTCTCCAGATTGGACACTGTTTCGATGAAGATGAATGGTCGCCTGAGCAGTTGGTGCATTTTTTAAAATCACTGTCATAATCTTCTGTTGTGTGTGTCTTCTCACCACAGTGAGCACACACAACAGACAATGTACAGATAGATACACCGTGTCCATATTTCTGGCATTTAAAACACCTTAGAGGGTTGGGGATGTATGTCTCAACTTGGATGTTACAGTAACCTGCCTTCACTGACTTGGGAGCATTTGGAGAAGAAAAGGAAAACAGATAGGTATTTGTTTGGATTGTTTCATTACTTTTCCGTGTTGAAAAACGCTGAACATAAAGCACACCCTGATCTTTCATTTCGGATGCTATGTCAAGTTCTGACATATCAGCAAGCAACCGATCACGATCTCTGACAATACCTTTACTTGTGTTCAGGGTGTTGTGAGCAGAGACCGTGACCGGAATGCCCACAAAAGAATCAATACCCATCAGATTGGTTACTTGCTGCTTTTTCCCACACTCAACGAGCAGGGCACCCGAACGTAAGCGTCTAAGATTCTTCACATCTCCAGCAATACCTTGAATACCCTTAGATACTGCAAAAGGGTTCAATTTTAATGGTGTCTTCTCAGGAGTTTCAATTACAAGGAAACGTGGCCAGTACTCAATCGATAAAGACGGTCTATGGTCAGTATCAACAGGATCAATTTCAAGTTGACGTTTTGATTTCTTGGGGGGGATTTCATAAGCCATGGGTAATGTAAATTGGTTCATCATCCGAGCTCCCCACCCACCACGGAGTATCACAAAGGACAATGCTAAAGCAAGCGGGCCTCCAGCTTGCAACACCAAGGATACTCGGATGATACACTCAAGTAGAATAATCATAAAGTAATTACTCTACCAGATTGGCCCATGAGCCACCGCCTTCTGGGCATACGACTCTAAGCAAATTAGAAAACAACATAATTCAAAATCAAAGATGTTTCAGAAGCCAATAAATCCAAGACCAAACTTTCAATTTCAAATCATATTTGTGCAATGATATATTTATAATCTATGCACAGGGCTTGGCATGACCAGCCGATTGGTTGAACCGGGCCCATTCAACCTCCCGTCTAGGTGAAGTAAGGGTCGAAGGGGTATGTTGAGCAAAGGGAACGCAGTCACAGGTCCCCAGTGCCCTCAACCCCCAGATTCCCGTCCTCCACCGACACAGGGCCGCAACCCACGGCAAATGGGTTGGTGGACCAAATATCCCCCCGGGTCCACTACGGGGGTGTCGGCGAGCTCTTGGCGTTATCCAGCACCCACCACGAGGAGGTGGCTCGCCACGGGTGCCACCATACTTTTGACACTGAGTGGATTAGGAATAAAAGTTTCCACTTTGATGTGACAGTAGCCGGCTTTTATTGATTTTGGAGCCGTTGGAGTGGAAAATGAAAATAAATAGGTGTTGGTTTGTTGGATCTCGTTATTTCTTCGGGTAGTGAAACGTTTGACAAATAACACACCTTGGTCATCATCTCTGCGGCAATGTCAATTTCCTGCATATCAGCAAATAGTCTATCACGGTCTCTCACAATACGCTTACTAGTGTTAAGAGTATGGTGAGGAGAGACTGACACTGGAATGCCGACACATGATTTTGTTGAAAGGAGATTGCTTGTTGAGTGTAGTAGGAGGCAACAGGCAACCAAAGAACCTGTTTGTAAACGTCTAACGTTGTTAACATCATCTGCAATGCCCTGTATGCCTTTTGATACCGCAAAAGGGTTCAGCTTTAACGGAGTGTTGTCAGTGGTCTCAGTTACAATAAACCGTGGCCAGTAGTCAGTGGATGTGGACAGGCCTTGGTCTTCAACATCAGGATCAGTAGTATCAAGAGGACGTTTTGTTGGTTTTTTTTAGGGGAGTTTCGTAAGCCATGGTAACTTTATATTGTTTCAGCATCCGACCTCCCCACCCGCCACAGAGTATCACAAGGACAATGCTAAAAGCAGGCGGGTTTCCTGCCTGCAGCACCAAGGATATCCGGATGATATACTCAAGCAGAATAATACAAAAGTAATTATTCCACTTGATTGGCCCATGAGCCACTGCCTTCTGGACATAGGACTCTAGGCAAGTTACGAAATTGGAATTGTACAATCGAAATACACATGAATCATCATGAAGCCAAGACAAAAATTTAAATATTTTCTCAAATTTGTGAAACAACATTTACATGTACAGGGCTTAGCATGACCAGCCGATTGGTTGAACCGGGCCCATTCAACCACCCGTCTAGGTGAAGTCAGGTTCAAAGTGGTGTGTTGAGCAATAGGAACAATGGTCCTGCTCCCATGCTCTCAACCACCAGGATCCCTTCCTCCACTGACACAGGGCCGCAACCCACGACAAACGGGTTGGTGGACCAAATATGTCCCCGGGTCCACTACGGGGGTGTCGGCGAGCTCTTGGCGTTACCCAGCACCCACCACGAGGAGGTGGCTCGCCACGGGTGCCCAAAATACATGGACACAAACAGGAGAATATGGGAATCTAAGAACTAAATTATGTATCGGATAGGTCCATCCAAACCGCTATTGTCTGCTTTCTGATGTAGTACATTGGCATCGTTTCTTACAAAGTGTGAAACTACCAAAAGGTATCCTCTCACATTGGGGAAATTTATATTGGAATAGTTTGATTCACTGTGAACAAAACATAACGAGAATATATTGTTCGTATCTACAGCAAATTCTCTCCATGTGATCTGAGTTACATTGACCTCATGTAAAACATAGCGGAGTTACGCACCCTTATTTTTATACGTGCATGAGGCACCCGTGGCGAGCCACCTCCTCGTGGTGGGTGCTGGGTAACGCCAAGAGCTCGCCGACACCCCCGTAGTGGACCCGGGGGGATATTTGGTCCACCAACCCGTTTACCGTGGGTTGCGGCCCTGTGTCAGCGGAGGAAGGGATCCTGGTGGTTGAGGGCAATAGGGGCCTGTAATCGTGTTCCTGTTGCTCAATACACCACTTTGGCCCTGACTTCGCCTAGACGGGTGGTCGAATGGGCCCGGTTCAACCAATCGGCTGGTCACGCCAAGCCCTGTGCATAGTACTTATTTTTGCACACTTTTGACTTTTCAAAAATTATTGTGTGGTCTTGGCTATTTCATATTTGCTAAAAGTCTTGTTTTTACAATTTGCCTAGAGTCCTATGCCAGAAGGCGGTGGCTCATGGGCCAATCTGGTGGGATCTATCCTTCCTGCTTGAGTATACTCTCCTAGTATCCTTGGTGCCGTCTGATGGAGATCCACAGACAAAAGGCGTCGTCCTTGTTGACACTCCATGGTGGGTGGGGAGCTAGGAGAGTGAATCCAATTTAATACAATCATGGCACCCCACTTAAAAAACGTTGGCATGAATCAGATGATTCATTCTCGTCAGAGGATGAAGATACTACAGCTCTCTCAAATCCTGCAAGTTGGTCTCGCTTTCTTGTCATGTCTGATCCAAATGATGGTCCTCTTAAACTGAATCCTTTTGCTATTGCTAAAGGCATAGAAGGTCTGGCTTGTGAAGTCAAAGAAGTTAAAAAATTACGATCAGGATCTCTCCTTATTGAATGCAAGAAACAAATTCAGTCACAAATTCTGCTTTCAACTAAATCTCTGGCCAATGTTCCTGTTAAGGTGTCGTCTCACAGGACACTCAACAATAGCAAAGGCATCGTCCGTGATACTGGATGTTGCCTATCTGACATGACTGAAACAGACATTGTTTCCGAGTTACACTCTCAAGGAGTCACTGCTGTCAAACGATTTACATTCAAAAGAGAAAATGAAATTGTGAAAAGCAATACGTACTTGTTTACTTTCTGTCTTCCATCCCGCCCAAACTCACTTAAAGCTGGTTATTGTCAACTAAGGGTAGATGCCTACATTCCAAATCCCCAAAGATGTTACAATTGCCAAAAGTATGGCCATGGTTCCAACTCTTGCCATAATCCAGCTGCCTGCCACCGATGTGGAGGGAAATGTGAAGACAGTACACTGTACAATAACCTGTGTACTTGCGTCAATTGTTCTGGGGGTCATCCCTCGTCTTCCAGAGAATGCCCGTCATGGAAACTCCAATCAAAAATTTCTCGTGTCAACATGAACGAAATATCACCTTTTCTGAGGCTAAGAAATACGTCATTGCTCAGGAATCTACCGGCCTATCTTATGCTGCCGCAACTGCTTCTCCTGTGGCTTCTGCTACAACTCCCAGACCTCTTCCATGTAAATCGGTAGCTTGCCAGACCGAATACACTTGGGCAAAATCTTCAGCTCCAACCTTGATCCCTACCGCAAATAAAGAGAATTGTACACAAACATCCAGTTCACAAACCCTAAATCAGTCTATGCCATCTAGCGATAAGGATTCGTCCTCTTCTCATAATACGACCTCATCTCAAAAATGAAAATCAGACAAAAATGAGACACAACTTGAAAAAATCAAATCCAAAACTAGAGCTGAAACAAATAGAAAGAATCAAAGTGGTAGAACGCCGAAAGAGGCCAATAATCAGGTCCAAATATTTAACAAATTTGGATCACTGGAGACATGGATATGTCCGACCACAACCATGGAAGGGCACATAGCTTGTCACCAGCCAGGAAGGTAAGGGGTCGATCTCCTGTTCATCCCCCATAGAGATTGTTTCTTCACCTCTAATACAATGGAACTGTAGAGGACTCAGGACAAATTTAAAAGATTTACTTCTGTTAGTCCAAGATTAACGTCAGCATTCTGTTTACAAGAGACATATCTCAAGCAGACTGATCTTTTTGAATTACGTCAATATAATGCTTATCATTGTTTTTCTCCTCCGGGTGGAAAAGCCACTGGAGGATCTTCAATCCTTGTTCGGAATGATGTAATCCACAGTCCTGTTCTACTTAAAACAAGACTCCAGGCCGTTGCAGTAAGACTTACTTTGCATGTTGCAGTTACTCTTTGCTCTTTGTATGTTTCGCCTTCCTCATCCGTTCAGCAAACTGATCTTCAGGCTGTGTATGATGAACTCCCTAAGCCCTGTATAATCATGGGTGATTTAAATGGACACAATCCACTCTGGGGCAGTCGTAATACAAACACTAAAGGTAAATTAATGGAGGAATTCATTTCAAATAATGATCTATGCATTTATAATGACGGTTCAAATACGTATTTACACCCTGGCACTGGAACATATTCATCTCTTGATTTGTCTTTTACTGACTCAAGCCTATTGAATGAATTTGAATGGACAGTCCATGACGACATTTGTGGAAGTGACCATTTTCCAACAATGCTAAAGCCTGTGAATCCATCTGACGTTCCACCATCATCACGATGGAATTTTAAAATGGCTAACTGGCCTCTGTATGCAATTCTCTGCGCTGAACAACTTAAACCTGAACTTTTTAATGACATTCCTGATGCCATTAAATGTTTCTCAGATAAGGTAAATACCATAGCTGACGAATGTATCCCAAAGTCCTCTTCAATTCCTCACATACGAAAACCATGGTTTACAGATAAATGCAAACAGGCTAGGAAGGCACGGAAGAAAGCCGAACATTACTTTCGTCGCCATCCTATGGTCCACAATTTAGATAAATTTAAAATTTTGAACGCCAAAGCTCGACGTGCTTTCAAGCAGAGTAAATGCCACTCTTGGCAAAACTATGTCTCAAAAATTAATTCGCGCACGCCGATATCAAAGGTGTGGAATATGATCCAGAAAATCAAGGGTAAGGGATCGAAAGCTAGCATCAATCATCTGAAAGATGGGAACCAATTATTGACTAGTAAATCAGATATTGCAAATAAACTTGGTGAAACGTTGGCCAAACACTCTTCCCCATCTAATTATGTACCTGAATTCCAAAAATATCAAAAACAGCAGGAAAGGACACCTATTAATTTCAATTCAGATAATGGAGAAGACTACAATGAAACATTTTCGATACATGAACTTCACACTGCTCTTGATCAGGCTCACGATGCTGCTTCTGGAGCTGATGGTATACATTATCAACTCATGAAACATTTGCCAAACTCATGTTTGGAGACACTATTATATATTTTTGATAATATTTGGACAAGTGAAAAATTCCCTTCCTCGTGGCGTGATGCTATTATTGTTCCCATCCCAAAACCTGGACGTGATCATACTAATCCTTCTAATTATAGGCCCATTTCACTAACTAGCTGTGTTTGCAAGACCATGGAACGCATGATAAATAATCGACTTGCTTGGTACTTGGAAACCAATAACCTAATAACAGATATACAATGCAGTTTCCGTAAAAACAGACGTACTGTCGATCATTTAGTGCGTTTAGAATCTTTTGTTTAAAATGCCATAATTAATAAACAACATGCAGTGTCAATCTTTTTCGATTTAGAAAAAGCGTATGACACGACATGGAATTTTAAAAGATTTACATGACTTTGGATTACGAGGTCGTTTACCTCAATTTATATCCAACTTTGTAAATGACAGAAAATTTCAGGTCCGAGTGGGTTCAACCCTGTCTGATCATTACAATCAGGATCAGGATGTCCCACAAGGCAGTATTTTGTCTGTCACACTGTTTAGCATTAAGATTAACAGTTTATCCAAGGTTTTAAATGATTCCATCGATGGATCGCTTTTCGTGGATGATTTTAATATTTCTTGCCGCGGTAAAAATATGCATACTATTGAACGGCAACTACAGTTGTGTTTAAACAAAGTAAATAAATGGTGTCTCGAAAATGGATTTAAATTTTCTCAGTCAAAAACTAATTGTCTACACTTCTGTAGAAAATATAAGGCACATAAGGACCCAGAACTCTTTTTAAATGGCACTCCCATTAAAGTGGTCAAGGAGGCCAAGTTCTTGGGTATAATTTTCGACTCCCATTTAACGTTTCTTCCACACATTAAATATCTAAAAAATAAATGCTTGAAGGCTCTGGATTTACTAAAAGTTGTTTCCAATTCAAAATGGGGAGGGGATCAAGTTACCCTCCTTCACCTATACAGGTCACTGGTCCGCTCAAAGCTTGATTATGGGTCCATCGTATATGGGGAGCCTGTAAAAGCAGCTTAAGACTATTGGATTCTGTCCACCACCAAGGTCTTAGACTTTGTCTCGGATCCTTCAGAACTTCTCTTGTGGACAGTCTTTACGTCGAGGCAGATGAACCATCTCTTTCACAACGCCTTATAAATTTATCCGTACAATATGTTACAAAACTTTTTTCTAACAAGTCTAACCCTGCATTTAACTGTGTCTTTAATTCCCTCTATGGGGATTTATATACTAAGAAATCTTCCCTTGTTCCACCTCTTGGGCATAGAGTTAAACCATTCCTTTCTGATGCTGGCATTGAGCTGGAGATTATACATCCTTCGCGTTTGCTTTCTTCTCCTCCTTGGCAACTAGTGCGGCCAAAAGTTGATTTAACTCTTACACAGTTTAAGAAGTCAGAAACTAATCAATTACAATACAAACAATAATATAATCAATTAAAACATACATATACAATTACAAACCCATATTTACCGATGGGTCCAAGGACGATGGCGCAGTAGCTTGTGTCACTGTCATTGGATCCAGAACAATATCTTCTAGATTACCAGATTGCAGCTCCATTTTCACAGCTGAAGCAAACGCCATACTAATGGCTCTTAAATATGTTCAAAGACACCCCAAACATAAACAGTATGTAATCTATTCGGACTCTCTTTCTTGCCTTCAGGCTATTAAAAATATTTCTTGCAGACATCCACTTTTAATTGAAATTATTGAATTGCATAATGATCTTGCTACTGGCCAATACGACATCGTCTTCTGTTGGTTACCCAGCCACGTAGGCATTTCTGGTAACACAATGGCCGATCTAGCTGCTAAAGCAGCACTCAACAAATCTGTGACACCACTTCTTATTCCTTACAGCGATTACAAAGCCACCATTAGATCTTATATCCGTGATCTGATGCAAAAGAAGTGGGACACCCAAGTAGGTATAAACAAATTACATGCGATAAAACCCTATATTGGTTACACCTACTTGGGTTGTCAGACGAGATTTGAAGAGGTCATTATGCGACGATGTCGCATTGACCACGCAAGATACACGCACGAATATATACTAAAAGGTGAGGATCCTCCGTTTTGTATCCCTTGTGATGAAAGAATCACAGTCAAGCATATCTTGCTTGACTGGGTTGAGTATTCCATCACAAGGGACACTTATTTCAAATTAAGAACAATGAAGGATCTTTTTAACAATACTAGTGCTCATTTAATCAAAAGATTTTTAAAAGAATTAGATCTGTTAACTGATTTGTAAATAGATATATATTTTATAATTGGAAGTTTAAATTAGTAACTCAATATGTTAGTGGCTGTACCCTCGAAGGGGGTTAAAGTACTGTAAAATTATTGTCCTCCTAAGAGGGTACGTAAGTCCCGAAACATTTGGTGTAAATTTAAGGTTTCCAGGTTTTTAATCGCAGTATTTTTGTCATTATATTGTATGGCCAATTCTCCGCATAAATGCCACTGACTGAAGGAATGGTGTAAATCCAGCTAGGGTCCATGTAGGTAGCAAAAGTAATGTAAGTCCCCATGGTCCCTAGTATGGTGATCTACCTTAAGTTGTTGGCAATCCGTAGCCCATTTTTATATTGTATTGTCCTCTTATAGTTGAACTGTTTTAGATCTAATTACTAGTTTTACATTCTATGTGATATTCTAGTTGTTTTACTGTCCTTTGTTGACAGGTTTTTTTATGACATAAATGTATTCCATTTCATGTTTAATGTTCTCGTCACGATATGGCTGATCATGAAATATTGCCGATGTGACGTTAAATATTAACTCACTCACTCACTCACTATACGTGCATGACATCTCTGTCGACGTTTGACGTCATAGAAGAAAATCGATTTTTGACATTTTTTGCAGGTCATTTCTTTTATTTTGTGCGTATGGCGTTATGCATTAGCACATACATAAATTACATATACACTTATGTCGTTCACATATCAAGCTGTATTTTCTTCGCTCACGCTTTCCGTAAAGATGCCAAATTACCCCAAAATCGTAGCAGAGTGCTTTTATTGGTGCACCACGATAAAACGGAGAAACTTACTGTTTTTATGCACACAAAAATTTTGGACAACATTTAGCAGTGTCTATTTCTCAACCCCCCGAAGTAGTCGCAGTTATATTTATACCAACGGATAGGAAATTACATATTCTACATTTCTGTGTCATTTTATAGCCGTAGGCAGATTCAGGACCACGCGAGCGCAAATCTCGCACAACGTTCACTTCTCAAACCTTACGGAAATATGCGTCTGAAAAAAACTCGGCATCAAGGGGTTAAGGACGTCTTGTTCATGCCAGTGTCGCTAGATAGTAATTCAGGGATACTGGACATCAAATATTCAAAACAATGAAAGGTTCAGGGAATTGGAAAAAGATGTTCAAACATGAATGTGTTTGTCAACACCTGTTCACGCCCGCCATGGAATTACAAACGCATAGTAAAAGGATCATCTACGAAGAAGAAATATCAGTCAGTGTACTGAAGCACAGTGTACTTTGAGGGAAGTCAAACCCGGGATATCATCATGGGGAGCAGACGCTGTACAGAGGCAAACCTCCTTTTTACAGGATAACCCTATAAATGCTGTTTTTTCTGGCTTGTATGAAACTGAAGAATGTTATGATCTCATTCCACGTGGCAGCTCAGCATCATCGTAGACAGCGTGGGTTGTCGTCACCCGCGGCTGATCAATAAAACAAGTTGAAGCGTTTGTTCGTCCTGATCAGTAAATGGCCATGACTACACAGTAGTTGTATAGTGTCTGGAGTCTCGCGACAGGCGAGCTGTTCGTGTTATTACGTAACTTAACATACCGTTAAATTACAAGAGAAAGTCTTTGTGCCTTGGCTATGAAAGTGCGCAACAGCTTATGTATGAATCAACCTTTTTGGGGGAATATTGGACATTTCAACCGTTCGCACTTATGAACAGGATCGTGCATGTAAACTGCCATATACATAAGAGTATACTATTTGACATGTGTAAATATTCAATATTTATGTCTAGCTGTTACACATTAAAAAGTCGACATTAAATTGATCACGAAACAGATCCCTCTCATGGCTGTCTCAGAGTCGCTGTTAGTTTACAGGTTTGGACTCTAAGTTAAAGATCAGTAAACTGACACTTTGTACGCAAAAAGAATTTTATGTGAAACCAGCAACAATAAATATTTATTATACAAATATTATATAAATATGTAAGTATAATTCCAATGCAATATAGAAGCAATAACTGTGGCAATGAATACAATAATTCCCTTATTTTGCAGCAAAAAAAAACGATCAAACAAAAACAATTAAAACAGGTCAAGTGTGAAAATCAAAGTTGAATGGTGATTTTCATGTAAATGATCTTCTGGAGGTCGTATCGTAGTGTGATATTAAAGTGTGGAATCAAGCTCTGCAGACAAGGCTGGAAATCCCTGGTTATGTCGGCGTTCCATCAAGATGCATTGAAATGACACCACAGAAACAATAGGATTCTCTACACTGTTTATGATACAGATAACCGTTATTATAGCAAAAATCAATAGACGTTTTAGTAAAATAAGAATAAAAGCAACGGCATCGGCTTAGCAGCATTTACTGCTAACAACAAAGGACTGACGTCACTGAAGACCTTTTACAAATATCAACACGTCATAGAACAAAACAGATGACGTTACTATTGACAGTGACGACATTCGGCCTTGACCTTTGCTCATACTACCAGCCGCCATTGTTTTCAGTGCTCAACAACGTTAGACTTCAAGTCGTTTTCAATGCTGTGTGTGGTAATTTATTGTACGATTCTTGTGGTAGGCATAGGCAAGAAAGTGCATAATGGCACAGACACATGTGACGAATGTGAGCCAGATATGTCGTCAATTATAAACCCAAGTTCAGACGAGCCATAGGTGATTGACCTTCAACAGCTGAGCTACTTATGACGTCACCTAACAACGGGCTTGATAATGACTCGTCGTCAAGCATTTTGGCCCGCTCATTTCTGATAACGTGCGGGCGTTTTAATGATAATTATATGCGTTTTAGCTTTAAAATATAATATTGAGCCCGTCCAAGATGAATTTCATTTTGGATTTATAATGAGTCGAAAACGAAATTTCACAAACATGTAATTTTTAAAGATAATGAATATTTTTTTCTGATGATACATCCATGTATCCGAAATGGGACCCCCATCTTTCGACTCGAGAGAAAAGCGTAAGCAAAACCCACTCAAACCCATACATTCGTCGTTCAAATGACGTTAGTGCCAAATCTGGTTTTGCACGTGCAGTCGATCCCATGAACTTCGCATCGAAGTTTTCTTCATTTGTACGTGTTTGCATTGGCCTAAAAAAATGGGGAAAAAACCACAGTTCTAACGGTACTTTAAATGCCACGATTGTCAAAAACGTGAACGTGCCATTGGCATGTTGCAAGTGGGAACATCAGTTATTAACGTCGCAAGAGCAATGGGATGCAGCCGTCGTACTGTGTATGACTTGCGAGGTCGTCCACAAGAAACTGGCACCACTTCTGATCGCCCAAGGTCGAGTGCGTCCATGTGTGACGTCACGAGCAGAAGACCGTCAAACCGCCCTACGTCACCTACGTGACAGATTTCTGCCGGCTACACGGACCAGGGCTGAGATGTTTAGAGGTCGACTGTCCTCACAGACCGTTCGAAATCGGTAGCGGGCTGCCAATCTCCATTCGAATGTTTATTCTTGTTACTTGACATTCTGTGTGCCCATGTTTTGGAACGGTGATATAGCCTAATGGAACAGATTGTGGCACTGTCAGTGTATCGAGTACATCACACAGATCTCAGCAAGGCAACAATTTAACCATCTTACCATCTCCTTTTCTTTTATAGTGCCCTGGAAAAAAAATGTGAAGTTTCTTTTTTGACTCAGTATATTTGTACTTTACGTCGAAAATTGAGATGTATATTTAATATGTTTGACAAAAATAATTATGAGAACCTATTTTTATTATTATGATTATTTATTCTCGTCTGATGACACTGGGTGTATATCCAGATGTGTCTGAGAATCTTCGAACTGAGAAGCAACCAAATAGGACAGATATTTATTTCTATCCTTCAAGACGGCCTAAGTCGTTGACCAGTTATGATGTATATTTAAGATATCAAACTATCTGAAAAAAATATAGCTTTTATTTCAGAGATCACTTTTTACCCTTGCATGTGATGCTTAACTGATATTTTAGTGATTTTCAACATCACTTGTATTATTTTCGGTGTGTTGTACAACGAGAGACCTTTTCTCGTCGCGAATACCAGCAAAATTGCTGATGGGGCGTTAAACAACATTCACTGACTCACTCACTCACCAAGTATGATGTATCATAGTTATAGTTTTGCCTTACATTATTTAAAGAATATCAGCAAAATGTTTATTGCAACGTTGAATGCACTATATGCAACATAAAAGGAATACATCCTTTGCTCTAATTTCATATAACATCGTAAAGGTTATGGGCACCATCACGCAACTCATGTTTCTTGCTGCTTTCGCTAGATCAAGGTACAGTTGATCCACATCTAATTAACTCGCGAACTGGAAACATGTGAGGTAGTGACTGAGTGAATGAGTGAGTTAAGATTTAACGTCACATCGGCAATATTTCAGCCATATCGTGACGGGATTATATGAGACATTGAAATGAAATGTGTGCATAATGTAAAAACCCGTGGTCAAAGGACAATGAAAGTACTACAATATCACAATTAGAAACACCCACACAGACAGACACACACGCGCGCGCACGCACACACATACATACACACACACACACCGCTGACTTACTAACTCACATTTGGGTAACCTGTCGTGTGCGTAAAAGATATCCACAGCCGTATATGTGATATTATGGCGGTGCATACACTTGTGAATCTCGCTAAATGCACGCACGCACGCACGCACGCACATCATCATCACCACCAGCTCTGACTGCCTCACTTTTACCTGACCTGTAGATGCCCTTTGTTATATGCCTATTTAGGGTTATTTTTATAACTTTTGAAATTATGCAATTTTATGCAATTTTATGCTACTCATAGTTGCGTTTTCCGTTAGTATATACTTGTACTAAACTACACTCGAAACATTTACACGTTGTTAACTCGATGCTAGATTACACTTCTGCATAAATGACTGTACCATATATATAAATAAAATTATTTCATAGGCAGATGTGTGTCGTTGCATCTCAGTGAATAACAGGTTTTTACAGTTTCCCATCAAATACTTTGCATAAAATTAATTGTTCTCAGCACGGAATGGCTAAAATATTGCTGATGTGACGATAAATTTCATCTCATCCACTCATTCACTCACTCCATGTTTCGGGTCGTTTTCGAGAATTTTAATTTGTGAGAATGAATTAATGGCTCTGTTAGTGGCAGTACCTTCAAAGGGGGTTAAAGTGGGGTAAATTATTGAGAAAGTATATGGGTTACTGAAGAACAGTTGTAACCTGATCTTCATGGGTTTACAGCGTGGTTATCATATTACACCGTTGTGCATAGTTGTCGAATATTGGTGATAGATGATAATTTCAAATTCTGTTTCTGTAATATTCTAGTTGCTTTTATTGTTCCTTGTTGACAAGTTTCTATACGTTTCAGTCATAATGTGTTTGACATAAGGGAAAGGTGACAATAAATATAAAGTCCCTCTCCTATGTGTAATATTTATGAAGTACTACAGACATCACATATTTACAACCAGAAAATGCATTAGTATTCCCAAACAAGTACAGTAAATGTAAACAGAAAGTTAAATTATACTTACAATGAAATATTGAGCACAGAAAATATCGATTTGATAACTGACAGCTACCAGCATCAGGTGACAAGAACTTCCAGCTGTGTTTTATTGCATTGCTTGACATTATTAACGGCTTTCTTTATCCCATCCATACAAAAATATGCATACATTATATACAGTTCATAAGGTCGTATCAATGTATTGATAACCATAACCTAATAATTGCGCGAAACGTATGACACACATCGATTGGTTTTTCTAGGCACACATTGACACGCAGAGACCGTGTGTTCCTGTATTTCAGAATATCTTTTGTTTACTTATAAATAACAGTAAATTGTATCACCAATTGCTACAGGAATTCAACTCAACAGACTGAAGGCTGTATAGGTTTTCAAAATCTAAGAGAGAAGACATGCATGAAGATATTCTGAATTAAACCCCTAACAATCATGTTACAGTTATGTTACAGTCATGTTACAACCATTTTGCAATCCTGAAACAACGTTTAAACTAAGATGTTAACACAATTATGGAAGCGACGGCCACCCTCCCTCGAATTCTAGTTTCATCACGCTTAGATTACTGTAATGATGTACTATGTCGTGTCTCATATGAACAATTACAGCGCCTCCAGAAAATACAGTCACATTGCTGTCAAAAGGGTCTTTCCCAAAAACGTTGCTTAAGTCATCTGTGTTCTAAACACGTTCTGTGTTGTGTTGTTATTTCTGATGTATGACTCACCAACTTGCAGAAGGCGCATCAAACAACTATTTTATATATAGGTCTATCATCATGATCTGATTTTCGTGTGCCTGAAATACCAACCTTCTTTACCTCCTAACAGCTCCGAGTCATAGTGTACGTTACCCTCGTTTATAGGGTGTGGGAAAATTGTCTTCAGAACATTTAGAATCTTAGACTCGATGAGGTGGAAATGTTTTCTTGGAGTGTAACCATCCCGTACAGAACGAACGAGCGTCACCACTCCAGGAGTGAATGGCTGTGAAAGGATAGTCTTGAGGTGGTTGGTGGTTTGGTCTATCTCCTCCTCGTTCACGCTGTGGTACACGACGAACGTACTATTGGGGCCATTTTTTCCTTTGCATAACATCATGCCATCGTTTCGCTTAAAGGATGTAGTCCGTGGGGACTGATTCATACATACACCTACTGTGATAAGTTCCTCCAGCTGACGCTCGTTCAGGAGAAGAAGTTTATCTATCAGACGACGAAGCATGAAATGAGTAGATTCGGAGGGAAGACACATTACACTCATAGTTTTCTGCAATTCGTTGTAAAGTTTCCCAATAACTGCATTCCTCATAGAAAGTGAATCAGAACATGAACTGTCACCCTTGGCTCTTAAGCTGTTGCACAGCTTGAGATGCTTGAGTGTAATCATTAACATGTCATGGAAGAATTTATCAGCCAGCATTTCATCCTGAGCATTGTCAACACACAAAAGCTTCTGTATAATGGATGATATGTCGTTGATGTCATCTTGGCTCATCCCAGCATTGTAGAGAGTTGCTGAAACAGCTTCACAAGCATAGAAGTCCTCGTCAATGTCCAGAATGACACTATCACTTGCCCTGATCCAGTTGCCGGACCTGGCCAGTTCTATAGCCTTCTTTGTACTTACGAACTCCACAATGCCGCTTAAGGTCTTGTCCAGACATTCTGATTCAGGTATTGGCACATAACTGTCTTCACCAGTTTCAAAATCTGGAACAACCCAAGCACATTTTGTATCCATCGTAATATTGTCAGATTCTGCACAGGCACACAGTTCTTGTATGTGCTCGTCTTCATCAGACTTCCCTTCTCTGTACATTATCCCCGCCCTCAATCGGACAGACACATAGGGTTCGTTGTTGTCATGGAGGTAGCCTCCAGCATCATACGGGGGCCACACCCAAATGAAACGATTGATCAACCCTGTTGCTGCAGCAGCCTGGAAATATGACATTCAGTAATCAATTAAGGGGAATATATATTAGGAAACTTCTTTTTTAAGCAAATTGATAATTTTCAGATACTGTAAGTACATTTTTAAAAATTATTTGCACTCAGGAAGTTTAACATTTCAAATATTTGTGCCTTTTGGCTTCCTCCTTAAACAATCAATATTCAGGCTGCATTCATGGGTCGATCTGGTCCAGTGATCACAGTGATATTGAATGAATATACATGTACTGACAAGAGGTTAGAGTCCCACCCACAGCCTGACACTATTTGGGGTTATTGTACCGGAATAAAGACGTCGTTAGCCTCCATCATTAGCTTCACCTCCTTCTGGCTGCTTGGCAATCGGAAGAGAGGCATCTTCCTCCAAAACTCTGAGAATGCGGCGTCCGAATGACCGTCAATGTGCAGCTGTGGAAGAGAGTCTAGTCAGTAGATACAGGCTTATCAATGGAATAATACATAATTTTTATAACGTCTGAAATTTACCCAATGAAATCGAATCCCGGTTCGTCCTGATTTCGTACCTTGTCTTGTCATCAGCTGTGCTTTGTTTTACGTAAAGTGCCCATCAGCTGTTTCCACATTTACAGCGAACATGCCGTGATATAATTGAAATGGTATTCCTTGAGACGTTACATCACTCACTCCGTCCCAAGCATTGTCCTTTGGATAGGGTTCCTCTGAAGGGGCAACAACAAATATATCTTTGCCTTTTGAATTAAATGTAATGGTATCATGCAATGATCATAGTAAGTATGAATTCTATGAAACATTCTGTG
Source organism: Haliotis asinina (assembly GCF_037392515.1). Lineage (NCBI taxonomy): Eukaryota > Metazoa > Mollusca > Gastropoda > Lepetellida > Haliotidae > Haliotis > Haliotis asinina. Next base: position 15,178,404 of record NC_090284.1, read on the forward strand.
AAAAAATCCGTATATCCATAGGGCTGATCGCGATTAATTATCAACAGTAATAATTTGACAATTGTTTGACCAATGGGTTCAGTTACCAAAATGTTCCCTTGTTTTTTAATTGCCCCACTAGCTGCAGCCGAGAACCAGTACATCAGAGCTGCAACAGACATAAAGGTATCTGAGAGGTTGGACACCCACACTGAGATAGATATCCTAACTGCAACAGACAGTTACGGTTTATTAGTGCTGCCTCCGACAAATATTGTAAATGGCAGCATCATCCGGTACACTGGTTTGGAAACATGCAGACGCAAAAGACCCCAACCACCATTGATCACTATCTCATCTAGAGTCATGTTCCAACATACTGAGCCATAGTTCTTTTCCTACACCGAAATTGATCTCTACAACAATGTTTTGTAGATACACTACCATCTAAGATCATACTGTTTACAGACGTTTCTACGTAGAAAATGCTTCATCGTAACACTATGACTATGTCAAGTTCTTCTAAAGTGGCGTCCCCAAAGTACAATTTGGTACATACAACAACGTTCCTACAACATTCGTTGACAATTACAGCATGGTCTATTCTTACCCCACGCTCCGAGCACTTTTATACATTATGACCATATTAGGACAATATGTTCTCTTACTTGAATTGCAACACCTTATCGGTAAAAGATTGGTGCCTTTTGTCGGGTTTTCAAACCATTATCTGACACGTATACCTACTACATCGAAATCAATATAGTTCCTTCATCATTGCGTGACCAATATAGCATGTTCTGTTCTCCTTGCACCACTATCTTCTCAACAGAAAAGCCTTACTTCTCCATCTTAAGACCCTATGAATACAATATGTTCTTCTACAATAACTTTTCTATAACCAACAACTTATCGGTAAAAATTCGATGCCTTCGGTCACATTTCCTAAATAATATCTCGTCATCACAGCATGCTCGCCTTCAGTGACGTCCTTACACCACCATCTACTCCACGCATACGACAAAGACTCCTACCTTCGTGGTGTTCCTCCATAACGTTCACGACGCCGAATGCGGGGAGTAGGAGGGATTGATCCATGTTTCTTTTCAACTCTGTGTGCTCCAACATCTCCATCATCAATGTCCCACCCTTATCCTTAATCCGGTGCAGCAACATCACCACGGTGGCACACAGAAACAGGAAAACGCCCAAGGTCTTCACTGATAGGAATTTCATAATGTGTGGAAAGTAGAGACCGATTCTGATGTAGTCCTGGGAGTTTAATGTTTCGTTGAGAGTGTGAAAAGAAGATGAAAAAATGATATAGGTATTTTCGTGCCAATCAGAGTGGTCGCATTGCCATGGTTAACATACAGCTACCATGGATATTTCACGCATTTGTGTATTTCTTTTAGTTTGTTTTTCAAATATAATGTTACCAAATTTCAATTTCTGGTTTCCTTTTGGTTTTAACCAGAGCAAACTATGTTACAGATGTCATTTTCAAATTTCGAAAATGCGTTTTTCAAAGCATACCGAACTTATGGTATTTTCGTAGACATTCCCTAGAAAGTGGATGCTGTCTCAATAATGCTCATGTGTACACAGAATCAGTTCAGAGGTTAAAATATCCAGATATATTGAACAAAGATCTTATCAAACAATCAAACAAATTTTCCTGGCTTGAAAGATGCAGTTCAACAGATGAAAGCCGTGCAATATCAGTTTCATGATCCAGTTATTTCGGAAAGGCTGAAGTGTTACACAAATCTGGTGGAACGACCAGCTGAATTACTGGGCATGCTTGGTGCCAATCTCGGATTCGAACTCGTAATTAGTGATTACATGTTTGCATGCAGATCACCACATGAAGGACGTGAAGCCAAATACCTAATGTATCAGCTACACCTGCAGTATCACTGACGTTACATACCTGGTGAAGTCTGTCAAACTGAAGCCTTTTTCCCTAGTCTATTCCATTACCAGCCATGTATTACTCCTGTATTAGCTGCTGATATCTATGACACCTGTAGTAATTAGGAATACTTTCATGTTGAGAACCTGAAGATACAAGCTCCGGATCACCTGTAATCTGAAGCCCGCTATTTCGTTGATTATACCAACGTTTATCGATCTGAAGAACAGATGTCACGGTTACACACCATGTAAGGGAAAAGGAAGGACTTGACTGAATAGGGTGCTGAGTAGGAAAGTCATTTTACACCTTTATTCTCAAACAGATATTCTTATTCTAATTCTTATTCTTATTCTTCAGCAAAGACAGTTCCGGCTGACATGGCTTGAATGGGGCTATTTGTATGAATCCTTAGGGTCGTATCAGTGTATTGATGAATTTTAAGCCAATAACCGCAGTCTGTGTGAGAAAGTAACGACGCTCATCAATTGAGTTTCAGTGGAAGGAGTGATAACAGAAATTTTAAAATCTGTTTCAGTAATATTAGATGTCGCTTTTTAGAAGAATTCCTTAGTAAACAATAGTAAACATCAAGTATCATTGTTTCGTTAAGTTATAGTGAGTGAGTGAGTGAGTGAGTTAAAAGTTTACGTCTCGTTTAGCAATAGTGCAGCAATCTAACAGAAAACAGAAACATTTTTCTATATAAATGAAAGGCGCACTACAAAAATTGCGTTCGAAAATGCTAAGAAGCAACTGTTCTCAGTCACTATTTTAATTATTTTTCGGACACGTTAAGTCGGATACGAGAAGACCTTGACTCATCTCCTGCCAATACATCTACGTTTTCAAGATATGACGGCCTTGTGTTTTCGTAGTATGAATTAGTTTCGGAGAGCACAGTTCGTGACATCATCTTGCAGTCGCCTAACAAAAGTTGTAAATTAGTTTAGATCCTATTCCAACCTCGATCACAAAGCATCACATTGCTGAATTGACTCCTGCAATAACTGCTTTGGTCAACACATCTCTCGCTACTGGCTTTGTCCCACAAATCATCAAGGCGGCAATTGTTATAGACCTACTGAAGACTGGACTGGATACAAACAATATGAAAAATTTATCTGTGTCACTAAATGAATAGGTATCTGATTACTATGCTCAGTTTCCGGTGGTATTAACATTGTCCAGTATTTATCTGTGTCACTAAATGAATAGGTAACTGATTACTATGCTCAGTTTCCGGTGGTATTAACTTTGTCCAGTATTTATCTGTGTCACTAAATGAATAGGTAACTGATTACTATGCTCAGTTTCCGGTGGTATTAACATTGTCCAGTCATGTCGTACACATGACTGTCACACCCGAGTAAGATGCGTCGTCATCTAGGCTCTGGATCCTGGATACTTTCCAGCTCTGCTACACTCCATACCGTGTAAATCTGGGTAAACAACTTGGGCGGCAACCGGGTCGAGCGCTCCAAGGTTAACTATAGACACAGGTGACCTGGTCAAGGTCAAAATGTAACAGAATGACAGAAATTTAACATTCTAACCACATGAGAAAAACTCGAAACCACTACTACTGATATGCAAAGTGACCATACTATTTCACCAATATAGAATCAACAACAATATTAATTCTAACAATAATAAAATATCAATACTCACGTCCAAACGACCAAATGCAATCAGAAAACCCACAGCAAACGTCCCATGCCGACGCTTTCTCAACTCGCTGTGCACCCAAACCATCGTCGTGTCAACTTATGTACGACCTAAGGTGCCGCACACCTTTCCCGCTCACAAGTCCATTCTCATACACACCCGTTCGCAGCCGGGTTTTATTAAGCTTGGTTGTGACAATAGCATTGGGAGTTTGTTGTCCAACTCTTAAAAATCCAATTTCCAATAATTGGTATTGCTTTACTCCCCAAACCCATATAATATATATCGGCATTACCTAAGAATCAAGATATTAAAATATGTTTTCGGGCCAATCACTCCAGTCTTGTTCAGTTTGGCAATGATTTCCATCAATGCTCTCTTCCCAGTGCTTGCTAGGTCCGAGATGCATTTAGTCACATTTACGTTACTTAAAAACCAGACACGTAAATATTTGTAGCTATTTACAGTGGCAATTTGTCTTCCTTTATAAAACCATTTGTCCTTATTGGAAAGAATGCCCCTTTTTTTAAACTCAACAATTTGTGTTTTTATCAAGATTAACAGTTAAGCCCGAATTGTGTAAAAAAGTTTCAAGAATATTTAATTGATTTTGAAGGCCGATAATTGATTCGGATACAACGATGACATCATCTGCAAATAAAAGCAGAAACTGTTACAGTTAATCAGGGAATAACTGCACGCCGTGCTTTGAGTGCTGACAGAATCTCCACCCCAACCCCTTGCCCGTTCTGTTTGAGGCATCTGTTATTTCTTTTCATGTAATCAAACGCCTTTCTGAAATTAATGAAGGCGACATAAAGCTTTTTTCGTTTTTTTCATAAAGCATTTGTCGACAATAGAATATAGAGTGGATATGTGATCTGTGGTTGAATAACCAGATTGGAAGCCCTGTTTCTCGAATTTTGTCTTTTAGCTCAGTCCAGACCTTCAGTCTATTATTGAGCACACTATTGTACATTTTTCTCAAGACGCTTAACAACGATATGCCCCTGTAGTTGTCGGGGTTGTTTCTATCACCATTGTTGTGTGTTGGGACAACGATAGACTTTGTCCAGCTTATAGGAAATTCTCCTGAATCATACAGTGTATTGAAAAGAAATTCGAGGAAAGGCATGAAGTATGAGGAAGTGGTTTTGATAATTTCAATCAGTATATTGTCTGTACCAGCTGCCTTACCATTATTTATATGTTTGATAGCATCACAAATTTCAGTAATATACAAGTGTAGGAAAAGTGAATCAACTTCGTCTAAGTCTTGTTCTACCATAGAGCTAAAGTGGTCAAACATCGGTACATCACATGTTGTAAACGGACTACTGAAGTGGTTAAACCATGCATCATTACTAACATTCGGACGAGGTCGATGCAAAAGGACATACCTCTAAGGATACGGCAAAATGCCCTTGGGTTATTGGTTGCTTGCTTTAATGCAACAGATTTACTGCATTCATACGAGAGTTTTGTGCGCCTACAGACACCCTTATATAAATTCCTCTGTTTGCAATAATTACATCGGTTTTCCTCAGATTTATTTCTTTGGAATCGACGCAAAGCTTTGCGAGTGTAGTACTTGATGCTTTTACAATACATATAAAAAAAGTACGCTGTGTTACGCGTTTTTCCATACAGACCGCTGCACCAAGTACTGGTTTTACAAACAAATCAAGAGCTTGGTCAACATCTGTAACGACTAATCTTGTTGCTTCAACAAAAGAGTCAGCAGCCTGCTTTATATTGTCGGTGTACACATCTGACTTAGTATAGTTCCATACAGTTCTGTCGGAGCAGTTTATGTCAGTGTTATTTTTGTTATTATTTACTAGCTGGTGGCTTTGCCACATCTCCCAGAAAGTTCGGTTGTGGTTCATGTGGTTCATTGCCTGTTCCAACCTTGGAGTTCAAGTCACCTGTGATAACTATATGACAGTCGGAGAATGATATCCAGGTTTTCTGAAAACCACTGGTCAAGTAGTTCTATGCTTGTTGTCTTCCCACATGATGTGTAGTATGTCGACCTCTCGGGTGGTATGCAGAGACCTATCAAAATAACATCTTTTTCACTTTGCGATATTTGTTTAGGAATACGGAAGGCAATTACATTAGCGATATCCAGCTTCAGTAAAGTGCAGAATTTATATATGCTGTTATGTGTGAAAGCAGATAGACCTCCCGACAATCTCCCATGTCTGGCAGTTCTTATTGCCTTCGCTATATAATGTGTATAGTCAGATAATTCAATGATACTGTCACTAAACGTCTCCTACAGAAAAAAAATATTTGAAACCTAATCAAGTAGGAAATGAAATCTGAGTCCACAGATTTAGAGGCTATACCTTTGATGCTCCAAGAAAGAATCTCTAAAAATGTGTTAGTGAGTACTTATCTTACATGCTATAAGGTGTTGGGGCAGGATGCTTAGGGCCTTGGTCACACCCCTATTCCTCCAGGAGTCCCAGTAGATGGAGTCTGTGCTTCAGCCTCTCGACTGCTGTCATGTGTGGGTTCAGACTCTTGTGTTGTAGCCTGTGGCCTTGGCCGTGCAGCCATTTTTCTGCGGACCGGGACACTGGTTCTGGTGCTTGTGGTTTCATTTCCGTTCATCGGTCTTATGATCAGTTTACTATTTTTTGTAGAAGGCAACCAAACCATGACTTCGCTTGTCATCGATAATTGATCTCTGATTTTGTGTAATGTCATTTCATGTTTTTCAGCAGTTGATGAGCTCTTCGGACCTATACGGTGGGCTCTGACTATATTCCTTTCGATCCATGCCTTGTCTGGTACATTTTTGTTGAGAAGAGTTAATACAGTATTTCTGCAATCTTCGTGGGAGCTTTCTGCTTGCTCTTTAACACCATGGAATAGCACATTGTCCATACAGCTGAACATTGTTTTTGATTGCTCGGCTACGCCATCTTCGAGCTGATCAACCTGTTCTTGCAGGGCCTCAATATCGCTATACATTATCTCCTGGTCATGTTTTATAGTGGCCATATCCTTACAGATATTGTCAACTGTGCTCTCTAGTGAAGAGCACACACTTCCTATGCACGTCTGCCAACTGATCCCTAACGCGTTCTATTTCCCTCATCAATGATGAACGAAAGTCTCTGACCTCAGAAAGTGTTGAGGATTTAAGATCAGTCCGCTTAGAGACAGAATCATAGCACCGAAACAGCTCTACATGTACTCAGGTTTGTCAGCAACCTACTACTAAAGGCTGATGAAAGATATGTCTCTTTGATGGCTCTATTGGATCTGAGTGCGGCGTTTGATACGCTGGACCACTCAATTCTGTTAAAGCAGCTGGAAATCATAACATATGGCAGGTACAGGAGGTACCAGCTTGTCAAAAACGTTTTATGATTCATTATCATTGTTTTAGGGAATAAAGTCAATTGAAAGTCGATTAAAACATATTTTGATGGCAGAATATCTTACTCAAACAATATTTACACGAAAATTGTTTAAAAATATATAACCCAAGTCATGTCTTAATTTGGACAAACCTTACGTCCATATTCTAATAGTTCCAAAGTAAAAAGCGATCTCTTTGTACCTTTCATTCCATACTTATGAAGTGAAATAATTACATAATCATAAGAAGAAAAGTTTATATCCTTAATGAATATTCAGGTGTTTTGAATTTTTTTACGCTAAATTGATGACAGACACAAGTTGCTCACAGTAGGATACGTAGTACACCGTCTAATTGTAGATATATTCAGGACACTATTTCAGTGGTAAAACCATTCATTTCATGTTTTGTCTGAAAAGTGTTGAATTCTGACACAGAAGCCTGAGACCTTTTACACACTGAGTGGAAACTAGGTTAGATATATAGTACTCAGCCCACCAGTGTCGTCTTTTTCCGACGTCACAAAATGCACAGATGAACATGCCATGACGTCAACTAAAATGTCGCATTTATTTCAGTTATTTCATTACATTTAAAGATGTGTCTGTTAATCCGTTAATAATGATGCAACATTAATCAAAATACGTCTACACAAACAGGAGAATATGGGAATTCTAAGAACTAAATCATGTACAAATTGTGAAACTACCAAAAGGTATCCTCTTACATTGGGGAACTTTGTATTGGAATAGTTTGGTTCATTGTTAACAAAACATAACGAAAATATACTGTCCGTATCCACAGCAAATTCTCTCCATGTGATCTGAGTTACGTTGACCTAACGTAAAGCATAGCGGAATTATGCCACCTTATCTTTATACGTGCATGACCTCTCTGTCGACGTTTGACGTCATAGAAGAAAATCGATTTTTGACATTTATTGCAGGTCATTTTCTTATTTTGTGCGTATGACGTTATGCAATTAACACATAAATTCATTTCATATACACTCATGTCGTTCAGATATCAAGCCTTATTTTCACTTCTCACGCTTTCCGTAAAGATCTTTAAAAAATCAGAGTGCTTTTATTGGTGCACGATAAAAAAACGGAGAAATTTACTCTTTTTAAACGCACACAAAAGGTTTGGACAACATTTAGCAGTGTCTGTTTCTCAAACCCCTGAAGTAGTCGCAGTTATATTTATACAAACGCATAGGAAATTAAATATTCTACATTTCTGTGTAATGTGATATACGTACGCGAGCGGGTTCACTTTTCAAACCTTATGAAAATGTGCGCCTGAAAAATAAACTCGGCGTCCAGGGGGTTAAATCTTATGTCAGTGGACGTGCACAGAGAGCTGAAATTCATTCCATGCAGTCCGACCCCAGTTCCCTTACGTATGGAGTTCCACAGGGCTCTGTCCTGGGGCCAGTATTATTTACGTTACATGTTCAACTACTCTCAGAGGTCTTCTCTTCCCATGACTATGAATTTGATAAATATGCTGACGACACCGAAATGTCAAAATGTGGTCTTCCACAGGACTTCGATGTGGTCCAACATGACATCCAATCATGCACTGACGACGTTTTGGAATGGATGCTCAGTAAGAAACTGAAACTGAACACTGATAAAACAGAACTAATGCCACTTGGCGCACCTAACCATCTAAAACTCATTAAAGATGACTCAGCTGTGGTAGGAGAGAGTGATATTCCCTTCCAACCTTGTGTGAATTACCTAGGGGTGCACCTAGATCAATCACTCACTCTCCATAACCACATCACCAGTGTATCCCGTGCTTGCTTCCTTGAGATGCGCCGACTTGCACGGAAGACGCAGCAGTCAGTCTTGTAAATTGCTTTATCACTTCAAGGATGGACTACTGCAATTCGGTTTTCTTTTACATCTTAACGAGATCGCTGGACAATGCAGCGAGTGAGTGAGTGAGTTGAGGTTTACGCCACATTCAGCAATATTCTAGCTATATGGAAGCGGTTTGTAATCGGGTCTGGACCAGACAATCCAGTGATCAACAACATGAGCATCGATCTGAGCAATTGGGAACATATGACATGTGTCAACCAAGTCAGCGAGCCTAACCATCCGATCCCGTTAGTCGCCTCTTACGACAAACATAGTCGCCTTTTATGGTAAGCATGGGTTGCTGAAGGCCTATTCTACCCCGGACCTTCACGGGTCTGTCTCGTAATGAAGAGACGAAAGCATAATCATGTAACTCCCATGTTGCAGCATCTGCATTGACTACCTATCGCATTTCGAGGCCAAAACAAGATTGCAACACTTGTGTTTCGCCATTTTGATAGTTCACTACCGCCATATCTGTCCTGAGAACTTTCTACATACAAGGCTCCACGAACTCTCTGCTCTTCCAGTGAGAAACTGTTAAACGTCCCAAAATGCATCTTAACGTCAACAGGACAGCGCTCTTTCAAATACAGTGCGCCCTCAGTTTGGAATGCTCTTCCAAATGAATCCGCAATTCCCCTTCTCTAAGTTCATTCAAGACTGATTTAAAAACATTCTTGTTTAAACAGGCTTTCCCTTAATGTGTACTTTTCCATCCAATTTTTGAGAGAGAAATGAGCGAAGAGTCGTTTCGGAGATTAGCGCTATATAAATGTTGCCCATTGTTTATATTATTATTATTACGTCAAGACAACCAAACGCAGAATAACACCGAAGATAGTATAGATTCAGATCTAAGAGAGTAAGTGAGTTCAAATTTAAAGTCACTTTGGCAATATTTCAGCCATGTATAGATGAAAAATAGATTAATAAATAATATACAATCCTGTCAACAAAGGACAGTCAAATAACTAGAATATCACAGATACACATGTACAACTAGTAAATCAAATTACATCTAACACATTTTAGCTATAGGGGGCAACACAACACACAAACAGACTAAAGATCGCCAACAACTGAAGGAAGATCACCACACTAGGGACAGATCTAGGAGAGAAAACATGAGAAAATGAAATAAACAAAAACCTTATCTAGGTGAACAAAACCTAACCTAGGTCAACAAAACCTAACAATCACGTTACAATCCTGAAACATCATTCGCTTTGTAAATGTACTATATATATATAAGTTTCCTGATCGGCTTGCGTTGTTTGAGTGTTTTATGAGAGCAACTTTACGGACTTTTACTGTGTAAGATCTGCTTGAGAAGTATGTGCGTGTACTCGCCAAAATCGATGTCTTGTATTGGACACCTACTTGGGTTCTGATATTCATGTAGAAATAACTAAATATCCCAGCTAAAACCATGACATTCAGCCCTTCGAAATTTGTGACTTCTTCTGACAGATATTCTCTCAGATGTTTGGCTGTCGTGTATTTGTTTACGTCTAACTTCTTTGAGTGGCATTTTAGAAGTTCAGATGAACAAAATATAACAATACTTTATTTATAACTTCTTTATAGAACTTCTTTATTACGTGCGTTCGTGCGACGTTTTTATAAGGATTCTTGTCAAGCAAGACAACGGTACTCACGCAGGAAAGAAGTTGAACATTATCCATAAAGTATTAAAGTATTGTTCTAGTTTGTTCACTTCTAAACTCATGATTGTGTGAACTTATGAAACACAAAACCCCGTGAGAAGTAATTCAAACCAAAGGTAGGCAAATACGCTGTTGCCTTTGCTACGGGTATATTGTATCTCGTTATACCCCTCGTTAGCGGGACACAGAGGTTTTTTCGTTGGTTTTTTTGTGTGTTGTTTTGTTTTTTTTAACACGGCATGTCGTCGCACTGATATTTGCAAACATGTTCTAGCTAAAAAACATGGTCAATATAACATTCATGTCTAAAATACAAGAAAAACCGACAGTTTTATATTCGTTCATGTGGAAACTATGTGTTGTCTTTGAGCCATTCCTCACACTTATGAAGAGGACTTCAAAACAGGAACATAAATTAAATGAAAAATGATTATGAAGTAGTGGCCCGTGGCTCTCGCGGCTGTCTCGAGAAGTCGATGTTCAGTTTACTACGAGTCGTTGGGACTTTGTTCGCAAAAGGATTTTGTGTGAAAGCAATACAGATAAACATATGTTTCACAATAAACAAGTGTATTCGAAATCGAACATTAATTAAGTGTACGAATCAGCATATATTACTGCAGTGCAAAATCGAAATGGCAGTACAGGTACAATTACAATCAAGAAATATAGAAGCAATGATTAGAATGAATACAATGAATACAACATCCAAGTAGAAACATGATCTTCACGTAAGTGATCTTCTGTGTAATGTAATCTCACGTGATATACAAAGTGAGATTCCGGTAACAACTTTCTGCCAGACATGGCTGGACAGTTCTGGTTACGTCGGTGTTCGGTCAGGAGGTGTAAAGATGACACCGTAGTTACAATATGATTCTCCAAAGGGGGAACGCGCAGTTTATAATGTCATATTAACGCTGTTCAAAATGATTTTAATTTTGTATGTATTTGTACTACATGTAGAAAACTGAGATGTTTGTTTAATAACAAAAACATATATATGTCGACCAGAGAAACCTGATCATCTGATGCCATTGGGTGTAAAAGATGTGTCCAAATATATCTGTGACTCTTTGAATTAAGAAGTGAATAATTAAGGCAAATATTTATTGTCTATCCTGGATGAAGTTCCGAACCGTTGAACTCCTGAAGATTCGGGTTAGAATTGATCTTCAGTAAACCATGCTTGTCATAAGGGGCGACTAACGGGATTGGGTGGTCAGGCTTGCTGCCACATATCACCGTATCCCATCTGCGCAGATCGATGTTGGAAGTTGTTGAAATTGTCATATAAATGGAATATACTCACTCACTCACTCACTCACTCACTCACTCACTCACTCACTCACTCACTCACTCACTCACTCACTCACTCACTCACTCACTCACTCACTCACTCACTCACTCACTCACTCATCTAGTCAAAAGATCATATCGCTGCTGGAGAGAGCTTTATTCCATGATGTATCTACACGAATTAGACAGTAAAATGTTGCCCTACATGTTGATGAGAATTGTCCATTTCTTGTCAAACTTTACAAACAAGTCAGTGAATGTCTTCAAAATGTTCATACACACAACATACCTTTGTGAACACAAGTCAGCAAACATACGTTTCCCACTTTTATGTTTTGAGGATGTCTTTGTGTGAGGAAGTACGTGGCAGATATATTTGTATTGTCAAAACACATACTGGTAACATTTTAGCGTTTACCAAACCGTGTTTGCACATGTGTGTTACGTAAAGGATCAAACCGACACCGAAGTTTTGATCAAGCTTATGTACCGACCTAAGGTATACTTTTAATACTTTGATATAATCGTAATATTCGGTATTTACTGTTGATATCGATTTGGATGCGACATTCGTCACCACTCGCCCCTTCCTCTAACCTCCGAGAAGACACGTCCTCGTCTCGATGCTTGTTATGTGCCAAAATACGTCAAATCAATCAGAACGCGCGTAATGACTGTCGTGCTTTGATACAAATAATCCAAAGTCCTTAAATCGTTTATGACACATGTCACTGTTTACAAAAATCATTAAAAACGTATATCGCTACCTTCAAAGTTGAATGAACGTAGCTAACCGAATTGTACAGTCTAATGTGAAATTTGTATATAAGAATAATGGGATTGAAGTGATGGATTCATATACACGAACGTTCGTTTGATTACATAACGTCTCTCGTGGGATTCAACTGAGTGTATTTGTGAAGATTTTACAAGTTTGGTTTGGAGACTGTACGTGCGCTTCAGAAAATGATAGTTTAGGTTTCGAAATATTTATCAAACTGAACCTTGCGGTCATTTTTGAGTATCTGTTTTTGTTTATCTATTTAATGGAGCTTAAAAGTATCATTTCATTTGCATATTCAATAAAACAAATCCCATAAGTTTAAATTTAGTTTACAGGCCAGAGTTTACCCCAATGGAATGGCTGTTCATAGCCTGCATATTCTATTTTAAGATATGGTTACTCTAGAAGTCTATAGGAAAATATCTGGATTTGATGTCGTGTAACCTGCACTTGTTGAATTACGTGTCCGCCACATGGAATACTTCTGGAGTTACCTCCCTTATTCCATTCGCGCACTGCGCCATAATGGGTTTTCTCTTATATGTAGAATAAATGTTACGCAAACTCGTAACTACCTAACAATACCGACGACAGATAAGAAAAGAAAACTTCAACAGGTTCATGGTAAAATTAGGCAATATGATATTTCTTTTTAATTTCTGCTTATTCTTGCCCTCACTCCGTTTAACCGGAAGCTGGTAGGAGGAATGTAGGCGAAGAACGATCTGAATACCACGAGTGGTGCTTATAATGTTGAATAAAGCATATTTCACGTGAATAATTATTACGTACGGGGTTTCAAATATGAGTGCACGCCAATGTGAGGAAATGGGAGTGTACCTATGATGGCAGCGATAGTTTATTTTGACATGAAAATTATTTTTGAACCGAAGCGAGGAAAGTACGTTGCCAACCTATGCTCGCTTCGCTGCATTTAAGAACAGTGGTTTTGTTCTCTATGCTGCACAGACCTATTTGCGCTACAGTTTGCCTGTGTCAGAAGCCTGATATTTCGTTGATTACTACGGTATACCGCAACAAAGCTGGAAGGCTGATATTGAAAATAGCCCCAAGGGATCTTTCTATAAACAAGACACTCCAACTTTTGAAGACTTGAAATCTTCTCTTCCCAGGTTATATTTACTATCCTATTCTGAAATACAGAACATATAATCACAATCTCCCGGTAGAAACCGGTTTTTGGAATGGTATTGCTAGAGAAAACAGAACATATAAACTTTGCAGTTCACCAGCAATAGGCCATGAATTACTTATTTAAATGTGAAATCCTTCCTGATATTTACCAACGCGATATAGACAGCAAATCATTTAATAGGTTTTAAATTTATGGCATTACTGTGTTTCATTTTAGACTGTTCTTCATGTCATTTTGTCATATTTGTTGAGCTGTATTTAAATGAATTGTATGATTTTCTCTTGTACCACCAACGTGGTTATATGAGAATAGATTGAACTGAACTGAATTGTTTGTTCATGCTGCACAGGGGTAGACGATGGGGCAAAATTAGCGATGGAGTGTTGGGTCCGCAACACATTTCTAATGGTCCATGGTAAATGCAAAACTTTCAAAAGGTATGATATGTGTTTTTAAACTGAGACCAGCACACTTGATTTCCCTATAATGTATACATTTGTGGAAACAACAGCACTTTGATGTCTAAAATATGTCTGGGTGATTCTAGAGGCTTTGTGTGGTATATTATAACTCGTTCCACATAAAAAACCACTTTGTTTCAAAATGTAGATAAAAGTGTTTAATCCGGCTTATGACATACCATTTTAGGTCAGGGGTTGACTCATGGTCAGATTTGAATTTGAATTCCGGCATTTCCCCAAATGCAGCAAGTACATAATTTGATTCGGAATGGCCAATATCCCACCCCCTCCTTTCCGGACAAACAGATGATGGTGAGGTATGTCCTTTGCAGTTTTGGAGACACTCCTTACATTTTGTGCAGGGTGTTTCACCTGACGTATTTTCAGTTAATTGAATCTATTATTGTTCATGGCCACTAGTATAGTGATCTGCCTTCCGTTGTTGGCAATGTATAGCCTGAATTTTATATTGTATCGTCATGTATAGTTTAGAGGAAAGCGTCCTCCCAAAATCCTGCGTACCCTTGTCAGGGAAGCCGCCATTTTGAAAGAAATCGGTCATCGGTAGTGATGTCACACTTCAACATTGGTGAAGGTCGGTTGAACAAGAGTAAAACACAATGGCCATAATATCATTCCGATTTCAGTACTGAAATGTATATTTTGAATATCGTTCTGATATTTTTTTCATGTAACTGACTTCAGTATCTACATATATCCATGTTCAACACCATATCCCATGTAGATATAATGTATGCGTTTTCTATTCTTTGAAAGCTTTTGATTGTTTGAATATTTAGATGGGAAATTGACTCAGTAAGTGTTCTATACCACATTTTAAGCCTAGATCTATACAAGTGTTGGAAGAACACACGTAGCCATCACTGCAACATGTGCTTTAGTTAATTGATGTACAATATTCAATACGTTGGGGTAAATATTGCAGTTTCATGTGAACAGGTTAACAAACAGCGATTTAATTCCAACTTATAAGTAAAACTGATAATATTAATGAAAATGATTTGTATATTTTATGAAATGTAGAGGCACACATATTGAAAGGAATTGTCTTGTTCATTGCATAGGTTTGTGTCGTTTTCTACACAAAACAATTATGAACATTGATTGACCATATGCGAGTTTTTCAAACGTTTTATGATTCATTATCATTTTTTAGATAATGAAGTCAATTCAAATTCGACTAAAACATATCTGATGGCAAAATATCTAACGCAAACAATATTTATACGAAAATTGTTTAAAATATGTAAACCAGGTCATGTCTTAATTTGAACAAACCTTACGTCCATATTCTGCAGCTAATAGTTCTGTACTGAAAAAGCCATCTCTTTGTACCTTTCATTGCATACTTCTGAAGTGAAATAATTACTTACTCACAAGAAGAAAAGTCTATTTCCTAAATGACTATTCAGCTAATATTCAGATGTTGTGAAGTTTTCATTTGCGTAAAATTGATGACAGACAGGTGCGCGTGTTGCTCACAGTAACATACGTAGTAAAACCGTGTAATTGTTGATATATGCAGGACACTATTTCAGTGGTAAAACCATTCATTTTATGTTTTGTCTAAAAAGTCTTGAATTCTGACACAGAAGCCGAGATGTTTTTACACTGAGTGGAAATTAGGTTAGATATATACTAATCAGCAAACCAGTGTCGTCTTTTCCGACGTCACAAAATGCATGAAACATGCCATGACGTGAACTAAAATGTCGCATTATTTTCAGTTATTTCATTTGAAAACGTGGCTGTTACTCCGTTAATAATTATGCAAAATTAATCAAAACACATGTACACAAACAGCACAATATGGGAATTTAAGAACTATATTATGTATCGGATAGGTCCACCCAGACCGCTATTGTCTGCTTTCTGATGTAATACATTGGCATCGTGAAACTACCAAAAGGTATCCTCTTAAACTGGGGAACTTTGTATTGGAATAGTTTGGTTCACTGTGAACAAAACATAACGAGAATAAAGTTCGTATCCACAGCAAATTGTCTCCATGTGATCCGAGTTACATTGACCTCATGTAAAGCATAGCGGAGTTACTCACCCTTATTTTTATACGTGCATGACCTCTCTGTCGACGTTTGACGTCATAGAAGAAAATCGATTTTTGACATTTATTGCAGGTCATTTTTTTATTTTGTGCATATGACGTTATGCATTAGCACATACATCCATTTCATACACACTTATGTCGTTGAGATGTATTTTATTTTATTTGCTCACGCTCTCCGCAAAGATGCCAAATTACCCCAAACTCGTAGCAGAGTGCTTTTATTGGTGCATGATAAAAACGGAGAAATTTACTGTTTTTTATGCACACAAAAGTTTTGGACAACATTTAGCAGTGTATATTTCACAAACCCCCGAAGTAGTCGCAGTTATGTTTATACCAACGGATAGGAAATTAAATATTCTACATTTCTGTGCAATTTTATAGCCGTAGGCAGATCCAGGACCACGCGAGCGCAAATCTCGCACAAGGTTCACATCTCAAACCTTACGGAAATATGCGTCTGAAAAAAACTCGGCATCAAGGGGTTAAGGACGAATTGTTCATGCCGGTGTCGCTAGATAGTGTTTCAGGGATACTGGACATCAACTATTCAAAACAATGAAAGGCTAAGGCAATTGGAAAAAGATGTTCAAACATGAATTTGTTTGTCAACACCAGTTGACTCCCGCTGTAGAAGTACAAACGTATAGTAAAAGGTTCATTTACGAGGCAGTAATATCACTCAATCAATGTACTAAAGTGCAGTGTACTAAAATACACTGAGTACTTTGAGGGAAGTCAAACCCGGGATATCATCATGAGGAGCAGACGCTTTACAGAGGCAAACCTCCTTTATACAGAATAACCCTATAAATGGTGTGTTTTCTGGCTTGTATGAAACTGAAGAATGTTATGATCTCATTCCACGTGGCAGCTCAGCATCATCGTAGACAGCGTGGGTTGTCGTCACCCGCGGCTGATCAATAAAACAAGTTGAAGCGTTTGTTCGTCCTGATCAGTAAATGGCCATGACTACACAGTAGTTGTATAGTGTCTGGAGTCTCGCGACGGGCGTGCTGTTCGTGTTATTACGTAACTTAACATACCGTTAAATTACAAGAGAAATGTTTGTGCCTTGGCTATGAAAGTGCGCAACA
The DNA here is from genome assembly GCF_037392515.1 of Haliotis asinina. NCBI lineage: Eukaryota > Metazoa > Mollusca > Gastropoda > Lepetellida > Haliotidae > Haliotis > Haliotis asinina. Next base: position 15,195,772 of record NC_090284.1, read on the forward strand.
GCTTATGTATGAATCAAACCTTTTGGGGGAATATTTGACATTTCAACTGTTCGCACTTATGAACAGGATCGTGCATGTAAACTGCCATATACATAAGAGTATACTATTTAGCGGGCTACCAATCTCCATTCGAATTTTTATTCTTGTTGCTTGACATTCTGTGTGCCCATGTTTTGGAACGGCGATGTAGCCTAATGGAACTGATTGTGGCGCTGTCAGTGTATCGAGTACATCACACAGATCTCAGCAAAGCAACAATTTAACCATCTTACCATCTCCTTTTCTTTTATAGTGCCTTGAAAAAAGAATGTGAAGTTTCTTTTTTTTGACTCAGTATATTTGTACTTTACGTCGAAAATTGAGATGTATATTTAATATGTTTGACAAAAATAATTATGAGAACCTATTTTTATTATTATGATTATTTATTCTCGTCTGATGACACTGGGTGTATATCCAGATGTGTCTGAGAATCTTCGAATTGAGAAGCAACCAAATAGGACAGATATTTATTTCTATCCTTCAAGACGGCCTAAGTCGTTGACCAGTTATGATGTATATTTAAGATATCAAACTATCTGAAAAAAATATAGCTTATATTTCAGAGATCACTTTTTACCCTTGCATTGTATGCTTAACTGATATTTTAGTGATTTTCAACATCACTTGTATTATTTTCGGTGTGTTGCACAACGAGAGACCTGCTTTCGTCACGAATGCCAGCAACATTGCTGATGCGGCGTTAAGCAACATTCACTCACTCACTCACTCACTCACTCACTCACTCACCCACTCAGGGGTGATGTATCATATTTATAGTTTTGCCATACATTAATTTAAGAATATCAGCAATATTTTTATTGCAACGTTGAATGCACTATATGCAGCAAAAAAGGAATACATCCTTTGCTCTAATTTCATATAACACGTACAAGTCATCTTAAAGGTTATTGCACCATCACGCATCTCGTGGCACTTGCTTCTTTCACCTGTTCGATAGATCAAAGTCCAGTTGATCCACATCTTATTAACTCGAGAACTGGTTTTATCGAAGGTAGCATGTGAGGTAGTGAGTGAGCGAGTGAGTCAAGATTTAACGTCACAACGGCAATATTTCAGCCATATCGTGACGAGATTATATGTGACATTGAAATGAAATGTGTGCATGATATAAAAACCTGTGGTCAAAGGCAAAAGACACTACTATAATATCACAATTCGAAATATCAACCCTCCATTCCTTCAACAGTCAGACTGCTTAAACAAATAAAATAAACAAAATACATAAATAATGGTATCACGCTCTCTCTCTCTCTCTCTCTCTCTCTCTCTCTCTCTCTCTCTCTCTCTCTCTCTCACACACACACACACACACATACATACATCCGTATATGTGACATTATGGCGGTACGTACACTTGTGAATCTAGCTAAGTCCACGCACGCACGCACGCACGCACGCACGCACGCACGCACATCATCATCACCACCACCTCTGACTTCCGCACGTTTACCTAACCTGTAGATGCCCTATAACGTTTGAAATTACGTTCATTTTATGCAATTTTATGCTACTCATAGTTGCGTTTTCCGTTAGTATATATTTGTACTAAACTACACTCGAAACATTTACACGTTATTAATTCGACGCTAGATTATACTTCTGCATAAATGACTGTACCATAAATATAAATAAAATTATTTCATAGGCAGATGTGAGTCGTTTCATCTCAGTGAATGACAGGTTTTTACAGTTTCCTATCAAATACTTTGCATAAAATTAATTGTTCTCAGCTCGGAATGGTTAAAATATTGCTGATGTGACGATAAATTTTATCTCATCCACTCATTCACTCACTCCATGTTACGGGTCGTTTTCGAGAATTTTAATTTGTGAGAATGAATTAATGGCTCTGTTAGTGGCAGTACCTTCAAATGGGGTTAAAGTAGGGTAAATTATTGAGAAAGTATATGGGTTACTGAAGAACAGTTGTAACCCTGATCTTCATGGGTATACAGCGTGGTTATCATATTACACCGTTGTGCATAGTTGTCGAATATTGGTGATAGATGATAATTTCAAATTCTGTTTCTGTAATATTCTAGTTGTTTTCACTGTTCCTTGTTGACAAGTTTCTATACGTTTCAGTCATAATGTGTTTGACATAAGGCAAAGGTGACAATAAATATAAAGTCCCTCTCCTATGTGTAATATTTATGAAGTACTACAGACATCAAATATTTACAACCAGAAAATGCATTAGTATTCCCAAACAAGTACAGTAAATGTAAACAGAAAGTTAAATTATACTTACAATGAAATATTGAGCACAGAAAATATCGATTTGATAACTGACAGCTACCAGCATCAGGTGACAAGAACTTCCAGCTGTGTTTTATTGCATTGCTTGACATTATTAATGGCTTTCTTTATCCCATCCATACAAAAATGTGCATACATTATATACAGTTCATAAGGTCGTATCAATGTATTGATAACCATAACCTAATAATTGCGCGAAACGTATGACACCCATCGATTGATTTATCTAGGCACACGCAGAGACCGTGTGTTCCTGTATTTCAGAATGTCTTTTGTTTCCTTATAAATAACAATAAATTGTATCACCAATTGCTACAAGAATTCAACTCGTATCGGGGCAGAATGAATGTATTTTTAATAAATGATCATAATAATACGATCGTAACGATATCGTAACGATCGTGGTCGTCTCGTAATAATCCAGCAATATCACGGTGGAAGACTCAGAAATGAGAATCGCGCAGTTATCTACCTTGACATCAAGACAGACACACAGAAAGAAAACCGACTGAAGGCTGTATAGGTTTTCAAAATCTAAGAGAGAAGACATGCATGAAGATATTCTGAATTAAACCCCTAACAATCATGTTACAGTCATGTTACAACCATGTTGCAATCCTGAAACAACGTTTAAACTAAGATGTTAACACAATTATGGAAGCGACGGCCACCCTCCCTCGAACTCTAGTTTCATCACGCTTAGATTACTGTAATGATGTACTATGTCGTGTCTCATATGAACAATTACAGCGCCTCCAGAAAATACAGTCACATTGCTGTCAAAAGGGTCTTTCCCAAAAACGTTGCTTAAGTCATCTGTGTTCTAAACACGTTCTGTGTTGTGTTGTTATTTCCGATGTATGACTCACCAACTTGCAGAAGGCGCATCAAACAACTATTTTATATATAGGTCTATCATCATGATCTGATTTTCGTGTGCCTGAAATACCAACCTTCTTTACCTCCTAACAGCTCCGAGTCATAGTGTACGTTACTGTCGTTTATAGGGTGTGGGAAAATTGTCTTCAGAACATTTAGAATCTTAGACTCGATGAGGTGGAAATGTTTTCTTGGAGTGTAACCATCCCGTACAGAACGAACGAGCGTCACCACTCCCGGAGTGAATGGCTGTGAGAGGATAGTCTGGAGGTGGTTAGTGGTTTGGTCTATCTCCTCCTCGTCCACACTGTGGAACACGACGAACGTACTATTGGGGTCATTTTTTCCTGTGCATAACATCATGCCATCGTTTCGATTAAAGGATGTAGTCCGTGGGGACTGATTCATACATACACCTACAATGATAAGTTCCTCCAGCTGACGCTCGTTCAGGAGAAGAAGTTTGTCTATCAGACGACGAAGCATGAAATGAGTAGATTCGGAGGGAAGACACATTACACTCATAGTTTTCTGCAATTCGTTGTAAAGTTTCCCAATAACTGCATTTCTCATAGAAAGTGAATCAGAACATGAACTGTCACTCTTGGCTCTTAAGCTGTTGCACATCTTGAGATGCATGAGTGTAATCTTTAACAAGTCATGGAAGAATTTATCCGCCAGCATTTCATCCTGAGCATTGTCAACACACAAAAGCTTCTGTATAATGGATGATATGTCGTTGATGTCATCTTGGCTCATCCCAGCATTGTAGAGAGGTGTTGAAACAGCTTCACAAGCATAGAAGTCCTCGTCAATGTCCACGATGACACTATCACTTGCCTTGATCCAGTTGCCGGACCTGGTCAGTTCTTTAGCCTTCTCTGTACTCACGAACTCCACAGTGCCCATTAAGATCATGTCCAGACATCTCGACTCAGGTATAGACACATACTCTTCATCTTTATTCTCAAAATTTGGAACAACCCAAGCACATTTTGTATCCATCGTAATATAGTCAGATTCTGCACAGGCACACAGTTCTTGTATGTGCTCGTCTTCATCAGACTTCCCTTCATTGTACATTATCCCCGCCCTCAATCGGACAGACACATAGGGTTCGTTGTTGTCATGGAGGTAGCCTCCAGCATCATACGGGGGCCACACCCAAATGAAACGATTGATCAACCCTGTTGCTGCAGCAGCCTGGAAATATGACATTCAGTAATCAATTAAGGGGAATATATATTAGGAAACTTCTTTTTTTTAAGCAAATTGATAATTTTCATATACTGTAAGTACATTTTTTAAATTACTTGTACTCAGGAAGTTTAACATTTCAAATATTTGTGCCTTTTGGCTTCCTCCTTAAACAATCAATATTCAGGCTGCATTCATGGGTCTATCTGCCCCAGTGATCACAACGATCTTGCATGAATATACATGTACTGACAAGAGGTTAGGGTCCCACCCACTGCCTGACACTGTTTGGAGCTATTGTACCGGAATAAAGACGTCGTTAGCCTCCATCATTAGCTTCACCTCCTTCTTGCTGCTTGGCAACCGGAAGAGAGGCATCTTCCTCCAAAACTCTGCGAATGCGGCGTCCGAATGACCGTCAATGTGCAGCTGTGGAAGAGAGTGTAGTCTGCAGATAAAGGCTCCTCAACGCAATAATACATGATTCTAATTTACCAAAAGCAAACTTCACATTTACAGCTAACATGCCCTGATATAATTGAAATGGTATTCCATGAGGCCTTACATCACTCACTCCGTCAAAAGCATTGTCCTTTGGATAGGGTTCCTCTGAACTGGCAACAACAAATATATCTTTGCCTTTTGAATTATATGTAATGGTATCATGCAATGATCATAATAAGTATGAATACCATTCTATGAAAAAATCCGTATATCCATAGGGCTGATCACGATTAATTATCAACAGTAAATATTTGGCAATTGTTTGACCAATGGGTTCAGTTACCAAAATGTTCCCTTGTTTCTTAATTGCCCCACTAGCTGCAGCCGAGAACCAGTACATCAGAGCTGCAACAGACATAAAGGTATCTGAGAGGTAGGATGAACAGTCACGCATGAGATAGATATCCTAACTGCAACAGACAAATACGGTTTATTAGTGCTGCCTCCGACAAATATTGTAAATGGCCGCAACATCTGGTACTCTGGCGTGGCAACATGCAAACGCAATAGACCCCAACCACCATTGATCACTATAGCATCTACAGTCATGTTCCAACATACTGAGCCATAGTTATTTTCCTACACTGAAATTGATCCCTACAACAATGCCTGGTACAGTTACAACCCTAAAAGACATTCGCCAGGACAGCATGAACCTCGGACACCTCAGACACCTCAGACACCTCAGACACCTCATCCTTGTCACTGTACATCTATCTAAGACAACGGCGTCGTTGTAAGACAGTTACTTTTCAAGATCAGCGCTTGGCGACAATGTAGGACAATGACTCGTACCAGGGCATGCTTACACAACTTCCTTATAATTGCAACATGGTCTTCTGCAGAAAGGTACACTGCCATCTAAGATCATACTGTTTACAGATGTTTCTACGAAGTAAATGCTTCATCGTAACACTATGACTGTGTCATGTACTTCTGCAGTGGCGTCCCCAAAGTACAACGTTCCAACAACATTCTTTGACAATTACAGCATGTTCTGTTCTTACCACACGCTCCGAGCAACAGAAAAGCGTCACTTTTATACATCATGACCATATTAGGAGAATATGTTCTCTTACATGAATTGCAACACCTTATCGGTAAAAGATTGGTGCCTTGTGTCGGGTTTTCAAAACACTATCTCACGACAGAATCATATGACACGTATACCTACTACATCGAAATCAATACAGTTCCTTCATCATTGCGTGACCAGTATAGCATGTTCTGTTCTCCTTGCACCACTATCTTCTCAACAGAAAAGCCTTACTTCTCCATCTTAAGACCCTATGAGTACAATATGTTCTTCTACAATAACTTTTCTATAACCAACAACTTATCGGTAAAAAAGCGATGCCTTCGGTCACATTTCCAAAATAATATCTCGTCACAACAGCATGCTCGCCTTCAGTGACGTCCTTACACCACCATCTGCTCCACGCCTACGACAAAGACTCCTACCTTCGTGGTGTTCCTCCATAACGTTCACGACGCCGAATGCGGGGAGTAGGAGGCTTTGATCCATGTTTCTTTTCAACTCTGTGTGCTCCAACGTCACCATCATCAATGTCCCACCCTTATCCTTAATCCGGTGCAGCAACATCACCACGGTGGCACACAGAAACAGGAAAACGCCCAAGGTCTTCACTGATGGGAATTTCATAATGTGTGGAAGGAAGAGACCGATTCTGATGTAGTCCTGGGAGCTCAATGTTCAGTTGAGAGTGTGAAGAGAAGATGAAAAAATGATATGGGTATTTTCGTGCCAATCAGAGTGGTCGCACTGCCATGGTTAACATACAGCCAAATACTTAGTGTATCAGCAACACCTGCAGTATCACCGACGCTACATACCTGGTGAAGTCTGTCAAACTGAAGTATCTTAAACAGCCTTTTTTCCTAGTCTATTCCATAACCAACCATGTATTACTCCTGTAGTATCTGCTGATATCTATGACACCTGTAGTAAATAGGGATACTTTCATGTTGAGAACCTGAAGATACAAGCTCCGGATCACCTGTAATCTGAAGCCCACTATTGCGTTGATTATACCAACGTTTATCGAACTGAAGAACAGATGTCACGGTTACACACCATATAATGGAAAGAAAAGGCTTGCCTGAATAGGGTGCTGAGTAGGCAAGTCATTTTACACCTTTATTCGCAAACATATATTCTTATTCTAATTCTTATTCTTATTCTTATTCTTATTCTTCAGCAAAGACAGTTCCGGCTGACATGGCTTGAATGGGGCTATTTGTATGAATCCTTAGGGTTGTATCAGTTTATTGATGAATTTTAAGCCAATAACTGCAGTCTTTGTGTGAGAAAGTAACGACGCTCATCGATTGAGTTTCAGTGCAAGGAGTGATAACAGAAATTTTAAAATCTGTTTCAGTAATGTTAGATGTCGCTTTTTAGAAGTAGAGCCTGTGTACTCTGTCAGGAAAATAGAAGAATTCCTTAGTAAACAATAGTAAATATCAAGTATCATTTTTTTCGTTAGATGTTTAAGTCATAGTTTAGCAATCTAAGAGAAAACAGAAACATTTTTATAAATAAAAGGCGCACTACAAAAATTGCGTTCGAAAATGCAAAGAACCATTTCTGTAAAAAAAGAAAAACAGAGAGTGTGTTACCGAAGCAACTGTTCTTAGTCACTAATGAATTAATCGGAAAAAGGAAAGCTACACTTCTTTCCAACAACTTTCCAAAATCTGATCTTCCACTGCGATTCAGTGATTATTTTTCGGACAAGATAAGTCGGATACGAGATGACCTTGACTCATCTCCTGCCAATACACCTACGTTTTCAAGATATGACGGCCTTGTGTTTTCGTAGTTTGAATTAGTTTCGGAGAGCACAGTTCGTGACATCATCTTGCACCTAACAAAAGTTGTAAATTGGTTTAGATTCTATTCCAACTCGATCACAAAGCATCACATTGCTGAATTGGCTCCTGTGATAACTGCTTTGGTCAACACATCTCTCTCTACTGGCGTTGTCCCCTAAAACTTCAAGGAGGCAATTGTTATAAACCTTCTGAAGAAGACTGGACTGGATACAAACAATATAAAAAATTTCCGCCCGGATCAAATCTGCCTTTTATCTCAAAAGTACTAGAAAAAGGTGTCCTGAGTCAACTATTGGAACATCTCAGTGATGCAGGGCATCAGGAAATACATCAAAGTCAAAAGTCAATGGAGTTTATTTGTAACGCGGCCAACGGCCCATATACAAAATATACCATATATATAGTTGACAAGAACATATAGGTGAGTGTTTCTAAATACATATTTCTTTTTATATGTGCATGGTAAATATAATACTGTACACGTTTGATATTATTCTCCTGAGATGTACATAAGAGACTTACACATTATGGATAGAAGGAAATTTCCGAAAGTTTTCCGGAAGAAAAGTTATTCTGATTTCTTTGTACAAGTGGCATATAAGTGTGAAATGATACTCGTCCTCTACAGCGGTGTTACAAATGGAACAGAGACGTAAACCCGGTTCGATTGATTGTCACCTACCTTCTTTATAACGTAATGGCAAGACATTGCATCTGAATTTCATGTAAGTAGAGAGCACCTTTTTTCTGATATGATATGCAGGTATCTTTCTGGTTCAAATATGAATTTATATTCTGTGTACATCACATTTCTAGAGCTGTTATTCAAAGTGGAAGTCCAGCTTTGAGAAAATTCATTTATCAACGCATTTTTAAACAACTGTACAAATGAAAATTCATCAGCAACAGTTTGGCTTCACCAGATATACCCAAAGCCAAGAGGAAACAGAGTATATTTTACTAACGATACCCAACTCCTTTTTCAATGTCATCAAACTATCTTAACATATTATACGCTTTCCTAGGCAGTCTACAATCGCTCATTCTGAACAATGTTAGCCCACAGCGTAAAAGTCGTATGTAAGCATTTATATATATTGGATAGCGACCACATTCGTCATATACAATAGCTGTCACGGAACAACTCCAAAGTGTCATCACCAACATCAAACCTTCTACGACATTGAACAAATATTCAGTATCCATGCACAACCCTATAAACATGAAAACATTCCTCATCACACTCACCGTACACTCTCTGCAAGCTTCCTACAATGAACCCGTCACTCACACATTCCTCAGACTCATATAAACGCACTCTCCCATCAGTCATCCCGCATACTAACTACTTTCCTTAATCCCACTTGTTAAATATCAACACCACGCATTTCATATGCTCAACTAACCAACTATCTTTCACACTGAACTAATTATCTTGTATACTAAAGTAAACAATTAACATAAACTCCTATCTTGCATAGTAAAGAACACAATTATTCTTCCCCTGTCAAATACATGAGCATAGTATTCACATAAATGACAGCAGATCAAATACAGTTGACAAGGTTCGTACAACCCTCTTCGCAGTATTTATCTGTGTCACTAAATGAATAGGTAAATGATTACTATGCTCAGTTTCCGGTGGTATTAACATTGTCCAGTCATGTCGTACACATGACTGTCACACCCGAGTAAGATGCGTCGTCATCTAGGCTCTGGCTCCTGGATACTTTCCAGCTCTGCTACACTCCATACCGTGTAAATCTGGGTACACAACTTGGGCGGCAACCGGGTCGAGCGTTCCAAGGTTAACTGTAGACACACGTGACCTGGCCAAAGTCAAAATGTAACAGAATGACAGAAATTTAACATTCTAACCACATGAGAAAAACTCGAAACATCTACTACTAATATTGCGCCCAAGTGGCCATACTATTTCACCAATATAGAATCAACAACAATATTAATTCTAACAATAATAAAACATCAATACTCACGTCCAAACGACCAAATGCAATCAGAAAACCCACAGCAAACGTCCCCTGCCGACGCTTTCTCAACTCGCTGTGCACCCAAACCATCGTCGTGTCAACTTATGTACGACCTAAGGTGCTGCACGCCTTTCCCGCTCACAAGCCCATTCTCATACACACCCGTTCGCAGTCGCGCCAGAACTCTGGGTTATATTAGTTGTGACAATAGCATTGGGAGTTTGTTGTCCAACTCTTAAAAATCGTTTGCAGGCTAGAAGGTGTACCATTTCCAATAATTGGCATTGCTTTACTCCCCAAACCCCATGTAATAATATCGGCATTACCTAAGAATCAAGATATTAAAATAGTTTTCGGGTCAATCACTCCAATCTTGTTCAGTTTGACAATGATTTCCATCAACGCTCTCTTCCACTTGCTTGCTAGGTCCGAGATGCATTTAGTCATATTTACGTTACTTGAAAACCAGACACCTAAATATTTGTAGCTATTTACAGTGTCAATTTGTCTTCCTTTATAAAACCATTTGTCCTTATTGGAAAGAATGTCCCCTTTTTTGAACTCAAATTCCTTTGGGTTATTGGTTGCTTGCTTTAATGCAACAGATTTACTGCGTTCATACGACAGTTTTGTGCGCCTACAGGCAGCCTTATATAAATTCCTCTGTTTGCAATAATTACATCGGTTTCCTCAGATTTATTTCTTTGGAATCGATGCAAAGCTTTGCGAGTGTAGTACTTGCTGCTTTTACAATACATATAAAAAAGTACGCTGTGTTACGCGTGTTTTCATACAGACCGCTGCACCAAGTACTGTTTTTACAAACAAATCAAGAGCTTGGTCAACATCTGTAACGACTAATCTTGTTGCTTCTGTCATAGACTAAATCATTTCAATAAGTTACCTTAAAACTTCATTTATTCAAACAATCTATTTGTTTCAATATAAGTCCAAAGTGCACCGAAATTCTATCCCCTTTGTCTATGTAATGTATTCGGCAAACATTCGGTGTATCCCCTCTTATCATAAACCCCCCTCCGGGCAGGACCCTTACTTCTCAAACGCTATCAATACATGTCAATTAACACCTCCCTACGTCGGCGAATCTTACGTATGTACATGTGCATGGGGCAGTGACATTGCACAATGTGGCGTAATGGCCCTGTGTATAAAAACCTGACTGATATGGTCACTCAGAGAGACCATCCAGCGAGACCATCCAGTGAGACCATCCAGCGAGACCATCCAGCAAGACCAACCAGCAAGACCAACCATGGAGACTAGATCATCGACAGAAGTGGACGGATTGTGCGTCTAGTCGGGGTGTCGGCCAAGGCCGTCGCCCCACCTACGACTACGTCGACGATGAAGAATCGCCGTCGGACTTCTGAATGTGTGTGAGTGACAGAGCGGGTCTCCACATCGGGATCATTGGCCACTCAGTCCCGATGTGCGTTCTGTCACATGTTTACCACTGTATTTACCATTTTGACCATCCTTCGACCAAACAACAATAAAACATGGCTGCTTCTGTCTTCATCTCTTACACCGACTCATGTCCTCCCTGTCTCTTGTCCACCATCCTAAACTACCACCCGAGAGTGACCACGACGACCGCTCTTGGGCAGATGGTGGAGAAATATCCGGGTAGCGTGAGTTTGCTGTGACTCACGCACGATTCCCCTACCCTAACTCGCAGCAAAGCAACCGCTCTTGGACACTTCAACTAAAGAGTCAGCAGCCTGTTTTATATTGTCGGTGTACACATCTGACTTAGTATAGTTCCATACAATTCTGTCGGAGCAGTTCATGTCAGTGTTATTTTTGTTATTGTTTACTAGCTGGTGACTTTGCTCATGGACTTTGAGTTTTGCCGTTAATGGCATGTGATCTGAATCTAATCGGGACTCTACATGGAACGCAATGAGTTCAAACGCATCAACTTTGGCAATGCAATAACAAGTTACTGATGAGCCCTGGCTAGATATATACCAGCTTTATCTCCTTGCACACGACCATTCAGGATATACAACTTGTACGTATAACACAGTACTATTAGCATTCTACCAAATCTATTGTTAGAGTTATCACAAGGTTGTCTTTTGTCAAAAGGTACTACCTATTCGTCAGGGAACACATCTCCCAGAAAGTTCGGTTGTGGTTCAGGTGGTTCATTGCCTGTTCCAAACCTGGAGTTCAAGTCACCTGTGATAACTATATGACAGTCGGAGAATGATATCCAGGTTTTCTGAAAACCACTGGTCAAGTAGTTCTATGCTTGTTGTCTTCCCACATGATGTGTAGTATGTCGACCTCTCGGGTGGTATGCAGAGACCTATCAAAATAACATCTTTTTCACTTTGCGATATTTGTTTAGGAATACGGAAGGCAATTACATTAGCGATATCCAGCTTCAGTAAAGTGCAGAATTTATATATGCTGTTATGTGTGAAAGCAGATAGACCTCCCGACAATCTTCCATGTCTGGCAGTTTTTATTGCCTTCGCTATATATTGTGTATAATTAGATAATTCAGGGACAACAAGAATACTGTCACTAAACGTCTCATACAGAAAAAAATATTTGAAACCTAATCAAGTAGGAAATGAAATCTGAGTCCACACATTTAGAGGCTATACCTTTGATGCTCCAAGAAAGAATCTCTAAAAATGTGTTAGTGAGTACTTATCTTACATGCTATAAGGTGTTGGGGCAGGATGCTTAGGGCCTTGGCCACACCCCTATTCCTCCAGGAGTCCCAGTAGATGGAGTCTGTGCTTCAGCCTCTCGACTGCTGTCATGTGTGGGTTAGGACTGTTGTCTTGTAGCCTGTGGCCTTGACCGTGCAGCCATTTTTCTGCGGACAGGGACACTAGTTCTGGTGCTTGTGGTTTCATTTCCGTTCATCGGTCTTATGATCAGTTTACTATTTTTTGTAGAAGGCAACCAAACCATGACTTCGTTTGTCATCGATAATTGATCTCTGATTTTGTGTAATGTCATTTCATGTTTTTCAGCAGTTGATGAGCTCTTCGGACCTATACGGTGGGCTCTGACTATATTCCTTTCGATCCATGCCATGTCTGGTACATTTTTGTTGAGAAGAGTTAATACGGTATTTCTGCAATCTTCGTGTGAGCTTTCTACTTGCTCTTTAACACCATGGAATAGCACGTTGTCCATACAGCTGAACATTGTTTTTGATTGCTCGGCTACGCCATCTTCGAGCTGATCAACCTGTTCTTGCAGGGCCTCAATATCGCTATACATTATCTCCTGGTCATGTTTTATAGTGGCCATATCCTTACAGATATTGTCAACTGTGCTCTCTAGTGAAGAGCACACACTTCCTATGCACGTCTGCCAACTGATCCTTAACGCCTTCTATTTCCCTCATCAATGATGAACGAAAGTCTCTGACTTCAGAAAGTGTTGAGGATATAAGATCAGTCCGCTTAGAGACAGAATCATAGCACCGAAACAGCTCTACATGTACTTAGTTTTGTCAAGAACCTACTACTAAAGGCTGATGAAAGATATGTCTCTTTGATGGCTCTATTGGATCTGAGTACGGCGTTTGATACGCTGGACCACTCAATTCTGTTAAAGCAGCTGGAAATCATAACATATGGCAGGTACAGGAGGTACCAGCTTGTCAAAAACTTTTTATGATTCATTATCATTGTTTTAGGTAATAAAGTCAATTGAAAGTCGATTAAAACATATTTTGATGGCAGAATATCTTACTCAAACAATATTTATACGAAAATTGTCTAAAAATATATAACCCAAGTCATGTCTAAATTTGGATAAACCTTACGTCCATATTCTAATAGTTCCAAAGTAAAAAGCGATCTCTTTGTACCTTTCATTCCATACTTATGAAGTGAAATAATTACATAATCATAAGAAGAAAAGTTTATATCCATAATGAATATTCAGGTGTTTTGAATTTATTTACGCTAAATTGATGCCAGACACAAGTTGCTCACAATAAGATACGTAGTACACCGTCTAACTGTAGATATATTCAGGACACAATTTCAGTGATAAAACCATTCATTTTATGTTTTGTCTAAAAAGTGTTGAATTCTGACACAGAAGCCGAGATCGTTTTACTCACACTGGTTAGATATATAGTACTCAGCCCACCAGTGTCGTCTTTTTCCGACGTCACAAAATGCACAGATGAACATGCCATGACGTCAACTAAAATGTCGCATTTATTTCAGTTATTTCATTACATTTAAAGATGTGTCTGTTAATCCGTTGATAATGATGCAACATTAATCAAAATACGTCTACACAAACAGGATAATATGGGAATTCTAAGAACTAAATCATGTACAAATTGTGAAACTACCAAAAGGTATCCTCTTACATTGGGGACCTTTGTATTGGAATAGTTTGGTTCATTGTTAACAAAACATAACGAAAATATACTGTCCGTATCCACAGCAAATCTCTCCATGTTATCTGAGTTACATTGCCCTAACGTAAAGCATAGCGGAATTATGCCACTTTATCTTTATACGTGCATGACCTCTCTGTCGACGTTTGCCGTCATAGAAGAAAATCGATTTTTGACATTAATTTTATTGCAGGTCATTTTTTTATTTTGTGCGGATGACGTTATGCAATTAACACATAAATTCATTTCATATACACTCATGTCGTTGAGATATCAAGCATTATTTTCATTTCTCACGCTTTCCGTAAAGATTTTAAAAAAATGCTTTTCAAGTGCAATGGAGAAATTTACTGTTTTTAAACGCACACAAGAGGTTTGGACAACATTTAGCAGTGTCTGTTTCTCAAACCCCTGATGTAGTCGCAGTTATATTTATACCAACGTATAGGAAATTAAATATTCCACATTTCTGTGTAATTTGATATCTGTACGCAAATCCAGAACAACCTTATGAAAATGTTCGCCTGAAAATAAACTCGGCATCCAGGGGGTTAAATCTTATGTCAGTGGACGTGCACAGAGAGCTGAAATTGATTCCATGCAGTACGACACCAGTTCCCTCACGTATGGAGTTCCACAGGGCTCTGTCTTGGGGCCAGTATTATTTACGTTACATGTTCAACTACTCTCAGAGGTCTTCTCTTCCCATGACTCTGAATTTGATAAATATGCAGACGACACCGAAATATTAAAAAGTGGTCTTCCACAGGACTTCGATGTGGTCCAGGATGGCATCTAATCATGCACTGACGACGTTTTGGAATGGATGCTCAGTAAGAAACTGAAATTGAACACTGAAAAAACAGAACTAATGCCACTTGGTGCACCTAACCATCTAAAACTCATTAAAGATGACTCAGCTGTGGTAGGAGAGAGTGATATTCCCTTCCAACCTTGTGTGAAGTACCTAGGGGTGCACCTGGATCAATCACTCACTCTCCATAACCACATCACCAGTGCATCACGTGCTTGCTTCCTTGAGATGCGCCGACTTGCACGGAAGACGCAGCAGTCAGTCTTGCAAGTTGCTTTATCACTTCAAGGTTGGACTACTGCAATTCGGTTTTCTTTGGTCTACATCTTAACAAGATCGCTGGACAGTGCAGCTCGTCTTGTGATGAGTGAGTGAGTTGACGTTTACGCCGCACTCAGCTATATTCTAGCTATGTGGAGGCGGTCTGTAATCGGGTCTGGACCAGACAATCCCCAACATGAGCATCGATCTGCGCAATTGGGAACAGATGACATGTGTCAACCAAGTCAGCGAGCCTAACCACCCGATCCCTTTAGTCGCCTCTTACGACAAACATAGTTGCCTTTTATGGTAAGTATGGGTTGCTGAAGGCCTATTCTACCCGGACCTTCACGGGTCCGTCTCGTGATGAAGAGACGAAACCATAATCATGTAACTCCCATGTTGCAGCATCTGCATTGGCTGCCTATCGCATTTCGATGCCAAAACAAGATTGCAACACTTGTGTTTCGCCATTTTGATAGTTCACTACCGCCATATCTGTCCTGAGAACTTTCTACAAACAAGGCTCCACGAACTCTCCGCTCTTCCAGTGAGAAACTGTTAAACGTCCCAAAATGCAACTTAAAGTCAACAGGACAGCGCTCTTTCAAATACAGTGCGCCCTCAGTTTGGAATGCTCTTCCAAATGAACTCCGCAATGACACCATAGTAACAATATGATTCTTCAAAGGGGGAACACGCAGTTTATAATGTCATATTAACGCTGTCCCACATGATTTTCATTATGTATGTATTTGTACTATATGTAGAAGACTTAGATGTTTGTTTAATAACAAAAAGATATATATGTCGACCAAACAAACCTGATCATCTGATGCCATTGGGTGTAAAAGATGTATCCAAATATATCTGTGAATCTTTGAGTTAAGAAGGAAACAGTTAAGTCAAATATTTATTGTCTATCCTCGATGAAGTTCCGAACCGTTCAGCTCGTGAAGACTCGTGAACAAGTCAGCGAATGTCTTCAAAATGTTCATACACACAACATACCTTTGTGAACACAAGTCAGCAAACATACGTTTCCCACTTTTATGTTTTGATGATTTCTTTTTATGAGGAAGTACATGACAGATATATCTGTATTGTCAAAACACATACAGGTAACATTTTAGCGTTTACCAAACCGTGTTTGCACACGTGTGTTACGTAAAGGATCAAAACCGACACCGAAGTTTTGATCAAGCTTATGTACCGACCTAAGGTTTACTTTTTAATACTTTGATATAATTGTAATATTCGGTATTTACATTTGATATCGCTTTGGATGCGACATTCGGCACCACTCGCCCCTTCCTCTAACCTCCGAGAAGACACGTCCTTGTCTCGATCCTTGTTATGTGCCAAAATACGTCAAACCAATCAGAACGCGCGTAATGACTGTCGTGCTTTGATAAAAATAATCCCAAGTCCTTAAATCGTTTATGACACATGTCACCGTTTACAAAAATCATTAAAAAACGTATATCGCTACCTTCAAAGTTGAATGAACGTAGCTAACCGAATTGTACAGTCTAATGTGAAATTTTTATATAAGAATAATCTGATTGAGGTGATGGATTCATATGCACGAACGTTCGTTTGTTTACATAACGTCTCTCATGGGATTCAACTGAATGTATTTGTGAAGATTTTGCAAGCTGGGTTTCGACATTGTACGTGCGCTTCAGAAAATGATAGTTTAGGTTTCGTAATATTTAGGATGTCAATACGTTTTGAGCCTTGAGCATTTTTCATACCCAGGTGTCACAGCCTACGGTACGACATTGAACCTTGGGGTGTAGCTGATGTGATATATAAGTTTTGGTATCCTGCTCACAGAAGTTGTTGAACAGCTCACATTGACAGAAAGAGACCCCCCTCACGGCAGAAAAAATGGATAAAATTGAGTATAAAGCAGTAATTAAGTTTTTAGTTATTGAAGGAAACTCGGCGAAGAACATTGAAGAAAGGCTTTCAGCAGTTTATGGGAAGTCTTCCCCTTCAGCTGCTACCATCAAACGATGGGTCAGTGAATTTAAGCATGGTAGAGAGAGTCTTGAAGATGACCCCCGTCCAGGTCGCCCAACAACAAGCACTAGTCAGGAAAACATTGACAGAGTGCATAGACTTGTGCTGGAAGATCGTCGAATCACACTCCACGAATTAGAGGACACCACAGGCATTTCACACGGATCCATCGAGACAATTCTTCATGAACATCTCGTCATGTCTAAGGTGTGCGCAAGATGGGTGCCAAGAATGCTTACAGATGAAATGAAGCAAACAAGGGTCACCATAAGCAACTCCATGCTAACCAGATACAACAAGAATCCAGAAGATTTTCACTTTAGCTAGGCTAGTAACCTGTGACGAAACCTGGATCCACCACTATGATCCTGAGAGCAAACAAGAATCCATGGATTTTAAACATGTCACTTCTCCCAGGACCAAAAAGTTCAAAGCCTCCAGATCAGAGCAGAAGGTAATGGCGACAGTCTTCTGGGATAGCAAAGGCGTCATCCACATAGATTACTTACCCAAAGGAAGAACAATGAATTTGGAATATTACGCTAACTTGTTGAGGCAAGTGCGGCAGTCAATCAAGGAGAGGCGCCGGAGCAAGATCAGACGTGGTATTCTTCTACATCAAGACAATGCTCCAGTACACACCTCTCGCGTTGCAGCCGCTGCTGTCCAGGAATGCGGGTACGAATTCTTGCCGCATTTCCCCTACTCTCCAGACCTGGCACCAAGTGATTACCATCTGTTCCAAAATCTCAAGAAACATTTGCGTGGTCGTAGATTTCAGGATGATAATGAGCTTATTGCTGCTACTGAGGCTTGGTTTGAGGACCAAAATGGCACCTTCTACAGAGATGGCATCAGCGCCTGGCAGAAAAGATGGAACAAGTGTCTTGACTCACAAGGGGAAAAATAAATGTGGTTCATACCAATATTTTGTGTTTTTCTATGCAAGGCTAAAAACTTATTGACATCCCCTCGTATCAAACTGAACCTTGCGGTCATTTTGAGTATCTGTTTTATGATTTAATGGAGCTTAAAAATATAATTTCATTTGCATATTCAATACAACAAATCCCATACGTTTGAATTGTAGTTTAAAGGCCAGAGTTTACCCCAATGTACATGGAATGGCTGTTGATAGCCTGGGTATTTTTTAAAATAGGGTTATGGGAAAACATCTGGATTTGATGTTGTGTAACCCGTACTTGTTGAATTACAGTGGTTTTGTTCTCTACGCTGCACAAACCTATTTGCCCTACAGTTAGCCTGTGTCAGAAGCCTGATATTTCTTTGATTATTACGGAAGGCTGATATTGAAAATAGCTCCAAGGGATCTTTCTATAAACAAGACTCTCCAACTTTTGAAAACTTGAAATCTTCTCTTCCCAGGGTATATTTACTGTCCTATTCTGAAATACAGAACATATAATCACAATCTCCCGGTAGAAACTGGTCGTTGGAATGGTATTGCTAGAGAAAACAGAACATATATACTTTGCAGTTCACCAGCAAATAGGCCATGAATTCCATTACTTATTTAAATGTGAAACCCTTACTGATATTAGACTGAAATATTTACCAACGCGACATATGTACTTCCCAAATCTATCAACACTGAAGAGAATATTCAATAGTAAAACTTCAAAAGAAATAAGAAATCTTTCCAAATATCCGCTGGTATTATATACCTTAATAGGGGAAAATAGTTAAAGCTCAATTTACTCATTCTATAGACAGCAAATCATTTAACAGATTTTTAATTTATGGCATTACTGTGTTTCATTTTAGACTGTTCTGCCTGTCATTTTGTCATATTTGTAGAGCTGTATTTAAATGAATTGTATGATTTTCTCTTGTACCACCAACGTGGTTATATGAGAATAGATTGAACTGAACTGAATTGTTTGTTCATTCTGCACAGGGGTAGACGATGGGGCAAAATGAGCGATGGAGTGTTGGGTCCGAAACACATTTCACACATTTTATTCGCAAATGTATATTCTTCAGCAATAGTCTATGGTAAATGCAAAACTTTCAAATTGTTCTTGAAGGTATGATACGTGTTTTTAAACTGAGACCAAATCACTTGATTTCACTATAATGTTTGTATTTGTGGAAACAACAGCACTTTGATGTCTAAAACATGTCTGGGGTGATTCTAGAGGCTTTGTGTAGTATATTATAACTCGTTGCACATTAAATAAATCATTTTGCTTCAAAATGTAGATAAAAGTGTATAATCCGGGTTATGCCATACTTTTAGGTCAGGGGTTGTCTCATGGTCAGATTTGAATTTGAATTCCGGCATTTCCCCAAATGTAGCAAGTACATAATTTGATTCAGAATGGCCAATATCCTACCTCCTCCTTTCCGGATAAACAGCTGATGGTGAGGTATGTCCTTTACAGTTTTGGAGACGCTCCTTATATTAGTGCAGTGTGTTTTACCTGACGTATTTTCAGTTAATTGAATCTCTTTATTATTGTTCATGGTCACTAGTATAGTGATCTACCTTCCGTTGTTGGCAATGTATAGCCTGAATTTTATATTGTATCGTCATGTATGGTTAAGTTACTTTATATACACTTGCTAGATTTATATTAATATGTGTGATTATGTATAAAATATAGACTCTTATATTGTCCATCGTTGACAGATATTTCTAATTTACGTTTAACTGTTCATCTGTAATTTGATTTAGTCACGATACGGCAGAAATATTGCTGGTGTGACTATAACTTTTATTTCACGTATTTTATTTATTATTTTATTTTATTCATATATATGTTTATAAATCGTCAATATGCAGATCGCCTGCCCAAAGGCGCTTTGTTTTTCTCTCGATCATTGAATGTCACTCTCAAACGGTACAATTATCAATCTCTACTCCCTGTGGCCCATACAACTCTTGCAGTCACCGAGTTAATGTTTCTTTCCCATCCTTACGAGGTACCCGTTCACATCTGGGTGGAAAGGAACACATACTCACTCATACTGCGCGTTTCTGTACCCGCAACTAGGTGTTTGCACGTGTTCGTGTGGCCTCCATCTGGTCATATACCAACGGATTCATGGGTTCTTTCAAGTGCACAGAGTTGTGTACTGTACACTAGTGGTTGTGACGACACTGGAAGAGCCTGAACATAAAGTTGACTCAACGGTTTTTACACCCGGTCACAGGTGGGCTCAATCCCGTCACCTCGAGCTCTCAAGATCACTTGTCTAGCACTTCAGCCAGCTCGCCCACCATGCCCCCTTTTAACTCACTCACTCACTCACTCATTGTGGGGTCATCTGGGTATGTAGAGTATCAAACATGAACTTTTACATACAAGCGAGATGTCCGCGTGTGACCACAGTTTTACCGGTTTAAGAACGTCTTGTTCATGCCTATGTTGCTAGATAGGACTCAACTATTCAAAACAATGAAAGACTCGGGGAATTGGAAAAAGATGTTCAAACATGAATTTGAACGCACCTGTTGACTCCCGCCATGGAAGTACAAACGTATAGTAAAAGATTTATTTACGAGGCAGTAATATCACTCAATCAGTTAAAATACACTGAGTACTTTGAGGGAAGTCAAACCCGGGATATCACCATGAGGAGCAGACGCTTTACAGAGGCAAACCTCCTTTATACAGAATAACCCTATAAATGCTGTGTTTTCTGGCTTGTATGAAACTGAAGAACGTTATGATCTCATTCCACGTGGCAGCTCAGCATCATCGTAGACAGCGTGGGTTGTCGTCACCCGCGGCTGATCAATAGAACAAGTTGAAGCGTTTGTTCGTCCAGATCAGTAAATGGCCATGACTACACAGCAGTTGTAAAGTGTCTGGAGTCAAGGCGACAGGCGTGCTGTTCGTGTTATTACGTAACTTAACATACCGTTAAATTACAAGAGAAATTTCTGTGCCTTGGCTATGAAAGTGCGCAACAGCTTATGTATGAATCAACATTTTTTGGGGGAATATTTGACATTTCAACTGTTCGCACTTATGAACAGGATCGTGCATGTAAACTGCCATGTACATAAGAGTATAATAGTGGACATGTTTAAATATTCAATATTTATGTCTAGCTGTTACACATTAAAACATTGACATTAAACTGATCACGAAACAGATCCCTCTAATGGCTGTCTCAGAGTTGCTGTTAGTTTACAAGTTTGTACTCTAAGTTAAAGATCAGTAAACTGACACTTTGCACGCAAAAAGAATTTTATGTGAAACCAGCAACAGTAAATAAATATGCATTATACAAATATTATATAAATATGTAAGTATAATTCCAATGCAATATGGAAGCAATAACTGTGGCAATAAATACAGTAATTGCCCTATTTTGAAGCAAAAATGATCAAACAAAAACAATAAACACAGGTCAAGTGTGAAAATCAAAGTTGAATGGTGATTCGAATGTAAATGATCTTCTGGAGGTCGTATCGTAGTGTGATATTAAAGTGTGGAATCAAACGCTGCAGACAAGGCTGGACAATTCTGGTTATGTCGGTGTTCCGTCAAGATGCATTGAAATGACACCACAGAAACAATAGGATTCTCCAAAGGGACAAACACTGTTTATGATAAAGATAACCGTTATTATAGCTAAAATCAATAGAATGTTTAGTAAAATAAGAATAAAAGCAACGGCCTCGGCTTCGAAGCATTTACTGGTAACAAAAAAGACTGAGGTCACTGACACCTTTTACAAATATAGACACGACATAGAACAACACAGATGACATCACTATTGACAGTGACGACATTCGGCCTTGACCTTGCCCATACTACCAGCCGCCATTGTTTTCAGTGCTCAACAACGTTAGACTTCAAGTCGTTTTCATTGTTGTGTGTGGTAATTTATGGTACAATTGTTGTGGTTGGCACAGGCAAGAAAGTGACGAATGTGATCACGAACCCAGATATATCGTCAATTATAAACCCAACTTCAGACGATCCATAGATGATTGACCTTCAACAGCTGAGCTACTTATGTCGTCACCTAACAACGGGCAGTCGTCAAGCACTATCAAGTTTCAGTGGCCCGCTCATTTCTGATAACGGGCGGGCGTTTTAATGATAATTCTATCCAATTTAGCTATGAAATATAATATTAATCCCGTTCAAGATGAATTTCATTTTGGATTTATACTGAGTCAAAAAAGAAACTTCACAAAATGTAATTTAAAAAAAATAATGAATATTATTTCTCTGATGATATATCTATGTATCCGAAATGGATCCCTACCTTTCGACCCTAGAAAAAAAACGTTAGCAAAACCCACTCAAACCGATCCATTCGTCGTGCAAATGACGTTAGTGCCAAATCTGGTTTTGCACGTGCAGTCGATCACGTGATCTTCGCATGGAAGTTTTCTTCGTTTGCACGTGTTTGCATTGGCCTCAAAAATTGAGAAACAACTTTTAAACCACAGTTCTAATGGTACTTTAAATGCCACGAAATGTACAAGGTGAAGGTGCCATTGGCATGTTGCAAGCGGGAAGATCAGTTATTTTTATTGCAACGTTGAATGCACTCTATGCAGCAAAAAAGGTATACATCCTTTGCTCTAATTCTATAACATCTTAAAGGTTATGGGACCATCACGCATCTCTTAGTACTTGCTTCTTTCACACACTGAACTTTTTTGCCGCATATTAAATCCCTCAAAGCCAAATGCCTGAAAGCACTCGATCTGTTGAAAGTTGTTTCCAACTCAAAGTGGGGAGGGGATCAAGCTACCCTCCTACACCTATATCGATCACTGATCCGTTCAAAACTCGATTATGGCTCCATCGTATATGGTGGAGCCTGTAAAAGCAACCTTAAACTTCTTGATTCTGTCCACCACCAAGGTCTAAGACTTTGTCTTGGGTCTTTCAGAACTTCACCTATTGACAGTCTTTACGTTGAGGCTGATGAACCATCTCTTACACTACGTCGTATAAAATTATCCTTACAATACATTGCTAAATTATACTCTAAAGAATCTAACCCTGCATATAACTGTGTGTTCAATCCACTTTATGGGGATTTGTATGACAAAAAGTCTTCTCTGGTTCCACCTCTAGGGCACAGAATTAAACCCTTTCTTTCTTCGGCCGGCATTGAGCTGAAAAACATAGCTCCCTCTCGTCTTCTTTCTTCTCCTCCTTGGCAGTTGGTTAGGCCTCAAGTCGACCTAACATTAACTTCATTTAAAAAATCAGAAACTAATGAATTGCAGTATAAACAAGAATATAACCAATTAAAAACTAAATATAGCAATTACAAACCCTTATTTACAGATGGTTCGAAGGACGGTGGCGCAGTGGCTTGTGCCACTGTCATTGGATCCGGAACAATATCTTCTAGATTGCCAGACAACAGTTCTATTTTTACAGCTGAAGCAAACGCCATATTAGCGGCTCTTAAATATATTCAAAAACACCCTAAACGTAAACAATATATAATCTATTCAGACTCTCTTTCTTGCCTTCAGGCTATTAAAAATATTTCTTGCAAACATCCACTTTTAATAGAAATTATTGAATTGTATAATGATCTTGCTACTGGCCAATACGACATCGTCTTTTGTTGGTTACCCAGCCACGTGGGCATTTCTGGGAATACACTGGCTGATCTTGCTGCTAAGGCAGCACTCAAACAATCTGTGACACCACTTCATATTCCCTACACTGATTATAAAGCTAACATTAGGTCTTACATCCGTGATCTGATGCAGAAGAGGTGGGACACTCAAGTAGGTATCAACAAACTACATGAAATAAAACCCTACATTGGTTACACTTACTTGGGTTGTCAGTCCAGATTTGAAGAGGTCATCATGCGACGATGTCGTATTGGCCACACAAGATATACACATGAATATTAGTTTAAAGGTGAAGATCCTCCGTTTTGTATCCCTTGTGATGAAAGAATCACAGTCAAGCATGTCCTGCTTGACTGTGTGGAATATTCCATCACAAGGGATCAGTATTTTAAATCAAGAACTATGAAGGATCTTTTTAGTAGTGTCAGTGTTCATTTAATCATTGCGTTTTTAAAAGAATTAGACTTGTTACATGACTTGTAAATAGATTAATATTTTATGAATGGAAGTTGAATTAGCAACTAAGATTGTTAGTGGCTGTATCCTCGAAGGGGGTTGAAGTACCGTAAAATTATTGTCATCCTGAGAGGGTACGTAAGTCCCAAAACGGTTTAAGTCAGATTTGATCTTCCACTTATTTAATCGTAGCATATGTGTAATTTTAATCTGTGGCTAATCTTGCATACAGTCGCCAACAGCTGAGGGGATGATGTAAATCCAGCCAGGGATCATGCAGGTAGCAGAGGTACTGTAAGTCCCCATGGTCCCTGGTATGGTGATCTACCCTCTGTTGTTGGCGATCTATGGCCTGTTTTTATATTGTACTGTCCACATATTGATACTATCATTTTTTAAGTTTCCACGCTAGTTTTAATACCAACTGTGATAGTCTAGTGGTTTTACTGTCCTTCGTCGACAGGGTCTTCATAATATACATATATATTATTTTTGTCACGTATGTTCTCGTCACGATATGGCTGCAATATTGCCGATGTGACGTTAAATATTAACTCACTCACTCACTCTTTCACACACTGTTTTTTTTACACTTGTGAATCTAGCTAAATGCACGCATGCACGCACGCACGCACGCATGCACGCACGCACGCACGCACGCACTTCATCATCACCACCACCTCTGACTTGCTCATATCTACCTATCTACCTAACCTGTAGATGCCCTTTGTTAAATGCGTATTTAGTGTTATTTATATAACGTTTGAAATTACGTTTAGTTAATTTTCCGTAAGTATATATTTTTACTAAAATACTCTCGAAACATTTACACGTTATCAACTCGATGCTAGATTACACTTCTGCATAAATGACTGTACCATATATATAAATAAAATTATTTCATAGTCAGATATCAGTCGTTTCATCTCAGTGAATGACAGGTTTTTACAATTTCCCATCAATTACTCATTCACTCACTCCATGTTACGGGTCGTTTTCGAGAATTTTAATTTGTGAGAATGAATTAATGGCTATGTTAGTACCTTCAAAGGGGGGTGAAATGGGGTAAATTATTGAGAAAGTATATGGGTTACTGAAGAACAGTTGTAACCCTGATCGTCATGGGTTTGCAGCGTGGTTATCAAATTATACTGTTGTGTATAGTTGTCGAATATTGGTGATAGATGATAATTTTAAATTCTGTTTCTGTGATTCTAGTTGCTTTTACTGTTCTTTGTTGACAGGTTTCTATATGTTTCAGTCATGATGTGGTTGACATAAGGGAAAGGTGACAATAAATATAAAGTCCCTCTCCTATGTGTAATATTTATGAAGTACTACAGATATCAAATATTTACAACCAGAAAATGCACTAGTATTCCCAAACAAGTACAGTAAATGTAAACAGAAACATAAATTATACTTACAATGAAATATTGAGCACAGAAAATATCAGGTGACAAGAACTTCTAGCTGTGTTTCATTGTATTGCTTGACATTATAAATGGCTTCCCATCCATACAAAAATATGCATGGATAATATAGAGTTAATAAGGTCGTATCCATGTATTGATAACTATAACCTAATAATTGTAAGGTGTGTGCGAAACGTATGACACCCATCGATTATTATTTCTAGGCACACAATGATCATTAAATTAACAACGAATCTGAATCAGAAGAAATAGAAGACGCAGAGACCGTGTGTTCCTGTATTTCAGAATGTCCTTTGTTTCCTTATAAATAACAGTAAATTGTATCACCACCTGCTACAGGAATTCAACTCGTAGAATGAATGTATTTTTAATAAATAATCGTAATAATACGATCGTAACAATATCGTAACGATCGTGGTCGTCTCGTAATAATCCAGTAATATCACGGTGGAAGACTCAGAAATGAGAATCGCGCAGTTATCAACCTTGATATCACGACAGACACATAGAAACAAAACAGACTGGAGACTGTAGCATGATTGTTAAGGGTTTAATTCAGAATATTTTGATGTAAGCGTTCTCTCCTAGATTTTGAAAACCTATACAGTCTTGTTACAATCATGTTACAACCATGTTGCAATCATGAAACTACGTTTAAACTAAGATGTTAACACAATTATGGAAGCAACGGCCACCCTCCCTCGAACTCTAGTTTCATCACGCTTAGATTACTGTAATGATGTACTATGTCGTGTCTCATATGAACAATTACAGCGCCTCCAGAAAATACAGTCACATTGCTGTCAAAAGGGCCTTTTGCCAAAACGTTGCTTAAGTCATCTGTGTTCTAAACACGTTCTGTGTTGCGATGTTATCTGAGATGTATGACTCACCAACTTGCAGAAGGCGCATCAAACAATATATAGCGCCTCCAGAAAATACAGTCACATTGCTGTCAAAAGGGTCAGAAAGTAGTAGTAGTAGTAGCAGCAGCAGTAGTAGTAGTAGTAGTAGCAGTAGCAGCAGCAGCAGTAGTAGTAGTAGTAGCAGCAGCAGCAGCAGCAGCAGCAGTAGTAGTAGTAGTAGTAGTAGTAGTAGTAGTAGTAGTAGTAGTAGTAGTAGTAGCAGCAGCAGCAGTAGTAGTAATTGATCATGAGTTTCCTTAGGAGCATAAGTTGCTTTGGGTGTACCATGTGCACATCATCAACGTAGGATGTGTAGGGTCTGCATGGGTAGCACAGGTTATGTGCATAAACTGCTTGAACTACTGGAGTGGCACTAGTTGTTCAAGTGTACCATGTTTGCTCCTTGAGAGACACGACTTGGGTGATTCTACGCAACTAACCTTTTGGATATATGCAACGGGTGAATGTCATAAGTGGTTTGTGAACATGACGTTTGCAGCGTGACCTTTATATCACTTGAGGACACACCGGTAGAACAATCATTATGCTACCTGCATTCTTAAAATGGGGCTACCGATCTTATTCATTGTTCATAAACGTTGCTTAAGTCAGCTGTGTTCTAAACACGTTCTGTGGTGTGTTGTTATTTCCGATGTATGACTCACCAACTTGCAGAAGGCATAACAAACAACAGTTTCATATGTGATGATAGGTGATATCATCATGATCTGATTTTCGTGTGCCTGAAATACCAACCTTCTTTACCTCCTAACAGCTCCGAGTCATAGTGTACGTTACCCTCGTTTATAGGGTGTGGGAAAATTGTCTTCAGAACATTTAGAATCTTAGACTCGATGAGGTGGAAATGTTTTCTTGGAGTGTAACCATCCCGTACAGAACGAACGAGCGTCACCACTCCCGGAGTGAATGGTTGTGAAAGGATAGTCTTGAGGTGGTTGGTGGTTTGGTCTATCTCCTCCTCGTTCACGCTGTGGTACACGACGAACGTACTATTGGGGCCATTTTTTCCTGTGCATAACTTCATGCCATCGTTTCGATTAAAGGATGTAGTCCGTGGGGACTGATTCATACATACACCTACAGTGATAAGTTCCTCCAGCTGACGCTCGTTCAGGAGTAGAAGTTTGTCTGTCAGACGACGAAGCATGAAATGAGTAGATTCGGAGGGAAGACACATTACACTCATAGTTTTTTGCAGCACATTGTAGAGTTTCCCAATAACTGCATTCCTCATAGAAAGTGAATCAGAACATAAACTGTCACTCTTGGCTCTTAAGCTGGTGCACAGCTTGAGATGCATGAGTGTAATCTTTAACAAGTCATGGAAGAATTTATCAGCCAGCATTTCATCCTGAGCATTGTCAACACACAAAAGCTTCTGTACAGTGGATGATATGTCGTTGATTTCATCTTTGTTTAATCCAGCATTGTAGAGAGTTGCTGAAACAGCTTCACAAGCATAGAAGTCCTCGTCAATATCCAGGATGACACTATCACTTGCCCTGATCCAGGTGCCGGACCTGGCCAGTTCTATAGCCTTCTCTGTACTCACGAACTCCACAGTGCCGCTTATGGTCTTGTCCAGACATTCTGATTCAGGTATTGGCACATGACTTTCCTCACCAGTTACAAAATCTTCAACAACATAAGCACATGGTGTATCTATCGTCAAATAGTCAGATTCTGCACAAACACAGAGTTCTTCTATGTACTCGTTTTCGTCAGACTCCGCTACTCTGTACATTATCCCCGCCCTCAATCGGACAGACACATAGGCTTCGTTGTTGTCGTGGAGGTAGCCTCCAACATCATACGGGGGCCACACCCAAATGAAACGATTGATCAACCCCGTTGCTGCAGCAGCCTGGAAATATGACAAAGACGTTCATTCACGGTATTAACGATATTTGACGGTGTTTTACTGGATAACTGGGTTTATTTTATCAAAATAGTACTATTCCTATAATATAAATACATACTTAAAATGATTTGTCCTCAGAAATTTTTAACAGGTCAAAGATATATCCTTTCGAACTTTCCTTTATAAAGAGTGTAATATTCAGACTAATAATTGATTTACGGAAATAAAGACGTCGTTCGCCTCCATCATTAGCTTCACCTCCTTCTGGCTGCTAGGCAACCGGAAGAGAGGCAGCATCTTCCAAAACTCTGGGATGCCTCCGTCCACATGACCGTCTATATGCAGCTGGCGAAGAGAGACTTGTCTTTAGGTACATGCAGGAATAACAACGAAATAAATCATGATCACTATTTTTCAGTGTAATTGAGTGTCTTTACCATGTCAAAAATCTGTGGACGTAGGTTTGAATCTCGGATCATATTTACCTACATTTCTAGGTTTGCAGCACCAAAAGTGCCCATCAGCTATGTTCAAACATAAACCAGACGTGCCGGGATATATCTGAAGTAGTATTCCATGGAGATTTTTTTTAAAATAATAAAAAAAAACCTCACCACCACCACCCACCACCCACCCCACCCCCCAAAAAACCAATAAAGTATCAGAATGCAGAATAATGGTATAATGCACCGGTCATAATCAATATGATTGGCCTCTTATAAAAACATTTTGAAGCTGTGATTTTGATATGTCTGATATCAAAATTAAGTGAACGTTCGCTCGATTAAATGCAGCTATAAAACAAGAGTAAAATATATCGCTACTGGGTGACTAATGGATTCTGTTACCAGAATGTTCCCTTGTTTCTTTATTGCCCCTCTGGCAGCAGACGAGAACCAGTACATCAACGCTGCAACAGACCCACATAATACATCAATGGTATAACACACCCACACAGTACATCATTGATGCAACAGGCACACACAGTACATCAATGGTACAACACACCCACACAGTACATCAGTGCTGCAACAGGCACACACAGTACATCAATGGTACAACACACCCACACAGTACATCAGTGCTGCAACACACCCACACAGTTCATCAATGCTGCAACAGGCACACACAGTACATCAATGGTACAACACACCCACACAGTACATCAGTGCTGCAACAGGCACACACAGTACATCAATGGTACAACACACCCACACAGTACATCAGTGCTGCAACACACCCACACAGTTCATCAATGCTGCAACAGGCACACACAGTACATCAATGGTACAACACACCCACACAGTACATCAGTGCTGCAACAGGCACACACAGTACATCAATGGTACAACACACCCACACAGTACATCAGTGCTGCAACACACCCACACAGTTCATCAATGCTGCAACAGACGCTCATGAGCGCTGCGACCACTAGACTGTACGTCGCAACAGGCACTAAAATTACCCAACCACAAAGGTGTTATCTCGGATCTGATCTCGTAAAAATGTTGTTCAAAAGTTGCTGCACTAAAATCTGATCCCTCCAACATTGTTTTCTACAGTTAGGCACAAATCCGGAGACCAGGGCAACACCGTTGCCTATTGAAAATGTCCCCATGAACAGACCAGATCACCATTGGAACTCTAAATCATGTTCTCCTACAGTGAAGTCGTCAACACCAACATCTGATCACTACAACGTTTTTGGTTAATGTCCATGTCCCTCTGAATAGATGCAGACAACATCGGCTCCAACTGTCAACCAAACATCCTTACCTGAATACTACTATCCTTCAGTCACGACTGTACACTTATCTACGTCAACAGATTCGTTGTAAACAGTTATATCACTAGACAAGCACCTGTCCACACCGCGTGATTATCACTGAAGCATG
Source organism: Haliotis asinina (assembly GCF_037392515.1). Classification (NCBI taxonomy): domain Eukaryota; kingdom Metazoa; phylum Mollusca; class Gastropoda; order Lepetellida; family Haliotidae; genus Haliotis; species Haliotis asinina. The sequence continues at coordinate 15,226,207 of NC_090284.1, forward strand.
TTGTTCTGTCGACAGGTAACTACACTCCCGTACGACAAATATTTTCTCCAAAACAAACGCTTCATCAACCATCACTGTGTCATGTTTGTTTGTTGTTTTTACAGTTACGTGCCCACACCATCTGATAGATACAACATCACCCTCTTCAATAACGTTCCCACACCATTACATCACCTGTGACCATGCTTGTCGTAAGAGGCGACTAACAGGATCCCATGGTCAGGCTTGCTGACTTGGTTAACTCATGTAGATTCATGTTCCTGTTGTTGATCACTGGATTGTTTGTTCCAGACGCGATTAGTTACAGTCCGCTGCCATATAGCTGGAATATTGCTGAGTGCGGCGTAAAACTAAACTCACTCACTTCACCATATCCTGACCACTGTAGCGTGTTCTGTTGTGTCTACACATCTGATCAAAAGAAAATCACCTGGTTACTACAACATCGACTCCTACCTTCATGATGCTCTTCCATGACGTTCACGACGCCGAACGCTGGAAGTAGGAGGGCTTGGTCGACGTTTCCTTTCGACTTGGTATCCGTCAACGTCTCCACCTTCAGTGTTCCACCCTTCCTATTAAGCCACAGCAGCAACACCACCATGATGACACACAGAAACAGGATGGCTGACAAGTTCCCCTTTGCCATGAATTTCATGATGCGTGGACCAACTGAACCGATGTTCTTGTGTGAATCCCTGACGGGACGAATCAAGGTCAGTGTTGATAACTAAGGGGACACAACAATTTGTGAGACAACATGATTTACAATCCGTGTAGAATTTCCGCACAGTGTATTCCATGCAACACGTACAATCAGTAAATTCAGTGATTATGTTTGATGTATGATTCTCTCAAGAATTATGTATAATTACTGAAATTTAAGAAACAGTCAAAAACATCTTTACTGAAATCATTCGAATTGCTGAAATACTGATGTTACTTTTAAAGTCAGCTAGGCTTTCATAAATATGTTTTCTTATTGTGTATAAAATACAGCAGGCTCAACGGTTGAGTGCAGTTCAGTCACAACATAATTACTGTAGTGGACAGGTTTTCACCAAATGCAACATTGCTGGCACAAAGCGTTGTCAGACCAGTCGACGTTAGTTATGCAAGTCAATCCTTCAGTATGGGTCAATGTGTCAGCACTCCCATGTTCAAATAACAATTCACGAAGACAATGAAAAAACATCATGCAAGTCAATGTGCTTTACCTAGTGAAGAGATTTCTATAAAAACCAGACTAACATTAAGGGTAACATCAATATTTCAGCAATCCAGATGATTTCAGTAAACATTTACAATTTTGTTTCTAAATTTCCATGAAATATATATAATTACTGAAAATTTCAGTAAATATACATAATTCCTGAGTGAATCCATCCTCGATATCTCCAGGGTAACAAAATTATCCTACTGAGCCGTAGATATACGTGCAGGGTATATTGGAGACTTATCGGAACGTATACCTTGCAGATATCCAGGATGGAGTGAATCAAACATTATATATAATTACTGAAAATGTCAGTAATCATACATAGTTACTGATAATACATATTTCCAGTTACTTCAAAACGGAAGCAGGACCGAAGATAGGCACCCTGGGCTTTTACCAATCTGCAGGAACTGACAAGCAGCTGAATTATTGGGCATGTGGACACGAGTGGCTACGCTTGAGCAGTTGCACACCTGTTTTCATATTTACACGTGTGAGAAATAGACCCAAATACCTACTGGTATCGTCTAATGTACTAACTGAAGGTACATACCTGCTAGTGTCTATGGAAACGAAGTTACTGAAAAGACCTGTTTGTGTCTATTCCACTTTCGACTGTAAGCTTTGATGTGTATCACTCCTGTCTTAACTAAAGATGCACACAAGTTCATATCAGCTCACATGTTGTAACTAAAGATCGGTCTCCTTATAGCACTTGTAATCTCAAGTGTGTTATTTCGTCTATTATTACGGTTTGTGGTCCGAAGTTTATCGATCTGATCAACAGATGTGACGATTGCTCACAATATAGCTGAAAGGAAAGGCTTGGTGAGGTGATGGGTGGGGACTTAGTTGACATGGGGACCTGGACAAGAGATGGCAATAGTGATACGAGACAAGTGGCCAAGCGGAGGGGTGGGGGTGGTGTTGGCTCCAGATAACTGACCACATGCCATTAACGTATATAATAATGATCCCCAGGTATTCTTCTTCCCTCTTGATCACTTGATTGACACTCTGCTGCCACAATTCTAATAGTATTGTTGCTATTTTTTTCGTTCACAATTTTTTTCAGTGTGAAAGAAATACTTTTTAAAAATTAAAATTGTCCCTAGATGAGTTCGATTTGATTAAGGTCACAGTGATTGGGCGCCAAACGTAGAATTTCATGATCAAGTTTTTTGCAACATGGTGTCAATCAAGTAAAGCGGAATGGTTTGTGCACTAGTATGATATCATACATTTTAGTTTTAGTAGCTTTAGCTGGAAAGTCGATACCATGCCTGGACAACCAAGAGATCATCTCATGATCTGTGGAAGAGGACGCTGGAGTCTACGCCAGGTGATCTGGAACACTGTGGTACGGTGCGTTGTCCATCACCACCAAACACTGTCATGTAGTCAGATGGTGCTATTTGGAACATATTTGATACAATGGGTGTCAATAAAGTTGGGTTGGTAATGGGACTAAATTATAGTGGAGAATGACACTGAGCTAACTTTTGAAGTCAAGTCACGAAGTATTTTTTTATTATCTGAAGCAGTACAAAGTATCAAATATGACACTGTCACAGAGCAAACACACATCGCACCTACAGAGACTTGTCAATATGATCTCTGATATCAAAAGGTTTTATTTAACTGTGGAATGTCATCAATACCAGCAGTGTGGATTGTTCCTTTCTATTTTCCACATTGAAGTTATTCTGTATGAGACACATTCATGGTGAATTCATTGTCACATGAAAATGTGACACCTGTTAACAACAGTATAATTGTGATATAAACATGGCACATCGATATCTTTCTTTAATATTATGAATGACACAAGGTCCATCGATCTGTTTTCTGTGAATTCTCTGAGGTCACTAATAACTCAAGTTATTGACATATTTCACCAACT